>NC_140579.1:308116298-309602869 GCF_964204655.1 Triturus cristatus
TCTTGCTCTTTATGAATAATTAATACACTTAGAGGGGGGTATCACCTCTACTTCTGCCACCCGTCCCGAGAGGCTGTCGGATAGATCTTGTAATAGTGAAAATCTATTGGCCAAGGGGATGCTGGTGCTAATGATGTTATCAGTGTTGTCAGTATTGGCAGTGTACACAGTCCATTGGAATATTTCCATCCTCTATAGAGGGGGCATGGGAGATCCCTGATTCTACCTCAAAACCAAACAGCTACAGATTGAGTAATACTGCTGCAATTAAGGGGCTTATTCTTTGTACTCCTTGTAGTGTGCTTATTAAAAATAGAGGGAATTTGTTTAACGTTTATGGGACTTAGGGTGAGTGAGGGGGTGGTCTCGACTAGAGGGTGTAAATTGCCTTGATTGTCTAGATTAGAATCAGGAGCTAGTATACATTGACACTCCACCAATAGATCATCAATGCGATCCAGGACACAGTCATTAGCGGCTGACCCACAGGCCACGTTTGTTCTGCTTGCATTCAGGAGGGGGCCATCTGACTTCCCAACCTCCTCACTAGCAGTGGTCTTCCTTTTCCCCATTCTGCCAACAATAGAATAGCAAGAAACACATCAAAATCTAATACAATTAGCTTTAAAAACGATTACAAGTCTTGAAATAGGCACTTAGTAAAATAAAACAGAGCAAGCACCTCAGGTGCAATGTCCGAGGGAGGGAAAAAAGAAGAAAGAAGGGGGTTAAGGGGCAGTGTTCAACACTCAGAGTTTGTGTCTTGGCAGGCAATGATTCCACTAAGTCCAACTATTGCGAGGCCAAGAGGGGTGGCCCTGCCCTGCCTCTTCCTGGCAATGACGGGCAAGGATGGGCCCACCCTTGGCACAGGCTTCCCCCGGGCGTGTCCCACGGTGTAGGAGCCTGCAAAGGATTTCAAGCGCCACCAGGCACGGCAAACTGGTGTTGGTGGCAGCAGCCGCTTAGGAGGCTGAGACTTGGGGTCCCCCCTCCACTGTAGTGGCAAAACAGCTGCTGGAAAAACGGGCGTTCCCAATCAATAGTACCCACGTGACACTTTTTCTGCAAAATTTGAAGCAGACTTGGCAAACACAGCCAAAGTTAAAGCCAAGTCAAAAAATGATTTTCCTATGGAAACTAGGTCTTCACTATGACTATCTACTGGTGACCGCCAATAGGTAATATATATATATATATATATATCTCAACACACACGTCTGGTAGAGACGAATGAGGCTCATTCCTGCAGAGGCAAGTGGTAGTATCCACTACCAAGCTGCGTGATGACCACACTGCACGATAGGATACCGGCGGGTATTCCTAGAGGAACTGCGGGCACAGACCGGCTCCTAAGGCCTCTATTGGTCCCAGGGACCCCATCCCCCGGGGCCGGTCTTTATTTATTTATTATTTTTTTATTGTTTGGGAGGGGGGGCCACTTCTGGCCCCAGGGACCCCATCCCCCGGGGTCTGGCCATTCCTTTTTATTTAATTTTTATTGGAGGGGACCCCGTGGCCCCCCTCCTAAGGCCTATTATGGCCCCTGGGACCCCAACCCCTGGGGCCGGCCTGCCTTTTTTTCTCACAACTTTTTAGGGGAGGGGGGCTGCGTGGACCCCCTCCCTGGCCCCTTCTGGCCCCAGGGACCCCATTCCCCGAGGCTGGCCCTATCCGTTGGGGACCGCGGGGGGGGTCTCCAATCCCTCATGGTCCCGCCGGCTCCCCGCATCATGCGGCAGCTGGCATTGCTTTTCCACAAGGGGAGCTGCTGACATGCAGCTCCCCTTATGGAAAAGCAATTCTTCTTTGCTTCATTGAAGCGAGAGCAGGTTTCCCTGCTCTCGCTTCAATGAAGCAAAGCAGAGTTAGCAATGACAGGGCGGGAGCCATGAGGCTCCCGCCCTGTCATTGAAAAAAGAAGTGTCCCGGGGGTGGGCACCCCGGGACACTGCAGGAGCCAGCCCTGGGGGGTTGCGGTCCCCAGGGCCATCATTGGCTCCAGGAGGGGGGCCGCGCGGCCCCCTCACACTTAATGCAAAGCCCCGGGGTGTGGTCCCGGGGCTCGGGGGCCGTAACGGACCCCCTATTTTGAATAATTAGTGCCCCGGGGAGGTGGCGGTCCACGGGGCGTGTGGGTGAGCTGGAGCCCCCACACAGGTTAATTAAAAAAAGAAAATTAAACGCCCCAGGGGGTGGCAGTCCCCGGGGCTGCGGGGGCCATGTGCCCCCACCAACAATTAATGAAAGCCCCAGGGGGTGGCGGTCCCCGGGGCTTGGGTGGTCTTAGAGCCCCCCACACATTTAACAATTTGCCCCGGGGTGGCGGTCCCCGGGGCTGCAGGCCTGCACCTATTTCCTCAAGCCCCTGGGAGGTGGCGGTTCCCGGGGCAAGTGTGAGGGGAATTGGGGCCCCCCACACTTTTTTTTTCAACTGCCCACGGGACCTGGCCGACTCGGGGGCTTTATTAACACAAAGCGCGGAAGGACGCGCTTCGTTTTTTAAAAAATTTCTACCAGATCCGCGGATCCTCCACACATCCTGCGATTTAAAAAAAAATTATTTTTTGGGGGCCCTGGGGTTCCTTGTAGGACACCCTAACCAGGTCTGGGGGTAAGGGTGTTTCTACCCTGCCCCCTTTTCTTGTTTTGCACCTTAGTTTTTCTGTTTTCTAGTGCCTCGGTTCTACCGAGGCACAAGATGGCTGCCAACACTTCCTGGTTTGTAGTGTTGACAGCCAATTAACATGAAGCTCGTGATTGGGAGGGTTCGCGGATTCTCCGCGGCCATAGATATCACTATCTTTATATCTTAAATTCTCAAAAACTGCTGAACCGATTTACACCATTTTTTAAACGGTCGCTTTCTGAGCCAAGCAGTACCTTTTTGCCAAATTTGGTGTATTTCCGTTAAACAGTATTTGCAATAACTGTGTCTAAGGTTTCTTATGGGAAAATTATCATTTCACCACTATTTTTTGAATTTCTCAGGAACTACTGAACGGATTTACACCATTTAAACAAAAGGGCGGTTTCTGAACCAATGGCTACCTTTTTGCAAAATTTGGTGTAATTCCGTTCAGCAGTTTGGGCGTAGCGCGACTATGAGACTGGCAGAATATTCATGTTTGCGTGTAAATTTGATACAGTTAAAAGACAGGCATTGGTTTCTAAAAATCTAACAAACCCTACAATGGTGGTTCAAGATATATCTAACATCATGCTATCAGATACTGATATTAGTTCAGTGGCAAGCAGTACTGAATCAGATGATAATGGATCTAATTCGAATTCAATTCAAACCCAATGTAAAAAATATACAGCATCTGAGGAACTTGGTTTTTTAGTAGAGGACCGCCAACAAACCCTACGGCCACGACTACAACCTTTGAAGAAAAACGCAGAAGGAACAACAAGCGTAGGCAACAGAGGAGGAAAAACCGGCGGGCGAAGTTACACCAAGAGGGGCAGAGGGGGGAAAAAATGGTAAATACATCCCCACTGTCTACGATTTCTGACGGTGGTAAATTTATCTGATACAGTCCTCACTAAAGCAGAGTCACAATTACTATCATTGGGATTATCTTTTTGTCCTAAAAATCCTTTCAATTACGTTCAATCTCGTATTGATGTTTTTAAATTTATTCGCAAGCTAAAATTGAAAAAATACTATAAATTGAACAAAGCACAAGAGCAGGCTATGGCGACTACCAACATCAATCGACCCACCAGTAATTTTCAAGTTTCTGATACCAACTTACTACGTACTATTCAGGCATTGAACAATGAAGATGAGAATGCTATAAAGTCCAGGCAAGATGATCTATTGGCAATGGGCATTGCAAGCAATTCTCCATGTATTAGCCCCTTTCGGCCTTCTTCAACATTCATCCCAATGATGCCAAAAGATGCTATAGACGCTTTCAATGATGTTGTTATTGAAGATCGTAAAATTTTGAATTTCAATACGTTGTGCAAACGCAAGAGATACAATTGTATGGAAAAACAATATTCAAATCTGATGCGCAAACTCAAAAACAACTCCAATCTGATCATCAACAAAGCTGACAAGGGTGGCAATATCGTAATTTGGCCACGTAATCAATACATGGAGGAGGCAGGTCAACACCTCAATGACATTACTTGTTATAGGAAAGGTACTTTCAACGATATCAGACATACAAAGGAGATAGTGGCTAAGGAATTGGGACAATGGAAGAGGGATGGTTTGTTGAGCAAACAGGAATTTAAGTTTTTAAATAATGATTTTCCTACCATTCCGACTATATATTTCATCCCAAAAATACATAAGAAGACAACACCAATACCAGGCCGTCCAATAATATCGGCCCAGCCAGTCTTCTTGAACCGCTATCCAAGTATTTAGACCACTTTCTTCATGAATATGTGGAAAGCCTTCCATCTTTTATCAAAGATACAGGACATTTTTTATCTAAACTCAATGCCGTCCAATGGAAAGATGACTATGTACTTGTCGTAATGGATATCTGTACTCTTTATACGAGTATCCATCATGCGGACGGACTCAAAGCCGTGAAACAATTCTTGGATAAACGCAATATCAAATACTGCCAACACAATGAAATGATTTTAAAAATGATAGAATTGTGTTTGAATAATAACTATTTCTTGTTCAATCGTGAAGTTTTCCAGCAACTCCGTGGTGTTGCGATGGGGGCATGTTTCTCCCCCAGCTACGCATGCTTGCATGTTGATTGGTGGGAGGAACATGTCCTCAGGGGCACCCATGGAGAGCTGTTTGACGTTCATGTGGTGGAATTTTGGCGTTTTATTGACGATGTATGCATGATTTGGAAAGGTTCATCTGAATCTGCCATTGAATTTGTGAATACTATCAATGGTAATGATTTGAATTTACAGTTTAGTGCAGATATTAGTCAACAGAGAGTACAATTCCTCGATGTAGAAATCTACATTGATAATAACACAATACAGACAAACTGCATAGAAAATCTACAGCAGGTAATGCCATACTTCACGCGAGCAGCTCCCATCCAGGTCACCTCATCAAAAGTATTCCATATGGGGAATTTTTAAGAATGCGCAGAATCTGTAGCTCTGACAAAGATCTTGTTGAATGCCAAACACAAGCAATAAATAGATTTACAGCCCGAGGATATAGTTCCAAATTTTTAGAACAGGCCAAGTTAAGGGCCAACGAAAACACTAGAAAGCAATGTTTAGATAATGCAACCATGGACAGAAGAAAAGAACCTGTCGGTGGCAATAGTGGTATTGGCTTGGAGAGTGATCAAATAAGATTGATAACCACATTCAGCATTGAGGAGAGAAAAGTCAAGGGCATTATTAGAAAACATTGGCCCACACTTAAAACTGACATAACTCCATCCCCTCTACTACCGGATCAACCTGTAATCACCTTCAGAAGGGCAGCCTCAATGAGGGATGCCCTAGTTAAATCTAGTCCTGGGGTGACTAATGCTACTAACTGGTTATCCAAGAAAACAGGCTTTCATAAGTGTATTACATGTCGGGCTTGCAAATTTGGCATTAATACAGCAGAATATAGCAGCCTTTTTGACCCTGTTCCGATCAAAATAAACAGCCTCCTTACATGTACAGATTATGCGGTATATGTACTTGAATGTACTTGTAAATTAAAATACATTGGTAGCACCACATTACAAGTATTCATCCGCATTTTACAACATTTAAGGGCAATAGTGAACACAGACCAAAGTTATCCAGTAGCTCGTCATTTTAAACTAGTACACAACAATAAGCTAAATGATTTGAGCTATTTTGTGATTGACGCAGTATCTAAAAATTTGAGAGGATGTAACAATTAAGACAACTGGAATCCAAATACATTTTACTCCTTGACACTAGGATCCCCAACGGTTTAAATACAGGAGAGGATCTTCACAATTTTTTGTAAATCAGGATCTGTATCAATGTAATGATTTGATTCCACTTGTTGCTGCTATTTGTAAAACATCTTGCACTGTAGTCAATGTAAAATGAATTGATTTTTTACAGTTTTTTTAGAGTTGCTCCGGTGGGCTGGTTGGGGTCTGGATTTTACCATGGTTTTTAATTTCGGTTTTGGATTATGGTGACTCCAGTTACTCTAGTTGGTTTCAATTGAGGTTTGCTCTTTTAGACTGTTTTTTTTTCTCTGGATGTCATCTTCAATGAGAGAGTTTGATATGATGTAACAGGTGGTGCTATATTGAGACTTTTTTTTCATGTAATATGAATTGAATTTATTTTATGGGTTTTACCGAAGCATTTATATATAGGATCCCCTCTAAACGAATTTTGTCCAGACAGTATATGAATACTGCTATGGAGTAGCTAAAATTTGGTGCACTGAGACTTTATAGACACGATGATTTGGTAGGAAATGATTAGATTTTAGCTACGACTACCAAACCCCCCTTTAGGCTTTTACACTTTTTTTTTATCCATCATCAAGATAGGATGTTAAATATCTCTTAGCATGGATAATTTTGCACTTATGTATTTTATGCACTTGCACTTTCCCTTAACATTTGTGGTATTCAGGTATCAGGATATATTGGATAAGAGTAGGATTTCATATTGTGTCACAGGCAGAAAATTATTAACCACTTGGTTTTATTTATATATAGTTTTATCAATTGTCTATTTAAGTTTAAATAGGGTATTTCTACTATTTATAATGACTATTTATATGGATATTTATTGATAATTATTTATATGAGTATTTATTGAAAACTTTAGAGAATTAATTCACTGTGAAGTAGTATGCCTTCCAGCTCTACCAATATCCTATGATCAGGTGACCTATGTTTGTTAAGGGAACCATTACAAATAGCCCATTCCTGTTTCGGGGTGTCATGTGATCAAGGCTGCGGCGACGTGGCCGAAACGAGTCATGCTGATTCATTGACTGGGCGAAATAAAGCGAAAATAATTTAATTTGCACTGCTGTGGTCCGTACCCGTGTTCAAAGTTACCAAGTATCGTGGTAATCCAGGATTGTTTTGTTAGATATATATATATATATATAAATATATATATATTCACTGAAAAAACCATAGGTTTCAGGGGTGTTATAGTTAGCTGGACTTTTCACTTGTACAAAACCATTGAAATTCCCCCGTTATAGTTAGTTCAGCTAACTATAACCCGCGCGCCCGCAATACACTACTGATGACGTCACATATTACATCATTAATGACATGGTCAGTGACATCACTCATGACATCACTGATGACATATCAAATGACATCACTGATGACATCACTGATGACATCATCCCTGTGATAGAGTGGCAGACCTCCTCTCACCCCAATATAACAATGGACATACCAATACCAGTTACAACAACCTCTTCAGTAATTCTAAGATCCACATACACATCCACTCATTCACCAACAGTCCTATACAGTCACTCATACATGTACTCATACACCTATACATCCTGTTACACAATGCCACTCATCCATAGAGTTACTCACACACATAGTCACTCATGCTAATAAAGAATCAAACATACATTTACTTGCATATACAGTTATACACACACCACCACACTTACTTCTACCTATGGTTTTTTCAGTGAATTTCTGATGTTTTTTTAAATGCTAATTCCTAACTATAACGTGCCTGAAATCTATGTTTTTTTCTGTGAATTTCAAAGGTTTTTTAAATGCTAATTTCTAACTATGCCTACAGAGATAGGACATGTGAAGAAAGAAGAAAAAATGCACAGAAAGAAAAAAAAGAAGTGCAGAAAGAAGTAACAGACGTCCTCAAAGACGAAGAAAAGTGCAGGAAGAAGGATAACGTGCAGAAAGAACAAAAAGAAGAGCAGAAAGAAGCCTTGTTGCAAAATCATCCTGTACCCTCAACTTTTTCAGACAGATACTGGTGGTAACTGAGTCTGACTAACCAGTCCTAGAGCCAGTGCTATGTTAAAAGACACTTAGAATACAGTGAAAACACCTACATACACTAGGGAACATTATGCGTTGGGGTCCCCCTGTGATTAGCATGACCTCCTCTGTAAGCCCCTAGTATATAATAGGGCAGGGGGATTAAAACTACCTCTTAAAACAGGCCACAGGGCGTTTTTGCACATGTTAACTCAGGCCCAGTCCCCTCCCTTCACCACTGTGTAAACACACCCTGTGTCCGTTTTTAGTTGGGGGATTAAGTTCATTTGAATCCTGAGGGTCCCTAGGGTCCAACTAGCCCACTAGGTACCTCCAGTAAGTGCCACAGAGCTGCGTTGCAGAGGTGTAAAAAGTGGCACGGCCTGGACCACCTCTCTGCAATGCAGCTCAGTGGCGCTTACTGGAAGCACTTAGTGGGCTAGTTAGCCCCCAGGGGCCCTCAGTATTGAAGGGAAATTATATCCCCAATTTAAAACGTGCCATAGTGCGTGTTTGCACACGTCACCTCAGGCCCCGTCCCCTCCCTTCACCACTGTGTAAACGCGCCCTGTGGCTGTTCTAGGTTGAGAGATTAAGTCCCCTTGAATCCTAAGGGTCCCTAGGGTCAAACTAGACCACTAGGTACCTCCAGTAAGCGCCACAGAGCTGCGTTGCAGAGAGGTGTAAAAAGGGGCTTGGCCTCAGAACACCTGTCTGCAGCGCAGCTCCCTGGCGCATACTGGAGATGCCTGTTGGGCTAGTTGGCCCTCAGGGACCTCAGTATTGAAGAGGAATTAATTCCCCAACTTACAACTCGCCAGGGGGCGCGTTTGCAGAGTGCTGCAAGGAGGGGGCGTGGCCTCCGGCACAATGCCAGTCTTTTATTAATTTTAATTTTTTAAGAAGGGGGGCTGTGTGGTTCCCTGATGACCCCATCCCCCAGGGCCTGTCTCCTAATTATAATTTTGACCCCAATCCCCAGGGCCGGCCACTGTTTTTTATTATTTTTAAAAAATATATATTTATGGACACACCTAGGACATGCTGGACAAACCATACGTACCTATCACCATGACGATTTGCGTGATATTCATTAAAAGGCGACTATGCATCGAATGAATCCACGTGGAATGTATTTACACCACTAGTGAAGCTCTGACATTTCTGATGCCCTACCGTGCCTAATCCCGGTAGACACCCTTGTCGTTTATTTATACAAACATGGGTAGCTATTGACGGGCGCATTTAATACACATGCACACCAAGCCATTCAAAGGGGATTCGACAAAAATTCGACCAAAACTATGCAAGAAACCCCCCTCACGGTTAATAAAACACACATCCACTGCCGAATGTGTAATACTTTTTATTTTACTCTCTGGAAAGGGGACGAACATCACTTGAGAGTCACAGCGCGCTCCTGGCAGAGCCCAATGCTGTGTTACACCCACCATTGCCTGCTGAGTGCCACACACCTCTGTGTTGTATTCCACTAGCTAGTGCATATGCTATGACACTCTCTAGCCCATGCGCACTGTAACACCACCCCGTGAATATGTCATGCCACACTTGTCTTCGCACGGGTTATAATGCCCCATCTAACGTGCATTCCTCGATGCCTATGTTATAACGCACAGTGCTATGCCATACATATTACAATCTGGGATCCATATCTTTGTCACAGTGCATATGCAACGTTACACTCCCCAGCACATATTTTATATTACAACTTTAGAGGCTAGTTAGGTTACACAACACTGCCCTGTGCATATTACACTCCAAGGCGCATATCGCATAGCACGCGCTAGTGCCTGTGCTATCTCGCGCTCTCCAATGAATCTGTCATTGCGCACATTGTATTGCATATTATATTTCACGCCCGGTTCATCTTATATCACACTTTTTGGTGCATAGTTTATACCATACACTATATCTAGTTTTCATTTTCAATCGTGCTCTCAGGACTATGTTCTATATAACACTGTGTTCACCTACCCTTTTCACGGGCATTACATTTTGCGATAGGGGGTGGAGGGTCAGGGGGTGTTTCTGCCAAGTGAGCCCGGAGTCACAGTCACAAACGTCCTCTTCTTCCTGAATAAAAGTGAGATTATGCTGCATACTTGTTCATATTTTAAATAGTTCGCACAGACACACGTTTTAAAAACAATAAAGCTCCTAATACCCGCCTTCTCTGAACAGTTAGCTAGCTGCCCCATCCCCCTCCTCCCTATCCTCTGTTGTGTGAATCCATGGACTAGCCTCCTCCCTCCTGCCATGCATGGTCTGATGTGCTGCCACTGCCCTCAATTTAGTATGATGTACCAGTCCACTCCTCCTGCCCTCCATTGCCCAATTCTATGCCCCATCATTGACCTCCTGATTAAACTCTGTGCTTAGCTTGCTGCCCCTATTCTCCTTCCCCCTGCCCTCCGATGTCTTTGTGCATGCCCCTGCTCCATCCTTTTTGCCCACCATGTTCCATGGACCTGCCACTCCTATCTACTCTGAGTGTTCTGTTGAGCTGCCACTCCCATCCCACCTGCCTAGCATTGTCAGATGACTGTAACCTGTCCCTGCCACCTCCACCCTGCCTGTCCACATGCCATGCACCTATCCTCTTCCTCCTGTCCTACATGGTCCATTGTACTGCCACACCCTTCTGCCCTCCCTGTGCTGCAACTGCTCCTCCTGCCTGCCCCGTGCGGTCTGTTGTGAGGCCCCTTCCCCTGAAATTTCTTGTCTGTGCACAGGTCCTGACCCTCCCTTCTATCCTCCATCGTCCTTTGTGCATGCCCCTGCACCCTCCTTCTTGCCCATCATAGCCATTGTGCTGCCACTAACCCTCCCACTTGCCATGCATGGTCTTCTGTGCTGCCATGGCCCCTCCCACCTTCCCTGTGTGGTCAGTTAGCTGCCCCTGACCCCCTCCCAACTTTCCTCCATGGTCTGTGTGTATGCCATCACAGTCTCACTGTTGCTCTTCATGGTGTGTCTTGCTTCTAGTGCCCATCCTGCCTGACCTCCATGGCTATCTTGCTGCTCCTGCCCTGCCCCCTTGCCCCCAGCCTTCTGTTTACATGTGCAGACCCCTACTCCCTCCCTCCTGGCTTGTCTGTTCCATTGTAATGCCCCTGATCCGTCCCTCCTGCCCTTTATGGTCTGTTATGCTGCAGCTTTCTCTCCTGTCTGTCCATTATGGTCAGCTAGCTACCATTGCCTCGTGCCCCTCTGTTCTCTGTTGTCCATGTGCATGGTCTTGTCCCCTCCCTCTTGCTTTCTATGGATTGTTGTGCTGCACTCCCGTCCCGCATGCCCTGTGTGGTGTATTGTGCTGCTGCAAACCCTGATGCCTGCCCTGCAGGGTCAGTTTGGTGCACCTCTCCATGTCCCTCCTGTCCTCTGTTATCCAAGTCCATGTCCCTACCCCATTTCCTTCCATGATCCAATGTACCATACTTGCGAACATTTTGAACTTGGTAAGAGGGAGATTTTGAAAAAAAACTGGGGTATTGATTTTCCCCTTTGAGTTACATTGAAAAAGAGGAGATTGTAGACAGGAGACAGATGAAATAAAGCCCATTTGAGCTTAAAAACATTGGACGTTTCCTGGCTGAATCGGGTCTGTTGGCATGTATGGTTGTATTACCATTGTCTCTTCCTTCTGCCCACAATGGTCTATTACATTGCCACAGCCTCTCTTGCAAGTCCTGTATTGTTGGTTTGTTGCCCCTGCCCCCCTTTCCACTGCCCTCCATAGTCTGTTGTGCTGCCACGGCCCTTCCTACCTGCTCAGTGTGGTTAAATTGTTGCCTTTGCACCCTCCTACCTGCCTTCAATTTTCAGAGTCCGTGCCCCTGGCCTCTGCCTCTCTATCCTAATGAACAGCTAGATTGCTAACATTCTATATTTATTACAAAAGTGTGGAACGCCTGACGTCATCTTGATGTAATCAAAACTGTAATACCTAGAGCATTTCCTTTCGAAATTACATATATGAGAGGGTCTTATTGGCATCAAAATTATGGTTAGTGCTCTAAAAGACTAAAATAAGGACATATTTTCTGAGTTTTCAAATAGCGACAAAGCACTTTTAAATTATTTGTTATCTTTATGTTTTTTTATCCAGTTGACCACTTGATTAAATGTTGCACTTAGGGGAGAGGATGTGGTGTTACTTCCAGAACTGCAGACTTTGCAACTGGTGAACCAGGTTGGAGTTTCTGCTTCAGCTCGACATTCTGTGATTCTGGTCAAATTACTTAGTCTCCCCATGTCTACAACCAAAATGAATTTGTTCTTGTGTGATGTAACCAATGCTCATGTAAAGCACTTCAATACCTGACAAGTCTGCACTATATAACACTGCAAAAACACAAAATAATAAGTGTTTTGCACCCTTCTGTCATTGGGCTATATTTGGGCTACATCTGGGTGATTGTGGGCTACATTTGGGCTCTTTTGTCTCCGGTGGCCATCTTGGGAGATTTATTTGTTATGAAGTTTCCTAATTTCCTCATGTACTGCAGTCTCCTCAGTAGGAAATGCTTTCAGTTTTTTACTTTGATTCCATCATGAAGGTATTCAGATATGTCACACATTTGCCATAAATTCTGAATGTTAGCACTCTAGTTGCTCATTAGATCACTGTAGTAAAACTGCTGTTCACCATGGAAGTCTGCTCCTGGTATTAAAAGTGCATGTTTCAGTCAGCATGTCAGAATTTTTTAATGAAATAGAAGAGGATTTGAGAAGTCACCCTAAATGTGCCCTCATTTTCTTTCTTCAGCATTAATCATAATTGCTATGGCAAAATGAACCCCCTCATTGTGTTCCTTTTTAAATTAAATGTTTTAAGTGTTACCAGTTTATTCCAATCAAGATGGCTTCAGGTGTGCCATACTTTTGTCATAATGAAGACAGTAAGCGCTCTAGTTGTTTTTAAGAACACTCTGGGACATTCTGTCTTTGGGCTATACTTGGGCTACATCTGGGTGATATTTGGGCTACATTTGGGCTCTTTTGTCTCTGGTGGCCATCTTGGGAGACTTATTTGTTATGAAGTTTCCTAATTTCCTCATTTACTGCAGTCTCCTCAGTAGGAAATACTTTCAGTTTTTTACTTTGATTCCATCAAGAAGGCATTCAGATGTGTCACACATTTGCCCTAAATTCAGACTGTTAGCACTCTTTTTGCTCATTAGATCACTATAGTAAAGCTACTGCTCACCAGGGAAAACTGCTGCTGGAATTGAAAGTGCATGTTTCAGTCTGCATGTCAGAATTTTTTAATGAAATAGAAGAGGATTTGAGAAGTCACTCAAAATGTGCCCTAATTTTTCTTTCTGCAGCACTAATCATACTTTTTATGGAAAAATGAACCCCCTCATTTTGTTCCTTTTTAAATTAAATGTTTTAAGAGTTACCACTTTAATCCAAGCAAGATGGCTTCAGGTGTGCCATATGTTTATCATAAGTAGGACTGTTAGCGCTCTAGTTGTTCTTTGGAACACTCTGGGAAGCTGCAGTAGAACACAAAGGAATCAACTGACAGTCTCTGCCCTTGTTGGATGTACATGTTTTACTGAGAATGTCAGACTTCATTCTCACATGACTGAGAAAGATAATGTGAATTTACAGACAACAAGCTCTCAGTTTAGCTTATAGATCACCTTACAAACCTCTGTGGGAAAAGCTTGAGAAAATATTTTTCTCTCAATCATGATATCCCGGCAGAAGGCTTTTTCACATGGTGAAATCTCCTTAGAATATACCACAATTCCTAAAATGAGTATGGTACCATCAACAAATGATTTATAATGTAACTAAAGTCTTAAAACCTTCTATTAACTGCAATGCTTTTTAATGAGGTGCTATCATGTATATTGAACCCAAGATGGCTGCCAACACTTCTTGGATGAAGTGCTGACAGCCAATCAGATCTCAGGATGAGATGTGTGGTTAGGCTCCACCCACATATGTATATGATTTTACTTTTGATTTTCTCAGGAACTACTGAACAGATTGACACCAGACCTGCAAAAGGCACTTCCCTGACCTGAGGACTACCTCTCTGCCAAATTTCAAGTAATTCTGTTCAGCCGTTCGGGCTGTACCTTGGACTAAAGGTCCCTATGGAAAATTGCATGGGGAAAACGCGTTTTGGGACCCCCCTTTTTTCTCAGCCCCCGCTTGACGAATCCCCCCGAGACTTTCAGGGTAGGAGCGGAGCGGAGCGCCCCACCTATTTTGAAAATTTCGCGAGGATTCATCAACCGGCGCCAAAGTTATTCCAAATAGAATGTTGCGGATTTCCTATGGAAACACGGTCCTAACTATAAGTATCTACTGGCGACCGCCAGTAGATTATATATATATATATATATATATATATATATATATATATATATATATATATATATATATATTTTTTTTTTTTTTCACTAAAAAAACACAGGTTTCAGGGACGTTATAGTTAGTTGGATATTTCACTCATACAAAACCATTGAAATTCCACCGTTATAGTTAGTTCAGCTAACTATAACTCACGCCCCCACAATGCACTGCTGATGACGTCACATATTACATCATTCATGACATTTTCTGTGAATTGCTAAGGTTTTTTAAATGCTAATTTCTAACTATAACGTACCTGAAAAGTATGTTTTTTTCAGTGAGTTTCAAAGGTTTTCTAAATACTAATTTCTATCTATAACATCCCTGAAACCTATGTTTTTTTCAGTGAATGTCAATGTTTTTTTAATGCTAACTTCTAATTATAATGTTCATTTAACCTATAGTTTTTTCCAACACCCAAGAAGGACACAACACCTACTGCCACAACCCTCAGGACCTTCCCCCGTACCACCCCACTCCCTACTGTAATTTTTTGGATTTGTTATTTAAACGATATAATGTCTTGTTTTTTAAATATTAAACAACTACATACAGTATGAAAGGGAGCCCAGCCCAGAGCCAAATCTGAAGACGAACACATGTCATAGACCTACTGATCAAGCAGCTCCGACACCCAAGAACGCCACAACACCCACCACCACCCCCAGGACCCCCCCTCTACCACCGAGGCAGCGCAGAACAAGACAGCGAACTTTCCGAAAACAGCATGGCCCCTCAGCCACACAATAGCTGAATATTGGGACAGGTGTGAACAAACTATATGTGAAGGAAGCAATTCACCCATGAATAACAATGCACACAATGCAAATTGTAGCGGTGATGTGCTGAACACATCTCAGTATGCAGAACACACACCTGTCCATGTGCACAAATACTACTGGTGCTTGTAGTGTTGTGGACATTGGACCCAACCATGTTACGTCAAACACTAGGGAAGATCTCAGTCATGTAGCTGTGTTGTCGTCCCCTATAAGCGTAACCGGAGTGGGCTGGTCCGAGATACACCACTTCAGCCTAGGAGTGTGAATAAATAGGCCGGATCTCTGGGCGTGGTTCACTTGTGGGAAGGCCAAAGCGTCTGCCAGGGCAGCGCCCCTTACCCTGCCACGAGGCTGCTGACGTGACCACCAGCCACCTCAGCTGATCGCTGGCTTCCACCACACAGGCCCCCAGCGGCACAGCACCACAGATTTATGTCTGTACAAACTACTGCCTTCGATATACACTGCGGACAGCAAGGCTTACAATTCAGATCGAGTCGCGATTGCAGATGACGCAGTCCAGTAGACAAGAGACATTGCTCAAGTCAACAACACGTGGCTGTGGGCCCTTCCTGACCGCTGCCTCAGGCCTACGCTGCGGTCAGTAGTGCTCACAATTCAGATGGAGTCGAGATTGCAGATGACGCAGTCCAGTAGGCAACAGACATTGCTCAAGTCAACAACACGTGCCTGTGGGCCCTTCCTCACCGCTGCCTCCTGCCTCCACTGCGGTGAGTAGGGCTCACAATTCAGAGCAACTCGCGATTGCAGATGACGCAGTCCATTCGGCAACAGACATTGCTACCAGTGAGGCCAGCCAGACCATGCCTCATTGCTGACTGCGCACACGCTAAGTGCTTCAAGTACCACTAACTCTGTGCAGCTCAAGTCAATGCCACGTGGCTGTGGGCCCTTGATGACCGCTGCCTCCGGCCTACAATGCGGTTAGCAGGGCTAACAATTCAAGATGAGTGCCGATGCAAATTGTGTGAGAGAGTATAATCAGTTAAGAAGACTGTATGCTCCCAATCTGTGCAGCTCAAGTCAACGTCACGTGGCCTTGGGCCTTTGCTGAACGCTGCTTCCAGCCTACCCTGTGGAAGACCGGTGACACGTGGTGCCACTAACCCTGATCAACACAAGCCGGCGACACGTGGTGCCACTAACCCTGTTCAACACAAGCCGATCCCACATGTGGAAATGTGTCCTGAGTCCTGAATGGCAGTGACCCCAACTTTGTGGCAGCGACCACAGTATCAGACTCCCTTCAGTTTTATTTGTTGATGTTTTGTTTAAATAAAATGTTTTACATGTAAATCTATACATGACTAAGATTCTTGTTTGTCCAACCGCACAGGGACAATTACGGGCCCAAGAAGGTTGTTGGGGGTATGTTGCTAATGTGGGAAGAGGGTGCATTACCTGCTGATGTTGGGAGAGGCAGCGTGAAAGGGGTATCTCTCACAGAAAGAACTCCGGTATGTTTTCAGAAATGCCTCGGACAGATGCCAGCTAATGGACTGAATCCCAAAATGGCTCTTCAATGTTTAAGTAGTGTGATTTATGAACAGTTCGCACCCAGGCTCGCAGAGGGACAACTGCGGCCCATCCCGCTCGACTCACAGACACAGTAGTACGAGCCATCCGCTCCCAAAGGAACAGCAGCGTAGTAGCACGCAGAGGTACAGGCACAGCAGCGTACTAGCTCACAAAAGTAGAGATCTGCGAGCCGATGGACTGGCTTCTAACAGCATAGCTGCGAAGTGGTGATGTTGGGCAGAGGGAGCGTGAAAGGGTTATCTCGCACAGACAGAGCTCCGGTATATTAAAATGCCCCCGGGACCTTTCTTTTATATTTTCACTCAATGAGAGAAAGCGTGCTTTCTGGACCAAGACCTTTTGGCGTAATTCCGTTCAGCAGTTTGACCTGTAGCCTTGGCTAAAGTTTCCTATGGAAAATCCATTGAGAAAACATGTTTTCACCCCCCCACATAGCTACCTGTCGCAGGCGTACTCACTGTTGGTGTGCAGGTCAGTGGTCTAGTTGTCAACATGTCAAGGCCACTCCCTGAGGGAAGGTTTGCACTCACACCACACCCATCCTGCACATGCGTCACAGGCCATGTGACCCATCCAGCACATGCGTCACAGGCCATGCGGCCACACAAATATAATGGATCGACAATGTCGCATCCTTTATTGCCGGTGGTGACTGGATGCCGGATGCTCCATGGGTCTCAATCATAAAGAGTCCATGAAAAGTTGCGCAGAGGGTTGGTCGCACCCTGAGCTGTATGGCCATCAGGGGCCTCCTACCACGTGGCGCGGACTTGAGTTGCACAGGGTTAGTGCCACCCGAAGCTGATGTGGCCGTCAGGGGCCCACCACCATGTGGTGCGGACTTGAGTTGCACAGGGTTAGTTGCACCCTAAGTTGTATGGCCGTCAGCGGCCTACCACCACATGGCGCTGACTTGCGTTGCACAGGGTTAGCGGCACCAAAAGCTGATGTGGTCTCCGCCATTGATGACTCAGGACTCAGCCACATGTGTGGAATCTGCTGGATGGTGGAACGGGTCCACAATGTGCACCAAGCCATGGTGGTGGGACCAGGCCCTGTAGCTTTCACGGGCCCGCGGAGTGCCCACTGGTAGACACTCCGGTGGCAGCAGGTAATTATTTGGTCATGGATGCACAGGGGCGGCAGTGTCTCTCTCTCTCTCTCTCTCTCTCTCTCTCTCTCTCTCTCTCTCACTTCCCTCTCTCTCACTTCCCTCTCTTCACTCTCTTCCTTCCTTTCCTTCTATCTCTCTCCCTTCTCCCTTTCTCACTCCCTTTCTTTCCTTTCCTCTCTGGCTTTTTTTTCCTTCTCTCTTTCTCTGTGTCTCACTCCTTTGATATGTGCATTACACACGTCCTTATTTTGTGCTTTATTTTCCAGGCTGTGTCGTTGACATTGATGGACCCGACAGGTGTCTTCCGCCTTGTTGTTTTGTGTTGAGTTTGTTAAATTTAGTTTATCCTCTATATGTACGTAAACGGAAAAAGAAAGTTTGAAAAAAGAAAACATTTCAATAAAGTTTTCGGTTGTTACTTAAGTGCTGTTTGACTATTTCTCGTTCTTATTACTGTTATTTGGTGGTGTCCACCATGGTGTTAAATTTTGGGGCAGTTACAACGGGAATACTGGTGATGTCTGCAGTTTGCACCAGCTTCTGAATAGTGTGTTAGATTTATCTCAACTTTAGTTGCATTAAAGTGCTGATGATGAGATGCAGAGTAGGCGTTCCCGTGCAAAAACACACGAGGTGCACCTTTGCGATTTATTCTAAATACTAAAATCCTGTATTGAATTGCACTGTGGTAGTGGGTGCATTTACAGTGTACTCACAAAATCAATGAAGACATCTCATTGTATTTGTATTTATATTGATTGGGAATAGTGGGTCAGGTGCAGGATCTTGATGGGATACACTGCCCAGTTTGTTTATTTTTCTGTTCACGAAAAAACCACATCACAACTTTCACAACGAAAGGCAAAAACTGCGATGTGAAACAAATTCCGGCGATAAGCCACGCTAGCACCAGGGATTTTACACCTGCTTTCTGCTGGTGTTAAGCAGGATGACTACCTGCAGCATGAAAGGGATCACAGCCAAGAGCCACACCGGAACACCCACAGGTGCCATAGAGTCAATGAGCCTGATACACGGATACCTATGAGGGCCTCAACACTCATCTCAACAACCCCAGGACCGCCAACGCCCCCGAACCCACATCTGAGCAAGTGTGTCCATGTGGTCATTGTGTTAGCATGATGGGCACAGGCCCTGCAACATCACAGTGTGCTGTCTTCAGCAGACGTTACCATGTCACCTCAGCGTTGGCAGTGAGCCTGGACATGTACCTACGCGCGCATCTTCCTGCATGCACAAGCGGCGTGTGCTGGTCCGGCGTACACAGGTCAGCGCAGGGGTGTGCCTATCCGTGAAGGGTAACAGGGTGTCTCGGACATGTCCGTGTGCAAGAAGTGCGGTAAGTGTGTCTCTGTGTTCTGGTGTGGCCGCCACAAGGGCCACAGCAGTTGATGTTGTAAAGTGGCATGCACCACCTCCAAACGGCAGTGTCACGGTGTGATTGGAATGCCGCAGGACATGCATGAATAGGCATTACAATGGTGTGACGTAGGAGTGCACGGGATACAACAGTGCAGCGCACAAAAGTGTGGGGGCTCGTGGGAGGGATGAGCAACTGTTTGGCAACGTAAAACACAGTGAACCCACCCATGTGCCACGTGCTGGGCATCTCATCCATGATGACCAGGGTCGCAGACATCCCACAACACCCACGACCGGCCTTTGTACACATCCTGTATGAATGCAGCTGGAGAAGTTACTGTAGGGATGAAAGGTTCTTTGTCTGAGCTATCTTGCACTAACACATCTGCTGCTCCGAGAAGGAACTTGCAAGTGGCCAGTCCCCCCTGACAGATACGATAATATTTGCATCCATCTCCCACACTATGCACTGCCTGATTTGAGAACAACGAGTACACATCCCACACTCAAAAAGTCCTTCGTCGTAGTTAGCGTGCGTGAAATGGCCTTCACACGTACTCCTACCACAACCCTGCCCTGCACCCATTGCACACAGACCCGGCTCATTGCACCAAGCTGTGCCATTTCATCCACAAGACTGGCACACGGCAAGCCAGTGCAGCTACAAGCAGAGCCACTGACACAATGGCAGGGCATCCCGAACACATGGTTGACTCCATTCATGTCCACCTATACCTTGTACGTCTGCTGCATGTCCTGGTTGCACAGCATATGGCAGTGCTGCGGATCACTTATCGGCTGAGCTTCCGCATTGTGGACGTCACCTGCGTTCAACCTGTATTGCAATGTCGCACGTGCCAATCTGAGTGGTGCATGGACGTGTGCCTCTCCAACGTGTGGGTAGCTGACATGAATTACGACGGGTGTGTGCGCCCCCTGTTGGCCCACGTCCAGGAGTGTCATGGTGATGCCCGTTTATGGCATGCAAGGTTGTTTGTCATGCATGTTGGGAACTGGGCCTGGGAGATTGCACGTGTCATAGTATGCAGAGAGCAAATTGACCCACTTCCCGATTCTGCTTTGGTGCACATTGGGTACAGTGGTTGGAGTCAGCACATCTGTCCCGGTCAGCTGATGGATTATGTCGACGACATGTCAAATATTGTGGCCAACCATCACTCATTAGAGATAGTGCCTTACGCAGCTGCACTCGCGTTCATGGACGAGTTACAAGGTACCTGCAACCACGACTCGATGTGCCACATTGCACGTTGTGCATCTGGTCACATGTCCCAAGACGACAGTGGACATGGCTGCATTGGCATCGACTCATGTCCGAGGTGTGGACAACCAACTCTGCTTGACACTTACGTGTGTTGGTGATGGACTACCCCGAGGTGAACATGGACGTTTTCCTACGTTCCTTATTCAGGCATGCTGCTGCATTTGTCTGCATATCGTGGCACTACTCTTGACCGTACTGACACGCACTTTTTTTTAATAAAGTTTCCACATTTTCACTTGTCTCCAAATGTGTTGTGTCTTCATTTGTATGCCAATGTGTGTTTCACGGACTCTCTGGCTGCCTGCCATACGTGAATTGCTACCCCATCCAGACTGTGGGTTTGGACTTATGCGTTCTCATGTGCTTGTTTCGTACTGACGCTTTTGGACGTTTATCCGCCACAGGCGAGTGCATTTGTGTCCTGTGTTCGATTGTGTGAATGTTTGTGTTTGGACACCATTGTGTTGGATGTTGGTGTGTTCTGCTTCCTATGTGTGTGCGCTGCATTGTGTGTGAGATGTCCTTTCATGTGAGGTTTTGTTCACCCTTCTCCCTTTCAGGCAGTGTGGTTTTCACTTCTGTGATGTTGGCGGGTTGTGTGACTTGTGCTCCTTGTTGGTGTGTTTCATTTTAGCCATGGTTTGTCTGTAGTTGTGCTGTACTTAATTGTGCATGTGTGCCATTGTGCCCATCTCCCCCAGCCCCCCACTCCCTGCTTGTTCCTCTTTCTGGTGCTGTTGTGTCTGCAATTTTGTTACTCCACACATAAATACATGTAAAGAACAAATTAGAATAGTTCCTTGTCTCTTTTAGATTGCAAAACTTCTCTCTATTGGCTATTTTTGAATTTTCCATATAAACAGTTTTTTTAATATTCAAGGACACATAGAAGTCAGAAGTGCAACGTATTCTATCAACACACTTTCTAGAACATTCTACAACACGTGCAGGTTAAAAGTTCATAAATTTTATAAACCTAACGATATTTTTATGCAACATTTTCTCGAACATTTAACGGCACGTGCAGGTTAAAAGTTCACAATTGTTTTAAGTTCGAACAGTGCCTTCCAAATGCAAGTAGCAGGTGTGGTTGAGTTGACCAAATTTTATCCTATGATATGTACTCCACGTTTAAACTGCTTTTTCTTAACCAATCACAAAGATGCTTTTCCACAAAATGAATGTGCACCCTACTTTTAAAAAACAATGCTTTTCATCTCCCAGTTATCGTTTTGAATGAGAAAAAAGTAGTTCCCCACCTTTAAACATATCTCTTATTATACGTACGGACTGCATGAGCTACAGACATCTATCCATAATTCCCAGCCATACCTTCAAAATGCTAGTGTGGATCGTAGGACATAGCTATGTTTTCTGGTGCAAGAGGTATGCAGAACAGAGACGTATTGACTTAGACCTAGGTTTACAAAATTTGGACATTAAATGGTTTGGACAGAGAGGATTGAAGTACCAATTGCTGCTTTTGGTTAAAACCTGTTTGCATCTCCAACACCCTGACCTCATGATTGTGCAATGTGGTGGAAACGGCCTAGGCATATTGACTGGGGTAGGTTTGGAAATGCTAATGAAGGACACCTTTCGACAATTGATGTTGCTTTTTTTCCTCAAACTGTCTTTGTATATTCCAATATATGCCAAAGACAGAAGTGTAAATGGTCATACCAATTTTGTCCTCAGATTGAAAACTCTAGGAAGAATGTCAACAAAGCTGTGTCTGCATACCTCAGGGACCATAGAATGGGGTTGATCTACAACAACGACATACGTTTTGATATGGCTGATATCTACAGAAGTGATGGGAGTACACTTCACAGATCAGGCAAATTGAGTTTTTCTGAATAACCTGAAGCTGTGCATCCGCACTTATATGTAGCTCCAACTAATAAACACAAGGGCTCTTTTTGGAGCTGCCTTATATTCCCAATATCGGTTTGCAGAGTGACAGCTGCAATCCAGCTAGCACAGGGAGACCTGTGGGCCATCGGGCAGGCTCGCAGAGGGAGAGCTGCAGCCCGTTAGCTCAGCTCACACAGGGAGAGCTACGGGCCGTCGGCTCGCAAATGCACACCAGCGTGCTGGCTCACAGAGGGAGAGCTCAGGTCTAACTCGCAAAGGAACACCAACGGGCCAACTGCCCTGCTAGCAGAGACTCACCTATCTCCTGACGGACTGGCTCACACATGTACAGCTAGGGCATGACGGCTCGCAGATGCAGACTGATACTGTTTTATGCTTTAGGGTGGTACAGTGATGTTTGTGTACTGTAGGGGGTTCGTGCTGGAGGTAGCATTTTAGGGTTTAAGGTAGTGCAGTGGTGTTTGGGTAGTGTAAGAATCGTGCTGGAGGTAGTGTTTTAGAGTTTATGACAATGCAGTAATGTTTGGGTAGTGTAAGGGGTCATGCTTGGAGTACTGTTTTAGGGTTTAGGGTAGTGCAGTGGTTTTTGTGTAGTAGGGGTCCTGCTGGGAGTAGTGTTTTAAGGTTTAGGGCAGTGCAGTATTATTTGGGTAGTGTAGGGGTCATGCTGGGAGTGGTGTTTTAGGGTTTACGACACTGGAGTGGTGTTTGGGTAGTGTAGGAGATCGTGCTGGGGTTAGTGTTTTAGAGTTTACGACAGTGCAGTGGTGTATGGGTAGTCTTTTGGTTGTGTAGGGGATCATACCGACAGACTTACTCACAGAGCTCTGAGCCGACGGACGGGTTTCTAAAGGCATAGCCGCGACCTGGTGATATGAAGAGAGGCAGAGTGAAACGCATATCTCACACAGACACAGATGCCAGTGTTGCCTCGCAGAGGTAAAACTACAAACCCGATGGCTTCTACTCGGAGAGATGCGAGCTGACGGAGTAAATCAAAAATGGCTGCCAACACTTCCTGGTTTCAACCATTCACAGCCAATAAGCCGCAAACTGGTGCTTGTAACCCCTCAGCCATTCACATGTCAGAATTCTCAAATATCAATATCTGTAATAGGTTATATTTCTCAAAAACTACTGAACGGATTTACACCATTTTAAACAAAAGCGTGCTTTCTGGACCATCACCTTTCTCCCTGCCAAATTTGGCGTAATTCTGTTCAGCAGTTTCACCTGTAGTCTTTTGTAAAGTTTCGTTTTAGGACCCTCTTTTTTCTCAGCCCCTCTTACACCATTCACCCCCAAACTTTCAATATAAGAGCTAATCAAAAAAGAGAAACTTTTTGGATAATTTCATAAAGATTCGTCAAACAACGCCAAAGTTCCAAGCACATAGAAGGCTCAAGGAGGGGGGCTGCGCAACCCCCCTCCCAACATGAGTGAAGCCCCGAGGCTGCGCGGACCCCAGTGCACCCCCGCAACACCTGCAAGCCCCTGCTATATTTTTTTAAGAAATACCCCGAACCTAGCCCACCCAAGGGCCTCATTAAAAGGAAACGCGAGAACCCACGATCCCACCGTGAATTTTTGCCGATTTTTTTTTTTTATTTAATGATATTTTGGGTCCTGGGGGTCCTTCTGGGACCCCCTCCGCAGACCTAGGGGGTCAGGGTTTTTCTACCCTGCCCCCTTCTCTGTTTTATACCTTTGTTTCTCCGTTTTTGGGTGACTCGCTTCTACCGAGCCACAAGATGGCTGCCAACAATTCCTGGTTTGGACTACTAGCAGCCAATCACAGTGAAGCTCGCACACGTGACTTCACCCAGATATCGAAACTTTTATTTTTCTAATTTTTCAGCAACTACTGAACGAATTTACACCATTTGTAAAAAGGTTGCATTCTGACCCAAGCACTACCTTTCTGCCAAATTTGGAGTAATTCCCTTCAGTAGTTTCGGCTGTAGCCTTGCACAAAAGTTTCCTATGGGAAATTGATTTTTTGACTCTTTTTTTTTTAATTTCTCAAAAACTACTGAACAGATTTACACCATTTGAAAAAAAAGTTGCTTTCTGAACCAAGCTCTACCTTTTTGACAAATTTGGGGTAATTCTGTTCAACAGTTCGGGCTGTAGCTCGTCGCTAAATTTCCTATGGAAATTAACATGGAGAAAACAAGTTTTGGGACCCCCCTTTTTTCTCAGCCCCCACTTGACAAATCACCTTCAAACTTTCAGGATAGGAGATGACCTGGATAGACTTTTTGGGGGGAGAATTTCAGGAAGATTCGTCAAATGACGCCAATGTTATTAGCAAATCAAAAAATGCTGTTCCTATGGAAACTAGGTTCTAACTATAACTACCTACTGGCGATCGCCAGTAGGTAATATATATATCGAAGCAAATCTTTTTCTTTTTCTTTTTCTTGCGAGCCAACTCTTCAGAGTTTTCACAACACCAAATCATTCGGTTCAAAAACAGAATGCGGCATGTCTGACTTTCTGCTCAATCCTGCCTATTTTATTTTATAGTTTCTTGTTACACCGTGTGCAACAAAAACAATTATAGCCTACACGTTTCAGCCGTAGCCTTCACAGGGCCATAGAGACGTGTGTGCAGGACCATAGAGACGTGTGTGTAGAGTGTCCTTATAAAGGAGCCCCACGCCCCAAACCAACACCACGTTAAAACATACAATTTCGTTAAAGCAACATGGCCTTTGCCACTTTTTTAGCATAGTTACATTGTGGAACCTAATAAGTGGGTTATGGCTTCCGATGGACAGTGCATAAAAAGTCATATGTATAAACAATTTTTTACATATGTAGAATTAAGACGTTCATTTTCTGTTCATTTATGTCACTACATTATTATCCCACAATTTGTTCAACACTAAATTTGGAGCGCAATACCACACATTTGTTTAATCCTTAAAAATTAATTAATTAAAATAATTCTCTTACATTTTCAATTGTGGTATGATCAATATTCAATTGTAAAGTACATATATCCAACACATTTTGTATTACATGGGGAAGATGTATCACAAGCATAGTTGGTTCAAGACCAACATAGCAACACAGAGTAGCCTAGAACAGTGAAGAGTCAGGAGTGCTTGGTAAGTACCCATAATGCATGTTCACTCCTGTTATCATTGATTTAATAGATCATCTCATTTAAATATATGCTTTTGTAATAGCCTATTACTCTCTTGTTCCCATATTAACAGCTCAGAGCAAGGTAAGAAGATTTTTTTTGCTGTCATATTCTACTTTTTTGTCATTCTCCTTATCACCTGGTTCAATATCTCAACAAATCTACACCTTCAACTTCCCATTCCCATAATTATGGCTAGGGATCTATGCTCGTCAAAGGCATGGATTAGTCTACTTTCTTATATTAATTGAAATTACCCTTACACAACTCTGATTCTCTTTTTTATCTTTTTGTTCATCAGTTGTCGTGGTTGTACAACTCCATGCACATGGCCTCATCTTTGATGATTATAGGTAAAGTGTTTAGTGATTGGCAAATGAAGATTTGGTGTGACCGATCTAAAGTTCTTAGGGGGTCATGAGGATTGCGGGCGGACTTGAGTCCGCCGGCCATCCTAGCGGTAATGCAACCGCCCGCCTTTCATGCGGTGATCCCGCACCCCTAATCATGATGTGACCGCCACCACGGCAGTCTCATTTTGCAATTTAACATTGCGGCGGGTGCTGCTGGCTGCAACACCCACCCTAATGTCAAATGGCCATGTTGTGCATCTCCCTGCACAATGTGGCAGGCCCCGCGTGGTGCCTGCCACCTTGTGAAGTCCACAACAGCTCCCCCCGAAGCCAGCCTCCGCCAGCCTTTCCATGGCGGAAAGGCTGGCTGATGCCAGCATTGTGATCGGGCTGGTGGTGCCTTCGAGGCACTGCCCCGATATCCACGGCCTTATCCGCTCCGCCAGGCAATCGTTACGATTGCCTCTGGCAGAAGCGTGGTGTGTGGGCTTTGCGCCCGCCACGCTTGCAGAATGATTCCCCCCGCCATGATCTGGCGGGTGGAAATGGGCATACAGATGGCGGAGGGACCACCACCGACGGGCCGGCGGTGGCAATCCCTCCACCATTGTAATGAGCCCCTTAGTGCTTACTCTAAGAGCCAAGGGCATTTGATTTCTTGCCTAAACAGCTACTAATTCAAGATAGAATGGTTATAGATGTAAATTGCTAGATGTGTACTCTGAATACCGATAAGATTTGCATGGAATCCATATTAAGTTTGACAATTACAATAAATGCCAAACTGGATATACTCCTCGATACAGTGCTGGCTCAATGGAGCAATTGTCTAGCAGTTCTAAAGTGCTTGGTACTGACTTATCTTGATGATAACGTGCTAACTCATTAAAAAGAAAAACTCTGGCTAATAGAAAGTGCCTAGTGCTAGCTTATATTGCTGTTAAAGTGCTGTCTCAATAAAGCAAATTGTTAACATAGTTAAAAATTCAACATGGGATATCCACGATGAGATATTATACTAGCACTACCTAGTTTTGCAGGTATAGTCATGAATAAGAGCTTGTATGCATGACATCCAGATTTAAAACAATTAAATAGACTGAGCTCTAAAATATTTTTCTAACCATTAGATCTGATCGAGGATGATACAAAAATAAAAAATGTGTATCTGTCTAAATCTATTTGTACCTGTATGCGAAGTCTATTCCGATTTTGGTTCCTCTTAAATCAATTAGATATAGTCATAAAATAATCAAATAAGTAAGGAAATAGACAATATTTGGAATAAGTCTTCTTTTACCTAGACATAAAGCCCTTTCTAGTAATATACACATGTACTAATTGAGAAACATATGTTTTTGTTTTCTTTCTCGTTTTTCTTCTTTTTTAGTCTATGTATATTCTAAGGGATATGAAGGTGACATGAAAGCAGAGTCATGATTATTGATGTTGGAGGAGTTTAAAAAAACTTGGAATAATCCAGAAAATCAGTTCTAAAAAGAGTCTCATATTAGCAATCTATAAGGGAATTGCATATTAAAGGTGTACATGAAGTTCAGCATCTGTATTTAACCCCATGGATTTTCAGTGCCCATTAAAAGAATCCATCTAGACTCTGATCTTTGTAGAGTGGATTCTCGATCACCCCCACTCCCTTGGCTTTAGTGCAATTTGCTGGATTCCATAGAATACAAGTTTGCTCAAGTCTTCATTCTGGTTGTCCCAAATGTGTTTGGCAATGATATATGAGAAATCTTTCTTCAAAGTTGCCCTTATATGCTGTAAAATCTGGAGCATTAATTTATCAATAGTACTTCCTATGTATGTCTTTCCACAATCACATTCCAAAGCATTAGACTACATCAGTACTTTCACAATGTATATGTTTCTTGATCTTTTTGGTCATCCCATCAAGTAATTTGACTATTGTTCTATTATCCCCCCATTTGCATTCTTTGAATTTTATGCATTTATAAAAGCCTGGTTTCTTTGGGGGTAACCAGTTGTATGTTCTCTCTTGGTTAGGCATGAAGCTTTGAAACAAATCTCTCCGAATGATAACATCTTGCAATATGTTATATTGGGATACTTTTGTTTATGATCCTTTAGATCTTCATCTTGTTCAAGAATCTTCCAATTCTCCCTGATCAATGTTTTTATTTGATTTTCAGATTTGTTGAAATCCATGATATATCTGGTATTACAATTTTCTATTTCTTCCTTTTTCTCCTATGGTAATAGAAGATTATTTCAAGTCATTTGTTTAGCTCTTTTCAGGGTATCCAGTAAGACTGACATTGCGTATCCGCGTTTTATGAATCTCTGGGTCATCTCCATTGCTTTATCCTCAAAGTCTTTCTCTTCCAAGCAATTCGTTTTGATTCTAAGCAATTGACCATACGGTATACACCATTTCAAAGTTGCCGGGTGTGTACTGTTCGCAGTGAGAAGATTATTCCCACTCGTGGGCTTTCTGAAAACGTTTGTACAAATCGTATCCTTAGTAATATACACTTGAATGTCTAAGAAGGTTAATTCAGTTTTGCTTGTTGTGTATTTAAAGTTCAAATACTGGGGATTGTCATTCCAAGATTCTAGAAAGCTTTCCAATTCTTCTTGTTCGCCCTCCCAGATTAAAAACAAATAATTGATGAATTGTAACCATAAAACCACTTTTTCCAACTTTTCAGAATTTCTCTCAGACCAGATGGTGTCAGTTTCCCAAAAAAACATGGTTACGTTTGCATATGTCAGGGTGAATGATGTGCCCCTGGCTGTCACTTTTTTTCTGTAAGTAAAACTTTCCATCAAAGATAAAAATATTCTTCTTAAGACAAAATTCCATCATATCTAGCAGCATTTATGAATGAATGACTGCACTTGGTTCAAGAGACCTTTTTTCACCAATTTTGTTTTTTTGATAGATGTCACACTTAGGAGACTTGTCTTTTAGAACCTAAAATCTGGTCAAGGAGGAGGAGCCTAGCGCGCATCCAAGATGGTCGCGTGAGCACAGGGCTCCCCGGACCCTCGCTGCTCCTCGGAATTTATCCTGACTCTATCCTGACTTGGTTGATGGAATCTGGGAGACGAATGCTGGCTGAACACTAAACTCCAGCCCCAGAGGGGCTGGACTGTGGACTTGCTTGGTGCGACTGGACTCTTATTTTGCCTTCGCTTGATGCCGGTGGCTTCGTCTGCTGCCAGTGTGCTCATTGACGGGGGTCCCTTCGCTCCGCCATATTGCGGCCTGTGGTTCGACACGCGTCTGCCTGGCCTGTGCCACCTCGACGCTTCCTCGGTGGTCCCCTTCGGCGATCGAGGTTCTCATGGGAGGCAAGGGAGACCCCGAGAGGCGTAAGACCAAAACATCCCTACGTGGGGGACCGGTCCAGACGAACAACATGGACCGCTACACTCAGGGTAAAGGATCCCCCGGGACGGCCACTGTCCCCCCGGAGGACACCAGTGGTGGCCCGTCCGTTTCTCCGGATCTGTCCCTGCAGGACATCATGGGCGCCATTAAGGGCATCAGAGAGACCATCGCTACGCAGTACGAGGCCTTGGCCCATAAAATCGACACGGTGGCCATTGACATTACGCTAATCCGGGCGGATCTCTCTAAGACTAACGAGAGGGTTCAATCGCTGGATGTGCGGACGTCCTCCCTTGGTACGGACGTGTCGGACCTGCAGGCCACTCTCGGCGATCTCAAGTCGGCCAATGATCTGATGGCCCGGAGGCTGGAAGACTTCGAGGGACGGGCCCGCCGCAATAACATCCGCGTCATAGGCGTTCCGGAGACCTCCGATAACCGCCCGGTTGATCTACTGGTCGAGGAGCTCATCCTCGAACATCTTGCTCCCGCTGGCCTGAGTAATTTCTTCGCTGTGGAGCGGGCCCATCGAGTCCCAGGTGGCCGGCCGTGACCGGGTGCCCCCCCCCGAGGCCTATCGTTGCGAGACTTTTCCATTACAGGGACCGAGACGCGATTCTGCAGGTCTCACGGGTCCATGGCCCGGTCCGACATGAGAACTCGTCCATTAACTTTTTCCCGGACTTCACCCAACTTGTCCAGAAACAGCGGATGGGCTTCCAGGGGGTGAAGCGGCGTCTCCGGGACCTCGGTCTCAAGTACTCTATGCTTTATCCTGCAAGGCTCCGAGTGGAACATGAAGATCGGACTACCTTTTTTGACTCTCCTGCGACTTTGAGTGACTGGCTGGATTCGGTGCCGGACCGGGGTGACCGGACTGGGCCCTCTGCCGGTACCGAGGGTGGCGGGTCTCCTTTGGAGTGACTTATGGTCCCGGACTTTGCCAGGTTGTACTGTTCGGCTGGGTTCTACTTCTTTTGTGCATTTTGTTTCATTATGTTGTGTGTGGGGAGCGGGCGGGGACGGGTCCCTTCCCTCCTCCGGGGTCTTTTCGTAGAATGGGGTTTGTAGGGCGACAGGCACACTGCAAGTTGGGGTGGTTTTTTGGACCGCAGGGGTGCAGGGTGGGGGGTGTTGGAGTTGGGGGGGGGTTGGTGGGTGGGTGGGGTTGTTTGGATTTGTGTTTTTTGTTTTCAAGGCGAAGTATTGGCTATGGTTCATCCTTGGGTGTTGAGCTCTTTGCTAGGGGGCCCTTGATCTACTGGAGGGGATGGGGGGGGGACGGGTTGAGATTGATGTCTTGGAACGTCAATGGATTGGGGGACCGTATCAAACGGGGTGTTGTGCTGCAATATCTGCGTCGTCTGACTCCTGATGTGGTGTTCTTACAGGAGACGCATCTGGTTGGCAATGTTTGTCGGGCTATGAACAGGGGGGGATATCGACTTGTGGCCCACTCTGGTTTCACCACTGGTTCGAGAGGGGTGGGCATTCTCTTGCGAGTTTCACTTCCGTTGGAGATCACCAGGGTGGTCCCAGACGATAGAGGGCGCTATGTGGCTCTGACTGGGAGGTGGGAGGGGCAGTCCCTTTCCTTGATCTCGGTCTATGTTCCCCCGGGCCTCCAGAACTCCACCTTCTCAGACTTGGGTCGTATGTTGCTTGGGCTTCCTGACAGTCTTTTGCTTATGGGAGGGGACTTTAATTCGGTTGTCTCGGGTGACCTGGACCGTCATCCGCCCAGGGCCCTCCCTACTGCCCAGGCGTGGCTGGGCGGGCTCCTGGAGACCTTCGGTCTGGTGGACTGTTGGAGGTTAATGCATCCGACACAGTGTCAGTACACCTTTCACTCTGGGGCCCATGGGAGTCTCTCCAGACTGGATTATTTCCTTATGCCCGCGGCCCAGGCTACTCGGATTCGAGAGGTCAAACACCTGGCCAGGGGTATTTCTGATCATTCCCAACTGTGGTTGCTTTTTGACACCGGGTCGCGGTCCGCTGGGCGGATCGCTCCTATTAACCCTTGGTACCTGCGAGACCCCAAGATCCGTGATAGCCTGATTAAGTCGATTGATCAATATTTTTCTGAGAATGAGGGGTCGGTGTTGTCCTCGGTGTCCCTGTGGGAAGCTTTCAAAGCAGTGCTCCGCGGGCATGCCCTGTCCCAGATAGTGGAGGCCAAGAGGGTTAAGAGAGAGGCGGTTGTGATGCTGGAGACTGAAATATCGGGGCTGGAGGCAGCTTTGGAGGCGGGCGTCACCCCGGATGGGCTGCATGCCCTCAGCCTGAAGCAGTTTGAATATAAGTCTCTCGTCACTGATGCTGCCAAGACTATGTATAGGGAGCAGCAGGGTAGGTTGTATGACGCCGGAGACAAGGCGGGTAAGCTGATTGCCTGGTTGGACAAGAAGGAGAGAGTGAATCGTGTGGTCCCGGAGCTTCGGGTGTCGGATGGAGTGTGTGTGACTGAGCCTGGTGAGATTGTTGAGTGTTTTGCTGACCACCTCCGTGCAGTGTACTCCCCGGTGTCTGATAGAGATGAGGACGACTCTCGTCTTCTGCTTCGGGATATTGCCCTGCCCGGCTTATCCGTCGAGGACCGCGAGCTGATGGATGCCCCTTTGTCTGTCGAAGAGATAGCTACTGCGATTCGCTCCCTCCGCTCGGGCAAGGCTGTGGGCCCCAACGGTCTGCCGATTGAACTATATAAGTTGCGCCCGGATAAAATTGCGCCTTTCCTCCGTCATATGTTTCAGGAATCGCTCGAGAGGGGTTCCCTTCCTGACGACCAGCGTCTGGCTACTATAGTGGTGATTCCCAAGGAGGGTAAGCCACGTGACCGCTGTGCCTCCTATAGGCCTATTTCCCTGCTAAATGCCGAACCCAAAATCCTTGCTAAGGTCCTCGCCAATCGCCTGCTGAGCGTTATATGTGACTTGATACATCCGGATCAATGTGGCTTCATCCCACATCGTAATACCGCTCTCAATTTACGGCGTCTGCACGGCGTCCTCGCTAGGGCTGAGTACTTCGCTGAACCGGCCATATTGGTTTCCCTAGACGCCACGATGGCCTTTGATACCATTGAATGGCCATTTCTTTGGGCCGTCTTGGCGAAGTTTGGTTTTGGGGAGGGGTTCCTTAGCTGGGTGAAGCTCCTTTATGCTGGACCAATGGCTCAGGTGGTTGTCAATGGGCGGGTTTCTCGGCCTTTCGCTCTCGGGAGGGGAACTAGGCAGGGGTGCCCGTTGTCCCCGCTGCTCTTTGCTCTCGCCCTTGAACCGCTCGCTGCCTGGCTCCGTTGGGAGCCCTCGATTAGAGGGCTCCGGTGGGCCCCGGGCTTCGAGGATCGGGTTTCATTGTACGCGGATGATATTCTCTTATATCTCACCTCACCGCGGAAGTCGCTCAATGCTCTCTTTGATGTCCTTACTTCCTTCGGGAAAAACTCGGGTCTGATAATTAACTGGTCCAAATCTTGTGTGTATCCTATCTCTGGTGGTCTTCCTCTCTTGCCACCTCGGCTTCCGCTCCAAATATCTCAGTCCGGCTTTAAATACCTGGGGGTGTACGTTTCGTTGGATCCGGCGGTCCGCTATGAGCAGAATCTCCTGTCTCCACTCCGGCGTTTGAGGGCAGATACGGCTCGGTGGTGTAAGCTGCCCTTGTCTCCGCTTGGTCGCGCGGCGCTGTTTAAAATGATGTCCCTTCCCAGATTCCTTTATGCACTCCAGAACTCCTTTGATGTCATTCCTGCGGCCTACTTTAGGGAGGTGGAGAGTTTGCAGAGGAGACTGGTTTGGGACGGGCGATCGCGTATCGCTTTGGCCAAGCTGACTCTTTCCTGGTATGACGGGGGCATCGCGCTTCCTGATATTAGACGGTACTATTGGGCCTCCCAGCTGTCTGCCATTAATCATGCTACGTACGCTCCTGGTTCGAACCCGGCATATGAGATGGATAAGTTCCTGCTCCCCGGCGGTAACCATAACAGAGCGCTTTACTCGCAGTCTGCTGGTGGGGCCCTTACGGGCCCTACCAGGATTGCGGTCCGTGTATGGAAGGCGGCTAACGTAGCGATGGGCTGGAGTGAGCGTTTAACGTGCGCCACTCCTCTATTCGACTCAGACCGCTTGGGAAGCCTCTGGACAACGAAAGGCTTCGAGCGCTGGGATACGATCGGCATCAGCAGAGTGGGGGACCTGTGGGTTAAAGGTGCGGTTAAATCCTTCGCGGCGCTTCAGCGCGAGTATGAGCTTAGTGACAGAGAGTTCTTCCGTTGTGCACAGGTTCAGCACGCCCTGCTTTCGGTCTTTGGGGAGGGGACCACGGTCCCTTCTTCTTCGCCTCTCGAGGACCGCATACTCGATGGTCACGTCCCCGACAGTACTATCTCCCTGATTTACAAAAAACTGATAAACAATCTGGCTGACCTCTTGGTGCGTCTTCGGGAGGCATGGACGGGAGATGGGGTGGAGCTGGACGATGAGGACTGGCAGACTGCACTGTCATCCCCTAAGGAGGTGGCCATCCCGGCCCGTCTCCGCCTGGTCCAGCTTAAGATTCTCCATCGTGTATATGTGACGGGCCCCCGCCTGGTCTCGATGGGGTTTTCAGACGACGGACTCTGTAAGCGTGGCTGCGGGCTCAGTGCTACCTTTCTCCATATCCTATGGGAATGCCGCGAGGTGGCGGAATACTGGCGCCGGGTGCATGATATTATGAGACGAGTCACCGGGGTCGCTCTGCTGCCGGAGGTGCGTCGTTGTGTGCTGAATGTATGGGAGCCCAATGACTGCAATGCGGCTCAGGCTCGGTGGGCGGCCTTGGGGAACATGATTGCAAAGAGAGATATTGCACAGCTTTGGGGTTCCCAGCGGCCTCCCACCGTATCCGTCTGGAAGGAGAACATGGACTGGTGCATGTTCAGGGAGAAAACGGTGTATGTGGCTCGTGGTAAACCGGGGGCTTGGGGTAGAATTTGGGGGCAGTGGAACGCGTATCGTGGGTCTATCTGTGCTCCCCCTTTGGTGGATACGTCCGGGGTTGCCTCGTCCCCCTGATCCTTGAGGGTTCCTTGTGTATCTCGTACTTTGGAGTACAGATTTGGTTCTCTCGTGGCCCCCCCCTCCCTCTCAGGTCTTCTTTTATTGACCGCCCTCGGGTGGTTGGGTGTTGACTCCCCCGGCTGGTGTTCGCCGCCCTTCATAAGTCGTTTCGCCTTGTTTGTTGTATTTTTGTATTTTTCTTTTTTTGTTGTTATTTATACTAAAAGTGTGTATTCTGATTTCCCCTATGTGCAGTCTGATCTACTGTGATAGTGCGGAGCCCCTGTGGGCCAGTCATTGTTTACTGATATGCTGGAACACTTCGACTACTAGCGGCCGGCCCTGGTGGTTGTAGGTCCGTGTTTGTAACCCTTTTTGTGCACAATAAAATCTTTTAAAAAAAAAAAAAAAAATCTGGTCAAGCAGCCACTGGGTATCCATTGCTCCTGCACAAAACATCACTGACAGGCCCAGTAGAATATCAAGTTCACTACTTACAGCTGGTTTCCACAGGATGAATTCATGGCATTCAGGCTTTTGGAGATTGGACTACAAAAGACCAGCATGTACGGGTGAGTTTGGAAGTAAAAAAGGTGAACGCCACTGGTTCAACTGATATACCAGCTGCAACTAGCAAGCACATCTGACTATCAAGAATCAGTTCCAAGATGTGACTTGAATAAACTTGTATATACTATACAGCATCGTTTCCCAAACTGTGGTCCGCAGACCCCCAGAGGTCCGTGACACATTCCCAGGGGGTCCGCAGGACAGACTTGAGTTACGGCAGTCCTAGTGAAAAATGAAACGCCCATGCGCTCTCACAGCACAGAAGAGCTGTGAATGTTGGCGCAGGGACGGCGAAACCACAATACAATCGCGGCAAAACCACAATACAATCTGGCCAATCACCGTTCAGCTTTAGGTGCAAGCTGAATGGTGATTGGCCTTAAGGCTTATTATTTTATTATTTACTTCTGCCGTTACCCGACGTCGAGCTCGCACAGAAGTGCGTGCGTTTCCTCTTGTGTTTGAGGCCAGCCCCGAGGCATTTTGCTACCATATGTCCCCTTTTGCCCTTAAAGCAGAGTGCAGCTGTGCCTCTTGTATCGAGGCTGAAGAGCATTCGAGCACCTCGAACCGGCAGGAGGGCTCTTCCTCTGGAACTGCATGCGAGTGTTTTATTTAAGTGTACGCATGCATATACAGTAAAAGCGCACGCGTGCTTGTCTTTCCAGTTTTTATGTCAGCCTCATGTAACAGCTGCCATTGTTTCAGATTGCCTATGTGTGACATTTTCAGAATTTTCAGAAGCGCGCACGTGAGGCACCAAGAGCTTTTGGATGCAGTTTGTTACTTGTTGGTTCTGACCACTTCCGCGGCAGGTAGGAATGCTGCCAGTGCCCAGCACTTGCTGTCCTGAACTCTCCCAGTGCCTTATGTTTGACAAAGCTGCCACCCATTTTGCTGCCACACTGCCTGCAACTACGCCTCCTTAAACTTAGGCTGCATGCAGTTCAGCACACACCACCCTCCAGCTAATTACAAATGCTGGTATTTATGGAGGAGCGCTGCTGGAGTGCTGGAGGCTAATCCGAGGCAGCAAGTATGGGAGAGCTTGCGGCTTACGCAAACCTTTGTGACACTGACCCGGGGCATTTTGCTACCATATGTCCCCTTTGGCCCTGAAAGTTGAATTTCAACCGGAAGGGGGGCTCTTCTCCCTCTGGAACTGCATGTGAGTGTTTTTTACAAGTGTACGCCCGCATTTACAGTAAAAGCACGTGTGTGCTTTAAAAGTGTCTCTCCTTTTTATGTCATCCTCATGTAAAATAGCTGCCAATGTTTCAGATTGCCTATGTGTGACATTTTCATAATTTCAATGACATTTTGGGTGACATTCAAAGACTACATGTGACACTTATTTGTGAGCAAAAATCAAGCAATTATAGAGCTGTTTATGTTGATTTTTGTCTCTGTGGCTGCTGCTATGGTAAGGCACATGTGTATAGGTTACCGTTACTTGGCAGGCGGGTAAAAATAGATGCAGCCAGGATCAGCAGTAGGATTTTCGTGCTGCTGTCCAATTGCTCACTTTCCATAAGCCCTTGGGTGAATTATGTCTGTTGTCAAGCTTTCATACTCAGACATATCAAGCTCTTCTACTGTGTAGCCTTTGCGGTTTGTTGTTGGCCGGGGACGGGGGCAGTGGGCCTCCTAACAGGAGAGGGTCATATCAGGTGCCATGCGAGGCCTCTCTCAAATATGCCTAAACTGCACTGCTCACCCCCTTGGTGGTAATATGTTGTTCTGCTGTCTTTGTCTTGTAAAAATTGCTTGGGGGTCCCCGGCCTACAGTAGTGATTCAGTGGGGGTCCTCAGGAGTCAAACGTTTGGGAACCACTGCTATACAGCGTTTCTCTAGATGTCCAAAAACTCATATGGTAGGATATGGATCCTGCAAAAATTGTTTTTTACAGGTCAATTTACACAGTTTATTTGTTGTAGTGTGTGTACTTGTAGATGTAACTGGGAGAAATCTGAAGAATATCTTCAATTTGATTAAAATAACAAGCTTCATTGTTACAGGTCTCCTTTGATTCAATCCAAGCCATTGGTTTTGCGGCCCAAAATGAATATTTTATGACTACACTAACTTTGAATTGCTAGGTGTATGGAGTCGAAACTACGTACCATGTGATTTTTGTTTGTTTGATCTTTCTGACATAAAGGCAAAGATGATTTTGTAAATATTGTTCCCTTTTTGAACTCATAAGTCGTTGATATTGTCAAAATGGATTTTGCTGACTGGTCACTGTATAAAACGTTTTGATTAATAGGTTTGTTTTTAAATGAAAATTATACATGGTTGGGAATGTAAGACAAATGCACGTCAAGACGATGTACTATTTTTATAGTAAGAACTCTCCCAATTCATAAACTTGATGGCAACCTAAGCACAAATAGCATAATTTAGAAGGAAAAATGAAATCCCATTCCTCTGCACATAAGAGAGAACTGTGGAATTTTGTAGTGGTAACTGCAGTTTTCTTCGATGGACTTTCTCTCAGTGTGATGACCTTGTCTTTGATTAAATGTGCACAGTTGGATGGGTTGTGGATGTTCCTGGGTGGATCAACTGCAAAGCTTTGAGAAAACTTACAATTCACAGGTTTTGGTGTATTCACATACCTTTTTCAGGTACATTACGATCTGGAAATGATAATATATTTACTCCTGTTAACGTATTAACGAATTAATTTTCCTGCTAAAATTGGAGAGTGTGCATGCCCATTGCATTAGCCGTCTTTAGGCAGACATGTCAGTACATAGCATATACTTCGATTTGGCTTTGGGGCTGCCCCTTGCTCATGATTGGGTGGCTTTGTTTTCTATCTCAATTGCCTGCTCTTCATTGTGGATGAGGACCTGTAATGGAACTTGTGTTTGTCCTGGTATGAGAAGTTGGCCTGGCATATGCTGGTCACTAGTTATAGTGGCCACCTTGCACCAGTCCAATTCGACTCTTATGGTAGATAGGTTTAAGACAACCTTTTAAAGAAAGCTATCCTAGTGGTAGCTGTGGAGAACAGCCTTCAGGCTAAGTCTCAGAGGAATGTAAACCAGCTTGTTTTACCTTATAATCTCTTGAATTACCAAATGAAAGGACACCACACAGGTATATATATATCAAATATATATGTATTTATTACTAGACACACTATACTAATCTCTTTATGATATTTGAAGCCAGATACACATTCAAATGTCAACGTTTCACAATAAATTAGGCACAAATATGGCTGGAGCCCTAGGGGCGTACTAGACCATATACTAAAAAAATGGTATAACAATGTCGACTTACAAAATGGCAAGGCCTAGGGCCTGGGGAATCGCTGGAGCTTCACTACTGCAGTGTTAACAGGTAAGTAACAGGCCCACGGGAGACGCGTGCAGTGGGTGAACACAGCCGCGGGGTCCCTATTGATTATAATGGTGCAAGTCGCGGTTTAATTTTTAAAGTTTTAGGGTACTTCGAGGAAGTCTACAAGCAAGCCACTTACAAGGTAAGTACTTTGAGGGCCAACACACACTAGGGCACCGGAGTGCACGAGTTACCTCACCCAGGGTAGCCGGGTGCATAGGTGTGTTTTGGTGTTGGGTCGCGTCGCTGTTTTTTATGGAGATCAAAGAAGACTTGCTGCTTGCGTAGACTGAAGAAGTGTCCGGTGGAATCCAAGGGTGGATTCAAGATGGAGGCGACCGGAAAATTGAGGGGACAGTGTTCAAAGTCACTTGCCAGTGACCGGTGGCCAGGAAGATGGATGACCACGGATGTCGGGTGATTTCAGGTCATCGATGGTGTTTTGACTCCTCGCTCACGAAGTTCAGGAGGGATCGACAATGACCAGCAGCTGGATTCGGAGTGTCCCACAATGTCTGCAGCTGATGGCAGTGTCGGCAACCGGATTGGAGCTAACAAGCTTTGGCAACTGCAAGTCTTGTATAGACTGAAGAAAGTCGATGGTGCAAACCAGCAAGGTCTGAGGGACTCACCCAGCGAGGGTAAGTGAGGGAAGGCCTGGAGCAATCAGGGGAGCCCTTTCAGTTGATAAGAAAGTCTTCGGGGGACCTACTAGCCAACGGGCAATTCATCACAAAGACGCCTCTTCAGGAAATGCTTCACAGGAGCCCACGGTCACTTGGGATGGGGTAGACCTCTGATGTTCACTGCAAAATCTGCTGGAGACTTGGGCCATAAATGGTCCAATGCACAAGTTCGTAGGATGTCGTGAAGGGTTTGCACTCGACAAAAGTGCATGGTCCCCGGGTATTGCTGTTCCTCAACACTCGTGGGGTCCACTCATGACAGCTTTACTGGGGACTCACAATGGCCGTTAAGAAGTCAGGAAATCCACTTCCCGGGCAGCAGGGACTTCGAACTCCGGCGGGAGTGGGAAAGTTTGCAACGGTTGATTAAGGTTTTTGGTGCCTGCCAAGCAGGGGAGTCACTCCTTGACTCCAAGGGAGATTCTTCTGTCTTACAAAGGTAGTGGAACATTGAAGGGACAGGATTCTTCTTTGTAGAGCGTCGTACAGGGTTATCTGTTTTGCAATGGCAAAGTTTGCTATCTTATAGTGAAGATATGGGAGGGACTAGCTCTATGACCACTCCTCTAGGAGGGTCAGGGGAGGGGGTGGTTACACCCACTTCCCTTTGTCCAGTTTCGCACCAGAGCAGGGGCAGGTAGCCCCTAAACCGGTTTGAGCTGGCATATGCACAGAGGAGCCTACTGCTCCCCCAGTGCAGGATTTCAAAGCACTCTAGGAGTGCACCCACCCAGCCCCAATACACTAAATCCTGTCTGGAAGGTGGTGACACCTCCCTGTGACAGGATGCCTTTTGTTGGGCTTCCTCCACTACGAGTTTCAGTCAGCAGCAGGAGGGCAGCCCAGTGTCTGTGCTGGTAGCTTTCATTTTGTGATGCCAGGGCTCTATAGGATTTCTATCGTTTTACATGTCGTCCCCTCTAGAAGGGTGGGATCATGCTTCCACATCATGGACTGATGTGGGGGTATGATTCCATGTTGTTTGACACCAAACACAACATGTTTTGATGCAGTCATTCCAAAGTTAGCATTTTAATGCACTTAAGAGTAAATGGTTTAACCGCACCCACAAACAGCCATAGAGAATAGAGGGGCCCTGCTCAGGCTCACATTGTAACCCACGCACCCTGCCATCAGGATTGATAGGGCCTGCCATAGGGGTGGCTGATAGGTTTATATGTGTGTGTATTGTGAGATATAGAAACCTATATCTCAGTGAGGAGTCCTAACACTACCTCACACAGGCTGCAGTAGCAGGCCTGTGGTGTCAGATTGAGAATGCTTACCAGGGTTGGCATAATACATGCTGCAGCCCCTGGTAGGCCTGTGAAGTGCCTATGCCCTAGGTACCTAAGGTACCATATACTAGGGGCTCATAAGGTACCACAGTATCCAATCACTAGTGCATCTAATAAGCACAACAAGTCGTTTAGAGAGAACAGAGAGACGGGGGCCCTGATTAGCAAGGACCAAGCCAGACTATAGCCAGAAACCAGTGTATACATTCGAAAATATATGGGGGCAACATAAGTGCAGATCCCACTCTCCTACACCCCCCCCCCCCAAACGCAGGGACATTAAACTAACCTTGACCAGTTGAGTCTTCATGTTCTAAGTGGAAATACCCTGAGAGTCCATCTGCATTGGCATGTTGGGTCCCAGGTCTATGTTCCACTGTATAGTCCATCCCCTGTAGGGAAATGGACCACCTGAGCAATTTAGGATTTTCACCTTTTGTAGGAGAGTAGGGTCTGCTATCCTATGGTCACCCCAAATTTTTGCTTTTTGCTTCACTGGTTTTTGACATATTGAGGCTGTGGGCCTGCCAATCAGACCCCCAGCCTGCTGTTCTCTCTACTAAATTAAAACTATGCACCCTAGGTGCATAACCAATTGGAAGTGGATCACCCTGTCAGCCCCTGTACCAGTGTACACTAGGTACCCAGGGCATTGGTGTACCCAAGGCCTGCCAAGGGCTGCAGCATGTATTATGCCACCCCAGGCTTGGCCTAACAATTTGACACAACTGGCTGATCACTCAGCTGGGGTAAGTTGGTGTAATCACCTCTTACTTAGGTGTAGTATACCTATACCTAACCTTAAATGGGACACCTGGTAACCTATAAGTCACTCCTATGGCAGGCCTTAACAATCCTGAAGGCAGAGTGCTTGGTTCCATGTGAGATGGTGCTCTGGCATGAGCTGAGCCTGTCTGCAGTGGTCGGAACAACTTCCTTCTACTGTTTCCAGATATCGTCATACCATATACTCTTAAGTGCATTATGAACCTCGCGGTTAAATGCTATCTTTGGTTTGGCTTTATCAAAACATGTCGAGTAAGGTGTCATACGAATTGGAATACTAACCCCTCGCCAATTCTGGCGACGGGGTTAGCATTCCACCCTTCTAGAGGGACACGACATGTACAGTACCTGAAACCCGGGTAAAATCAGACATAGCCTCAGCTCCACAAAATGGATGCTGCCACCACAGACACAAGTCTGCCCTCCTGCTGCTGGGAGTCCTTCCAGCTTGGGAGGTGTGGACAAAGGGTTTCCTGCCAGGGGAGGTGCGTGCACCACCCCAGACAGGATTTTGTGTATTGGTCAGGTAGGGCTTGAAAGAAACCAGACATGCCTGTGGCTCACAAGGAGCCTCGGTGCATATGCCAGTTCAAACCGGTCCTGGGGCACACCAGTCCCGGGCCTGGGGCGAGCTGGACAAAGGATTGGGGGTGTAACCACCCCCCTTCCTGGTCCCACCCATAGGGAGGGACCTAGCAGGTAGTCCGGCCCCTAGAATCCGAATAAAGGTAGGAGCTGTGTCCTAAGACTTCAGACATCCTGGAATCAACTTGAAACTAAGAAGAAGACGGGAACTTCGACATTCTGCTGCACAGAAGACTGAAGAAAATCTCCCCTGTGGTCAGGGAGTGACCACCTTGCTAACGCAAGCACCATCCAGCGAATCAACGTCTGCTTTGCCGCCGCCTCCCGCCGGAGCCCGAGCCCAGAGACTGACAAGACCTGGACCTCCAGACCTCTCACCGCCCGATCCACAGTCCCTGCAAAGAGGAGACCCGTGGAGGCACCGAGACACGTGGAGCCAGCCATCTTGAAACGACTACGACAAGCTGACCAGTGCAACAACCGAGGCTCCCTCCAAGTTGTGCTTTGGGTCCTGAGAAGCCCAACCCTCGAGCAGCATCTGCACCAAAGGTGAGCCCTCCAGCATCTCCACGATCTGCGTGGGGCCCTTCTGCATTTTGCCACTCGACGCGCCTAACCGGTTGCTGGCCCGCTGGCTAGTGGCCATCTTGGCGACGAAATCTACGACAAACACCGCTGGTCTGGTTGCTCCAGACTGGCCCTTGCTCCCCTCCAAAGGAGCAGTTCCTCTGACCTTGCTGGTCAGAACCATCAGCTTAAACTCCTTGCCTACAACAATTGCTTTTGCCAAGGCTTGTTTGCTTCGATCAAGTCGCCGACACCGCCGACAGCGAGAGCCTGCGTGGGACAGCTCGTGACTCGACTCCTGGACGTCGTCGACCTTCAGGGACCACGTGGCTGCAGAGTCAAGCTACACCTTCCTTCCTGTTTGCACCCGACATCGCCTGGTACCCACCTGGTGCCACGCTGGTCACTGGCTAGTGACTGTGAACACTGTCCCCTCTGCTTTCAGGTCTTCAACATCTCCGATCCACTCTTGGATCCACTGCATCTCTTCCCGACCGACCGCCTGCAGCACTTTTGTCTACAGGCCCCACGGAACAGATAGAAGAAACCCGACGCACTTCGAGGCCTATGCACCCGCTTCCTGTGGGTGAGGTAAAGCTGGCACACCTGTGCCCAAGTGTAGTATTACATCTCTAGTGCCTGTGTTCCAAATCTTAAGTTCCTAGGTCATCCGGAAGATTCCTTTTGCAGTAACTTTGTACTTTTTACGCACCCATTGAAACCTATGGGAGCACGCGTGTGACTATTTGCTCTGCACACGCCACCCGTGGACCTCCTGGTCACTAACTGACGTTAGCTCCTTGTAGGCCCAGCGATTCTAGAGGCCCTAGGCCTTTTCCCTTTTCTGTTCGTGGTACTTATACCACTATTTTAGTATATGGTTCGAGTGGCCACCAGGGCCTATCCATATAAAGTGCAACTTCTGTGTATTCTGTGATAATCTTGTTTGACGATTTGTGCTCCTGTGCTCATAAAGAGACTAGGGGTTACTTTGAGAAATAAATACATATATATTTTGAATATATATCTGTGTGGTGTCCTTTCATTGGTATAAAAGGGGGTTACTATTGGTAAAACAGCTTGCTTAACACGCATCACGAGTTTAGCCTCAAAGACTGCTTAGCCTACGCTACCACTAGGGCAGCTAGTCCGAAAAGGTTGACTTACAACCACACCATAAGGGTTGCTTGGCATGGTACAAGGTGGTCACTAGAACTAGTGAACAGCATATACCAGGCCAACTTCTCACATTGGTGAGCAGCGGTTGGATTTGAGCTTGCTGTGTTTTACCATTGTAATCTCTTGGTTACCAATTGAAAGATCACATAGGTACCTGTAGGTACATATAAAACAAGATTAGATATACTTAAGTTCTACTGAACTTAGTTGTTGTAGAGCAAAGGGAGTAGCACACCCTGACTACAACTACTAGATAGGTTTAGTAGGTAAACCCAAGTGTAGGTAGATTGCAACACATCCACCCACACTTAAGAGCAATGGCTGGGGCAGAGGGGTCCACTGTACCCATCTCTGTTGAGAGTGACCCCCCGAGGGCACCATCCATCTATGCTACCCTTAATCAAAATGAGCTCAGGCAGCTGGCAACTCTTAGAGGCCTTAAACAGCCCAAGAACCCTACCTCTGCTTTGCTCAGAGAGCTCTTGCAAGAAGATGAAAATCAAAAAGAGCTCAGGAAAGCTTCCCAGTTAGCCCCCTTAGGGACAGGAACAGGAGGCCCCCCTTCTGAAGATGCCACTGAGGTACCCCTTTCCAATAGTCACCCCTTAGATGGGGTGCCTACCACAGAGGATGAGAGTGAAAAGGATACTGACAGTAGTGAGGATGAAGGGAGAACTAGCCCAGTGCCAAGTGTTATACTTGGCCCAGCTAAACTAAGGCTATTGGGGACTGACAGTGGGTTCACCCCACTGGATCTCCCCAGTGGACTTAACACAGGGCTTGGAAGGCAAAGGAATCGCTCAGGTGACTCCAATGCTTCCCATGGCTCTAGAGGCTCTCAAGGTCACTCCAGGAGAAGGATGACCACCCCTCAGAGGAGGGAACATGAGGCCAAGATGCAAGAAGCTCAGCTGAGGATCAGGAAGCAGGAGCTAGAAGTAGCCCTGATGGAAGAGAAACTTAGCAAGGCTAGACAGCATAAAGAGAGTGGGTCTATACCCACTGGTGGCAGCATTGTCCCTAAGGACAAAGATAGGGTTTTCGATAATAGAAACCTGTCTAAGGTTGTGCCCCCCTACAAAAGTGGGGATGACATCCACAAGTGGATAACTGCTCTTGAGAGAGCCTGCAAAGTACAGCAGGTTCCTGAAGACCAGTGGGCAGCAATCCTCTGGCTCTCCTTTGAGGGAAGAGGCAGAGACAGACTCCTCACTGTTAGAGAAGAGGATGTCAGAAACTACAGAGTCCTGAAGAGTGTTCTAGTTGATGGGTTAGGCTTAACCACTGAGCAGTACAGGTTAATGTTCAGAGACACCCAAAAGACACAGACTCAGGACTGGTCTGAATACATTGAATGTGCCACTAAGGCTTTGGAGGGTTGGTTGCTGGGAAGTAAGGTATCTGATTTTACAGGATTGTATAATTTGATGATGAGAGAACAGATTTTAAATAACTGTCAAAACCAGCAACTGCATCAACACTTGGTTGACTCTGATCTGACCTCTCCCCAAGAATTGGGAAGGAAGGCAGACAAATGGGTCAGAACCAGGGTTAAGCAAAAGAACCAGAACCAGGGCCAAGGGGGTGATCAGAAGAAAACAGACCAAAAGGGTGGAGATCAGAAACCTAAAGACCAGAAGTCTTCAACAGGGCCCCAAACTACTGCTAAGGAGGGTGGGTCCCAACAGTCCAAGAAGAAGAAAGAAGGTCAGAAGAAACCCTGGTGCAATCATTGTAAAAATACAACTCACTGGACTAGTGATTGCAAAAAGGGTGGAGCCCCCAACACTGTTGCCCCTAAGGCACCTGCTCCCAGTACTACTGTTAGCAGTGTTGGTCCCCAGACAAAGGGTGTAGTGGGAATCACTATGGGAACTGAAGGAGATTCTGACTTAGACAGAACCCTGACACAGGCAGTCTTGATCTGTGAGGGGGACATTGATTTGTCCCTGACTGTGAGCCCCAGTAACCTGGGCAAGTACAGACAGACTCCTTTAATTAATGACAAAGTGGCTCAAGCCTACAGGGACACATGTGCCAGTGTCACTATGGTGACCCCAGGCTTTGTGGACCCTGGACAGTACATACCAGGTGAGAACTACCTGGTGACCAATGCCAGCAATGCCACTACTTCACATAGTGTGGCAGTTGTTAACTTCTCATGGGGAGGGGTAACTGGCCTCAAAAGGGTTGTGGTTAGTGCAGACCTCCCAGTAGAATGTTTGTTGGGCAATGACCTAGAGAGTTCTCTATGGTCAGAAGTGGAGTACAGGACTCATGCAGAGATGTTAGGTATATCATCACATGTCCTTGCTGTGACCAGGTCACAGGCCAAAAAGTGCCTCACTGAACCACAGGTCTTGGATCCTGGAACAATGGACCAAGCACCTACCAAGAAGAAGAACAGGAGGGTCAAGGCTGTGCCTTCCCCCCTGCCTCAGAGTGATGATCAGCCTTCCCAGGAAGCTGATCTAGAGGACCCTGAAGGAACTGTCCCTGAAGAGCTTGAACCTGACCAGGTTGAGTTTCTGGGGACAGGGGGACCTTCAAGGGCTGACTTGAGGCAGGCTCAGTTATCCTGTCCCTCTCTTGAACCCCTCAGACAGCTGGCTGCTGCTGAGGCTGCTGGGAATGCTCAAGGTACCCATAAAGTGTATTGGGATGAAGGGCTCCTTTATTCAGAGGCTAGAGACCCCAAGCCTGGTGCAACCAGGAGGTTGGTTATACCTCTGCAATTTAGGGGCTTCCTTCTTACCTTGGCCCATGATATTCCTTTAGCAGGACACCTAGGCCAGAACAAGACCTGGGACAGACTTGTCCCTCACTTTCACTGGCCTCATATGAATGAAGATACAAAGGAGTTTTGTCGCTCCTGTGTTACCTGCCAAGCCAGTGGCAAATCAGGTGGCACAACAAAGGCCCCCCTGATACCACTACCTGTGGTGGGGGTTCCCTTTGAAAGAGTGGGAATAGACATAGTGGGTCCCATGGATCCTCCCACTGCATCTGGGCACAGATTTATACTGGTGGTAGTGGATCATGCCACCAGGTATCCAGAGGCAATTCCCCTTAGGACCACTACAGCTCCTGTTGTGGCCAGGGCCCTGCTGGGAGTATTCTCCAGAGTGGGGTTTCCTAAGGAGGTAGTATCTGACAGAGGTACCAACTTTATGTCAGGATACTTAACAGCTATGTGGAAGGAATGTGGTGTCAACTACAAGTTCACCACCCCTTATCACCCACAATGCAATGGGCTTGTTGAGAGATTCAACAAGACCCTAAAGGGTATGATCAAAGGATTACCTGAAAAGCTCAGGCGAAGATGGGACATCCTTCTACCCTGCCTTCTGTTTGCTTACAGAGAGGTCCCACAAAAAGGAGTTGGCTACAGCCCCTTTGAATTGTTGTTTGGGCACCCTGTGAGAGGCCCACTGTGTTTGGTGAAGGAAGGCTGGGAGTTACCTCTCAAAAAGCCTAAGCTAGACATAGTGGACTATGTACTTGGTCTCCGCTCCAGGATGGCTGAGTATATGGAGAAGGCATCCAAAAACCTTGAGGCAAGCCAGGCCTTACAGAAAGCTTGGCATGACCAAAAGGCTGTCTTGGTTGAGTTTCAGCCAGGACAGAAGGTATGGGTGTTGGAGCCAGTGGCCCCAGCAGCACTCCAAGACAAATGGTCTGGACCCCATACAATCCTGGAAAAGAAGGGAGAGGTCACCTACTTGGTCGACCTAGGAACTCCCAGGAGTCCCCACAGGGTACTCCATGTTAACAGGCTTAAAGCATATGTTGACAGGGCAGACATGGGCTTGCTCATGGCTACAGATGAGGGACAGGAGGAAGAGAGTGACCCTCTCCCAGACCTGTTGTCTCAGAACCCTGAAGATGGCTCAGTTGAAGGAGTGACCCTTGGAGGCAACCTCACTGCCCATCAGCAGACTGAATGTAGACAGGTTCTACAATCATTTTCACATATGTTTTCCTTGATACCTAGTCAAACTGACTGGTGTACCCATGTGGTGGACACTGGTGACAGTCTGCCTGTAAAGAACAAACTTTACAGACAACCTGACCACGTCAGGGACTGTATAAAGGCTGAGGTACATAAAATGCTGGAATTAGGTGTCATTGAACCCTCAGAGAGCCCCTGGGCTAGCCCAGTGGTTCTGGTCCCCAAACCTCACACCAAAGATGGCAAGAAAGAGATGAGGTTCTGTGTGGATTACAGAGGACTCAATGCTGTCACCAGGACAGATGCACACCCTATTCCAAGGGCAGATGAGCTCATAGACAAACTAGCTTCTGCAAAGTTTTTGAGCACATTTGACTTAACAGCTGGCTATTGGCAAATCAGATTAGCTGAGGAGTCTAAGGCCAAAACAGCATTCTCAACCCCAGGTGGGCACTACCAGTTTGTGGTGATGCCCTTTGGTCTGAAGAATGCACCTGCCACCTTCCAAAGGCTGGTGAACCAAGTCCTTACTGGGTTGGATGACTTTTGCGCAGCATATCTTGATGACATTGCTGTCTTTAGCTCCACCTGGGAGGATCACCTGATCCACCTGAAGAAGGCTCTTGAGGCTCTGCAAAGGGCAGGCCTCACTATCAAGGCTACTAAGTGCCAGATAGGGCAGAGTAAGGTTGTATATTTGGGCCACCTTGTAGGTGGAGGCCAAGTTCAACCACTGGAGAGTAAGATACAATCCATCAAGGACTGGTCCCCTCCAACCACCCAGACTCAAGTTCGAGCTTTCTTGGGCTTGACTGGGTACTACAGGAAGTTTGTTAAGAACTATGGGTCCATTGTGACTCCTCTTAATGATCTGACATCCAAGAAGATGCCCAAAAAGGTTCAGTGGACAGTAAGCTGTCAAAAGGCATTTGATGACCTGAAGGAGGCCATGTGCTCTGCACCTATCCTGAAAAGTCCTGACTACTCCAAAGAGTTTATTGTCCAAACAGATGCTTCTGAGTTGGGTGTGGGAGCTGTGCTGTCACAACTTAATGTAGATGGTCAAGACCAACCCATTGCTTTTATTAGCAGAAGGTTGACCCCCAGAGAGAAGAATTGGTCAGCTATTGAGAGGGAGGCCTTTGCTGTGGTGTGGGCCCTGAAGAAGCTGAGGCCATACTTGTTTGGCACTCACTTCAAGATTCAGACCGACCATAAGCCCCTCTTGTGGCTAAATCAGATGAAGGGTGAAAACCCCAAACTGCTTAGGTGGTCCATTTCCCTACAGGGGATGGACTTTACAGTGGAGCACCGGCCAGGTACTGACCATGGGAATGCAGATGGTCTCTCCAGGTACTTCCACTTAGGACATGAAGACGAGACTGGTCAAGGCTAGTTTAATGTCCCAGCGTTTGGGGGGGGGTTGTGTAGGAGAGTAGGGTCTGCTATCCTATGGTCACCCCAAATTTTTGCTTTTTGCTTCACTGGTTTTTGACATATTGAGGCTGTGGGCCTGCCAATCAGACCCCCAGCCTGCTGTTCTCTCTACTAAATTAAAACTATGCACCCTAGGTGCATAACCAATTGGAAGTGGATCACCCTGTCAGCCCCTGTACCAGTGTACACTAGGTACCCAGGGCATTGGTGTACCCAAGGCCTGCCAAGGGCTGCAGCATGTATTATGCCACCCCAGGCTTGGCCTAACAATTTGACACAACTGGCTGATCACTCAGCTGGGGTAAGTTGGTGTAATCACCTCTTACTTAGGTGTAGTATACCTATACCTAACCTTAAATGGGACACCTGGTAACCTATAAGTCACTCCTATGGCAGGCCTTAACAATCCTGAAGGCAGAGTGCTTGGTTCCATGTGAGATGGTGCTCTGGCATGAGCTGAGCCTGTCTGCAGTGGTCGGAACAACTTCCTTCTACTGTTTCCAGATATCGTCATACCATATACTCTTAAGTGCATTATGAACCTCGCGGTTAAATGCTATCTTTGGTTTGGCTTTATCAAAACATGTCGAGTAAGGTGTCATACGAATTGGAATACTAACCCCTCGCCAATTCTGGCGACGGGGTTAGCATTCCACCCTTCTAGAGGGACACGACATGTACAGTACCTGAAACCCGGGTAAAATCAGACATAGCCTCAGCTCCACAAAATGGATGCTGCCACCACAGACACAAGTCTGCCCTCCTGCTGCTGGGAGTCCTTCCAGCTTGGGAGGTGTGGACAAAGGGTTTCCTGCCAGGGGAGGTGCGTGCACCACCCCAGACAGGATTTTGTGTATTGGTCAGGTAGGGCTTGAAAGAAACCAGACATGCCTGTGGCTCACAAGGAGCCTCGGTGCATATGCCAGTTCAAACCGGTCCTGGGGCACACCAGTCCCGGGCCTGGGGCGAGCTGGACAAAGGATTGGGGGTGTAACCACCCCCCTTCCTGGTCCCACCCATAGGGAGGGACCTAGCAGGTAGTCCGGCCCCTAGAATCCGAATAAAGGTAGGAGCTGTGTCCTAAGACTTCAGACATCCTGGAATCAACTTGAAACTAAGAAGAAGACGGGAACTTCGACATTCTGCTGCACAGAAGACTGAAGAAAATCTCCCCTGTGGTCAGGGAGTGACCACCTTGCTAACGCAAGCACCATCCAGCGAATCAACGTCTGCTTTGCCGCCGCCTCCCGCCGGAGCCCGAGCCCAGAGACTGACAAGACCTGGACCTCCAGACCTCTCACCGCCCGATCCACAGTCCCTGCAAAGAGGAGACCCGTGGAGGCACCGAGACACGTGGAGCCAGCCATCTTGAAACGACTACAACAAGCTGACCAGTGCAACAACCGAGGCTCCCTCCAAGTTGTGCTTTGGGTCCTGAGAAGCCCAACCCTCGAGCAGCATCTGCACCAAAGGTGAGCCCTCCAGCATCTCCACGATCTGCGTGGGGCCCTTCTGCATTTTGCCACTCGACGCGCCTAACCGGTTGCTGGCCCGCTGGCTAGTGGCCATCTTGGCGACGAAATCTACGACAAACACCGCTGGTCTGGTTGCTCCAGACTGGCCCTTGCTCCCCTCCAAAGGAGCAGTTCCTCTGACCTTGCTGGTCAGAACCATCAGCTTAAACTCCTTGCCTACAACAATTGCTTTTGCCAAGGCTTGTTTGCTTCGATCAAGTCGCCGACACCGCCGACAGCGAGAGCCTGCGTGGGACAGCTCGTGACTCGACTCCTGGACGTCGTCGACCTTCAGGGACCACGTGGCTGCAGAGTCAAGCTACACCTTCCTTCCTGTTTGCACCCGACATCGCCTGGTACCCACCTGGTGCCACGCTGGTCACTGGCTAGTGACTGTGAACACTGTCCCCTCTGCTTTCAGGTCTTCAACATCTCCGATCCACTCTTGGATCCACTGCATCTCTTCCCGACCGACCGCCTGCAGCACTTTTGTCTACAGGCCCCACGGAACAGATAGAAGAAACCCGACGCACTTCGAGGCCTATGCACCCGCTTCCTGTGGGTGAGGTAAAGCTGGCACACCTGTGCCCAAGTGTAGTATTACATCTCTAGTGCCTGTGTTCCAAATCTTAAGTTCCTAGGTCATCCGGAAGATTCCTTTTGCAGTAACTTTGTACTTTTTACGCACCCATTGAAACCTATGGGAGCACGCGTGTGACTATTTGCTCTGCACACGCCACCCGTGGACCTCCTGGTCACTAACTGACGTTAGCTCCTTGTAGGCCCAGCGATTCTAGAGGCCCTAGGCCTTTTCCCTTTTCTGTTCGTGGTACTTATACCACTATTTTAGTATATGGTTCGAGTGGCCACCAGGGCCTATCCATATAAAGTGCAACTTCTGTGTATTCTGTGATAATCTTGTTTGACGATTTGTGCTCCTGTGCTCATAAAGAGACTAGGGGTTACTTTGAGAAATAAATACATATATATTTTGAATATATATCTGTGTGGTGTCCTTTCATTGGTATAAAAGGGGGTTACTATTGGTAAAACAGCTTGCTTAACACGCATCACGAGTTTAGCCTCAAAGACTGCTTAGCCTACGCTACCACTAGGGCAGCTAGTCCGAAAAGGTTGACTTACAACCACACCATAAGGGTTGCTTGGCATGGTACAAGGTGGTCACTAGAACTAGTGAACAGCATATACCAGGCCAACTTCTCACACCTTTCATCTGTTTGAACCATAGGAGGGGCTTGTTGTCAGTCTGAACTATGAAGTGAGTGCCAAACAAGTATGGCCTCAGCTTCGTCAGGGACCACACCACAACAAAGGCCTCCCTCTCTATAGCTGACCAACGTTTATCTCTAGGTGTCAGCCTTCTGCTTATGAAAGCTACTGGCTGGTCTTGACCTTCATCATTAAGTTGAGACAGTACAGCTCCCACACCAAGCTCTGAAGCATCTGTTTGAACAATGAACTTATTTTTGAAATCTGGACTCTGCAAGATGGGGGCAGTGCACATTGCCTGCTTGAGGTCATCAAATGCCTTTTGACAGCTAGCTGTCCACTGAACCTTTTTTGGCATTTTCTTGGAGGTCAGATCATTTAAGGGGGCCACTATAGATCCATATCCCTTAACAAACCTCCTATAGTACCCAGTCAGGCCTAAAAAGGCTCTAACCTGTGTCTGGGTTGTTGGAGCTACCCATTCCATGATGGTTTGGATTTTGCTCTGCAATGGTTGAACCTGACCTCCACCTACAAGGTGGCTCAGGTACACAACCTGACTCTGCCCTATCTGGCACTTAGTGGCCTTGATAGTGAGGCCTGATTTTTGCAGGGCCTCCAAAACATTCCTGAGGTGGACCAGGTGATCCTGCCAGGTGGAACTAAATACAGCAATATCATCAAGATAAGCTGAGCAATTGGTTTCCATACCAGTCAGAACTTTATTCACCAACCTCTGAAAAGTGGCAGGTGCATTCTTCAAACCAACGGGCATCACCACAAAGTGATAGTGCCCACCAGGGGTTGAAAATGCTGTTTTGGCCTTGGCATCATCGGCTAACTTGATTTGCCAGTAGCCAGCTGTTAGGTCAAATGTACTAAGATACTTGGCTGAGGCCAAAGTGTCTATAAGTTCATCTGCCCTGGGAATTGGATAGGCATCAGTCCTGGCGACTGCATTGAGGCCTCTGTAGTCAACACAAAACCTCATTTCTTTCTTACCACCCTGGGTATGAGGTTTAGGCACAAGGACCACTGGGCTAACCCAAGGGCTATCTGAAGGCTCAATAACACCTAGTTCCAACATTTTCTGGACTTCAGTCCTGATAGAATCCCTGAAATGGTCAGGTTGCCTGTAGATTTTACTCTTTACAGGCAGACTGTCTCCAGTTTCCACCTCATGGGTGCACCAGGAAGTCTGACTTGGGGTCAGGCTAAACATATGTCTGAACTGTTGCAGAACTTGTCTGCATTCAGTTTGTTGATGCTCAGTGAGGCTGCCAAAACAACACCATCAACTGACCCATCATCAGGGTTCTGTGAGAGCAGGTCAGGGAGAGGGTCACTCTCCTCCTCCTGGTCCTCATCAGTTGCCATGAGCAAGCCCATGTCAGCCCTGTCCACATATGGCTTAAGTAAGGAGGCTCCTGGGAGTTCCAAGATCCACCAAGTAGGTGACTTCTCCCTTTTTCTCAACAATTGTATGGGGGCCACTCCATTTTTCCTGGAGGGCTGCTGGGGCCACAGGCTCCAACACCCACACTTTCTGGCCTGGCTGATAAACAGTCAGGACAGCCTTCTGGTCATGCCAAGCTTTTTGTAATTCTTGGCTAGCCTCAAGGTTTTTACTGGCCTTCTTCATGTACTCAGCCATCCTGGAGCGGAGACCAAGTACATAGTCCACTACATCTTGTTTGGGAGGTTTGAGAGGTAACTCCCATCCCTTCTTCACCAGACATAAGGGTCCTCTGACAGGGTACCCAAACAGAAGTTCAAAAGGGCTGTAGCCAACCCCCTTCTGTGGAACCTCTGTGTATGCAAACAGAAGGCAGGGAAGTAAAAGGTCCCATTTTCGCCTAAGCTTTTCTGGGAGGCCTTTAATAATTCCCTTTAGGGTTTTGTTGAATCTCTCAACTGACCCATTGCATTGTGGGTGATAGGAGTAGCGAATTTGTAATTGACACCACACTCCTTCCACATTGCTTTTAGGTATCCTGACATAAAGTTTGTATCTCTGTCAGATATGACCTCCTTAGGGAAACCCACTCTGGAGAAAACTCCAATGAGGGCTCTTGCTACCACAGGGGCTGTGGTAGTCCTGAGGGGTATAGCTTCTGGATACCTGGTAGCATGATCCACTACCACCATTTTAAATCTGTGCCCAGATGCAGTTGGAGGGTCAAGGGGACCAACAATGTCAATCCCTAACCTTTCAAAGGGAACCCCCACCATAGGTAGTGGTATCAGGGAGGCCTTTGTTGTACCACCTGACTTGCCACTGGCTTGGCAAGTGACACAGGAGCGACAAAACTCCTTGGTGTCCTCAGACATGTGTGGCCAATGAAAATGAGGGACAAGCCTGTCCCAGGTCTTGTTTTGGCCCAAGTGTCCTGCCAATGGGATGTCATGTGCTAGGGTCAAGAGGAACCACCTAAACTTCTGAGGTATTACCAACCTCCTGGTGGCTCCAAGGGTAGGATCTCTAGCCTCAGAATATAGGAGTTCCTCATCCCAATAAACTTTATGGGACCCACTAGCACTCCCAGCAGCCTCAGCAGCAGCTTGCTGTCTGAGGGGTTCAAGAGAGGGGCAGCACTGTTGCTCCTTTCTCAGATCTTCCCTGGAAGGTCCCCCTGCGCCCAAGAACTCAACCTGATCAGGCTCAAGTCCCTCTGGGGCAGTTCCTTCTTCAGGATATGCTTCTCCTCCCTCAGGAGGGGAATCTGAGATCTGAGACAGAGGGGAAGGCACAGCCTTAACCCTACTGCTCCTCCTCTTGGGTAGCATCTGGTCCATAGTGTCAGGATCCAGAGCTGGTTCAGCCTTATGCATTTTGGCTTGTGACCTGGTCACAGCACATAGCTCTGCAGATATGCCCAACATCTCAGCATGAGTCCATAATTCTACTTCAGACCAGGCTGATCTCCAGATCATTGCCCAACAAACATTCGACAGGGAGGTCTGCACTGACTACTACCTTTTTGAGGTCAGTTACCCCTCCCCAGGGAAAGTTCACAACTTCCAGGCTATGGTTGGTCCGGACATTGCTTGCATCGGTCACCTGGTATATTTCACCCAGGATGATCTGTGCAGGGTCCACTAGATCCTCTGCCACCATGGTGACACTAGCACCTGTGTCCCTGAATGCCAAAGTCTGTTTGCCATCAATGATAGGCTGCTGTTTGTACTTGCCCAGATTACTGGGGCTCACTAGGAAGAACATATTAATGTCTCCCTCACAAACTAGCAATGCCTGTGTTGATACTCTGACTAGGTCAGAGTCCACATCAGAACCCAGGGTCAACCCTACTACACCCTTATTCTGGTTACCACCTCCACCAATGACTGCACTAGGGGGAACAGCTGCCTTAGGGGATGGAGTGGTGGTGGTTTGGTCTTTGGACTTGGTACAATCAGAAGTCCAGTGCCCTTTCTGTTTACAGAATTTGCACCAGGGCTTCTTTTGACCTTTTCCCTTTGTAGACTGTGAATCACCACCAGATGCAGATTTTTGGGGCCCTTGTGAAGACTTCTGGTCTTTTGCCTTATCCCCACCTTTATCTGAGCCTTTAGGATACTGCCTCTTAGTGTCACCCCCTTGGTTCTGGGTTTTCTGCCTCACCCTGGTTCTGACCCATTTGTCTGCCTTCTTTCCCAATTCTTGGGGAGAGGTCAGATCAGAGTCCACCAGGTATTGATGCAACAACTGGTTTTGGCAATTATTAAGGATCTGTTCTCTCATTATAAGATTATACAATCCCTTAAAATCAGTAACTCTACTACCAACCAGCCAACCTTCTAGAGCCTTGGTTGCACAATCAACCAAGTCAGTCCAATCCTGAGTCTGTGCTTTTTGGGTATCGCTGAACTTCAACCTGTACTGTTCAGCCGTTAAGCCAAACCCATCTATTAATGCACTCTTCAGGGCTTCATAGTCATTAGCATCCTCTTCTCTAACAGTGAGGAGCTTGTCTCTACCTTTATCAGAAAAGGAGAGCCACAAGATTGCTGCCCACTGTTTCTGGGGGACCTGTTGAACTTTACCGGCCCTCTCCATAGCAGTTATCCATTTGTGGATATCATCCCCACTCTGGTAGGGAGGAACAACCTTGGACAGGTTCCAATGGTCTGGAATATATTCTCTACCTCTAGGGACACTGTTGCTGCCACCAGGGGTATCTAACCCCTCTTTTCTAGAAGCTCTCTGGAGCTCAAAGGCTTCTCTATCTAAGGCCAATTGCTTTGATCTGAGGGCAAGCCTAGTTTCCTCATACTGGAGCATCTTGTACCTTCTTTCAGAGGAGGTCTCCCTATGGAAGTAGGAGTTCCTCTGATGGACAGAATCCTTGTCAGAGTGATATGAGTGGTTAGATTCCCTTGAAAGGGACCTAGACCTCTCTCCCACTCTGCCAACTCTCTCAGGAATTCTTCTGTCCTGTTCAGATCCTTGTGGATCTGGCCCTTCAATCACAGACTCCAGGTCATCTTGATTTTCATCATCAGACCCAGAGACTATGGCTGACCCATCCCCTGATCCAGATCCACCAGCTTCTGGAGCCAGTCTAAGATCATCTGCTACAAGTAGATTTATCAGGTGTTGTGTGGAGGGACTCTGTCCTAACCCCAGGTGTCTTGCAACACACATGGCCTTCAAGTCAAAGAAGGTCATGTCCTTATACTGAGGTTGAGTGGACCCACTGGCTCCACACCTTAAGGACATTCTAGTGTTATGCAGTGTTGTACTACCTACACTAGTTTGGGGCCTACCGAGCCTACCTTGAGCTGTAGCAAGGGTGTGCTATCCCTTCACAAACAGCTCTAAGTTCAGTAGAACTTATTGATACTAAGCTTGACTTTATATGTACCTTGAGTACCTTTAGTGGTTTTCAGTTAGTAATTCAAATAGAGATTTTCTGGTAAAACAATGGCAAGCTGGAATCCCACACGCTGCCCACCAATGTGAGAAGTTGGCCTGGCATATGCTGGTCACTAGTTATAGTGGCCACCTTGCACCAGTCCAATTCGACACTTATGGTAGATAGGTTTAAGACAACCTTTTAAAGAAAGCTATCCTAGTGGTAGATGTGGAAGTCTCAGAGGAATGTAAAGCAGCTTGTTTTACCTTATAATCTCTTGAATTACCAACACCACACAGGTATATATATCAAATATATATGTATTTATTACTAGACACACTATACTAATCTCTTTATGAGATTAGAAGCCAGATACACATTCAAATGTCAACGTTTCACAATAAATTAAGCACAAATATGGCTGGATCCCTAGACCATATACTAAAAAAATGGTATAACAATGTCGACTTGCAAAATGACAAGGCCTAGGGCCTGGGGAATCGCTGGGGCTTCACTACTGCAGTGTTAGCAGGTAAGTAATAGGCCCACGGGAGAAGCGTGCAGTGGGTGAACACAGCCGCTGGTTCCCTATTGATTATAATGGTGCAAGTCGCGGTTTGATTTTTAAAGTTTTAGGGTACTTCGAGGAAGTCTACAAACAAGCCACTTACAAGGTAAGTACTTCGAGGGCCAACACACACTAGGGCACCAGATTGCACAAGTTACCTCACCCAGGGAAGCCGGGTGCATGGGTGTCTTTTGGTGTCGGGTTGCGTCGCTGTTTTCTATGGAGACCAAAAAAGACTTGCTGCTTGCGTCGAATGAAGAAGTGTCCAGTGGAATCCAAGGGTGGATTCAAGATGGAGGCGACCTGAAAATTGAGGGGACAGTGTTCAAATTCACTTCTCAGTGACCGGTGGCCAGGAAGTGTCGTACTTTAATCTCTGGGACAGCGTAGGGAACAGGGCCCTACCCCTGTCTATCTTGGTATTAGCAAACCGCAAATGGTAAATGCGGTATGTACAAGTGCTTTATATATCGTTCTAGCTATGAATGCACTGAGTACACGTTATTCTGCTTCACTACGCGGGTTCCATTTTGGAAGCAGTGGCCATCTTGTCATTGCCCTCACATAGGCTATAATGGAGTAAATACGGGCCTCACAGTACATGGGCTTCTCCTCTGACTTCTCTGTGACCTGGGCAGCTGGCTCTGCTGCCCCAGGTCAAACCGGTCTCACGAGCTCCCCTTCCTCCGTCCACCTGTGATTAGCATCAGGGCTTGACCCGTCATAAAACACTTTCATTCTACACAATCCTCCGGCTAATCTCTTTCACACCTGCTTGTTCCTGCTTTATGACTTGTTTCCCAAAACAGGAGATGCTCATGTTTATTGGGGGGTCTATTGACATCCGATGTGGGATCTGAACCTTACTGTGTAAATCATTGTGGGCTGGCCGAACTGGAATGTGGGATGGTCATCATGACTCTGCTTTTTCGTTTGTAATGTATACTTGTAATGGCCATATCATAAACCTAGGAATGTATGCTTGAGGCAAGAAAAAGGGTATTTAAGATGAAGTCCATTCCTATGATTTTCAGCAGTCTCCTGAGAACATACACGCTGTTGTACTTCTAGGATACCTGTAATTGGTCTGCAGCCAATACACGAATCTTTGACTTCACCCAGAAGACTCTGTGTTTCTGTAGGTCTGGAACAGGGTGAACCCAGAAGTCATAGGGTGTGTGCCCCTGCACCGCTGGGTCTAAAATACCCAGTACTTCAGTTTGGCGCCCAACGTGGGGCGATTTCAGCGGTACCAGTCCAAGCCAGAGGTTCGTGAGGAGCTTCGTGTGGAAATTCCGGAGGAAGGCCGCCACTTCATCGACCCCTGCATGTCGACGTGGTCCGAAAGTCTTTTCTGCGAGGTTCTCCGCGTCCCGACGGCTACGAAGGACTGCTGCCCTGATTAATCGACCTGTTTTGGACCCTTGACGAGTTTGAGAGAGCGAAACAATCGAGAGAGTCTTCTGGTGACGCCATCGATCAGCAATATTCAGTTAAGTATAAGTGGAGCGTCTCCCATTTGTTTGGTATCCTTCGGGATCGTTTGATTTGGTAATTTGGAGTTTGCAAACGCCAAAGCCAGAGGATTCGTGTATTCACGAGACTATCGTAATCGATAATCCTTTGACGTTTGGATCTAGACTAGTGAGCAAAGATGCCTGGTTCTAGAATATTTGGTAGATTATTCTGTTTGGGTTGTGGAAAAGATTTCCAGCTAGAGGAATCATGTCCGGTTCCTCCGGTTGGAACTCCAACTTATGAGCTCTATGTAAAACATGGCGTAGGCCCCATTGCATATAACGAAGTATGGATCCACTACACTAGGAAAGACGGTGTTTTAAAATGGCCCCAAAATGGTAGTTTTGATACCGATATTTTAGATAATTTGGAAATTAAATTGTTTAAGAAGAAAGCCCGGCCGGCGATGTTTGACTCTTTCCGCTTATGGCGAAAGGAAGCCAAACAGAAGGAAATTAAGCTAGCGAAAAAGAATAAAAGAGAGAGAGGTATGACAGTAATGCAAGCAGCTGTACAATTTAAAGACAATGAGGAGGAGCAGATGAGTGAGCAATTGCACAGGCAGCGCAAGTTAGGGATTGACAAATGTTACCCAGCTTTACCACATTCTAAGCAGAATGAGTTAGAAGAAAAGGAGAAAGATCCCCTGATGTCACATTTGTTGAGTTCGCCACCCCTGTATGCTCAAAATGCCACGGCACCTCCCCAGCTTGTGAATATGCCACCTCCAGTGAATATACTGCAAGCCTTGCCGCAACCGCCAGCTGCTTTGCAGCCGGCTCTTATTCATGTAGCGCAGCCCTCTCAAGGGCCGCCAGTTGTGCTTCCAACTGCCCCCGCACTTCCTGCGACTTTGCCTAATACAGCAGCTGCCTCTTCTGACACTCTTCCTTGCACCACTCCAGTACCTGTTTCTACATCCTCTTTTCTCCCCTCTGTTTATCCCCCTGTTTTCGCCTCAGCTTCTCCTTCAGCGCGACAGCGCTTAGCTAATGTGGTTACTACATTAATGTCTCCTCTCTTTGAGTCATCTGGTGCGACTCCTGGTTTACAGCGTAAGCAACTGCGCAGTCAATTGCCTAACCCCGATGAGAAAAAGGTAATAGATAACATGGCGCGTAGATGGATTGTTTTCCCTTCACTGTATGATGTGGAATCAGTTGTCAACGTTTTCCATCAATGGGATGCCCCAAAACAGAGATATGTGTTTGAGAAAATGTGCGAAATTCTCTGTGAAGAATTGGAGGATAGTGGTAAAAATCCGAGCCCGCAGGAATTGTGTAGAGTGAGGTTTGATTTTGGAACTGGTATAATTGTGGACCGCGAAGTAGATAAAGCAGTTGCGGTTGTATTGTCCTTCAGGAATGATGATTGTCAACAGTCATTGTTTGAACAAGATGTCCTTGTGGGGAAAAAGGTAAAAGCGCGACAATACCCCATGAGAGAAGTTCCCCCGGTATGGAAGGAAGCAGTTGCAGCTGATGCTAACGCCGGTATCACCGCTGTGCCAGCGCATTTCCAGCGTGTTTGGGTGCATGTTCCATGGAAGCGCTCTGAGGTGTTAGCACTTAAGCAGTCCTTACCTGATCCCCGTAAAAACCCAGCAGGTTATTATAAAGAGTTGTCACAGACGGCAGGGTCATGCGTTATGAATCTGGCCGACATAGACATGTTGTTTGGTAATGTTGTTCCACAGCCTCTATGGGGGTCAATTCGTAATGTAGATCACGATGCAGAACTAGGGGATACATGGGCTAACATTATTGCTGCTGATGCTAGACAAACTGGTGGCGCGAAACCAGAACCTTTAGTAGCTGAACTGCCTGGTAGAATCATCACGTATATGAAGACAATAATGCCTGCGATGCGCATAAATTGGGACAAGCTATCTGCATGTAAGCAGAAGAAAGATGAGACAGTGTCAGACTTCTTTACTAGGTTTGAAGAAACGTTTATTGATCACAGTGGGCAAGATATGAGTACTGAGGGTGGCCAACGGTTGTTTGTGGATAAGTTTGTGCAGAATCTACTTCCTGACCTGTGTAAAAAGTTAAAAGATTCAGAAAGTTCTTGGGCTGTTTCTTCTTCAGCGCAAATACTGGCTACTGCACAGTATTATGAAAACAGAGATAAAGACGAGAAAGATAGAACAGAAAAGAAAACGAAGGAATTAAAGACAAAGGTCCTTTTACAGCAGGCCTATCCGCCACGTGGAGGTCAGAATAATTATAGACAACCCCAAGGTGTCTATCACCAACCCCAACAGTTTCAGAACAATCAGCAAATGAACGGGTATTATCAACCACGTGTCCCTGTAGGTTCCAACCAATGTTCATACTGCAAAGAGGAAGGTCATTATAAATATAGTTGCCCTAAATTAATGCAGCGGAACGGTAATGCGTATGGCGCAAGAGGTAGGGGTGGTCAGCAAGCTCCTAGAGGCAGAGGGCTTGGAAATGCTCCCCAGAACGCGCGTCCTCTGCCGCCTCAAAATACCATCAATAGCTTTGATCAGCAAGCTAACGCGACTAGTAATACGGCCCAGTATTATAATAATGATTATTATGCAGAGGATGGTGATGCAGAAAGTAATGATTACTAGGACAGCCATAGACAGAGAGAGGGAGTTGTTTCAGTGCCAGTGGATCAGAGTGGACCGTATGTTGAGGTAACTACAGCAAATGTAACGGAGCCTTTTCTGCTAGACACTGGTGCTGCAAAGAGTTCAATCATGCATTCAAAACTCCCTGGCGCACCTTTGTCTGGCGATATAAATGTTTCAGTAGGTTTTTCTGGCGCCCCGGTTAGGAACCCGATTTCTAGTCCCATGTCACTTTCTGTTGGACCTTGCGAGCTGAAAGCACCCCTGATCCTAACAACAGGTTGTGGTGAGAATTTACTGGGATTAGATTTGTTGAAAAGATTGCACGCTACATTGTATTGTTCTCCTTCAGGAGTACAACTTACATTAGGCAAGAAAGTGATTTCCCCAATGTATTTGTCTAAAAATACAATGCCACCTGAATTATCATCCCTTCCGGATGCCCTTTGGGCTACTGGTCCCAATAATGTGGGCCTCTTGGAGATACCGCCATATGTGGTGACTTTAAAGGCTAATGTCAGACTGCCACGTATTCCCCAGTACAAGATCTCTAATGAAGGCCAGAAAGCATTGTTAGACATTGTCAGCGACTTAATTAATAAGGGTGTGATTGAAGAGACAAGAGGCAACGTTTGCAATAGTCCGATTTTACCTGTCTTAAAACGAACGGACCCTTCACAGCCACCTGTTTACAGATTTGTGATTGATCTTAGAGAGGTTAATAAGATTGTTGTGCCACAGTTTCCGGTTGTCCCTGATATAACTGCCTTGTTAACGATGATTCCAGCTTCTGCTGCATGGTTTTCAGTGATCGATTTAAAGAATGCTTTCTTTAGCATCCCAATTGCAGAAGAGAGCAGAGACATTTTTGGCTTTAGTCTGGGAGGCCGAAGCTTCCGCTTCAAACGCGCTCCCCAGGGCTACTGTGAAAGTCCATCAATATACAGTCAAGCTTTGAAAGCGCAGCTTGATGCACTTGTTTTACCTAGTGGCGCTATCCTGATTCTGTACGTGGACGATTTACTAATTGCCGTGGATACTGAAAAGATCTGTAAAGAAGCCACATTGTCACTGTTGCGACATTTATCTGCTTTCCATCACAAGGTGTCTCTCTCTAAGCTGCAATATTGTCGACAAGAAGTGACCTACTTAGGTCATCTCTTATCGAAGGAGGGAAGGAAACTGACCCCAGAAAGAATTCAAGCCATTGCACAGTTGAGTGTGCCAAGAACACAGAGAGAAGTGCGTGCTTTCTTGGGCATCACTTCATACTGTAGGCATTGGATCCCTAGTTTTTCTTTGTTGGCAAAACCTTTAGTAGCCTTAACATGCAAAGACACACCGAATCCTATCCCATGGTCTGAAGAGTGCCAGAAAAGTTTTGTGGAATTGCGTAATGCATTATGTTCAGCACCTGTGTTGGGCACTCCTGACTACAGCAAACCTTTTACATTGTATGTTCACGAGAAAGATGGATGTGCGTTGTCAGTGTCAACACAGCCTTTTGGCGACAGACCGCGCCCATGCGCATATTTTTCATCAACCTTGGACCCTGTAGCGAGGGCATTGCCAAGCTGTCTGAGAGCGACAGCTGCTGCAGCAATGTCTATCCGACAATCTGCTGGTTTGGTAATGGACAATGCATTGATTGTTATGGTTCCACACGCAGTAGACACATTATTAAATAGGACCAAGACACAACACTTGACTAGTGCGCGATTATCAGGTTATGAGCTTACACTGTTAGCAAATCACATACACATAAAGAGATGCAATACGCTGAATCCAGCTACATTGTTGCCAATTCCAGCAGACTCAGATGAGATTGAGCAACATGACTGTCTGTTCAGAACAGAAGAAGAGACAAAAGGGAGAGTAGATCTAAAAGATACTCCCCTGACTGAGTGTGATGGGACTTTATGGGTGGATGGTTCATGTTTCAAACTCCCTAATGGTGACACGACTGCTGCATATGCTATCACAACTTTACACACGGTCGTGGAAACTGCACGAGTGCCACATAATTCGGCCCAAGCAGCGGAATCAATCGCCCTCACGAGAGCGTGCGTGTTATCTGAAGGAATGAGAGTAAATATATACACAGACAGCCAGTACGCCTTTGGCGTGGCTCATAATTTTGGGCGACTGTGGAAGGAGCGCGGGTTCCTGACGTCGCATGGAGCTAAAATTCAGAATGGCAAGTTGGTGAATGATCTCCTTGAGTCACTGACCCTACCGTTGCAAGTTGCGATCATGAAATGCAGTGCGCACAGGAAAGTCACAGATGATGTTGGACGTGGGAATGCGTTTGCTGATGAGACCGCGAAAGAAACAGCACAGAATGTGAAGACTAGAATGTATGTTGCAGGCCCCGCAAGATGGGTTAATGATGTGGGAATGTGTGAGAACACAATAGAGAGTGTGAAGTCGCTTCAAGCCGAAGGCACAGAGGAAGAGTTAAGCAAGTGGAGAGAAAGTATGGGTAAGTTGGATGAGAATGGTTGTTGGATTGATCTGACAGAACATAAGCGATGGTTGTTGCCTGATGCATATGTGCTTCCAGTGGTTACTATGGCACATGGAATGGCACATATCAGTACGAAAGGTATATGCAAGTTGTTGGCTCCAGTATGGCAGAATGCTGGGATTCCCAAGTGTGCAGAGAATGTGGTCAAGAATTGCATGGTATGCTTGAAGTACAACCCTGGTAGGGGAACCCCAACTCCAGCTGGTCACTTTGCACCCCCATCATGTCCATTCGAAGTTTTGCAGCTGGACTTTATTCACATGGAAAGATGCAACAACCTGAAATATGTACTGGTGGTTGTTTGTGCTTTCTCAAAATGGATAGAGGCTTATCCTCTGAAAGATAACACTGCCCTATCCACAGCCAAAGCCCTTGTAAAGGAATTTTTCCCTAGGTTTGGAATGCCAAGAATGGTGTGGTGTGATAATGGAAGCGAGTTTGTGGGTAAAGTGATGAAGAATGTATGTGAAGGGCTAGGGATAAAGCAGAAGTTCCATGCTGCAAATCACCCCCAATCAGCTGGATTAGTAGAACGCTACAATGGAGCCTTAAAGCTCAAGCTGGCCAAAATTCAGGCGAGCACCGGTCTTAAATGGCCTGACGCTCTGCCTTTAGCACTCCTGTCCACCAGAATGACCATACACTCACGAGTGGGACTTAGCCCTTACGAGGTCGTCTTTGGCCGCCCGGCCAACGTATGGGGTGTACCGAGGCCTACGAAGTTTAGTGAGATTGAGCATCCAGTACTACTCGATTACCTGTATGATTTGACTGTTAAACTGCGTGTTTTGCACCAACAGGTACATGATACTCTTCCCCAAGCTTCTGAACCTCCTGGACACCCTATCAACCCTGGCTCGTGGGTCCTGGTCCGAAATTTCCAGCGTAAGAGCAACGACGAGCCTCGCTGGATCGGCCCTCACCTTGTGCTCCTGTCGACAAGATCAGCGGTGCGAGTAAAAGGGAAGAAGCACTGGATCCATGGTACCCACTGCAAAGTAGTCCCTTTGCCTCTGCCATATGACCAGTGGGTCAAGGAGGGTATCGCCGACTCTGAGACAGACACTGTGCCTCGTTTTGTACCATTCAGTGATGCACGCCTAAAAGACACAGTTTCAGACCAAGAGAGTGACAATATTCTGCAAGAAGCTGTGCCACCATCAAATCGACTGGACACCACTGAGCCTGAACTTTTGTTTCAAGACCAAACAGCACCTGGCCGTCTCCGCTATAATTTGAGACCAAGGCCCATGGACAAATAAAGATTTCCTTACTATTTCCTTTTTGACATTTTTGCTCTCCCATCTGAAGGACTTTCTTGATTTTTGTTTTTCGAACCACCATCCGGGTTCTGCCGCAGGGTCGCGGTGCCAAGACTTTGGGGTACAGGCCGAAGACGGTTCTGGTTGGTCTAGGGCGTTTCCCTGGACTGACAGGCGTGCCCTTTAGCAGAAGACACTCATCCGCCGCGAGCGGCCCGAGTAGAGGATGGAGTTTTTTAAGATGGAGAGACCGATTGAGGAAATGAACTTTAACGCAAGGATGTGTAGAATTGTAAAAAGTAAATGTTTTGTATTTTTGTGCCTTTTTACACTGTGTAGTATCACAATGTTTATCGTAGGATTTGTGTTTTTCTCCGCTCAAAAGCCCATTGCACCCACTGAACAGCCTATACCTCTTTCTACTGCCTCCTCTCACTCTTTTCACCCTTTGCCTGAGCACGAACAGACCAGACGCTCAGAGTTTGTAAATAACTCGTTTATCCAGCTCTTGCACCAGCACCAATTGGTAATGAATACGACTAATTGCTGGGTGTGCGGGTTAATGCCACATACCATTAACAAGGGTATTCCCTACCTGGTGCTGCCGTATAGTTACAATGGATCGTCATGGGCATTCCAGACCATGTTTCTCTATGCTCTAGATACGTACTCCCCTCGCCAACCGCGTTCCATCAGACCTATCACCAATAATAAGGCTTTGATGAAAGGAGTTGCCGATATGAGTAGGGATATCGATGCATACTCATCCATTCCCAAAGAAGAGTTGAGACCTTATGTAGGATGGAACGCGACGGGGTATAGTATTAGTCTGGGTGAAAGACAGCGAAAAATCTCATCTCCAATCTGGGTCGTACCCCACATGGGTCGGTTCTGCTTACAGGGTAATGGTCAGAATCCTAGAGCTCAACTGGGAAGAAGTGACTGTACTGAAACGTACACTTTCCCGTCACAGTTTTCCCCTGCGTTTTTGGCTGCCAAGGGCACATATTTCATCTGTAATGACCGAGCATATACATGGCTGCCCCCTGATTTCTCGGGCACATGTTATATTGCGAACTTGCTACCGCCGACATTTACTGCTGCCTCTGACTATCACAAGACCAGAGTTGTGAGAGGCGTGATTAGTAAGGAAGACACTGCGGGTCAGGAAGCGGGAGACTTCTTCTTGGGTTTCCTGCCGTTTTGGGGACCTATGGTCAATAGTAGGAACCTAAGACAGCTGACTCGTGTGGTTGAATCCACTGTCAATGTAACGGTGGTGCCCTTGGTAATCTGACGGCTGAGCTCCAAGCGGATCGCCTTATGACTTTGCAGAACCGCATGGTTCTAGACGTTATTCTTGCAGACCGCGGTGGGGTATGCAAGGTCATCCAATCCAGTTGCTGCATTTTCATACCAGATAATGCTCCAACAGTGTATCAAGCCATCTCCAAACTCCATAATATATCTGAATCCATACACGTGGATAAAGGAGATTGGTCACTGGTGGGGTGGTTCTGGGAATTGATATCCGCCTGGGGTTGGAAAGTTCTGATGGTCATTGGAATGATCTTAGCCATTCTTTTCCTGTTCTGTCTGTGCATACAGTGTGCTCCTGCGATATGTGGCCTCTGTGCTACCTTATGTGTAAGGAAACCTGTATCGAGGGACGAACTAAGTAATAGGATGATGCTACAGCAACATCTCCATGACTTTGTGAACATTGACCTGGACTCGGATTAAGATGAGTATAGTGATTGCCTATGTAAGGGCAAAAGGAGGGTCTGTCGTACTTTAATCTCTGGGACCGCGTAGGGAACAGGGCCCTACCCCTGTCTATCTTGGTATTAGCAAACCGCAAATGGTAAATGCGGTATGTACAAGTGCTTTATATATCGTTCTAGCTATGAATGCACTGTGTACACGTTATTCTGCTTCACTACGCGGGTTCCATTTTGGAAGCAGTGGCCATCTTGTCATTGCCCTCACATAGGCTATAATGGAGTAAATACGGGCCTCACAGTACATGGGCTTCTCCTCTGACTTCTCTGTGACCTGGGCAGCTGGCTCTGCTGCCCCAGGTCAAACCGGTCTCACGAGCTCCCCTTCCTCCGTCCACCTGTGATTAGCATCAGGGCTTGACCCATCATAAAACCCTTTCATTCTACACAATCCTCCGGCTAATCTCTTTCACACCTGCTTGTTCCTGCTTTATGACTTGTTTCCCAAAACAGGAGATGCTCATGTTTATTGGGGGGTCTATTGACATCCGATGTGGGATCTGAACCTTACTGTGTAAATCATTGTGGGCTGGCCGAACTGGAATGTGGGATGGTCATCATGACTCTGCTTTTTCGTTTGTAATGTATACTTGTAATGGCCATATCATAAACCTAGGAATGTATGCTTGAGGCAAGAAAAAGGGTATTTAAGATGAAGTCCATTCCTATGATTTTCAGCAGTCTCCTGAGAACATACACGCTGTTGTACTTCTAGGATACCTGTAATTGGTCTGCAGCCAATAAACGAATCTTTGACTTCACCCAGAAGACTCTGTGTTTCTGTAGGTCTGGAACAGGGTGAACCCAGAAGTCATAGGGTGTGTGCCCCTGCACCGCTGGGTCTAAAATACCCAGTACTTCAGAAGATGGATGACCACGGATGTCGGGTGATTTCAGGTCGTCGATGGTGTTTTGACTCTTCTTTCACGAGGTCCAGGAGGGATAGACGATGACCAGCAGCTGGATTCGGAGTGTCCCACAACGTCTGCGGCTGATGGCAGTGTCAGCAACCGGATTGGAGCCAGCAAGTCTCGTGTAGACTGAAGAAAGTCGATGGTGCAGATCAGCAAGGTCTGAGGGACTCACCCAGCAAGGGTAAGTGAGGGCAGGCCTGGAGCAACCAGGGTAGCCCTTTTAGTTGATAAGAAAGTCTTCAGGGGACCCACTAGCTAACGGCAAGTGATCGCAAAGACGCCTCTTTAGGCAATGCTTCACAGGAGCCCACGGTCACTCGGGACGGGGTAGGCCTTTGATTTTTGCTGCAAAACCTGCTGGAGGTTTGGGCCACAGATGGTCCAATGCACAAGTCCATAGGAAATCGTGAAGGGTTTGTAATCGACAATAGTGCACGGTCCCCGGGTATTGCTGTTCCTCGTCACTCGTGGGGTCCACTCACAACAGCTTTGCTGGGGACTCACAATGGCCTCGAGAAGTCAGGAAATCCACTTCTGGGGCAGCAGGGACTTCGAACTCCGGCAGGAGCGGGAAAGTTTGCAACTGTTGATTAAGGTTTTTGGTGCCTGCCAAGCAGGGGAGTCACCCCTTGACTCCAAGGGAGATTCTTCTGTCTTCCAAAGGTAGTGGAACATCGAAGGGCCAGGATTCTTCTTTGTAGAGTGTCGTCCAGGGTTATCTGTTTTGCAATGGCAAAGTTTGCTATCTTATAGTGAAGATAGGGGAGGGACTATCTCTATGACCACTCCTCTAGGAGGGTCAGGGGAGGGGGTGGTTACACCCACTTCCCTTTGTCCAGTTTCACGCCAGAGCAGGGGCAGGTAGCCCCTGAACTGGTTTGAGCTGGCATATGCACAAAGGAGCCTACTGCTCCCCCAGTGCAGGACTTCAAAGCACTCTAAGAGTGCACCCACCCAGCTCCAATACACTAAATCCTGTCTGGAAGGTGGTGACACCTCCCTGTGACAGGATACCTTTTGTTGGGCTTCCTCCACTGCGAGTTTCAGTCAGCAGCAGGAGGGCAGCCCAGTGTCTGTGCTGGTGGCATCAATTTTGTGATGCCAGGGCTCTATAGGATTTCTATCGTTTTACAAGTCGTCCCCTCTAGAAGGGTGGGATCATGCTCCCACATCATGGACTGATGTGGGAGTATGGTTCCAAGTTGTTTGACACCAAACACGACATGTTTTGATGCAGTCATTCCAAAGTTAGCATTTTAATGCACTTAAGAGTATATGGTTTAACCGCATCCACAAACAGCCATAGAGAATAGACTCTGGTAGCTGCAGAGGGGCCCTGCTCAGGTAGAGGCACCCCCTCACATTGTTAACCACGCACCCTGCCCTCAGGATTGATAGGGCCTGCCATAGGGGTGGCTGATAGGTTTATATGTGTGTGTATGGTGAGATATAGAAACCTATATCTCAGGAGTGCTAACACTACCTCACACAGGCTGCAGTAGCAGGCCTGTGGTGTCAGATTGAGAATGCTTACCAGGGGTGGCATAATACATGTTGCAGCCCCTGGTAGGCCTGTGAAGTGCTTATGCCCTAGGTACCTAAGGTACCATATACTAGGGGCTCATAAGGTACCACAGTATCCAATCACTAGTGCATCTAATATGCACACCAAGTCGTTTAGAGAGAACAGAGAGACTGGGGCCCTGATTAGCAGGGACCCAGCCAGACTATAGCCAGAAACCAGTGTATACATCAGAAAAAAAATGGGGGCAACATAAGTGCAGATCCTACTCTCCTACACCTGGCCAGGAGCATTTCGGTCTCATGATGTTCTGAATGGATATGTTATATTTTTTATTTACTCTTGAGTGCATGTGTTATTTTAATATCCCCTCTATTTCCTCTTTTCGTTTTTGTGTATTCATCCATTCTTCCTCCATGCTCTGTTTTTATCCCTCTCTCCCAAATGCTTCACTTTGCACTCCCCAATCTTGCTCTCTCTGTTATTTATAGTTTTTAGGTCGAGCATCAGTGCACATGCGCTGTCTGCAAGACCTGCAGTAATCTCTCTAAACAGAGTGTAATCCTGCCTTCTGCTTCAATTGGGTCAGTCTTGCATCACTTGCATTTCCTGGCTCCTTATTGGTGGCGCTCCCGAACTTCACTTCCATTCTTTTAGTTCAGGAGCACCAGCCAACTACAGTTACCTTACACTGTAGTTGTTTATGAGGTTCTTTGGGGTACTACTTATTTTAAATTTGCCACAGTGGCATGGGCTAACGCTCCTAGAAGCTTGTCTTTTGGTAGACAGAAAGTTCCTTATTTTAAATTCACCAGTCCCCACTCTACTGCTGCTGTAAACAAAGTTGTTCTCAAATATAAATCCCTAGATTACTGTTTGCAACGGAAGCACGGTGTAAAAATACCATATGTAAAGTATGATACATTGTATATGTGCTCAACGTTGTCAATCATTAGACTGGAATCAGCTTTAATGGGAGCTGCCACAGCTGCTCTCTGGGATGTTTGCGGTATCTTATGCATGCTGCAGGTCAACCTGTTAGGCTATTGGCCTTTGCTGAATGGATAAACCTGATGGGACAATATCTGTCAATATGGTTATCTTGGCGCATGGGCAATGGCGATTAATGCAAACCTGATGGGACAGTATGATGCTTGCATTTTCAAAATCATATACATCAAAGCCATCGTTGTTGCTTATTTATCTTATGCAACTAACAACCATTGACAAAGCCAATCCTGGCTTGTAGTAGGTGTAATGTTACTTGTTGTATCTGGATGGAATGACAAAGCAGTAAAATGCCAGTGCCCTTCATTACATTGACCACGCCCCTTTGAAAGCTCCCACAAGTTTTTTCATTCCACTTAAAGTCCTTCCTCTGGTATATTGACTTCCTGCTGTTGAGGGAGAACAAGTTCACTCAGGCCATCATACCTGACAACTTGAACAACATGTATTGGCAAGGCCAATAGGTTTCGCCTATATGAAATCTATTAAGTTTGGTAATTCTTTTTACATATTGCATAGTAGTTGAGTTTCTGTAAACAATGACGATTAATGCAAACCTGATGGGGCAGTATGATGCTTGCATTTTCAAAATCATGTAGATCGAAGCAATCGTTGTTGCTTATTTATCTTATGCAACTAACAACCATTGACAAAGCCAATCCTGGCTTGTAGTAGGTGTAATGTTACTTGTTGTATCTGGATTTGATGACAAAGCAGCAATGTAACAGTGGGGCAAAACACTATGCTAAACATGGATTTTCAGTTTGTGTTTTTAAGCTACGCCCTTCATTACATTGACCACGCACCTTTGAGATCCCCACAAGTTTTTTCATTCCACTTAAAGCTCTTCCTCCGGTATAGTGACTTTCTGCTGTACAGGGAGAACAAGTTCACTCAGGCCATCATCCCTGCCAACTTGAACAACAAGCATTGACAAAGCCATTAGGTGTTCACCTGTATGAAATTTGTTGGGGTTGGCAATGTTTCTTCTTACATATTGCATGGCAGTTGAGTTTCTGTGAAACATAGATTAGTGTAAAAAAAGTGCTATGATGCGTGCACCATTGACTACATCATAGTGCTTTTTTTTTTTTACCATAAGCCATGTTGCACAGCAGCTCAAGTGCTGTGTAATATGTAAAACAATTGACAGAGCCAATAGATTTTGTAAAGGCGAAACCTGCTGGCTATGCCACTGCTTGTTGTAGATGGTTGGAAGGAGGTAAGAGTGCCTTGAGCAGCCTGGTCAGGCAGAGGCTGCAGCTAATTTAAAATAAGCATTTGCTTTGCAATAGGTCTCGCATTACTGAAAGTTTGAGTTATTGGTGTTGCATTATTATTTGCGACGCCAATACCTCAAACTTTCAGTAAGGCGAGACCTATTGCATTGCAAATGCTTGTTTATCTTGCATTGCTTTGTATGAGGGCCCAGCAGCTTCAGCTGATCCTCTCCCTCACCAAGGACCCCCTCACCGCCAAATCCAACCTCCACCTGGGAATGAAGGCCGTTGCAGACTGGATGGGGGACAGCTGCCTAAAGCTGAACACAGACAAGACGGAAATCCTCATCCTCGGGTCCAACCTCTCCGCCTGGGACGACTCCTGGTGGCCCATGTCGCTGGGGTCCCCCCCGGCACCCACCGACTACGCACGCAACCTGGGAGTCATCCTCGACTTGAAACTCTCCGTGGCCAAACAAGTCAACGCAGTCTCCTCCACCTGCTTCAACACCCTCCGCATGCTTCGCAAGATCTACAGATGGATCCCGACAAACACGAGGAAGACTGTCACCCAGGCCCTAGTCAGCAGCAGACTCGACTATGGTTCACGCGTGCTTCATTTTGAGTTTTCCTGCCACCCACCTACCATTCCAAAACAGCCATCCACCATTTTGCAACAATTACTTTATAAATAACGTGTGTGCTCATGATGTAGGGGTTATTATGGAAGCATGCATCACAGCAGGTATGTGGCACTGCCACTGCGTTTGTAAAAAAACAATTTCAAGATGGCCGACCATATCTGCACATGCATTCCGATTAAGCCTTTTAGACCTATTGGCCTTGGCAGTGGTTGGTGAATAGATTTCACTATGGTGATTTAATCTGCCTTTGTTTAAAGGCTACTTTGTAAGAGACTATGGATGAGGGATTGTGTTGGATCCGAGCGAAACTGATGACAAATGGTGGCTGAGCCCCCTCCCCCTGTCAATGAACATTTGGATGGATCTACCCAAGCTCAGGGGATGAATTCCATTTCTACATTTTTACGAACGTGTGCTGTAGTGTTTCCTTCCTGATCAAAATAGTTGGTTTTTCATTTGTATCCTTACCACCTTATCACCCTTAATGCCTCGAGGTACAGATTAAATTGCCGCAGTCAAAAAATGGCATGGCATGGCAGCTCAGTAATGAGGGCCAGAAGATAGCATTAGCTGCGTGAGCGCAGACTAAGAGTTGTGTCTTTGCTTCTAAAGAATGCAGCTCACAGATAAAACGCCTTTCACATGGCACTCGTAGCATCTGCACCATATTATGTTAACCTTTTGTGCTGAACTGTCCTCTCTGACATCTGGAGGGCGCATGTTGGGTTTTGGCAAGCTCTGTTATCTGCCAGTTAGATTTCATTAGTTGCTAATGGATATTAATATGTTTTCCAGGCTCCGGCTCCCTTCGAGCATTGTGTAACATGAGAAGGCTGCAAATGCTATATTCGCCTGGTCATTCATTGTCCGTGGAGACAGTAACAATAGGGAAGCTGTGCGGTCTCGTGTTTTTGCAAACTGATAATTTGAAAATGTTACCACATGTCTTATAAGACTTCTGTAAATACAGATCAGTTACAAGCTGTGCTAACATAATGTGTCTCCACGCTTGATGAGTCACTTTGGCCCTGTGTTGGTGTATTAAATTCAAATGAAAGCAAACAAAAGCTCAAAGTTTAGAAAGGTGGTGACAAAAAGTACCACATAATGCCTAGTATGAAATGACCTTCGGTGAAAATGTGGGACAGACATGTGGTGCACATGGTTTCCGTTCATTCGCTACTTGAAAAATCTTGCAGGATTTGCAGAAATACACATATCTGGTTACGCACAGCGCACAGATGTCACTTATGCAATCTGTGCAGGCATTTTCCAACTAAAATAGACATTTTGTGACTTACCTCTGCAAAAAATCTGTGAATTCATGTCTAGAGGAAATGTAGGGTAGCTAAGACAAGTGGCACCCTTAAGGGTATTTTTGCAACAAAAAAAATGGAGTCACAGAGGCTAGAAAATAGATATCTCCGTTTTGCTATCTCCTACCTACTACCCGTCATTCTGAGCCTTTTCCCACATGACCATATGAGATGATCAAGCCTTGGAATTCTGTTAACTATGGGTTCCATGGAATAGTGACTGTGTATTTGTGACAGTAAAAAAAGTGTTAGAAGCTGTTTTTAAGGTGCCAAATAAGAAGGCAATACTTTCAGGGGGTCAACCGAGCAAGCGTAAATCTGAACACGTAGTCAGTGCGAATTTGACGGCTGAGGTTAAGAAAGAGGTCAGATACTTAAGGTATTCTTGTATGATTGGGCGATGTGAGCAGGGATTGTAGGTAAAATGAAGCAAAACCAGGCTACTATCGCTACTAATATAATAGGACTCTGCTCAACTTAGATGAGGACACTATGCAACTCACTGAATTGTGCCACAAAAAGCTAACTCCAGCCTTTTCCCTTAGCAGTAGGGAAAGAGGATGCGAACACACTGTTGTAGTCTGTTGAATTGGATAAGTGCATACGAAGGCTTTCAGTACCCATATTGACTAAATAGAAATATTTCATGACAGTTAAGACTGAGGTGACAAGTTTATCCTCCTATTTATACATTTATTTGTGAATGTTTTGTAACAAGCTATGTGCAGGGCAGATCTTCTTCTAGGGTATACACAGATTAACCTTCAACTGTATTTCCAGGATCAACAGTGCACATTACACTGGCTGGGTTTGAAATGCGTGCTCTCTCTATGGCTTCAGACCTGTGTGGCCTTTAAGGGAATTGTTCTGTAACAATGTTAGATTATCTCTTCCTCATAAAAATATAATGTAACAAATGTAATTCTTTCTTGGACAGATGTATCGATAAGAAGCATTTCTTCCGAATGTTTCCAGCGAATAGTCTCCCACGCATATATGCATTAAGCCTTCTGTGCTGGTTTAGCTTTTGAGAACCTTTTACAAGAAAACAAAAAAAGTAAGAAGGTTGGAAATTCGGTGCGAGACTGCTAATAAAACATTCAGGCCTGGACCTTTGGAGAGCCCCATAATCCCCTGCAAAAGGGTTGGTATATTTGTCCTTATGTGATGCCCCAAGAATGGTTGGTAGCATCACAAACGTTACTTCTAGAATTTTTCAGCAGCTAAACAAGGTGTACTAGTCCCCAAGAAAGTGGTTTTTAAAACTCACCCTATGGACCATATTTATCAAAGGGTTGCGTCATTCTGTACCACACAACGTGCTGCAAAGTGAACGCAACCCCTAAGATGTGTTAGTCTGAAGTCCCCTAGCTGTGTTATTCTTGCATTGTGCTATATTTAGTGAGCATTATAAGCTAAGTTAGTAGCCTGTGCCACGTATGTATGCAAACCACTGTTATCCTCGAAGCATGTAAGCTTTTGTTAGCCATTGTGACTCCATTTTGTATTTCGCAATCCGTATTAGACTGCCTCTGCTGAGCCCATGTTAGGCCTAGAATTTCAGAATATCTTGCCTCAGCAGAATACTGTATTTCATTACATTTCCTTGCTCTGTCCAAGGCCGCAGCTCGACTTTCTAACAAGACAATTATTCTGCTTTTGCATTCCATAGTATACATGTAGCTTTGCTCCCATGTTAGGAGATGCCGAGACTTGGCACAGTGGCCTTGGGTCGCTGATAGCATGCCCATCTGGCAGGTGTTAGCTCATCTCTCTGTGCCTCCTTTGTTTGCGTCTGGCTCAGACCGTTACTTTGCCACTAGAGGCGTGGCCGAAATCTCCTGAAGGGTTTATTTTCCATTAGCGAATGTTGGGGAGCCAGTCCCCTCGACAACATCTTATGATGATGGTCTGACTGGGCTCCTCTGCAGAGAAATGCAATAAATACGTAAGTTTCCATTCTCTACTGTCTGATCGACTCTTCATTTGGGAAGGCATAGCAGGTGGTCATAACTACCCGAGTGGCCCTAGAGGGCCACGTCCTTCAGTTGACGCCTGAACAGGGACCCCGCAAAAGGGCCCCCTCACCCGTAACCGGGTTCGTAGGGGTCGTGGTGGTGTCTGTTCGGTTGGGCGGATTGGGCCCCTCACATACAAGAACGAGCTTGGTTCTTGCAGCTGCCCCGCCCTCCCGATAATATGGATCTCCGGCTAGTGGGCCATGGCTGGGATCCTGAGAAGGCAAAACTTTGGAGTTGACCATTTGATCTGAAGAGTCGGCAGTGGAGAATAACTTGCTTGACCAGTGTGCACCCGGTGAGTGATTTAACTCTTGGGAAAATGGTGCCATTCTTGAACGACAGGAGCCTGCGGGCTGTGTCCTGGAACAGTCTCTGACTGGCTTGGTTGAACAGCACAAGCCGATGGGCTGTGTGTCCTGGTACAGTCTGCGTACTATCTTGTCTTGGACTTGGTGGGTCTGCGGACCCTTGAGGGACACAGAGCGCTTGGGAGCAGTCTACTGGGCCAACTGGTAAATGGCCACTTTGTGAAAAGGTCCGGGACTGTTCACAGGTAATCTGCCAGACCAACTAGTAATTGGATTTACTCTTTAAAAGGTCTGGGGCCGAGGTCTGTCCTCTTGTAATGGTGCAGTCTTTGGACTGTCTTGGGTGCAGTTTGCAAACTGCCTTGCTTGGATGACACGAGTCGACGGGCTGTGTCTGTATGCAGTTTAATACCATCTTGGTTTGTACTTGACGGGCTTGCGGACCCTTGGAAAAGACACAGAGTGTTTGTGAACAGTCTGCCAGGCCAACTGGAAATTTGGCCCAAGCTCGAAAAGGTCTATGACTGTTTGCGAACAATCTGCCAGGCCAACTGGAATTGTGGACTGTACCTGAAAAGGACTGGGGTAGTGCCTGTCTTAATTGACTTTGGTACAGTCTCCGGACTGTAGGGAACGATTTTTGGAGTGTTTTAGTTTGGTTCTTGGACAGTTATAATTTTTTTATTGTTTATTGTGTTGGTCTGATGCAGTCTACGGGCTGACTTGTGGTTGGAGTCTGGTGTTTGGGTGCCATGATGTGGGTGGACCTACGTCGGTGGTGGTGCTGGTGAATTTTCTTGTTTGAGTGAGTAGCGACTGTGCTTTCTGGACAGTGGTCCTGGTTTGCGAACGATTTTGTTCCTTTATTTTATCTGTATTACATTTGTGGGTGTTGTTTGTCCGTTAGGGACAGGGTGTGTGTCTTATGTTAAGATGCCTTGTTTCAGTAAGTTTCGGATGCCGATACTGTTCTAAAAATGCACGGTTGGAGGAGAGCCAGTCCGCCCCTCCGGAGGGTACTCCGAACTTTGATATGTATGTCAAACACGGTATTGGCCCTATTATGTTTAGCACATTGTGGAATAAATATACGAGGGACAATACTGAGCTGCAATGGCCACTTACTGGTTCTTTCGATGAACAGAAAATTAATATCTTGCAGGATAAATTGTTTGCTAAGAGGAGTAGACAGTCCATGTTTGACTCTTTGAGGGTGTGGCAGAAGGAAGCGAAGCAGCGGCGCATGAGAGCAGAGAAGGTGGCTAAAAGGAAAGAGACGCAAACGATTACGCAGAAGGCAGTAGCCTATGATAGGGAAAAGATAGAGAAAGGAATAGAGCACAAAGACAGAAAGTTTAGACTGCAGACTGATAAAAGTTATGTTGCTAGGGAGGAAGGAGATGAGTTAGTTGAAGAACTTTTGGATTCTCGTCCTCCACCTCCCAACGCCTCGCAGCGGATATACCCCACGGTCCCCACTTCCCCAGCTCCAGCCTCTGGGGCTACTCCTTCCAATATTCCCAGCACGGTTGCATCAGCCTCGGCTCCACTTGCTTCCCTCGCATTCCCACCGGTAACAGGAACGAGCACCGCCGCTTCCCCTGTGTCGTCCCTTCCCTCTCCTGTCTTGTCTTCTAGCTCTGCTTTGTCCACTATCCATCACCTTCCCCCCCACTCTGACCCCCTATGTGATGGTACTCATTTCAGCATCTACTATTCCCTCTGCGGTTGCTACGCCCCAAGCACCGTTGCACACTGAGATGCCCACACATGGGATTTCTGACACCGATTGGGCAGCAGTGCAGGATTGCATGAATAAACTATTAGTGTGCTCTGCTGTGGGCACTGCGGAAAAACAGATGGTAGCGCACCAGGCAACTCAGTGGGCTCTGCACCCGATTTATACTGTGGAGGATGTGTGGAGTGTGAGGAAAGATTATGTGCCCTTTGTACAGCAGCATGCCCTTAAACACATGTCAGCCACTCTGATACGCTTAGGGGAGCAGTGTTTTCAGGGTACTGCACCTCAGATTATTTATGACATACGAGACCGAGTATATGTTGCGGACATGGCCCCGAATGAGGCTTTTGGTAATGTGTCCACCTTAGTGTGTTATTGAGGCAGATTACTTCAGAAGGTTCCATCACCGGGGGCGCCACATCCCATGAGGGAAGTCCATCCTATTTACCATCTTAAATACCAGAATTGCGCGACTCTACAAATGCTGCAATAAGGCAGCGAGTTGACGCTCGGTTTCAGGAACAATGTATCTATTGCCCTTGGAAAAGGAATGAGGTCCTTTCCTTAAAGAGTCAGTTACCGGACCAGAGAAAAAACCCAACTGCGTACAATAAGGAATTGACAGAGGCGGCCTCTTCCACAGTGATGACGTTAGCTGACAGAGTTATTCTTTGGTTTTTTGGTTATCGTAGATATATGGAGACAAGTTCATATGCAGGACCATGCAGTGGAACTGGGTGGCACAAGAGATCAGAACATGGGATAAGGAGCGCACGCCCAGGGAGAAGCCCAAGGCAGCTCTACTGGCTCTGCCTGGACATATTATTGCCAACATGCAATCCCTTATCACAACTAAGAAAGTGGATTGGGATAAGTTGACTGCGTGTCGTCAGAAGAAGGATGAGAGTGTGTCGGATTTCTTTACCAGATTTGAATGGGTGTTCCTAGATTTTAGTGGTCAGGATTGGTCACAGTAGGTTGGCATTCGTTTGTTTGTGAACAAGTTTGTTACTAAGTTACTCCCTGAGATTGCTGCTTGACTGCAGGCCTCAGAGAGTACTTGGACCACATCCTACCCATCAGTCATATTAAGTATGGCTCAGTATTATGAGCATAGAGAGAACAAGGACAAGGAAAGAGTGGAGAAGAAGACGAAGGATTTGAAAATGAGAGTATTGATGCAGCAAGTTGCAAGGGGAGGTGGTAGAGGGCGTGGTTCAGGGTCAGGCCCGCGGGGCCCCAGGTCCAATAGGGGTGGCACGTCAAGTACGCCCGTGGGACCCAGCCAATGTGTATACTGTAAAAAGGAAGGACATTGGTGAAATGAGTGTCCGGTGTTGCTACAGAGAGGTGGGGCTCCTAGAGGTAGAGGGTTTGGGGGACGGGGACGTGGACGTGGACGTAGATGTGGATGGGGCAGTCGAGGTGAGACACAGTCAGAGTACACGACTAACAATAGGCAGAGCGGGAACTATTTTGACGACCCTCAAAGCAGACAGTACTATCATGATGATAATGACATGGACGAAGTAACAGGGTTGTCTCACAGCTAGGGGCAGAGCACGGGACCAGTTTCGTTGTCTGTATATTAGCGTGGACCATATGTAATTGCGCATTTACAAGGCTCCACTGAGAAATTCCTAGTTGAAACAGGGGCTATGAATAGCTCTGTTTCCTGTTCACTGGTCCTCGGTAGGTTTTTAGGGGTGCCGGTCATTAGCTCCATTTCTAAGCCTCTTGCACTGACTATTGGTCCTTTTACAGTCGATTCACTGGTCCTACTGACATCGAATTGTGGAGAGAACTTACTGGGACTGGACTTGTTAAAAAGGTTACATGTGACAATATATTACTCCCCGGATAGTGTTCACAAAACTGTAGGCCCACAAGTTGTCCATGCTAAGCAATGCTTTGCAAAGGATGACCCTGTCCCTCCCGAGTTCCACAACATGCCAAGCTCGTTGTGGGCTACTGGTGATACAAATGTTGGGCTGCTTCAGGTACCCCGTGTCTTTATACAGGTGAAAGACAATGCCAGGTTGGCCAGAAATCCCCAGTACAAGATATCCCAGGCAGGAGAAAAGGCTTTAATGCAAATAATTCAGTGTTTGATTAAGTCTGGGGTGGTTGAGGAGACAACAGCAAATGTGTGCAATAGCCCCATCCTTCCATTCCTAAAAAAGGCCCCTTTGGAGAGTCCAGAGACTACTCCTGACATTTACCGTTTCGTGATACGTTTGCGAGAGGTAAACAAAATTGTGGTTCCCCAATGCCCTGTGCTGCCCAACATTACAGAGATTTTGACTATGATTCCCTCGACCGCTCAGTTTTTCTCAGTCATTGACTTAAAAAATGCTTTCTTTAGCATACCCATCCATTCCGATAGCCGTCATCTTTTCGGATTTGCAATAGCCGGTCGGAATTTTTTGGTTGCACTGGAACTTCCTTCTGATAATGTGTTGCTACAATATGATGATGATCTTCTAGTTGCTTCAACCACTGAACAGGGCTGTAAGGAGGCCACAGTTAAATGACTGCTCCATTTGGAACACCAAGGACATAAAGTGTCCCTATCAAAATTTCAGTATTGTCGACAGGTCACCTACTTAGGTCACCTACTGTCGAAGGAGGTTCGCAGACTAACAGCAGAATGCATAGCTGCCATAACTAACATGTCCATCCCTAAGACCCATCGCGAGGTACGCGTGTTCCTGGGTATAACATTGTATTGCTGGCAATGAATCCCTAACTTTTCCTTACTAACAAAAGCCCTTCTTTACCTCACCACCAAAGATGTGCATGAGCCTTTGCATTTGTCGCCTGCATGCCAGCAAGCTTTTGAACAATTATGGACTAAACTATGCTATGCTCTTGTGCTTGGTAGTCCTGACTACCAGAAGCCTTTTGTGCTCTATGTACATGAGGCCGATGGTTGTGCGCTTTCTGTACTAACACAGGGTTTCGGTGGTAAGCAGAGACCATGTGCCTATTTTTCAGCCATTTTCAATGTCGCCAGAGCGCTTCCAAGCTGTCTGAGAGCTGCTACGGTGGCAGTGGTATCTATGAGACAATCGAGGGCTCGTCCTTGATATTGATCTCACAGTGATGGTACCTCACGCTATGGACACGTTATTGAACAAGACAAAGACACAGCACCTCACCAGTGCACGTCTTACTGTATATAAGCTGACTCTATTTGCTCCGCTTCATTACCATAAAAAGATGCGCTACTCTGAATCCAGGAATGTTACTACCACTCCCTTCAGAAGGAAAGGACAATGATGTCCATGATTGTTTGTTTCGTACCGAAAAAGAGACACAGGGATGGGTAGACCTGACTGATGTTCCTTATCTGACCCCCAAGGGGAACTATATGTTGATGGCTCTTGTTTCAAACTGCCGGATGGCACTACTACTGCAGCCTATGCAATCACCACACTACATACTGTAGTTGAGACATCCCGCGTCCCATATCAGTCGGCCCAAGCTGCGGAATTGGTCACTCTCCTAAGGGCCTGTGAACTGAGTGAAGGACTGGCTGTTAATGTCTACACTGACAGCCAGTATGCCTTTGCGTAGAACATAATTTTGGACGCCTCTGGGCAGAGAGGGGATCCGGACATCTCATGGGCAGAAAATACAGCTTGGCCCCCTAATACTCAGACTGTTATCAGTACTGACGGTCCCTGACAAATTGGCTATAATAAAATGCAGCACACAAAGCTGTTGTGGACAATGTGGGGAGGGGGAATGCGTTCGCGGACCAGACAGGTAAGGAGACAGCTAGGTCAAAGATGAGTAAAATCTTTGTGGCAGGGCCTGCTTGATGGGTTCCAGACAATGGGATGTTTGAGGACACTGTGGAAAGTGTGAGGGAAATACAAAGAGAGGCGACTGCAGATGAATTGGCAATGTGGGAGGAGAGAACAGGATGCTTAGACGAGGACAGGTGTTGGACTGATTTGTCAGGCAAACAAAGGCAGTTGTTGCCGAATGCAAATGTTTTTCCTGTAGTCACCATGGCCCATGGCCCAGCGCATATTAGTGCTAAAGGTATTTGTAAGTTGTTAGACCCAGTATGGCAGAATGAGAACATCTCTAAAGTTGCAGCACATTTGGTGCGACACTGTATCATTTGTCTCAAGCATAATCCTGGAAAAGGCACCTCTACACCTGCTGGTAATTTTGCACCACCTTCCTTCCCTTTCGAGTTTCTCCAGATGGGTTTCATCGAAATGGAACGAGTGAATAACTTAAAGTATGTACTAGTGGTAGTTTGTACATTCAGTAAGTGGGTTGAGGCCTACCCAACTAAAGAGAATACGGCTCTAGCAACAGCAAAAGCACTTTTAAAGGAGTACTTCCCGCGCTACAGATTGCCACGTGTGATCTGGAGCAACAATGGGAGCCACTTCAATGCCAAGGTCCTTGATTTGGTGTGCAAGTGCTTGCAAATTACTTAAAACTTTCATGCAGAAAACCATCCTCAATCAGTCGGCCTTGTAGAGAAATACAATGGCATTCTCAAACTGAAACTAGTAAAAATACATGAAAGCACAGGATTGCAATGGCCAGATGCGTTGCCCCGAGCATTGATGTCTGCATGGGTGACCGCACATTCTAGGACCGGATTGTCATCCTACGAGGTGGTGTTTGGGCGCCCTGCTATTGTCTGGGGCATCCCAAGACCCAAGCATTTTTCTGAAATTGAATATCCTTTTTTGGTTGACTATTTGTAGGCCTTGTCTAAAGATTTACGTTCTGTTCACCAACAGATATCTGCCGCCCTACAACTATTGCCCCGAGGGCCCCGGACATCAGATCCAGCCTGGGGATTTCGTTCTTATTTGCCAGTTTGAGCACAAATCCTGCTTGGAGCCATGGTGGAGAGGCCCCACCCAGGCGCTGCTGGCCACTCGGACAGCTGTGAAGGTGGATGGCCGGAAGAACTAGGTGCTTACTTTGCATGTGAAGAGGGTGCCACTCCCGCTTCCATACGATTCCTGGGTGAAGGACAGGTTTGATGACCAGGAAGGGGAGCTTGTCCCCTGCTTCATTCCTTTTTTCGACTCCCGGCTGAGAGGGGCGGGGACCGACAAGGAGAGTGACGAGGTCTTATTCGAGGTGATTCTCCTTGAGATAAGGGCCGCCCCGGAAACCCCAGCTCCTGGAGAACAAACACCTGAGTCTCGATCCCCAACTGAATGTGAGCGTTTACCTTTGTTGATGAGGAAGTGCCTGGGCACACAAGGTACAATTTGCAGCCCCGACGGAAGGATAGTGTGCCAGCAGGGCAACACAGGAGTTAGGGAAGGACTTGAGCTTAGGGTGCAGGTGCTGCGCCTCTGGCGCCTGTTTTAGATTAGGGTGAAGAACACTGGTACACTTCCCTGGAAACTGGACAGGATCGTTGAGGGTATATGCCCTGGAGGGAGGTTGCCCTATCCTGAAAGAAGAAGGATTGTTTCTAGTAAGGGCCACAATTGTTTTCAATTGGGTTGCCATCATGCAGCTCCACCGTGGGAAAAACAACGTTTGATGAATTCTAGTAGCCTGCCTGTGATGCTCATAACGGACACAGGAAAGAAGAATACCATGCTGGCTGGTTGTATAGTGGCTCCAATTCCTAAAGTACTTTTATGTATCCATTTGGTTGTGCGAGGGAGGAGCAGCCTCTTGTGGCTTCTCCAATGCATCAGAATGGCCCTGGGTGGTCTAGTTAGTCTACTGGAAGTAGGGTAGTGGTGGTGGTGTTTATTATCTTGGTGATGATAACACTGTTCGGGGTAGTCTGGTACTTAGAGGAACAACACCCTGTGCATACTCTGCTAAGGACTACCCCGGCTCCCGCTGAGCATTCGTTTATTATATTGGCGCCGCAAAAAGAAAGACATAGACAGACTTATACCCAGAATGCATTCATCCAGATGCTCCATCAGGTACACAGCACCACTAATGCCACAAAGTGTTGGGTGGGTGGGCTACTCCCATCAGTTATGCAAAAAATTATTTACTGGTGTCACTGCCCTTATCATATTTAGGTAGCTGTGAAGCCTGGTTTAAACTGCTCTCTGTTGTATACATGCATTACTATGCGGCTACGATGAAGATGACACAAGCTGATTATGAGGCGGTTCTAGATTATATAGTGGTACATCAAGGGGAAAAACACCAAGGACGGATGGAAAGGAGGGTACGCTGCATCCTGACGCATGTATGAAAGTATTTACAATTCATGAAAATGTCACTTCGTTACAAAATGAAGTTTCCAGGAGCGTATTATCACTGAAGATAAAGCCATGCCCGTCCCCGTGATAAATGCAACAGCTAGTTTTTGTGTTCAAGGGTCGGGAAATGTTTCAGTAGGGCAGAGTCATTGTAATTATACCTATCGGTTGAATATTACTAGTAGTCCACCCTTGCTAACACCCCCGAATGTATATTTCATCTGTGGGTAACAAGACTATACCTGGCTTCCTAGGGGGTGGTCTGGCTGGTGTTATCTCTCCTTCCTCCTTCCTCCCGTTTACATTGCACCGTCCACCTATCCTAAAGATCACAAGTTGTATCGTAGGGATCTTCATGTGCATCGAGTTGTTGATCTGGATGATATTGATCTAACTGATACCTCCTTGCAACAATTCACTGATATAATGAAGGGTATTGTACTGTTCTGGGGCCCCATGTTCAATAGCCGCAACATTTGTCGTCTCTCAAGAGTAGTTGAGGGAGTCATTAATACTACTGTAGGCATACTACTTGTCTCTCAGGAAAGAGAGACTTGTGGATTTCTTACTTGCAAAAAACTCACATACTTCTCTGCTAATAACCCAATTTCTTATATTTGGCTTCATTGATGACTTTGTCAATAGAGTGTCAATTTGGAAAGTTCACCGCACAGTTGTTAAAATTCAGAATTGAGGTTAGTTACAGAGATAAAAAGAACATAAGAAATGTTGACACAGAAAAATCGCTCATTTGATTAATATTTGGTATTGATATTGTTAACAGGAATTAAACAGCTATAATAATCTGCCAAATAAATAAACATTCATGCAGAGTCAGCGAATGCATTGTTCAGAGTGAAGTTAATAATAGTTCCAGATCCACCTTTGTGTATAATAGAAAAATATACAGAGTGTAACCAATTTGTTACCAGAGACAACCACATTTTGTTCTTCAAACAATGATATATTTCTTTTAAATTCGGGTATCCAACCCACAGTGGTATGAAAAGGTTGTATCCTAAAAGCAAATCTACTTGCAGGAATTGTGGGATATTTGGAAATTTGCCCATGACCTGCCTGAATCTTAAATTCACTAAGTTTAATGTGGCTAAACATAAGGAGGGTGAAGCTTTAAGGAATATCGTGAAAGATAATGATTTGCTTGTGAATGGTAGCACCTCTGGAAGTGGATATACAAATGCGGTCATAAATGTTGATGGGTTTGGGCTACACTTACTGGTGGAAATTGGGGCAGGATATTAATGACTTTGGTAGAAACCTTTCAAGTGATGTTAGGTAATAAGAATTAGGAAGCACCCAATAAAGCACCTGTAGTGAATGGTGGACACAAAGTAAAGGGTTTAGGATACTTTGATACCAGATTGGTTTTCAAAAGATGTATCCAATGGCAGCTACATATTGCCATTGGAGGGGGTTGATATTTTATGTTTACATTAGCAAGGTTTTTGTAAATGGTACTGACATCGGGGACAAAATAAGTAGATCATGTCAAATCAACATGGTAAATCTACTTAACAGATTCCAGATATTTGACAAATGTTAGTATGTGTTTAAATCATAATTAGGGAAAGTAAATTAATTTGACCATACATTGATGACAAAAGAGACTGCTGTGCTACTAAAACGCAAATTAACTAATGTTTCATTTAATAATGGACAATTTTGTTGTGATTCTATTATAAAAATGTATGCATATCTTATTTCTATAGTCTGAACCTAACTAAAAGGCAGCAAAGTGCTGTACATGGTCAAAAACAAGCATACAACCAACGAGTGATAGGAGAGACAGCTGGATTGTGGATTGTGTGTGACTGGTTAATGCATTGTGATGTAGTGGTATTTAAAGAGGTGAGTATTCAACTCTTTCCTAAATCGAAGCAGCATTGGGGGAGTCCTGACGTATGCTGTTCCTAATCCCAGATGCCCAGTGTTTTCCCTTTTTAAACTTCATAGTCTGCAGTCTGATTGTGTCCTGACTGCAAGTGTTCCCCAACCACCAGAGATGGTAAACTGGTCATGATGGCTTTGTTCATGTAGAAGCCATTGTTTTTGTAGGGCCATCTGACCCACTCATCAACCCGTTGCCAGTGTTCACTGTTGGTCAAGATATTGGCCTGAGTATATTTTTCAGTTTTTGATATTATAATTTGTACACATTGATATAGCAGAGTGACACTACACTATGGTCCTGAAGAATGCCTGGAACATATAAGTCACATATGGCAGAAACATGTTGACCGTATACAGAGTGAATATCCAGAACCCTGTCTCACTATGCTTTTAACCTCTATCCATTAGGACATAGGAATAACGTTGTTTTGCACTCAGTGAGATAGTTTTAAGCCACTTTATCTGTTGCACTCTGTCCCTCACTCTTACCCTAGAGGGATTAACACATAGAAGTGCTACTAATAACACTCCTGCTCCTTTCCTGTGGGAAAGTTGTAGCCCACACTGGGTACATTGCGGTCCCAGTGTGTAGAGGGACCCAATGTGAAGCATGTCACCCTCGAGTGAGTGAGAGTTCTCGTCCAAACACCTGTAGTGCCCCCACCGTCTGTTCCCATTTCTTCTGTTCCTCTTGCATCTCGCTACTCTATACTCTGTGTGAGCATAATAATTCTTGGAAGCTGTATATGACTTAATGTTCAATTTAGTAGCATACACTTCCCCTTGACCCCTTGTGTGAGATGCAGTACATATTTCCTACATGTACATTTTGACAAGTTCACAACATATATGTGTATTGAGATGAAAATAAGTAGTACTTACCAGTCTCCACACCACCATGGCCTCACTCTGTCAGGGCTCTGCCGCCAGGACACTGTCAGCACAACAGCAACCTCTAAATCGGCTTGGGGCATTTTCACTGGCATGACAGCCGCACAGTACTTCTACCTAGCAGAGAAGATCGCCGCTGTAGCGATCTCCTGTCTATTTCTGCAACATCCTAATACAGCGGGCAGGCTGCCGTCAGCTTGACGGGGCACTTGGGATGGCTGCCACAACATGACATCAGTAGTACCATCAAGATCTAAATCAGGCCCTTAGTCAAATAACAGGCTTTGGTTTATCTCACAAAATATTCAGGTTTCTCTCTGAAAGTCTGGCATATACAAAAATTAGTAGCCTTGTAACTAAGTAAATGGTTTAGTTGAGTGGGTGAACAGTATTTTAATGGATTATATTCCATGATCTAAAAGGAGTGTCATGGGCCCCTAGGACCACTCCACATTCTTTCAAATTGTGATCGCCATTAAAGTAATTAAAGAGAAGGTAAGAGCCTTCAGTCATGTGTCCTAGATGGATGACAAGCTAGATAGCCAGAAGGGTTCTGGTTAAGATAGAATTTAGATCTTGTCAGACACCCAGTAGAAAATGTGCATGTGAAGACAAAATAATTTGCATTATAGTCCCAGTGATAGGTAGTAAAAGAGCCTAGTAAGGATTCTGTTAACATTGATCCTGTGAGCTGTGATATGGTTAGAGCTTAGCAAAGATTGTTGGAATATTGACTGAATCATAAAGGTGAAGGGTGGCAGTGCTGTGAGACAAAAGAAAGGGCAGCAGTAGAAAGCATAGTGTGCTCATTTGGCTGGGTGTTGTTTTTCTTGGGAAGGAGACTTGCTGTTAGAGTGGGTGTTATATCAGAGATGTTTGTTGTTTGGATTTGTTTTGCTAATTTGTGTTATGACACAGATTTTGTACTATTTTATTGTGTCTGCACATTCGACAAAAATGAGAGATGTATTATGTTCTGAGTAGAGGTTTATCAGATGTGAAATGGGATGAATGATCCTCTGCTGTCAGTCAGGGATTTGGTGGTATTTTGCTTAATAAAAAGGATTTCCACTAGCTGCACCATCTTGTCCTAACACTCCACTTAATTAATCACAATCAAACTCTTTACTGTTCAAGACTTCTAGAATAAATGTTTACCCTCAATCTTTTTTTTCCACAACGGAAAGTCCTAATATATGGCTTTATCCCAATCCATAGATTGAGCAAAGCCTTGAAATATTTTAAAAGCGGACATTGCTGATTGAAAGGAAATCTATCTTTAAGAGGATATCTAACATTTGGCAGCTCAGTTAATAATCAACTAGGATGACTTAGTGCAAAGGTAGCTTAATAAATATCTATATCAGGAAAAACCATCACGCTCACCATCCAATTTTAATAAATTCCTGGAAACCAGGATTTTCCCAGCCCCTCAGAGAAATTCCTAGAATTTTTTTAAGCAGAAAACAGAATCTTATTCCTTACGTTATGTATACCATTTGAGAAATACATCCAATCAATGGCATGCATAATTCTGAAGGACGGATAGCTAGCGTGGCCACTTCCCACCTTTTACAGTAAACTTGCAGGTGTAGTTGATTGAATGTCTTTCATATATTTTTATCTCCAAGTATTTATAATGTAATTGAAGCACTTGATTCCGCACTAATCTTTTATGAATCTCTGTTAAACTGGAAAATCAGGTGTTGACAATATTTTCCTTGTACCCTGAGCATCTTCTCTAATGTATTAGCTGAAAAGTTTTTTAGCAAATCAATTCAATTACACAATAGGAGGAGCATACCTTCAGCTTGTGAAAGAACATACAATTTTGTCAGCCATGTCCAATACAATTAATACAATTAATATCTCTTAAAGAAACAAAAACAGGCGTAGTGGCTACGCAATAGAAGAATGGGGACATGGACAGCCTTCCCTTGTACCACTGTGCAACGGAAATCGGACTGACCGGGTAACAGTACTAAGAACCCATGTTCTTGCATTCTTGTAAATTGTAGAAAAGAGAGTTAGCAATTTTGAAAAAATCTAAACTTCACCAATGTTTTCCATATAAACTCCATCATCCACTTTAATTTCTACTTTGTTGCTATACCACTTTCTCCCTCACCTAACCTCTTTTTTTTGCCACATTTTTGTCAATGTTTGCCTTGTGATTTGCCAGTCCCAGGAGGCATTTAGGTAGGGATTCATATTTGGAGCAATGGTATATTGTGTTTGTAGGAAAATCCCTTTGCATAATCACCCACATTTATTTGATTGATGATACTAGTTTTTGTAATCTGTGCACTGGGAATCTGCTATACTCCTATATGGCATAAGTAAGTTATCTATAAGACCCTAGAATAGGGTCAAAAGAAGGGGTGAGCTGAATGTTCTGTTCTGCCAGCAGAATTTCGGCCACTCTGCGTTACTCTTTAACGCAAAGTTCTGGCCAAAGTCCACCAATTACTCCATGGATGAATTTGACTCCCACAAGGTTCCAGAATATGTAAGCTGGTGAGCCGGAGCAAGATTTGACATTCCCTATTACGATTTACTGACCCGTGCGTTTGCCTGCGTACATGAGCAGGTGCTGTCAAAGGGCTGACATTTGAGAAGATTTTCCACTTGAGCTGCAACAAAATCAATTCGAATGGCCACACACTCTTGCTCAATGCATGCTGCTGTTCACACTGATATTCAGTGCTGCTCGAGCTACAGGTGCTAAATTGCAGCGAGAGCAGTGCGACTTGCATATTTTACACACATTGCAAATATTCTGTGGAATCTCACACGGAATAACGTGGGGTGAAATTCCGCAAGTTCTACCCTTCCTAGCCAAAAGTGTACAAAGGACATGTAATTTAAATTTCTCTAGTTGGCTTTAGCACCCATTGTACCACCCACCACAATTACAGTGCCATCCGGCCTCCAAGCCTAGAATAGTAGCCTGTCTGTGCAATTTTAAAACAACACATTTGTTCTATCACAATAACTTCTTTTGGCAGGCCTAAATTCTCCTTCAAATATTAATAAGCCACCCCTAAGTTGGCCTTAATTCCCATAAGACAGGGTGAAAGGTCTTTAAATGTAGGACATGTAAAAGTTTAATGTATACCATGTCCTTACAGTAACAAGGCCTCAGCCGCTATTTTCTATGCATCAGGGTAAGCTTTTCCATAGGAAAGCATTTGGATATAATATTATGTTACCTCACCCTAGGAAACAGCAACACAGTTAATTCTTGGACTTTAAAAAATATTTATTATAAACCCAATTTATTAGTAAAGTCAGATTTGTAATAAATAATTTGCAAAGGGTACTTAAAAAGTTAAATTTTTCATGCACGTCACCCAGGAGCTGAATGACCCCTTTGATGATTCTTGTTCCCAGAGCTAAGACAAAAGCCTTGGGTGCGGGGAAGTGTTCTGTTCCTCTGACAGTATGATTATCTGGGCAGTGCCCAGGAACTTAATAACTTCAAAAAGGCCCCCTGTCACATGCAGATGTAGCGAACACCTGGATCAGCTGCCTTTTTTGTATCACTAGTCAGCCAGGCACCAATCTCGGTGGGAGAGGAACTGCCCCCAGAACCAGTTTTGAGTGAGCACAGGCAAGGAGTTGCCCATTTCTCTGGCAACATCTCTAGGGTGTATACAGGAGCTCTGTACAGGGGAAGAAAGGTTCTGTCATGTTATATTTAGGTAAGTAGAGAGGGGCACTGTACTATTGTTTGCAGTAGAGCAAGCAGAAACTACTCCAAATGTGGGTAGGGGTACCCCAGGAACATCTTCCCAGTTAACTAGGTAGTGGCCATGAGTCACCCCCACCAACAGGCTAGTACCAGGCATAAGGTGACACCCTTGGGCACCCTCTTCATAACACTACTGGAGTTGTGAAAGACAGAAGAAGGGCTGCACCAGCTCTTGAGACATTTGGGAAGACCTGGTAGGTTGGACTTGCTCACACTTTTACCGATGACAACAAAGGAGTCTCCTGTTAACCCCTTCTGTGCCCATGACGAGCTGGACTCGTCATGGAGCACAGTCGCATTGTGCCCATGACGAGTCCAGCTCGTCATGGCACTCACCCACGGGGGAAGCGCTGGCGTTCCCCCCGTGAGTGGTCGATCTTTTTTTTTTTTTACTGGGAAGGCAGGGGAAGACCTTCCCTGCCTCCCCCCGCCCCCCCGCGTCATCAATGACGTCAGCGCGCAAGCTGCGCTGACGTCATTGGAGGTTTCCCGTTTGCTCTCTGTGGCGCAGGAAGCTATTTGCTTCCTGCGCGTCGGAGAGTAAAGGTGAGTTTTGGGGCTGGGGAGGGGGGATTTTTGCATCGGTGGGTTTGGGTTAGGGTGGGGGCACTTTGGAAGGCCCAGGCATGCCAGAGGCTCTGCTTCGTTCGTGTGTGCCTGTTTTTGCTTCCCTGTGAAATGGATTCAAATTTGAAAAACGCTCGTCTTTCTAGTTGCTTCCCTGTGAAATGGATCCAAAAATGCCGAGAAATGCCCTTCTTTGTAATTTTTCAAATCCAAAGTGCAGCAGCATGATTTTTGCATCGGTGGGTTTGGGTTAGGGTGGGGGCACTTTGGAAGGCCCAGGCATGCCAGAGGCTCGGCTTCGTTCGTGTGTGCCTGTTTTTGCTTCCCTGTGAAATGGATTCAAATTTGAAAAACGCTCGTCTTTCTAGTTGCTTCCCTGTGAAATGGATCCAAAAATGCCGAGAAATGCCCTTCTTTGTAATTTTTCAAATCCAAAGTGCAGCAGCATGATTTTTGCATCGGTGGGTTTGGGTTAGGGTGGGGGCACTTTGGTATGCCCAGGCATGCCACGAGGCTCGGCTTCGTTCGTGTGTGCCTGTTGTTGCGTCCCTGTGAAATGGATCCAAATTTGAAAAACGCTCGTCTTTCTAGTTGCTTCCCTGTGAAATGGATCCAAAAATGCCGAGAAATTCCCTTCTTTTTAATTTTTCAAATCCAAAGTGCAGCAGCATGTAGAGAAATAGAATTTCTTATATGAGAATAATAGCAAGACAGAGGGGTTGCAAAGTGGCCAGATTGTTTTTTTTTTACATCCAAATTCACCAGCATCACTTTACAGAATTTGCCAGTGAAGTGCTACTTTCATTTTCTCGTCTTTCTTTGAAGAGCATTGTTGTTTCCAGGTTGGGAGAGTGTACCATTCCTGGAAGTACTGCAATACCTGGTTGATGGGTGGATTGGAAAACACAATGTGTACCATGGCTCTGTGTTTATGGATGTGGTCTTTTTATACCATACTGCTTACGTTTTGTAAGGATGTAAGCATTGGACAGTGAAACGGTTCCCTTCAGGGGCCTCTAGTCATGTCCATAACTTTTCAGGTGAAACCACTCGCTGATTTCTGAATAGTTAGTTTTTTTTTTTTTTAGGCAGCATATTACTCTTATCAAGTGCATAATTTGAATTGAGCCACATCCAAGTGTTTATAGCGGGCACAATTAGGTTACAGTTGAAGACAGTGCGAGTTTCAGTGGGCAAGTATGGTGTTCAGTGGGGATGTGGCACTTTGGCCAGAGCTGTGGAATTTGGAACTGGGGAACCGGGTTCCGCATTCATGACCAGTCCACCACACCACTGTACTGAGGGAGCACATTCCCATGCTAGACCGTAGAAGGCCCCACTAGACCTTAGAAGACTTGATGTCTTAGCACAAGCAGGTGTACCCTAGTGGTGTCAATTGTGGGTTAACCTTGAAGGCCTGTCCACCACAATCCATACTGAAGTCCATCTCAAATTTCCCACCTCCCAGCGTTCCCCTGGGTCTCCCGGTAAAAATGGTGCCTCACTTGTGTGGGAGGCTCAAGTTCCCGCGACAGGCAAGGGCCCAAAACATAGTGAGGTGACATCAAAATTGCCTATCTCAACACCACCTGGTTTTGCAAGGGGGGTCACCTGGGTTTTTGGCCCGGTGCTCGGCGGCCATCTAGGGAAACCTACCGAACCCATACATTTCTTAAAACTAGACACCCGGGGGCTTCCAGGGAGGTATGGCTTGCGTGGATCCCCCAATGTTTCCTTACCCAGAATCCCCTGCAAACCTCAATTTTAGCTGAAAAAAATCACTTTTTTCACACATTTTTGTTTGGGAAAGTTGTGGCATCACCGGGCTCACTCAAATTTCCCACCTCCCAGCGTTCCCCTAGGTCTCCCGGTAAAAATGGGGCCTCACTTGTGTGGGAGGCCCAAGTACCCGCGACAGGCAAGGGCCCAAACATTTTTTTGGATAGTCAATGTTGATGTCGCATCACTACATTTTGGGCCCTTGCCTGTCGCGGGTACCTGTGCCTGGTGGGAGGCAGTCAAGTAACCCCATCTTGGATTCCCCTGGGTGTCTAGTTTTAAAAAATGTTTAGGTTTGCTAGGTTTCCCAAGGTGCCCGCAGAGCTAGGGTTCAAAAACTACAGCTAGACATTTTGCCAAAAAAGGGTCATTTTTTACTGCGAAATTGAGGTGTGACCATGTTGCGTTTTGCGCCGTTTCCTGTCGCGGGCACTAGGCCGACCCACACAAGTGAGGTACCGTTTTTCTCGTAAGACTTTGGGGAACGTGGGGTGGGTGGAAATTTGTGGATCCACGCAGATTCCGGAACTTTCCACTACAGAAATTTGGGGAAAATGTGTTTTTTTGACAATTTTTTAGGTTTGCAAGGGATTCTGGGTAACAGACCCTGGTGGGAGGCAGTCAAGTCACCCCATCCTGAATTCCCCTGGGTGTCTAGTTTTAAAAAATGTATAGGTTTGCTAGGTTTCCCAAGGTGCCCACAGAGCTAGGGTTAAAAAACTAGAGCTAGGCACTTTGCCAAAACAGGGTAAATTTTCACTGCGATATTGAGTTGTGACCACGTTGCGTTTTGCGCCGTTTCCTGTCGCAGGCACTATGCCTACCCACACAAGTGAGGTACCATTTTTATCGGGAGACTTAGGGTAATTCAGATTTGTAAAGGAACTGTTATTATCTATTGACTTTCGATGCATTTCTGCCTTCCAAATGAAAGACATTGTGTAAAAAATAAGTCATTCTAAAAAATGACTGATGATTCTCTTTCTAGTATGAGTACTCCCAATTTCAGAAATGTGCAAATATCTACTGTTTCTAAACTCTATATTTTGTTCCCATTTCAGAAATACATAGGTGTCTTTCATACCGATTTTTCCATGTACACATTTTTACAGAATAATTACTATATACCCGGTACATAATAAAAAACCATTGCAAGTTGCTGCTCAGTTTTTGGCTCTGGGCTCGTCGGGTTCTAGGTGAACCTACAAGTCCTATATATCCCCACAACCAGTAATGTCCAGCGGATGCAACGGTATATTGCTTTCAAAGAGCAGTCATAATTAGAAGAAATTACAGGTGAAAAATGCCAAAACTGTGTAAAAACTTTTGGGTTTCTGACAAAAGTCTGGTATCCCCGAAAAGCTGGGAAAATGGTGATTTCAACCCCACAAACCCTTTTTTGATAACATTTGCAGGGAAAAACCCAGATGCTTTCATTTGCAGCCCGTTTTTCAAATTTTTCCCAAAAAAAAAACAAAATGTTGCTGTATTTTGGCTCATTTCTGTGACCCTCCAGGGGAATCCACAAACATTGAGTACCTTTAGAATCCCCATGATGTTCGAAGAAAAGGACGTAAATTTGGCGTGGATACCTAATGTGGTCAAAAAGTTACAGGGGCCTAAGCGCGCACTACCCCAAATAGCCAAAAAAAGGCTTGGCACAGGAGGGGGAAAAGGCCTGGCAGCGAAGGGGTTAAGTTACAGGGACACAATGAGGTGCTCAAAAATCTATTTCTGAAGAGCCCAGATGACCTGTTCTAACTGGACCTGCCCTGGATTCTGCTCTTGGCTTCTGCTGGTGTGAGGCTTGACCCCAAAGCACTGTTCCTGAGGTCCTGAGACCTGCGACCCCTGACCCTCCTGGCCGGTCGCTCCCCCTCCACGCAGCGCCGATGTTGTGTCCCTGCTGCCACTGCCAAGTGCCCTCCATCCGTTTGCTCTGTGTCACTGTTTCCCCCCCCTTGGGCCCCGTTTCTGACCTCTGCTACTCGTTTTCCCCCTTTTTTTGTGCCCACTTTTCCTTCTGTGCCACTGTTTTCCCCCCCGGGCCCCGTTTCCGACCTCTGCCACTTGTTTTCCCCCTTTTTTGTGTGCCCACTTTGCCTTCTGTGCCACTGTTTCCCCCCCTTGTGCCCTGTTTCCGACCTCGGCCACTCGTCTTCTCCCTTTTTTTGTGCCCACTTTGCCTTCTGTACCACTGTTTACCCGCCGATGTGCCCCCGAGGCCCCGCCCCCTGCCCACTCGCTGCTCTCCCGCCTCCCAGCTGCTCCTCCTTCCCGCCTCCCCATATATGCCGGATGCTGCGCGGTGAGGTGAGCGACACCTGACCCTCCTGGTAGGTTGCTCCCCCTCCACGCAGCAACGATGTTGTGTCCCTGCTGCCACTGACGCTGGTAAGTGCCCTCTGTCCGTTTGCTCTGTGCCACCGTTTCCCCCACTTGGGCCCCATTTCTGACCTTGCCACTCGTTTTCCCCCTTTTTTTTGTGCCCACTTTGCCTTCTGTGCCCCTGTTTCCCCCCCCCTTGGGCCCTGTTTCTGACCTCTGCCACTCGTTTTCTCCCTTTTTTGTGCCCACTTTGCCTTCTGTACCACTGTTTACCCGCCGCAGTGCCCCCGCGGCCCCGCCCCCTGCCCACTCGCTGCTCTCCCGCCTCTCGCCTCCCAGCTGCTCCTCCCTCCCGCCTCCCCATATATGCCGGACGCTGCTCGGCCGCGCCGATGGCGCGCCGAGGGCGCGCCTAAGGCAAGCCGGTCTGCACCCGCCCGCGCCTGGAGCGCGCCCTGAGCCAGAACCCCTGGACCCCGCGAACGCCACAACACCAGACTCCGCTATGACACCAGCACCCTCCACGCACTTGATGCCGGCCGAAACCACACCTGCATCCAGGTCGCCCCGAAACAGAACCACGGAAACCTTCTCCTGCCGCAACTGCAGATTCACCTGCGACAGAGCTGTCAAACCACCAAAGACTGGACTCAATCACCTCCGCTGCATACTCTTGAACACACGCTGTCGAGCTCTGGGACCTGCTCGACACCTCCGCCCCAGAGGTGGCCTTCCTGACCGAGACCTGGTGGAACGACTCTTTGGCGCCCGACATCGCCATAGCCATCCCGGACGGCTACAAGATCACCCGCAGGGATTGCGCCAACGGAATCGAAGGCGGAATAGCCATCATCCACAAGTCCACCCTCAAGGTCGCCACCCATGCAGACGACACCCTCAACATCGACGAACACCTGCACTTCCGGATCCACACCGACCCCAACACCACCCTCAGAGGAACAATCATCTACAGACCACCTGGACCCCGGGCTCAGTTCAGCGACTCCATTGCCGACCTCCCCAGCTCCCACGCACTCACCTCCATGGACTACAGCCTCCTCGGAGACCTGAACTTCCACCTCGAGAACAACAACGACACCAACCCCGTCTTCTCCACAGGCACCCAAGTGACCTTCAACCACACCACCAAACTCCACTGGACCGACCACCGCTGCATACATTTCACCTTCAAGAAACCAACCACGCACCACCGCACCCAACAGTTGCCTCGCCGCTGCTGGAGCAAAGTCACCGAAGACCAGCTGGTCGCCACCCTCACCCAGAACCCACCCACCAACCCCACCAACCCAGACGCCGCAGCCCGCAACCTCAGACAGTGGATCGACGACTTCGGCAACACCCTTGCCCCTCTCAAGAAACCCTCCAACAGCCATGCAAGCAAGAGAGCCACCTGGTTCCCCGACGAGCTCCAGACCTCCAAACGCACATGCCGGAGACTGGAGAAGATATGGCTCCACGAACGGACAACCACGCAGCCCACAAGGACGCCACCCGCAGACATCAATACCTCATCAGATTAGCCAAGAGATCCTCCTTCAAAGACCGCCTGGACAACAACGCACATGACAGCAAAGAGCTCTTCAGCATCATAAAGGAACTCTCCAAACCCAGCGCCAACGACATCCCGCCCTCACAAGAACTGTACGACTCACTCGCCATCTTCTTCCACCACAAGATTGCTGACATCCACGACAGCTTCAGCACCACGACCGCCCCGACTACACCATACTCCATCTCCCTTGCGAACACCACCAGCTCCAACCGCCTGACCTCCTGGTCCAACATCAATGACGACGAGACACGCAAGATCATGAACTCCATCCACTCAGGATCTTCATCAGACCCATGCCCACACCACATTTTCAACAAAGCAGACGCAGCCATCGCGCCCCAACTACGAAAGGTCATCAACATTTCCTTCGAAACAGCGACATACCCCGAAATCTGGAAGCACGCCGAAATCAACGCCCTCCTCAAGAAGCCCAAAGCGGACCCCAAGGACCTCAAGAACTTCCGGCACATCTCCCTGCTCCCGTTCCCAGCGAAGGTCATCGAGAAAATCGTCAACATGCAACTGGCCCGCCATCTGGAAGACAACAACGTCTTGGACCCGTCCCAATCCGGATTCAGACGAAACCACAGCACCGAGATAGCCCTCATCGCCGCCACAGACGACATCAGGTGCCAACTAGACAACGGCGAAACATCAGCCCTCATCCTCCTAGACCTGTCAGCCGCCTTCGACGCGGTCTGCCATCGCACTCTAAAGACACGCCTCCTAGAAGCCGGTATCCAAGAGAAGGCCCTTGACTGGACCACGTCCTTCCTCTCCGGCAGAACCCAGAGCGTCCGCCTCCCACCCTTCCGATCCGACGCCACGGACATCATCTGCGGCATCCCCCAGGGCTCATCCCTCAGCCCGACGCTGTTCAATGTCTACATGGCCCCCCTCGCACAAGTGGCCCGCCATCACAACCTCAACATCATATCCTATGCCGACGACTCCCAGCTCATCCTCTCCCTCACCAAGGACCCACACACCGCCAAAACCAACCTCCACGAGGGAATGAAGGCCATCGCCAACTGGATGAGGAGCAGCCGCCTCAAGCTGAACTCGGACAAGACGGAGGTCCTCATCCTCGGATCCACCCCCTCAGCCTGGGATGACTCTTGGTGGCCGACCACAATGGGAACAGCACCATCACCCACCGACCATGCACGCAACCTAGGATTCATCCTCGACTCCTCCCTCTCCATGTCTAAGCAGATCAATGCTGTCTCCTCCTTCTGCTACAACACCCTCCGCATGCTCCGCAGGATCTACAAGTGGATCCCGACCGAAACAAGAAAAACGGTGACACAGGCCCTCGTCAGCAGCAGACTGGACTACGGCAATGCACTCTACACAGGAATCCCAGCCAAACACCTACGACCACTACAACGCATCCAAAACGCCTCAGCACGACTAATCGCCAATGTCCCCCGCCGCAGCCACATCACGCCCCACCTGAGAGACCTACACTGGCTCCCCGTCAACAAGAGGATCACCTTCAAGCTCCTCACCCACGCCCATAAATCACTCCACAATACCGGACCAGCCTACATGAACACCAGACTCAGCTTCTACACCCCCACCCGCCAGCTCCGCTCCGCCAGCCTCGCCCTCGCCGCTGTCCCCTGCATCCAATGTACAACCTCCGGCGACAGATCCTTCTCCTACCTCGTGCCAAAACCTGGAACACCCTCCCTACCCACCTACAGCAGACCCAAGACCTACTCGCCTTCAGAAGACTCCTCAAGACCTGGCTCTTCGCCCCCCCTCAACGCCTTGAGACCCTCACGAGTAAGTAGCGCGCTTTATAAGTACTCTGATTGATTGATTGATTGAGCTATGCCAAAATGTACTCCTCCTAACATCCTGAAAAACTTTGGACTTTTGGGCTACAAAGACCTTTGAAGGACCAGGATAAACATGCCAAGTCTATCTGGTGAAGGTGCATAGCAACTGGGCCAAACAATTAGGTTCTCCTGGTTGGAGCTTAACTGCTGCAGGAAATCCATTTCAGCTAGATGTTTACAGAGACGGCACCCCACCTCATGGAGCCCTGTTTGGTTACAAACTGCAGCCTTGCCCCACTGGAGAAATCCAAGCTCCAAAAAGGTGACTAAGTTGGAACGTAGAAATCTTCACCATAAGGAGGTGACAAAAATATCTGGCTTGCAAGGGGCATTCATTGGGCACCAATTTTCATTTTCTCCTGCCAAAAGTCAACAGCTTCACTGGGACTTTGTCTAATGGTTATCATGCCTTGTGAACCTTTATTGGCCATAGTCTGTTGCCTAGCCCTGCTGAGGATTGTTGACTTCCATCTCAGAGACTAGGTCTGAAGATAAAACTTCTGGCTAATATAAACTTGTTTGTTGTACCCAACCCTTTATTGTGGTCAGTGGTAAATGACACCTAGGTCTTGGTAAAGCACAGCCAGATGACCATGTTTGGAACTTAATGCTTTTAGTCACTATTTGTATTTGAAAAGTTAAAATTTTATATCTTCGGTTCCCCTTATTGGATTTTTGTCATTTAGTGTCATTTTGTTCATTAGAATGTTTTTGCATTGTGTTTCTGACTTTTTAATTGTTTTGGAACTTCTAAATGCTTTAACTTAAGTCTACCTGCTCTGTGCCAGTTACCAGGAGTCAGGCTCAGGTTTAAATTACTGAAACCTTTACTAGACCTAACAAGAATAGTGAAATTATTTCTTACTAACATCCACACCAACAAATAACCAACTCTCTAACATTGTTTACTATCTCCTCTAATATTCTACCTCATTTCAACTTTTATTATTCCGTAGTTGTGAACTTATTTTGACTTGGTTCTGCTATTGTATTGAATGGAAGTAACACCACTTCTGCTGAGATAAAAGAAATAGTCATTTTGGTGAGCTGTATATCACGTTGGGATGGACCATATAATGTAAGTGAATTATAATAGGCTCTCATAAGGCTTCAGAACATCCCTGGAACCTGCATTAACACCTGCTTGTCTCAAGTACAGTTTCTTTTTGTCTAGGAATAACTCCCCATGATTTCATGTGAATTAAATAAAGATCATAGTGACCGGGAACACCTCTGATGATTATTAGCTGCCTATAAGATCCAAGGCAACCCATTTGAAAAGTCAAGATTCATGGTATATGGCTCTTTTCACAAAAGAAACTTGGTAGCTTTACAGAGACCAAACTTCCAGCTTATAATGCTTCAGAAGTACCAATCAGAGCTCACAACAAGACTAGTTCGGTCAGGAATAGGCTACTGAAATTGTGTAAACTGGAAAATTATACGAAGAGATCACAAAATTACAGAGTTTCCAAAGTCAAGATACTAGTTTATACTTTAAGACCCATGCGACCTGAATGAACTTCACTGAATCATGGTGGGGAAAAATAATAAATTGACCATGTTATGCATAACCCATAATGCCTTCGGGGCAAATAACCTTAAATATATACAGAAACTGGGCCCTCCCAAATTCTCAGAGCTTTTTGAGTCTGCCTATTCAAAGTAAGGAAACACAGAGATAAACTGCTAAAAACCTAAAAGCCTCATGCCGTTCTCAGCATGCTGTTAGAAGTTCATAGATTTTATGCCTTAATACCATGACATAACATACTCATATAATAATATACTATACAATAACAGGGCAAAACATACCACACCATACCATTCTAAACAATACCAGACCATAACAAAACATATTGTCTGTTATGTTAACTGGATTTCTAGAGAACGACTTATCACCCGAAAGGCTATACAAAAGCAATCCTTACCATACCATAGCATACCATGATGCACAAAAAAAGACAATACCATACCATACAATATAATGACAGTCCATACCATATCATACCATATAATCCCATACTATACAGAGACAGGCCATACCATAATATACTCTACATTAACCACCCATACATTACAATACTATACAAATGACAGGCCATACCATACTGTATTGTACAATGATAGGCCGTGCCATATCATACTATCCAATCAACTTACCATCACCTCCTTTTACCTCTGCCCACCCCTGAATCCCCAACTCACCCTCATCTCCTTTTACCTCTGCCCACCCTTGAATCCCCAACTCACCTCCTGTTACCTCTACTCACCATGAGCTATCAAGTCACCCTCACCTCGCCTTATCTTCACCCAACCCTAAACCCTCAAGTCACTGCACCTCCCCTGACTTCTACCCACCCCTGAGCCCTCAGGTCACCCTCACCTCTCCTTACCTCTGCCCATCCCAAGGCCCATAAGGTACCCTCACCTACCTTTTACCTCTACCTACCCCAAAACCCTCTAGTCACCCTCATCTCTCTTTACCTCTACTCGCCCTTAAACCCTCAAGTCACCCTCAACTCCCTTTACCTCTACCCACCCCTTAACCCTCAAGTCACCCTCAAAATCTTTAAACTCTTAAACTCTACCCACCACTGAATCCTCATGTCTCCTCACCTCCCTTTATCACTACTCACCTGAGTCCTCAAGTCACTCCCACCTCCTTTACCCCCCTTGATCCCTCTTGTCGCCGTCCTCTCCCTTTACCTTTACACACCACTGAACCTTCAAGTTGCCATCACCTCCCTTTACCTATATCCTCCCCTGAACCCTCAACCCACCCTCACTTACCTTTACCTCTACCCACCTCTGAACCCTCAAGTTGCCCTCACCTCCCTTTAATTCTGCCCACCCTTAACACTCTGTCACACTCAACTTACTTTACCTCTACCCAGCCCTGAGCCCCCAAGTCACTCTGTCCTCCCTTTACCTCTACCTACCATGAACCCTCAAGTCACCCTAACCTCCTTTTAACTCTACCTATTATGAGCCCTCCTTCCACCCTCACCTCCCTTTACTGCTTCCCACCTCTTACCCCACAAGTCACCCTCACCTCCCTTTACCCACACCTGAATCCCAGAGTTACCTTCACCTCCTTTACATCTACCAACCCTGAGCCCCCATGTCACCCTCACCTCCCTTTGCCTCTATACATCCCTGAACCCTCAAGCCAACTTTACCTCTTTTACCTCTACCCACCCCTCAGCCCTCAAGTCACACTCACCTGCTATTAAACTACCAACCTCTAAATCCTCAAGCCACTGTCATAACCCTTTAACTCTACCCACCCCCTAAACTCTCAAATAGCCCTCTTCTCCCTTTACCCACTCCAGAGCCCTCAAGTCACTCTAACCTCCCTTTAAGCCTAACCACCCTGAAACCGAAGACACCTCACCTCCCTTTACCTATAACCACCCCTGAACTCTCAGGTACCCCTCACAACCCTTTACCTCTCTCTACCCTGAAACCTCAAGCCACCCTCCCATCCCTTTACTTCTACCCACCCCTGAGCCCACTTGTCACCCTCATCTACCTTTACTTCTACCCACTCCTGAGCCCTCAATCCTCAAGTCGTCTAACCTCCCTTTACCTCTACCCATTCCTGAACTCCCAAGTCCCCCTTCCCTCCCTTTACGTCTACTCACCCTTGAACAATGGAGACACTGTCACCTTCATTTACCACTACCCATCCCTAAACCCTAAAAGCACGTGTTTTTCACTAACTCAAGATAAGTTTTTTTTTTTGGGGGGGTGAACGCAGAGAATAATCCCATACTAAGAAAACTGATCACGGCCCCTTGCAGCCAGTGGTGACCGTGTCATAGCACAATTCTTCTAATTTTCAGCAATGCTGCACAGCTCTGCTGCTGTACAACATGGCTAAAGGAAACTGACAAAGCCAATAGCTCTCCTATAGATGTTCCAATGCTTGTTTTTAGTATTTGCTCCCCGCCAAGGATGTTTTTGGTGTAGTACTTTTGCCACTCAGGACTTTATTAAAGCTCTGCACTTGAACCACATCTGCAAATGCCATTTGTGAGAGCATCAAACAGGGCACTGGAGATTATAGAGGAGTAGATAAAAAGTAACTTGGACAGGTTTGTTTAACAGATATGGAAAGGACATTATTAAGGCAGGAAGAACTACTCCATCTCTTTGGGTGCTAGTTAGTGCTACATCTACTGTTAGATGGGGATTTGGAGAGGTTTTTGCTTAGATTATGTCTCTTCCAGCTGTTTGGAAAGTTTCTGGTCTAACGCAACTCTGCCTGACTCAAAAAGAAGAGAGTCTTATTTCCAAATATTATTTGACATGGTATATCTGCATATATTTTCCCAATTGTGAATCAGTCTTCAACATCAGCACTTCAAAGGTTAAGTTCATGATATACTAAGTGATTCAGCAGGAAATGTCAATAAACATACCAGAAACTAGAATATATGAAAAATAATTATACACGGTCATTTTGCGAAAGATGCCTAGTTGGTTTTAGTGGATTTTTATAGTCACTAGGTTTTGGAATACTAAACAATACTTGCACAGGTGAATATCTTTCTAAAATAAAAAATAGATTGCTGCTCATAATGGAGATGCAGAGAATTGGAAATGCTTTGCTGACATATTCCACATGACCCCAAACTTGCAAGAGTCCAGCACGCTGCAATTTGAGTTCCGAGCTAACGAGAGCCCCAATGATGGCACAACTACACTATTGAGATATGGCCTAACCACATACCTTAAGAAACTCATCAATAGACTGCAACGACTTCAAATCAATCCAGTAAGGATCAAACCCACCCTCACAATGAGAATCAAGCTCAGGGTTCTATGTATAATGTTTCCTAGGGTAAGGGTCGAGGTCTAAACAGAAAATTCCACCCACTATGAACCATGCATGCCCTTACGATGAGCATCTGCCTGCCTAATTTTTTTTTTTTGCAGAGTTTTATATAGCGCAAACTTGACCCGAATCGGGTATCAGAGCCTTTACATAGTACCAGTTGCATTACATGAGGACACACGTTCATTTTGGTTAGGCACGGGGAGATTAAGTGATTTGTGATTTGCCCAGAATCACAGGATGTTCAGCGTAATTGCAGAGACTCGAACCCAGTTCCCCAGATTCGAGGACGACCGCCCTAAGCCATTAGGCCAACTTCTCTCTGAGCATTCTAATGGCTGTATCATGGGTGCATGACCCAGATAGTCCAGAGGCCAAGATTGTGGAATGTCTTGAATCGTAGAATGAGGGGCAAACTAATATGTAGTTCCTTTAGGAAGAGTCTGAAAACTATACTTCCCTAGCTAGCTCATCTACAATTGAACTCCACTTGCTGTGGGCTATAATAGTACATTTTAGATTGGTACATCTTCATTGATTTGACTGCAACTGTCACCTTCTACCACTGTACTTAGTATTTTACAGTTACCACATGACAGCCTTCAACACCATACAAAATCCCTTAATAAATAAATAGAACACCAGTTCTGCCAAAATTACCCTCTTGACCAGCCGCTATGGCAAATTACAACTCACCAAACTGGAGCAATAATTGCAAAAATGTTGATTCATATTTTCTTCCCTCTCTCGAGTAGCTAACCCTCACAGCCAATTATTCTTGTTAATAACTTTTTTTTACTTCATTTATGAAAAATTGACACATTCCATTTGAAACTTAAGTGACTGTTTCATTGCTCTAGATGTGTGTTGCCATGTCAGGGTCTGTATCTGAATTCAGCCTTGTAAAAAAGATGCAGTAACCCTCAAACCAATATTAATGAGTAGGGAAATGTGGACCTTCTTTGTTCATGACTATTTTACCCAAAACTGATTTTGTACATTTAGTGATAGGAAAACAAACTGTTAGTTTCATAACAATGCTGTCCAACAACACTGGTTTGTACAGAACACCTTCAACTCAAAATTAAGGGTGCATAATTTTAGTTCTATTTTTTGCCTAACATACATTTTTCAGTTCTAGATTTCTTTCAATCCCCTCAATTAAGCTACAAATCGGTAAATATAATTATTTTTATAGCACGTGTAGGAAATCCACCTTTGCTGCACTCCGTTTTTGACCATGCAGGACCCTTTATTTTTTTGGGTGTTAGACCTTTGTGCACTTTAACCCTGCTAACCAGTGATAAAGTGCCTGTGCTCCCTCTTTAAACATGGTTTAATTGGCATATTCTTAATTGATATATTTAACTTATCATAAGTCCCTAGTATATCGTTCAAAGAATACCCAGGGGCTGTAAGTTACGAGTCATTAGTGGAATGCAGCAGCTATCATGTCATCCACTATAGTGGTAGTGTAAAACATCACATTAGGCCTAACAGTGTAGCCTGATTGCAGCAGTATAAAAACTGCAATTCGTTATGTCGAAATAAACCCTTTTGACAGCTCATATTCTTCATATTAAAATTAACAAGTCACCCTATAGAGGCTTTGTCACCCACAAGGCAGGGTGCATGGTATTTAAAAGTAGGAAATGTATGTCCTTACAGTGATTAGCACCCAAAAGCTATTTCACACTGTGGTAGGTCTATGTAGTTAACCAAATTACAGATTAGAAATCCTAATACTGTATCTAGAATATGGGATTTAAAAGAAAATAATTAAACCACTATTTTTAATAGCTATTCAAAATCAAATTTCATCGTGAAGTCAGTGATTTAACAAATATTAAGGACAAGTAACTTTTGCAAGTCACCTTTTCCCTGCCTGAAGTTCCTGGAGGCTAAATTTGCATTTGCTCTCCCACTTCTGCCAACCAGTTATTAGCATTTGAATAAGGGGTGAAGTAGGAAATGGCTCACAGGAGCAAACAATAGGCTGACCCGAATGGGCAGAGATAACTCTTCTGAAACTAACAGAGTTTGCAGGAAGGGACTGGGACTATTTTGGCATTAGAGTGTCATATCCTGCTTGAATATCAAACCCTGCTTGACACCTCTGCTGGTTTTCATATAACACTTTGGGGCACCCTTGAAAGGAAGGGACACATGATGCCAAAACAATTCTTGTCTATCACTGCCTGATCGCTGAAGGCGTTCTTTGTCCCACCAGACTTCTGTTTCTGGGTTTTACATATAACACTGGGGTGTATTTTAAAGGAAGGGAAACAGTATGTCAAAACAATTATTTTGTATCAACTGTCCGGTTGATGGAAAACTCAAGTTCTGTTCAGACAGACTTACATCTCTGAGGATTATTGTGGGTACAGGGGCTGTCACAAACAGAATGTTGGTGTTAAATGTGCTGGAATATTAGGATTCCCATAGGATACTCCCCACACTCCCCAACCCCTAGACGCCTAGTTTAGTGTGCCGAAGACTTTTATCATCTTGAAAATATCCCCGGTGGGCAGAGTTGGCTCCAGAAATGTTTATCTCATTGGCTTGGGTGTGTCATTCCCACCCACTGCAGAACATCCCCCAACCTGAAGAAAATCTGAAAGGGAGTGAACCTGCTGTCTGTGACCTGACAGGACTGGTCCTCCTCATTCTTGTAACCAGGACAAAGAAGTGGACTCAAAGGGTCATAAGGCTGAGCGCCTGCAGGAGAGGTCTTTTCCTGCAGCTGCCCTGCTGGCCAGTAGCAATTGGCCCTGGACTGGACCCTGCTGTCTGGCCTCTGTTTGACACCCTGTGAGCCCTGTAAGTAACTCTTCTGAGTTCTTGGTGGTATTTAGAAGTGTACTTTTGTAGTAAAAGGGAATTTAATCAAAAACTAAAGTCAGAAGGCAAAATCTTTGACCAGGACATACCTAATTAGTGTATCCATTGCAGTCAGCGTCAAATTGCTCCTAGGTCCTGTTCTATCACAACCTTGGTCTATCATTGGCAGCTGGCACTATTTCTACTTAAGACCCCAAAACTTCATATTCATGGTTTCCGTTATTGTTTTTTTCTTATGTTGATGTCATTATGTTTATTAAATTGTACTTTGATTTTTTTCATTCTGTTTGGGATTTTTATTTTGTTGCATTCCACTATATTACTGTTATGGTACTACATAAATACTTAACATAAAGAGGTTATTTTATTGACTTTGAGGGCTCACTCTAACAAGGGTTGTGGTTGCTCTTTAAGGTGGGTAAACACCCATCCCAATAATGATCCAATTTCATACAGTATGCAAATTACCCACTCATCCTGTTTGATCCCAGAGCTGTGGGCACCAAAAACCCAAAACCATACACCCAGGAATCAGTTTTAGCAAGTTTCTGGCGCAATGTTGCCCTCATAAAACCACATGACTTGTATAAAGTTATTACATAGAACACAATAATAGATAGAATTATGGATGGGTAACAGTGAATTACAGGGATGTTTTTTACTAAGGGGTTCTCAGTGACATCAAATAGGCAAGAGTGAAGCTTGAGTTGTTTGTGATGTCACTCCAAACCCTGAGGTGAGAAACATCCCAGCAATTAATTATTTACCCAGCTATAATTTTATGTTATGTATGGCTTCCACAATCGTCTGCCCTTGCTTTCTGCAGCCACACAGGGTCACTGAAGTAAGAGGGGAGCCATACCACAACCTCTCTTCCCTATCCCAAAAAATAAAAAATACATGGCCTCATACCACCCACCCGCACCATTCTGTGTCTTCCCTCCATATCCTCCAAAACCACTGCTCCCTGCTTTCCAGCACTGCTTTTTTAACATTGTGTGCATGTCCCAATATTTGGGGACAATGGGTATCAGACACAAGTGCATCAACACAGTCTACTAATGAACCCCAAACTTTAAAATATGGGAAATGTTTTGGATGGAAAACGTGCACTATATTAAAGGGCGTGTGTCTCAGCAATGAAAACGTGCACGTGTACCAATAGTTCACATTAGGGATCATTTACATGGCTCGTTGCGGGTTTCCTTACTGAGAAATCTGAAAATGCCACAGATCGAAGTGAAGATATATGATCGGGTTTGAGCCATATTTGTAATGTCACAGTCTACAGAGGGCTTTGAATATGATATCCCCTTGCTTCTTTTTATTCATAAAAAGAATCAAAGTCTTGGTTGGGTCTGCAGGTAAAGATGCTCTCCTTTAAACAATATCTGATTCACAACGGAAGCAAACATCTTTGGAGTTCTTTCCATGCATTCCATATTTCTAAGGTGGAATGAACGTACTCAATGAAATGCCTCCACAGGGACATGAGGATGAACATCACTTTTCTGCAAGTGCAAACAGATGGCTTCAGAATGTTACAAACAGGCAGGAGAAATGACAGATTATCTGCCGGATCGTGGACCCTAAAAATGTCTTTGCATCCATGTGTGGTTTGGAATTTGTTGATTGACACTGAGTGACTCTTATCTGAGCTGGTGGCCATGCTTAACTTTGATGACGTGAATGCTTCACATACTCAAACAACCACCTTGCCCAGGATACATATGCCTATGGCAAGCTGTAATGAGGAGGTCAACGCAGGTAGGTATAAATTCAGGATGTTTTATTCAAGATGGTTAACAAGTAGTAAGGTTCAGGACATCATGTAGATATGTAGTAGATCAAAGCCCCACCAGGAGCTGCCTGTCAGCTGCTCAGCCATGACCAACTGTCCCTCTCTCAGTCCCAACATTCCGAGGCATCATCAGACTCCAACATTCTAATGAGTCAGAGCCCAGGCACTGGCAGAGCCGGGCTGGTAAAACACCTTACAATATAACATGCAGGATACTACATATCCCCTTTCGTTCTAACAGAAGCATTAACCCCTTCGATGCTCATGACGGAGCGGTTCCGTCATGAGCATCGGTTGGGCTGTGCTTATGACGGAACCGCTCCGTCATGAGCACAGCCCCTGGGGGAAGCGCTGGCGCTCTCCCCCCTGGGGCATCGATCCTGCCCCCACAGAGGGGGATGGCAGCGGCAGAGTTTCCGCTGCCACCCCGAGCCCCCTCACGCTTCCCCATGACGTCAGCGTGCACAGCGCGCTCCGACGTCATCAGGAAGCGTTGGACGCGCTGGAATTCATTTCTTCCAGCGCGTCCAATGGAGAAGGTAAGTTTTTCGCTCCGGTGTGGCAGGGGGGGGGGGGGGGGAATTGGGATGCCTTGAGGCATCGGGGGAGAGGAAAGAGTATTTCCTCTTCCCTGATGTCTCAATGCTGGGCATTCCTGCTTCACGATCGCGCACAGCGTCGCGATTGTGGAGCAGGGATGCCCCACTAGACACCAGGGATGTGTTTAGGAAGCGACCCCTTGGGTAAGGGTCGCTTCCTGGGGGCTAAAAATATAATTAAGGCTTTTCTGCCCCCCCTGGTGGCAGATCGGTTGATTATGTAGCCGTTTCTGCTCCCAGGGGGGGCAGAAAAGCCCACTAGACACCAGGGATGTTATATTTTGAGTAAAGGAAGTGACCCCTTGGGCAAGGGTCGCTTCCTGGGGGCCCAATTATTTATCAAGACTTTTCTGCCCCCCCTGGGGGCAGATCGGTCTTGTGTGTAGCTGTTTCTGGTCCCGGGGGGAGGGGCAGAAAAGCCCACTAGACACTAGGGAATTAGTTTAAATAAAAATGGAAATGATCCCTTGGGCAAGGGTTGCTTCCAGCGGGCAATTTTTTATAATATGTATTTGGACCCCCCGCCCCTGGACAGATTAGCCTGTTTTTTTTTCCTGCTGTTTTCTGCCCCACCTGGCACACAACCCGATTGACCATTTGGGTAGTTACATAGCATATTATAATGTTTATTGTTATATTTTTTGTGATTTGCAATTGTAATGTTATTTTTTTTTACTTTTTTGTTCTAGGTGAAGGCTTTTGCTCTTTCCAGTTAGCGGTTTCGTTACTGGTGGTTCTGCTGTTTGTGTAGTTTGGTAAGAGACTTTTTTTTTTACAATGTAAATGTGTTTGATTTCTCTGCATGAATTTTTTTTGCAAATGGTGTAATAATAGCAGTATGTTTGGTTTTTGAGTGTCAAAAACTGTTTGCATTGGTGCTCGATGTGTATTTTGTTGTCTTGTGAGTAATTTGTTTTTTTTTCTTCTTTCTAGTTGGATATCGTTGGTTTTTGCTGTGTCACTGCAGAGTAGGTTCTGGTGAGTGCAGCTGTCTCTTGTAATTGAATTGTAAAGTTTTTGAGTACATTGATCTTTGTGATAAAGGTACACATTTATTTACTTACTTGGTTTGCACATTGTTGGTTGTTGTTGACTTGTTTGTGCAGTCTTCTATCTTAGTAAGTATAATGGCTAGCCGCAGGATTACTGCTCAGCAGGTTGTTGGTTTGCTGTTTGAGTCTTCCTCTGACCATGGTTCAGAGACTGACTCTGCATCTGAGGGAGAGGAGGCAGGGGACGATTCTGGCAGTGAGTTTTCTCTCCATATGGAGTCATCGGATGATGAAGATACTCTTAGTGCGGATGAAGTGCCTGTGTTAGAGGAGGAGACTGATGTGCCGATAGTGCGGCAAGAGGCATCTGGGCTGCAGCCTGGGGCTGCAAGGCTTCCCGTTGGTGTAGTGCGGCAAGAGGCTTCTGGGTTGCAGCCTGGGGCTGCAAGGCTTCCCGTTGGTGTAGTGCGGCAAGAGGCATCTGGGCTGCAGGCTGGGGCTGCAAGGCTTCCCTTTGAAAGTGATGACCTCTGGGTTGCCCCTGGCATGGTGCAGCCGGCATTGCCAGACTTTACTGGTGTTCCAGGGTGTAGAGTGAATACTGAACATTTTTTGCCGATACATTTTTTTCAGTTGTTTATGGACGATGTGTTTTTGGGAGAGATTGTTGAGCAGACTAATGTGTATGCCGTTTTTGAGGGACAACAGTGCCAGTCTTAAGCCACACTCTAGAGCTACCCGGTGGACTCCCACAAATCTTGAAGATATGAAGAAGTTCTTGGGTTTAACTTTTTTGATGGGCTTGCTAAGGAAGCCATCAATGTCTTCATATTGGTCTACTAGTCTCTTGATGGCAACTGCTATTTTTCCGGCAGTCATGAGTCGTGACAGGTATTTGCTTCTGCTTTGGATGATGCATTTTATTGATAATGGTTTAGCATTGCCACGAGATCACCCTGAGTGTGACCGTCTTTTTAAGATTAGGCCTGTCCTTGATCACTTTGTTGATCGATTTTCTGAGATTTATGCTCCTGGGAAAGAAATTGCAGTGGATGAGTCTTTGGTGTTGTTCAAGGGCCGCTTGGTTTTTAGGCAATACATTCCTAGTAAGAGGGCACGCTATGGAATAAAGCTGTATATGCTGTGTGACAGTAAGACTGGATATGTCTCTAATTTCAGGGTGTACACCAGTAAGGAATCCAGGATTAACCTCCCTGGTTGTCCGTCCACTTTTGGAGTGACTGAGAAAATTGTTTGGGAACTTGGTAGAGGATATTTTAACAAAGGCCACCATTTATTTGTAGATAACTTCTACACTGGTGTGCGGTTGTTCAGGGAATTGGCCAAAGTGGACACTCTTGCTTGTGGCACAATCCGCTCTAACCGTAAAGGTTTCCCAAAAGAACTTGTTTGTCAATAGCTTGTGCGGGGACAGTGTCGTGCGTTGCGTTGCGAGGAGCTTCTTGCTGTGAAGTTTTCAGACAGGAGAGATGTCTACATGCTGACTACCATCCATGATGAAAGCACTGCACCTGTGACTGTTTGGGGTCAGGTCGCTTAAGCGTGCAAACCTGTGTGCATTATAGACTATAATAGGCACATTGGTGGTGTTGACAGAGTAGATCAGAGGTTGGAACCTTACGCTGCTCTTTGTAAGGCTTACATTTGGTACAAGAAGTTGGCTATCCATCTTTTCCACTTGGCAATGTTTAATGCTTTTGTTGTGTTCCAGGATTCTTGCCCTGAGTCAAAGATTACTTTTGCTAAGTTTCAGGAGTCTGTAATAGGCAGCCTTGTTGTAGTGGAACAGGCAAGTGTTCCTAGAGTAGGAGTGGTGGAGGATGTTGCTAGATTGAGAGATCGCCACTTTCCTGATCACATTCCTCCCACACCCTCAAAAGATTTTCCCAGTAGGAGATGTAGAGTCTGTTGGCGAAGAGGTACGCGGAAGGAGATTCGTATGTACTGGCTGCCGGTGTGCCTGGACTGGCGATTGGCTGGCGGTGTGCCTGGACTGGCGCTTGGCTAGCGGCATGCGTGGACTCGTGTTTGGCTAGCGGTGTGTGTGGACTGGCGCTCTGCTAGCGGTGTGTGTGGACTGGCGCTCGGCTGGCTGTGTGTGAGTAGTGACTTTCTGCTGGTCACTACACACACTGCTAGCTGAGTGCCACTCCACGCAATCCACCAGCCTGTGTAGTTGCTGTGTCAGGATTGTGGGCGTGTGAAAGTGATGGGCCCTTGAATGGCGCTGTGTGCTGGTGTGAGTTTTGTTATGTGATGGGCCCGCGGCTAGCGGTGTGAATGGTTTTGTATGTCTCACACGTATGAAAGGTGTATGAATGTCCTGTAAAGAGGTTGGTGCCTTGTCGTGGCTTTACAGCTCACGAGCTGCGAGTCATTGGTTTGGTTTTTTGTGCATTTAATTATTGACAGTGCATTTCATTTTGGTGAAGTCTCTTGTTAATAAAATTTAATACACTGAACCATGACTTGCCCTCGTGCCAAATCCAACCAGTATGTGTGTGTGTTTGAGGAATAGATGGTTGTGCAGGAATCTTTGTCTTTAGTTTCTCTGCCAAGGTGTACTTTCCATGTAAGAGTAACCCACCAACTGTAGATATTGTCGAAAACCCATGGGAGTTCATGGTGATGTCTCTCTTGTGAATTCAAAAAGTTTTTTTATCCCCAATGTCCTGCAAACCTCAAAATGTCTGCCACATTTTCATTGCACTATTGTCCCAAGATTCTCACGCTGTAGGAACAAAGCAATAGTTATGTCTAAACAATCTGATTTTGCAAGGGTACTTGGGCCTCCCACACAAGTGAGGCACCATTTTTACCGGGAGACCTGGGGGAACGCTGGGTGGTGGTAAATTTGTGTGAGCCCGGTGATGCCACAACTTTCCCACACCAAAATGTGTGAAAAAAGTGATTTTTTCACCTAAAATTGAGGTTTGCAGGGGATTCTGGGTAAGGAAACCTTGGGGGATCCACGCAAGCCATACCTCCCTGGAAGCCGCCGGGTGTCTAGTTTTCAGAAATACATGGGTTTGGTAGGTTTCCCTAGATGGCCGCCGAGCACCGGGCCAAAAACCCAAGTGACCCCCCTTGCAAAACCAGGTGGTTTCGCGATAGGCCATTTTGATGTCGCCTCACTACGTTTTGGGCCCTTGCCTGCCGCGGTTACTTGGGCCTCCCACACAAGTGAGGCACCATTTTTACCAGGAGACCTGGAGGAACGCTGGGTGGTGGTAAATTTGTGTAAGCCTGGTGATGCCACAACTTTCCCACACCAAATTGTGTGAAAAAAGTGATTTTTTCAGCAAAAATTGAGGTTTGCAGGGGATTCTGGGTAAGTAAATGTTGGGGGATCCATGCAAGCCATACCTCCCTGGAAGCCGCCGGGTGTCTAGTTTTCAGAAATGTATGGGTTTGGTAGGTTTCCCTATGTGCCGGCAGAACTAGGGTTCAAAAACTACAGCTAGGCACTTTGCCAAAAAAGGGTCATTTTTCACTGCAAAATTGAGGTGTGACCACGTTGCGTTTTGTGCCGTTTCCTGTCACAGGCACTAGGCCGACCCGCACAAGTGAGGTACCATTTTTCTCGTAGGACTTTGGGGAACGCGGGGTGGGTGGAAATTTGTGGATCCACGCAGATTCCAGAACTTTCCATCACAGAAATGTGGGGAAAATGTGTTTTTTTTGGTCAATTTTTTACGTTTGCAAGGGATTCTGGGTAACAGACCATGGTGGGAGGCAGTCAAGTCACCCCATCCTGGATTCCCCTGGGTGTCTAGTTTTCATAAATATATAGGTTTGCTAGGTTTCCCTAGGTGCCGGCAGGGCTAGGGTTCAAAAACTACAGCTAGTCACTTTGCCAAAAAAGTGTCATTTTTCACTGCAAAATTGAGGTGAGACCACGTTGCGTTTTGCACCGTTTTCTGTCGCGGGCACTAGGCCGACCCGCACAAGTGAGGTACCATTTTTCTCGTAGGACTTTGGGGAACGTGGGGTGGGTGGAAATTTGTGGATCCACGCAAGTTCCAGAACTTTCCATCACAGAAATGTGGGGAAAATGTGTTTTTTTTGTCAATTTTTTACGTTTGCAAGGGATTCTGGGTAACAGACCATGGTGGGAGGCACTCAAGTCACCCCATCCTGGATTCCCCTGGGTGTCTAGTTTTCAGAAAAATATAGGTTTGCTAGGTTTCCATAGGTACCGGCAGGGCTAGGGTACACAAACTACAGCTAGTCACTTTGCCCAAAAAGGGTCATTTTTCACTGCAAAATTGAGGTGTGACCACGTTGCGTTTTGCGCCGTTTCCTGTCGCGGGCACTAGGCCGACCCGCACAAGTGAGGTACCATTTTTCTCGTAGGACTTTGGGAAACGCGGGGTGGGTGGAAATTTGTGGATCCACACAGATTCCAGAACTTTCCATCACAGAAATGTGGGGAAAATGTGTTTTTTTTGTCCATTTTTTACGTTTGCAAGGGATTCTGGGTAACAGACCATGGTGGGAGGCACTCAAGTCACCCCATCCTGGATTTCCCTGGATGTCTAGTTTTCAAAAATATATAGGTTTGCTAGGTTTCCCTAGGTGCCGGCAGGGATAGGGTTCAAAAACTACAGCTAGGCACTTTGCCATAAAAGGGTCATTTTTCATTACAAAATTGAGGTGTGACCACATTGCGTTTTGCGTAGTTTCCTGTCACGGGCACTAGGCCGACCCGCACAAGTGAGGTACCATTTTTCTCGTAGGACTTTGGGGAACGCGGGGTGGGTGGAAATTTATGGATCCACGCAGATTCCAGAACTTTCCACCACAGAAATGTGGGGAAAAAGTGTTTTTTTTTGTCAATTTTTAGGTTTGCAAGGGATTCTGGGTAACAGCTCATGGTGGGAGGCAGTCAAGTCACCCCATCCTGGATTCCCCTGGGTGTCTTGTTTTCAAAAATGTATAGGTTTGCTAGCTTTTCCTAGGTGCCGGCAGAGCTAGGGTTCAAAAGCTACAGCTAGACTCTTTGCAAAAAATGTGTAAATTTTCAGTGTGAAAATGTGGTGTGTTCACCTTAGGTTTTGAGCCACTTCCTGTCGTGGACACTATGCCTACCCACACAAGTGAGGTACCATTTTTATCGGGAGACTTAGGGTAGTTCAGATTTGTAAAGCAACTGTTATTACCTATTGATTTTTGATGCATTTCTCCCTTCCAAATGAAAGACATTGTGTAAAAAAAAAGTCATTTTGAAAAATGACCAATAATTGTCATGCAAGTATGAGTATTCCCAATTTCGAAAATGTGCAAATATGCACTGTTTCTAAACTCTGTAATTTGTTCCCATTTCAGAAATACATAGGTGTCTTTCATACCAATGTTTCCATGTACACATTTTCACACTATAATTGCTACATACCCGGAACAAAAAAAAAAACATTACAAAATGCTGCTCAGTTTTTTACTCTGGGTTCGTTGGGCTCTTGGTACCTACAAGTCCTATATATCCCCACAACCAGGAAGGTCCAGCGGATGTAACGGTACATTGCTTTCTAAGAGACGTCATAATTAGAAGAAGTTACAGGTGAAAACGTTGACACAAAAGGCTGTTTTTTTTAACTAATTTTTAATTTTTCCTATATTTAACTGTTAGTTTCTATAAAGAAACCTCGATGGATCTACACAAATGAGCCCTTGCTGAATTCAGAATTTTGTCTACGTTTCAAAAATGTATAGCTTTCTAAGATCCATTATTGCTTTTCTACCCATTTCTACCACTATCTGGAAGGAGGTTGAAAGGACAAAAAATTGCAAAAATAGGGTATGTCCCAGAAAAATGTCAAAACTGTGTAAAAAAAAGTTGGATTTCTGACAAAAATCTGTCATTCCCTAAAAGCTGGAGAGATGGTGATTTCAGCCCCACAAACCCTTTTTTGATATCATTTGCAGAGAAAAACCCAGACGCTTTCATTTGCAGCCACTTTTCTCAATTTTTCACAAAAAAAACAAAATGTTGCTGTATTTTGACTAATTTCTGGGAACCCTCTAGGAGAATCCACAAACCCTGGGTACCTTTAGAATCCGCATGATGTTGTAAGAAAAGGACGCAAATTTGGCGTGGATACCTAATGTGGTCAAAAAGTTACAGGGGCCTAAGCGCGCACTACCCCAAATAGCACAAAAAAGGCTTAGCACAGGAGGGGAAAAGGTCTAGCAGCGAAGGGGTTAAACCAATAAGTGAATACAAATAGCGAGAGAGAACCAAAGAAGAGATAACAAGGAAGAACAGCAGAGGAACAGAAACAACATCAAGGAAAGTAGTAAGCAAAGCAGCGCGAAGAGACAGGTGGAAGAAAACGAGGAGGAAGAAGAAGAGGAAGGGAAGAGTTAAGCGGAGACGGACAGAGATAACCCAGACTCATGGACATAGAAAAGGCGAGAGGAAAAAGCAATTAACCAGAAGAAGGAAACAACCAGGGGGAGAAGGACACAGATGCACCAAAGACTAACCCCCAAACGCACCCACTGGCCAGGCAGGCAGGAAGGGAAGAAAGAACAAGGCACGACAGAAAACGGACACCAGCCTCCACACAGACACAGGAAAGAGGGAGTTACGGATTTCCTCCTAAACAGGGAAGGAAAAGAATTAAAGTGCGAACAAGGGAAGGCTGGAGACAAAAGACGACAACAATGAGTATAGATCCAGAAACCAAGGATGGCAATAAGAATGACACCACAAGGAAAACTGGACGAATAAGAAAACGGAGAAGAGGCAAAGTAGATACATACAGTATAACTAATACTTCCCCCAATTTTGCGATATACAAACCAGCAAAATTGCAGAATGTGAAAAGACAATATCAGCCACTGGGACTAAAACCCATGACCGTCCTCTACTCCTGTGCAAGAATGTGAGGAGCACTGTGAATGGGACTGTAACCCATATGACGCCCTATGTAGGGAGACTGAGTAAATGTAAATGGGTATAAGACCCATAAAATTGTGCCCTGTGTAAGGGTAATATGTAAATGTAAAATGGGACTGTGACCCATAAGACACACTTTGTGAGGGTGACAATGTAAAAGTAAATGGGACTGTAACCCATAATACGGTGCCCTGTGTGAGGGTAAAAACCGTATGAAACGGTGCCCTTTGTAAGGGTGGAAATCGTGAGTGGCCTATGTAGGCAAATGTAAGTGAGAAAATGGGGCTAGTACCCATTTCCATCAAAATGTAGGGAAAAATGTTGTGAACGTGTAAATACAAACATGAACCCTACGAAGGTAAGTACACAGAGTACATAATCGTAAAAATGAAGAAAACATGAGAGACAATAGAACAATCCCATGTAGAATTAGAGTTAAGTAAACACTACACTTCCTCTATGTATCTTACCACCAGCCAAACCATGTGTGTATATGGTAAATACACAGCCACGACTACGAAAATGCCTAAGTTAAAAAACAGATTAAAACATTTTTTGTGAATGACAGTGATAAGCATGTGTCTAGAATCTCCCATGTGGACTGTAAGATAAAAGGAAAAGGCACAGCATTGATAAACATGTGGCGAAGGCACTTGCAAAAATAAATCGGTGGAGAACACTGTGAGTCTTGGGAAAGTAGAATGCACCACAATGAAGAACAAGCTTGATGATGTACCTGGGCCCCGAAGTTCAAAAGCTCACATGCATTGTCCAAGTTACACAAAAAAACAAAGTAAAAGTCTTACTTTTTTAACAGAAACCAAATATAGTAGCTTCTAAATGATGAAAAAGTGTGGAGCAGAGCACCATGCTATCGCGACGTAATCTGTCGACATTCTGTGACGGTGGATAGCACACAATGAACGGTGCCGTAGAAATCCTCTCCACCGATGATTAGCACCATTACAAGGGAAAAAGAAAAAGAAAGCGACAATAGCTTTGCGCTGAGCCGTGTGGCTAACAGCGCATTGTGGTACTAAAGAGTCCAGACACAGCAACCAACAAGCATTTACAATGCAATGGTCTCGGCATTGGTAAAGTTAGAGCTATTGGCATTGCTCATTACATTATTTTTGTTTATGTTTTTGTTTTCAAAACATTTAAAGAAACGGCATTGTCATGAGCAATGCCAATAGCTCTAACTTTAACAATGCCGAGACCGTTGCATTGTAAATGCTTGTTCTGATCTGGAGCCAGCCTCATACATACCACGTGAATTGAAAAAAATGAACACACACAGATATAACCAAAAATCACACTTACACTGCGTAAAATGTTCCTTCTGTTAAGTCTAAAATGTGCGAATTAGCAGAGCGTAGCAAGGGGGCACGCGTTTTTTTTTTACATGCAAGCAAAATAAAACTGAACAATCAAGGTTAAGCATGCCCTATAGACGTAGGTGCCACTGCGCCTGCTGCAGATAGATACCCCCTGTAAAGTAGGCATCCACGCTTTACTTTCTCGATCCCGCCGGAATGCAATGGTGGTGAAACCGACCTGCCTGAGGTCACACGGCAGGTTAGGGGAAAATGTTTTATAGTTATAACAGATGATGCTAGCATGGCACGTCGTCTGGAAATGGGAACATATCGTTGACTTACCTCTGGAAAGCGGTTGCTCCCCCGCCTGGCGGTGTTACTCCCGGGGTCTTTCATCGGCACCCCTCGTCCTGGCGGGGGGAGAGTGGTGAGCAAGGAGAGGAGGCAGAGGCCAAGCAGAGCCTTTCCGCCGACCAGAGACATGTCCTGTGAGCAGACTGCCAGCCCCGGGGAGGGTCCTGCTGGTAACCGGAGCGAGGGAAGCAATCCGACCTGCAGACACAACTTGCAAGTCAGTAGAAGGGGGTCCAAGTATGGAGGTTTCTATCTACCTCACTGCCCCGCAAACCTGTATCTTCTTGGTGAGGGAACGGAATTTCATATACAACTGCGTTTATTTGTACTTTCAGCTTACTCGCTGTAGTACTGGCAGGTCCATTGGAGGCGAGAGAAGGAGCAGTGGCTAATTTTTGTTCGAAGGTTAGTGGGTCAATGGTTATCGTAATCAAATAAAAAACAAATAACTACTAGTGCTCTAGAAAGCAAGATATGACCTAAAAAGGAGAACACAGAAGACCAGGTACAGAAATGGAAAAATTACAAGGCTCATGAAAAGCGTCTATCTGCACACATACATATCTGTAATTCATGTAGTGTGCATGTATTACAGTATGAACACGATACACCAATGGAGTAAGTGATATACATCCCTCAATGTACAAAACGTAAACAGGAGTGCATGGATACAAAGGCCTCCCACATATTTAAGACACATATACTGTCTACGTACGTAAGCTGTGTGCCCTTCCAACACCTCTCGTGGCCCCCCTGCCCCACCTGTGCAGCGCAGAGGTCACAGCCACATCCTGTATCTGTAAAGCCCGGATGAACTCACAAAGATACGAAAGTGTTTTTAAATGTTTAATGTTTCCTTTGATACCTTGTCTCCATCTGCAAAGATGAAAAGACACTATGCGGCTCGCAGCTTCCTCACCAGAGAACAAATGTTAACTCTGATTTAAACAGCGCTTCAAAAGGTGCACTTTCATGTTGATATTTGAGACTTTTTGTTCTTGTGCAAATATTTGTTTATTTGATCGTTGCTTGATTATTATTTTTAAAATGCAATAAAGAAGTGAAATACAAAAAAACAGCATCCCAAGAAAACATGGAGGCTGTGTTACAGAGAGGGTTCGCCAGTGTCCGACTGGCCTGCAGGGCAATCCGGCAGTGCCCGAAGGGCCGGTTTAACAGGTCAGTTTGTGGGCCGGTTTATGACCGGTTTGACCGTTTTGTACTGTTGGTTTCTCTATTAAATCAAATATTGCCTTCAGCAAGCTCAAATCCATGCAGTTTTCCACTGCTTGCAAAACACTTATGCGGCGTGCTCTTGCAAGTTCAAAATTGCCATAATTTGCACACATGGACCTCTTTTTCAGCTTTTAAATTCACTAAGAGTCCATCTTGATTTTGTTGCTCGGGCATATTTTCTGTCCCAGTTCCACCCTGATTAGAGTCGTGATACCTGCAAATATTACATGGCACTAGCAGCATACAGTATCGCAAGAACATCACACTAGTATTCACCAGAATAAACAGTACTGGTAGGCGCTACCTTTACCTTCCTGTACAGTCCGCGTGGTTTTTGTATTTCATGAATTCTCAAGGAAAACTAAAGGATTATGGCCAGTACGGGGATCGAACCCGCGACCTTGGCGTTATTAGCACCACACTCTAACCAACTGAGCTAACCGGCCGCCATACTCAACTGTCCAAAATATGTGGGATATGTACACAATATGCACTGTGGATATCCACGACACTCATGAATTGAGCTCGTATTTTATTTATAGGTCGACGTTCGTTAGCTTTAAGGCGTCATTGTTTATCGACACAGGGCAAATACCTCAGCAGACATGCAGATGGGACATTCCTAGCTCATCACAGTTTCTCGCACAACACATTGAGGCGCTCAGACACTCCTGGGCCGACTCAGAACTTGCACATATAAGGAAGCAATCACCAAGGAACAGGTACATTATTTCAAGAACTGCACTCAATGCGCCTGATTAACAAGAACCACACGATGAACTACACGAGTGAAGGATGGCGTAAACCCTGGATTCACTCTACTGCCCCCGCATGCAGCTCCCACCTCCTCCCTCAAATAATGGACTGGTCTCAGCCCAGCAGCACCGCGCATGCGCAATCAAGTTTCAGAGTTATTTCCTGTTCCGCAGACTCTCGCTAGACCGCAGCACAATCTCTACAAGGCACCGCTGTACTCACTGTCCTTAACCCTTCACTGCCTGTATCTTTTTTCTATTGTCCTTTCTTGACTCTTCTCCGCAGCCAATACTTTCATAAACCTTGATCACTTGTTGCACGATTTTCTCTGACGCCTCGAGTACACACATTATACTTAACAAACCCCTTTACGTCATTGTTTCCCGAGCCTTCTTATTCCAAGTTGTTTGCCTTTTTGCATTTGAGGAATACTAGTCTCGGTGGACTGTGCACAGTAGTATTTCATGTGCTGTTTCCTGAACGTCCCCTTTAGGTCATTGTTTCCCGAGCCTTCTTTTACTGAGTTGTTTGACTTTCTTAATATATCTTTCGAGCGAAATATGTGTCCGTGGATTGTGCAGATTTGACATGCCTGAGGCCGGGAGAATCAAGGGGGAGTGGGAGGGGGTGCAATAGACTTTTAACAGATGCACGTCTTCATAAAGCGAACACGGGAGCCGACAGCAAGGGGAGAGGACAAGCACACCACTGCCTTTCTCCGAGGTCAAGAAGAAATGCCTCGGAGAAACGCAGTGTCCTTTTCGGATTCGGGGGCGTGTTTGTCTTTTCTCTCCTCCAGCCATTGGCTGGAGGAGAGAATGAGACTTTCTTTAAAAAACACGCCCCCCGATCCGAAAAGGACGGTGCCTAATCGGAGTAACTGACCTCTTCTCCAGTGGCTGGCCAGCATTTACGAGGCCAGCCAATGGAGAACAGGAGAGAAGAGGGGCGGGTGCAAGCCCCTCTTCTCAAAGACATTAAATCTCCGGACTTCCGGTCTGCCGACCGGATGGTCCCGAGACCTAAAAAGCAGCCAAGCAACAGGTACCAATAAGGGTTACACGAGACCAAGAATGATGGAGTCTCGTCATAGAAGGATTACAACAAAAAAACCATGACGGCACGTAGACTGACGCAATGCCGGGAGGTTCACGGCATGAAAATGCGCCAAGAAGTGTCACCAACATTTTTTTTTCCTTCGATGAAGATTGTGACGTCACTGTGCTTCGTTGAGGAGAAACGTGCGGCAATGTTCTAAGGTAAAAATGCGTGCGCCCTCCAACGGCAACAAACAGGAACACTGCTGAGAGGAGGGTCCACTCAGGAAGGTAGTATTTCAAGACGCTTTATTCCATGAAGATAACAGTAGTAAGGTACAGGACATCATGTAGTTATGTTGTAGATCAGAGCCCCACCAGGAGCTGCCTGTCAGCTGCTCAGCCATGACCAACTGTCCCTCTGCCTCTCTCAGTCCCAACATACCGAGGCATCATCAGACTCCAACATTCTAATGAGTCAGAGCCCAGGCACTGGCAGAGCAGGGCTGGTAAAACACATTACAATATAACATGCAGGATACTACCCAAGCCCATCTGCTTCTGCTCAAGACTCCCTGCATTTTTAGGGATACATCGCTCCTGCCAGCAACAAACACACGCTACACTTCATTAGAGCGTTGCTGATTTTGGAAACCACCACATTTCTCCCTCCATCTCTATCTGTATCAACCTACGAGGATATCACTTGTGCTTCTATTCAGTGTTCCTGAGTTTGGAGAGATTTGTCGTTTTAAGAATGAGGAACGTGACGGTATTGATGACTTAAGACACAGATTGGTACAGCAAGTAAATTTCCGTTTCAATATAATTTTATTACAATAATTAGCTTTTTTTTTTTACAGATTCTCTTTTCGGTGCATGCACAACCCAATGATTTGGTGAACACCATGTACACGACGCCTGCAAAGAAATTAGTGTATTTGTGGTATATAGGCTCAACAATGTTTGGAAGTGTTAAGCACATGCCTGTGTTTGGAGGCTATTATTTAGAGACCTTACGTCTCTATAAAGTCTTTAAAAAAATAATATGATAAAAAAGCAATGTTTTACCCTCGTTATAGAAAGGTGTCCATATCATGTTGCTACATTTTTATCTCTTCATCACTTGGCAGGCTCCCTCAGGGCGTGTTAGGACTTATCATTGGTCTGAATGTTCCAGCATGATTTGTGTAAGAATACTGTAAGCAGAGTCCATCTGTTTTTGCCAAAGGCCAAACGTACCCATTCAGATATCCTCTGGAAGACCAGGAAGCTGCTCCTGAATCAATTTGATAAATGTGCAGACTTCACTATGACTTTGTCCTGCTTTGAGATTTTCTGTCTCCCCAAACCCTCTGCACTGTATGCTTATGCATGCCTGACCTGAAGCTTCAGAACTCTGCCCCCATCCTCTAAACACAGCAGTTAGAAAATCACTCTTGAGCCCACATTTAACGAAGTGACAAAGGGAACCTGGAACTCGGCATGGAGATTTTGTCTCTTCAACCTTCTTTACTGTGATATGCTGATTAGTTCTTTCCTCGTGTGAAAGTCCTGCAAAGTTGAAGACTATGTTTGTACCTGTGAATTGCTTTAGAGAACGTATTTTTGTTGATGCGTATCTTTTTTGATCATATATTTTTTATAGTCTACAGGCCAACATGTTTGATGCACTGAACTTTATCACCTATAAGACCTGTCTCATATTATATCTGAGATGAAGTATCCCCTGTCATACATTATGAGGATATTGCAAGTCAATGAGGAATTCCTTGACCAAATGGAGGAATGAGGCCAATGGTTAAGTTTTTTTATAAGGTCACAGAACTCCAAAGTGATGGGTCAAGATGTCGTCAGATCTAGTCACATACATACCAAGCTCTGAGCACCCCTCCATGTCAAGCAATCATCTGAACTGGGAGCATGCACCTAGTTGAACACTCAGGATACCGAGAGACAGGTAGACAGACCCTGGACAGTGAGGCACGGCTGCTCTGGGCACCCTCAGGGTCTAAAATCATTTGAAATGACCACCACACGGCGTAGCCACTGATAAGTGCACCTGGGGCCTCACAAATTTGTACTGCCTGTGTGGAGGTAGCAAGATGGCTGGTAGAAGGCCCCTGGGGGCGCTATAAATATATTAAGTGTTTGCCATGCAGAGGAACCACTTGTGACAGTGTCTGAGGCTTCACAAATGTATACTCCCTGAGAGACATTGCAGTTTCCCAGGGGGACTTCTGGACATTATAACAGGGGGAGAGATTCCCCTCCTACGATCTTCAAGTGGGTGGTTCATCTGCCACATTTTGGGGTTCTGCATCACAGGGACATATTTGAAATCCACCTCTGTGGAGTGCCTTTCTCCCTCTGTGACCCTCCCTCTCACGAAAGAACCCTGCACTATAGACTGCACAGTTTGACAATCAGAATTTTGTAGCAAGGGTCAAAGTACATGAATCATAGAGGGGCAACCCAGGAAATCATAGGGTGAGGTCCTTTCAACCAAAGGCATGGTGCCGTAGCCCACTGAGCCCCATATAGACTAACAACTAAGCCATAGGCCTTTAGCTTGCCGCTCTAAATCCTCACTTGATTGGACTCAATTAATCACCCTCATCAATGTACTGTTAGCCTCAGGGTCCATCCAGGTGTCGCAGTTTTGTCCTCTGGAACTGGTCATCCTGTCTCTCCCATCTACTGTTTAGCCCCATAACACAACTATCTACGGGCACCCACATCCTGCTGAACACACCCCACTGCAAGTGGCGCAATAGGTCTGCAGTAAAGTTACTGACAGGAGGCCTGCACCACCTGTCCAAGAATCTGGTGGAAGTGGCCCACAACCTCTGTGATGGTTAAGCTCTAAAACATAAAGAAAGTTGTGATCAAGGCACAGTTTGATGTGATGGCCTGTTCTTCTGGCATGGTCAACCCTTCTATCACAGGTGGGCTCCACATTGAAATAACACTTTGGCCAATTTCATCAAATACTTCAGGTAATCCTTATCTCTAAATCCACCCATGAAACCAAGACTGATGACTAAGTGGTGACCTTAGAAAGCTGGTGGACAGAATGCACAACGACAAGTACACTCTTACAGTAATGCGCTCAACTGTCAATAAGCTACAATCTCACATGATTTCCCTAAGAGATGAGGCTCAGATTCTTAAGTTCAGAGCTGAGGATGCAGAAAGGCATTCTTGCTGCAACAACATATAGATTATAGGTATACCCAAACAAGAAGAAGGCCCTATTATGGAACTCTTTCTGGAGAAGTGATTGCTTAACACAATGATGGTGGGCAAACCCCAGAATTTCTTCTCTGTTGAGTGAGCACACTGAGTACCAGGAAGCCCACCTCTTCCAAGGTGCTCTGCCGAGGCTAGGGGTATCCCATCTTTTTAGTTACAGAACTAGGACTTCATTCTCCAGCTCACAAGAACAACGGAGGCATAGCAACATGACGGAAGCGTCATCACCATTTTTCTCAATTACAAGATAAGGGTCCAGTGACTGAGAAGCACATATGCTGGAGTTAAGAAACAGTTACGACAAAAGGGATTCAAATATAACCTTACTTATCCTGCTGAACGGGAGTCATTGCAGATGGTTAAACTCTCTTCTTTACGACCCTGCACGTTGCATGGTAATAGTTCCAGACTAAAGGGGTGGAGATCCCACACGAGGAGTGTGGCTCAAATGTGGGCTGGATCAAGCAGCGCTGCTGGAGACAGAGATCCAAGGAATCTAGAGGGGGACCTTCTGGGAGCAGACAGCTTAAGAAAAGTCTGTGCAGAAGAGGAGGTGCAAATCAAAAGCCAAAACTGAATGATGGCCACTAAACAGGAACATGAGATGAAGATTCTGGAAACTCACATTCTGAGGCAGGTGAAAAACCAGTCATAACCCCCAGGTCAGCAGCTGGTGAGTCTCCCTGTCCGGAGTTGCTACTTAGCCTGGGGTGTGGGAGTTGGGAGTTGGGAAGCTGTGTTTGGTGCTCTTTTTTTCTTTTTGGGTTGCCACCATGCTCACACCCAGCCATTATTCCTCCCCGTCAACCTAGTGCTCTAGAAAGGGAAGAGTAGACTTCTGTATGATCATTACAAATTCATGGTTAGTGAGTGTGTAATACTGTACAATGGGCAAAAGACTGGGAAACACACTGGTGAAATATAATGTTGTGATATGGAGTGTGCGGGGTATGGGCACACATCCTAAGCAACACAAAATCCACACACAATTCAAATGCAGGCATGTGCATATAGCATACATTTAGGAAACATGTATAGTGTGGAGTTGCAGAAACTACCCAAGAGGTGGAGGGCCCACGTGACTGGTGCTTCGTACTCAGCATTTACCAGATGAGCATTGGTGTAGGTATACCCATATACCTCATTTCTGATTCCTTCCAAGCAGATGGACTCTGAGTGAAGGTATATTGTGATTGAAGGCTTTCTAGATGGTGAACCACGTTTCCTGATCATCAATTATGCTGCGAACAGTAACTTGATTGCTTTCTTGGACTCGTTCACCCTATCCCTTGTTAATAACTTGTGATGTCTGGAAGAATACACACCAACATCACAAGGAATATTTTTATTACTCAACCATGCAGAAGCTCAACACACATTTGGACTTCTTCCTATACAATCACCCACAGACAATAGGGCACTGGATGGTATCATTGTATTTATTAAAATGTACAGTCTTTTAGGTTGAGTATCCGAGAACTCTTGTATAAACTTTAGTATATACTTCTTTGTGGGCTTCAGCCCCGCCCACTGCTTTTCATTTGTCTGTTTCAGTGTCTTTTAAAAATCCTTGCTTCCAAGTTGTTAATCGTTCCTATTTGTTCCTCTTTTTGTCCTTTGTGCACTCCTGCGGAGCAGTTCCCCAGTATGTGTAACCTTCCACTTGTAACATCTGGAAAAGGACTTTTCCCTTTCTCTAACTGTATTGGACACGAGCTCTTGATGTTTTAAGTTGCTCTGAGCTCCAACTTTTGATTATGTAAACAGGGCTGTAATTCATGTTATCCCGCCACATCTGCTGTGCCCTCTTCCCCCACGTGCCTGTAGAGTTACTTAATCTCCCAGTGCTGATTCCCTCCTCCTATCTGCGATCTCTTCCCCAATGACCCTGCTTTTCCCATTTTCTTAGTAAGCGCTCCCACCTGATAAACACTTGTCCGTTGAAAAGATTAATTTTTAGGCACAAAGACATTAACTGATTTGTCCAGAATCACAGGATGTTGAACTTCCTGCTGAGACTCGAACCCAGATCCCCAGCTCAAAAGTCATCCACTCTAGTAGTTAAGACATATTCTCTATATATTTATATCGATGATTACAAACAAATTATTTTAATGCTTTAAGAAATTGTGAAGGGAGCTTTCAACAATTCAGTGTTTTTCCTACAACATAAAACAACAAAAGTGAAAATAGTGTCCTTCTTTTATGTCTCCAGTTTCATGGACCATGTTCAATTCATAAAGACTCATTGTTTGTGCTATCTGTAGCCACGCCCTGTTGTCCTTTACCGGTCTGTGCTGGGATGTGGCAGTGCTGACGTAATTGGAAGGGATGGTATTGCAGCAACAGACCAGCCTTTCAGAAGTATGCTCACCACCTCAATGAAGACCACATAGTACACAGGCCTGTCTGTTGGGGCCTGGAGGAGAGCAGACCGATTGCTGAGGAGGTGAGCTGAGAGAGCAGTAAGGCCATGCAGGCCCTGGGGAAGACGCTGGGAGTTCTCTGTTGTTCCGATGTACCTCATGCAGGTTGTGTATGGTTAATTTCTTAATGGTTCTGGGAGGCACTGTGAAGGAATGTGATTATGAAAACGAGCCTGTGTTTCACACAGTATCTCTGCCTACGGCAAGGTGCGGTTTTACTTCAGGCGTGTAAAAGACAGGAAGCTCTCTGCACATGAATCAAACAGTGTACAAGAAAAGCAGTATCTGTGTAAACACAACTACAGCCTAAACGCCACATCCAGACTGCCCTGTGAAACTGTGCAGTAGCCTTGATGCAACTGTAACAGTTTTTAGCTTTTACAACCCTATGAAGAATTAAAGCAGCAGCCATGTCATACCAGAGAGTGATTTTGCAGAAAAAGTGTGCTGAGGAGGTTGGCAGATGTCTGCCCAAGTGTCGGTTTATCATTTACATCGAGTGCTGCTGTGTGGGACAGTATATACCCAAGAGCTGGCTCTCCTGTCAAGTGTCAAGGTTGCTTGTGATGTCTGTGTAACCTCGGTTTCATATCTTTAGGATTGGAGTGGCCTTATTGAAGCCTCCCTTGGGCTCCCAAACTTGGTCCGGCACTTAGGTACACTACAGTTTGGGGCTGCACCATTTCTATTTTGTTGGAGCTCCACGGTCCGGGAAAGCGAGGACACAGGCACTCTCTGTAATACATTGCTTCACTGAATAAGTCTTACAAACAGAAGATGGCGCCTTGTTGCCTGGAATTGCAATAGATTGAAATCTTTATAGGAAACTAAAATAGGACCATTACACCTACTAGTAAGAAACCTTGCAAAACTGGTGGCGTCTGTAAATGCCTGTTTGGTATTCGCTATATTCCTTTCTTGAATTCCTCAGGACTGATCCAGTCACCTCATTGTGGATTTCCGTCCAAAAGGGTGCCTTACTGTCCAACAGCCTCCCTACTGTCAATTGATAATCATAAGTATTTGGCCACTGCAATTGTCATACCTTTCTCCACCCTATGGTTTTTGGAGATCAGTTAGAAGCTCCCTCCTCGGTTTTATACACCCCTTGGAACCTAAGATGCGCAATGCCTTCACTATTGAATACCCCCCTAATCTCTCCAAAAATGCATCAAAAAGAATTAAACACCAGTTACTCAAAACTTGTCCTGAAACACTTATCTCAGGGCCATACTTCTGCTCTAGAAAGGGAAGATTACCCAATGACCTCATCTTTTACACAAAAAGGTGAGCTCAATAGAGGAATGTCATACACCCCATGCTGCGAATCAGCTACACCTGGAAAACACCCCATGGTCTTAGACTATCTGTCCCTCCTTTGCCCTTCTGCAGGGCAGACATTACCATATCTATATACAACAACGCAAACATTCTAATACAATGCTCGAATGACATACTGACATCAGTGGAGAATCTCTTCCCTATCCTCAAGAAGATGTGAACAATAAGAAACCATCTTCCTACCCAAAATCACCCTAGCAACCTCAATGACACACTCACACCCTCTTTAACGCCCAAGTCAACCCCAACAACACTTAGCTCACTCCCAGTTGCCAGTGTTTACTACCCCACCTTCTCTGTTACTATACCCATTCCAGAGCCCTCATCTCTGACAGGGCCTGAGAAATAATCCACGACTAGCCGACCCAACGTATTGGCTGCCCCTGCCCCTATTAGGGCAAGCATAGATTCCTTCATGCCCAGACCCTTTCCCTCAAATTTGCTTACTCTTCCTTCCCCCATAGTCTCCAATGAGGTTCCCCATGTACTCCCACAGGGCTCCCCTATGCTCCCCTATGCCCCTATGCCTTTATCCAAATCTATATCTCCTCACTTAACTAACCTTAGCCCCCCCAGGTCATCCGACCCCCCCCATAATCAACCCTACTACTCCCCCTCCACCAGCAACCATTTATACTCAGCTAGGCCCTCTACAAGACTGCCATAACTCACAAGTAGTCCAAGCCCCTATTAACGACCTATCCTCTCAGCTTGGCCTCTCATGTGGCCTCTCCCCTCAACGGAGCCTCTCCTCTCAACCCATAACTACCTGTATACATGCCTACTGGGAGATGCGCTTTGATGAGATCTCGTGTAGCCTGATCCATCTCAAGGAAAGTCTCCAGAGACTTACATCCATCACCTCAGAGCTGCGGCTTGCTCATAGACCCAATAGTGTTGTGATGACTCAGACCTACTCCCAAACAGACATGCTACTGCCCCACAACCCCCATACTTTCAATCTTGACTTGAAAACAATACCCTTCCCTAATGCCGCCTCTCGACCTAAGAGATCAAATTAAGGTCTATCTGACAGTGATATCCACAACCTCCTCCTCTCTTACTCTCACAAGAAAAATACTAATAAGGCTGGTCTGGATCAAATCCAAACATTTTGGGTTAACCCTTATAGAGATCCTAGCTACAATCATAGAGCTGTAAACAATGACAACCTCAAGCACATTAACATATCTCGGGAAGCCTCTCCGCACACCAATAGCCAACTGAAGTGTATGCTCCAAGACTGCAGATTGGCAAATAAACATGATGCCGATATATTTATGACCTCATCCTCACACATAAGTTTGTTATCATTAGGCTCATGGAAACTTGGTTAAACAGTTCATTTCATCCTAATTTAGATCTTATAGTCCCTCATGGTCACAGAATCATTCGTCTAGATAGACTTAAGAAATCCAGTGGGGAAACGGCCTGCATCGACCGCAACACCCTCTCTGTGTTCCAGTCAGAAACAATCACCCTGTCTGCAAGTGAGTATCTTTGCATCAATAATCTCAGTTGTAAACTATACACCTTCTACCATCCTCCCAGTGTTAATTTGCCATTCATTGAATAAATCATGGAGGTCATCACAACCAAAGATAACCCCCAAGTGTCCCAGATCTTCTTTGGGACTTTAACCTCCACTGGAATGACCTGAATGACAAGGCAGTGAACAGCCTGAAGTCCTTTCTATCAGACCACAAGGTGAGCCAAATCCGTCACCGCCCAACTCACAGCAGGAGTGAGACTTTGGACCTTATCATTTCAAAGATGGATAACATCACATTGGAGTCCATTAGCCACTGTGACTAGACAGACCTTACCGCATCACCTTGCTTATCAATTTAGTGGTGAGCCCAAAAAGAGCGCACTCAAAGAAAACATAACAATGGAAAAGGAATCTTTGTGATATAAACCCCAATGACTTATTGATCCGCTGGAACAACATCTTGACTCCTCAGACTGACATGGTTGATGTCCATGACCTCACAGACTTCTACAATACTTCTATGTTGGAAGTCCTTGACTCTATCGCCACCCTTTAACAAAAAAAAGTATTCACCAAAGTCTCTAAACCATGGTTCAATGACAACTTGAACTCTGAAAAACGCAATCTAAGATGAGCAGAAAGAGCCTGGAGGTCCTCGCCCTCCTTGGAACTCTTAAAATGCTGAAGATCAGTGAGGAACACATACAAAAGAAGAATCAAAAAGGCGAAGGCCCAGTTCTTTAGAACTTAGCTTGACCAATCCAGAAATCAACCCAAAAAACTATTTGAAATCATCAACCAACAATCACACAACATACCAAACCTGCTTGCCATTGGGTGGATCACTGATAAAACATCGACTCCTATAACATCGAACTACAAAAATATCGAGTCAACAATATCGAATACAAAAATATCAACAACCATTAACCCCTTCAGCACGGCGCGGATTACCGCGCCGTGCTGAAGGTTCGTTGCGCGGGCGGGGCCGTGACGGAGCGGTTCCGTCATGCGCACAGCACGACCGATGTGCATGACGGATCCACTCTGTCACACGCATCGAAGGGGTTAAAATAAAATATAACACAACAAAAACATCAATAAAAATAATATCGACGACACAAACTTCAATAACATACATATAAACTATACCGAAAATAACATTTAAACAGAAAAATAAACAATTTTCAATAATATAATGAAATAACACATTTACAAAAATGATAAACAAACACAATAAAATTACAAAATTAAAAAAATTAAATTCAACAAATACACTGAATATCCAAAAATAAATAAATAAACAAACAATACAACGTAAAAAAATCAGAAGTACAAAAAATAAACAAACATAAATATATATCATATATAAAAAAATATATAACATTTATCTACATATATATTTTAATAACAATAATAAACAAAATAAAAACAAACATTAAATAAACATAATAAACAATAAACTAATTAAATGGTAACTGCCCAAAAATTTCAAAAAGCTATCTCGACCAATAAATATAAACTATACCAACACAAACCAATAGAAAACTCTAACTAATTAAATAAACACTATAAAAGCAATCAATACATGAACACAAAATTTACCATATAACAGACAAACACAGAGGAAGCACAAACCTATGTGAGACAGAAAACTGAACGAAAAAGAACTACACAATCAACTATTCAGAAAAACTGTCATTAAAGGTAAAAGCAAAACTTTGCAACTAAATAAAAAATGTGCTTAAAAAATAATTAAAACTATAACATGTATTCCTTTATATGTCACAGATTACATTTCACTAAAACACCACCTAAAAAATTCTAAACAAGATTTACGTCTAAAAAGACAATAAAACCAACATTAAAAAAATATGTAATAAAGTAACTATATGACTCTACCAACAAATTAAGTAAACAAATTAAAACTATTCCATTTAATATAAAAGCAAAACACAGCTAACAAATACTTTTATTTTAACAGCTTATACAGATGTCAGCTAAACAACATCAACGAAAGAAACGTCATCAACTAAAAATAGTAAGTATATTTTTTTTACAACTAAATAAAAAGAGAGTAAATAATGGAAATAATCAAATCAACTAAAATTATCACGTTTTCCTTTATGTTTCACAGATTACACTTCACTGAAACGCCCCTAAAAAACTCAAAACAAAGATTAACTTCAAAAACAATGACCAAATCAACATTAAAGTAAAATATAAAACTAATGGCTCGTTTCCGATTTCGAACAAAAAGTATCCCAACTAAATCGGTTTGGGAATGCTTTCCGTACAAGTCAACTGCGAGCCCTCCCAGCAACGGAGTACGATGCATCCCATGTTAAACACGAACGAGTCGTACGGAACGTTATCCTTCCGAACAAAGCCTCCATAAACCGCACCGATGTGACCAACTCATATGCAAACGCTCAAGAATAGCATCCCGGTCACGAATCCGATGATGTTGCATGAGACTCGGTTACGGAACTGTGTCGGTCTGTGTATTAAATGTCAAGGGAGGGAGTCAAAAACAGTCAAAACAACCACTGGCTACTGAAGAAAAATGGAAAAAAGCGTAAACCACACCCACAGATCCACCTATATTAAGGACCAACACCATGACCATGATCCTTTGCCACAACTGCCAATAGGTCCACGGAGCTACCACAACACATTCCCTGCTCTCTGACTTTCTGCCTCACACACTTACACACCACACACCTTGCACAGATTTCAGTTTATACAAAACCACACAAGCACATAACTTTCTTTCATATTCACACTCACATCCACACTCACACTTGTTGTGTGCAGATTTACATTCCGTAGATAGGTTTCCTGATGTATGCCCTTATATAGGTACAATCCACATTGCCCTTATTTGGACATAGAAATCCGGCCCTTACCTAGACATTGTCCGTACAAACCAAATACAGGCATGGTCACCTACATCCGTCCATCCACGTCACAACGAATTCTTGGAAAACCAGACCCTTAAGCCTTTAGGAATTTCCCTCAGCTTGAATATTGATTTCTCCAAGAACTCATGAACATGGACATCTATTCCTTAGGGGTTCATTCATGACGTTCCTCTGCCCGACTTTTACGTCAATACTGGCATTCCTAGACACCTTCAAGGTATAAATATACCAGCCCTTGCCCTGGCAAATTGTGGCTCCCGGAGGATTCGATCCAACCCAGACTACGCGGTTCGCCACGGCAAGTTCGGAAGGAGATCGAGTTCCAGCCTGATGCACTGACGCTGCCATCCTCCTCGCAGAGAATCCAGCTCAAGTGCTCTCTGACTTCCCTTGCGGGGGGTTAGACTATCGAGTCCAGAAAAGAGATTCCAACCTCTCTCATTTCTAAGGTATGGAGCTGACTAGAACTTAGAGAAACGTTTGGCAACTCTTGGCTAAAGTAAAATATAGCTAGCTATACTTTAGAAATGACACCTACTTCAAACCTCGTACTGCACTTAGGTTAGGTACACTGGGGTAGAACAATTTAGAGGCATCAGATGAGTATCACATTTTAGCTTATGTTATTTATGTATGTATTTTGATTAATATATGTCATAGCTACAAACCAGACTATTGCAGTATTATTTTATCTTACTGCTAACCTCGTACATATTGTACTTTGCAGTCTGTCTTACGATTGTAGCAATTCATATCTCTTGCATGAGAAATAAGACTGTTCAATAAACCCTTTTATTGAAACGCCCATCTCTCTATTTCTGTGCAAGTCTGTAGAAACAAAGCATGCACGATTGACTGAGTGAAACTGTTATCTATGTTTCCACGATTCTGAGACTGTTCCGATTCTAAAGGGAAACAAAGTTGTCATGTTTATGCAGTTTTCAGACACTAATCTCTTCTTGTATATTCGAGAAGTTTCTAGTGACCGCTGAGTTAGCAGGCACACACAAAGTAATTACATTTAATATACTCGATAGAGACATACTGACCTTGGTCCTATGTCAAATCTATAGTGTATGTTATTCCAATGCGCAGAGCCTATCAGTGATATAGGAACTACACTACACACTCACCCTCTACTTCACATTCACCCTCACCATAGCCAAAAGGAAGCAGCCACGGTTTACAGATAAGGAGTTGGAAGAGCTTGTAGATGAGATTGATAGAGTAGAGCCACAGTTATTTGGGAACCTAGTCCAATAGACCCCCATTTCCTAGAGAAATAAGATGTGGGAGAGGATAGTTACCAAGGTAAATGCTCAAGCACATTGCCTGCGCACAATGGATGATATCAGGACCAGGTACTATGATGTGCAAAGGAGGGTCAAGAAGCTGATGACCAGGTAGCACTTCCAAAGCCATCAGACTGGCTGTGGCCCTCCCGCACAACCTGTCCACTTCACCTCCTGGGAGGGCGTCTTTGGAATACCAGGTATTCCATAGACGCCTTCTGCTGGAGGGCGTCTATGGAATACCAGGATCAAAAGAGTCTGGTGAGCACACAATCCACATTCAAATAACGTTTTTAATCACACCTCTAGAGACATCACTGTAAAGGAAACAGTTAAACAAAGGACAGTATAAATATATAAAATGTACTACATTTTAAGAGCATGTGATGCGTATGTCAGATTATTAACAAAAATGCCTCAAATAATAATGAAAATGCACTAAACAATAACCATGTACATGCTTCTCAAAAACTCACAGCAAGGCCTTCTGCTCCAAACAACTTGCACCAGCATCAGACATCTTGGCCAGGTACTTTTCCGCTCACTCACAGGAAAGCTCAGTCACAGGTAGGCTGTTTGGGATGGCTGGGAAGGTGTGTTTGGCCACAGGTCTCATGGCACTTGTAGTTACTGCAAACACTCCTCCCCACACACAGCCCACACAGTCACACTGGGACAATGCGAGTCTTACAGTCAGTGGAAAGGTACTAGCAAAATGGCTGACACTGACGCATGGTGTCAGGAGCACAAAACGTGAGGGGAGTTGTAGTCAAATCAAACAACAGGCAGTAGCATCAGACATCTTGGCCCGGTACTTTTCCACTCACTCACTCACTCTCTCACTTACTCACTCACTCACTCACTCACTCACTCACTCACTCACTCACTCACTCACTCACTCACTCACTCGCTCACTCACTCACTCACTCACTCACTCACAGGAAAGCTCAACCACAGGTAGGCTGTTTTGGATGGCTGGGAAGGTGTGTGTAGCCACAGGCCCCATGGCACTAGTAGTCACTGCAAATACCCCTCCCCACACACAGCCCACACAGACAAACTGGGACTATGCGAGCCTCACAGTCAGTGGAAACGTACTAGCAAGATGGCTGACACTGCTGCATGGTGTCAGGAGCACAAGGCCTGAGGGGAGTTGTAGTCAAGTCAAACAACAGGCACCAGTGTCAGACATCTTGGCCTGGTACTTTTCCACTCACTCACAGGAAAGCTCAGTCACAGGTGGGCTGTTTGGGAGGGCTGGGAAAGTGTGTGTGGCCACAAGCCCCATGGCACTAGTAGTCACTGCAAACACTCCTCCCCACACATAGCCCACACAGACACACGAGGGCTATGCGAGCTCAACAGTCAGTGGAAAAGTACTAGCAAGATGGATGACACTGCTGCATGGTGTCAGAGTTGACCACAACTCGCTTCATAGCCGTGTGCTCCTCACACCAGTCCCCAGTGTCAGCCATCTTGATAGTACATTTCCATTCACCATCAGGGATTGCATAGTCTCAGGTCTGCTGTCTGTGCTGGCTGGGAAGATGTGTGTAAGACAGGGCATGATGGGAGTTGAAGTCAGTACAAACACTCATCCTCACACACAGCCCAACAAGACAACATAAGAATTGAGCTTCCCTGACAGTCAATGAGAATGTACTGGCAAGATACGTGGCCCTGTGGACTGCTGTTTCGAGCCCAAGGCACTGTTGGTGAGTTGTGGACAAATCAGACACCAGTCACCAGTGTCAGACATTTTGGAAGCACATTGTCACTCACTGTCAGGAAATTAGACTCACAGGTAAGAAATTTAGGATGGTTAGGAAGGTGTGTGGAGGACAGAGCCTGATGGGAGATGGAGTCAGGGCAAACACTCCTCCTCTTAAACCGCACAAACAATCCACCAAGAACCATGCTTACCTGAGAGTGACTGGAAATCTACTGATGAAATGGCTGACGCTGGGGACTTCTGTCTAGACACCTACACCCTGATGGGAGTTGTGGACAAATAGGCACCAGTCATCAGTGTCAGACAACTTGCAAGTACATTCACATTCACTGTCAGGGAAGCTGAGTTACAGCTAGGCTTTTGCTGCGGGCTGGGAAGGTGTGTGTAGGACAAGGCCTGGTGTGACTTGTAAAGATTGTAAATACGCATCCTCACACCCAGCCATGCTAACGACTCTGGGCTTATGCTTACCTGACAATGAGGAGAAATAGACTAGCAAGGTGGATGATACTGCTGTGTGGTGTCTGTAGCACAAGGCCTTGCTGTGTGTTGCAGCCAAAGTTAAACAGGCACCAGTGTCAGCAAGTTTGGAATTTTATTTACAGTCACTGTCAGGTAAGCAGGGTTACTTGTGAGCTGATTAGGATGGGTGGGAGGAGGAGTGTGAGCCCTGACTACATCTCCCAGCAGGCCCTGTTTTACACACACTCTATCCACCCACAACAAACAGCCCCCCTGTAACTAAGCTTAACTGATAGTGAGTGGCTATGTACTGCTAAGATAGGTGACACTGGGGACTGCTGTGTGGACTACAAGGCACTGTTGGGATGTGTGGCCAAATCAGATACCAGGCACAAGTGTTACACATTTTGATAATGCATTAACAACACTCTCCCAAAACCATTCTGACATGTCGTCAGTTGTCTCTGGGACAGAGCCTGGTGTGATCTACAGTAATTGTGAATACTACTACACCCACCACAAACAACCACTTCATCTGGGCCTATGCCTACCTGAAAGTGAATGGAAGTGCAACAGCAAGATGCCTGACACTGGTGCATGGTGTATTGGCCACAAAGACTTGCTGGGATTTAGATTCAAGTTTAACACCAGGCACCAGTGTCAGCCATTTTTGTCAGTACATATCCACTCACTCACAGGAAAACATAGTTTCAGGGGTGATGATTTGCATGCAGGAAAGTGTGTGTACAGTACAGGGCCTGATGGGATGTCTGGCCATTGCAAACACTCCTCCTCACACACAGCCATACAAGACCACTAAGAACCAAGATTACCTGAGAGGGAGTGGACATCCAACTATGAAATGGCAGATACTGGGGTCTTGTGTATGGAGCAGAAGGCCATGAGGGGAGTTGTTTTCAAGTCAGACACCAGTTCCCAGTGTCAGTCAGCCGGCAGGGACATTTTGACACACTGTGATGTAAGCTGATGTCCTGTTGGCCTGTTTGCGTTGGGCAGGAAGGTGTATGTAGGACTGGCAATGATGGGACTGGGAAGAACAGCAAACACTTCTACACACACAGCACAACCACTTCATCGTGGGCTATGTCTATCTCACAGTGAGCTCATGTGCACTAGCAAGATGTCAGACACTGGGGAATGGTGTCTAATCCTATCACAACTGTCACATTTACCTATGTGCTACAAAGGCCAGCCAACATAGACAAATGTCTGGACAACACTGTTCCTGGTGGGGCTTCGTGGGAGGAGGGGTGTAAGTTTCACAAATAGAGATCAAGCACTCAAACATCTGTCTATCATAGTTCTTTGCCACAAAATGACACAAAGCTGAGTTTGTGAAATCATTTGACCTATGGACTCACATAACTGTGGATCTACTTTTGAATACCTCATATACAAACACTACCAACTCCTATCTGCACTTATCTAAATGTTTGTTTGTTGAGTACACCACCATGATGTGGACTGATATCATCACATTATGCTAAAAAATAAACCGCTCTGAACCAAAAATATGGTCACGTCATTACTTAGAATAACAAATGTAATAATTGTAATGATGTTGAAAAAGTCAAAGAAGGAATTGTCCACAACATTGGTAACACATCATTTTGAAAAAGTACATATCTGGCTTGTGAGTATATGAACATTGTCACAGAATGATAGATAGACACAACCACGTCATGGCACAACCCATAGGACATGTTACAGATGCAATGCAAGTCTATTGCTTAAAATACCATCACCATTTTCCAGCACAATGAACAAACATTTTTAGCAAACCAGTGCATCATGGAGCATGTTTAGTTTTAAAATAACCTTTGGATGTGTGAAAGCAGACAAGGCACACGTCATTGTATAGCCTAGGTTTATTTTTCTTATACAACCTGGCACCTTAACCCAATTTTATAGGACATCACACAGTAAAAAATAGCTTTAAAGTGAAGGAAAATGCCCATCAGTCCAAAAGGAAGTGTGTGCCATGGATTTACAAACAAGTCCAATTTTGGACTAGGTCACAGAATCAGGTCCTGGTGAGGTCACAACTTTCATGGTTGACACGGCAAAGTACTCTGGTAAGGAGAAACATAGAACAGAGGTAGGAACTGTTCAATTTAGCAAACAATGTAATCTGAAGCACAAGATTTTCAGTGAGGGACACTATTTATGATTTACAGGAACACTGAACATCTCAATTTTTCCATCTCACAAAAACTTATCATACAACTATCATCATGGCAATTTTCATACACTCACAAAGATACATACAAATTGTGCACAAGCAACACAACAACAAACACTTGGTGCTAGTCCCCTACTGTCATTGTATACCTACACTCATGTGAAGAAGTTGTTGATGAGCACGCCATCATCCTCATCCCCACTGTCGTCATATCCCAGTCCAGGATCCTCCCTTGCTGGTGGCTGCTGGTCTCCATGGTCCTGTATAAGTGGAATTTACCTCCGTATAGCCAGGTTGTGGAGCATGCAGCAAGCGGTGATAATGTTGCACACCTTCAATGGTGCATGATGTCGGGCTCCTCCCGTCCAATCAAGACAGCAGAATCTTGTCGTCAGGAGGCCAAAAGTCTGCTCAATGACTCGCCGGCTCCTACCCTGTGCCTCATTATACCACATTTTGACAGGGGTGACTGGGTTATGGAGTGGTGTCAGTAACCAAGGTGGGTTGGGGTACCCAGAGTCTCCTACATAGAAAACAGAAAATACATTCAGTTGTTGGTTGTCAGAGCATTATCTGATATACAATTTGCACACAACACAGCACACATCACCTACAAACAAGCCAGGCACAGTCAGGTTGTAGCTGGGCCATCAAACGGGGGATAGCACTGTTCCTCATGTGCTGATCAAAGGAAATGTGCACAGACGTGGAAGATGGTCATGTCGGCCCAACATACCACCTGGGTATTAATCGAGTGGTAATGTCTGCGGTTGCGATACACAACCTCATTAACTTGTGGTGGCACCAATCCAATGTGGGTGCCATCAATGGAGCCAATTATGTGGGTTATTCGTCCCAATGCATAAAATTCCCCCTTGATGTCTGCCAATTCTCCAAGTGTTGGGAACTTAATGTATTGGCAGAGGTAACGCAGAAATGCCCCCAAAACATTTTGGAGAACACGGCTGAACATGGTTTGTGACATCCCACCAGATGTTGCCACTGTGTATTGAAATGTACCAGTGGCAAAGAAATGTAAAGCTGCCATACCCTTCAATTTGGGCATCAGCACAGTTGGATATGGCCGGCCAGGTTGCGCAGTCAACCGTTCAGTGATTGGCCTTGTGAATTGGTACTTCCTGATAGTGTCACGTTCTTCCATGGTTGCCAGGTCTGGAAAGGGCCTGTGGACTGCAGGTCGTCTGCAATACATATGTGTAGAGTGTAAACACAGTTGGTGTCAGGTCACAATGTACAAAGCAACATGCTTAGTGGCAAACAGAACATGTGAACACAACTGAAGCAACAGAACATTTAAAAAACAGATTTCACTTTAAAAGTATGCCCTTAGAAACATCTCATTGCTTCAATACCCTACACAGACATGTGACCAAGGTATGGTGACACAGCAATTATAGTGGTGTAGTGTACAAATCACTAGTGTCTGGCATCATAAATGTCAGCAAGCATCACATATTCAAAGGCTCCACAGAAAAATCATGGTACTTTATTGTTTCTCGGAACAATTACATGTGCAATAGGCAGACAGAATAGGAACATGTAATGCAAGAGATGTGTTACACAAGATATACACATCATCTCACTTACTCAGTCATGCCCACCACTGTAACAGGTTGGACACAGTCATGTAGTTATGTCTACATTACACATACAATCACATGCACAGACTTTTTTCAATGTGGAGGATGCTAAAATATGTAATAAAGCCATATACTGCAGTTTTGGGCACACAGAGGAGGCTATTAATTCACAATTTAACAAAGAAGCTGAAGAGGCAGAAAGTTTTCACTGTCTACTCATCCAATGATAAAAGCCTCAGCTATTACTTACAGAACAGACATATATAGTCTGAAATGACAAAAATTGAATAATGGGTCATACAGTACACAAATGCAGTGACAATGCAAGAATGCACATGTACTTCCACACAAAAAAGAATGGGCACTGTGACCAATACAATGTGGATAGCTGAATTTCTCTCCTGACATGCTTCTATATGCCAATAAAAGTGCCCCTTAAGGTTAGTTCCTCATGGGAGCGCGCCTTATCCATTTAAAGGTCACTTTTCTCATTTAAAAAGTGCAGCCACACTTGTAATTTACAAAAATTCATAAATCACAACAGTGTGTGCTCAGATGAACGATTATTCAAAGGACCAGGTAGCCACATCCGAAACGATTTGGTCACAGCCATTAGTTGTCATGGTGAAAGAAGCAGGAGAGTATTCAAAGGACGCGGTAGTCGCTTCCGAAATGATTTGGTCACAGATATTGGCTGTCATGGTGAAAGACGCGGGTGAGTATTCAAAGGACGAGGTAGCCGCATGCAAAATGATTTGGTCACAGCCTTTAGTTGTCATGGTGAAAGACGTGGGTGAGTATTCAAAGGACACGGTAGCTGCATCCGAAACGATTCGGTCACAGCCATTGGTTGTCATGGTGAAAGACATGGGTGAGTTTTCACAGAACGCGTTAGCCGCATCCGAAACGATTTGATCACAGCCATTGGTTGTCATGGTGAAAGACACGGGTGAGTATTCAAAGGACGTGGTAGCCACATCCAAAACGATTCAATCACAGCCATTGGATGTCATAGTGAAAGACGTGGGTGAGTATTCAAAGGACGCGTTAGCCACATCCGAATAGATTCGGTCACAGCCATTGGTTGTCATGGTGAAAGACTCGAGTGAGTATTCAAAGGACGCTTTAGCCGCATCCAAAATTATTCCGTCACAGCCATTGGTTGTCATTGTGAAAGACGTGGGTGAGTATTCAAAGGACGTGAGAGGTGCATCCGAAACAATTCGGTCACAGCCATTGACTGTTGGTTGTTATGGTGAGCGAAGCTTGTTTTTGCTCATGTGTTGAGCACGTGAAAACCGACTTGGTTACCGCCCATCACCAATGTATCAAAGACAATCGCGGTCAGATTAACAGTGTTTGAACGGTGAGGTAGGCGTGTTGTTTGCAAGCAATGTCATGCGTTGGATCGATTTGTACAAATGCGACCAATGCAAACCTATCACTTTTGATGCATGGATTTGATATCCCCTCTGCTGTAGAGATATAGGTCTGTCTGATCCCTAGAGACTGCACTTGCCTGCACTACCTGCTTCATTCCTACACCTCCCCTACATGCTTCATTCCTACACCTCCCCATCTCTGCTGCTGTGACAACATCATCCTCTGGTAGCCACAATGGCAAGGACACAGGCCAGGGCCCCAGTTTTCACTGAGGAGGAAAACTAGGCTCTGCTGGACACATTCCTGCCACTACACAGCCAGTTGTATGGCAAACCAGAGGAGCAGGTGAGTGAGAATAACAGTGCATTGCCCTTGTACATGTACAATAACCGCTCCTCATTGGCAGTAGGAATCTCAATCATAGATATTCCTTTAGGCTTTTTGCAAGTTTCACTGGGTGTAGGGAATTTATTTGAGCGGGCACACTGCAAACATGTGGCAAACATGTCATCACTGTTCTCATGGAACAGAGATCTCATTTAACACAGGACTGATGCACATGATGCCACATGCATTCCCCATACTTATATTTCAAAACTGACCATGACCTATTTATAATAGTGTTTGACTCAGAAACATGACCCATGTAAAGTAAGGGACTACCACCATGTCATTCTTACAGGTCAACTCCCATGAGAAGTCAAGCATATGGCTGACCATTGCCAAGAAGGTGCATGACGTGGGGGTTGCATAACGTCGCGTAAGTCATTGTCGCAAGAGGTGGCAGGACCTTCGTGGCTGGGCCAAGAGGATTGCTGAGGTCCAGCTGGGCCTGTCACAACCGGGCAAGCGAGGCAGCTGGTGAACCTTGACCCCCCCACATGTTCTGCATCCTAGCGGTGGTCTTCCCTGACCTGGACAGGCAGTTGAAGGCCAAACAGCAGCAAGGAGGGGAGGAGTCAGTTACTTGTTGCACTTCCATCTTCATTCATGCATGTTTTGAGATCTGAGCCTGATGGCACTTTTACAGGCCATAAGTCACAAAATGAAAATGCAGAAGGATCAATAGATGACAGGTAATGCCCCATTCATAGGGAGATATGAGTGAGTCATGTTCAGGGTAGGAAAAGTAGTGACATGCACATGTGTGCATCCAAGATTTCCCAAGACGTGTGTATGAGTTTCAGTATGAATCCCATAGCTTGACAAGTGTCTGCACATTCACTGATGTGTGATCCTGAGAAGTTTGAACAAATCACTGAAGTATGTTGTGATTGGAGCACTCAATTGTGGAAATCACATGCTAAAAATGTTAGCAGAAAGACTTGTCTAAGTTCAGGCCTAGATTGGTTTAGCTTGGTCCGTGTGCAAATGTTTATTCCCACACGTGCTGTTAATTGTGATCCCATGTATCCCATGGGACAGTCACAGCTAGGGTAACTCTGGTCACATGTCACAATGACCTTACCCATAATGTTGTTGAAAATTCCATAACCAACATTCTGAAGAGTGAGTCCATGTGTAGGAGTTTGTGAGGGTGAAAAGAAAACATAAGCCATTCAGTGTCAAACACAGACTGTCACTGATCGCAACATGGCAGCATTTGTGAGGTATGATGTGAAGTACACAGTCACAACTGTTGACGTGTGTTAATGGTCTTGAATACTCCAACTTGGTGGCTTGCTAAACAATGTTTTTTTGTATCACTGTCAGATTCTGAGATGTCAAATATGCATCAATTTTACGTTTTCCCCCCACATGAGATGTTAGACATGAGCGATATCAGCAGTACAAAGTGTGCATACTGTGTAATCAAAGTGAGGGACAGTCAGACTTTGTCCATACAAATGTGAACTTGTTCAGTGTAGCCAAGATTGTACCACAGTGTTGACTTTAGTCATGATGAAAATAGGTTCAATTACTAGAGTCCATACAGTCACTGCACCCAGATGTGCTAGTGGAATGGTGTTCCACCTGAGGCATTGTGAAGCTGCAGTTATCAAACTTGGAAGTTTGTAGACCATTTATTACATCAATGAAACTTGATTTTTTTTATATTCAGATCTTTAGGATTCTGCTACATGACACTGTGCATAGATGACACAGGACATTGTGCCACATGCCTGTCAGCCCAGATATGCATACTGCCTTGGTGTCTCCAGGATGACACTCATATGTGTGAACTGACATTAGAGAAGCAAAGCTACTGAACACGTTATCTATCACTGTGAACTGTGTAACATGACTCATGAAATGAGCATGCATTCTGCATGTTTGACACGGTAGACATGTGGACTGTGACATATGAGCCAATGGTTCCACATTTGATGACTAATGATTACAGAATGTGTACCATGTCTCAATGAAATTCGAGATTCCTATTCCCATTTTGATGGCTATACTCACTTGCAGGAGAAGAGACAGAAATGTCAGGACACAAGACCGTCATGAGCACAAGACAAAACATTCCCTCCCAAAATCTCCATTAGTCAACCTTGTGGTTATGTATTTTGATGTTAATACATGCAATGTTGCTGATCACATCATGTGTGATTGAGCAATGGTAAACTGGCAGACTAACAAGTGCCATTTATGTCATTGTAGCATGCGCTAACAGCACAACTCAATGTGATGTCGGATATCTGTGAACATCTGTGAGGTTAACTATGTGTCAAATAGATATGGATGACTAATGAATATCTTTGTCTTTCTTGGTAACAGCATCATCAGCGCCCACAAAAGGAGACAGTGCCATGGATGTGGTGGGAGCAGAACATCATACTGGGTACAGTAAAGAGTCATCAGTGGGGGAACCCAGTGACAGAGAGGGTGAGGGGAGTCTCATTGGAAACGGATCTGCAATGCCATCAGCAGTGTCTAAATCTGATTACAGCTCTGGTGATGACTCCCATGTGGTGGTGGGGGACACAGTGACTGCATCAACAACATCAGAGTCCACCACCACTATCATTTCCACCCTCCCAGCTGCTCCCAGTACGAGTGTCCATAGCCGCTCCTGTGGCAGAGGCAAACTCTCATTTGGGCCAGGCACCTCACCCTCGCCCCTGTCTCTCCTGCTGCTCTCAGTGTGGAGGCCAACAACCTCCTCAGGCAGATTTCTGTGGGGCAGACATCTATACTGAGTGTCCTCCATGCACACACAACTCTTTTGACAGATATGTCGTCGTTCATAGAGGCCATTCACTCTAACCTGTCTGCCCTACAGAGATCAAATCAGGCTATGGCCGCAACATTGACGGCAGCACTGTCTCTCCTCCAGCAGTACCTCCCCCGTCCTACCTCTTCCTCATCCACTGTCCCAACTACCCTCCCTGATCCAAGCACATGCAAACACACACATTCACACACTGCAACATCCACATGCAGTGCACAAACACACACACAAGTTGCAAACCACACACATGCACACTCAGGATACAGACAGCACACTCTCCCCCAGGGAAGTGACAGCACACGACACACATGCATCTAGTGATGCTCCACATACCTCACAACCCTCTGTCTCCACAACCCCTACCCATTCCTCTCCTGTCCCCCCCTCAGCCCAAGCACCCCACCTTTTTCCATTGAATTTTTCCCTCCCCAAACATACACCCCCTCTTAAGAAGAGAAAGTACCTCCTAACTGACCCACCATTAACATCTGCAACCCCACCCCCCCTGAGAAGGAACAGAAGACAACAAGTCCCCACACATAATCCCACGGTCCAAAGCAAAAACATCCACTCCTCCAACCCATAGCTCCCCAGACAAGCTCAGTACCTCTAAACCTACAAACTACCCCCCCCAAAAGACCTCTCCCATTACCATTTCTGATACACCCCTAAAAATATTTAAAATCCCCAAATTAATTCTGGTCACCCCATCCCCAGCTCCAACAGCCATCTCACTACAGCTGCCCCCCCTCACAATTAGAACCAACCACTCTAGTTGAGTCCCACCCCCGCCATCAGACCCTTCCACTGCAGTGGACCCTGATACCCATCCTGATCCCATCACTCCCAAAACAGAAGCCAATCCCCATTAGATTGTTCCCTTTGGGCCCTGGCATGCCCCCAAGAGGCCCGTCCCAGGAGAGGTGTCCCCTAGCAGACCTAGTGCAGGTAAGAATATATGGACAATATATGTTTCTTGTTCATCATGAGACTGGACAATGATGGACTGGCCAATGGCCTTTTTCAAATCCTTGGATTTTTATGTTGAGGCTGAATAAAGCATTTTATAATTTTAGTTTATAATGTTAAGTGTTCAAGAACTTGTTTATGGTTAACTGTATGACATGTACAATCTGTAGTTTACATATCCAATGATGTTATTGTGTCATGTATTGCATATGTTCCATGGAGTCTAAGCACTTTGAGAGTATGTATACAAGAATGTTGTGTCTATATATCCTGGGTGGCATTGTCAACATCAGTTTTGAGTAAGATTGTGACATAAAGTCACACAATTTTTAAATCTCTACACAAACACACACATACATCATGCTTACATTAGTCAACATAGTGCAAGTGTCTCAAAGTGCAACAGTTTAGGCGTAACATTAAGCTTATGTTTGGGATCTGCAGAAAGGCACCCATCTCATTAATTCACCTGGATACATGTAAATGTTGATTACATGGCAGTGACTTTGTACACACCCATGTTACAATAATTGTACGTGACTTGGTAGTGGTGGACCCATGTCTGTGCATTCTTCAGATCTTGTGGAATATTAGAAATGTCAACCTTGCAACAGGTGGCATGCCACTGTGGGCAAAAACCCTTCTTGGCTGTGAACACATAAGATGCATTTCCTGAGCCCATGGTGAGTGTAAGCTGAGCAGTATTCTCACAGTCTTCCAACTCTCAGCTTTTACTTGACGACATTACTGCATGGATTTTTGTTAGGCAAGGTGCGAGTTTTCATAATAGTCTGTTGCTCACTCATTTGTCAGCTGTTCATGCCATCCTACTATTGGTTGGTGACATTGCAAGTATGCTGTTTATGGATTGTCCCAGCTTGGATTGCATTTTGCAAACAAACACAAGTCGTAGTTGAGCATATGAATTGTGTGTCATATGTATTTTGTGAATGACTGACAAGGATGTTGATTTGAGCTTAGATTTATGCTGTTCTATGTCATACTAAGCTGAATTATGAGTGCTGTGATGTCTGTTGAATTGCCAGGTGGTACATGTGGTGAGGCAAGTGGACAATGAGTGCACAGAAACGATGTGCGTCTGTCTACTAGGCAGATGATCCAAGATCATGAGTCTCCACCATGATCTTAGTTGCCACACATGGGAGGATGTGTTGATGCAAATATGCACCCTGCCTGGAGTTGTAAAGTCAATGGTTCATGTTGCATGAACTGAGCTTGCCTGAACAAGGGTGAAGGTGAGAGAGACTAATATTTAAAGTATTGGTTTAAGTGGAGATACATACGTCATGGTGGCTGGACAAATTTAGAGAGTGTGAAGTATGAGTTGAGTGCATTCGCAGATCTTGTGTAGGAGACATGAGGTATCCACATTCCCCCTTTGTGAGTGTTTACAGACAGAAGTATGTGATTCCGAGTATGTAACTGTTTGAATCTTGTTCAAGGTATGGAATGAATGGGTAAATGAGATAGGTGTTGAAGCACTTAGACAAGGTTGTATTCTGGCAGGTGGTGAGCTGTATTCTGTGTGTCTACAGTGAGGGATGACTGTAACCAGGCATTTGCAAATTAGTGAGGATAGTTGTTGATGTGCAATAGTCAATGGTGTTATTAGGCATGTAAGTCATATGTGGATGTGACAGTGCCACAGTGGGACAAGGTTCAACTTGTCTGTTGTGACAAGATGTATAAGTGTATGTGAAGTATATATGCCAGTTGTGGACCTTAGTGTGCAGAAAGGTGAAATGTGTAGTGTCATAGTTGATGTATGTTGTTATTGCATCCACGTATGCACGTGTTTCAGAAATGACAATCTGTGTAACTAAAGCAGAGTAGGGTGGGTGTGTGATGATATGTGACTGACCGAGGACATATCCATTGAGCAATGTAAGTATCTTGTTATCAGATGTGGTGATGTTTGCATGTCAGAGTAGGCAGTGATGCTGCATGTTGTGATATGAGTGCATTCAAAATACATTCTTGAGAGTGCTAATGGTGATGAGTGTGGTCATTTTTACATGTAAAGTTTGTTGTCTGTTGTGGAGGTGATGGGTACAGTACATTGTGTGCAGGTCATGTATGTTCGAGTTGTGCACATTGTGATGAAGAATGGTGCTGTGCATGTAGGTGTGTATGTGAGAAGGGCAGCGCATGAGTGAGCTTGTGACAATTGTGTTTGAACATTTTGAGTACAAGGCTGTAGCTTGTGGGGTAAACATGTTTTTCCAAGTAGCTGCAGCAGAGGTGGCTTATGACATGCTTGTGTGTTTGCTAGTTTTGAATACTTTTTTTAACTGTTTTTATTTTATAACAGAAAACCATTAAGACAGCAACAACCATCTCGATCAACATATCCTTACAAGTGACTTGATATATACATTGCAGGACAATCATCTTACACCTTCTGCCCCCTACAGCAAGTCGTTGTAATGTCTTGCGTTGTAATGGTTTGCGATGTAACAACACGGTAGCTGCAACAACCGCGTTGTAATGGCATGTGATGTATCGCATGCTATGTAAACGATGTTTCCCAGCACGGATTAAATGGCATGTGAGGTCTGCGAGTTGGGGAATGCCTCCACAGGTCATGGTAATTGGAGAATGATCGGAAATACCCCTTGGGAGGAGAATTATCTCACGAAATTGTGACAACTGGTCTGCCAACCAAAATACATGATCAGTTCGGGACATGCTCCCATGTACTCCCGAATGGAAAGAATATTGTGGGGCAGAGGGATTACATTAACGCCACACATCTATAAGGCCTATATGTCTGGCCGGCCAACGATCTTCTTCTCCATTTAGGGCGGCGTTGCAATCTCCCCCAATCAGCAATTCACCCTGTGGCAATATTACTAGTTAGGCACCCAAGTCAGTCAGCGCAGAGGAGTGGAGCCGCGGGGGTACATATAGGGAGACAATATGTAATAGTCTACCATCCCAGCTTCCCGACAATGTCACAAAACGTCCTAGTGGGTCATGCGTCACAGCTCGTACCGTAAATGGAAGAAACTTATGTAATAAAATGCCCACCCCTCTAGAGAACCTGTAGTGTATCCTGCATGCGCTGCCAGCTTGAAGCCCCATCTGTTGAGTGCGTAATAGGATGTATCCTGTATATGAGTTTCTTGTAGCAGGACAATATCAGGTGCTCGCCGCTTGATGTATTCCAATACCACTCCCCACCTAATTTTGTCCCCTAATCCATTTACATTCCAGGATAGGATCACCAGTTGACTAGGGGATACCCCTTCATTGACGTTATCTTGCATCTGGAATGTGTGGAGATATGGTCAGGGTCAAGTCAATCCCATGGGATGCGATAATCTGCCTCATAGTGGCTCGAGGGGAACATTTGGTGGAAGACCTGCAGTCTATTCCTAAGTCGGTCAAGGTGGTGTCTTGTATCATGTCTCTTGAGTGGTTGTGGTGCATGGCCTGTTCCATTGTCTGTGCTATCTGGACAATAAAGGTACTAAATTGAAACTACCCAAAAACAAATCACCATCCCCTACCTGCCTCCCTGCAATGTGGACCCAAAACTGCCCACCCCTCAAACTTTGCAGAGTGCCTGTAAACCCTATACCCCATTTCTCAGTAACAGGGAGCGCTGCCAATCACCCTCCCATTTGTTGAAGCCCACCCTACCCCCAACAAGTAATAAGTGTCCCCGCAGCATATTCATATAGTTACAATCAGTTCGGTCTCAAGTCGCCATCAGCGCCGTTGGGTTCTCCCTTCGTGTCAATCCGGAATATCATTTCTCAGCCGGCCAGGTCACGTACAATGGTGGGAGTTTTTTAAGACTAATCGTAAACTTTTCGGAATGGTTGCGCATACCAACAGTTCAATGCCATTCTGTATCACCGTCCATCTGTGGCAACTGCACATTAGGCAGGTGTTGGCCTTCGGTAGTTCTCTTGTCGGCTATCTCTGTCTCTTCGTTGCGATATTGTCCCGGCTGGCACCATTTCTTCTCCTCCCAATGTCTGCGGGAGTGGTTCCTATAGTCCCCGGGTTCCTCCAGCCATCAAGCGAATCACCCACCTCCTCGGGAGAGTCAAAAAAACACGTTTTCCCCTCCGCTACCACTCGGAGCTTGGCAGGAAAGAGCATTGCATATATTGCAGTTCTTTCTCACGCAGCCGTTTCTTAACCTCTAGGAATGAGCGCCGTTGGTTCTGGACTTTAACTGTAAAATCCGGGAAGGAGGTGATTGTAGCATTTTAGTAACGCAGTGGAGGTGCATAGCGAGCAGCCTGCAATATAACATCTCAATCTCTAAAATTGAAAATCCTCGCCAGTATGGTCCGGGGATGCACGCCCGGTCGCAGTGGGCCCCCCCGATATTCGGTGAGCACGCTCCATGGAGAAATAGTTGGAAAGGAGTTGGGGCTGCAAATGCTGCGTTATAAGTTCCTCTATAAACAGATCAATTTCTCAGGTACTCCTAGGATGCAAACATTGTTTCTGCATGCGCGGCCCTCATAATTCTCCAATTGCGTTTCAAGGGCAGCCGCTGCGGTCTGAAGCTGTTTCGCCTGCATCTCGAGCTCTTTGGTAGTCATATTGAGTGTGATTATAGACTCTTCCGTGGCTTTTACTCGGGGTCCCAGATTCCGCAGGTCAGTGTGCATCAGCGAAACCTCCGTGGCCACAGTGTCGATCTTGCCTTCGAGTGTTGAGTGGATACCCTGAATGGCAACTATCAAGTCCTGCAGTGTGGGGCTGCTTTCTCCCGGTCCTGACTTTGGGCGTTGCTCCTCCCCTTCTATTACCTGGAAGTCTGCTTTAGCATGGGTAAACTTGCCCAGTTTGGTTTGATGGGACACCTCTGAACCTTTATGGGCTGCCATTGTCCATCTTCCGCACAGGTGGGTTGGGGACATCTTCTTCATCTCCTGCTGGTTGGTTGTCGAGCTTCCCTTGTGCCACTGTGTTAAGCGCAGTCATCAGCCACCTTGAAGGCCTCCCGCCACTATATTGCTGCCACCAGGACCTGTACATCGTGTTTCTAGCACTGCCCCAGTCTGACCCACCTGTCTTGGGTACCTGCAGAAATGCCGGACTTTTTTGGACAAAATGGGTCACAGTCTTTGAGTACTCGGGCCCTGGTAGAAACAGCACTTTTATTATTCTGTCTCCAACATTAATAGCAGTCTTGCTCTTGTGTTCTCTCAGAGGGTGGTTTGCTGTGTTAATGTAAAGCCTATCGCAGCCGGGCAGCTCCTAGGCTGACGGGTTATGTCGGCAGCAACCAGGCCAATTATAGGCACGTGGCTCTTCCATGCCCCCTCAATGTCCCCGTGGCCACTCGCCCGCCAGCTCGGTGTTAAGGCGGTGATCACAGTTGCAGCGGGCCACGGCCAGGGCACTACCATGTCCCTCGTTGGTGCCGGGGCAGAACAGGCTACTCTGGTCAGCGCTCACCAGTGGGTCCTTGTTGTTTGATAGTCCTTCGCGAGGGCTCAGTCAGCAGGCGCAGCAGTCACCGGCCGCCTACGATCTTCACTGCGGGCCAGCAATACTTCTGGCATGCTCTGCTCACCAGCCCCCGCATCAGCACGGCTGTGTCTCTTCCACGCTGCTGGGTGTTCCGGCTGGCGAGTCTCCGCTCTCTTTGTCTCCGACGGTGCCGGGGAGCTAGATCACGTCACTCCCTAGGGTCGCGCCACTCGTGCCATCTCAGCGGTTCAACCCCGCTGCAGGCCGCACTCGTAAATTGCTGGTTTCTGCTTCGCGACTGTGCCCCAAAGTACGACGGCTACTCTATAGGGTATCTGGACCTTCCGGTAGTGGTATATTGCGCTGCAGCGGATATTGATCGGAGATATTGGATCTTTTGGGCAGGTGCCCGACAGAGCTCCCTCACAGTGCGGCAATCTTGGTTGGTCACTGACCACACCCCCACTAGTTTTGAACTTTGGGGTGGATGTGAGAGTGGGTCATACCTGCACAAGTATAATTCATGCAGGCCATGAGGTAATGTTGATTTGTACATATGTGTCAGTTTTGTTTCTGTGAGTAGCCAAATACAGTTGCCAGAGTAGATATGAAGATGTGGAATGTGTCGTCTGCAGCTTGCTGTCTGCCAATGGATTTTCATGACTGATTGTGTGAATGTCCACTTTGAGTACACTGTCATAAGCAAGAGCTATTGGCATCACTGTAAAAGTTGCATCAACCTAGCCTTGCATTGTCTGAGTTGTGTGTTGGCAAATGTGGCATTTCACCCTTTGTAGGCATATGTGCTCATTAATTGGTCATTATTGCCCTTGAAAAGTGACCAGGGATGGATGTGATGATTGCTACATTTGCAATATCACGAATCTTGAACAATACATGGCAGCCCATTCCTTTGAGGGGTGCAGCCCCATCAATGTCCAAGTAATGAATGTGTGTTGTTGTTCTACCTGAGGTAAGACTACCCCGGGTGCACATGCCCACACTTGCCAGTACACTACACACCTATGGATATTGCTGGCATTCTGATTTTGAATGTCTGAGGTATGGTGACACCAAGGGAGATGGTGTCATTGTGATGATGTCTCTGGTTGTGCTGAGGAAAACACATTGCACTGTGAATAAACACTCATTTGACACTGGAACAGTACACCAAGTTCCATGAGTTTTTGCATTATCACAAATATTGTTACCTTTGATCTGGTTTAGCAAGGGTCGCCCTTGTGTGTGCCCATGAGGGCTCCCACTGTGCACATTAAATACTGACTTATGGCCTGATGGAAATATGTGTTTGTTGAAAGTCTCCTTGATGGTTCAATAAATTATTGGCCATTGTTTCAGTGCCAAATGTGGACAAAGTGGACTTAATTCTGCACATGTCTTTCATCCTCACAAGATGTACCCATATTTCCTTGTTTCACGATCACTATGTCACTTGTGTTCTTGAGCCACAGGTTGTGCCACCCTTCCAGAATCCTCACCCGTGCTGGCAGCTCATCTTAAACAATGAGATGTGCACTAGACAAACCAACACTGCTTGTGGATCCTACGTCCTGTGACTCATGCGTACTTCTACTACTATACAGGACACAATCTGCATATTCAAAAATTGATTATTTTTTCCGGAATACACTACAGATTGAGGTGCTAGATGGAGATTGGCTGCAAATGACATTCTCAAAAGATGTCCGTTTACACATGCAGATTAGTATTTGTGTACAGCGGCCCCAGTCCACACATGGGGACTGTATCCTACATTGTTGTTGGCCCATGCTTCTTTCAAAAACAATATTGTTTTTGACTAGAAATATTTCCATGTCAACTGTGACACAACCACTTCTGTGTTGTTGTAGTTGGAGACACTGAACGCAGTACTGAGTGTCTGTGTCTGTGGACATGTGTGTTGTCTGTGTTGATTTCCTCTGTGCTTTACTGTACACAGATGCATCACAATGTAATACTTTTGTTAGTACATTGGAGTTGTATTGTCCTGCGATGTTTCTGTGTGTGTTGTGTGGACTTATGCATTCACTTTTTGATACACACATATGTGTGTTTATTGCAATTCCTGGTCCAGCGTCAAATGTGTGATTCCCCTAGTATTTAGCGTGCTAACTGTACCTACCTGGTGATTACATTCCCTCATTATACATACACGACATGCTATTGACCAATGTATGGATTGTGATCACAATGATGCTCAGGGCGTCAGAAAGTAATTGGCACACAATCTGTGATCATCTCTTGAACTTGGCCTCTGTGCTTTTTCTGGTAGTAGATTTGTAGTAAAATGAACACTGCTGATGATCAAGAGTGTGGTATGTAGGTCAGACTGTCCAGTTGTGACTTGCCTTCCTGCAAGGACCGTATATTAAACGCAAACTCCCTGCACCTGCCATGACCTGAAAGTGATGTTCGTGTTGCCGAGATGACACTAGCTCTGTCAAGGCATGTAAAGCAGTGCACTATGGTGGTCATTAGTGAAAGGCTGTCCCCCAGCCTCTATTTACAGAACATCTGGTGATCCATGGAAATCATGGCCTAATGTTGCAGTGGCTTGGGGGGACTGTGTAAGTGGGTGCACCTGCCCATTGACCAATGCGCAAATGCCATCATGGCAATTCCAAGGGTACTGAACACTTTCTGATTAGATGTCAACACCCTGAGGGTCTATCGTCTTCAGCCCCCCTATCATGTGGGTCATCCCAGTCTATGACAGCTTCTCCACACACACATACAGTCCTTGATCAACTTTAGCTGGTTGGTCTGTCATGTGTGCATATCAGTCCCCAGTATTTCACAGTGCAAAGGTTTGTAAGAGACCATTTAGTAGATGATGAATCTTTGTTTGTTAAGGGTCCCTGGAGCAATTGCATCTCCACTCTACCCATTTCTCAACATTGCCAGTTACTTTGCTGCAACAGTGTGTTAATGGCTTTCATTGAAAAATACCTTTGTGATTGTTTATATAGACATTCCTGCAGCATGTAGTGATTTTGGGACTGGGTTTCATCATAAGTTACATTGTTCATGTACACATTTCTGGACTTAATTCCACCAAACCCCAGATATGCATCTACATGTATAGGAGTATTTCCCCCAACACCAGATATGCATCTACACGTATATGGGTATTTCCCACAACTCCAGATATGCATCTACACGTATGGGGGTATTTTCCCCAACCCCAGATATGCATCTATATGTATGGGGGTATTTCCCCCAAATTCAGATGTGCATCTAAACGTATGGGTGTATTTCCCCCAACCCCAGATCTGCATCTACATGTTTGGGGGTATTTTCCCCAACCACAGATATGCATCTACACGTATGGGGGTATTACTCCCAACCCCAGCTATGCATCTACATGTATGGGGGTATTTCCCCAACCCCAGATATGCATCTACACATATGGGGGTATCTGTCCACAACCCCAGATATGCATCTACACATATGGGGGTATTTCCCCCAACCCCCGATATGCATCTACACATATAGTGTATTTTTCCACAACCACAGATTTGATTCTAGATTGCTGTGTCTATTTGCCCAGCCCATATATTGACTCTACATTGCTGTAGGTATTTGCCACCCCCCTATTGAAGCTATATTGCTGTGGGTATTTGTGCAACCCACATGTTGACTTTACATTGTTTTACATTACATTGCCACCTCCATCTTAACTCTACTATGCTGTAGGTATTTGCCACCCCCTATTGACTCTACATTGCAGTGGGTATTTGCACAACCCACATGTTGACTCTACATTGCTGTGGGTATTTGCCACACCCCTATTAACTATACATTGCTGTATGTATTTGCCACCCCCCAGTGACTGTACATTGCTGTAGCTAAGTGCCACCCCCCCATGTTGACTCTACATTACTGTGGGTATTTGCACAACCCACATGTTGACTCTACATTGCTGTGGGTATTTGCCAACCCCTATTCACTCTACATTGCTGTGGGTGTTTGCACAACCCACATGTTGACTCTACATTGCTGTGGGTATTTGCCACCCCCTATTGACTCTACATTGCTGTTGTTATTTGCGCAACCCACATGTTAATTCTACATTGCTGGGGGTATTTGCCACCCCTATTGACTCTACACTGTTGTGGGTATTTGCACAACCCACATGTTGACTCTACATTGCTGTGGGTATTTGCCACACCCCCTATTGACTCCACACTGCTATTGGTATTTGCCCCCATTCACTCTACATTGCTAAAAGTATTTGCCCCCCCTATTGACTGTACATTTCTGTAGGTATTTTCCCCCATTTGACTCTACATTGCTGTAGGTATTTCTTCCCCTCCATAGACTGTACATTGCTGTAGGTAGTTGCCACCCCCATGTTGACTCTACATTGCTGTGGGTATTTGCCACACCCCCTATTGACTCTATATTGATGTGGGTATTTGCCACACCCCCTGTTGACTCCACACTGCTATAGGTATTTGCCCCATTCACTCTACATTGCTAAAAGTATTTGCCCCCCCCTTGACTCTACATTTCTGTAGGTATTTGCCCCCCATTTGACTCTACATTGCTGTAGGTATTTCTTCCCCTCCATAGACTGTACATTGCTTTAGGTATTTGTCACCCCCATGTTGACTCTACATTGCTGTGGGTATTTAACACACCCAATTTTGTCTGTACATTGCTGTATGTGTTTGCGCAACCCACATGCTGACTCTACATTGCTGTGAGTATTTGCCAACCCCCATGTTGAGTCTTCATTGCTGTACGTATTTACCAACCCCTATTCACTCTACATTGCAGTGGGTGTTTGCACAACCCACATGTTGACTTTACATTGCTGTAGGTATTTGACACCCTCCTAGTGACTCTACATTGCTGTGGTTATTTGCGCAACCCACATGTTGGCTCTACATTGCTGGGGATATTTGCCACCCCCTATTGACTCTACGTTGTTGTGGGTATTTGCCACCCCCCATGTTGACTCTAAATTGCAGAGGGTTTTTGGAAAGCCCCATGTTGACTCTACATTGCTGGAGGTATTTGCCACCTCCCTATTGACGCTACATTGCTATGGGTATTTGTACAACCCACATGTTGACTCTACACTGCTGTGGGTATTTGCTATACTATAAATACAAGAAGATACATTAAAAAGCATATGAACAATATACAATTGTTGATTTTTTTGCATAAATTAAAATATGCATAAAGATTTGTTGATTGATTTTGTACACATTATATAACAATTTTACATATCAATTTCCTTTGGTTTGTTAATTTTGCACAAATTACCGAGACTCCAAGGCGTTCCTTCATCCAAAAACACTACATTGCCTTTAACCTTTCTTTACATGAACAGGAATACTTGCTATCACCTTTGGGGACTATTCCTCTATTCCTTATAACCACCCAATTTCCACTTTCCACCCTGAGTTTTTTTAAATTCCTCTTTTTATTATAAAATTCCTTATTCTCCATATGCATTCCTCCGGCTCTCTTCTTTACCTCCTCACTATCAACCCAAACATTCTCTGTTTCACACAGTCAAGCAGGACATTCCTTCCTACCTGGTTCCCTTCCCTTCAAGGACACAAATGGTGCAACACTAGTCACAGAATGAGGAGTCGTTCTATGTGCCCATATCATCTTTCTCATTTCTCTCTTCCAAGGAAGTCTATTAGCTACATATAGTTGTATATTTTGCATTACAAGATGATTAACTCTCTCTATTAACCCATTGGCTTTTTGGGTCTAAAGAGAGACTCTTTCTAATTAACTATTCCCATTCTGGTAAGATAACTTGTCATTTCCTTAGAGACAAACTGTACACCATTGTCAGACACTATAATCTTTGGTACCTCTTCATTTATGAGGACCTCTTCCAAAAACTGAATGACATTCACCGTGTTTACCTGTTCCATTGTTCTCACTACAAACCATCTCGTAAAGTAGTCTACAAGTACCAAAACATATTTATCTGTTGCCCCTAATTTTGCCACAGGCCCAGGAAAAAAGATTGCTAATCTTTACCATAGTCTCTGAGGAAAATTAGTACATTCCAATAGAAGTTGTCTCACAATCTTAGTATTATTGCTCTTAGCACACCCAAAACAATTCTTCACAATTTCGTCAATATCCTCATCCATACCTGGCCACCAGAATTACTATCTACCCCTAGTCTTTGTCATATTTAGCCCAGGATGCTCTTCATGCGCAATAGGAATGATTTGCCTGCAGCCGCCACTAAAAGGTACAATTTGATTTCTTCTTATCAATTTCCCACCAGTTATACTCAGTTCATCCTTCACTTTAAAATATGTACCCATCTCTATATTCAAAACTTTTTCATCACCCCATCCATCCTTTACTTCCACCTCTTTCATCAAAGAGTCATTCTCCCTTGCAGAATCCCACTCATCAGTACTCTTTAACAATCTCTACTCCACTCACCGGCATGCTCGGCAAAAAATCTCCAATTATATTTAAACTTCCCTTTACATATTCCACATCAAAGTTGTAGTCCAACACTGACAGCATCCACCTTGAAATACCTGGAGTGACACCTCCTTCCAATCCCCTTCCGCCTTTAATTAAATATGATAAGGGTTTGTGATTGGTCCTGACTTTAAAAGGCAAACCCCATACATAAAATCTGAAATGATTGATTCCCCAGCAACAAGCTAGGGCCTCCCTCTGTATTACAGAATATGATCTCTCCACTCCTTGTAATCTTCTATATGCAAAATCTATTATGCGTTCCTCTCCTTTTACAGCTTGCATCAAAACTGCACCAAACTCCACACTACTGGCATCAGTGGCAATGTAAGTTTTCCCTGACAAATAAATGTACCCTAACGTAGGTGCCTGAATTGTGCTCTTTTTGACCATCTCAAAAGTCTTATCACATTCATTACTGCACACAAATATAGCATTCTTCTTCATAATCAGTCTTAGGAGCTCTACTGTTTCAGCAAAGTTCTTCAAATACTTCAAACAATCTTCAGCAAGACCAAGCAATGATTTCCCATTCGGCTTTGTTGGATGTTCTTGGTGCCATTTCTACTGCTGGTGCGATGCTCCTGTTTGGTTTAACACCTTTATTCCGTTAGCCATTAACTCATGTCCCAAATAGGTTGCCTCCTTCCTTCTCAATTGACACATTTCTTTCTTAGTTGGCAAACTGTGTTTCTCAAAGCATTCCATCACCCCTTCAAATATTTTGTCATGTTCAACTTCACTGTTTCCTATGATAAGTATATTATCTTGAAAACATAACACCAGTTTTATGTCCCCAAAAGTATTCTTCATTATTGTCTGGACCGTTGCAGAGGCCTAAGCTAGCCCAAACAGCATTCTCTTGTAATCGAATGATCCCAAAGGTGTCACACATGATGTTAAATGCCTCAAGTTTTTACCCAGGTGATAGGCAGTGGACATATCCAGTACACTAAACAAACACCGACTCCCCATGGTTGCTAACATTTCCGATATATTTGGAAGGGGTTGTCTGTCCACCCATATATTTCTATTTAAAAATCTGCAAGTCAATACATAGTCACATTTTCCGCCCTTCTTCGGTGCTACCACCACAGGCACCAAATTATTTTGATGCCTCAGTAGGCTCAATTATTTCTTGCCGAAATGTATCTAATTCTTGGTGTAATAGTTCTTTCAGCCTATTCAGAATATTCCTCACTTTGTGGACTACTGTTATAGCATGCTGTTTTAATATTATTCTGTGAGAAAAGCCCTTCAATAAACCCACTTCATCCGTAAATACACTGGGATATTCTAACATTACATAATTTTCATGCCATTCTGTCACTTCTTCAATCTTTACTCTTTCTGTCACAATTACTGGTTCTATAGTGTTTGGATTTATGATACAATTCAAATCATTTTGCTGACACAACCCTAATAAGTCCGATCCATAATTGTTCACATGCACTCGCCCATTCACAGCCTCATTTTTTAACTTAATTGTCATCCATCGCATTCCTAAAATTTGTATTCTTTTTCCTGCATACCCAACAGCTTTAATTTCTGACTGCCAAGTATTGGATGACTACTTCCTGTTCAATTTTCTTCATATATTTTGTTTGAGAGAAGTGTAGAAAAACTTCCAAAATCTACCAGTGTTCTTGTCATTTTATCAACTATAAATATAGGTTTTTCCCATGTATTCATACTTTCTGATTTCACTTTGCATATCTATGACACAATTATACCTTCCTATTCACCATTCTTTATTACACCTTCCGGCCTTTCATCTATTGTTACAATGATTTCCTGTTTGCTCTCACAGACATCATCAACTTCCTGTATCTTTTTGATAGCAACTCTTGTCTTGCAAACTTTCGCAAAATGTATTCTCCTTCCACAGTTTCTACAAATTACATTACTAGCTACACAGGTTGTGCTGGAAGCAATATGCTCAGCAGCTCCACATCAAAAATATTTTATCTCTGTAAAAATGTTATCCCCTGTCATTCTTAGCTTTCACTAGATTTGTTGTCTTTATCATTTCCTTCTTTTTTTAATCAATCAATCAACAAAGCTTTATTTCGACACGTAATGTCATAAAAGCACAAAGCACATAAAAACAATTACAAATTCATTATTTTTAAAACATGTCGTAAAAAATCCAATTTGAAATGTACAATAAATATCTAAAAATGTATTAAATTTCGCAGCTTTGGGAATTAAAAACAATATTGTAAAAATTTTAATTGGAACTGCTAGATTTTTGCCTGATTAGCCATGCCCAACCTAGGAATTTGGCCACTCCACAAGCTAGGGTGGTATTGGTGGTGGTTTTGAGGATTCGCATAGCAACAATGTGATCCCTTGTTCCTAATAGTAAACAGGCAGGTTTAAGCCATTTCGTCCTAGGTAATAGATAGGCTGGGCATGCAAAGAAGAAATGGGAGACGCTTTCGGTGACACCAGGACAGAATGGGCAGTCAGGAAGGGTCTTGTGGGGGGGTTTCCACTTACTAGTATGGTTGCGAACTGGGAGCGTCCCGAACCTAAACTGGATAAAAAGTGACCTGTCCCTGGGCTTAGTAATAAAGTCAAGGTATGGTTCTAAGAGGATAGTTGACTTATGTTGATAAAAAGCCTCTGTCAGCCTTCCAATGTTGGGATCTCTTTGTTCCGAGGCATCCACCCAAGCCCAATAGGCTCGCTTAACTTCGATCTTTGATAAAGGTTCCCCCGCTGGCCAGTCAGTTATAAGGCCGGTTGCAGTCAGGAGTTTTTTTGTGTTTACAAGCCACTCAATTTTATGGGCACCTTGTAGGTTCATAACCTCCCTGAGCCCTTCAGCATAGTTAGAGAGCTCAGGGGTTCGCCACAGCCGCGCCCAATATAACAGAGGGCGGAGGGTGGCTAAATCCCTAATTGAACGCCTGCCAAAATCACTAAAGAGTGGTTTAGTCGGGGTGCCCCTGGGAAGTGATACAAGTTCCCTAAAGAACTTGTTTTCACTGGTCGTCAGTGAGTCAACACAACTGTAGCCCCATAGTTCGGCGCCATAGAGTGCACTACCCACAGCCTTTGCAGCATAGATGTTTAGTACTGGGGTAATAGGTTTAGAGGTGGAGGCCCGAAATTCCTTACCCAAAGCACCAGTTACTCTTTTCAGATTAAGTGCCATTTTATCTATATGAGGCTGCCATCTGAGCCTGTCGGAGATTCTGATTCCCAGATAGTCAAACTCTCTGACACGCTCCAATGGTTTCCCTTCTAGGGTCAGAATGGAACCAGAATATTTTGAGGGATTAAAATAGAGGAGTTTAGTCTTGGCGGTGTTGATGACGAGGCCTCTGTGCTCACAGAACAGAGAGAAGCGCTGTAGCAGCTTCTGTAAACCAGACGGAGTTTTTGATATTAGCAAGGTGTCGTCTGCGAAAAGAAGTGCTGGAACTTTATCGCCCGCCAAAGCGGGAACATCCGCTTCGACTTCAAGCAGAAATGAGACCACGCCATTGACAAATAGCGTAAAAAGTGTTGGCGCCATGACACACCCTTGTCGAACCCCTCTATTCACTGGGATTTTATTTGTTTTCTGGCCCTGTGACCCCCATCTAATGCAGGCATAGTTCTCTTCGTGCATTCGGATGAGGAGTTTCAGAATGTAGGGAGGGATGCCCAACTCCTCCAAAATCGACCACAAACGGTCGCGGGGGACCAGGTCAAAGGCGGTTTTAAGGTCAATGAACGCAAGGTATAAAGCACCCTTGCCGATGGAAACCGTCTTCCAATGAAGAAGCATTAACCTAAAAGCTTGGTCAATGGTGCTGGTGCATGCCCTAAAACCCGCCTGGAACTTGGTTAGAATCCCTTCCTCGTCCACCCAGGAATGTATCCTCTCCAAAAGAACCCTGCCGACCAGCTTCTGACCTGAATCGATTAAGCTGATTGGGCGATAATTCGCCGGGTCTCCCCTTAAGCCCTTCTTGAAAATGGGGATTACTTCTGCACCCTTCCATGACTCCGGCACCGGGGATCCACTCAATAGGCTGTTGATATAAATAGTGAAAAACGCAGCCCAGCCTGTTGGATTCGCTTTAAAAAGGTCTCCCGGTATGCCATCAGGACCTGGTGCCTTGGCAGATACAATCTTATCAATTGCAGTTTGGACCTCCTTCTCCTTAATACTGGGGAACAAGACATGGTCATGGGATTTTTCTGTAGTCCCAGGGCTGGTGAGCTGGTCTACCACAACCTCAGGATCTGCGTACAAGTTCTTGAAGTGGTTGAACCATTCCCCATCCGTAATGTGGTTAGGGATTTGCGCCTGGGCGCAGCTGGATGATCTTCTCATGATGGACCAAAAAAGCTCGCCATTTTTTGCTTGGCTCGCTAATTTCAGGGAGACCCAACGCTGTTCTTCCCAGAGTTTTTTAGCAGATGCGAGGGCTTGCCTATAAAGCAGCCTCGCTTGCCTAACCTCAGCAGAATTATTAGATTTGATTGCGGAAATTAGGCAATTTTTCTTAGTTCTGCAGTCTTTATTAAACCAATCGTTCTCTCTTTCAGCTCTGGGGTTAGGTTTTTTCCTGCGGTCAATGAACAATGCCCCAATTGCATTCATAGAATCCACATAGACTTTAGTATGGCTAGAGTTGTCCTCAGATAATGAGGAAAGCCTGGTGGTATAGTCAGCAAGAATATTCTCCAACTCAAAAAGTTTAATATCGTTAAGAGCGATTTTAGACCATTTAAGGGATCTACCACAGTTAGAAGGCTCAAGCTGTTTGGTCAACAGCTGCATGCCTGGTAGAGGGGAAGTAGCCTGTCTATGCCAGACTTCACGCATGGTGAGGGACAGGGGGTTATGGTCACTGGATGTAGATGGAATTACAACCATGTCGACAACAAATTTCCATCCCCTCTTGTCAATTAAGATGTAATCTATTCTGCTTTGACTGCCTACTCTATTAAAAGTGTTAGCGCCCGCTAGATCAGAAGGGGTGCGCCCGTTGGCAGCTCTTAAACCGAATTCCAACGCTAAGGCGTTCATTTGGATTACGGCAGGGGTCCATCTTTTAACAGGGTTCAAGGAAAGTGAGGGGATGTTCCATCTAGTGTCCTCATCATGTGCACCCAGTAAATCTTCTGCGGCAAGTGGTTCAAAAGAACAATTGAAATCACCGGCGACAAGAAGATAAGAGTTCGGGGTGCATGCAGAGAGTATCTCTGTAAGTGCTGTAATGGTGAGCGACTTGGCACCCCCTTGAGTGCCACGGGAATAAACGTTAAGAAGTTCCCAGGGTGGACTATTCTGGGTGTCTTTGATAGTAAGCCTCATTATATCAGGCGTGGAGCGACCGTCAATGGTGACCATCAGGTTGAGATCCGCCTTGATCCAAACCATTAGGCCGCCAGAAGGGCGCCCACGACCTGACGAAATGGCTGGCATAAAAAAGCAACAGAACCCTGGTTTGTATATTGGATCTACGCTCCATGTTTCCTGGAAGATACATATGTCGTATTCTTCTATGAATGTGTTCCAGTCAGGGAGATCTAGTTTGTTGCGTAAACCAGCAATATTCCAAGAGACAATCTTAAGAAGACCAGGTGTGAATACCCCGGAAGTTGAGGGATTTGAGGGATAAATTTGCGGTGGCTCAGAACTACTAATAGACCTCGTCAGGCTCGCTGACATGGTTGGTAAATTCAGCCCCAAATGTTCAGTCACTAAGGTGGGCTCTGGGGGACAACTTGCTGAGAAAAGTGGAGGAGGGGCTGGGGTGACTTTACTGACCTCCAGTCAATCGACAGCTTCAAGACTGCTGAAGCGATTTGCTGTAGGGATAAAGTCTAGGGGTGGCAGATGTATAGGCCGACTCCCCCGTAGATGGCCTCTCCCTTTTCCATTTACAGCTGTCCAAGATTCTGTGAAATGGCCAGGTGGATAAAAGTAGGTTAAAGGGAGAGTTAAAATACTTGAGCCTGTGGTGGTCGACCTCCAATTACAAATATGCTCAACTGTTCTAGTATCCTTGAAGTTAATTAGGATGCAGTCCCCCTTTATGTTTTTAGCTAAGTGGCCTATCCATGGAACCCGTCGCACCATAAGAATTTTGGCGCTGATGTGTGGGGGTAGTGGTCTATTTGTGTTGAGCCAGTATACCACCCTATTCCTTAGGGTTGCTGGTGACTCAGGTACATTACTCTCCAATTCGGGCACTCCTGCCAAGATTACAACATATGGAGCTGTTTCAGGAGGCAAGTTGGGAGTATTAGCCATGGTTATAGACTCTGGAGTTAAAAGCCTAGCAGCCTCTTTTAATTCAGTTTGGCTGGACAAAATGGATTTCCTTGAGTTGCCTGCTCTAGAGGAGACGTTTGGTGTGATTAGGGGTTGGCTTTCGGTTAGGGCTGGTGGAAAAGGTTTAGGGGCCAACGGGACTTTCTTAACTCTAGGGATGGCAGGTGGGTTAGGGACCTCTGGCCTAAGAGTGGAGCTTGGAACAGTGGACAGACCCCCTAGAATGCATTCGATCCTGGCTAGATGTTCTTCGATTTTAAGTAGTCTATCCTGCACAGGACAGAGAGAGGACCTAATTAAATCCCGTATGTCGTGCAAACATAGAGGGTCAGGGGTCCCTCCCTTGGCCGCTACGCTTTGCCCATCTCCCTCCTCCTGGCTCATTAACCTTAATGATGTGAGAATAGGTTGGGGGACAGGATCATCCAGTGATGCCCCCTTTGAGGGTTGCTCGATGATATCAGGGGTTTTATTCATTTTTCCCTTTTGGCTTGGCACCTTATGTTTGCTTTTAGGATGTTTGCCCTTTCTGCCAGTGTTAGGCGGGCGCCCTTGTGTTGTTTTGGGAATAGCCCCCAAGTTACGCTCCCGAAGCTGCCTAGTGCTACACTCCGGGGCTGTGCTATGGACAGACGGCAGAGGGCAAGGAGACAATAGCAAAGAATCCAGGACCAAAGACTGGTCCTCCACTAAAGTATTAGCAACCGTTCCGCTAGCTGGCAGCTCCTGGGCTGATGCATCTGTGTCAGATCTAGCTACGCTTGTGGGAGATAAAGATTGACATACTGGAGACCGAGCATTAGCAAGGTATCCCAGGGACGACCTTCTGGCGGCTGCCAGATCCTGGGAGACGCGGCGCTCCAGAAGCATTATTTCTTGATCAATGACACAATTAACTTTAGTCACAAATTGGTCCATTGTCCCCGTAAAATGAGCGTTTGCCGCCCTGGCTTTGTTGTCCTTTGGTGGCATAATGATGGACAGTAGAACAAACTGCAAGGAGAGGTAGTACCGCAAGTGCAAAGGCAATAATTAATAGATAATCAATTTCGCAAAACAGTGTTGTGCGCAAGGCGCCCGTGGAAGAAAATGTGGCAACAGTACCTTAGATGGAGTGGAGTGCAGGAAACGTTAGAGGAGTTACCCAGCCCAGACTATTCCAGGCAGTGACGGGCAAAGACGGGCCCGCCCTTGGCCCGGGCTTCGCCCGGGCGCTGCCCGCGCGCGTCCCGCGCTGCGTGGAGCCTGGGTGTTATTTATACAGCCCGGGCGCTGCCTGATGACATCAGCGGCAGGCGCCCGGAGCTGAGGGTGCTGGGAACTGTAGTTGTGCTGCCTCCCGGCGGTGTCCCAGTTCGGGTAGGATTCGTCGTGTCCCCGCTGAAGATGCCGTTCCCCTCACGGCGAGCCTGTGTCCAAAGAGCGACAGTGGTGAGTTGAAAAAGCGCGTCCTTCTTTTTTGTTAACAGCATCTTCCACCTCTTTCACTATATCTCTATTAGACTTGGCTTTTTCAGCGGGTTCACAACCAGACTTTTTGCTTTTTGGCCTCCTGTTTTTTACCTTCTTTTTGTTGGTTTTAGGACTATGGGAACTTTACCACTGCTATTCAGTGCTAAAGTGCATATTCTCTCCAAGTAAATTGTGTATGGATTGGTGTATCCATGATTGGCTTATTTGATTTACTACTATGTAATGTGTACATGTGTGCCCAGGGCCTGTAAATTCAATGCTACTAGTGGGCCTGCAGCACTGATTGTGCCACCCACACCAGTAGCCTTTCAAAGGGGTTCTCAAACCTGTCACTGCAGTGTATGTGCACAGTTTTTAACTGCCATGTCAAAAAGGAAAGTGCACCCACTTGCCAGGCCCTAACCTTCCTGTTTCTTTCATGGAAGACACCCCTCAGGTACGCCCAAGATACCGCCATGGGCAGGGCGCAGTATATGTGAAAGGGAGGACATTTACTGGTGTGTGTTACATGTCCTGATAGTGAAATACTGGGCAATTCGTTATATACTATTGCAAGGCTATCTGTCTCATAGGTTAACATGGGAGTTGCTTTGTAACATCTTACAAGCTTCTGTTTTCATGGGAACAAGATAGAGAAATTGAGTTTAGGCTTCCTGAATTCAGAATTTAAAGATACATCTTTTAGTAAAGATGATTTTTATATTGTGTGTTTGAAAATGCCACTTTTAGAAAGTGGGTATTTTCCTGCTTAACCATCCTCTGTGCATCTGCCTTTTGTATATTCCCTGTCTGGGTTTAGAGTGACAGGAGCAAGGGATGAGGGTTCACACTAGACAGACACAAGGGGGGTTGAGGGGTGTCCTGCCTTTCCTGGGTGACTCAAAGCCAGGCTAGATAGACCTGGCTGCATTTAGAGTAGTGGGAGGAGTTGTTGTTTGCACCTGAATGGACAGTGGCTGCCTCTCACGAGCTGTCCCCACCTCCTGTGGTGAACCTGGCCTGAGCCAGGCTGAAGTGGTTTATGTGTGCCAGAGGAAATTTCTTTGTACCAACTTCAAAGGAAAATGTGGTATACATTTTAGGCCATACCCCAGAACTTTAGATTACTGCTGGACTAAGGAACCTGTCAGGAAGAAGAACAGGAAAAGCTGTGAGGAGAGACGACTACTTTGTTGTGTGCTTTGCTGGGTTGGCCTGCGTTTGCTGCTTCTGTCTAGGGCAGGGAAAGGACTGGACAGTTCTTTCTGCATTCTAATTATCTCAAAGGGCTTGATGTAGAGCTTGCCTCCTATTGGAAGTCTCAGGAAAATCAAACGCTTCAACTTCTTTTGGGTGCCGGCTTCTGGAACTGGACGTTTCAGCTGCCCCAGATGAAAAAGGTAACCCAACGCCTTCAATGGCATCGCTGATGGCTTTGTGACCTGAAGGCACCACAGAGGGCAATGCTGCACTTCACACCTCAACCCTGGTCTCACCGATGACGCTGCCACTGAGCCATTGAGCCACTGCTTGCACCGTGACCTGTGGGCGCCGCACTCTGCACCACCTCGCTTCCCACCACCACCTTGGTTTCCCAGAGGATGACGCAACACTATCACCAATGCTAATGCCTGCACCGTGACCTGTGGACACCACTTGTGGAGAACACAGAGCACTGTCCCGCAGCCCTGGTCTCATCCACGATACTGTTCCAGGCTGACCTCCGCTGCCTATACCATGTGTTTGGGGCCCCGCTCGCAGGTTACTGAATGAACCACCCCATCCCACACTGCAGCCTTGGCCCATCAACGCCAGCGCCATCAACTCCAGATTGTCAACCGACGCTGCGGCCTGTACCGCCACTTGAGGGCCCGCCCACTGCATTGTCCAGTCTTGCACCAGAGCCTTCTGTCTACCAATGACAGTGCTTCAGCAACAATGATGCAGTGGCTTGCACTGTGACCTGAGGGAACCGCACAGCTCCACTTCACAGTGCAGCCCAATCCCTGTCGATGCCGGCGCTCCTGACTTCAAACTCACAGATTTCGACCTGCAATGCGTGTGACTTCAAGCACCCAGCGACTGCTGCACCGACTCCTGGAAACGATGCCTACCAATTCTGCTCCTCCGGAACTCACTGCAAGGTCCGACTCCCTGCATCTCCAAAGGTACTGTTTTAAGGGTCTTCCCGACACCGAAGCTGGCCCTCGACACCACAGTCGGCCAGAACACTTGGATTTGTTTGCTCATGACGATGTAATAGCCCTGGATGGAGCTACCGACTTCAAGGAACTGTATATAAAGTCTATGTTTGCTTTATTGGTATTGTGGGTTACTATATGTTGGACTTTTATCGTTTTGGCCTTGTAGACAGATAAATATTGAGTATTTATTCTAAAACCGGTGTGGTGTCCTTCTATGGTGTTTTCACTGGATTACTGTTGGTTATATGTAAATGCTTTACAAATTATCTCTGAGATAAGCCTGACTGCTCCTGCAAAGTTACCAAGGGGGTGAGCAGGGGTTATTTTAGACGTGTAATCCCCTTATCCTGTCCTGCCTAGAGTGGTGGATTCTGCCTGGCTTAGTTGCGTACCCAAGCCAACCAGAAAACTAATTTCTAGCAATCTCCTTTTCTTTTAGAAGCATCATTCTTTCCTTTCCAACATGGAATCTTTAATTAAGACATTTTTTATAGAAATGGGGATTCTGGTTGGCTAAGGCATGCACCTAAGCCAGTCAGAACCCACTATTCTAGTCAGAGCAAGTAAGTTAGACACCAAAGATAACCTGTGCTCACCCACTGGTAGCTTGTCGCAGAGCAGTCAGGCTTATCCTCAGAGGCAATGTATAAAGGGTTTGCGCAACACACTCACATCAGTAACCTAATAAATACACCACAAAGAGACTCCAAACAGGATTATATAAAAATATAGATTGCATATTGTACATAAAACATAAATCAATATGACATGAGTCATATGTATTGTGCATGTCATGCTATTACTGAAATTGTACTCGTTATCCTGCCAATGCAAGAATGAAAAACAACATATGTAATATCAAGGTATAAAATGCAGAAGTTCGGGAAAAAATAACAACATGAGTCATCACGTGAGTGCAAGAAGGCAAATCAGGTTATGAAAAAAGCACATGATTTACCAAATGTCAACAGTGATGCAGAAATCACAAAATATCACCATCGACACCAGCCACAATAAGCCCATCTAAGCACAGAAAGACACATGGTTAATGGCTTCACAAATGTTGCAGGATATTTAAGGTAGGAACACCTAAGAATCACCATGAACATGCAGGACATAGCACACCTGTGCTCCTGGTAAATTGTTTACAGTTATTTGGGCTCCAAACATAGAGTACGGGAACACCCTCCTACTACATTTACAATGGTAATTCAGTGGCACAGCAAGACAGAACCGATCACAAACTGAGCTATATCCCAGTCATGACATTAAATGCACCACATGGAGCTCGGGACAGGATCACCCTTGCTCACTCGAGGATTCCACACAGTAGTCCCCAACAGGCAGAAGGACCCTCCTCTGCTGGGGACACACAAGCAATATAGTACCTACTGGGCTTGCGCACCTTTCAGGTGCTTTGTGGTAATTACCTGAGATTTCTATCCCACCACAACAATCCCCATTGGGATTAAACCCCAGACTCCTATGAAGAATTGCAGGGTTACTGTTGTGATGGTTTGTTATAAAACAGAGAACAGCAGATGTAGTTAGAAGAAGGTTTATTGAAGAAAGGAAACCTGGCATCCGACACCCTCGACGGTCCAGCCACAACTGTCACCAATCAAGTGTCGTCCACCTTACATTCTAAAGAATACAGGACTAGGAGAATTCCAATGTGAGGTAAGACAAGAATGTTGGAAGAGCCAAAGGTAAGTAAAATACATTTTAGTAATCATTACATCATAACAGTTACCATTGCTTTCCTGCTCCACTCGGTAAGGAGGGAGGCGTGGATATAGGCAGTTGCAAACCAATATGTCCCACAAGACTGCTGTGGCCCACGCAGTGCGACGCCATCAGCACGGTTCAGGCAGCCTCCTTTGCTCTATACTGGAAACCTCACACTGCTGCTTGGGTTCTGAGCCATGACTCGACTCGGCCCAGCACCTGGTGGTGCCAGGGGGGGTTACAGCCTAGAACATGGTGTTGTATCCGGGGCCTCCCCGCTGATCAAGACACCCGGTACTCTGGTTCACCCCCAAGGAAACCAGAGACGGCGACTTCGTTCGTGGCTGTAGCGGATCTTTCTGTGTTGGCATCAAGGAAGATGCAGTGCTCTCCACACACTGCCTGGGGAACACCAGAGACCAGCAACCACGTGCTGAAAACAGCCTAGCATGGCGAGTGGTATGAAGTGCTCTGAATGCCTGTTTCTTATATATCAAGTGCTAGGGCAGAGTAAAAGTGGTGCCAATAATAGCAATCCTTAAAACTTCCTCCAACAAGGCCTGTTCCTTCCTGGTTAGGTTTAAAAGGGGGCCAATAAACGAGCATTCACCATGTGCTAATTGTAAGGAGAAGACAGGAGTGGTGCACAGCACTCACAACGCAGATTAGATTAACATCTTCCTCTAATTTTTGTAATCAAAGGGTGGAGATGTTGTTGATTTAGCCTGTCCTCTGCACAGACTTCTTATCATCACCCTGTAAAGATGAATTGTCATCTGGTTCTTTTTACACAATGACATTAACAACTCCAGCTTTAGCATCTTCATCACACCTGCTCATCGTGGTCTCTTATCTGACTTCCCTCCACATTCGAGAATGATGGCATTGTAGATTCTCTCAGTTCAATCCCCTTGGCTTTACAACTCAGCACCATAAATTTACAATCCCTCATTTGGATGGCTTGATAGTAGGATTTTGATCCATTTTACTACAGAGAATCGTTACATTTCCCTTTGAGTGGTTGAACTTTTGTATCTTCTCATTTTTTCCAGATACTCTATTGTATTATGGAAGCTGTCATGACCTCAGATATCCTCTGCAAAACTACGGAATTCACACTTTTTGAAACTGAGGCTGAAAAAGATATCCACCAGTGGCTTCCCGACGACGATGCCTCCACATCGAACACCGGCAGTTGCCTTTACACACTGAACTTTACCTTCTAAGACATTTTTCTTCAGAATTTCTTAAAAGTCCGAAGGTAAGCGAACACCTCGTGAAATCCACTTTGTGTATCTGAACTGCTCTCCATCATGGTCAGCCATAACTTTCGACGTTACACCGGTCTCACGTGACTATAAGTCAGTAGTTGGCACTTTCATCTTTCAAGCACTAGATTTCCCTAAAAGCTTTAACAATGTATAACTCTTGGTTTTCTGATTAGATCTTTGTCATTTTGGTGTGAAATAATTGATTAAAATCTACTCTATATTTCTAGATAGGTGTGGGATTTTTCTTGTGTTTTGTCTTCACTTTATTACTGTTTGTGTGCTGCATAAATCCTTTGTACATTGCCTCTAAGTTAAGCCTAACTGCTTTTGTACCAAGCTACCAGATGGTTAAGGACAGTTCAATTTAGTGACTTTTGTGATTTTGCCTGACAAGGATTATGGCTGTTGGTTGAGCAGGGTTTCACCCCCCTCAACCAACAGGCCAATTTCTCACAAGGGTTGTTAGAAATGGAGTTTCAGGTTGGCTAGTGTGTGCACTTAAGCCACTCTAGTCAGGGCAACTAAGTTACACACCAAGTGTAACCTGCGCTCACCTTCTGGTAGTTTAGTGCAGAGCAGTCAGGCTTATCATCAGAGGCAATGTATAAAGCATTTGCGCAACACACTCACACAGCAACACAATGACTACACCACAAAAGAGACTGCACACAGGATTATATAAAATATGTATATAGTATATTGCACATAATTAAGACCAAAATGACATGAATCATAAATACTGTGCATCTAATGCTATTACTCTGATAGTATTAGTTATTCTGGAAATGCAGCAGAAAAGCACATAAATCATAGTAGGCACTCACAGATACAGGAGTACCTACCCTCCTATTAGCAGGGTTACGGTAATCTTTATGAGCCTACCAGAAACAAATTCCTTGGTCCTGGTTAAGACAAGACAAAAGTGACATGAAAAATCAAATAAATGAACACTCAACATTACACATTGGGTGCGTTGCAAAAGTCAAGTGCTCGAAATACCATTGCCCCTTTTAGAAACAATACAGTAATTTACAGGCTTCTTAAATGCAACAAGTTCCTGATCGGGGGGGGGCCTCTGTCGAGGACTCACCCAGTAATGCCACCCGAAGTTAATTCCCCAAGTTACAACCCAACAGGGGGGGGGGGTCGCACACTGCAGACTTCAACGGAGAGACCTTTCTGGGTCTCCCGATTGGAGGGAAGATGAATGGATCTGCTCATGTGTGGTGCTGCTGCTAAACACGCAATGCAGCCCCCTTTGGCCTGGATGCCTCTGAGGTTGTTTCTTACCTGGGTCTTGGCCTGGGAAGGGGGCCCCTCAGTGGTGTTCTGGTTTGGGATGCTTTGGACTCTGAAGATGTCAGTGAGTTCCCGGAGACCAGGATTCATGCTGGCGAGGCTCTGAAATCCCCTGTGGGAAGAGCCAATCTGCGCTGACGTTGGCATGCAGCCTCTCGGTGCCTCGGCAAAGTGTCATCCACAGAGTACACACAGCAAGTGCAGCGTGAGCCCAGCGAAGAGGAGACTGTTGTTTCTGGGGCATTCGCCCAGTCACAAAAGAAAGTGCCCCACCTACCTTGGTGCAAAACATTGGATCAGACGTGCTGATTGGGAGAATCAGGAGCATCTCGACATAAGGGGCAAAAACCCTGTTTGTTAGAAACCAGTGCTCACCACACACTGGGTTGCAGTAATGTTTCCAGGAGTGCCTTTAATCACAGCTCCTTGTTAGGATGACCCTGTGGTGGTGAAAATAAGATGGGTGCGGAAGCCAACAAGCCCTTAGAGAGCACTTGAGCACAAAGAGGTGAGCAGGCAGTCGGTCAGCACATAAGGCAGATTGCAGAGTCGCAGTCCCCCCAGCAGCCCAGCAGGCCAGCACAAAAAAGCAGGTAATCCTAATGGCAGTCCCTCCTGGCAGCATAGCAGTCCTCTACCAATGTGCAATTTGTAGAGCCTGTAATGAGGCCACAATCGCCAGAAACAACTTTCAAAACGTTATGAAGGCTGTCGCTGCCTGGATGAGAGTCAGCTGCCTCAAGCTCAAGCTCAACTTGGGCAAGACTGAAGTCCTCATCCTGGGGCCCAACACCTCTGCTTGGGTAGACTCCTGGTGGCCTGCCGTATTAGGAATCCCCCCGCATCCATAGACCATGCGACAAACGTCAACATCATTCTAGACACCTCGCTCACAATGAACCACCAGACCAACAATGTTTCCTCATCATGCTTCCACACTCTTTGCCTGCTTCGAAAGACCTTCAGGTGGATCCCCACTGAGGTTGGTTTGAATCCTAGGACCCTGTTTGTTCCGAGAAAAACAGTCAATAAAGTACATGCTCTTACGGTAAGTAGACAAAATATCGAAAAAAAATAACGACATACAAAGTTATCGAAAGCGAAATATCGATGAACCAAAATATCTATGTTTAGTATATCGACATCAAAAATATCGATATTGGTATTAGTAGTAAAATATCGAAGTATAATATATCGAAAGTCATAATATCGTAATAAAAAAAATCGATAAAGGATAGTATTGTGTGTATTTGTTATATATTAGAATTTATTTTATCTAAGTTTTAGAAAAATACATTTTGAGTGTATAAAGTAATGTTTTTTATATTTGATAAGAAAAGAAGTTTTTTTTATTTGATATATAGGTGCCGATTCCGATCCGTTAAAAATAATTTGCGTACGACCCGTATCCGTATTTTTTTACGTACGAGTTGCACAAGTACCGTACAAACTGGCAAGTACGATTGGGACGTGAAAGATAACTACGAATAGTGTTGGGAAAAGTCTACGAGCGTGCGTCGGAAAGTGTCCACGTCCGAATATCGTCGGGAAAAGTGTACGAAAGTGATCCGGACAGTTTCACTTACAAATTGTAAAACACAAGTCCAAGCGCGCAAGTACGATCCCGACCGCCCGTCCGAATACACAATCGCACGTAAAAAGGTCCGTACGGAGCCAACGCAGTAGCACACATGTACACGGGTAAACTCATGCCTGTGTACGAGCCGTACAGCCCCCCCACACCCAAATATGTCAGCACCATACAACACCCTGTCCGCACTGCACCCCAGGCCCGCAACTGTACACGCCGTACCCCCCCATGTACGTGCAGCACCCCCTCATGTACGTGCCGTACCACCGCATGTACATACTGTACCCCCAGGCCCCCACCGCATGTACGCACCGTACCCCCAGTCCCCCACCGCATGTACGCACCGTACCCCTGCACCACATGTACGCACTGTACCCCCAGCCCCCACCGCATGTACGCACCGTACCCCTGCACCGCATGTACGCACTGTACCCCCAGACCCCCACCGCATGTACGTACCGAACCCCTGCACCGCATGTATGCACTGTACCCCCAGCCCCCACTGCATGTACGCACCGTACCCCTGCACCGCATGTACGCACTGTACCCCCAGCCCCCCCACCGCATGTACGCACCGAACCCCTGCACCGCATGTACGCACTGTACCCCCAGCCCCCCACCGCATGTACGCACGTACCCCTGCACCGTATGTACGCACTGTACCCCCAGCCCCCCCACCGCATGTACGCACCATACCCCTGCACCGCATGTACGTACCGCACACCAACACCGTACCCCAGCCCCCTCACCCAGCATCGCATATGTACGGATCGTACCTACGCGAAAAATACTCTTACAGAACCAGGACACTGTAAAACAGCACAAGGAGGGCCAATCTGACTTGCACTACAACACAAAACACGTCAACATGACAAAATACATCTCAAAGACTGACCTGGCACATCCAAACAGGCAGACAGAGGCCCAAAATTACAACCACCACTTATAACACACCCACCAAAATTCAAACACAGCCACACCCAAAAATGGACCAATAAAAATGGCCCACACACACACCCCATGAGCCTTTGCAACAGACCCACTGCTGCCAGACCCCACGGACAAACAACCCCACACAACTCATACCTTCGCCACACCTTCACTCACACACCTTCACACAACCACCTCCACAAACATCCCCCTCTTCACATTCACACACACACACCCACAACCATCCACACCCACACCCACATCCCACACCATGCCCACAGACAAGAATCCAACGTTCACCACGGCGGAGCTGGAGCTCCTTGTCAACAAAGTCATCAGAGTCGAGCCACAGCTGTTTGGAACATTGGTCAGACAGACCAGCATAGCTGCAAAATCAGCCATGTGGCAGAGGATTGTCGACAAGGTGAATGCTGTTGCGCCCGTCCAAAGGACTAGGCATGAATGCCAAGCCAGGTGGTACGATCTGCGCAGGGCGGTCAAGAGGAAGATGAATGAAGAACATGCCCAGACCAACATCACTGGAGGTGGGCCGCCCCGCAGACCCGTACACTACCATCCCTGGGAGGAGAAGGTGATGGCCATGCTACCGCCGGTGGGACTAAACGGAGTGGAAGGAGTCGCAGAGCCTGGTGAGTACACAAACAACTCACGTAACTTGGGGGGGAATGGCATCCACACCCCAACCACCAGAGGCGCAACTAGAGCTAAATTTCAGGGGGAGGCTAAGAAAAAATTTCGTGGGGGGATGAATCTTTCAAGCCATAGGCAGAGTGGAGCTGCAGGGGCTGTTAAAGGGGTGAAACAACAGCAAGGCCTCATTAACACGCAAATGGCCTGTTAAAGACCTGTGAAGTGCTCGGGTGCGGCTGTGAGTGCACCGGGAAGCTGTCTCATCCCAGGCTGCCACACACGACGGGGGGGGGGGGCTGTAGTCCTGTGAGTCCAATGGGTGTTGCGCGCCTTCCAACCACAACAAATGCACGCACTTACCCCCAAGCACTCACCGCACACAACCACACCCAAAAACCATGCCCATGCCACTAACGTCACCATTCACCCATCACAAATCAAGGCAAGACCATGTCCAAGGCTACAACAAACACAAGACTGGATGTCCGGGAGGCTGGGAGGGTGGGCCCCACACAACACATTGTCAAAATGAGATGTAGACAACAATGTCCTCAGCCCATATGGCATAGGTACATACCCATGCACAATGCACAGGGACTGGCAAAGTACTGACAAGGTAGATGACACTGGGCCCTGCTGTATGCAGCACAAGGCCCTCCTGGGACCACTGTTCACCCAAACACCAACTCCACAAGCACAGGTATCTAGCACAGGAACTCACACACACTGTCATGCCAGCATGAACCATGAGGGGACACACACATCACCTGGGAGACCCAATGACAACTCACACTACACACAACAGCACGCCCGGTCACACCCCCCCCTAACACAAGCACACCCCCCCCCCCGGGGCAGACAACGGATTCACACACTCCCACAATGGATATGTGACACAACAAGACCAATCCAGAGCCAAGTATGCATCAGAGCCAACTATCCACAGGTCACACACTCAGGAGAACATCCCAATCTGTCCCCCGCAACATGCCCATCCCCAAGTGGACAGTGAGAGGAATGCTAGGGACATCCAACTACCTGGGTGAACTGTGTCAACTAGAACATGTATGAAACATGGATGTGGCATGAAACAGCATTAACATTGTCTCTCTCTCACACACAGGGCAATGTCGACGATCTCCCCCCAACACTGGGAGGGAAGAATCACAGTCCCAGGCACTGCGTGAAGACGATCCCACCGGCAGCGACGACTCTCACCACTCCGTGGATGACCCCGACCAACCTGGCCCCTCTGGTGTACAAGCCCCTGCAGCACCTGCGTCAGGTACATCTGTGCCAACCACCACCCCCATTCCTGCCACATCCCAGGAGACACCCAGGAGCCCTGCTCGCACTGAACAACACAGCCAGTCTGACCAGGAGGGACAAGGTTCTCAGGGCACCCAGGAGGAGGCAGGCAACCCTGCAAATGCCATCCCTCAGGGGTCCCGGAGACCCGATGTGCCCACAACGGCAGGCCAGGCTCGTGTGGGCAGGGGTGGTGGGAGTGGAGGCAGGTGGAGGCGTGAACCTGACCAGCCAGCTCAGGACCCCGGTATGACACACATACGCAACATCCTGGACTCATACCGGCGTGACACCAGAGGCATGGACCAGGTCGTGTCCAGACTTTCCGGGATGCAGGGGACCCTCGATGAGATAAAGAACCTGCAGGTCGAGCATCATGCCAGTCATCAACAACACCAAGGACGGATGCACAGGGACGTGGGACAATCACTCCGTCAGATCGCCCAAAGCCTGGCAAACCCTCCCTGTACCACCAGGCGTAGACCAGCACCAGACACAGGGAGGGACAAGGAGGAGGAGGATTCGTCTGACAGAGCGTCCCTGACATCGTCAAGGCCTGCATCTGAGGGTCCCCTGAGGAAGGTGGGTCGTCCACGTAAAAGACCGTGAGAGTTAGCGGACCATCCCCGTCTCCCAGGTCACCTGGCCTGGCACCTGGCCCTCTGGCGCAACAGCAGCACCTCACCCAATGACATTCTCTGCCACATGGACTTGCTGATCACAGTCTGACCAATGATGACCAACACTGTGGTCTGGACTCTGATGACTCCAACGGACAAGGATGCCATCTCCCCCTGTGAACTTTGGATTCTATTCCCCGGTAGAGCACCTTGGCACATCTACCAAAAGACTCACCCCACCAAAAATAAATTCACATTGTTCTGCACATGAGATGTTGCTGTCATTTTGCATTATTCAACGACATATGTGTGTGGAAATGTCTAACTATGCCTGAGTGTTGAACTAACTCCAGCCATCCATACCCTGGGATCAGAGTCTGGTACAGGACACACATGGGTCACAAGGTATCATTCAATGTAGGCATGGAGCACAACACTCACCTGTGATGGCCTCTGGCTGCTGAGGGGGGGCTTGCTAAACTGTGTGGACACACCTATTTGGGAGATCATCATCAAGGCGTAGAGGTCATGGCCCATGTGGAGGTACCCGGGGAGGGAGTCCCAGGTATGTGTGGCCAGGTGGGAGAACAATGTCCTGTATGCTGGAGTACGGTGGATGTGAAGAACGGTGGCCAGGGCAAGGTTGGATGCACGGAGATGGCCCAACGGGATCTAGGATGACAGACGTACAAGGTATGTTTGGGGTCGGGGTTGTGGACTGCCTCCTGAGTGTGGGTGGGGAGTATGGAGGTCATCCTGCAGCAGACAGTGATCCATTGCAGCTATCTATGGTGGACGGTGAGGTGGCTGGGGCGCAGGGTGTAGAAGCTGAGGTGTGCAGATGCCCCCTGGAAGTGGACCAGGTTCCTGGGAGTGCGGATGTACTTGCACCATAGAGGGCAGGGCAGTATATGAGACGGATGTTGTCATGGACCTGGGGGATGGTCTATCGTAACTTGGAGTGGATCTATCTGTGGATCATGTGCATAATGCAGAGGGCGTTGCAGCATGAGGTACAGATGCTGTGGACTAGCATGGCATATGTGAGCGAGCCAAACATGATGCACACCATCTCATGTGTGTGGCCACTGGGTGCTTGTGCAGGGCCCGCAGCAGCAGGCGCCATCTCCCTGAAAAATGCCCCATTTTGCACACAAAGACTAGGATGTCAGAAGGACAACTGCAACAGGCGCGTGTGTAAAGTAAGGAGTGTCCAGTGTCACATGGCACACCCAGAGACAATGCATGCACAATCTCCAAAGAGCCATTACACCGGATCAGGAAACTGAAGACACACCCACAGCAGCTGGTGATGGCCCATTGTGTGGTCGACCTTGCTAAAAAACATACACGACCATGTACTTCGTGCCCAATAGAGAGCCTAATCCATGAGCAACTGCATGCATGTCGCTAGACTACACATGGACTCCTATGCATTATCGACAGCCAAGTATGCCAGAGATGCCGCATGCCAAGTGGCAAGAAACCTGCATTGACAGAGACGAGGCACCTTGGAGTGTGACGAACACCTTTATTACTCAGCCTCACAGCAATGGAACTGCATCCATTGGAACAGAATCACAGGTCATTCGGCTGACCATGTGTGACCTACACTGGACACCCCCTGCAATACACAGATGTGGTAAATCCTACTAAGCTGGCACACAAGTGAAGGGGTTGAGCCTCACACCCCTTGCTGCACACGGAGAGTGTACAATTCCCCATTGAGCCTCATATGGGGATGTCCCACACCATGTCCACCATTGGCATCCCGTATGTTCCTGAGGGACGTTATACACACATTGATGCCTTCATCAGAATCCACAATCCATGACAGATGACTGTCAGGAAGGGTGACTATCAATTCATGGGAGCCATGCAACACGTCAGGTGGCCCATGGTGAGTCGACATGTATGCACGGTAACACAACATGCACAGGAGCAGTCCCCACATATCACAAACACGTACCACCCACAAAACGCCTTGCTGCACTCCTTACCCCAAATGATTTTTCACCATGGCTGTGCATGTAACTCTGATCCAGCCCACGTTGCAATACTCATGAGGAATAGCAGGAGTGCAATGATGACATGAGCAGACGACAGCCGCAGGAACCTGGGGAGGAGAGACACACAACAAGTCAGCGAAGAGCTAGTAATCCGCAGACATGTACATGCACTCTACAGGATTTATGTTGTCACCATGCTAATTATGAAATTTGTGTACCCGCTGAAATTTGGGGAAGGCCATCATCACTTGAATGACACATCAGAACCCACCTCCAAGTCACTTAGCACACAGTCAGCTCGACACACACATTGCAACACATGCCACACAAGGCCCTAAGCGTGCACACTCAGACACAGGGACTCACCATCATGAGAAGAAGTTGTGGATAAGCTGACTCCGGATGTCCTCATCCTCATCCTCACTTGCCCCGTGCCCGAGCCCTTCATCCTCACGGGTGGATTATCCTGCTCATCCGGATCCAGGATGAGTGGCACAGCCTTCTCCACTGCCATGTTGTGCAGCATGCAGCACACAAGAAAGATTTTGCAGACCTTCACCGGGGCATATGGGAGTGCGCCGCCGGTCTTGTGGAGGCACCAGAATCTGCCCTTCAGGAGTCCAAACGTCCTCTCAATCACGCGCCTTGTCTGCCCATGGGTGTCGTTGTACCGGTGTTCTGCGGCTGTTCTGGGGTTGCGGAGTGGCGTCATCAGCCATGGCATGTTGCGATAGCCAGCGTCCCCTACATGGAAACATCATGGACAGAAGTGGGTCAGGAGAAGCAGTAAGATATTAAGATACCGCTAAATGCAGGACTAACAGAGTATACCCACCAACAAGACATGCACGTTCGTTGCGCAGCTGCAGCATCATTTCAGGCACCCTGCTACGCCTCATGATGTAGCCATCGTGTGCTGATCCTGGAAAACAGGCACAGACATGGGATGAAATGAAATGAAATGAAAATGTGACTTATAAAGCGCTACAGTTGCCCTGAGGCGTCCAGGCGGGATATCATCATGTTAGCAAGACATACCACAAGGGCTTTGATGGAGTGGTAATGTTTGCGGTTACGGAAGGCTACCTCCTGTGCGTGTGGTGGTACCAAAGCCACATGTGTCCCATCAATGGCCCCAATGACATGGGGCATCCCTCCCAGGGCATAGAACTCACCCTTGACACCTGTCAACTGCTCACGAGTCGGGAAATGTATGAATTCATCCAGGTGTAACAACATGGCCTCTAACACATCATGCAGGACACGGCTGAACATGGTCTGGGACATGCCACCTACATCAGCTATGGTCAATTGAAACGTACCCGTGGCAAAGAAATGTAGGGCTGCCATCACCTTCATCTTGGCTGTCAGTGCAGTAGGATACCTGTGTAGCGGTTGGAGGTGTGGTTCCAGCCTTGTGGTCAAGTCGTCAATCAACGGTTGGGAGAAGCGGTAGCGGCGTATACAGTCACGTTCCCTCATGGCAGCCAAGTCTGGCATTGGTCGGGGGAGAGGCGGTGCCCTGCAGAATTTTGGAAGGAATAACGAAGATTGAGTACAGCACTACACCACTGTCAATGAACTGACCACATGTTCAACAGCTAATACACATATGCTACATACAGAGTCTGTACTGTGCAATGCATCCAGGACATGTATGTCAGCCAGGTGACACCCCTATCAACAGTCAGCTACACACGTGGGTGCTCAAGGTCAACATGACATGCCATGGAACTAGCTGTGGGCCAGTGTAAGTGAACAGGCAGACGCATTACAGGAGTGACAGACAACCACATATGTGCATGAGAAGGATGTTTCATCATACAGACCGGTTGCGGAACACTAGAGGCACAGGTCACATGTCCTTGAAATAGGACAGTCCACACACCTTGCCATGAAGGGGTACATGTCAGGAATGATCACACATACATTGAGACTACACAGATATGTCCTTTCTCGCAAGGCCATGTGCGATGCATACATACACCCGTTACGTCTGATTCCACATGTGGCCTGGTGTGCTTAATAGTGTGCCATGCCCATCGACATGCACACACATGTTGGATGCAGCAACTGCAGATGCATGTCACGGAACAACTACAGCAAGCTCATGGGAACACATGACACACACATGACATAGTCACATCGTGCAACGCCGGTAGTTACATGTCAGGTGTCATTATCTGTGTCCCTGGCATCAGGGGACAGTTGCGGGTGTAGGTGACTGTGCCATGCCAGTGATGCAGTGCTCGACTGTCCACAGAGGGTAGCTCCTCTGTATCAATTGATATCAAGTAAATTTACTGTTGTGTCATGCTCCCCATTGTTTCCCAGTGGCATGGTGGGTAAACCAACTGTGTGGTGCAGGGCCTACATATGTTTGTGGTATTGTAGATGTCACTCATGTTGCTGTTCATGCTATGCGCTGTGTCCTATGTAGTTTGTACTCATGTGTCATATGTATACAGGTGTCTGATCATTTCCTGTCTCTTCACCTTGCCCACAGCATCGTCAGGGGAAACCGAGGGAGACACTGGCACGGACGTGGGGGAGGGATCCAGCACCAGGGCCACCAGTGCTGGGGAGTCTGGCGCAGCAAGTGGCACGGAGGCCGAGGGGAGTCAGGCGGAGGACCTGTCCAGTCCCATCACCACCCTCCCACTTGCTCGGGTCCCTTGTGTCCGTGCTAGGCGACAACAGGTGCGTGAGAGGCGGCAAGGAGGTGTATTTAAAAGGTGAAGTGTGCACTTCCACTCCGGATCATTCTGTGGTGTGTAGGCAGATTCAATTGCATGGTGCATGTCATATGCACGCTCATGATTTAGCTTGTATTCTGAGGTGGATTCGTGTGCCAGTCATGACCCTGTCTTGTACGCTGCTTGATAACGGTAATTATGTGCTGTTCAATGAAGAAGCTTGCTGTGGGATGCTTCCGGGAATTCCTCACATCGTGACTGTATCACTACGAGTGGTTTTCTGTCATTACGTCCTTTTCCCACCCCCGCATGGCCGGCTGGATGTATCCATCTGGCCTTCCATTCCAACCTTGAAAGCAGAGTTCAACAAGATGAGCAGAATAAGGGCTCTATTGTCTCAAAAACAAGTCGTGTTGACTTCATACCGAGAAACATTTGTCCTTCACGTAGCTCACACACGCACAGAGGTGCAAGCGATTTTGGACACTGATCTCCCACTACATATTTGGGACACGGATTCAGACTATCTTTCATGCCTCGTCAACAAGTGGCCTGGATGTTTTTTTCAGATTTGTGTGCTCCGGCCTCGTGACCTCCTTCCATACTCTGTTTGGTGTGATCCCCACATTTCATCATTCGATTTGTTCTAGCGTCTTCGGAGGTCTCCCTTTGCTTCTCGCACTCATGGCTGGGGTGCTATTATTGATCTGCGTACTACGATGTGGCTTCACAACTTGCTTTACAAGACAGCATGCACCGGCTGCTCCATCTTCGGAAACAGATGCTTGAATTCTACGGCACTCTGCCGCTGGCGACCTTAAGCAGTGCCTATGGATTGTCCTTCCGGTTTCCCTTCTTTACCTGCGTGCAACCTGTCTTTCATTGCCTAGATTGTCCATTCGAATGGGCTCTGGATTTGTGCCTGTGTAACTCGGGGTCTCCTGACCCGGATTATGATTGACTGATGAGCCCCTTAGTGGCTCATGAGTTGGACTGCTCTGGCGTTGGGATTATGGCCTGTGCTGCAGCACATGGAGTCCTTGGGAATTGGGACATCGGAACGGCTGCAACTGAATTCTTCTCCAGAAGTTATCTTGATGTCCCCACCTGTTGTCCACAAATGGTGCTGAATGCCCCGATTGTTGAGGAACACGTGTGTTTTTTCCCCCTGCTGAACTGGATGGCAGATAATTTTGCGGAACGTTCTAATGATTTCCTCTTGGAAGCTGTTGCAACTTATTGTGCTTATACCTTGATGGATTGACTTTAGCCCTGCTCATTTCATGGTGCATCCATCGATGTTATGTTTTTTCCCCTTTTACATGGTTCATTTCCCTGCAACATCGTTCATCATTGACATTTCTTTTCTGACTTTTTCGCTTCCCTTCTATGGACTTCCAGTTCATGCCCTTGGTTCCGTTGTATCAAATTTGAACTCTGCATTCTCGATTTTGCGCCTCTAGTGGTTAGTGGTACGAACAGGGGGGGGGGGGTGTAGTCATGATTCCTATCTCCCTATGTACAATGCTAAGTTGGCACCACCGCGTTAGTTGTTAGTGAGCCATCTTGCCAATTTTGCTGCTTTTGCACGCGACACTGTAGTTGCGTGTTATCAATTTTAAATTTTAAAATGCCTACTCGAGTTAGCTTCACATGAGGACTGTCTGTTGTTTGACATCCTTCACAGTGAGCAGCGAGCTTGTACTGTACATTGTGTACACAAACAGTCTGGGTGACTAGACGGTGATCGGCCCACTATTTAGCCATTACATGCACGCAGCTGCAGAGACCTGATAGACGAATGCTTGCCATATTGAAGTGCAGCACGTTTGAGTTTCATTGTGATGGGGAACTTTCGCAGGAGAAGAGACTAGATGATCCTGTGATGTGATACCACTGAACTGATCTGTACGGTGGGGGGTCCCCCGTTCAAGCCTAGAGACCTTCTATTAGTCGAATGATACTACTATTGGTTTACTGGCGACAGGAAGGTTGCTGTTTCCACTGTCATTTACTCATGATTGCTCCTTTCATTGTCTATGATATTGCAACAATGCTGATGCTTCTGAACTTAACCATTTGTCTGATTATGTTAGCCACAGTACTGCATCTTAGGACGCGAGGTTCATTGAATGAACACTTTCAACTTTACCGTGTCTGTGTCTATTCTGTTGTGGACTGATCTGAGAATAATGACGTACAGGTATGTCTGATTCCCACCATTCGTGAGAATATTGTCATGCGCTTGTTCTGGGTTGTCTATACATTGGGACCGCCGAGCTCAACCTCGGCTAACGAATGGGACACTAAGCTAGTCGGATGAGGGGTTCTGGGTTCTGAGGGGAGTTTGTGGTACACCAAACATGTCTCCTTCGTGCCAGGCACCGCACCCCCTGCCCCTGTCTCCCCTGCTACCGTCCATGCAGAGTCTGTGGACATTCAGCGCCAGTTGCAGGTTGGTCAGACATCGCTCCTGCGTGTCCTCCATGGCCACACCAGACTGCTGACACAGATGGTGTTGTACATGGAGGGCATGTCATCAGCGATGTCAGACCAACGGATGTTGCTGAGGTCCATTGACTCGTCACTGACGGCAGCAGTGGGTCTCCTGCAGCGCTCCGTCCCCCCCTACCCCGGCACCATCCGCACTTCCCACTCCCATGCCTGTCCCATACACACCCAGACGTCCCCATGCTCGCACCCCACCAGAAACAGGCAGCACACCACCAGGGAAGGCCAAGCGCACACCTCCTGTCACACACACACAGGGGGGAGAAGGCACAGGCACTGGGTCAGGGGGAAAACAGCAGCCACGCTGTCACAGTAGGAGTCCGCAGTCCTGACGACCCACTACCTCCGAAACCACTCCCCTTGGCTCTCCTGCCCAACAGTCAGACAGAGAGTCCTTCATGGCCAGTCCGTCCCCAGCCCCAGTGTGACACCACCCCGCAAGCGTTTGAGGGATTCCCTGGGCAGGGTAGTTGATTCCCCCCCTGTCCACACCCTCCCCCAGTTGCGCTGCGACCCATCCCTCCGACCCCCCCCGCTTGGGGCCTGTGGTTCCTTCGGGTGCAGGGGAGACACTGGAAGAGCTTGCTGCTGTGTGCAGCGCCATACTGACCTCCTCCTTTGGTGCTGCCCCACCCCCTGTGGTGGAGTCGTCCGTCCCTGCACCCACGACACCTACCCGTGCCCCTCCTTTCCCTGCGGTGCCTGGTTCTTCCCCCCCACATGATGCCCCCCACTCTGTGGATGATATGGTATAGTGCACTGTGCAGGCAAGCTAGGGGAGACGCGTCCCAACGTGTCCCCCCCCCAGGACTTCGCATCTGGCGTGGCCCATGGGCTTGGTGAAGAGTGTACTGTAGCCACTTTTCTTCCAAATGCTGAATGTGTTTTTTTGTTTTTCCTTTGCACACTATGGCTTTTCTGGTATTGCTGTTGGTGCTGCTTCTCCCTGAGTTGGGGTGGTGATGATGTGTTGTGTGTCTGGGAAATGTTGTGGTGTGCTGCTCATGGAGTGGACCCTGGTATTTGCATGCCGTCACAAGGTGACTGCATGTATTCTTAGGTGATGTTAGCTCTTACTGCATGGTGACATTGTCCCAAGGTGTGTTCCTTACTCTGTGGCACCTGCCATCTTCCCTGCAGGGTGTTTCCCAATTGTTGTGCTGAGCTGTGTCAACATTCCCTGGGTGTGTGACACGTCCCTTTGACTTTGGCCATGCATGCTCTGCTATGTCTCCACCTGCATCGTTTGTGGCATCCTTGCTGGACACTGTACTTGTGTATGGAGTGTATTGACATGACTTCATGTGGACATTTTCCCTTTTCCGCACTATGTATGTGTGTACTCCCTGCCTCACACACATGTGTTACGTGTTCTGCAGGGTATTTGGACACCTGACTGACAATTGTGGGCATTGTGTCTGTGTGTACTCCACCCTTTTCCTTCCATGGGAGGCTACAACTTGTTGGCTGCCCCGGCACCTGTACATTTCTATCATTCCTGGAATGTGGGTGACAGTGTGTGTTCCCTTAGGCTCTCTTACTTTAGTGGTGTTTGACATGAGGATACTGCCTTGTTGCATGATCTCAGTGTGTGTATTGTGCTGCCTCCGCCAGGGGTGAGTATGCATGTGTAATTTGTCATCACACCCACATGTGGTGTGTCATGCAGTGGGGGAAGGACATCCATCCTCATGGGAGTGGGACACTGCAGTCAGTGATGTGTTGTCATGGCACTCTCAACATTGTCGCACATTGTGTATGCCTTCATGCACCCATGGAGTTTGGCTCATCGGAGGGTGATGTACACACCCCCATGGCTCTGTCCACTGCTGGGGGTCCTCTACACCCACCCCTCATATGTCTGGGCACTGCTGGGAGTGATAGGCACCCACCCCTCATATGTCTGGGCACTGCTGGGAGTGATAGGCACCCACCCCTCATATGTCTGGGCACTGCTGGGAGTGATAGGCACCCACTCCTCATATGTCTGGGCACTGCTGGGGGTCCTCTGCACCCACCCCTCATATGTCTGGGCACTGCTGGGAGTGATAGGCACCCACCCCTCATATGTCTGGGCACTGCTGGGAGTGATAGGCACCCACCCCTCATATGTCTGGGCACTGCTGGGAGTGATAGGCACCCACCCCTCATATGTCTGGGCACTGCTGGGAGTGATGGGCACCCACCCCTATGTATGTGTCCACTGTCGTGGTACGAGCCGTACCCACGCGCTGATGGCCTGGGTAGGGCACGTACCCCTATGGCACCCCAACTTTGGGGGTGTGGCCCGTACCCATGCCTTTGGCCCTCATGTAGGCTATGAGGGCCGGGATGGCGTGTAGGTTGGGGTCCATGGCTGTCCGTCACGTACCGGTGCTCCTTGTTCGCGTCGTCCTCAATTTCCCGGCAGTTTTTGGCTCCCGTGAAAACTGCTGCGTGCGGAGTGACGTCGGCACAAATCGTACTTGCTGGTCCGTAGAACGCTGCCTGACTCCGTCCGGACGTCGCGTATGCGCCGTCCAGATTCAGATTTGTAAGTAATTTTATTGACGGTCGGTGTTTTTTACGATTCGTACGGAAATGGTGTTTCTGTGCGAATCGTACTTGCGAGTATGTAAGGTGTTTTTCCCGGTTACGAGTCGGACGGAAAAAACGCTCCGTACGACCATTCGTACCCGGGTTTTACAGGATCGGAATCGGCACCATAATGTTAGGAGCGGGATGTTGGGTTTATAGGGGATAAGGGTGGGGAGTGTTTTAAAAATATATAATCTAAATGATATATGATATGAAGTATTAGTTAATGTCCAATTTATTTATAATTTTGTTTTTAATATTTAAAATATAAATAGTAAAATAATTATAGAAGTGGGATGTTGTGTTTTAAGGGATTATGGTGTCGATTCCGATCCTGTAAAACCCGGGTACGAACCGTCGGACGGAGCGTTTTCTCCGTCCGACTCGTTCCCGGGAAAAATACCATACAAACATGCAAGTACGATTCGTACGCAAACACCATTGCCGTACGAATCGTAAAAATCACCGACCGACCAAAATATACCCACAATTCAGATCTGGGACGCCGCGGACGTGACGTCCGGACGGAGTCAGGCAGCGTTTCACGAACCAGCAAGTACGATTCGTGCCCACGTCACTCCGCACGGACAATATTTTACGGCAGCCAAAAACTGCCGGGAAATTAGGACGACGCGCAGAAGGAGCACCTGTACGCGACGGACAGCCATGGACCCCAACCTACGTGTCATACCGGCCCTCATAGCAGTCCACCTGGTGTACAGGAACCGACGCAGACGCCGCAGAAGGTCAGAACAACACCCAGGGGCAAAGGGGGGGGCAGGGGCAGGGGCAGGAAACATCACCCCCACCCAAGTCCTAAATCATACATGCCCTGCACATACCTGACCCCCAGGACCTGGTCACTTCGGGGGTGTGGGCGTCTCCACCAAGGCCTCACAACAGAAGTCAACACGGACGCGAACCGGCAACACAACAATTGTGGTACGCACCGTACCCACGCCTCAAGAGCGTGGGTACGGGTTGTACCACGCCCACCCCAACATCACCCCAACAATGGCGGGACGGCCCCTACCCATGCCTATGGGGCGTGGGTATGGCTCGTACCGCCATTTTGGGGTGACGTAGGGGTGGGCGTGGTACGACCCGTACCCACGCTCCCAAGGCGTGGGTACGGTGCGTGCCCCACGTCACCCCAACAATGGAGGTACGGGCCGTACCCACACCCCCAGAGCGTGGGTACAGCCCGTACCACGCGTACCCCTACATCACCACTGCAATGGTGGTACGGCCCGTACCCATGCCTGTGGGACGTGGGAACGGCCCGTACCGCCATTGTGGGGTGACGTAGGGGTGGGGTGGTACGACCCATACCCACGCTCCCAAGGCGTGGGTATGGTGCGTGCCCTTACGTCACCCCAACAATGGAGGTACGGGCCGTACCCACACCCCCAGAGCGTGGCTACGGGCCGTACCACCATTGCAGTGGTGATGGAGGGGTACGCTTGGTACGAGCCGTACCCACGCCCTAAAGGCATGGGTACAGTACGTACCCCTACGGCACCCCAACAATGGGGGTACGACCCGTACCCACGTCCAAAAGGCATGGGTACGGGCCGTCCCGCCATTGTTGGGGTGACGTAGGGGTAGGGCCCATACCCAGGCCATAGGACGTGGGTACGGGTCGTACCACGCCAGTGGCCAGACACATAGGGGTGTGTGGCCATCAGCCCCAGCAGTGCCCAGACATAGGAGGGGTGGGTGCAGAGTCCCCCCAGCAGTGCCCAGACATAGGAGGGGTGGGTGCCAATCACTCCCAGCAGTGCCCAGACATAGGAGGGGTGGGTCCCTATCACTCCCAGCAGTGCCCAGACATAGGAGGGGTGGGTGCAGAGTCCTCCCAGCAGTGCCCAGACATAGGAGGGGTGGGTGCCTATCACTCCCAGCAGTGCCCAGACATAGGAGGGGTGGGTGCAGAGTCCTCCCAGCAGTGCCCAGACATAGGAGGGGTGGGTGCAGAGTCCCCCCAGCAGTGCCCAGACATAGGAGGGGTGGGTGCCAATCACTCCCAGCAGTGCCCAGACATAGGAGGGGTGGGTGCCTATCACTCCCAGCAGTGCCCAGCCATAGGAGGGGTGGGTGCCAAACACTCCCAGCAGTGCCCAGACATAGGAGGGGTGGGTGCTGATTCCCCCCAGCAGTGCCCAGACATAGGAGGGGTGGGTGCCAATCACTCCCAGCAGTGCCCAGACATAGGAGGGGTGGGTGCCTATCACTCCCAGCAGTGCCCAGACATAGGAGGGGTGGGTGCAGAGTCCTCCCAGCAGTGCCCAGACATAGGAGGGGTAGGTGCAGAGTCCCCCCAGCAGTGCCCAGACATAGGAGGGGTGGGTGCCAATCACTCCCAGCAGTGCCCAGACATAGGAGGGGTGGGTGCCTATCACTCCCAGCAGTGCCCAGACAAAGGAGGGGTGGGTGCAGAGTCCTCCCAGCAGTGCCCAGACATAGGATGGGTGGGTGCCTATCACTCCCAGCAGTGCCCAGACATAGGAGGGGTGGGTGCAGAGTCCTCCCAGCAGTGCCCAGACATAGGAGGGGTGGGTGCAGAGTCCCCCCAGCAGTGCCCAGACATAGGAGGGGTGGGTGCCAATCACTCCCAGCAGTGCCCAGACATAGGAGGGGTGGGTGCCTATCACTCCCAGCAGTGCCCAGACATAGGAGGGGTGGGTGCCAAACACTCCCAGCAGTGCCCAGACATAGGAGGGGTGGGTGCAGAGTCCCCCCAGCAGTGCCCAGACATAGGAGGGGTGGGTGCCAATCACTCCCAGCAGTGCCCAGACATAGGAGGGGTGGGTGCCTATCACTCCCAGCAGTGCCCAGACATAGGAGGGGTGGGTGCAGAGTCCTCCCAGCAGTGCCCAGACATAGGAGGGGTGGGTGCTGATTCCCCCCAGCAGTGCCCACACATAGAAGGGGTGGGTGCAGAGTCCCCCCAGCAGTGGACAGAGACATGGTGGTGTGTACACCATCCTACAATTAGCAAAACACCATGGGCGCATGAAGGCATACACAAAGTGCGACAATATTGAGAGTGGCATGGCAACACATCACTGACAGCAGTGTCCCACTCCCATGAGGGTGGATGTCCATCCCCCACTGCATAACACACCACATGTGGGTGTGATGACAAATGACACATGCATACCCACCCCTGGCGCTGCCAGCACAATACACACGATGAGAGCATGCAACAAGACTGTATACTCATGTGCCACCCTACTAAACTAAGAGACCCAAAGGGAACACACACTGTCACGCACATTCCAGGACTGATAGGAATGTACAGGTGCTGGGGCAGCCAACAAGTTGGTGCCTCCCATGGAAGGAAAAGGGTGGAGTACCCACAGAGACAATGCACACAATTGTCAGTCAGGTGACCAAAGACCCTGCAGAACACGTAACACATGTGTGCGAGGCTGGGAGTACACACATGCATAGGGCGTAAAAGGGAACTGGTCCACATGAAGTCATGTCAATATACTCCATACACTAGTACAGTGACCACCAAGGATGCCACAAATGATGCAGGTGGAGACATTGCTGAGCATGCATGGCCACAGTTGAAGGGATCCATCACACACCCAGGATATGTAGACACAGCTCAGCACAACAATTGGGAAACAGCCTGCAGGGAAGATGTCAGGGTCCACAGAGGAAGGAACACACCTGGGGACAATATCACCATACAGTAAGAGCACACATGACCAAAGATTATTTGCAGAGCCCTTTGTGATGGCACACAGATACCAGGGTCCACCCCATGAGCAGCACACTACAACATTTCCCAGACACCTAACACATTATCACCACCCCAAATCATGGAGCAGCACCCCCAACAGCAAGTCCAGGAAAGCATTAGTGTGCAAAAGAAAATCAAAATGCTTTATTCAGCAGAAATCAAAAATGTCAAAATGATTGTCCACAAACTAGAGGGCCCATAGGCCAGGCCATATGCAAAGTCCTGGTGGGGGACACTTAGGGACTTGTCTCCCCTAGCTTGCCTGCACAGTTCACTGTACCACATCATCCACAGAAGGGGGGGCATCATGTGGGGGGGACGGACCAGGCACTGCAGGGACAGGAGGGGCAAGGGTAGGTGTCGTGGGTGCAGGGACGGACGACTCCATCACAGGGGGTGGGGCAGCGCCAAAGGTGGTGGTGAGGATGGCGCTGCACATGGTGGCAAGGTCTCCCAGCGTCTCCCCTGCACCCGAATGAACCACAGGCTCCAAGGAGGGGGGGGGGTTGGAGGGATGGGTTACAGCACTCCTGGGGGAGGGTGTGGACAGGGGGGGACTCAACTACCCTGGCCGGGCACTGTGTCCACCGCTTGCGGGGTGGTGCCACACTGGGGCTGAGGGACACACTGGCCATGAGGGACTCCTTCTCTGACAGTTGGCCAGGAGAGCTAAGGGGAGTGGTTTTTAGGAAGTGGGTCTTGAGGACTGTGGACTCCCACTGTGGCTGCGTGCCTGCCATTTGCCCCCAGACCCAGTGGGTGTGCCTACTTCCCCCTGTGTGTGCATGACTGGAGGAGTGTGCTTGGCCTTCCCTGGTGGTGTGCTGCCTGTGTCTGGTGGGGTGCGTGCATGGGGACGTCTGGGTGTGCGTGGGACAGGCATGGGAGTGGGAAGTGTGGATGGTGCAGGGGTAGGGGGGGACGGAGCGCTGCTGGAGATCCAATGCTGCAGTCAGTGACGAGTCTATGGACCTCAGCAACATCCGTTGATCAGACATCGCTGCTGACATGCCCTCCAAGTACGACACCATCTGTGTCAGCAGTGTGGTGTGGCCATGGAGGACAGTAAGCATCGATGCCTGACCAACCTGCAACTGCCACTGAATGTCCACAGACTCGGCATTGACGGCAGCAGGGGAGACAGGGGCAGGGGGTGCGGTGCCTGGCCCGAAGGAGACCTGTTGGCGCCGAGCACGGAGGGAAGGAACCCGAGCAACTGGGAGGCGGGTGATGGGAATGGAGAGGGCGGCGACAGATGGAGTGCTGCTTTCAGCTCTGGGAGCAGCGTCCGCCCCCTCTGGGAGCTCAGCCTCGGACCCGCCAGCGTCATAGTCAGTGGTGGGACTGGATAGGTCCTCTGCCGCACTCCCCTCCGCCTCCGTGCCACTCGCTGAGCCAGTCGCCAGCACTGGTGGCACCGCTGCTGGATCCCTCATCAAGGTCCGTGCCAGTGTCTCCCTCGGTTTCCCCCGACGATGCTGTGGGCAAGGTGAAGAGACAGGAAAGAATCAGACACCTGTATACATATGACACATGATTCAAAACTACATAGGTCACAGTGCATAGCATGAAAGGCAACATGAGTAACATCTACAATACTACGCACATATGTAGGCCCTGCACCACACAGTTGGTTGACCCACCATGCCACTGAGAAACAATGGAGAGCATGACACAACAGCAAAGAACTTCAAATCAAATTAGACAGAGGAGCTAGCCTCTGGGGAATGTCGAGTACTGCATCTGGACCACACACCGTAGCCAAAAAAGGGATGAGCAGGAACCATGTCTTTCTACTTTTGGCACATGCTGCTTAGCAAATACATTAAACCCTGCCCAACATGACTGGGTCACTGCATGTTGAGTGTATGTTCAGACGTTCTTCACACACAGGCCAGACCTGGCAAGGACACATACGGTTTGGACATGTAGGCCTTGCCCGCACAAACCCCCCCCTACCTGAGACAATGTGAGTGACACAGAGGAAGTACTTACACCTCTTACTCGGGGATTACTAAAATGACCTTCAATAAATCCTGGATGTACACGAACTAACCCTCATGCGCCTGGCCACACATATTATTGACAAACAACCATCATCAGATAGTTGTACCAAGACACACAGTTACTGGCCACTGTGAGTATGCACAAGCCAAATTGGGTCACCCTGTACAGTGGACGCATGTAGCACACTTAACGCAAATACAAATGAGGCCAGGGTACAATGCCACAGAGCCCGACCTATGCTGAAGACACAGAGAATGTCCACATTGTTGGATGACACACCTGATACCTAGGAAAAGGTGTCCCAGGGGACTGTAGTGGCCACACTCCTCCATGGTTCTGGATGGATATGACTGCAACAGAACCAAACGTCCCTGCACTATGCATATCTCACACTCATGCACATCATGTCTGAGTGCACAACATTGGTCATGCATGCTGTAAGGCAGTACACTTTTCAGACACACTCCCATGTCAAGACTCAGCATCAGTGCCAACTAACATGGACCCCACAATGACTGAACTGGCCAGGGCACAGGCAAGGACCCAACACATGTTACACACCACCCCCACACATGATGCTGCAAGCATTGGGCACTTGGATTAACTGGCAGCCTAGATAACCTTGTGCAAGAGTGACTACACACAGACCAGGGAACACATGTCAAGGAGGGGAAGGGAGGAAGAACAGCACCGGTTGACTTGGTGGAACAGGATATGTACTGCACATATGAACCCTGGCAGTGTATGCATGCAACTGCACACTTCCAATAGCTGGTGACACACAACAAACACACATGCACCTACCCCCTTCCTGCTGCTGCTTCTCCGCTAAGCGCCTATCCAAGTCAGGGAAGACCACCACCAGGACACGCTTCATCTGGTGGGTCAGACGCCGGCGCCCACGGTTCTTATGGCTCTCTGGTGAGTCCCCCAGCAGGACCTGGGTGATCCTCCTGGTCCAGCACCGGATACCCAGCCAGCGTTTCCTCACCTGGGCCAGGCGCCGCCTCCGACCCTCCACCGACCTCACGGCACTGACAGCTTGCTTCCAGATCTCCCCCTTGGCATAGACGCCTACCTGTGAGGGTGACAAAGTGAGCCAACATCAATACAACTGCTCCATGTCACAGAGACACACATTTGAACAAATTGGCTGGTTTGAACAGGGCATAGTATGCAGCAAATTCATTGCACCTTTGTCATAGGGACATCATCCTCTGGGGAAGGCCAAATGCACTACGTGGCATTGGAAGTACACAGGTGGAATGAGGGGTGCAACACAATCACTGATCCCGGCTCACACTGTGCATCACAAGCTACACCACGATTATGTACAGCACCTCAAAGCAGTCACATGCCCCAGGCCACAGACGCAACCTCAGCAGGGTACACAGACACACACAGGCACAGGACAATCACCTGCCATTGGCAACTGCGGGTACAAACATCACTCTGCACATGTGCCACTAGACTGGGGGGTGTCACAGGTGTGGGGCAGGCTCAGCACGTCAGACACACAGCACTGCTCCCTGCTCACATCAGATGGGTAGGGTATATGCATCCCTCATGCAGCTGGGGTGCAAGACTCCACATAGACACTCACCCACATGACAGGGGACTTACACACACACCAATGTCCAGGGCACGAACACATCATTTGGACACTCTCACCACAGGTACACTCAACTCACACACATCTGTGGGTACAGTCACCTGTCACACTGGGGGGAACACAGAATCACATCAGGACTGTAGGAACACCATTCCCAAGAGGATTAGCCAGGCTGAATGTGGCATGCACCATGTAGTGATTGTCACAGTAAGCACCATGCAAGTGAGGAGTGCAGACATGCACTACAGCATGCTCTGCATGGGAGACATGAGGCATCCCCCCCCCTGGGACCCACTCTAAAGAACATTGCGTGTCTGTCACACCTGGACACAATGCCAGAAGTGACAGTCACAAAAAAGGGGCACAGTCTGAGCTAATGGAGTCAGCACTCACCTGCTCCCCTGGTCTCCCATACAGGCAAGGGTACTGTGGGAGGATCACGTCCAGCAGGGCCTGGTTCTCCTCCTGGGTGAATGGCTGGTCCCTCTCCACAGACCTGGACATGGTGCCAGAGGAATCACGAGCAGCAGCAGTGGTGTGGAATGAAAGGTTGTGCAGGCAAGTGCTCTCTAATGGGGCCTGGCTGCCTTATATTTGCCTTGCTGGCCTGTTTCATTTACAGGAGTACAGAGTGATTGGTCAATCTCATTTGCATCCTACGTTTGCTCCAATCTCTTTAAACCTACCCCAGTGGGTGCCTTTGCATGTTATGAAAAATGAGCATGATGTCAAGTCAACAACCACTTTGCAACTTTGTATATTGTCTCCAACCGACTTCTGCTGGCCACCTGATGAAAAAATTTGAACTTGAAACTGGGTCTCCATGGCAACCAGCATGCATTTAGGCCCTTATAATTGTCCCTCATGTGTCCCCTATGTAATTTCACTATACACACACAGGTACGGAGCGTTCCACGCCCCTAGGGCACCACTACTCCAGTGATACGGTCCGTACACGCGTGTGTAGGGTCCGTATCACTATGGTAGTGTTGCCGTACGCGTACGCCATGGTGATACGGACCTTACACACGTGTGTACGGACCGTATCACCATGGCGTACGCCTACGGCAACACTACCATAGTGATACGGACCCTACACATGCGTGTACGGACCGTATCACCATGGCGTACGCCTACGGCAACACTACCATAGTGGTACGGACCCTACACACGCGTGTACGGACCGTATCACCATGGCGTACGCCTACGGCAACACTACCATAGTGGTACGGACCCTACACATGCGTGTACGGACCGTATCACCATGGCGTACGCCTATGGCGACACTACCATAGTGGTACGGACCCTACACATGCGTGTACGGACCGTATCACCATGGCGTACGCCTACGGCGACACAACCATAGTGGTACGGACCCTACACACGCGTGTACGGACCGTATCACCATGGCGTACGCCTACGGCAACACTACCATAGTGATAAGGACCCTACACACGCCCTCAGAGCGTGTGTACGGTTCGTTTCACACCTTACACTGGTGACAGGCAGCACACAGAAAGGAATTGAGCTGTCATACTTGGCTGAGGCTGGGCATCAAGTCATTGTCAGTGCAGTCCTACATGTATCATGCCTATGTGTGTCAGGCTGTGATGTGGCACAAATCTCCTCATGTTTGAACCCAATAGATGTGTGATGAGCTGTGTACACATGTCATGTGTGATGGTGCACTATGTGCCACACATCCCCTTCACACCTTTGACATGTGTGCATGTAGTACAGACTTGTTGAGCACTGTGTCACTGGCATGGCACAGTCGCCAACACCCGCAACTGTCCCCTGATGCCAGGTACACGGATAATGACACCTGACATGTGACTACCGGCGTTGCACGATGTGAGTATGTCATGTGTTTGTCATGTGTTCCCATAAGCTTGCTGTTGGTGTTCCGTCAAATGCATCTGCAGTTGCTGCATCCAACATGTGCATGTGTGTGGATGGGCATGGCACACTATTATACACACCAGGACACATGTGGAATCAGATGTAACGTGTGTATGTATGCATCGAACATGGACTTGCGAGACAAGGACATATGTGCGTAGTATCAATGTATGTGTGATCAGTTTTGACATGTACCCCTTCATGGCAAGGTGTGTGGTCTGTCCTTTTTTCAGGGACATGTGACCTGTGCCTCTAGTGTTCCACAACCTGTCTGTATGATAAACATCCTTCTTCTGCACACATGTGGATGTCTGTCACTCCTGTAATGCGTCTGCCTGTTCACTTACACTGGCCCACAGCTAGTTTCATGCCAATTCATGTTGAGCTTGTGAATCCACATTTGTAGATGGCTCTTGGTAGGAGTGTCACCTGCCTGGTGTAAGTGTCCAGGATATATTGCACAGACCTGACTCTGCATGTAGCATATGTGTATTGGCTGTTCAACATGTGCTCAGTACATTGACAGTGGTGTTGTACTGTACTCACTCTTCGTTGTCCCTTCCTAATTACTGCAGGGCTCCGCCTCTCCCCTGACTAATCCCAGACTTGGCTGCCCTGAGGGAACGTGACTGTATGCGCCGCTACCGCTTCACCCAACGGTTGATTCTGAACTTGACAGCAAGGCTGGCACCACACCTCCAACCGCTACACAGGTATCCTACTGCACTGACACCCAAGATGAAGGTGATGGCAGCCCTACATTTCTTTGCCACGGGTACGTTCCAACACACCATTGCTCATGTTGGTGGCATGTCCCAGACCATGTTCAGCCGTGTCCTGCATGATTTTTTAGAGGCCATGTTGGTTCACTTGGATGAGTTTATTCATTTCCCAACTCCTGAGCAGTTGACAGGTGTCAAGGGTGACTTCTATGCCCTGGGAGGGATGCCGCAAGTCATTGGGTCTATTGATGGGACACATGTGGCTTTGGTACCACCACAGGCACAGGAGGTAGCCTATAGGAACAGGAAACATTACCACTCCATTAATGCCCTTGTGGTGTGTCTTGCTAACATGGTGATTTCCCATGTCTGTGCTCGTTTTCCAGGATCAGCACACGATGCCTACATCATGAGGCGTAGCAGGGTGCCTGAAATGATGCTGCAGCTGTGCAACGAACGAGCATGTCTTGTTGGTGGGTATACTCTGTTACTCCTGTATTTAGCGTCATCTTTCTGTTTTACTGCTTCTCCTGACCCACTTCTGTCCATGATGTTTCCATGTAGGGGACTCTGGCTATCCCAACATGCCATGGCTGATCACACCTCTCCGCAACCCCAGAACGGCTGCCGATCACCGGTACAACAACGCCCATGGGCAGACCAGGCGAGTGATAGAGAGGACCTTTGGCCTCCTGAAGAGCCGATTCCGGTGCCTCCACAAGACCGGCGGCGCACTCCCATATGCACCGGTGAAGGTCTGCAAAATCTTCCTCGTGTGCTGCGTGCTGCACAACATGGCAGTGGAGAAAGCTGTGCCACTCATCCTGGATCCGGATGACCAGGAACATCCACCCGTGGAGGACGAGGGGCTTGGTGACGAGGCAAGTGATGTTGAGGAGGAGGAGGAAGAGGACATCCGGAATCGGCTCATACGCAACTTCTTTGCTTAGTGGTGAGTTGCAGTGTCTGAGTGTGCACGCATTGAGCCTTGTGTGGCATGTGTTGCAATGTGTGGGTCCATCTGCATGTCTGGCAAGTGAGTCAGAGGTGTGTTTGGATTTGTCACTCGAGTGATGGTGTAATAACAGTATGTCTTACCTGAGACACTATTTTCACCTAGCATGTTGACAACCTTATACGTGTTGAGTACATGTCCATGCATGCGGATGTGCTTCTTTTGGCTCACTTCTTGTGTGTCTTTCATCCCCAGGTATTTGCGCATGCTGTCTGCTGGTGGCATTGTTGTGCTCCTGCTATTCCTCATGAATACAGCAACGTGTGCTGAATCAGCGTAACATGCACGGACATGTCGAAAAATCACCTTAGGGTAAGGGATGAACCATGGTTTTTTGGGTGTGCTATTTGTTTGGAATGTGTGTGCACTGCTCCTGTTCATGTTTGGTTACTTAGCATACATGTAGAATCACCATGGGTCACATGACATGGAGCTGGATTCACCTGAATTGATAGTCACACTTGGTGACAGTCATCTGTAATGTGATTGTGGATTGTGATGAAGGCATCAATGTGTGTAACACAGCCCTTGGAAACATACGGGATGCACAGGGTTGATATAGTGTGGGACATCCCCATTAGTGGCTCAATGGTGAATTGCAGCCTCTCCGTGAGCAGCACGGGGTGTTTGCCTCCAACCTGTCACTTGTGTGCCAGTTCTATGGGTTTCCTGCATCTGTGGTGCAAAGGGGGGTGCCAGTGTAGGTTCCACATGTTCATCCACATGACCTGTGCATCTGTTAATATAGATGCATTTGCCTTCCGGCAAACATGACTAATAAAGGTGTCCCTCAGCCTCCAAGGTGCCTCATCTCTGTCAATGCAGGTCTCTTGCCACTGTGCATGCGGCATGTCTGGCATAGTTGTCACAGATTGTGCATATGAGTCTATGTGTAGAGTAGCAAGATGCAAGCTGTTTGTCAGGGATTATGATATGTATTGTGCACGATGTACATGGCTGTGTAGGTATTTTGCCATCTCAGTCCCCACAATGGCCACTTTGCTGCATGTGCATCCATTGTCTGTGTGTGTGCCATGTTGAACCAGACACTCCTCCCTTCTCATACACCTTTTGCAGTAGTCCTTTCTGACATGCTTGTGTTAGTGTGCAACTTGTGGCATTGTTTTCAGGACATGGCGCCTGCTGCTGCAGGCCCTGCAGCAAGGGCACACAGTTTCTAGATTTGCCCTCACACACACGCCTCTAAGACGCAACCCCCTTCCTCCCTCCACCCATTCATTTTGGTGTAATCTGCTTGTGTGTGACACAGTTCCGGTGGCAAAGGCTGGACCGTCTGCACATGCTACGTGCACATTGCACGTGCCTCATGTCCTTGCATGTGCCTCATCACGCTACACCATGATGTTGAGGCCACCCACCAAGCAATGTCCATCCAATACATCTGTTGCATGCACTCAGGCATGCACTCATTGCCCACACAACACCTTTGCATAATGAGTGTGCAACTCCAACTGCCTACACAGCGCTGGCACGCCTTCCAGGCCCTGTCAAACCAACCAGGTCATGTCCCTCCTACTCCCCACCAGCTCTGTACCCCAACATGGCCATGTGAGTGGTACTCCAGGCCTCTGCATGTAGTATGGTGTCGTTGTGGGACACATGGCACAGGTATCATGTCTCAGCGTGTCAGTCTACAATGTGTCCAAGATACCCCTCTACACCATGACATGCGCACTGCATCTCATCATCATCTGGTGTCCCATTGACAGGCAGGTGCTCCTCACCCTCCCCAAAGACGCAGTCCTTGCCAGTTCTCATTTTGAATAATGCATGGTATCCATTGGCAGATGGCTGCACGTTGGCCACCTGATGCTGGACTTGTACACGACTGAGGTGTTCATCTGCGGATTGTCCCCTTACAGCTGGGTCAACTGCTTGTGTCCCACCAGCAAGGGCCCTGCGAGGCACACAGTGTCCACGCACACGAGCTGGTGTGCATCATGGAATGCTTGCTCACATGTGCTATGCTGATCACCAGCATCTGTACCTCAGGCCACAGCACACTCTGCATTATGCACAAGGTCCACAGTTCGATCCACCTCAAGGCAAGACAGACCATCCCCCAGGTCAACTTCGACATCCGTTTCCAATCCTACCCTGCACTCTAGGGAGCAGTACCTTACAACTCCCATGACACTTGTCCACATCCAGGGTGCATCTGCACAGTTCTGCTTCAACATCCGGCAACCCAGCCACATCACCGTCCAACAGGGATAGCGGCAATGGATCACTGTCATCTGCAGGATGACCTTCACAATCCATGGCCACACTCAGGAGGCAGCCCACGACCACGCCCCCAACACAACCTTATGGCACTGTCATCCAAGACCCCATTGTGCCATCTCCATGCATCCAACCTTGGCCTGGCCACCATTCTCCACATCCACCTGACTCCTGCTTGCAGGACATAGTTCTCCCACCTGGCTACACATACCTGGGACTCCCACCCCAGGACACTCCACATGATCCCTGACCTCTGCGCATGACTGTTGCTCTTCGAAATAGGTCTGTCCGCACAGTTGTGCAGGCACCCCCTCAGCTGGTTGGGTCCATCACGGGTGAGTATGGTGCTCCATGTCTGTATTGGATGATACATTGTGACCCATGTGTGTCCTGTGCCAGACTCAGACCCCAGGGTATGCATGGTTGGAGTTACTTCAAAACTCAGGCATGGTTTGACTTGCCAACACACACATGTAATGGAATAATGCTAAATGACGGCATTATCTCGTGATTTCTAATATTTTTATTGGTGGTGGGGTACGTGTTTGGGGGGATGCAAAGTGGTGCTCGCCGGGTGTCTGTAATCCAAAGTTCACAGGGGGAGTTGGGATCCTTGCCATTGGAAGTCATCAGAGTCCATGCCACAGTCTTTGTCAACATTGGTCAGACAGTGACCAGCAAGTCCATGTGGCAGAGAATGTCATTTGATGAGGTGTTGCTGTTGCGCCAGAGGGCCAGGTGCCAGGCCAGGTGACCTGGGAGATGGTGATGGTCCGCTGACTCTCACGGTCTTTTGCGACCCACCTTCCTCCGGGGACCCTCAGAAGCAGGCCGTGACGATGTCTGGGATGCTCCGTTGGATGAATCCTCCTCCTCCTGATCCCTCCCTGAGGCTGGTGGTGATCTACGCCTGGTGGCACAGGGAGGGTTGCCCATGTTTTCGGCAATCCGACGGAGTACACGGGTCATGTCCGTTTGCACCGCCATGAGCTCAGCCAGTCTTGCCTCCATCCTTCCTTGGTGTTGCTGTTGACTGGCATATTGCTCGGCCTGCACGTTCTTTATCTGGTTGAGGGCCTCCACGGCCTGGCTGATGCCCCTGGTGTCACGCCGGTATGTGTCCAGGATGTTGCGGACGTGTGACATAACCGGTTCCTCAGCTGTCTGGTCAGGTTCGCGCCTCCGCCGTCCTCCACTCCCACCACCCCTGCCCACTTGAGCCTGGCCTGCCGTTGTGGGCACGTCAGGTCTCCGGGACCCCTGAGGGATGGCATTTGCGGGGTCGCCTGCCTCCTCCTGGGTGCCCGGGGTACCTCGTCCCTCCTGGTCAGACTGGATGCATTGTGTGCGAGCAGGGCTCCTGTGTGTATCCTGGGATGTGGCAGGAATGGGGGTGGTGGTTGGCACAGTTGTACCTGACGCAGGTGCTGCAGGTGCTTGGGCACCAGAGGGGCCAGGTTGGTCGGGGTCATCCACGGTGTGGTGAGAGTCGTCGCTGGCGGTGGGATCATCGTCACGCCGAGCCTGGTCCTGTGTGTCTTCCCCCCCAGTGTTGGGGGGAGATCGACGATGTTGCCCTGTGTGTGAGAGAGTGACAATGTTAATGGTGTTACATGCGTCATCCATGTTTCATACATATTCAAGTTGGCACAGTTCCTCTGGGTAGTTGGATATGTCTAGCATTCCTCTCACAGTGCACTTGTGGATGGGTATGTTGCGGGGGTCAGATTGATATGTACTCCTGGTTATTTGGCCTGTCTAATGAGTGTTGGGATGCTTATTTGGCTATGGATTGGTCTTGTTGTGCCACATATCCATTGTGGGAGTGTCAACTTGCGTTGGCTGCCCCGGGGGTGTGTGCTTGTGTAAGGGGGGGTGTGTGTGACCGGGCATGCTGTTGGGTGTGGTGTGATTTGTCATTGGGTCTACCAGGTGATGTGTCTATCCCCTCATGGTGCCTGCTGGCATGACAGTGAATGTGAGTTCCTGTGGTAGGTAGGTGGCATGTGGAGTTGGTGTTTGAGTGTACACTGGTCACAGGTTTGCCTTGTGCTGTCTACAGCAGGGCCAAGTGTCATCTACCTTGTCTGTACTTGGCAAGTCCCTGTGCATTGTGCATGGTGCATGGGTATGTCCGTTGGCCACGGCTGTTGACACTTTTCCTATGTGTGACACACTCTTTGTTGTGGCATCAGTTTTGAACGCAGTGAGCAGTGTAGCAAGCGTGCGTAGCGAGCGCTGCAGAACCGACTTACGTGTTGCACTGTACGCGGCCAAATGTAGCTTTGTCATGTCTATTGGAGAATGCAGATAGGAAACCTATGCATTTGTGACTGGGTTCTAACAAACACAGTGAGTGGGTATACTGGGTGAGAGGTTAGGTATGTGCCTGCAGCGAGGATCGACTCGTGCACAGTTTGACACATGGCCCAGTGCTTTCCAAACGAATGAGGGGTGTTTCATGCACTGCCAGACCTTGTCAACATGCACACAGTCCACCTGCTGATGAGCGGACATGCCCACACCACCAAAGGGGGGTGATTTTGTCTCCCTCTGTCTCTCTCTCTCCCTCTCTCTGTCACCCTCCTCCCTCCCTCTGTCTGTCACCCTCTGTCGCCCTCTGTCTCCCTCCCTCTCTCTCCCTCTCCCTCCGTCTGTCTGTCACCCTCTGTCTCCCTCTGTCGCCCTCTGTCTCCCTCCCTCTCTCTCCCTCTCCCTCCATCTGTCTGTCTCCCTCTGTCGCCCTCTGTCTCCCTCCCTCTCTCTCCCTCTCCCTCCGTCTGTCTGTCTCCCTCTGTCGCCCTCTGTTGCCCTCCCTCTCTCTCCCTCTCCCTCCGTCTGTCTGTCACCCTCTGTCGCCCTCTGTCTCCCTCCCTCTGTCTCCCTCTCCCTCCCTCTGTCTGTCTCCCTCTGTCGCCCTCTGTCTCCCTCCCTCTTTCTCCCACTCCCTCCGTCTGTCTATCACCCTCTGTCTCCCTCTGTCGCCCTCTGTCTCCCTCCCTCTCTCTCCCTCCGTCTGTCTGTCTCCCTCTGTCGCCCTCTGTCTCCCTCCCTCTCTCTCCCTCTCCCTCTGTCTGTCTGTCTCCCTCTGTCGCCCTCTGTCGCATTCCCTCTCTCTCCCTCTCCCTCATCTGTCTGTCACCCTCTGTCGCCCTCTGTCTCCCTCCCTCTCTCTCCCTCTCCCTCCCTCTGTCTGTCTCCCTCTGTCGCCCTCTGTCTCCCTCCCTCTCTCTCCCTCTCCCTCTGTCTGTCTGTCACCCTCTGTCTCCCTCTGTTGCCCGCTGTCTCCCTCCCTCTCTCTCCCTCTCCCTCCGTCTGTCTGTCTCCCTCTGTCGCCCTCTGTCTCCCTCCCTCTCTCTCCCTCTCCCTCCATCTGTCTGTCTCCCTCTGTCACCCTCTGTCGCCCTCCCTCTCTCTCCCTCTCCCTCCGTCTGTCTGTCACCCTCTGTCGCCCTCTGTCTCCCTCCCTCTCTCTCCCTCCCTCTCCCCCCCTCTGTCTGTCTCCCTCTGTCACCCTCTGTCTCCCTCCCTCTCTCTCCCTCTCCCTCCGTCTGTCTGTCACCCTCTGTCTCCCTCTGTCGCCCTCTGTCTCCCTCCCTCTCTCTCCCTCTCCCTCGGTCTGTCAGTCTCCCTCTGTCGCCCTCTGTCTCCCTCCCTCTCTCTCCCTCTCCCTCCGCCTGTCTGTCTCCCTCTGTCGCCCTCTGTCGCCCTCTGTCTCCCTCCCTCTCTCTCCCTCTCCCTCCCTCTGTCTGTCTCCCTCTGTCACCCTCTGTCTCCCTCCCTCTCTCTCCCTCTCCCTCCGTCTGTCTGTCACCCTCTGTCTCCCTCTGTCGCCCTCTGTCTCCCTCCCTCTCTCTCCCTCCGTCTGTCTGTCTCCCTCTGTCGCCCTCTGTCGCCCTCTGTCTCCCTCCCTCTCCCTCCGTCTGTCTGTCACCCTCTGTCACCTCAGCCCAGCTTCCTGGGCACACACACTTTGCAGGTCTTTCAAAGGCCATTGGCTTGTTCATGTGGCTGTGTAGAATCTCCCGGACCCCATTGGGCAGAGTGTCTCCGGGTCTGCGCTGCAGCGGCGGTGTGTGCTGACACTCTTTCACAGTGTTGCCTCTTCATTAGCTGCTGTTATGTGCGAATTGGGCCTTCAAACCCATGTCATCCTGCGACACGGCCACCATTTGCAGGCGACACAGTACAGTGTCGGGACACACTGTTTGTATAGCTCTGCCCTAGGCCATATGGGCTGAGGGCATTGGTGTCTGCTTCTGAGTTGCACAATGGGATCTTGGAGGCCCCCACTCCCGGCATCACGGACATCCTGTCTTGTGTTGGTGTTTTGTGTGGCCTGTGACTTGGCATGGCCTTGCTTGATGCCGATAGTGGCATGTGCGTGTTGTTGGAATGTGGTTGCGTCCGGTGATGGCTTTGGGGTAGTTACGTGCATTATCGGGAGTTGGGTTGTGGATGCGGTTCCCCCCATGTGGGGTGAGTTGTTTGTGTACTCACCAGGCTCGGCGACTCCTTCTACTCCGTGTACTCCCATCGGCGGCAGCGTGCGCATCACCTTCTCCTCCCAGGGATGGTAGTGTACCGGTCTGTGGGGCGGCCCACCTCCAGTGATGTTCCCCTGGTTGTATTCGTCAGTCATTTTGCGGCGGACCGTTCTTCGCAGATCGTACCACCTGGCTTGGCATTCATGCCTGGTCCTTCTGATGGGCGCAACAGCATTCACCCTCTCGATGATCCTCTGCCAAATGGCTGATTTTTCTGATACGCTGGTCTGTCTGACCAATGTTCCAAAGAGCTGTGGCTCGACTCTGATGATTTCGTTGACAAGGATCTCCAGCTCCGCTGTTGTGAACTTTGGATTCCTGTCTGTGGGCATGGTGTGGGGTGTGGGTGTGGATGGTTGTGGGTGTGTGTGTGTGGTTGTGAAGGTGTGTGTGTGAATATGATGAGGGGGTGTTTGTGAAGGTGGTTGTGTGAAGGTGTGCAAGTGTAAGGTGTAGTGAAGGTTCAAGGCTGGTGCTGTCGGTTGTCTGTGGGGTCTGGCAGCAGTGGGTCTGTTGCAAAGGCTCATGGTTTGTGCGTGTGGGCCCTTTTTATTGGTCCATTTGTGGGTGTGGCTGTGTTTGAACTTTGGGTGGGTGTGTTATAAGGGGTGGTTGTGTTTTGGGCCTCTGTTTACCTGTTTGGCTGTTGCAGGTCAGTGTATTGGGTGTATTTGGGCTTGTTGGACGTGTTTGTTGGTGTTGTGTGATTCGAATTGACTCTCCTTGTGGTGTTTTGCAGTGTCCTGGTTCAGTATGTGTGTTTTTCGCGTCTGTGCTGTGCGTACATCGGCCATGTTGTTGTACAGTGCTCACATTTGCTATGGCTTGGTACGACTCGTACATGCGCACGGCTGGGTGAGGGTGCTGGTGTAAGGGCCTCGGGTAGGGTGCGTACAGGCACGGGCAGGGTGTGGGGGCCTGGGGGTACATGTCTTACATACGTGAACCGAGGGTACGGCGCGTACATGGGGGGACTGGGGGTACGGCGCGTACATACGGGATGCTGGGGGTATGGTGTGTGCCCCCACCCCCGTATGGACGGTGCATACCCCCACCTCCGTATGGACGGTGCGTACCCCCAGCCTCCGTATGTAAGCACCATCCCCCAGCACATACCCCCACCCCCGTATGTACGCGCAGTACCCCCAGCCCCCGTATGTACGCGCCGTATACCCGCCCCCCCTTGTATGTACACGCCGTACCCCCAGCCCCCCCTATGGACGGAGCGTATCCCCCAACCCTAGGTACGGAGCGTACCACCACCCCTGTAGGTACGCTCTGGACCCCCCAGCGTGTAACGCACCGTACATAGGGGGGGTGGGGCTACGCTTCGTACCTACGGGGTGGGGGTACGCTTCATACCTACGGGATAGGGTGGGGGTATGGTGCGGACATGGGGGGGTGCTGGGGTATGGCGCATATGTGGGGGGGGTGCTGGGGGGGGTTCGGCACGTATGCGGGCAACTATTTGGATGTCTCCATAGTTGCTATGGGAGTTCGCACCGTACGGTGTTTTTTCCATACGGTTGTGCATTCGGACGGACGGGACTGATCGTACTTGCGCGCTCGGACTTCAGTTTCCCGATTCGTAGGTAAAACTGTCCGGGGACGTGTCGAACACTTTTTCCGACCCGAGGACGTGTCGGGGAGTTTTCCCAATGCGATTCGTATGGAATTTTTCACATACGAATCGTACTTGCCAGTTTGTACGGCACTTGTACGATTCGTACGGTAAAAAAAACGGATACGATTCGTACGGGGGAAATTTTTAACGGATCGGAATCGACCCCTAAGTTGGGGAGTGTTTGATAAATAAATAATTATTTTAAAATTTTTAGATATATTTGTAAAAATTATCAAATTTTTTTCAAATAGAAAAAAAAAAAAATTATTACATTTTATAAATATATTGAGTTGTGGGAGGTTGTGTTTATAGGGGATAAGGGTGGGTAGTGTTTAGAAAATTAATATTTTAAATTAAATAATAATCAAATGTTAATTTTGATTTAAAATTATTAAAAAAAAAAAATTTGATTTTGATATCGAAATTTTGGGGTTGGGTGGGGTGTTTATAGGGGTAAGGGTGGGTAGTGTTTAGAAAATATAAATTATACAAAAAATTTTGATCCTCTTTTTAATATTTGAAATAAATATGATTATTAAAAAAAAAAAGTTGATATAAAATTTTTGGAGTGGGATGGTGGGTTTATATGGGTAAGGCTGGGAAATGTTATAAAAAATTATGGGGCCGTTTCCGATCCTGGAGAAACCGGGTACGAACCGTCGGACGGAGCATTTTCTCCGTCGGACTCGTACCCGGTCAAAAAACATTACAAGAATGCAAGTACGATTCGCATGGAAACACTATTTCCGTACGAATCGTACAAAACACCGACCGACGAAAATATACATTCAAATGTGATCCGGGAAAGGGCCGACGTGACGTCGGTACGCCTTCAGGCTACGTTTCACGAACCAGGAAGTACGATCCGCACCGACGTCACCCCGCACGGATGAAATTCTCCGGCTGCCAAAAACTGCCGGGAAATCAGGACGACGCACACAAGGAGCACCTGTACACGACGGACAGCCATGGACCCGAACCTACGTGTCATCCCAGCACTCATAGCAGTCCACCTGCTCTACAGGAATCGCCGCAGACGCCGCAGAAGGTCAGAACAACACCCAGGGGCACAGGGGGGGGGGGCAGGGGCAGGACACAAAACCCCCACCCAAGTCACAAATCACACATGCCCTGGACATACCTGACCTGCAGGACCTGGTCACCTCGAGGGGTGGGGGCGTGTCCAGCAACGCAAGCGTCTGCCAAAACGGAAGTGGATGTTGACGCGAACCGGCAACACAACTATACCGGTACGTACCGTACCCACGCCTTAAGAGCGTGGGTACGGGTCATACCACGCCCACCCCTACGTCACCCCAACAATGGCGGTACGGCCCGTACCCACGTTCTGAAGGCCTGGGTACGGGCCGTACCAGCATTGTTGGGGTGATGTAGAGGTACGCGTGGTACGACCCGTACCCACGCTCTGAAGGCCTGGGTACGGTGCAGACCCCCAATGGGGTGCCATAGGGGTACGCACCATACCCAGCCCTTCAGAGCGTGGGTACGGGTCGTACCACGCCCACCCCTACGTCACCCCAACAATGGCGGCACAGCCCGTACCCACGTTCTGAAGGCCTGGGTACGGGCTGTACCAGCATTGTTGGGGTGATGTAGGGGTACGCGTGGTACGACCCGTACCCACGCTCTGAAGGCCTGGGTATGGTGCAGACCCCCAATGGGGTGCCGTAGGGGTACACACCGTACCCAGCCCTTCAGAGCATGGGTACGGGTCGTACCACGCGTACCCCTACATCACCCCAACAATGCTGGTCTGGCCCGTACCCAGGCCTTTGGAACGTGGGTACGGGTCGTACCGCCATTGTTGGGGTGACGTAGGGGTGGGCATGGTACGACCCGTACCCACGCTCCTAAGGCGTGGGTACGGTACGTACCCAGGCCTGCAGATCGTGGGTACGGGAATGTACGGAGCGTACCCCCACCCGTGTATGAATGGAGCGTACCCACACCCCACCAGCGTATGTACGGAGCGTACCCCAACCCGTGTATTAATGGAGAGTACCCACACCCCACCAGTGTATGTACGGAGCGTACCCCCACCGTGTATGAATGGAACGTACCCACACCCGTGTATGAATGTAGCATACCCACACCCCACCAGTGTATGTACGGAGCATACCCCCACCCGTGTATGAATGGAGCGTACCCCCACCCGTGTATGAATGGAGCGTACCCACACCCCACCAGTGTATGTACGGAGCGTACCCCCACCCGTGTATGAATGGAGCATACCCACACCCGTGTATGAATGGAGTGTACCCACACCCCACCAGTGTATGTACGGTAGCGTACCCCCAACCGTGTATGAATGGAGCGTACCCACACCCCACCAGTGTATGTACGCAGCGTACCCCCACCCGTGTATGAATGGAGCGTACCCACACCCGTGTATGTCCTGAGCGTACATGCCCAGACACAGGAGGGGTGGGTGCAGATTCCTCCCAGCAGTGCCCAGACATAGGAGGGGTGGGTGCCTATCACTCCCAGCAGTGCATAGACATAGGAGGGGTGGGTGCCTATCACTCCCAGCAGTGCCCAGACACAGGAGGGGTGGGTGCAGAGTCCTCCCAGCAGTGCCCAGACACAGGAGGGGTGGGTGCAGAGTCCTCCAAGCAGTGCCCAGACATAGGAGGGGTGGGTGCCTATCACTCCCAGCAGTGCCCAGACACAGGAGGGGTGGGTGCCTATCACTCCCAGCAGTGCCCAGACACAGGAGGGGTGGGTGCAGAGTCCTCCCAGCAGTGCCCAGACACAGGAGGGGTGGGTGCAGAGTCCTCCCAGCAGTGCCCAGACATAGGAGGGGTGGGTGCCTATCACTCCCAGCAGTGCCCAGACATAGGAGGGGTGGATGCCCATCACTCCCAGCAGTGCCCAGACACAGGAGGGGTGGGTGCCTATCACTCCCAGCTGTGCCCAGACACAGGAGGGGTGGGTGCAGAGTCCTCCCAGCAGTGCCCAGACACAGGAGGGGTGGGTGCAGAGTCCTCCCAGCAGTGCCCAGACGTAGGAGGGGTGTGTGCCTATCACTCCCATCAGTGCCCAGACACAGGAGGGGTGGGTGCAGAGTCCTCCAAGCAGTGCCCAGACACAGGAGGGGTGGGTGCCTATCAGTCCCAGCAGTGCCCAGACACAGGAGGGTGGGTGCAGAGTCCTCCCAGCAGTGCCCAGACACAGGAGGGGTGGGTGCAGAGTCCTCCCAGCAGTGCCCAGACACAGGAGGGGTGGGTGCAGAGTCCTCCCAGCAGTGCCCAGACATAGGAGGGGTGGGAGCCTATCACTCCCAGCAGTGCCCAGACACAGGAGGGGTGGGTGCCTATCACTCCCAGCAGTGCCCAGACACAGGAGGGGTGGGTGCAGAGTCCTCCCAGCAGTGCCCAGACAAAGGAAGGGTGGGTGCAGAGTCCTCCCAGCAGTGCCCAGACATAGGAGGGGTGGGTGCCTATCACTCCCAGCAGTGCCCAGACATAGAAGGGGTGGATGCCTATCACTCCCAGCAGTGCCCAGACACAGGAGGGGTGGGTGCCTATCACTCCCAGCAGTGCCCAGACACAGGAGGGGTGGGTGCAGAGTCCTCCCAGCAGTGCCCAGACATAGGAGGGGTGGGTGCCTATCACTCCCAGCAGTGCCCAGACACAGGAGGGGTGGGTGCAAAGTCCTCCCAGCAGTGCCCAGACACAGGAGGGGTGGGTGCCTATCACTCCCAGCAGTGCCCCGACACAGGAGGGGTGGGTGCAGAGTCCTCCCAGCAGTGCCCAGACACAGGAGGGGTGGGTGCAGAGTCCTCCCAGCAGTGCCCAGACACAGGAGGGGTGGGTGCAGAGTCCTCCCAGCAGTGCCCAGATGTAGGAGGGGTGGGTGCCTATCACTCCCATCAGTGCCCAGACACAGGAGGGGTGGGTGCAGAGTCCTCCCAGCAGTGCCCAGACACAGGAGGGGTGGGTGCCTATCACACCCAGCAGTGCCCAGACACAGGAGGGGTGGGTGCAGAGTCCTCCCAGCAGTGCCCAGACACAGGAGGGGTGGGTGCAGAGTCCTCCCAGCAGTGCCCAGACACAGGAGGGGTGGGTGCAGAGTCCTCCCAGCAGTGCCCAGACATAGGAGGGGTGGGTGCCTATCACTCCCAGCAGTGCCCAGACATAGAAGGGGTGGATGCCTATCACTCCCAGCAGTGCCCAGACACAGGAGGGGTCGGTGCCTATCACTCCCAGCAGTGCCCAGACACAGGAGGGGTGGGTGCAGAGTCCTCCCAGCAGTGCCCAGACATAGGAGGGGTGGGTGCCTATCACTCCAAGCAGTGCCCAGACACAGGAGGGGTGGGTGCAGAGTCCTCCCAGCAGTGCCCAGACACAGGAGGGGTGGGTGCCTATCACTCCCAGCAGTGCCCCGACACAGGAGGGGTGGGTGCAGAGTCCTCCCAGCAGTGCCCAGACACAGGAGGGGTGGGTGCAGAGTCCTCCCAGCAGTGCCCAGACACAGGAGGGTTGGGTGCAGAGTCCTCCCAGCAGTGCCCAGACGTAGGAGGGGTGGGTGCCTATCACTCCCATCAGTGCCCAGACACAGGAGGGGTGGGTGCAGAGTCCTCCCAGCAGTGCCCAGACACAGGAGGGGTGGGTGCCTATCACACCCAGCAGTGCCCAGACACAGGAGGGGTGGGTGCAGAGTCCTCCCAGCAGTGCCCAGACACAGGAGGGGTGGGTGCAGAGTCCTCCAAGCAGTGCCCAGACACAGGAGGGCTGGGTGCAGAGTCCTCCCAGCAGTGCCCAGACATAGGAGGGGTGGGTGTCTATCACTCCCAGCAGTTCCCAGACACAGGAGGGGTGGGTGCAGAGTCCTCCCAGCAGTGCCCAGACATAGGAGGGGTGGGTGCCTATCACTCCCAGCAGTGCCCAGACACAGGAGGGCTGGGTGCAGAGTCCTCCCAGCAGTGCCCAGACATAGGAGGGGTGGGTGCCTATCACTCCCAGCAGTGCCCAGACACAGGAGGGGTGGGTGCAGAGTCCTCCCAGCAGTGCCCAGACACAGGAGGGGTGGGTGCCTATCACTCCCAGCAGTGCCCAGACACAGGATGGGTGGGTGCAGAGTCCTCCCAGCAGTGCCCAGACACAGGAGGGGTGGGTGCAGAGTCCTCCCAGCAGTGCCCAGACGTAGGAGGGGTGGGTGCCTATCACTCCCATCAGTGCCCAGACACAGGAGGGGTGGGTGCAGAGTCCTCCCAGCAGTGCCCAGACACAGGAGGGGTGGGTGCAGAGTCCTCCCAGCAGTGCCCAGACACAGGAGGGGTGGGTGCCTATCACTCCCAGCAGTGCCCAGACACAGGAGGGGTGGGTGCAGAGTCCTCCCAGCAGTGCCCAGACACAGGAGGGGTGGGTGCAGAGTCCTCCCAGCAGTGCCCAGACGTAGGAGGGGTGGATGCCTATCACACCGATCAGTGCCCAGACACAGGAGGGGTGGGTGCAGAGTCCTCCCAGCAGTGCCCAGACACAGGAGGGGTGGGTGCCTATCACTCCCAGCAGTGCCCAGACACAGGAGGGGTGGGTGCAGAGTCCTCCCAGCAGTGCCCAGACACAGGAGGGGTGGGTGCAGAGTCCTCCCAGCAGTGCCCAGACACAGGAGGGGTGGGTGCAGAGTCCTCCCAGCAGTGCCCAGACATAGGAGGGGTGGGTGCCTATCACTCCCAGTAGTGCCCAGACACAGGAGGGGTGGGTGCAGAGTCCTCCAAGCAGTGCCCAGACATAGGAGGGGTGGGTGCCTATCACTCCCAGCAGTGCCCAGACACAGGAGGGCTGGGTGCAGAGTCCTCCCAGCAGTGCCCAGACATAGGAGGGGTGGGTGCCTATCACTCCCAGCAGTGCCCCGACACAGGAGGGGTGGGTGCAGAGTCCTCCCAGCAGTGCCCAGACACAGGAGGGGTGGGTGCAGAGTCCTCCCAGCAGTGCCCAGACACAGGAGGGGTGGGTGCAGAGTCCTCCCAGCAGTGCCCAGACACAGGAGGGGTGGGTGCAGAGTCCTCCCAGCAGTGCCCAGACGTAGGAGGGGTGGGTGCCTATCACTCCCATCAGTGCCCAGACACAGGAGGGGTGGGTGCAGAGTCCTCCCAGCAGTGCCCAGACACAGGAGGGGTGGGTGCCTATCACACCCAGCAGTGCCCAGACACAGGAGGGGTGGGTGCAGAGTCCTCCCAGCAGTGCCCAGACACAGGAGGGGTGGGTGCAGAGTCCTCCCAGCAGTGCCCAGACACAGGAGGGGTGGGTGCAGAGTCCTCCCAGCAGTGCCCAGACATAGGAGGGGTGGGTGTCTATCACTCCCAGAAGTGCCCAGACACAGGAGGGGTGGGTGCAGAGTCCTCCCAGCAGTGCCCAGACATAGGGGGGGTGGGTGCCTATCACTCCCAGCAGTGCCCAGACACAGGAGGGCTGGGTGCAGAGTCCTCCCAGCAGTGCCCAGACATAGGAGGGGTGGGTGCCTATCACTCCCAGCAGTGCCCAGACACAGGAGGGGTGGGTGCCTATCACTCCCAGCAGTGCCCAGACACAGGAGGGGTGGGTGCAGAGTCCTCCCAGCAGTGCCCAGACAAAGGAGGGGTGGGTGCAGAGTCCTCCCAGCAGTGCCCAGACATAGGAGGGGTGGGTGCCTATCACTCCCAGCAGTGCCCAGACATAGAAGGGGTGGATGCCTATCACTCCCAGCAGTGCCCAGACACAGGAGGGGTGGGTGCCTATCACTCCCAGCAGTGCCCAGACACAGGAGGGGTGGGTGCAGAGTCCTCCCAGCAGTGCCCAGACATAGGAGGGGTGGGTGCCTATCACTCCCAGCAGTGCCCAGACACAGGAGGGGTGGGTGCAGAGTCCTCCCAGCAGTGCCCAGACACAGGAGGGGTGGGTGCCTATCACTTCCAGCAGTGCCCCGACACAGGAGGGGTGGGTGCAGAGTCCTCCCAGCAGTGCCCAGACACAGGAGGGGTGGGTGCAGAGTCCTCCCAGCAGTGCCCAGACACAGGAGGGGTGGGTGCAGAGTCCTCCCAGCAGTGCCCAGACGTAGGAGGGGTGGGTGCCTATCACTCCCATCAGTGCCCAGACACAGGAGGGGTGGGTGCAGAGTCCTCCCAGCAGTGCCCAGACACAGGAGGGGTGGGTGCCTATCACACCCAGCAGTGCCCAGACACAGGAGGGGTGGGTGCAGAGTCCTCCCAGCAGTGCCCAGACACAGGAGGGGTGGGTGCAGAGTCCTCCAAGCAGTGCCCAGACACAGGAGGGGTGGGTGCAGAGTCCTCCCAGCAGTGCCCAGACATAGGAGGGGTGGGTGTCTATCACTCCCAGCAGTGCCCAGACACAGGAGGGGTGGGTGCAGAGTCCTCCCATCAGTGCCCAGACATAGGAGGGGTGGGTGCCTATCACTCCCAGCAGTGCCCAGACACAGGAGGGGTGGGTGCAGAGTCCTCCCATCAGTGCCCAGACATAGGAGGGGTGGTTGCCTATCACTCCCAGCAGTGCCCAGACACAGGAGGGCTGGGTGCAGAGTCCTCCCAGCAGTGCCCAGACATAGGAGGGGTGGGTGCCTATCACTCCCAGCAGTGCCCAGACACAGGAGGGGTGGGTGCAGAGTCCTCCCAGCAGTGCCCAGACACAGGGGGGGTGGGTGCCTATCACTCCCAGCAGTGCCCAGACACAGGATGGGTGGGTGCAGAGTCCTCCCAGCAGTGCCCAGACACAGGAGGGGTGGGTGCAGAGTCCTCCCAGCAGTGCCCAGACGTAGGAGGGGTGGGTGCCTATCACTCCCATCAGTGCCCAGACACAGGAGGGGTGGGTGCAGAGTCCTCCCAGCAGTGCCCAGACACAGGAGGGGTGGGTGCAGAGTCCTCCCAGCAGTGCCCAGACACAGGAGGGGTGGGTGCCTATCACTCCCAGCAGTGCCCAGACACAGGAGGGGTGGGTGCAGAGTCCTCCCAGCATTGCCCAGACACAGGAGGGGTGGGTGCAGAGTCCTCACAGCAGTGCCCAGACGTAGGAGGGGTGGGTGCCTATCACACCGATCAGTGCCCAGACACAGGAGGGGTGGGTGCAGAGTCCTCCCAGCAGTGCCCAGACACAGGAGGGGTGGGTGCCTATCACTCCCAGCAGTGCCCAGACACAGGAGGGATGGGTGCAGAGTCCTCCCAGCAGTGCCCAGACACAGGAGGGGTGGGTGCCTATCACTCCCTGTAGTGCCCAGACACAGGAGGGGTGGGTGCAGAGTCCTCCCAGCAGTGCCCAGACATAGGAGGGGTGGGTGCCTATCACTCCCTGTAGTGCCCAGACACAGGAGGGGTGGGTGCAGAGTCCTCCCAGCAGTGCCCAGACATAGGAGGGGTGGGTGCCTATCACTCCCAGCAGTGCCCAGACACAGGAGGGCTAGGTGCAGAGTCCTCCCAGCAGTGCCCAGACATAGGAGGGGTGGGTGCCTATCACTCCCAGCAGTGCCCAGACACAGGAGGGGTGGGTGCAGAGTCCTCCCAGCAGTGCCCAGACATAGGAGGGGTGGGTGCCTATCACTCCCAGCAGTGCCCAGACATAGGAGGGGTGGATGCCCATCACTCCCAGCAGTGCCCAGACACAGGAGGGGTGGGTGCCTATCACTCCCAGCTGTGCCCAGACACAGGAGGGGTGGGTGCAGAGTCCTCCCAGCAGTGCCCTGACACAGGAGGGGTGGGTGCAGAGTCCTCCCAGCAGTGCCCAGACGTAGGAGGGGTGTGTGCCTATCACTCCCATCAGTGCCCAGACACAGGAGGGGTGGGTGCAGAGTCCTCCCAGCAGTGCCCAGACACAGGAGGGGTGGGTGCCTATCAGTCCCAGCAGTGCCCAGACACAGGAGGGTGGGTGCAGAGTCCTCCCAGCAGTGCCCAGACACAGGAGGGGTGGGTGCAGAGTCCTCCCAGCAGTGCCCAGACACAGGAGGGGTGGGTGCAGAGTCCTCCCAGCAGTGCCCAGACATAGGAGGGGTGGGTGCCTATCACTCCCAGCAGTGCCCAAACACAGAAGGGGTGGGTGCAGAGTCCTCCCAGCAGTGCCCAGACAAAGGAGGGGTCGGTGCAGAGTCCTCCCAGCAGTGCCCAGACATAGGAGGGGTGGGTGCCTATCACTCCCAGCAGTGCCCAGACATAGAAGGGGTGGATGCCTATCACTCCCAGCAGTGCCCAGACACAGGAGGGGTGGGTGCCTATTTCTATTTCTATTTAGGGAGTTTTGTAAAGCGCTTGGTGACGCACAGCGGCGTGTCCCCGCGCTAAGGAGCGGCTGCTAACTGGAACCTACAGAAGTGGAATACTTTACTGTTCGAATAGTGTAGTTTTGAGCTTGGCTCTAAAGATTAGTTCAGATGGTTCGAGACGCAATATTAAGGGTAATGTGTTCCATCTGACGGCTGCAAGGTACCTAAAGGATCTTCCGCCCATCCGTGCTCTGGACACCTTGGGGACAACAAGGCGTCCCGAGCCAGAAGATCTGAGGGAGCGGGACGGTTCATAAGGTGTCAGCAGTCCTTTCAAAGGGAGAGGAGACCTCCCGTTGATGATCCGATGGCACATGCAGAGTGCTTTGAAATCAACCCTACTTCTGATCGGGAGCCAGTGCAAGGACCGAAGGGCCACCGAGGATGCGGCTCTTCTGGGTAGTCTAAGTACTAGCCTAGCAGAGGCATTCTGTAAGACCTGTAAACGGCTCAGATTCTTCTTCGGAGTCCCTAGATAGAGGAGGTTGCCATAGTCCATCTTTGAGGTGACTAGTGCATGCACAAGGGTTTGACGGGCCTTTACAGGTAAAAACTTCAATGCCTTCCTGAGACTTTTGAGGGTCCCAAAGCATGATCCGACCACCCGGTTGATCTGAGGGCCGAAGGTCAGGTCGGAGTCGAACCAAATGCCCAAGTTCTTTGCTTTCAGGCATGGGATAGGTGTTGAGCCAAGGCATGGAGGCCACCATGCCGACGTCCACGCCGATCGGTCTCCCCCTACGACAAGCACCTCGGTCTTATTTCCGTTAAGCTTAAGGCAGTTTGCGGACATCCAGGCAGCTAGGTCTTGCATACAGGCTCTGAAGATGTCCGCCGAAAGATCGGGTGCGCGCGACAGGGAGATCACCAACTGCGTGTCGTCGGCATAGGAAACCATTCGGAGGCCGTAGCTCTCTACCACGGAGGCAATCGGGGCTACGTAGAGATTAAAAAGTGTTGGGCTCAGGGACGAGCCCTGCGGCACCCCCTGGTCCAGAGCAATTCGCTCAGAGTAATAGTCACCCTGCCTCACTTGGAAGCCTCGGCCTGCGAGAAATGAATAAATCCATTTCAACGCTGCCCCTCTCACCCCACCTTTGCTCAGACACTGTAGCAAGATGGAATGTGCCACAGTGTCGAACGCCGCGCTAAGGTCTAAAAGGATGAGAGCCATGGTTTGACCCTCGTCAGCACCCTGCCTGAGAGTTTCGGAGGCCCTAAGAAGGGCAGACTCGGTGGAGTGGCGTGGCCGGAACCCGAATTGAGTCGGATGAAGAAGGTTACTGTCCTCCACATATTTCATTAGCTGCTTATTTACCACCTTCTCTGCTACCTTCGAAAAATATGGCAGGAGAGAGATGGGGCGTAAGTTATCCAGCTTATCGAGGCCAATGTTAGGCTTCTTGCGGAGGGGAAGCACCACAGCCTGTTTCCAATCCACAGGTAGAGAACTGGATCGAAAGGAGACATCTAGCAAATGCCTGATGTAAGGTTCCAGTGTCTCTATGCTGTCACTCAGCCTTTTTGGGGAAGCAGGATCGCGTGGGGAGCCAGATCTGATGGATCTGCAGATTTTAACGAGATCCTCCGATAGAGGAGTGGTGAAATGAAGTAGCAGATCTGAGTCAGCTTCAGCTCCTGCTAAATCTGCAGGTTCTTCCGCTAAGGGTGGCGTGTCGGGAAAAGCAGAGTAAATCTTGCGCACTTTGTCTCCGAAGTAGTTAGCAATGCGATTGCATGCTGTTACTGAGTAATCTTCATCTCGAGTAACGGTTATTGGGGTGGAAAGGGATTTATATATGCTAAACAATTCCCTAGCCGAGTTTTCCGCCACGTGAATTTTATCTGCATAATAGGTGGCTTTTTCTCTACGGATTTTATTATGATAGGATCGTCGTTTTGTGAGGTAAGCCTCTTTCATCCGATCATCATAAGCCATTCTCCATTGTCTTTCTGCTCGTTTGCAGTCCCTTTTGGCACAGCGCAGCGCCTCGCTGAACCAGGGAGCAGTTCTTTGTCTGTGGACAGCTTTATTAGACCAACCCAATGGGGCTGTGTGGTCCAGAGCAGCCGTGATACGGTCATTTAGCAATTTATTTGCCGCTGTCACGTCATTTCCTCCTGGGGGCCCTTCCACGGTAAGAGCCTTATTAAACTCTCGCAGGGAGAATCTTGCCCACCTACGTCGAGGGTAGTTAAGAGGGGTGGGAGCGCTAGCTATATGCTTAGACAAGTAAATAGTAAACGGAACGAGAAAATGATCTGTCCAGGGCAAGGGCACTGGGGGAGCGGCTAAAACACCCTCCCAATTGGCGAATATTGGGTCGAGCAGGTGCCCACGGTTGTGTGTTGGCAGCTGACCTTTTAGCTCTAGCTGTAGGGTGTGAAGTTCTTCCCGGAACTCCACTGCTCCTTTGTCTAGTGCGTCTTGCAGGTGGATATTTAAATCTCCCAACAGCAAAAACTTGTCCCTCCTGATCGCTGTTTCTGTGACCCACTCTAGGAGGTTTCTTTTAAAACTGGCCATAGGTCCCGGTGGGCGATAAATTATCAGGCCCTTTATAGTCATGCTCCCATCAATTGCTATGGTGAAAACACCCGCTTCGCATCCCGCCAGGTCAACTAGTTCTAGTTTGCATGGCCATTGTTGTTTAAAGGCGATCGCAATCCCGCCTCCTCTGCCTATCGGTCTGTCCAGGCGCACCATCTGATAGTCATCAGGTAAAGCCTGAATGGTATCAGGATCAGAATTGGCGTCCAGCCACGTTTCGGTAATAAACAGCAGATCATAATGTTTATCAGTGAGAAGGTCATAAACGTCATGTTTGTGACGGCTAAGCGACCTAACATTAACGAGGCCGCAGGACAGCGAGGGATTGCTTGCCCTGGTGTCTGGTAGGGCTGAGCTAAAGCGGAATTGACAATAGCTACACCCTTCATTCTCCCCTACCCTTACACTATGGTGGCCTCGGGTGCACACGATCGAGGATAAATTTACTAAGTCACTCCTACTCCAGGTCAGCTTACGATCAGGGCCAGGGGTTGGGGCCCTGGGCCGTGTCCGGTCGCGGACGGGCGCAGACGGGCTTGGCTTTGGCGCGGCTTCGGCGCGCATCCGGCGCGCCCGCTGCGCCAGCCCGCTGCGCCGTCTGGCAGGGATGCACATTATGTAGGGTGTGAGGAGGGTGGGAGGGCGGCGCGACTAGAGCGCACCCCCAGCCCTACCTAAGATGGCGCCCACCGCCTCCAACAGCAAATAACACAAGACGGCTGGGCGAGGCAGAGAGAGGAAGATCAGCGTGTTGGAGAAATGTCAGTGTGCCTAACTCAATTCCCCAGCTAACTATTCAATTTAAAACCCCCAGGTAAAAAGTTATAAAAACGATCTTTTAGCAGTTTTAAATCACAATTTTCACAGATACCTATGCCAGCTAGTAAGTTCCAGGTAAAAACGCTCGCAGCCCTAGCGTCTCTCACTAGGGAGAGCTCTAAATAGGCAGCGAGGGCTTCACAGAGCAACTCTAAATAGCCTGGGAGGGCGGGAGGGCGGAGCGACTAGAGCGCACCCCCAGCCCTACCTAAGATGGCGCCCACCGCCTCCAACAGCAAATAACACAAGACGGCTGGGCGAGGCAGAGAGAGGAAGATCAGCGTGTTGGAGAAATGTCAGTGTGCCTAACTCAATTCCCCAGCTAACTATTCAATTTAAAACCCCCAAGTAAAAAGTTATAAAAACGATCTTTTAGCAGTTTTAAATCACTATCACTAGTTTTAAATCACTATCACTCCCAGCAGTGCCCAGACACAGGAGGGGTGGGTGCATAGTCCTCCCAGCAGTGCCCAGACATAGGAGGGGTGGGTGCCTATCACTCCCAGCAGTGCCCAGACACAGGAGGGGTGGGTGCAGAGTCCTCCCAGCAGTGCCCAGACACAGGAGGGGTGGGTGCCTATCACTCCCAGCAGTGCCCCGACACAGGAGGGGTGGGTGCAGAGTCCTCCCAGCAGTGCCCAGACACAGGAGGGGTGGGTTCAGAGTCCTACCAGCAGTGCCCAGACACAGGAGGGGTGGGTGCAGAGTCCTCCCAGCAGTGCCCAGACGTAGGAGGGGTGGGTGCCTATCACTCCCATCAGTGCCCAGACACAGGAGGGGTGGGTGCAGAGTCCTCCCAGCAGTGCCCAGACACAGGAGGGGTGGGTGCCTATCACACCCAGCAGTGCCCAGACACAGGAGGGGTGGGTGCAGAGTCCTCCCAGCAGTGCCCAGACACAGGAGGGGTGGGTGCAGAGTCCTCCCAGCAGTGCCCAGACACAGGAGGGGTGGGTGCAGAGTCCTCCCAGCAGTGCCCAGACATAGGAGGGGTGGGTGTCTATCACTCCCAGCAGTGCCCAGACACAGGAGGGGTGGGTGCAGAGTCCTCCCAGCAGTGCCCAGACATAGGGGGGGGTGGGTGCCTATCACTCCCAGCAGTGCCCAGACACAGGAGGGCTGGGTGCAGAGTCCTCCCAGCAGTGCCCAGACATAGGAGGGGTGGGTGCCTATCACTCCCAGCAGTGCCCAGACACAGGAGGGGTGGGTGCCTATCACTCCCAGCAGTGCCCAGACACAGGAGGGGTGGGTGCAGAGTCCTCCCAGCAGTGCCCAGACAAAGGAGGGGTGGGTGCAGAGTCCTCCCAGCAGTGCCCAGACATAGGAGGGGTGGGTGCCTATCACTCCCAGCAGTGCCCAGACATAGAAGGGGTGGATGCCTATCACTCCCAGCAGTGCCCAGACACAGGAGGGGTGGGTGCCTATCACTCCCAGCAGTGCCCAGACACAGGAGGGGTGGGTGCAGAGTCCTCCCAGCAGTGCCCAGACATAGGAGGGGTGGGTGCCTATCACTCCCAGCAGTGCCCAGACACAGGAGGGGTGGGTGCAGAGTCCTCCCAGCAGTGCCCAGACACAGGAGGGGTGGGTGCAGAGTCCTCCCAGCAGTGCCCAGACATAGGGGGGGTGGGTGCATATCACTCCCAGCAGTGCCCAGACACAGGAGGGCTGGGTGCAGAGTCCTCCCAGCAGTGCCCAGACATAGGAGGGGTGGGTGCCTATCACTCCCAGCAGTGCCCAGACACAGGAGGGGTGGGTGCCTATCACTCCCAGCAGTGCCCAGACACAGGAGGGGTGGGTGCAGAGTCCTCCCAGCAGTGCCCAGACAAAGGAGGGGTGGGTGCCTATCACACCCAGCAGTGCCCAGACATAGGAGGGGTGGGTGCCTATCACTCCCAGCAGTGCCCAGACATAGAAGGGGTGGATGCCTATCACTCCCAGCAGTGCCCAGACACAGGAGGGGTGGGTGCCTATCACTCCCAGCAGTGCCCAGACACAGGAGGGGTGGGTGCAGAGTCCTCCCAGCAGTGCCCAGACATAGGAGGGGTGGGTGCCTATCACTCCCAGCAGTGCCCAGACACAGGAGGGGTGGGTGCAGAGTCCTCCCAGCAGTGCCCAGACATAGGAGGGGTGGGTGCCTATCACTCCCAGCAGTGCCCCGACACAGGAGGGGTGGGTGCAGAGTCCTCCCAGCAGTGCCCAGACACAGGAGGGGTGGGTGCAGAGTCCTCCCAGCAGTGCCCTGACACAGGAGGGGTGGGTGCAGAGTCCTCCCAGCAGTGCCCAGACACAGGAGGGGTGGGTGCAGAGTCCTCCCAGCAGTGCCCAGACACAGGAGGGGTGGGTGCAGAGTCCTCCCAGCAGTGCCCAGACGTAGGAGGAGTGGGTGCCTATCACTCCTATCAGTGCCCAGACACAGGAGGGGTGGGTGCAGAGTCCTCCCAGCAGTGCCCAGACACAGGAGGGGTGGGTGCCTATCACACCCAGCAGTGCCCAGACACAGGAGGGGTGGGTGCAGAGTCCTCCCAGCAGTGCCCAGACACAGGAGGGGTGGGTGCAGAGTCCTCCCAGTAGTGCCCAGACACAGGAGGGGTGGGTGCCTATCACTCCCAGCAGTGCCCAGACACAGGAGGGGTGGGTGCAGAGTCCTCCCAGCAGTGCCCAGACACAGGAGGGGTGGGTGCAGAGTCCTCCCAGCAGTGCCCAGACGTAGGAGGGGTGGGTGCCTATCACTCCGATCAGTGCCCAGACACAGGAGGGGTGGGTGCAGAGTCCTCCCAGCAGTGCCCAGACACAGGAGGGGTGGGTGCCTATCACTCCCAGCAGTGCCCAGACACAGGAGGAGTGGGTGCAGAGTCCTCCCAGCAGTGCCCAGACACAGGAGGGGTGGGTGCAGAGTCCTCCCAGCAGTGGCCAGACACAGGAGGGGTGGGTGCAGAGTCCTCCCAGCAGTGCCCAGACATAGGAGGGGTGGGTGCCTATCACTCCCAGTAGTGCCCAGACACAGGAGGGGTGGGTGCAGAGTCCTCCCAGCAGTGCCCAGACATAGGAGGGGTGGGTGCCTATCACTCCCAGCAGTGCCCAGACACAGGAGGGGTGGGTGCAGAGTCCTCCCAGCAGTGCCCAGACATAGGAGGGGTGGGTGCCTATCACTCCCAGCAGTGCCCAGACACAGGAGGGGTGGGTGCAGAGTCCTCCCAGCAGTGCCCAGACACAGGAGGGGTGGGTGCCTATCACTCCCAGAAGTGCCCAGACACAGGAGGGGTGGGTGCAGAGTCCTCCCAGCAGTGCCCAGACATAGGAGGGGTGGGTGCAGAGTCCTCCCAGCAGTGCCCAGACGTAGGAGGGGTGGGTGTCTATCACTCCCATCAGTGCCCAGACACAGGAGGGGTGGGTGCAGAGTCCTCCAAGCAGTGCCCAGACACAGGAGGGGTGGGTGCCTATCACTCCCAGCAGTGCCCAGACACAGGAGGGGTGGGTGCAGAGTCCTCCCAGCAGTGCCCAGACACAGGAGGGGTGGGTGCAGGGTCCTCCCAGCAGTGCCCAGACGTAGGAGGGGTGGGTGCCTATCACTCCCATCAGTGCCCAGACACAGGAGGGGTGGGTGCAGAGTCCTCCCAGCAGTGCCCAGACACAGGAGGGGTGGGTGCAGAGTCCTCCCAGCAGTGCCCAGACACAGGAGGGGTGGGTGCCTATCACTCCCAGCAGTGCCCAGACACAGGAGGAGTGGGTGCAGAGTCCTCCCAGCAGTGCCCAGACACAGGAGGGGTGGGTGCAGAGTCCTCCCAGCAGTGCCCAGACGTAGGAGGGGTGGGTGCCTATCACTCCGATCAGTGCCCAGACACAGGAGGGGTGGGTGCAGAGTCCTCCCAGCAGTGCCCAGACACAGGAGGGGTGGGTGCCTATCACTCCCAGCAGTGCCCAGACACAGGAGGGGTGGGTGCAGAGTCCTCCCAGCAGTGCCCAGACACAGGAGGGGTGGGTGCAGAGTCCTCCCGGCAGTGCCCAGACACAGGAGGGGTGGGTGCAGAGTCCTCCCTGCAGTGCCCAGACATAGGAGGGGTGGGTGCCTATCACTCCCAGTAGTGCCCAGACACAGGAGGGGTGGGTGCAGAGTCCTCCCAGCAGTGCCCAGACATAGGAGGGGTGGGTGCCTATCACTCCCAGCAGTGCCCAGACACAGGAGGGCTGGGTGCAGAGTCCTCCCAGCAGTTCCCAGACATAGGAGGGGTGGGTGCCTATCACTCCCAGCAGTGCCCAGACACAGGAGGGGTGGGTGCAGAGTCCTCCCAGCAGTGCCCAGACACAGGAGGGATGGGTGCAGAGTCCTCCCAGCAGTAGCCAGACATAGGAAGGTGGGTGCCTATCACTCCCAGCAGTGCCCAGACATAGGAGGGGTGGATGCCCATCACTCCCAGCAGTGCCCAGACACAGGAGGGGTGGGTGCCTATCACTCCCAGCTGTGCCCAGACACAGGAGGGGTGGGTGCAAGTCCTCCCAGCAGTGCCCAGACACAGGAGGGGTGGGTGCAGAGTCCTCCCAGCAGTGCCCAGACGTAGGAGGGGTGTGTGCCTATCACTCCCATCAGTGCCCAGACACAGGAGGGGTGGGTGCAGAGTCCTCCCAGCAGTGCCCAGACACAGGAGGGGTGGGTGCCTATCAGTCCCAGCAGTGCCCAGACACAGGAGGGTGGGTGCAGAGTCCTCCCAGCAGTGCCCAGACACAGGAGGGGAGGGTGCAGAGTCCTCCCAGCAGTGCCCAGACACAGGAGGGGTGGGTGCAGAGTCCTCCCAGCAGTGCCCAGACATAGGAGGGGTGGGTGCCTATCACTCCCAGCAGTGCCCAGACACAGGAGGGGTGGGTGCCTATCACTCCCAGCAGTGCCCAGACACAGGAGGGGCGGGTGCAGAGTCCTCCCAGCAGTGCCCAGACAAAGGAAAGGTGGGTGCAGAGTCCTCCCAGCAGTGCCCAGACATAGGAGGGGTGGGTGCCTATCACTCCCAGCAGTGCCCAGACATAGAAGGGGGTGGATGCCTATCACTCCCAGCAGTGCCCAGACACAGGAGGGGTGGGTGCCTATCACTCCCAGCAGTGCCCAGACACAGGAGGGGTGGGTGCAGAGTCCTCCCAGCAGTGCCCAGACATAGGAGGGGTGGGTGCCTATCACTCCCAGCAGTGCCCAGACACAGGAGGGGTGGGTGCAGAGTCCTCCCAGCAGTGCCCAGACACAGGAGGGGTGGGTGCCTATCACTCCCAGCAGTGCCCCGACACAGGAGGGGTGGGTGCAGAGTCCTCCCAGCAGTGCCCAGACACAGGAGGGGTGGGTGCAGAGTCCTCCCAGCAGTGCCCAGACACAGGAGGGGTGGGTGCAGAGTCCTCCCAGCAGTGCCCAGACACAGGAGGGGTGGGTGCCTATCAGTCCCAGCAGTGCCCAGACACAGGAGGGTGGGTGCAGAGTCCTCCCAGCAGTGCCCAGACGTAGGAGGGGTGGGTGCCTATCACACCGATCAGTGCCCAGACACAGGAGGGGTGGGTGCAGAGTCCTCCCAGCAGTGCCCAGACACAGGAGGGGTGGGTGCCTATCACTCCCAGCAGTGCCCAGACACAGGAGGGGTGGGTGCAGAGTCCTCCCAGCAGTGCCCAGACACAGGAGGGGTGGGTGCAGAGTCCTCCCAGCAGTGCCCAGACATAGGAGGGGTGGGTGCCTATCACTCCCAGTAGTGCCCAGACACAGGAGGGGTGGGTGCAGAGTCCTCCAAGCAGTGCCCAGACATAGGAGGGGTGGGTGCCTATCACTCCCAGCAGTGCCCAGACACAGGAGGGCTGGGTGCAGAGTCCTCCCAGCAGTGCCCAGACATAGGAGGGGTGGGTGCCTATCACTCCCAGCAGTGCCCCGACACAGGAGGGGTGGGTGCAGAGTCCTCCCAGCAGTGCCCAGACACAGGAGGGGTGGGTGCAGAGTCCTCCCAGCAGTGCCCAGACACAGGAGGGGTGGGTGCAGAGTCCTCCCAGCAGTGCCCAGACACAGGAGGGGTGGGTGCAGAGTCCTCCCAGCAGTGCCCAGACGTAGGAGGGGTGGGTGCCTATCACTCCCATCAGTGCCCAGACACAGGAGGGGTGGGTGCAGAGTCCTCCCAGCAGTGCCCAGACACAGGAGGGGTGGGTGCCTATCACACCCAGCAGTGCCCAGACACAGGAGGGGTGGGTGCAGAGTCCTCCCAGCAGTGCCCAGACACAGGAGGGGTGGGTGCAGAGTCCTCCCAGCAGTGCCCAGACACAGGAGGGGTGGGTGCAGAGTCCTCCCAGCAGTGCCCAGACATAGGAGGGGTGGGTGTCTATCACTCCCAGCAGTGCCCAGACACAGGAGGGGTGGGTGCAGAGTCCTCCCAGCAGTGCCCAGACATAGGGGGGGTGGGTGCCTATCACTCCCAGCAGTGCCCAGACACAGGAGGGCTGGGTGCAGAGTCCTCCCAGCAGTGCCCAGACATAGGAGGGGTGGGTGCCTATCACTCCCAGCAGTGCCCAGACACAGGAGGGGTGGGTGCCTATCACTCCCAGCAGTGCCCAGACACAGGAGGGGTGGGTGCAGAGTCCTCCCAGCAGTGCCCAGACAAAGGAGGGGTGGGTGCAGAGTCCTCCCAGCAGTGCCCAGACATAGGAGGGGTGGGTGCCTATCACTCCCAGCAGTGCCCAGACATAGAAGGGGTGGATGCCTATCACTCCCAGCAGTGCCCAGACACAGGAGGGGTGGGTGCCTATCACTCCCAGCAGTGCCCAGACACAGGAGGGGTGGGTGCAGAGTCCTCCCAGCAGTGCCCAGACATAGGAGGGGTGGGTGCCTATCACTCCCAGCAGTGCCCAGACACAGGAGGGGTGGGTGCAGAGTCCTCCCAGCAGTGCCCAGACACAGGAGGGGTGGGTGCCTATCACTCCCAGCAGTGCCCCGACACAGGAGGGGTGGGTGCAGAGTCCTCCCAGCAGTGCCCAGACACAGGAGGGGTGGGTGCAGAGTCCTCCCAGCAGTGCCCAGACACAGGAGGGATGGGTGCAGAGTCCTCCCAGCAGTGCCCAGACGTAGGAGGGGTGGGTGCCTATCACTCCCATCAGTGCCCAGACACAGGAGGGGTGGGTGCAGAGTCCTCCCAGCAGTGCCCAGACACAGGAGGGGTGGGTGCCTATCACACCCAGCAGTGCCCAGACACAGGAGGGGTGGGTGCAGAGTCCTCCCAGCAGTGCCCAGACACAGGAGGGGTGGGTGCAGAGTCCTCCAAGCAGTGCCCAGACACAGGAGGGGTGGGTGCAGAGTCCTCCCAGCAGTGCCCAGACATAGGAGGGGTGGGTGTCTATCACTCCCAGCAGTGCCCAGACACAGGAGGGGTGGGTGCAGAGTCCTCCCATCAGTGCCCAGACATAGGAGGGGTGGGTGCCTATCACTCCCAGCAGTGCCCAGACACAGGAGGGGTGGGTGCAGAGTCCTCCCATCAGTGCCCAGACATAGGAGGGGTGGGTGCCTATCACTCCCAGCAGTGCCCAGACACAGGAGGGCTGGGTGCAGAGTCCTCCCAGCAGTGCCCAGACATAGGAGGGGTGGGTGCCTATCACTCCCAGCAGTGCCCAGACACAGGAGGGGTGGGTGCAGAGTCCTCCCAGCAGTGCCCAGACACAGGGGGGGTGGGTGCCTATCACTCCCAGCAGTGCCCAGACACAGGATGGGTGGGTGCAGAGTCCTCCCAGCAGTGCCCAGACACAGGAGGGGTGGGTGCAGAGTCCTCCCAGCAGTGCCCAGATGTAGGAGGGGTGGGTGCCTATCACTCCCATCAGTGCCCAGACACAGGAGGGGTGGGTGCAGAGTCCTCCCAGCAGTGCCCAGACACAGGAGGGGTGGGTGCAGAGTCCTCCCAGCAGTGCCCAGACACAGGAGGGGTGGGTGCCTATCACTCCCAGCAGTGCCCAGACACAGGAGGGGTGGGTGCAGAGTCCTCCCAGCAGTGCCCAGACACAGGAGGGGTGGGTGCAGAGTCCTCCCAGCAGTGCCCAGACGTAGGAGGGGTGGGTGCCTATCACACCGATCAGTGCCCAGACACAGGAGGGGTGGGTGCAGAGTCCTCCCAGCAGTGCCCAGACACAGGAGGGGTGGGTGCCTATCACTCCCAGCAGTGCCCAGACACAGGAGGGATGGGTGCAGAGTCCTCCCAGCAGTGCCCAGACACAGGAGGGGTGGGTGCCTATCACTCCCAGTAGTGCCCAGACACAGGAGGGGTGGGTGCAGAGTCCTCCCAGCAGTGCCCAGACATAGGAGGGGTGGGTGCCTATCACTCCCAGCAGTGCCCAGACACAGGAGGGCTAGGTGCAGAGTCCTCCCAGCAGTGCCCAGACATAGGAGGGGTGGGTGCCTATCACTCCCAGCAGTGCCCAGACACAGGAGGGGTGGGTGCAGAGTCCTCCCAGCAGTGCCCAGACACAGGAGGGGTGGGTGCAGAGTCCTCCCAGCAGTGCCCAGACATAGGAGGGGTGGGTGCCTATCACTCCCAGCAGTGCCCAGACATAGGAGGGGTGGATGCCCATCACTCCCAGCAGTGCCCAGACACAGGAGGGGTGGGTGCCTATCACTCCCAGCTGTGCCCAGACACAGGAGGGGTGGGTGCAGAGTCCTCCCAGCAGTGCCCAGACACAGGAGGGGTGGGTGCAGAGTCCTCCCAGCAGTGCCCAGACGTAGGAGGGGTGTGTGCCTATCACTCCCATCAGTGCCCAGACACAGGAGGGGTGGGTGCAGAGTCCTCCCAGCAGTGCCCAGACACAGGAGGGGTGGGTGCCTATCAGTCCCAGCAGTGCCCAGACACAGGAGGGTGGGTGCAGAGTCCTCCCAGCAGTGCCCAGACACAGGAGGGGTGGGTGCAGAGTCCTCCCAGCAGTGCCCAGACACAGGAGGGGTGGGTGCAGAGTCCTCCCAGCAGTGCCCAGACATAGGAGGGGTGGGTGCCTATCACTCCCAGCAGTGCCCAGACACAGGAGGGGTGGGTGCCTATCACTCCCAGCAGTGCCCAAACACAGAAGGGGTGGGTGCAGAGTCCTCCCAGCAGTGCCCAGACAAAGGAGGGGTGGGTGCAGAGTCCTCCCAGCAGTGCCCAGACATAGGAGGGGTGGGTGCCTATCACTCCCAGCAGTGCCCAGACATAGAAGGGGTGGATGCCTATCACTCCCAGCAGTGCCCAGACACAGGAGGGGTGGGTGCCTATCACTCCCAGCAGTGCCCAGACACAGGAGGGGTGGTTGCATAGTCCTCCCAGCAGTGCCCAGACATAGGAGGGGTGGGTGCCTATCACTCCCAGCAGTGCCCAGACACAGGAGGGGTGGGTGCAGAGTCCTCCCAGCAGTGCCCAGACACAGGAGGGGTGGGTGCCTATCACTCCCAGCAGTGCCCCGACACAGGAGGGGTGGGTGCAGAGTCCTCCCAGCAGTGCCCAGACACAGGAGGGGTGGGTTCAGAGTCCTACCAGCAGTGCCCAGACACAGGAGGGGTGGGTGCAGAGTCCTCCCAGCAGTGCCCAGACGTAGGAGGGGTGGGTGCCTATCACTCCCATCAGTGCCCAGACACAGGAGGGGTGGGTGCAGAGTCCTCCCAGCAGTGCCCAGACACAGGAGGGGTGGGTGCCTATCACACCCAGCAGTGCCCAGACACAGGAGGGGTGGGTGCAGAGTCCTCCCAGCAGTGCCCAGACACAGGAGGGGTGGGTGCAGAGTCCTCCCAGCAGTGCCCAGACACAGGAGGGGTGGGTGCAGAGTCCTCCCAGCAGTGCCCAGACATAGGAGGGGTGGGTGTCTATCACTCCCAGCAGTGCCCAGACACAGGAGGGGTGGGTGCAGAGTCCTCCCAGCAGTGCCCAGACATAGGGGGGGGTGGGGGCCTATCACTCCCAGCAGTGCCCAGACACAGGAGGGCTGGGTGCAGAGTCCTCCCAGCAGTGCCCAGACATAGGAGGGGTGGGTGCCTATCACTCCCAGCAGTGCCCAGACACAGGAGGGGTGGGTGCCTATCACTCCCATCAGTGCCCAGACACAGGAGGGGTGGGTGCAGAGTCCTCCCAGCAGTGCCCAGACAAAGGAGGGGTGGGTGCAGAGTCCTCCCAGCAGTGCCCAGACATAGGAGGGGTGGGTGCCTATCACTCCCAGCAGTGCCCAGACATAGAAGGGGTGGATGCCTATCACTCCCAGCAGTGCCCAGACACAGGAGGGGTGGGTGCCTATCACTCCCAGCAGTGCCCAGACACAGGAGGGGTGGGTGCAGAGTCCTCCCAGCAGTGCCCAGACATAGGAGGGGTGGGTGCCTATCACTCCCAGCAGTGCCCAGACACAGGAGGGGTGGGTGCAGAGTCCTCCCAGCAGTGCCCAGACACAGGAGGGGTGGGTGCAGAGTCCTCCCAGCAGTGCCCAGACATAGGGGGGTGGGTGCATATCACTCCCAGCAGTGCCCAGACACAGGAGGGCTGGGTGCAGAGTCCTCCCAGCAGTGCCCAGACATAGGAGGGGTGGGTGCCTATCACTCCCAGCAGTGCCCAGACACAGGAGGGGTGGGTGCCTATCACTCCCAGCAGTGCCCAGACACAGGAGGGGTGGGTGCAGAGTCCTCCCAGCAGTGCCCAGACAAAGGAGGGGTGGGTGCCTATCACACCCAGCAGTGCCCAGACATAGGAGGGGTGGGTGCCTATCACTCCCAGCAGTGCCCAGACATAGAAGGGGTGGATGCCTATCACTCCCAGCAGTGCCCAGACACAGGAGGGGTGGGTGCCTATCACTCCCAGCAGTGCCCAGACACAGGAGGGGTGGGTGCAGAGTCCTCCCAGCAGTGCCCAGACATAGGAGGGGTGGGTGCCTATCACTCCCAGCAGTGCCCAGACACAGGAGGGGTGGGTGCAGAGTCCTCCCAGCAGTGCCCAGACACAGGAGGGGTGGGTGCCTATCACTCCCAGCAGTGCCCCGACACAGGAGGGGTGGGTGCAGAGTCCTCCCAGCAGTGCCCAGACACAGGAGGGGTGGGTGCAGAGTCCTCCCAGCAGTGCCCCGACACAGGAGGGGTGGGTGCAGAGTCCTCCCAGCAGTGCCCAGACACAGGAGGGGTGGGTGCAGAGTCCTCCCAGCAGTGCCCAGACACAGGAGGGGTGGGTGCAGAGTCCTCCCAGCAGTGCCCAGACGTAGGAGGAGTGGGTGCCTATCACTCCTATCAGTGCCCAGACACAGGAGGGGTGGGTGCAGAGTCCTCCCAGCAGTGCCCAGACACAGGAGGGGTGGGTGCCTATCACACCCAGCAGTGCCCAGACACAGGAGGGGTGGGTGCAGAGTCCTCCCAGCAGTGCCCAGACACAGGAGGGGTGGGTGCAGAGTCCTCCCAGTAGTGCCCAGACACAGGAGGGGTGGGTGCCTATCACTCCCAGCAGTGCCCAGACACAGGAGGGGTGGGTGCAGAGTCCTCCCAGCAGTGCCCAGACACAGGAGGGGTGGGTGCAGAGTCCTCCCAGCAGTGCCCAGACGTAGGAGGGGTGGGTGCCTATCACTCCGATCAGTGCCCAGACACAGGAGGGGTGGGTGCAGAGTCCTCCCAGCAGTGCCCAGACACAGGAGGGGTGGGTGCCTATCACTCCCAGCAGTGCCCAGACACAGGAGGAGTGGGTGCAGAGTCCTCCCAGCAGTGCCCAGACACAGGAGGGGTGGGTGCAGAGTCCTCCCAGCAGTGGCCAGACACAGGAGGGGTGGGTGCAGAGTCCTCCCAGCAGTGCCCAGACATAGGAGGGGTGGGTGCCTATCACTCCCAGTAGTGCCCAGACACAGGAGGGGTGGGTGCAGAGTCCTCCCAGCAGTGCCCAGACATAGGAGGGGTGGGTGCCTATCACTCCCAGCAGTGCCCAGACACAGGAGGGGTGGGTGCAGAGTCCTCCCAGCAGTGCCCAGACATAGGAGGGGTGGGTGCCTATCACTCCCAGCAGTGCCCAGACACAGGAGGGGTGGGTGCAGAGTCCTCCCAGCAGTGCCCAGACACAGGAGGGGTGGGTGCCTATCACTCCCAGAAGTGCCCAGACACAGGAGGGGTGGGTGCAGAGTCCTCCCAGCAGTGCCCAGACACAGGAGGGGTGGGTGCAGAGTCCTCCCAGCAGTGCCCAGACGTAGGAGGGGTGGGTGTCTATCACTCCCATCAGTGCCCAGACACAGGAGGGGTGGGGGCAGAGTCCTCCAAGCAGTGCCCAGACACAGGAGGGGTGGGTGCCTATCACTCCCAGCAGTGCCCAGACACAGGAGGGGTGGGTGCAGAGTCCTCCCAGCAGTGCCCAGACACAGGAGGGGTGGGTGCAGGGTCCTCCCAGCAGTGCCCAGACGTAGGAGGGGTGGGTGCCTATCACTCCCATCAGTGCCCAGACACAGGAGGGGTGGGTGCAGAGTCCTCCCAGCAGTGCCCAGACACAGGAGGGGTGGGTGCAGAGTCCTCCCAGCAGTGCCCAGACACAGGAGGGGTGGGTGCCTATCACTCCCAGCAGTGCCCAGACACAGGAGGAGTGGGTGCAGAGTCCTCCCAGCAGTGCCCAGACACAGGAGGGGTGGGTGCAGAGTCCTCCCAGCAGTGCCCAGACGTAGGAGGGGTGGGTGCCTATCACTCCGATCAGTGCCCAGACACAGGAGGGGTGGGTGCAGAGTCCTCCCAGCAGTGCCCAGACACAGGAGGGGTGGGTGCCTATCACTCCCAGCAGTGCCCAGACACAGGAGGGGTGGGTGCAGAGTCCTCCCAGCAGTGCCCAGACACAGGAGGGGTGGGTGCAGAGTCCTCCCGGCAGTGCCCAGACACAGGAGGGGTGGGTGCAGAGTCCTCCGAGCAGTGCCCAGACATAGGAGGGGTGGGTGCCTATCACTCCCAGTAGTGCCCAGACACAAGAGGGGTGGGTGCAGAGTCCTCCCAGCAGTGCCCAGACATAGGAGGGGTGGGTGCCTATCACTCCCAGCAGTGCCCAGACACAGGAGGGCTGGGTGCAGAGTCCTCCCAGCAGTTCCCAGACATAGGAGGGGTGGGTGCCTATCACTCCCAGCAGTGCCCAGACACAGGAGGGGTGGGTGCAGAGTCCTCCCAGCAGTGCCCAGACACAGGAGGGATGGGTGCAGAGTCCTCCCAGCAGTAGCCAGACATAGGAAGGTGGGTGCCTATCACTCCCAGCAGTGCCCAGACATAGGAGGGGTGGATGCCCATCACTCCCAGCAGTGCCCAGACACAGGAGGGGTGGGTGCCTATCACTCCCAGCTGTGCCCAGACACAGGAGGGGTGGGTGCAGAGTCCTCCCAGCAGTGCCCACACACAGGAGGGGTGGGTGCAGAGTCCTCCCAGCAGTGCCCAGACGTAGGAGGGGTGTGTGCCTATCACTCCCATCAGTGCCCAGACACAGGAGGGGTGGGTGCAGAGTCCTCCCAGCAGTGCCCAGACACAGGAGGGGTGGGTGCCTATCAGTCCCAGCAGTGCCCAGACACAGGAGGGTGGGTGCAGAGTCCTCCCAGCAGTGCCCAGACACAGGAGGGGAGGGTGCAGAGTCCTCCCAGCAGTGCCCAGACACAGGAGGGGTGGGTGCAGAGTCCTCCCAGCAGTGCCCAGACATAGGAGGGGTGGGTGCCTATCACTCCCAGCAGTGCCCAGACACAGGAGGGGTGGGTGCCTATCACTCCCAGCAGTGCCCAGACACAGGAGGGGCGGGTGCAGAGTCCTCCCAGCAGTGCCCAGACAAAGGAAAGGTGGGTGCAGAGTCCTCCCAGCAGTGCCCAGACATAGGAGGGGTGGGTGCCTATCACTCCCAGCAGTGCCCAGACATAGAAGGGGTGGATGCCTATCACTCCCAGCAGTGCCCAGACACAGGAGGGGTGGGTGCCTATCACTCCCAGCAGTGCCCAGACACAGGAGGGGTGGGTGCAGAGTCCTCCCAGCAGTGCCCAGACATAGGAGGGGTGGGTGCCTATCACTCCCAGCAGTGCCCAGACACAGGAGGGGTGGGTGCAGAGTCCTCCCAGCAGTGCCCAGACACAGGAGGGGTGGGTGCCTATCACTCCCAGCAGTGCCCCGACACAGGAGGGGTGGGTGCAGAGTCCTCCCAGCAGTGCCCAGACACAGGAGGGGTGGGTGCAGAGTCCTCCCAGCAGTGCCCAGACACAGGAGGGGTGGGTGCAGAGTCCTCCCAGCAGTGCCCAGACGTAGGAGGGGTGGGTGCCTATCACTCCCATCAGTGCCCAGACACAGGAGGGGTGGGTGCAGAGTCCTCCCAGCAGTGCCCAGACACAGGAGGGGTGGGTGCCTATCACACCCAGCAGTGCCCAGACACAGGAGGGGTGGGTGCAGAGTCCTCCCAGCAGTGCCCAGACACAGAAGGGGTGGGTGCAGAGTCCTCCCAGCAGTGCCCAGACACAGGAGGGGTGGGTGCAGAGTCCTCCCAGCAGTGCCCAGACATAGGAGGGGTGGGTGTCTATCACTCCCAGCAGTGCCCAGACACAGGAGGGGTGGGTGCAGAGTCCTCCCAGCAGTGCCCAGACACAGGAGGGCTGGGTGCAGAGTCCTCCCAGCAGTGCCCAGACATAGGAGGGGTGGGTGCCTATCACTCCCAGCAGTGCCCAGACACAGGAGGGGTGGGTGCCTATCACTCCCAGCAGTGCCCAGACACAGGAGGGGTGGGTGCAGAGTCCTCCCAGCAGTGCCCAGACAAAGGAGGGGTGGGTGCAGAGTCCTCCCAGCAGTGCCCAGACATAGGAGGGGTGGATGCCTATCCCAGCAGTGCCCAGACATAGAAGGGGTGGATGCCTATCACTCCCAGCAGTGCCCAGACACAGGAGGGGTGGGTGCCTATCACTCCCAGCAGTGCCCAGACACAGGAGGGGTGGGTGCAGAGTCCTCCCAGCAGTGCCCAGACATAGGAGGGGTGGGTGCCTATCACACCCAGCAGTGCCCAGACACAGGAGGGGTGGGTGCAGAGTCCTCCCAGCAGTGCCCAGACACAGGAGGGGTGGGTGTCTATCACTCCCAGCAGTGCCCAGACACAGGAGGGGTGGGTGCAGAGTCCTCCCAGCAGTGCCCAGACATAGGAGGGGTGGGTGCCTATCACTCCCAGCAGTGCCCAGACACAGGAGGGCTGGGTACAGAGTCCTCACAGCAGTGCCCAGACATAGGAGGGGTGGGTGCCTATCAATCCCAGCAGTGCCCAGACACAGGAGGGGTGGGTGCAGAGTCCTCCCAGCAGTGCCCAGACACAGGAGGGGTGGGTGCCTATCACTCCCAGCAGTGCCCAGACACAGGATGGGTGGGTGCAGAGTCCTCCCAGCAGTGCCCAGACACAGGAGGGGTGGGTGCAGAGTCCTCCCAGCAGTGCCCAGACGTAGGAGGGGTGGGTGCCTATCACTCCCATCAGTGCCCAGACACAGGAGGGGTGGGTGCAGAGTCGTCCCAGCAGTGCCCAGACACAGGAGGGGTGGGTGCAGAGTCCTCACAGCAGTGCCCAGACACAGGAGGGGTGGGTGCCTATTACTCCCAGCAGTGCCCAGACACAGGAGGGGTGGGTGCAGAGTCCTCCCAGCAGTGCCCAGACACAGGAGGGGTGGGTGCAGAGTCCTCCCAGCAGTGCCCAGATGTAGGAGGGGTGGGTGCCTATCACTCCGATCAGTGCCCAGACACAGGAGGGGTGGGTGCAGAGTCCTCCCAGCAGTGCCCAGACACAGGAGGGGTGGGTGCCTATCACTCCCAGCAGTGCCCAGACACAGGAGGGGTGGGTGCAGAGTCCTCCCAGCAGTGCCCAGACACAGGAGGGGTGGGTGCAGAGTCCTCCCAGCAGTGCCCAGACACAGGAGGGGTGGGTGCAGAGTCCTCCCAGCAGTGCTCAGACATAGGAGGGGTGGGTGCCTATCACTCCCAGTAGTGCCCAGACACAGGAGGGGTGGGTGCAGAGTCCTCCCAGCAGTGCCCAGATGTTAGAAATGGGATTTCTGGTTGGCTAAGGCTTGCGCCAAAGTCAGGCAGAAACCACCACTCTAGTCAGGGCAAGGAAGTTACACGCCAAAGATAACCCCTGCTCACCCCCTTGGTAGCTTGGCACGAGCAGTCAGGCTTATCTCTGAGGCGATGTGTAAAGCGTTTGCGCGCGCACCCAGCAACAACACCCAAGGCCCACCACAAAGGAAACTCCACACAAGGTATTCTATAAAAATAGCCTTTGTATTATACACAACACATTAGATAAAAACACACACTCTACAATGTGCCAACAGGCACGGGCAGAATTTACAAGGGATTATATATACAGGGGACAGGGCCACCTGGACCGCTGTCCGGAATTAGCACTCTTAGAACATAGGAATAATACTATAGTATAAAATAACATATGTAGCACACAACCAGTAACTACTGGTATCAGGTAAGTACCACCTACGCAACCCTAACCACCTTAGGAAAATATTGCGCAGGGAATCAGGACCTCACTAGCACCACCTGTACTAGGGAGAAAACAACCACCTAAGTATCACAATACCTGTAGGGGTCAAAGCACATAAACACATGATGCATAACATTCAGAGGTGTAAAGCAAAGCACATGACGCATAAACACATTCAGAGGTGCAGAAAAGGTACAATGGCGCCAAAACTCACATTAGCCACTACTGTGGCAGTCCCTGGGCCAACTGGCCTAGTAGGGGCAAGGACGCCCTGCGTCCAGAAAAGTCAGGGCGCGCCGGCGCAGGCTGCGCAAGCCAGAACACCGAGGCCACAACCTAAACGTTGCAGCTGCCCACTAAGTGCTGGGCAGCTGGGAAGACGCTGGGGCCAACGTTGGAGCCTTCCAGGGCTCTGAATACCCAATCCTCGTGGCCCCCTGAGCCCCTCTGGGCTCTACAACAAGAAATGCCCCCCTAGAGCCTCCGCGGCTCTGAACAACTCTGTGGGGCAAGGTGGGAGCGGCCCGCTGCCATCTGGGGCCGCTCTATCACTGAAGAAATGCCCCCTGAGCCTCGCAGGCTCTAAACAATAATGCGCCCCGCGTTGGAGCCTCAACCGGCTCTTAAACAAGCAATGCAGCCCCAACAAGGTCAGCTTGGAGCCCCACTCACCGGACTCAGCTGCGCGCGGGCCCTCTTCTCGGCATGCGGCGCCTCCTTTACGGCGGTGGGGCAGTCACCGCGCTCACTTGCCTTCGCCCGGGCCCCCTCCTGGGACACGGGACTTTCTCCTGTCTGCTGTGGGAGAAGGGGGTGGGCTCCCGTACTCCTCCGAATCAGGCAGGGACACGCGGGACTCCACCTTCCGCACAGGAGCCCCGCCTGGAGGCTTCTTTGGTCGGGAGAGCGGGGTGGGCTCCCGCCTCTCTTTGGCAGTATCCCGGGTCTCCCCCAGCTCACGGGAGGCCCGTCTACTTCCGGGGGGCGCGTCACCAAAAGCCCCGCCCACAATCAGGGTTTCCCTGACACCTTCCGGGTCCTGGGTGTCCCGGAGGCCCGCCCTCGGCCGCCTGACTTCCTGTGAGCCCGGCCGCGGCGGTGATTTCCAAACTTGGCAATAAGAGGGGTAGGCTCCCTCGCGATGTGAAATATACGGCGGGGTGGGCACCCGCCGTGAAATTACGACAAATAAGCGGGGTGGGCACCCGCCAACGACCCCGGCAATGTCCCTGGCAGGGTGGGCACCTGCCAGAGGAATTCAGAATCTGTATAGACGGGGCAAACGCCGGGTGGGCACAGGCTGTTAGAAATAAAGCGCTCCTGAGCGCTAAAGGAAAATAAAAGCGCTTCCAAGCGCCTAGGGACACAGATAGAGCACTCCTAGCGCTCCAGCCCAAAAAGCACCACAAAGTCCAACAAAGTTCTTCCCTGCATGCAGCAGGGCAGGGGTGGGGGCAAGGCTGGACCCAGAGCCAGCTCACTGGGCCTCCAGGCAGGGAGGTAGTCCAGGTGGCGGTCCTCTGGTGCAGCAGCAGCAGTTCCCCCTCAGGTAAGATCCTGGCAGAGAACAGTTTCTGTGGGGACACAGCCCCATTTTTATACAGTACAACCCTTTGTCTTGGGTTCAGGGTGAGGGGGAAAACCAGTCGCAGCTGGTTGGGGAGCACCCTTGATGTGCTCAGCCCCTCACTCTATTCACTGGCAGGGCTAGGGTCGTCAGTCGCACCACAGGGGGCGGGGCCAGCATTGTGTGTGGAAAACCCTGGCCTATTCAGGACCCAGGTGTACTCCTCCCACCCATCTAGCTGCTGATCTCCCCATTCACCACTGGGTGACTCATCCTGACTCTGGGGAATCCCTAGCCCGTCACATGACATGACCAGCCAATCACGCGACAGACACACTGCACACAGAAGTGCCCACTTCTAGAAGTGGCACTTCCACACTAGGTACATGCACGCCGCACACATCATCGCGCAGCATTCACTCCCACGAGTCCGCACATACCAAACTCGGGCCTGCACACCCCACGCATCAGGAACTACTAGGGACACATACATTCCCCATGCATTCCTATGGGAGGGCAGGCCTATCTCACCACATGCACTCAGAGCATGCACGCACTTTACCCTGGGACACAGGGAAAGTGCGCAGAGACCAAACAATTACCACACCAAGTCATCAGTAAAAAGCAAAAAGGTTCAGGGGTGAACCTGCCAGAAGGGCCAAGTCCAACACAACCCCCTTCCAGCCAAAACGCAGGGCAGACCAATCACCACCGTGATGGACTTCCCTGCTTGGGGGCGATAGAACACGGACGCGGGCCCGCAACTGCAGGGACACCCTCCGGTTCTACGCCACGGTGAACCCATGGAATTCTTTCTAACACCACTGTCTGGACCAACTGGGCTACCCCACTGGTACTCCCAAGCTGTCCGCGGCCAAGACCAGGCCCTAGGCCACCCAGGTGCCACTGGTCCTTGCCTAATCACAGAGTGGGGGGTAGTAACCCCTGGCACATAGCGGCCATTCTCCACTCTTCCTCTCTGCAAGACTGGACTAGACTGCCACTGGTTCCCCAGCCTAGGGTCTACACCCTCAGGCGGACCAGGAGTCTCAGGGAAGGCTCTCCTCCCCCTACCTCTTCTCCTAGGGTTCCTCCTCCTCTGGCGAGGGGTACACCTAGAACGCCATTCCAACCCAGGGTTTAACCCCTCAGGTTGTACCGGGGGCAGAGGTGGGCTTTCCCACCCTCTGCACCCCCTTCCAGAGCCCTGCTCCCTACCAACTGGGGCGGTACCTCTGGAAGAAGAACTGGTCGGGACGCTGGTTACAGACGTCCCACCCTTCAGGTCAGGCTGATCCTGAACCTGGCCTCCCAACCTCCGGCCTAGAACCTTTGGTGGAATAATTGCCTGGCACTCCAGGACTTCTGGGGATTTCCACTCCATCCCCCTGAGGCTATCAAAGGACACATATGTCGAGCGGCTGTCTGTCTGGCGCTGATCTCCCGTCCCCTGTCCACCTGACAGTGCGCGGAGATCCCCCAGAACAGAATTGGTGCCACCCTGGTCACTACACGGGATCCTAGCCCAACTGGGTAGTCACTGACCCACAGGCTCTTCCACTGGGAAACTCATCCCCCAATCACTCCTCACACTGGACTCCTGTACCCTCCCTACCGGAGCGGTACTGCCAGACTCTAGAACCACTGGAGCCCTGGTTACAGGTGCTCCAGGTCCTCTACTCACCAGGAGATCTTCCTCAAATGGGCTAACAGGACAGCCTAGGTCCCCAACTTGGTGTTCCCTCATGAAACCATCCAGGTCCTGAGGCAGGGTTTCGGGCGTCTGGGGACCCTCGGTCACCCCCTCACTCTTGCTCCACTGAGCCAGGCAGTGAGCCCCTACACCCTCCTCGCTATCCTGGGACCTAGCTGGGCTACACTGAGCCTCCTCCACCACGCTGGGCTGGAGGATCTCTTACCCACTATTGTTGGAATCACTCACTAATGACACTAGAGGACTTCTAGCACTTTCCCAGCGCTCTGCTTCATCTCCAAGCTCAAATGGCTCAGACAATCCACACCCCAACAGGTGTTGGCGCAACCCCGGCACACAACAACTGAGCAGGTGTTCTTTGAGAACCAGATCACACAGTTTATCATAATCAGCTCCTGTGGGATCTCCTATCCAAGCAAACAGTGCATTCTCACATCCATCCACAAACTCCTCCCAAGACTGGTGAGACAGTTTCCTACTGCCCCTGAATTTCAACCTTAACTCCTCCTCCTGGGGAACAGGTACCAGACTGGGGGAACTGGGACTGGGATTTCCTACACTGGAATCTATCTGGTTGCTACCACTGGACTCAACCCTCCCTGGGGAGTCCAGAAAACCACAACTGCGCTCAGGGGATAACCTACCCTCCAGAGCTAGTTTCTCTCTGGCAAAGGCCCTCTCAGCCTCCGCCATCTGTCTTTTGACCTCCAGCTGCGCCATAGCCTGGACATGCTGCAACCTGAGCTTTTCTAACGTCAGCTGGTGCTCCCTTTCTTTCCTCCTATCTTCCCACTCCTCTGGGGACAGGGAAAGGGATGAGGCGCTGCCTCCTACGCTGGACCCAGCAAGGGACGCCCTACCTATGGGGTCCTCACTCTCTACTGGCGTCCAGGTATTGTCATCCTCTACCTCCTCTTCTGAATCTTCAGGGCTCCCCACAGACCCACCACCCTCCAGGTGTGAGGCCTGGGCCCTTTCCGTACTGCGCTCAAGATCCCTTTGCCTCTTAACCCACTGGATCATGTGGCCCCGAAGTTCACACATAGTGTCTGACTCTCTCACCCCTATGCCTCTCTCTCTACAGAACCTTTCCAACTCCTGCATACTGTAATAAATTAGATCACTGAGATCAAAAGCAGGCTCCATTCTGGCAGACGTTCTAGAGAAAAGATCACACAGGGAACCTAGCGGTCTGCGTTTAACACAGGAGTACACAATTCACAAAGGATTCAGCAAGCTCTCTATCCCAGAGAACTCACACTCACTTGCCTAGTGCCACACACCACTCATCCACACACAACCCTCCCCTCGGACTGGTAAGGCAGTTTCTACCACCCCTGATTCCTCAACCTGACCACCACGTGACACAGGTACCAACTCTGGGCGCAGGGCGGGGGACAAATGTACTGGACACTATGACGCTGCCACCACTGGATCCCACCCTCTGGTGAATCCAGAAAACACAATGCACTAAGGGGGATGATCTACCCTCCCGAGCTAGGGACACCTAACTCACAGTGCACAAAAACACATTTCCAAAGAAATGACAATTTAAAAACAATTTTAAAACAATAATCCCTATACCATGTGATTTATCTAAATGCAGAGTTTTGTAGTGCGGCCAGTTGCCGCTGCAGTACAGCGCAAACGCAAGTCCAAATCCCACCGCTGATCACCAATGTTAGAAATGGGATTTCTGGTTGGCTAAGGCTTGCGCCAAAGTCAGGCAGAAACCACCACTCTAGTCAGGGCAAGGAAGTTACACGCCAAAGATAACCCCTGCTCACCCCCTTGGTAGCTTGGCACGAGCAGTCAGGCTTATCTCTGAGGCGATGTGTAAAGCGTTTGCGCGCGCACCCAGCAACAACACCCAAGGCCCACCACAAAGGAAACTCCACACAAGGTATTCTATAAAAATAGCCTTTGTATTATACACAACACATTAGATAAAAACACACACTCTACAATGTGCCAACAGGCACGGGCAGAATTTACAAGGGATTATATATACAGGGGACAGGGCCACCTGGACCGCTGTCCGGAATTAGCACTCTTAGAACATAGGAATAATACTGTAGTATAAAATAACATATGTAGCACACAACCAGTAACTACTGGTATCAGGTAAGTACCACCTACGCAACCCTAACCACCTTAGGAAAATATTGCGCAGGGAATCAGGACCTCACTAGCACCACCTGTACTAGGGAGAAAACAACCACCTAAGTATCACAATACCTGTAGGGGTCTAAGCACATAAACACATGATGCATAACATTCAGAGGTGTAAAGCAAAGCACATGACGCATAAACACATTCAGAGGTGCAGAAAAGGTACAATGGCGCCAAAACTCACATTAGCCACTACTGTGGCAGTCCCTGGGCCAACTGGCCTAGTAGGGGCAAGGACGCCCTGCGTCCAGAAAAGTCAGGGCGCGCCGGCGTAGGCTGCGCAAGCCAGAACACCGAGGCCACAACCTAAACGTTGCAGCTGCCCACTAAGTGCTGGGCAGCTGGGAAGACGCTGGGGCCAACGTTGGAGCCTTCCAGGGCTCTGAATACCCAATCCTCGTGGCCCCCTGAGCCCCTCTGGGCTCTACAACAAGAAATGCCCCCCTAGAGCCTCCGCGGCTCTGAACAACTCTGTGGGGCAAGGTGGGAGCTGCCCGCTGCCATCTGGGGCCGCTCTATCACTGAAGAAATGCCCCCTGAGCCTCGCAGGCTCTAAACAATAATGCGCCCCGCGTTGGAGCCTCAACCGGCTCTTAAACAAGCAATGCGGCCCCAACAAGGTCAGCTTGGAGCCCCACTCAACGGACTCAGCTGCGCGCGGGCCCTCTTCTCGGCATGCGGCGCCTCCTTTACGGCGGTGGGGCAGTCACCGCGCTCACTTGCCTTCGCCCGGGCCCCCTCCTGGGACACGGGACTTTCTCCTGTCTGCTGTGGGAGAAGGGGGTGGGCTCCCGTACTCCTCCGAATCAGGCAGGGACACGCGGGACTCCACCTTCCGCACAGGAGCCCCGCCTGGAGGCTTCTTTGGTCGGGAGAGAGGGGTGGGCTCCCGCCTCTCTTTGGCAGTATCCCGGGTCTCCCCCAGCTCACGGGAGGCCCGTCTACTTCCGGGGGGCGCGTCACCAAAAGCCCCGCCCACAATCAGGGTTTCCCTGACACCTTCCGGGTCCTGGGTGTCCCGGAGGCCCGCCCTCGGCCGCCTGACTTCCTGTGAGCCCGGCCGCGGCGGTGATTTCCAAACTTGGCAATAAGAGGGGTAGGCTCCCTCGCGATGTGAAATATACGGCGGGGTGGGCACCCGCCGTGAAATTACGACAAATAAGCAGGGTGGGCACCCGCCAACGACCCCGGCAATGTCCATGGCAGGGTGGGCACCTGCCAGAGGAATTCAGAATCTGTATAGACGGGGCAAACGCCGGGTGGGCACCGGCTGTTAGAAATAAAGCGCTCCTGAGCGCTAAAGGAAAATAAAAGCGCTTCCAAGCGCCTAGGGACACAGATAGAGCACTCCCAGCGCTCCAGCCCAAAAAGCACCACAAAGTCCAACAAAGTTCTTCCCTGCATGCAGCAGGGCAGGGGTGGGGGCAAGGCTGGACCCAGAGCCAGCTCACTGGGCCTCCAGGCAGGGAGGTAGTCCAGGTGGCGGTCCTCTGGTGCAGCAGCAGCAGCCCCCCCTCAGGTAAGATCCTGGCAGAGAACAGTTTCTGTGGGGACACAGCCCCATTTTTATACAGTACAACCCTTTGTCTTGGGTACAGGGTGAGGGGGAAAACCAGTCGCAGCTGGTTGGGGAGCACCCTTGATGTGCTCAGCCCCTCACTCTATTCACTGGCAGGGCTAGGGTCGTCAGTCGCACCACAGGGGGCGGGGCCAGCATTGTGTGTGGAAAACCCTGGCCTATTCAGGACCCAGGTGTACTCCTCCCACCCATCTAGCTGCTGATCTCCCCATTCACCACTGGGTGACTCATCCTGACTCTGGGGAATCCCTAGCCCGTCACATGACATGACCAGCCAATCACGCGACAGACACACTGCACACAGAAGTGCCCACTTCTAGAAGTGGCACTTCCACACTAGGTACATGCACGCCGAACACATCATCGCGCAGCATTCACTCCCACGAGTCCGCACATACCAAACTCGGGCCTGCACACCCCACGCATCAGGAACTACTAGGGACACATACATTCCCCATGCATTCCTATGGGAGGGCAGGCCTATCTCACCACATGCACTCAGAGCACGCACGCACTTTACCCTGGGACACAGGGAAAGTGCGCAGAGACCAAACAATTACCACACCAAGTCATCAGTAAAAAGCAAAAAAGTTCAGGGGTGAACCTGCCAGAAGGGCCAAGTCCAACACCAGACATAGGAGGGGTGGGTGCCTATCACTCCCAGCAGTGCCCAGACACAGGAGGGCTGGGTGCAGAGTCCTCCCAGCAGTGCCCAGACATAGGAGGGGTGGGTGCCTATCACTCCCAGCAGTGCCCAGACACAGGAGGGGTGGGTGCAGAGTCCTCCCAGCAGTGCCCAGACACAGGAGGGGTGGGTGCCTATCACTCCCAGCAGTGCCCAGACACAGGAGGGGTGGGTGCAGAGTCCTCCCAGCAGTGCCCAGACACAGGAGGGGTGGGTGCAGAGTCCTCCCAGCAGTGCACAGACGTAGGAGGGGTGGGTGTCTATCACTCCCATCAGTGCCCAGACACAGGAGGGGTGGGTGCAGAGTCCTCCAAGCAGTGCCCAGACACAGGAGGGGTGGGTGCCTATCACTCCCAGCAGTGCCCAGACACAGGAGGGGTGGGTGCAGAGTCCTCCCAGCAGTGCCCAGACACAGGAGGGGTGGGTGCAGAGTCCTCCCAGAAGTGCCCAGACACAGGAGGGGTGGGTGCAGAGTCCTCCCAGCAGTGCACAGACATAGGAGGGGTGGGTGCCTATCACTCCCAGCAGTGCCCTGACACAGGAGGGGTGGGTGCCTATCACTCCCAGCAGTTCCCAGACACAGGAGGGGTGGGTGCAGAGCCCTCCCAGCAGTGCCCAGACACAGGAGGGGTGGGTGCAGAGTCCTCCCAGCAGTGCCCAGACATAGGAGGGGTGGGTGCCTATCACTCCCAGCAGTGCCCAGACATAGGAGGGGTGGATGCCTATCACTCCCAGCAGTGCCCAGACACAGGAGGGGTGGGTGCCTATCACTCCCAGCAGTGCCCAGACACAGGAGGGGTGGGTGCAGAGTCCTCCCAGCAGTGCCCAGACATAGGAGGGGTGGGTGCCTATCACTCCCAGCAGTACCCAGACACAGGAGGGGTGGGTGCAGAGTCCTCCAAGCAGTGCCCAGACACAGGAGGGGTGGGTGCCTATCACTCCCAGCAGTGCCCAGACACTGGAGGGGTGGGTGCAGAGTCCTCCCAGAAGTGCCCAGACACAGGAGGGGTGGGTGCAGAGTCCTCCCAGCAGTGCACAGACATAGGAGGGGTGGGTGCCTATCACTCCCAGCAGTGCCCTGACACAGGAGGGGTGGGTGCCTATCACTCCCAGCAGTTCCCAGACACAGGAGGGGTGGGTGCAGAGCCCTCCCAGCAGTGCCCAGACACAGGAGGGGTGGGTGCAGAGTCCTCCCAGCAGTGCCCAGACATAGGAGGGGTGGGTGCCTATCACTCCCAGCAGTGCCCAGACATAGGAGGGGTGGATGCCTATCACTCCCAGCAGTGCCCAGACACAGGAGGGGTGGGTGCCTATCACTCCCAGCAGTGCCCAGACACAGGAGGGGTGGGTGCAGAGTCCTCCCAGCAGTGCCCAGACATAGGAGGGGTGGGTGCCTATCACTCCCAGCAGTACCCAGACACAGGAGGGGTGGGTGCAGAGTCCTCCCAGCAGTGCCCAGTCACAGGAGGGGTGGGTGCCTATCACTCCCAGCAGTGCCCAGACACAGGAGGGGTGGGTGCAGAGTCCTCCCAGCAGTGCCCAGACACAGGAGGGGTGGGTGCAGAGTCCTCCCAGCAGTGCCCAGACACAGGAGGGGTGGGTGCAGAGTCCTCCCAGCAGTGCCCAGACATAGGAGGGGTGGGTGCCTATCACTCCCATCAGTGCCCAGACACAGGAGGGGTGGGTGCAGAGTCCTCCCAGCAGTGCCCAGACACAGGAGGGGTGGGTGCCTATCACTCCCAGCAGTGCCCAGACACAGGAGGGGTGGGTGCAGAGTCCTCCCAGCAGTGCCCAGACACAGGAGGGGTGGGTGCAGAGTCCTCCCAGCAGTGCCCAGACACAGGAGGGGTGGGTTCAGAGTCCTCCCAGCAGTGCCCAGACATAGGAGGGGTGGGTGCCTATCACTCTCAGCAGTGCCCAGACACAGGAGGGGTGGGTGCAGAGTCCTCCCAGCAGTGCCCAGACATAGGAGGGGTGGGTGCCTATCACTCCCAGCAGTGCCCAGACACAGGAGGGCTGGGTGCAGAGTCCTCCCTGCAGTGCCCATACATAGGAGGGGTGGGTGCCTATCACTCCCAGCAGTGCCCAGACACAGGAGGGGTGGGTGCAGAGTCCTCCCAGCAGTGCCCAGACACAGGAGGGGTGGGTGCAGAGTCCTCCCAGCAGTGCCCAGACATAGGAGGGGTGGGTGCAGAGTCCGCCAAGCTGTGCCCAGACATAGGAGGGGTGGGTGCAGAGTCCTCCCAGCAGTGCCCAGACACAGGAGGGGTGTGGGCAGAGTCCTCCCACCAGTGCCCAGACATAGGAGGGGTGGGTGCCTATCACTCCCAGCAGTGCCCAGACATAGGAGGGGTGGGTGCCTATCACTCCCAGCAGTGCCCAGACACAGGAGGGGTGGGTGCAGAGTTCTCCCAGCAGTGCCCAGACACAGGAGGGGTGGGTGCAGAGTCCTCCCATCAGTGCCCAGACACAGGAGGGGTGGGTGCAGAGTCCTCCCAGCAGTGCCCAGACATAGGAGGGGTGGGTGCAGAGTCCGCCCAGCAGTGCCCAGACATAGGAGGGGTGGGTGCCTATCACTCCCAGCAGTGCCCAGACACAGGAGGGGTGGGTGCCTATCACTTCCAGCAGTGCCCAGACACAGGAGGGGTGGGTGCAGAGTCCTCCCAGCAGTGCCCAGACATAGGAGGGGTGGGTGCCTATCACTCCCAGCAGTACCCAGACACAGGAGGGGTGGGTGCAGAGTCCTCCCAGCAGTGCCCAGTCACAGGAGGGGTGGGTGCCTATCACTCCCAGCAGTGCCCAGACACAGGAGGGGTGGGTGCAGAGTCCTCCCAGCAGTGCCCAGACATAGGAGGGGTGGGTGCCTATCACTCCCAGCAGTGCCCAGACACAGGAGGGGTGGGTGCCTATCACTTCCAGCAGTGCCCAGACACAGGAGGGGAGGGTGCAGAGTCCTCCCAGCAGTGCCCAGCCACAGGAGGGGTGGGTGCAGAGTCCTCCCAGCAGTGCCCAGACACAGGAGGGGTGGGTGCAGAGTCCTCCCAGCAGTGCCCAGACACAGGAGGGGTAGGTGCAGAGTCCTCCCAGCAGTGCCCAGACACAGAAGGAGTGGATGCAGAGTCCTCCCAGCAGTGCCCAGACATAGGAGGGGTGGGTGCAGAGTCTGCCCAGCAGTGCCCAGACACTGGAGGGGTGGGTGCAGAGTCCTCCCAGCAGTGCCCAGACATAGGAGGGGTGGGTGCAGAGTCCGCCCAGCAGTGCCCAGAGACAGGAGGGGTGGGTGCAGAGTCCTCCCAGCAGTGCCCAGACATAGGAGGGGTGGGTGCCTATCACTCCCAGCAGTGCCCAGACACAGGAGGGGTGGGTGCAGAGTCCTCCCAGCAGTGCCCAGACACAGGATGGGTGGGTGCAGAGTCCTCCCAGCAGTGCCCAGACATAGGAGGGGTGGGTGCAGAGTCCGCCCAGCAGTGCCCAGACATAGGAGGGGTGGGTGCAGAGTCCTCCCAGCAGTGCCCAGACATAGGAGGGGTGGGTGCCTATCACTCCCAGCAGTGCCCAGACACAGGAGGGGTGGGTGCCTATCACTCCCAGCAGTGCCCAGACACAGGAGGGGTGGGTGCAGAGTCCTCCCAGCAGTGCCCAGACACAGGAGGGGTGGGTGCAGAGTCCTCCCAGCAGTGCCCAGACACAGGAGAGGTGGGTGCAGAGTCCTCCCAGCAGTGCCCAGACATAGGAGGGGTGGGTGCCTATCACTCCCAGCAGTGCCCAGACACAGGAGGGGTGGGTGCCTATCACTCCCAGCAGTGCCCAGACACAGGAGGGGTGGGTGTAGAGTGCTCCCAGCAGTGCCCAGACACAGGAGGGGTGAGTGCAGAGTCCTCCCAGCAGTGCCCAGACATAGGAGGGGTGGGTGCCTATCACTCCCAGCAGTGCCCAGACGTAGGAGGGGTCGGTGCCTATCACTCCCAGCAGTGCCCAGACACAGGAGGGGTGGGTGCCTATCACTCCCAGCAGTCCCCAGACACAGGAGGGGTGGGTGCAGACTCCTCCCAGCAGTGCCCAGACACAGGAGGGGTGGGTGCAGAGTCCTCCCAGCAGTGCCCAGACACAGGAGGGGTGGGTGCAGAGTCCTCCCAGCAGTGCCCAGACACAGGAGGGGTGGGTGCAGAGTCCTCCCAGCAGTGCCCAGACACAGGAGGAGTGGATGCAGAGTCCTCCCAGCAGTGCCCAGGCATAGGAGGGGTGGGTGCAGAGTCCGCCCAGCAGTGCCCAGACACTGGAGGGGTGGGTGCAGAGTCCTCCCAGCAGTGCCCAGACATAGGAGGGGTGGGTGCAGAGTCTGCCCAGCAGTGCCCAGACACATGAGGGGTGGGTGCAGAGTCCTCCCAGCAGTGCCCAGACATAGGAGGGGTGGGTGCCTATCACTCCCAGCAGTGCCCAGACACAGGAGGGGTGGGTGCAGAGTCCTCCCAGCAGTGCCCAGACACAGGATGGGTGGGTGCAGAGTCCTCCCAGCAGTGCCCAGACATAGGAGGGGTGGGTGCAGATTCTGCCCAGCAGTGCCCAGACATAGGAGGGGTGGGTGCAGAGTCCTCACAGCAGTGCCCAGACACAGGAGAGGTGGGTGCAGAGTCCTCCCAGCAGTGCCCAGACATAGGAGGGGTGGGTGCCTATCACTCCCAGCAGTGCCCAGACACAGGAAGGGTGGGTGCCTATCACTCCAAGCAGTGCCCAGACACAGGAGGGGTGGGTGCAGAGTCCTCCCAGCAGTGCCCAGACACAGGAGGGGTGGGTGCCTATCACTCCCAGCAGTGCCCAGACACAGGAGGGGTGGGTGCAGAGTCCTCCCAGCAGTGCCCAGACACAGGAGGGGTGGGTGCAGAGTCCTCCCAGCAGTGCCCAGACATAGGAGGGGTGGGTGCAGAGTCTGCCCAGCAGTGCCCAGACACTGGAGGGGTGGGTGCAGAGTCCTCCCAGCAGTGCCCAGACATAGGAGGGGTGGGTGCAGAGTCCGCCCAGCAGTGCCCAGAGACAGGAGGGGTGGGTGCAGAGTCCTCCCAGCAGTGCCCAGACATAGGAGGGGTGGGTGCCTATCACTCCCAGCAGTGCCCAGACACAGGAGGGGTGGGTGCAGAGTCCTCCCAGCAGTGCCCAGACACAGGATGGGTGGGTGCAGAGTCCTCCCAGCAGTGCCCAGACATAGGAGGGGTGGGTGCAGAGTCCGCCCAGCAGTGCCCAGACATATGAGGGGTGGGTGCAGAGTCCTCCCAGCAGTGCCCAGACACAGGAGGTGTGGGTGCAGAGTCCTCCCAGCAGTGCCCAGACATAGGAGGGGTGGGTGCCTATCACTCCCAGCAGTGCCCAGACACAGGAGGGGTGGGTGCCTATCACTCCCAGCAGTGCCCAGACACAGGAGGGGTGGGTGCAGAGTCCTCCCAGCAGTGCCCAGACACAGGAGAGGTGGGTGCAGAGTCCTCCCAGCAGTGCCCAGACATAGGAGGGGTGGGTGCCTATCACTCCCAGCAGTGCCCAGACACAGGAGGGGTGGGTGCCTATCACTCCCAGCAGTGCCCAGACACAGGAGGGGTGGGTGTAGAGTGTTCCCAGCAGTGCCCAGACACAGGAGGGGTGAGTGCAGAGTCCTCCCAGCAGTGCCCAGACATAGGAGGGGTGGGTGCCTATCACTCCCAGCAGTGCCCAGACGTAGGAGGGGTCGGTGCCTATCACTCCCAGCAGTGCCCAGACACAGGAGGGGTGGGTGCCTATCACTCCCAGCAGTCCCCAGACACAGGAGGGGTGGGTGCAGACTCCTCCCAGCAGTGCCCAGACACAGGAGGGGTGGGTGCAGAGTCCTCCCAGCAGTGCCCAGACACAGGAGGGGTGGGTGCAGAGTCCTCCCAGCAGTGCCCAGACACAGGAGGGGTTGGTGCAGAGTCCTCCCAGCAGTGCCCAGACACAGGAGGAGTGGATGCAGAGTCCTCCCAGCAGTGCCCAGACATAGGAGGGGTGGGTGCAGAGTCCGCCCAGCAGTGCCCAGACACTGGAGGGGTGGGTGCAGAGTCCTCCCAGCAGTGCCCAGACATAGGAGGGGTGGGTGCAGAGTCTGCCCAGCAGTGCCCAGACACAGGAGGGGTGGGTGCAGAGTCCTCCCAGCAGTGCCCAGACATAGGGGGGGTGGGTGCCTATCACTCCCAGCAGTGCCCAGACACAGGAGGGGTGGGTGCAGAGTCCTCCCAGCAGTGCCCAGACACAGGATTGGTGGGTGCAGAGTCCTCCCAGCAGTGCCCAGACATAGGAGGGGTGGGTGCAGATTCTGCCCAGCAGTGCCCAGACATAGGAGGGGTGGGTGCAGAGTCCTCCCAGCAGTGCCCAGACATAGGAGGGGTGGGTGCAGAGTCCTCCCAGTAGTGCCCAGACATAGGAGGGGTGGGTGCCTATCACTCCCAGCAGTGCCCAGACACAGGAAGGGTGGGTGCCTATCACTCCCAGCAGTGCCCAGACACAGGAGGGGTGGGTGCAGAGTCCTCCCAGCAGTGCCCAGACACAGGAGGGGTGGGTGCCTATCACTCCCAGCAGTGCCCAGACACAGGAGGGGTGGGTGCAGAGTCCTCCCAGCAGTGCCCAGACACAGGAGGGGTGGGTGCAGAGTCCTCCCAGCAGTGCCCAGACGTAGGAGGGGTGGGTGCATATCACTCTGATCAGTGCCCAGACACAGGAGGGGTGGGTGCAGAGTCCTCCCAGCAGTGCCCAGACACAGGAGGGGTGGGTGCCTATCACTCCCAGCAGTGCCCAGACACAAGAGGGGTGGGTGCAGAGTCCTCCCAGCAGTGCCCAGACACAGGAGGGGTGGGTGCAGAGTCCTCCCAGCAGTGCCCAGACACAGGAGGGGTGGGTGCAGAGTCCTCCCAGCAGTGCCCAGACATAGGAGGGGTGGGTGCCTATCACTCCCAGCAGTGCCCAGACACAGGAGGGCTGGGTGCAGAGTCCTCCCAGCAGTGCCCAGACATAGGAGGGGTGGGTGCCTATCACTCCCAGCAGTGCCCAGACACAGGAGGGGTGGGTGCAGAGTCCTCCCAGCAGTGCCCAGACACAGGAGGGGTGGGTGCCTATCACTCCCAGCAGTGCCCAGACAAAGGAGGGGTGGGTGCAGAGTCCTCCCAGCAGTGCCCAGACACAGGAGGGGTGGGTGCAGAGTCCTCCCAGCAGTGCCCAGACGTAGGAGGGGTGGGTGTCTATCACTCCCATCAGTGCCCAGACACAGGAGGGGTGGGTGCAGAGTCCTCCCAGCAGTGCCCAGACACAGGAGGGGTGGGTGCCTTTCACTCCCAGCAGTGCCCAGACACAGGAGGGGTGGGTGCAGAGTCCTCCCAGCAGTGCCCAGACACAGGAGGGGTGGGTGCAGAGTCCTCCCAGCAGTGCCCAGACACAGGAGGGGTGGGTGCAGAGTCCTCCCAGCAGTGCACAGACATAGGTGTGGTGGGTGCCTATCACTCCCAGCAGTGCCCAGACACAGGAGGGGTGGGTGCCTATCACTCCCAGCAGTTCCCAGACACAGGAGGGGTGGGTGCAGAGTCCTCCCAGCAGTGCCCAGACACAGGAGGGGTGGGTGCAGAGTCCTCCCAGCAGTGCCCAGACATAGGAGGGGTGGGTGCAGAGTCCGCCAAGCAGTGCCCAGACATAGGAGGGGTGGGTGCAGAGTCCTCCCAGCAGTGCCCAGACACAGGAGGGGTGTGGGCAGAGTCCTCCCAGCAGTGCCCAGACATAGGAGGGGTGGGTGCCTATCACTCCCAGCAGTGCCCAGACACAGGAGGGGTGGGTGCAGAGTTCTCCCAGCAGTGCCCAGACACAGGAGGGGTGGGTGCAGAGTCCTCCCATCAGTGCCCAGACACAGGAGGGGTGGGTGCAGAGTCCTCCCAGCAGTGCCCAGACATAGGAGGGGTGGGTGCAGAGTCCGCCCAGCAGTGCCCAGACACAGGAGGGGTGGGTGCAGAGTCCTCCCAGCACTGCCCAGACATAGGAGGGGTGGGTGCAGAGTCCGCCCAGCAGTGCCCAGACACAGGAGGGGTGGGTGCAGAGTCCTCCCAGCAGTGCCCAGACATAGGAGGGGTGGGTGCCTATCACTCCCAGCAGTGCCCAGACACAGGAGGGGTGGGTGCCTATCACTTCCAGCAGTGCCCAGACACAGGAGGGGAGGGTGCAGAGTCCTCCCAGCAGTGCCCAGACACAGGAGGGGTGGGTGCAGAGTCCTCCCAGCAGTGCCCAGACATAGGAGGGGTGGGTGCCTATCACTCCCAGCAGTGCCCAGACATAGGAGAGGTGGGTGCCTATCACTCCCAGCAGTGCCCATACACAGGAAGGGTGGGTGCCTATCACTCCCAGCAGTCCCCAGACACAGGTGGGGTGGGTGCAGAGTCCTCCCAGCAGTGCCCAGACACAGGAGGGGTGGGTGCAGAGTCCTCCCAGCAGTGCCCAGACACAGGAGGGGTAGGTGCAGAGTCCTCCCAGCAGTGCCCAGACATAGGAGGGGTGGGTGCAGAGTCCTCCCAGCAGTGCCCAGACATAGGAGGGGTGGGTGCAGAGTCCGCCCAGCAGTGCCCAGAGACAGGGGGGTAGGTGCAGAGTCCTCCCAGCAGTGCCCAGACATAGGAGGGGTGGGTGCCTATCACTCCCAGCAGTGCCCAGACACAGGAGGGGTGGGTGCAGAGTCCTCCCAGCAGTGCCCAGACACAGGATGGGTGGGTGCAGAGTCCTCCCAGCAGTGCCCAGACATAGGAGGGGTGGGTGCAGAGTCCGCCCAGCAGTGCCCAGACATAGGAGGGGTGGGTGCAGAGTCCTCCCAGCAGTGCCCAGACACAGGAGGTGTGGGTGCAGAGTCCTCCCAGCAGTGCCCAGACATAGGAGGGGTGGGTGCCTATCACTCCCAGCAGTGCCCAGACACAGGAGGGGTGGGTGCCTATCACTCCCAGCAGTGCCCAGACACAGGAGGGGTGGGTGCCTATCACTCCCAGCAGTGCCCAGACACAGGAGGGGTGGGTGCAGAGTCCTCCCAGCAGTGCCCAGACACAGGAGGGGTGGGTGCAGAGTCCTCCCAGCAGTGCCCAGACACAGGAGAGGTGGGTGCAGAGTCCTCCCAGCAGTGCCCAGACATAGGAGGGGTGGGTGCCTATCACTCCCAGCAGTGCCCAGACACAGGAGGGGTGGGTGCCTATCACTCCCAGCAGTGCCCAGACACAGGAGGGGTGGGTGTAGAGTGCTCCCAGCAGTGCCCAGACACAGGAGGGGTGAGTGCAGAGTCCTCCCAGCAGTGCCCAGATATAGGAGGGGTGGGTGCCTATCACTCCCAGCAGTGCCCAGACGTAGGAGGGGTTGGTGCCTATCACTCCCAGCAGTGCCCAGACACAGGAGGGGTGGGTGCCTATCACTCCCAGCAGTCCCCAGACACAGGAGGGGTGGGTGCAGACTCCTCCCAGCAGTGCCCAGACACAGGAGGGGTGGGTGCAGAGTCCTCCCAGCAGTGCCCAGACACAGGAGGGGTGGGTGCAGAGTCCTCCCAGCAGTGCCCAGACACAGGAGGGGTGGGTGCAGAGTCCTCCCAGCAGTGCCCAGACACAGGAGGAGTGGATGCAGAGTCCTCCCAGCAGTGCCCAGACATAGGAGGGGTGGGTGCAGAGTCCGCCCAGCAGTGCCCAGACACTGGAGGGGTGGGTGCAGAGTCCTCCCAGCAGTGCCCAGACATAGGAGGGGTGGGTGCAGAGTCTGCCCAGCAGTGCCCAGACACAGGAGGGGTGGGTGCAGAGTCCTCCCAGCAGTGCCCAGACATAGGAGGGGTGGGTGCCTATCACTCCCAGCAGTGCCCAGACACAGGAGGGGTGGGTGCAGAGTCCTCCCAGCAGTGCCCAGACACAGGATGGGTGGGTGCAGAGTCCTCCCAGCAGTGCCCAGACATAGGAGGGGTGGGTGCAGATTCTGCCCAGCAGTGCCCAGACATAGGAGGGGTGGGTGCAGAGACCTCCCAGCAGTGCCCAGACACAGGAGGGGTGGGTGCAGAGTCCTCCCAGCAGTGCCCAGACATAGGAGGGCTGGGTGCCTATCACTCCCAGCAGTGCCCAGACACAGGAAGGGTGGGTGCCTATCACTCCCAGCAGTGCCCAGACACAGGAGGGGTGGGTGCAGAGTCCTCCCAGCAGTGCCCAGACACAGGCGGGGTGGGTGCCTATCACTCCCAGCAGTGCCCAGACACAGGAGGGGTGGGTGCAGAGTCCTCCCAGCAGTGCCCAGACACAGGAGGGGTGGGTGCAGAGTCCTCCCAGCAGTGCCCAGACGTAGGAGGGGTGGGTGCCTATCACTCCGATCAGTGCCCAGACACAGGAGGGATGGGAGCAGTCCTCCCAGCAGTGCCCAGACACAGGAGGGGTGGGTGCCTATCACTCCCAGCAGTGCCCAGACACAAGAGGGGTGGGTGCAGAGTCCTCCCAGCAGTGCCCAGACACAGGAGGGGTGGGTGCAGAGTCCTCCCAGCAGTGCCCAGACACAGGAGGGGTGGGTGCAGAGTCCTCCCAGCAGTGCCCAGACATAGGAGGGGTGGGTGCCTATCACTCCCAGCAGCGCCCAGACACAGGAGGGGTGGGTGCAGAGTCCTCCCAGCAGTGCCCAGACATAGGAGGGGTGGGTGCCTATCACTCCCAGCAGTGCCCAGACACAGGAGGGCTGGGTGCAGAGTCCTCCCAGCAGTGCCCAGACACAGGAGGGGTGGGTGCCTATCACTCCCAGCAGTGCCCAGACACAGGAGGGGTGGGTGCAGAGTCCTCCCAGCAGTGCCCAGACACAGGAGGGGTGGGTGCCTATCACTCCCAGCAGTGCCCAGACACAGGAGGGGTGGGTGCAGAGTCCTCCCAGCAGTGCCCAGACACAGGAGGGGTGGGTGCAGAGTCCTCCCAGCAGTGCCCAGACGTAGGAGGGGTGGGTGTCTATCACTCCCATCAGTGCCCAGACACAGGAGGGGTGGGTGCAGAGTCCTCCCAGCAGTGCCCAGACACAGGAGGGGTGGGTGCCTATCACTCCCAGCAGTGCCCAGACAAAGGAGGGGTGGGTGCAGAGTCCTCCCAGCAGTGCCCAGACACAGGAGGGGTGGGTGCAGAGTCCTCCCAGCAGTGCCCAGACACAGGAGGGGTGGGTGCAGAGTCCTCCCAGCAGTGCACAGACATAGGAGGGGTGGGTGCCTATCACTCCCAGCAGTGCCCAGACACAGGAGGGGTGGGTGCCTATCACTCCCAGCAGTTCCCAGACACAGGAGGGGTGGGTGCAGAGTCCTCCCAGCAGTGCCCAGACACAGGAGGGGTGGGTGCAGAGTCCTCCCAGCAGTGCCCAGACATAGGAGGGGTGGGTGCAGAGTCCGCCAAGCAGTGCCCAGACATAGGAGGGGTGGGTGCAGAGTCCTCCCAGCAGTGCCCAGACACAGGAGGGGTGTGGGCAGAGTCCTCCCAGCAGTGCCCAGACATAGGAGGGTGGGTGCCTATCACTCCCAGCAGTGCCCAGACATAGGAGGGGTGGGTGCCTATCACTCCCAGCAGTGCCCAGACACAGGAGGGGTGGGTGCAGAGTCCTCCCAGCAGTGCCCAGACACAGGAGGGGTGGGTGCAGAGTCCTCCCAGCACTGCCCAGACATAGGAGGGGTGGGTGCAGAGTCCGCCCAGCAGTGCCCAGACACAGGAGGGGTGGGTGCAGAGTCCTCCGAGCAGTGCCCAGACATAGGAGGGGTGGGTGCCTATCACTCCCAGCAGTGCCCAGACACAGGAGGGGTGGGTGCCTATCACTTCCAGCAGTGCCCAGACACAGGAGGGGAGGGTGCAGAGTCCTCCCAGCAGTGCCCAGACACAGGAGGGGTGGGTGCAGAGTCCTCCCAGCAGTGCCCAGACATAGGAGGGGTGGGTGCCTATCACTCCCAGCAGTGCCCAGACATAGGAGGGGTGGGTGCCTATCACTCCCAGCAGTGCCCATACACAGGAAGGGTGGGTGCCTATCACTCCCAGCAGTCCCCAGACACAGGAGGGGTGGGTGCAGAGTCCTCCCAGCAGTGCCCAGACACAGGAGCGGTGGGTGCAGAGTCCTCCCAGCAGTGCCCAGACACAGGAGGGGTAGGTGCAGAGTCCTCCCAGCAGTGCCCAGACACAGAAGGAGTGGATGCAGAGTCCTCCCAGCAGTGCCCAGACATAGGAGGGGTGGGTGCAGAGTCTGCCCAGCAGTGCCCAGACACTGGAGGGGTGGGTGCAGAGTCCTCCCAGCAGTGCCCAGACATAGGAGGGGTGGGTGCAGTGTCCGCCCAGCAGTGCCCAGAGACAGGAGGGGTGGGTGCAGAGTCCTCCCAGCAGTGCCCAGACATAGGAGGGGTGGGTGCCTATCACTCCCAGCAGTGCCCAGACACAGGAGGGGTGGGTGCAGAGTCCTCCCAGCAGTGCCCAGACACAGGATGGGTGGGTGCAGAGTTCTCCCAGCAGTGCCCAGACACAGGAGGGGTGGGTGCAGAGTCCTCCCATCAGTGCCCAGACACAGGAGGGGTGGGTGCAGAGTCCTCCCAGCAGTGCCCAGACATAGGAGGGGTGGGTGCAGAGTCCGCCCAGCAGTGCCCAGACACAGGAGGGGTGGGTGCAGAGTCCTCCCAGCACTGCCCAGACATAGGAGGGGTGGGTGCAGAGTCCGCCCAGCAGTGCCCAGACACAGGAGGGGTGGGTGCAGAGTCCTCCCAGCAGTGCCCAGACATAGGAGGGGTGGGTGCCTATCACTTCCAGCAGTGCCCAGACACAGGAGGGGAGGGTGCAGAGTCCTCCCAGCAGTGCCCAGACACAGGAGGGGTGGGTGCAGATTCCTCCCAGCACTGCCCAGACATAGGAGGGGTGGGTGCAGAGTCCGCCCAGCAGTGCCCAGACACAGGAGGGGTGGGTGCAGAGTCCTCCCAGCAGTGCCCAGACATAGGAGGGGTGGGTGCCTATCACTCCCAGCAGTGCCCAGACACAGGAGGGGTGGGTGCCTATCACTTCCAGCAGTGCCCAGACACAGGAGGGGAGGGTGCAGAGTCCTCCCAGCAGTGCCCAGACACAGGAGGGGTGGGTGCAGAGTCCTCCCAGCAGTGCCCAGACATAGGAGGGGTGGGTGCCTATCACTCCCAGCAGTGCCCAGACATAGGAGGGGTGGGTGCCTATCACTCCCAGCAGTGCCCATACACAGGAAGGGTGGGTGCCTATCACTCCCAGCAGTCCCCAGACACAGGAGGGGTGGGTGCAGAGTCCTCCCAGCAGTGCCCAGACACAGGAGCGGTGGGTGCAGAGTCCTCCCAGCAGTGCCCAGACACAGGAGGGGTAGGTGCAGAGTCCTCCCAGCAGTGCCCAGACACAGAAGGAGTGGATGCAGAGTCCTCCCAGCAGTGCCCAGACATAGGAGGGGTGGGTGCAGAGTCTGCCCAGCAGTGCCCAGACACTGGAGGGGTGGGTGCAGAGTCCTCCCAGCAGTGCCCAGACATAGGAGGGGTGGGTGCAGTGTCCGCCCAGCAGTGCCCAGAGACAGGAGGGGTGGGTGCAGAGTCCTCCCAGCAGTGCCCAGACATAGGAGGGGTGGGTGCCTATCACTCCCAGCAGTGCCCAGACACAGGAGGGGTGGGTGCAGAGTCCTCCCAGCAGTGCCCAGACACAGGATGGGTGGGTGCAGAGTTCTCCCAGCAGTGCCCAGACACAGGAGGGGTGGGTGCAGAGTCCTCCCATCAGTGCCCAGACACAGGAGGGGTGGGTGCAGAGTCCTCCCAGCAGTGCCCAGACATAGGAGGGGTGGGTGCAGAGTCCACCCAGCAGTGCCCAGACACAGGAGGGGTGGGTGCAGAGTCCTCCCAGCACTGCCCAGACATAGGAGGGGTGGGTGCAGAGTCCGCCCAGCAGTGCCCAGACACAGGAGGGGTGGGTGCAGAGTCCTCCCAGCAGTGCCCAGACATAGGAGGGGTGGGTGCCTATCACTTCCAGCAGTGCCCAGACACAGGAGGGGAGGGTGCAGAGTCCTCCCAGCAGTGCCCAGACACAGGAGGGGTGGGTGCAGAGTCCTCCCAGCAGTGCCCAGACATAGGAGGAGTGGGTGCAGAGTCCGCCCAGCAGTGCCCAGACATAGGAGGGGTGGGTGCAGAGTCCTCCCAGCAGTGCCCAGACACAGGAGGGGTGGGTGCAGAGTCCTCCCAGCAGTGCCCAGACGTAGGAGGGGTGGGTGCCTATCACTCCGATCAGTGCCCAGACACAGGAGGGGTGGGAGCAGTCCTCCCAGCAGTGCCCAGACACAGGAGGGGTGGGTGCCTATCACTCCCAGCAGTGCCCAGGCACAAGAGGGGTGGGTGCAGAGTCCTCCCAGCAGTGCCCAGACACAGGGGGGGTGGGTGCAGAGTCCTCCCAGCAGTGCCCAGACACAGGAGGGGTGGGTGCAGAGTCCTCCCAGCAGTGCCCAGACATAGGAGGGGTGGGTGCCTATCACACCCAGCAGCGCCCAGACACAGGAGGGGTGGGTGCAGAGTCCTCCCAGCAGTGCCCAGACATAGGAGGGGTGGGTGCCTATCACTCCCAGCAGTGCCCAGACACAGGAGGGCTGGGTGCAGAGTCCTCCCAGCAGTGCCCAGACACAGGAGGGGTGGGTGCCTATCACTCCCAGCAGTGCCCAGACACAGGAGGGGTGGGTGCAGAGTCCTCCCAGCAGTGCCCAGACACAGGAGGGGTGGGTGCCTATCACTCCCAGCAGTGCCCAGACACAGGAGGGGTGGGTGCAGAGTCCTCCCAGCAGTGCCCAGACACAGGAGGGGTGGGTGCAGAGTCCTCCCAGCAGTGCCCAGACGTAGGAGGGGTGGGTGTCTATCACTCCCATCAGTGCCCAGACACAGGAGGGGTGGGTGCAGAGTCCTCCCAGCAGTGCCAAGACACAGGAGGGGTGGGTGCCTATCACTCCCAGCAGTGCCCAGACAAAGGAGGGGTGGGTGCAGAGTCCTCCCAGCAGTGCCCAGACACAGGAGGGGTGGGTGCAGAGTCCTCCCAGCAGTGCCCAGACACAGGAGGGGTGGGTGCAGAGTCCTCCCAGCAGTGCACAGACATAGGAGGGGTGGGTGCCTATCACTCCCAGCAGTGCCCAGACACAGGAGGGGTGGGTGCCTATCACTCCCAGCAGTTCCCAGACACAGGAGGGGTGGGTGCAGAGTCCTCCCAGCAGTGCCCAGACACAGGAGGGGTGGGTGCAGAGTCCTCCCAGCAGTGCCCAGACATAGGAGGGGTGGGTGCAGAGTCCGCCAAGCAGTGCCCAGACATAGGAGGGGTGGGTGCAGAGTCCTCCCAGCAGTGCCCAGACACAGGAGGGGTGTGGGCAGAGTCCTCCCAGCAGTGCCCAGACATAGGAGGGTGGGTGCCTATCACTCCCAGCAGTGCCCAGACATAGGAGGGGTGGGTGCCTATCACTCCCAGCAGTGCCCAGACACAGGAGGGGTGGGTGCAGAGTCCTCCCAGCAGTGCCCAGACATAGGAGGGGTGGGTGCCTATCACTCCCAGCAGTGCCCAGACACAGGAGGGGTGGGTGCCTATCACTTCCAGCAGTGCCCAGACACAGGAGGGGAGGGTGCAGAGTCCTCCCAGCAGTGCCCAGACACAGGAGGGGTGGGTGCAGAGTCCTCCCAGCAGTGCCCAGACATAGGAGGGGTGGGTGCCTATCACTCCCAGCAGTGCCCAGACATAGGAGGGGTGGGTGCCTATCACTCCCAGCAGTGCCCATACACAGGAAGGGTGGGTGCCTATCACTCCCAGCAGTCCCCAGACACAGGAGGGGTGGGTGCAGAGTCCTCCCAGCAGTGCCCAGACACAGGAGCGGTGGGTGCAGAGTCCTCCCAGCAGTGCCCAGACACAGGAGGGGTAGGTGCAGAGTCCTCCCAGCAGTGCCCAGACACAGAAGGAGTGGATGCAGAGTCCTCCCAGCAGTGCCCAGACATAGGAGGGGTGGGTGCAGAGTCTGCCCAGCAGTGCCCAGACACTGGAGGGGTGGGTGCAGAGTCCTCCCAGCAGTGCCCAGACATAGGAGGGGTGGGTGCAGTGTCCGCCCAGCAGTGCCCAGAGACAGGAGGGGTGGGTGCAGAGTCCTCCCAGCAGTGCCCAGACATAGGAGGGGTGGGTGCCTATCACTCCCAGCAGTGCCCAGACACAGGAGGGGTGGGTGCAGAGTCCTCCCAGCAGTGCCCAGACACAGGATGGGTGGGTGCAGAGTTCTCCCAGCAGTGCCCAGACACAGGAGGGGTGGGTGCAGAGTCCTCCCATCAGTGCCCAGACACAGGAGGGGTGGGTGCAGAGTCCTCCCAGCAGTGCCCAGACATAGGAGGGGTGGGTGCAGAGTCCGCCCAGCAGTGCCCAGACACAGGAGGGGTGGGTGCAGAGTCCTCCCAGCACTGCCCAGACATAGGAGGGGTGGGTGCAGAGTCCGCCCAGCAGTGCCCAGACACAGGAGGGGTGGGTGCAGAGTCCTCCCAGCAGTGCCCAGACATAGGAGGGGTGGGTGCCTATCACTCCCAGCAGTGCCCAGACACAGGAGGGGTGGGTGCCTATCACTTCCAGCAGTGCCCAGACACAGGAGGGGAGGGTGCAGAGTCCTCCCAGCAGTGCCCAGACACAGGAGGGGTGGGTGCAGAGTCCTCCCAGCAGTGCCCAGACATAGGAGGGGTGGGTGCCTATCACTCCCAGCAGTGCCCAGACATAGGAGGGGTGGGTGCCTATCACTCCCAGCAGTGCCCATACACAGGAAGGGTGGGTGCCTATCACTCCCAGCAGTCCCCAGACACAGGAGGGGTGGGTGCAGAGTCCTCCCAGCAGTGCCCAGACACAGGAGCGGTGGGTGCAGAGTCCTCCCAGCAGTGCCCAGACACAGGAGGGGTAGGTGCAGAGACCTCCCAGCAGTGCCCAGACACAGAAGGAGTGGATGCAGAGTCCTCCCAGCAGTGCCCAGACATAGGAGGGGTGGGTGCAGAGTCTGCCCAGCAGTGCCCAGACACTGGAGGGGTGGGTGCAGAGTCCTCCCAGCAGTGCCCAGACATAGGAGGGGTGGGTGCAGTGTCCGCCCAGCAGTGCCCAGAGACAGGAGGGGTGGGTGCAGAGTCCTCCCAGCAGTGCCCAGACATAGGAGGGGTGGGTGCCTATCACTCCCAGCAGTGCCCAGACACAGGAGGGGTGGGTGCAGAGTCCTCCCAGCAGTGCCCAGACACAGGATGGGTGGGTGCAGAGTCCTCCCAGCAGTGCCCAGACATAGGAGGGGTGGGTGCAGAGTCCGCCCAGCAGTGCCCAGACATAGGAGGGGTGGGTGCAGAGTCCTCCCAGCAGTGCCCAGACACAGGAGGTGTGGGTGCAGAGTCCTCCCAGCAGTGCCCAGACATAGGAGGGGTGGGTGCCTATCACTCCCAGCAGTGCCCAGACACAGGAGGGGTGGGTGCCTATCACTCCCAGCAGTGCCCAGACACAGGAGGGGTGGGTGCAGAGTCCTCCCAGCAGTGCCCAGACACAGGAGGGGTGGGTGCAGAGTCCTCCCAGCAGTGCCCAGACACAGGAGAGGTGGGTGCAGAGTCCTCCCAGCAGTGCCCAGACATAGGAGGGGTGGGTGCCTATCACTCCCAGCAGTGCCCAGACACAGGAGGGGTGGGTGCCTATCACTCCCAGCAGTGCCCAGACACAGGAGGGGTGGGTGTAGAGTCCTCCCAGCAGTGCCCAGACACAGGAGGGGTGGGTGCAGAGTCCTCCCAGCAGTGCCCAGACACAGGAGGGGTGGGTGCAGAGTCCTCCCAGCAGTGCCCAGACACAGGAGGAGTGGATGCAGAGTCCTCCCAGCAGTGCCCAGACATAGGAGGGGTGGGTGCAGAGTCCGCCCAGCAGTGCCCAGACACTGGAGGGGTGGGTGCAGAGTCCTCCCAGCAGTGCCCAGACATAGGAGGGGTGGGTGCAGAGTCTGCCCAGCAGTGCCCAGACACAGTAGGGGTGGGTGCAGAGTCCTCCCAGCAGTGCCCAGACATAGGAGGGGTGGGTGCCTATCACTCCCAGCAGTGCCCAGACACAGGAGGGGTGGGTGCAGAGTCCTCCCAGCAGTGCCCAGACACAGGATGGGTGGGTGCAGAGTCCTCCCAGCAGTGCCCAGACATAGGAGGGGTGGGTGCAGATTCTGCCCAGCAGTGCCCAGACATAGGAGGGGTGGGTGCAGAGTCCTCCCAGCAGTGCCCAGACACAGGAGGGGTGGGTGCAGAGTCCTCCCAGCAGTGCCCAGACATAGGAGGGGTGGGTGCCTATCACTCCCAGCAGTGCCCAGACACAGGAAGGGTGGGTGCCTATCACTCCCAGCAGTGCCCAGACACAGGAGGGGTGGGTGCAGAGTCCTCCCAGCAGTGCCCAGACACAGGAGGGGTGGGTGCAGAGTCCTCCCAGCAGTGCCCAGACACAGGAGGGGTGGGTGCAGAGTCCTCCCAGCAGTGCCCAGACACAGGATGGGTGGGTGCAGAGTCCTCCCAGCAGTGCCCAGACATAGGAGGGGTGGGTGCAGATTCTGCCCAGCAGTGCCCAGACATAGGAGGGGTGGGTGCAGAGTCCTCCCAGCAGTGCCCAGACACAGGAGGGGTGGGTGCAGAGTCCTCCCAGCAGTGCCCAGACATAGGAGGGCTGGGTGCCTATCACTCCCAGCAGTGCCCAGACACAGGAAGGGTGGGTGCCTATCACTCCCAGCAGTGCCCAGACACAGGAGGGGTGGGTGCAGAGTCCTCTCAGCAGTGCCCAGACACAGGAGGGGTGGGTGCCTATCACTCCCAGCAGTGCCCAGACACAGGAGGGGTGGGTGCAGAGTCCTCCCAGCAGTGCCCAGACACAGGAGGGGTGGGTGCAGAGTCCTCCCAGCAGTGCCCAGACGTAGGAGGGGTGGGTGCCTATCACTCCGATCAGTGCCCAGACACAGGAGGGGTGGGTGCAGAGTCCTCCCAGCAGTGCCCAGACACAGGAGGGGTGGGTGCCTATCACTCCCAGCAGTGCCCAGACACAAGAGGGGTGGGTGCAGAGTCCTCCCAGCAGTGCCCAGACACAGGAGGGGTGGGTGCAGAGTCCTCCCAGCAGTGCCCAGACACAGGAGGGGTGGGTGCAGAGTCCTCCCAGCAGTGCCCAGACATAGGAGGGGTGGGAGCCTATCACTCCCAGCAGCGCCCAGACACAGGAGGGGTGGGTGCAGAGTCCTCCCAGCAGTGCCCAGACATAGGAGGGGTGGGTGCCTATCACTCCCAGCAGTGCCCAGACACAGGAGGGCTGGGTGCAGAGTCCTCCCAGCAGTGCCCAGACATAGGAGGGGTGGGTGCCTATCACTCCCAGCAGTGCCCAGACACAGGAGGGGTGGGTGCAGAGTCCTCCCAGCAGTGCCCAGACACAGGAGGGGTGGGTGCCTATCACTCCCAGCAGTGCCCAGACACAGGAGGGGTGGGTGCAGAGTCCTCCCAGCAGTGCCCAGACACAGGAGGGGTGGGTGCAGAGTCCTCCCAGCAGTGCCCAGACGTAGGAGGGGTGGGTGTCTATCACTCCCATCAGTGCCCAGACACAGGAGGGGTGGGTGCAGAGTCCTCCCAGCAGTGCCCAGACACAGGAGGGGTGGGTGCCTATCACTCCCAGCAGTGCCCAGACACAGGAGGGGTGGGTGCAGAGTCCTCCCAGCAGTGCCCAGACACAGGAGGGGTGGGTGCAGAGTCCTCCCAGCAGTGCCCAGACACAGGAGGGGTGGGTGCAGAGTCCTCCCAGCAGTGCACAGACATAGGAGGGGTGGGTGCCTATCACTCCCAGCAGTGCCCAGACACAGGAGGGGTGGGTGCCTATCACTCCCAGCAGTTCCCAGACACAGGAGGGGTGGGTGCAGAGTCCTCCCAGCAGTGCCCAGACACAGGAGGGGTGGGTGCAGAGTCCTCCCAGCAGTGCCCAGACATAGGAGGGGTGGGTGCCTATCACTCCCAGCAGTGCCCAGACATAGGAGGGGTGGATGCCTATCACTCCCAGCAGTGCCCAGACTCAGGAGGGGTGGGTGCCTATCACTCCCAGCAGTGCCCAGACACAGGAGGGGTGGGTGCAGAGTCCTCCCAGCAGTGCCCAGACATAGGAGGGGTGGGTGCCTATCACTCCCAGCAGTGCCCAGAAACAGGAGGGGTGGGTGCAGAGTCCTCCCAGCAGTGCCCAGTCACAGGAGGGGTGGGTGCCTATCACTCCCAGCAGTGCCCAGACACAGGAGGGGTGGGTGCAGAGTCCTCCCAGCAGTGCCCAGACACAGGAGGGGTGGGTGCAGAGTCCTCTCAGCAGTGCCCATACATAGGAGGGGTGGGTGCCTATCACTCCCATCAGTGCCCAGACACAGGAGGGGTGGGTGTAGAGTCCTCCCAGCAGTGCCCAGACACAGGAGGGGTGGGTGCCTATCACTCCCAGCAGTGCCCAGACACAGGAGGGGTGGGTGCAGAGTCCTCCCAGCAGTGCCCAGACACAGGAGGGCTGGGTGCAGAGTCCTCCCAGCAGTGCCCAGACAAAGGAGGGGTGGGTGCAGAGTCCTCCCAGCAGTGCCCAGACACAGGAGGGGTGGGTGCAGAGTCCTCCCAGCAGTGCCCAGACATAGGAGGGGTGGGTGCCTATCACTCCCAGCAGTGCCCAGACACAGGAGGGGTGGGTGCAGAGTCCTCCCAGCAGTGCCCAGACATAGGAGGGGTGGGTGCCTATCACTCCCAGCAGTGCCCAGACACAGGAGGGCTGGGTGCAGAGTCCTCCCTGCAGTGCCCAGACATAGGAGGGGTGGGTGCCTATCAATCCCAGCAGTGCCCAGACACAGGAGGGGTGGGTGCAGAGTCCTCCCAGCAGTGCCCAGACACAGGAGGGGTGGGTGCAGAGTCCTCCCAGCAGTGCCCAGACATAGAAGGGGTGGGTGCAGAGTCCGCCAAGCAGTGCCCAGACATAGGAGGGGTGGGTGCAGAGTCCTCCCAGCAGTGCCCAGACACAGGAGGGGTGTGGGCAGAGTCCTCCCAGCAGTGCCCAGACATAGGAGGGGTGGGTGCCTATCACTCCCAGCAGTGCCCAGACATAGGAGGGGTGGGTGCCTATCACTCCCAGCAGTGCCCAGACACAGGAGGGGTGGGTGCAGAGTTCTCCCAGCAGTGCCCAGACACAGGAGGGGTGGGTGCAGAGTCCTCCCAGCAGTGCCCAGACACAGGAGGGGTGGGTGCAGAGTCCTCCCAGCAGTGCCCAGACATAGGAGAGGTGGGTGCAGAGTCCGCCCAGCAGTGCCCAGACACAGGAGGGGTGGGTGCAGAGTCCTCCCAGCAGTGCCCAGACATAGGAGGGGTGGGTGCAGAGTCTGCCCAGCAGTGCCCAGACACAGGAGGGGTGGGTGGAGAGTCCTCCCAGCAGTGCCCATACATAGGAGGGGTGGGTGCCTATCACTCCCAGCAGTGCCCAGACACAGGAGGGGTGGGTGCCTATCACTCCCAGCAGTGCCCAGACACAGGAGGGGTGGGTGCAGAGTCCTCCCAGCAGTGCCCAGACACAGGAGGGGTGGGTGCAGAGTCCTCCCAGCAGTGCCCAGACATAGGAGGGGTGGGTGCCTATCACTCCCAGCAGTGCCCAGACATAGGAGGGGTGGGTGCCTATCACTCCCAGCAGTGCCCATACACAGGAAGGGTGGGTGCCTATCACTCCCAGCAGTCCCCAGACACAGGAGGGGTGGGTGCAGAGTCCTCCCAGCAGTGCCCAGAACCAGGAGGGGTGGGTGCAGAGTCCTCCCAGCAGTGCCCAGACACAGGAGGGGTAGGTGCAGAGTCCTCCCAGCAGTGCCCAGACACAGAAGGAGTGGATGCAGAGTCCTCCCAGCAGTGCCCAGACATAGGAGGGGTGGGTGCAGAGTCCGCCCAGCAGTGCCCAGACACTGGAGGGGTGGGTGCAGAGTCCTCCCAGCAGTGCCCAGACATAGGAGGGGGGGGTGCAGAGTCCGCCCAGCAGTGCCCAGAGACAGGAGGGGTGGGTGCAGAGTCCTCCCAGCAGTGCCCAGACATAGGAGGGGTGGGTGCCTATCACTCCCAGCAGTGCCCAGACACAGGAGGGGTGGGTGCAGAGTCCTCCCAGCAGTGCCCAGACACAGGATGGGTGGGTGCAGAGTCCTCCCAGCAGTGCCCAGACATAGGAGGGGTGGGTGCAGAGTCCGCCCAGCACTGCCCAGACATAGGAGGGGTGGGTGCAGAGTCCTCCCAGCAGTGCCCAGACACAGGAGGTGTGGGTGCAGAGTCCTCCCAGCAGTGCCCAGACATAGGAGGGGTGGGTGCCTATCACTCCCAGCAGTGCCCAGACACAGGAGGGGTGGGTGCCTATCACTCCCAGCAGTGCCCAGACACAGGAGGGGTGGGTGCAGAGTCCTCCCAGCAGTGCCCAGACACAGGAGGGGTGGGTGCAGAGTCCTCCCAGCAGTGCCCAGACACAGGAGAGGTGGGTGCAGAGTCCTCCCAGCAGTGCCCAGACATAGGAGGGGTGGGTGCCTATCACTTCCAGCAGTGCCCAGACACAGGAGGGGTGGGTGCCTATCACTCCCAGCAGTGCCCAGACACAGGAGGTGTGGGTGTAGAGTCCTCCCAGCAGTGCCCAGACACAGGAGGGGTGAGTGCAGAGTCCTCCCAGCAGTGCCCAGACATAGGAGGGGTGGGTGCCTATCACTCCCAGCAGTGCCCAGACGTAGGAGGGGTCGGTGCCTATCACTCCCAGCAGTGCCCAGACACAGGAGGGGTGGGTGCCTATCACTCCCAGCAGTCCCCAGACACAGGAGGGGTGGGTGCAGAGTCCTCCCAGCAGTGCCCAGACACAGGAGGGGTGGGTGCAGAGTCCTCCCAGCAGTGCCCAGACACAGGAGGGGTGGGTGCAGAGTCCTCCCAGCAGTGCCCAGACACAGGAGGGGTGGGTGCAGAGTCCTCCCAGCAGTGCCCAGACATAGGAGGGGTGGGTGCAGAGTCCGCCCAGCAGTGCCCAGACACTGGAGGGGTGGGTGCAGAGTTCTCCCAGCAGTGCCCAGACATAGGAGGGGTGGGTGCAGAGTCTGCCCAGCAGTGCCCAGACACAGGATGGGTGGGTGCAGAGTCCTCCCAGCAGTGCCCAGACATAGGAGGGGTGGGTGCCTATCACTCCCAGCAGTGCCCAGACATAGGAGGGGTGGGTGCAGAGTACTCCCAGCAGTGCCCAGACACAGGATGGGTGGGTGCAGAGTCCTCCCAGCAGTGCCCAGACATAGGAGGGGTGGGTGCAGATTCTGCCCAGCAGTGCCCAGACATAGGAGGGGTGGGTGCAGAGTCCTCCCAGCAGTGCCCAGACACAGGAGGGGTGGGTGCAGAGTCCTCCTAGCAGTGCCCAGACATAGGAGGGGTGGGTGCCTATCACTCCCAGCAGTGCCCAGACACAGGAAGGGTGGGTGCCTATCACTCCCAGCAGTGCCCAGACACAGGAGGGGTGGGTGCAGAGTCCTCCCAGCAGTGCCCAGACACAGGAGGGGTGGGTGAAGAACACGTAACATGTGTGCGAGGCTGGGAGTACACACATGCATAGTGTGTAAAAGGGAACATGTCCACATGAAGTACTTTCAATATACTCCACACACAAGTACAGTGACCACCAAGGATGCCACAAATGATGCAGGTGGAGACAGTGCCCAGCATGCATGGCCAAAGTAGAACGGATCCGTCACACACCAAGAATATGTAGACACAGCTCAGCACAACATTTAGGAAACACCCTGCAGGAAGATGTCAGGGTCCACAGAGGAAGGAACACACCTTGGGACAATGTCACCATGCAGTAAGAGCATACATGAACAAAGTTATTTTGCAAATACCTTGTGATGGCACACAGATACCAGGGTCCACCCCATGAGCAGCACACTACTACATTTCCCAGATACCTAACACATTATCCCCACCCCAAATCATGGAGCAGCACCACCAACAGCAATACCAGAAAAGCAGTAGTGTGCAAAGGGAAAAAAACATAGCTTTATTCAGCATTAAAAAAAGAGTTGTTATTAAAAGTTGATTATGTACAAGGCCCATAGGGCAGTCCATAGTCCAATTCCTGGTGGGGGACGCATAGGGACGCTGGGAGATCAGCCTCGGACCCGTCAGCGTCATAGTCGGTGGTGGTACTGGACAGGTCCTCTGCCTCACTCCCCTCGGCCTCCGTGCCACTCGATGCACCAGACAAGACAGCACTGCTGCCACTGGTACCTGCTCCCTCCTCATGGTCCGTGCTAGTGTCTCCCTCGGAGTCCCCCGACGATGCTGTGGGCAAGGTGAAGAGACAGGAAATAATCAGACACCTGTATACATATGTCACATGAGTCAAATCTACATAGGTCACAGTGCATAGCCTGAAAAGCAACATGAGTAACATCTACAACACAAGGTACATATGTAGGCCTTGCAACACACAGCTGGTTGACCCACCATGCCACTGAGAAACAATGGAGCGCATGACCCAACAGCAAATTACTTGATATCAAATAGGACAGAGGAGCCAGGCTCTGGGGACAATCGTGCACAGCATCTGTACCACACAGCGTTGACAAAAAAGGGATGAGCAGGAACCATGTCTATTAACTTTTTGCACATGCGGTAAAGCTAATCCATTAAAACATGCACAACATGACTGGGTCACTGCACCTTGAGTGTATGTCCAGACAAACATCACACACAGGCCAGACCTAGCAGGGAGACTTCAGATTTGGACATGTAGGCCTTGCCCGCACAAAGCACCCCCTACCTGAGACAATGTGATTGAGACAGAGGAAGTACTTACACCTCTTACTCTGGGATAAAAACACATGGCCTGCACTAAATCCGGATTGTACACAAACTACCCCTGGTGCGCCTGTCCACATATATCATTGACAATCAACCATCATCAGATTGTCGTTCCAAGACACACAGGCACTGCCCACTGTGAGTATGCACAAGCAAAATTGGGTCACACTGTACAGTGGACACATGTAGCACAGTTTACGTCAATACAGATGAGGCCAGGGTACAATGCCACAGAGCCCAACCTATGCCGAAGACACAGAGAATGTCCACATTGTTGGATGACACACATGATACCTAGGTAAAGGTGCCCCAGAGCACGGTAGTGGCCACACACCTCCATGGTCCTGGATGGATCTGACTGCAACTGAAGCAACCGTCCCTGCACTATGCATTACTCCCACTCATGCACATCATGTCAGAGGGCACAACATTGGACATGCATGCTGGAAGGCAGTACACTTTAAAGACACACTCCTATGTTGGGACTCAGCATCAGTGCCAACTGACATGGCCCCACAATGACTGAACTGGCCAGGGCACAGCCAAGGTCCCAAAACCTGTTACACTCCACCCCCACACATGATGCTGCAAGCATTGGGCACTTGGATTAACTGCCAGCCTAGATTACCTTGTGCAAGAGTGACTACACACAGACCAGGGAACACATGGCAAGGAGGGGAAGGGAGGAAGAACAGCACCGGTTTACTTTGGGGAACTGCTTATGCACTGCACATGTAAACCTTGGCAGTGTATCCATGCAACTGCGCACTTCCAAAAGCTGGTGACACACAACAAACACACATGTACCTACCCCCTTCCTGCTGCTGCTTCTCCTTTAAGCGCCTATCCAAGTCGGGGAAGACCACCACCAGCACACGCTTATGGATGTAGGTCAGACGCCGGCGCCCACGGTTCTTCCGGCTCTCAGGTGAGTCCCCCAGCAGGACCCGTGCAATCCTCCTCGTCCAGCACCGGATATCCTGCCAGCGTTTCCTCACCTGGGCTAGGCGCCGCTTCCGACCCTCCGTATTCCTCACAGCACTGACGGCTTGCTTCCATATCTCCCCCTTGGCATGGATGCCTACCTGTGAGGATGCAAAAGTGAGAATACTTTAATTCACCTGAGCAATGACACAGAGACACACATATTAACAATTGGTCTTCTTTGAACAGGCCATGTTATGCAGGCAACTCATTGCACATTTGTCATAGGGACATAATCCACTGTGGAAGGCAAAATGCACTACGTGGCATTGAAAGTACACAGGTGGCATGAGGGGTGCCACACAATCAATGATCCTGAATCACACTGTGCATCACAAGCTACACAAGGATTATGTACAGCACCTCAAAGCAGTCACATGCCCCAGCCCACTGACGCTACCTCAGCAGAGTACACAGACACACACAGGCACAGGACAATCACCTGCCATTGCCAACTGCGGGTACAAACCTCACTCTGCCCATGTGCCACTAGACTGGGGGGTGTCACAGGTGTGGGGCTGGCTCAGCACAGCAGTCACACAGCACTGCTCCCTGCTCACATCACATGGGCAGGGTATATCCATCCCTCATGCAGCTGGTGTGCAACACTCCCCATATGCACTCACCCACATGACAGGGGACTTACACACACACCAATGTCCAGGGGACGAACACATCATTTGGACACTCACAGCACAGGTACACTAAACAAACACACATCTATGGGTACTGTCACCTGTCACACTGGGGGGACCACAGAATCACATCAGGACTGTAGCAACAACATTCCCAGGAGGAGTAGCCAGGCAGAATGTGGCATGCACCATGCATTGATTGTCACAGTAAGCACAATGCAAGTGAGGAGTGCACACAGGAACCACAGCATGCTCTGCATGGGAGACATGAGGCCTTCCCCACCCTGGGACCCACTCGAAACAACATTGCATGTCTGTCACACAGGGACACAATGCCAGAAGTCACAGTCACAAAAAAGGGGCACAGTCTAAGCTAGTGGAGTCTGCACTCACCTGCTCCCCTGGTCGACCATACAGCATGGTGTACTGTGGGAGGATCACATCCACCAACGCCATATTCTCCTCCATGGTAAATGGCTGGGCCCTCTCCACAGACCTGGACATGGTGCCAGAGGAATCACGAGCAGCAGCAGTGTTGTGGAATGAAAGGATGTGCAGGCAAGTGCTCTCACATTGGACCTGGCTGCCTTATATCTGCCTTGCTGGCCTGTTTCATTTACAGGAGTACAGAGTGATTGGTCAGTCACATTAGCATCCTACGTTTCCTCCAATCCCTTTAAACCTACCCCAGTGAGTGGCTTTGCATGGTTTAAAAATTGAGCATGATGTCAAGTCAACAACCACTTTGCAACAAAGTATATTGTTTCCAACCGACTTCTGCTGGCCACCTGATGCAATAATTCAAACTTTAAACTGGGTCTCCATGACAACCAGCATGCATTTAGGCCCTTATACTTGTCCCTCATGTGTCCCCTATGTTATTTCAATATTTACACACAGGTACGGTCCGTTCCATGGCCCTAGGGCACCCCAAATGCAGTGATACGGACCGTACACGCGTGTGTAGGGTCCCTATCACTATGGGAGTGCTGGCGTATGCGTACGCCATAGTGATACGGACTGTACACGCGTGTGTAGGGTCCCTATCACTATGGGAGTGCTGGCGTATGCGTGCGCCATAGTGATACGGACTGTACACGCGTGTGTAGGGTCCCTATCACTATGGGAGTGCTGGCGTATGCGTACGCCATAGTACTACGGACCGTACACGCGTGTGTAGGGTCCCTTTCACTATGGGAGTGCTGGCGTATGCAAACGCCATAGTACTACGGACCGTACACGCGTGTGTAGGGTCGGTCCGTATCACTATGGCGTACGCATACGCAACTGTCCCGCAACTTTCCCCTGATGCCAGGTACACGGAATATTACCCCTGACATGTGAATGCCCGCGTTGTATGCTGTAACTATGTCATGTGTGTGTCATGTGTTCCCATAGGTTTGCTGTAGGTGTTTGGTCAAATGCATCTGCAGTTGCTGCAACCAACATGTGTCTGTGTGTAGATGGCCATGGCACACTGTTACGCACACCAGCCCACATGTGTAATCCGACGTAAGGTGTGTATGTATGCATCGACACGGAGTTTCAAAACAAGGACATATCTGCATACTCTCAATGTATGTGTGATCAGTCTTGACATGTAATCCTTCATGGCAAGGTGTGTGGTCTGTTCTTTTTCTATGACATGTGACCTGTGCCTCTAGTGTTCCGCAACCTGTCTGTACAATAAACATCCTTCTTCTGCACATGTGTGGATGTCTGTAACTCCTGTAATGCGTCTGCCTGTTCACTTACACTGGCCCACAGCTAGTTTCATGGCATGGCATATTGAGGTTGAGAATCAACGTTTGTAGCTGGCTCTTGGTAGGAGTGTCACCTGCCTGGCATACGTGTCCAGGGCATATTGCACAGACCTGACTCTGTATGTAGCATATGTGTATTGCCTGTTGAACATGTGCTCAGTACATTGACATTGGTGGTGTACTGTACTCACTCTTCGTTGTCCCTCCTAATTCACTGCAGGGCTCCGCCTCTCCCTCGACCAATTCCGGACTTGGCTGACCTGAGCGAACATGACTGTATATGCCGCTACAGCTTCCCCCAACATTTGATTGAGGACTTGACGACACGGCTGGCACCACACCTCCAACCGCTACACAGGTATCCTACTGCACTGACACCCAAGATGAAGGTGATTGCAGCCCTACATTTCTTTGCCACGGGTACCTTTCAACATACCATTGCCCATGTTGGTGGCATGTCCCAAACCATGTTCAGCCGTGTTCTGCATGATTTTTTAGAGGCCATGTTGGATCACCTGGATGAGTTCATAAAATTCCCAACTCCTGAGCAGTTGACAGGTGTCAAGCGTGAGTTATATGCCCTGGGAGGGATGCCCCATGTCATTGGGTCCATAGATGGAACACATGTAGCTTTGGTACCACCACAGGCACAGGAGGTAGCGTATAGGAACCGCAAGCATTACCACTCCATTAATGCCCTTGTGGTGTGTCTTGCCAACATGGTGATTTCAAATGTCTGTGCTCGTTTTCCAGGATCAGCACATGATGCCTACATCATGAGGCGTAGCAGGGTGCCTGAAATGATACTGCAGCTGCGCAACGAACGAGCATGTATTGTTGGTGGGTATACTCTGGCAGTCCTGTATTTAACGTCATCTTCCTGTCTTACTGCTTCTCCTGACCCACTGTTGTCCATGATGTTTCCATGTAGGGGATGCTGGCTATCCCAACATGCCACGGCTGATCACGCCTCTCCGCAACCCCAGCACGGCTGCCGATCACCGCTACAACAACGCCCATGGGCGGACCAGGCGAGTGATAGAGAGGACGTTTGGCCTCCTGAAGAGCCGATTCCGTTGCCTCCACAAGACCAGTGGCGCACTCCCATATGCACCGGTGAAGGTCTGCAAGATCTTCCTCGTGTGCTGCATGCTGCACAACATGGTAGTGGAGAAAGCTGTGCCACTCATCCTGGATCCAGATGAGCAGGACCATCCATCCGTGGAGGATGAAGGGCTTGGTCACGAGGCAAGTGATGTGGAGGAGGAGGAGGCGGTAGAGGACATCCGGAGTCGGCTCATACGCAACTTTTTTGCTTAGTGGTGAGTTCCAGTGTCTGAGTGTGCACGCATTGGGCCGTGTGTGGCATGTGTTGCAATGTGTGTGTCCATCTGCATGTCTGCCAAGTGAGTCAGAGGTGTGTTTGGATGTGTCACTCGAGTGATGGTGCAATGGAAGAATGTTTTTCCAGAGTCATCATTGTCACCTAGCATGTTGACAACCTTATACGTGTCGAGTACATGCACATGCATGCGGATATGCTTCTTTTGGCTGACTTCTGGTGTGTCTCTCATCCACAGGTAATTGCGCATGCTGTCTGCTGGTGGCATTGTTGTGCTCCTGCTATTCCTCATGAACACAGCAACATGTGCTGAATCAGCGTTACATGCACGGACAAGTTTGAAAATCTCCTTAGGGTAAGGGATGCAGCACGGCTTTTTGGGAGTGGTATTTGTTTTGAATGTGTGTGCACTGCTCCTGTTCATGTTTGGATACTTTACATACATGTAGAATCACCATGGGGCACATAACATGGAGCTGAATTCACCTGAATTGATGGTCAGACTTGGTGACAGTCATCTGTAATGGGATTGTGGATTGTGATGAATCCATAAATGTTTGTAACACCGACCTCGGAAACATACAGGTTGCACCGGGTTGACATGGTGTGTGAATTCCCCATTAGGGGCTCAATGGTGTATAGCAGCCTCTCCGTGAGCAGCAGGGGGTGTTTAGCTGTAACCCGTCACTTGTGTGCCAGTTCTATGGATTTCCAGCATCTGTGGTGCAAAGGGGGGTGCCAGTGTTGGTCCCACGTGTTCATCCACATGACCTGTGTATGTGTTGACAGAGTTGCATTAGCATTCCGACACACATGAGTAATAAAGGTGTCCCTCTGCCTCCAAGGTGCCTCATCTCTGTCAATGGTGGTCTGTTGCCACTGTGCATACGGCATGTCTGGCATTGTTCTCAGAGATGGTGCCTATGAGTCTTTGTGTAGAGTAGCAAGATGCAAGCTATTTGTCAGGGATTAGAATCTGTATTGTGCATGATGTCCATGGCTGTGTAGGTATTTTGGCATGGCACTATCCACGACGGCCACTGTGCTGCATGTGAATCCATTGTGTGTGTGTGTGCCATGTTGAACCAGACATTCCTTCCTTGACATACACCTTTTGCATAGTTCCTTCCTGAGATCCTTGTCTTTGTGTGCTACTTGTGGCATTGTTTTCTTGACATGGCGCATGCTGCTGCAGGCCCTGCAGCAAGGGCACCCAGTGTCCACGCAAACGAGCTGGCGTTCATCATGGATTGCTTGCTGACATGTGCTATGCTGATCAGCAGCATCTGTGCCTTATGCTGCAGCACACTCTGCATTATGCACAAGATCCCCAGTTCCATCCACCTCAAGGCAAGAGGGAGACCATCCCCCAGGTCAACTACGACATCCGTGTCTAATCCTACCCTGCACTCTACGGACATGTGCGTTACAACTCCCATGATACTTGTCCACATAAAGGGTGCATCTGCACAGCTCTGCTTCTACATCCGGCGACCAGGCCACATCAATGTCCAAAAGAGATGGGGGGAATGGATCACTGCCAGCTGCAGGATGACCTTCTCAATCCATGCACACACTCAGGATGCAGCCCACAACCACAACACAACCTTGTGGCACTGTGATCCAACACCCCATTGTGCCATCTCCATGCATCCAACCTTGGCCGGCCCACCATTCTCCACATCCACCTGACTCAAGCATGCAGGACATGGTTCTGCCACGTGTCTACACATACCTGGGACTCCCACCCCAGGACACTCCACATGATCCCTGACCTCTGCGCATGACTGTTGCTTTTCTAAATAGGTCTGTAGGCACAGTTGTGCGGGCACCCCCTCAGCTGGTTGGGCCCATCACGGGTGAGTATGGTGCTCCATGTCTGTATTGGATGATACATTGTGACCCATGTGTGTCCTGTGCCAGACCCCAGGGTATGGATGGTTGGAGTTACTTCTGAAATCAGGCATGGTTTGACTTTACAACACACACATGTAGTGGAATAATGCAAAATGACGGCATCATCTCGTGATTGTGATGATTTTTATTTGTGGTGGGGCACGTGTTTGGGGGATGACAAGAGGTGCTTGGCGGGAGTGTAGAATCCAAAGTTCACAGGGGGAGTTGGTATCCTTGCCATTGAAAGTCATCAGAGTCTATGCCACAGTCTTTGTCAACATTGGTCAGACAGTGACCAGCAAGGCCATGTGGCAGAGAATGTCATTTGCTGATGTGCTGCTGTTGGGCCAGAGGGCCAGGTGCCAGGCCAGGTGACCTGGGAGATGGTGATGTTCCGCTGACTCTCACGGTCTTTTGCGTGGACGACCCACTCTCCTGCGGGGACCCTCAGAAGCAGGCCGTGACGATGCTTGTGATGCTCCGTCCAATGAATCCTCCTCCTCCTGATCCCTCCCTGTGGGTGGTGATGTTCTTCGCCGGGTGGCACAGGGAGGGTTGCCCACGTTTTCGGCAATCCGACGGAGTACACGGGTCATGTCCGTTTGCACCGCCACGAGCTCAGCCTGTCTTGCCTCCATCCGTCCTTGGTGTCGCTGTTGACAGGCATGTTGCTCGGCCTGCAGGGTCTTCATCTCCTCGAGGGTCCCCTTGATGTCTGTGAGGGTGGACGCAATCTGGACCATGCCCCTGGCGTCACGCCGGTATGTGTCCAGGATGTTGCTGACGTGTGACATTACCGGTTCGTGAGCCAACTGGTCAGGTTCGCGCCTCCGCCATCCTCCACTCCCACCACCCCTGCCCACTTGCGCCTGGCCTGCCGTTGTGGGCACATCGGGTCTCCGGGACCCCTGAGGGATGGCATTTGCGGTGTCGCCTGCCTCCTCCTGGGTGCCCGGAGAACCTTGTCCCTCCTGGACAGACTGGCTGTGTTGTTGTCTGCGGGCAGGGCTCCTGGGTGTCTCCTGGGATGTGGCAGGAATGGGGGTGGTGGTTGGCACAGTTGTACCTGACGCAGGTGCTGCAGGTGGTTGGACACCAGAGGGGCCAGGTTGGTCTGGGTCATCCACGGAGTGGTGAGAGTCGTCGCTGCCGGTGGGGTCCTCTTCACGCAGAGCCTGGTCCTGTGAGTCTTCCCCCCCAGTGTTGGGGGAGATCGACGACATTGACCTGTGTGTGAGAGAGACAGTGTTAATTGTGTTACATGCGACATCCATGTTTCATTCATTTTTGAGTTGGCACAGTTCCTCTGGGTGGTTGGATTTGGCTAGCATTCCTCTCACAGTGGACTTGTGCATGGGTATGTCCCTTGGCCACAGCTTTCGACACTTTACCTATGTGTGACACAATCTTAGTTGATGCATCTTTTGGGAACGCAGTCAGCAGTGTAGTGAGCGGGCGTAGCAAGCCATGCAGAGCCGCCTTACGTGTTGCACTGTACGTGGCCTAATGGTGTTTTTTCCATGCAATTTGAGAATGCAGGTAGGTAAATTAACCATTTGTGACAGGGTTCTGACAAACACAGTGGGTGGGTATACTGGGTGTAAGGTAATGTTTGTGCCTGCAGCACGGATGTACTCGTGCACAGATTGACACATGGCCCAGTGTTTATCAAAGGTTGAAGTGGGGGTTCACGCACTGCCAAACCTTGTCTACATGCACACAGTCCACCTGCTGACGAGCGGACATGGCCACACCACCCAAGGGTTATTTGGTCTCCCTCTGTCTCCCTTTCTCCCTCCCTCTGTCAGCCTCCTCCCTCTGTCCGTCTCCCTCTGTCTCCCTTTCTCCCTCCCTCTGTCAGCCTCCTCCCACTGTCCGTCTCCCTCTGTCTCCCTTTCTCCCTCCCTCTGTCAGCCTCCTCCCACTGTCCGTCTCCCTCTGTCTCCCTTTCTCCCTCCCTCTGTCAGCCTCCTCCCACTGTCCGTCTCCCTTTCTCCCTCCCTCTGTCAGCCTCCTCCCACTGTCCGTCTCCCTCTGTCTCCCTTTCTCCCTCGCTCTGTCAGCCTCCTCCCTCTGTCTGTCTCCCTCTGTCTCCCTTTCTACCTCCCTCTGTCAGCCTCCTCCCACTGTCCCGTCTCCCTCTGTCTCCCTTTCTCCCTCCCTCTGTCAGCCTCCTCCCACTGTCCGTCTCCCTTTCTCCCTCCCTCTGTCAGCCTCCTCCCACTGTCCGTCTCCCTCTGTCTCCCTTCTCCCTCCCTCTGTCAGCCTCCTCCCACTGTCCGTCTCCCTTTCTCCCTCCCTCTGTCAGCCTCCTCCCACTGTCTGTCTCCCTCTGTCTCCCTTTCTCCCTCCCCCTGTCAGCCTCCTCCCTCTGTCTCCCTTTCTCCCTCCCCCTGTCAGCCTCCTCCCTCTGTCCGTCTCCCTCTGTCTCCCTTTCTCCCTTCCTCTGTCAGCCTCCTCCCACTGTCCGTCTCCCTCTGACTCCCTTTCTCCCTCCCTCTGTCAGCCTCCTCCCACTGTCCCGTCTCCCTCTGTTTTCCTTTCTCCCTCCCTCTGTCAGCCTCCTCCCACTGTCCGTCTCCCTTTCTCCCTCCCTCTGTCACCCTCCTCCCACTGTCCGTCTCCCTCTGTCTCCCTTTCTCCCTCCCTCTGTCAGCCTCTTCCCTCTGTCCGTCTCCCTCTGTCTCCCTTTCTCCCTCCCTCTGTCAGCCTCCTCCCTCTGTCCGTCTCCCTCTGTCTCCCTTTCTCCCTCCCTCTGTCACCCTCCTCCCACTGTCCGTCTCCCTCTGTCTCCCTTTCTCCCTCCCTCTGTCAGCCTCCTCCCTCCCTCTGTCTGTCTCCCTGTGTCCACCTCTGTCTCCGTCCCTCTCTCTCCCCCTCTCCCTCCCTCTGTGTGTCACCCTCGGTCACCTCAGCCCAGCTTCCTGGGCACACACAGTTTGCAGGTCTTTCAAAGGCCATTGGCTTCTTCATGTGGGTTTGTTTCTTATCTCCGGGCACCCATTGGGCGGAGTGTCTGAGTCTGCGCTGCTGCTGTGGCGGTGTGTGCTGACACTTTCAGAGTGATGCGTCTTCATTAGCTGCTGTTATGTGCAAATTGTGCCTTCATACCCATGTCATCCTGCAACGCGGCCACCATTAGCAGGCAACACAGTACTGTGTGGGGACACACTGTTTGTATGGCTGTGCCCTAGGCCATATGGGCTGAGGGCATTGTTGTGTGCTTCAGAGTTGCTCTATGTTAGTTTTGAGGCCCACCCTCCCGGCATCGGGGACATCCTGTCTTGTGTTGGTGTTTTGTGTGGCCTGTGACTTGGCATGGCCTTGCTTGGGGCATGGGGCATGGAGGCGCTATTGGCATGTGTGTGTTTTTCGAGTGTGGTTGTGTACGTGCTGGCTTTGGGGGGGTTGCGTGCATGATTGGTATTTGGGTTGTGTATGGCGTTCCCCCCATGTGAGGTGAGTTGTTTGTGTACTCACCAGGCTCTCGGACTCCTTCTACTCCGTCTACTCCCACCGGCGGCAGCGTGGCCATCACCTTCTCCTCCCAGGGATGGTAGTGTACCAGTCTGCGGGGCGGCCCTCCTCCAGTGATGTTAGCCTGGTTGTGCTCGTCCGTCATTTTGCGGCGGACCGTCCTCCGCAGATCGTACCACCTGGCTTGGCACTCATGCCTGGTCCTTCTGGTGGACCCAACAGCATTCACAGAATTGACAATCCTCTCCCACATGGCAGATTTTTCGGATATGCTGGTCCGTCTGACCAATGTTCCAAAGAGCTGTGGCTCGACTCTGACGATTTCGTCGACAAGGACCTCCAGCTCCTCCTTGGTGAACTTTGGATTCTTGTTAGTGGGCATGGTGTGGGGTGTTGGTGTGGATGGTTGTGGGGGTGTGGGTGTGGATGGTTGTGGGGGTGTGAGTGTGGTTGTGCAGGTGTGTGTGTGTGAATGTGAGGGTGTGTTTGTGATGGTGGTTGTGTGAAGGAGTGCAAGTGTAAGGTGTTTTGATGTATGTAGTATGGTGCAGTGTGTTGTCTCTGTGGTCTGGCAGTAGGGTGTGGCTGTGTTTGAACTTTGGGTGGGTGTGTTATAAGGAGGGGTAGTGGTTTGGGCCTCTGTTTAGCTGTTTGTCAGTTGCAGGTCAGTGTATAGGATGTATTTGGGCTTGTTGGACATGTTTTGTGGTGTTGTGTGCATCGAATTGACTCTCCTTGTGTTTTTTTGGTTTGTCCTGGTTCAGTACGAGTGCTTTTTGCGTATGTACGGTGCGTACATGGGCCATGTTGTTGTACAGTGCTGTCCTTTGCTATGGCTTAGTACGACTCGTACATGCGCGATGTTGGGTGAGGGTGCTGGTGTGGGGGCCTGGGGTAGGGTGCGTACAGACACGGGCAGGGTGTTGGTCCGCACCGTCCATCGGTGGTGGTGTTTTGCACCGTACATACACTGGTGGGGTGTTGGTACACTCCATTCATACACGGGTGGGGGTACGGTCCGTACATACACTGGTGGGGTGTTGGTACGCTCCATTCATACACGGGTGGGGGTACGGTCCGTACATACACTGTTGGGGGTAAGTTCTGTACATACACGGGTGGGGGTACGCTCTGTACATACACTGGTGGGGGTACGGTCCGTACATACACGGGTGGGGTTACGCTCCGTACATACACTGGTGGGGTGTGGGTACGCTCCATTCATACATGGGTGGGGGTACGGTCCGTACATACATGGGTGGGGAGTTGGTACGCTCCATGCATACACGGGTGGGGGTACGGTCCGTACATACATGGCTGGGTGTACGCTCCGTACAGACACTGGTGGGGTGTTGGTACGCTCCATTCATACACGGGTGGGGGTACGGTCCGTACATACACTGGTGGGGTATTGGTACGCTCCATTCATACACAGGTGGGGGTACGGTCCGTACATACGCAGGTGGGGGTACGCTCCATACATACACTGGTGGGGGTACGGTCTGTACATACACGGGTGGGGGTACACTCCGTACATACACTGGTGGGGTGTGGGTACGCTCCATTCATACACAGGTGGGGGTACGGTCCGTACATACATGGGTGGGGAGTTGGTACGCTCCATGCATACACGGGTGGGGGTACGGTCTGTACATACACGGGTGGGGGTATGCTCCGTACATACACTGGTGGGGTGTGGGTACGCTCCATACATACACGGGTGGGGGTACGCTCCATACATACACTGGTGGGGGTTCAGCGCGTACATCCGTGGCCGCGGGGCGTTTGGCGCGTACATGCGGGGGATGGGGGGGGTTTGGCACGTACATACGAGGGCTGGTGTGTGTTCTGCGCGTACATACGGGGTCTGGGGTGGGGTGTTCGGCGCGTATGCGGGTACATGTCTCCATGGTTGCTATAGGAGTTCGGTCCGTACGGTGTTTTTTCCATCCAGTTGTAAAATCGAAAGGACGGGAGTGATCATACTTGCGCGGTCGGACTTAATTTTTCTGATTCGTACGGTAAATCGTCCGGGGATGTGTCGGACACATTTTCCGACCCGAGGACGTGTGGGGAAATGTTCCCGATGTGATTCGTATGGAGTTTTTCCCATGCGAAAACGTACTTGGCAGTTTGTACGCTACTTGTACGATTCGTACGGAAAAAAATCCGGATACGATTCGTACGGGGGAAATTTTTACAGGATCGGAATTGGCACCTATGTGTTTAATTAAATATAAAGATAATTTGGTAAAAATTTAGAAACATTTGGCTAAAATAAATGTAGATTTTGAAATATAATTAAAAATAAGATTTTGGAGTGGGATATTGGGTTGATAAGGTTAGGTTAGTGAGTATTTAAAATATATAATGTATAAAAAAAACATGTATACCAACTAGAAAAAAGACGAATAAATGTATAATTATAATATATTATATTGGGATTTTAAAATCTACAAAAACCTGTTTAAGTGTGATTTGGATTTTAGATGGGATAAGGAGGTGGAGTTTGAATACATTTTTATATATGTTTTATCAAATATTATGCAATGAGTTCTATGTAAAAGTGATATATAAATGGAAATAAAATAATTATTCCAAATTATTTATAACAACATTTTAGGAGTGTGTTATTGGTTTTATATGGGATAAGTTTGGGGAGTAAATAGAAATAAAGATTTTTAGGGGGATTTTACTGATAATGTTTAGTGATTATTACATAATTAATGTAAATTATATTGGAGTGGGAATAGGAAATAAATTATGTTTAGTGTTTAGTAATTACCCCTATATGTAATATATTGGAGTGGGAATAGTATATAATTTATGTTTAGTGTCCACCATTTTACATAATTTTTTAAAGATTTGAGTGTGAATAGTAATCTATTTATGTATACTGTCCAGCACCTACTCCAATTTATTATAGACTGGAGTGGGAATAGTAAATTAATGATGTTTACTGTCCAGCATTTAGCCTAAGTTTTTATAGAATGGAGTGGGATAATTTATGTTTCCTGTGCAGCACCTACTCACATTTATTAGAGACTGGAGTTGGAATAGGAAATTATTTATGTTTACTATCCAGCAGCTACCTCAAATGTTTGTATATTGGAGTGAGAATAGTGATTTTTTTCTGTTTAGTGTGTAGTAACTAACCCAATTTGTTATATATTGGAGTGGGAATAGTAAATTAATAATGTTTAGTGTCCTGCACCTACCTCAAGTTATTCTAGATTTGAGTGGGAATAGTAAATTACTTTTGTTTAATGTCCAGCAGATACTTGAACTTATTATAGAATGGAGAGGGAATAGTAAATTTTATATGTTTACTGTCCAGCACCTACCACAATTAGTTATAGTTTGGAGTGGGAATAGCAATGTATTTAGGTTTAGTGTCCAGCATCTTACCCAAATTATTATAGACTGGAGTGGGAATAGTAAATTAGTTATGTTTACTGTGCAGCATTTACTCCAATTTGTTATAGACTGGAGTTGGAATAGTACATCTTTTATGTTTACTGTCCAGCACCTACTTCAATTTATTGTATATTTGAGTGGGAATAGTGAATTTTTAATGTTTAGTGTTTGCTAAGTACTCCAATTTGTTCTATATTGGAATGGGAATAGTAAATTATTAATGTTTAGTGTTTAGCACCTCCCACAATTTATTAGAAATTGGAATGGGAATAGTAAATTACTTATGTTTAATGTGCAGCATATACTTCTATTTATAATAGAATGGAGTGGGAATAGTAAATTTATTATGTGTAATGTCCAGCAGCTACCTCAATTTGTTATAGTGTGGAGTGGGAATAGGAATTTATTTATGTTTAGTGTCCAGCAACTTCCTCAATTTATTATAGACTGGAGTGGGAATAGTAAATTATTTAGGTTTACTGTACACCACCTACTTCAATTTATTATAGAGTGGAGTGGGAATAGTAAATTATTTTAGTTTACTGTCCAGCATCTACCTCAATTTAGGGGCCGATTCCGATCCTGGGGAAACCGGGTACGAACCGTCGGACGGAGCATTTTCTCCGTCCGACTCGTACCCGGTGAAAAAACATTACAAAAATGCAAGTACGATTCGTATGGAAACACAATTTCCGTACGAATCGTACAAAACACCGACCAACGAAAATATACATACAAATGTGATCCGGGAATGCTCCGATGTGACGTCGGGACGCCTTCAGGCTGCGTTTCACGAACCAGGAAGTACGATCCGCACCGACGTCACCCCGCACGGATAAAATTCTCCGGCTGCCAAAAACTGCCGGGAAATCAGGATGACGTGCACAAGGAGCACATGTACGCGACGGACAGCCATGGACCCGAACCTACGTGTCATCCCAGCACTCATAGCAGTCCACCTGCTCTACAGGAACCGACGCAGATGCCGCAGAAGGTCAGAACAACACCCAGGGGCAAAGGGGGGGGGGGCAGGGGCAGGACACACAACCCCCACCCAAGTCACAAATCACACATGCCCTGGACATACCTGACCTGCAGGACCTGGTCACCTCGAGGGGGTGGGGGCGTGTCCAGCAACGCAAGCGTCCGCCACAACGGAAGTGGATGTTGACGCGAACCGGCAACACAACAATACCGGTACGTACCGCACCCACGCCTTAAGAGCGTGGGTACGGGTCGTACCACGCCCACACCTACGTCACCCCAACAATGTCGGTACGGCCCGTAGCCACGTTCTAAAGGCCTGGGTATGGGCCGTACCAGCATTGTTGGGGTGATGTAGGGGTACGCGTGGTACGACCCGTACCCACGCTCTGAAGGCCTGGGTATGGTGCAGACCCCCAATGGGGTACCGTAGGGGTACACACCGTACCCAGCCCTTCAGAGCTTGGGTACGGGTCGTACCACGCGTACCCCTACATCACCCCAACAATGCTGGTACGGCTCGTACACAGGCCTTTAGAACGTGGGTATGGGCCGTACCGCCATTGTTGGGGTGACGTTGGGGTGGGCGTGGTACGACCCGTACCCACGCTCTGAAGGCCTGGGTACGGTGCAGACCCCCAATGGGGTGCCGTAGGGGTACGCACCGTACCCAGACCTTCAGAGCGTGGGTACGGGTCGTACCACGTGTACCCCTACATCACCCCCCCAATGCTGGTACGGCCCGTACCCAGGCCTTTAGAACGTGGGTACGGGCCGTACCGCCATTGTTGGGGTGACGTAGGGGTGGGCGTGGTACGACCCATACCCACGCTCCTAAGGCGTGGGTACGGTACGTACCCAGGCCTGCAGATCGTGGGTACGGGAATGTACGGAGCGTACCCCCACCCATGTATGAATGGAGCGGACCCACACCCGTGTATGAATGGAGTGTACCCACACCCCACCAGTGTATGTATGGAGCGTACCCCCACCCATGTATGAATGGAGCGTACCCACACCCGTGTATGAATGGAGTGTACCCACACCCCACCAGTGTATCTACGGAGCGTACCCCCACCCGTGTATGAATAGAGCATACCCACACCCGTGTATGAATGGAGCGTACCCACAACCCACCAGTGTATGTATGGAGCGTACCCCCACCGTGTATGAATGGAGCGTGCCCACACCCATGTATGTCCCGAGCATACATGGCCAGACATAGGAGGGGTGGGTGCAGAGTCCTCCCAGCAGTGCCCAGACACAGGAGGGGTGGGTGCAGAGTCCACCCAGCAGTGCCCAGACATAGGAGGGGTGGGTGCAGAGTCCTCCCAGCAGTGCCCAGACACAGGAGGGGTGGGTGCAGAGTCTTCCCAGCAGTGCCCAGACACAGGAGGGGTGGGTGCAGAGTCCTCCCAGCAGTGCCCAGACACAGGAGGGGTGGGTGCCTATCACTCCCAGCAGTGCCCAGACACAGGAGGGGTGGGTGCAGAGTCCTCCCAGCAGTGCCCAGACACAGGAGGGGTGGGTGCCTATCACTCCCAGCAGTGCCCAGACATAGGAGGGGTGGGTGCCTATCACTCCCAGCAGTGCCCAGACATAGGAGGGGTGGCTGCAGAGTCCTCCCAGCAGTGCCCAGACATAGGAGGTGTGGGTGCAGAGTCCTCCCAGCAGTGCCCAGACACAGGAGGGGTGGGTGCAGAGTCTTCCCAGCAGTGCCCAGACATAGGAGGGGTGGGTGCAGAGTCCTCCCAGCAGTGCCCAGACACAGGAGGGGTGGGTGCAGAGTCCTCCCAGCAGTGCCCAGACACAGGAGGGGTGGGTGCAGAGTCCTCCCAGCAGTGCCCAGACACAGGAGGGGTGGGTGCCTATCACTCCCAGCAGTGCCCAGACACAGGAGGGGTGGGTGCAGAGTCCTCCCAGCAGTGCCCAGACACAGGAGGGGTGGGTGCCTATCACTCCCAGCAGTGCCCAGACATAGGAGGGGTGGGTGTCTATCACTCCCAGCAGTGCCCAGACATAGGAGGGGTGGCTGCAGAGTCCTCCCAGCAGTGCCCAGACATAGGAGGGGTGGGTGCAGAGTCCTCCCAGCAGTGCCCAGACACAGGAGGGGTGGCTGCAGAGTCCTCCCAGCAGTGCCCAGACATAGGAGGTGTGGGTGCAGAGTCCTCCCAGCAGTGCCCAGACATAGGGGGGTGGGTGCCTATCACTCCCAGCAGTGCCCAGACACAGGAGGGGTGGGTGCAGAGTCCTCCCAGCAGTGCCCAGACACAGGAGGGGTGGGTGCAGAGTCCTCCCAGCAGTGCGAGTCCTCCCAGCAGTGCCCAGACACAGGAGGGGTGGGTGCAGAGTCCTCCCAGCAGTGCCCAGACACAGGAGGGGTGGGTGCCTATCACTCCCAGCAGTGCCCAGACATAGGAGGGGTGGGTGCCTATCACTCCCAGCAGTGCCCAGACATAGGAGGGGTGGGTGCAGAGTCCTCCCAGCAGTGCCCAGACATGGGAGGGGTGGGTGCCTTTCACTCCCAGCAGTGCCCATACACAGGAGGGGTGGGTGCAGAGTCCTCCCAGCAGTGCCCAGACATAGGAGGGGTGGGTGCAGAGTCCTCCCAGCAGTGCCCAGACATAGAAGGGGTGGGTGCCTATCACTCCCAGCAGTGCCCAGACACAGGAGGGGTGGGTGCAGAGTCCTCCCAGCAGTGCCCAGACATAGGAGGGGTGGGTGCCTATCACTCCCAGCAGTGCCCAGACATAGGAGGGGTGGGTGCAGAGTCCTCCCAGCAGTGCCCAGACATAGGAGGGGTGGGTGCAGAGTCCTCCCAGCAGTGCGCAGAAACAAGAGGGGTGGGTGCAGAGTCCTCCCAGCAGTGCCCAGACACAGGAGGGGTGGGTGCAGAGTCCTCCCAGCAGTGCCCAGACACAGGAGGGGTGGGTGCCTATCACTCCCAGCAGTGCCCAGACACAGGAGGGGTGGGTGCAGAGTCCTCCCAGCAGTGCCCAGACACAGGAGGGGTGGGTGCCTATCACTCCCAGCAGTGCCCAGACATAGGAGGGGTGGGTGCCTATCACTCCCAGCAGTGCCCAGACATAGGAGTGGTGGCCGCAGAGTCCTCCCAGCAGTGCCCAGACATAGGAGGTGTGGGTGCAGAGTCCTCCCAGCAGTGCCCAGACATAGGAGGGGTGGGTGCCTATTACTCCCAGCAGTGCCCAGACATAGGAGGGGTGGGTGCAGAGTCCTCCCAGCAGTGCCCAGACACAGGAGGGGTGGGTGCAGAATTCCTCCCAGCAGTGCCCAGACATAGGAGGGGTGGGTGTCTATCACTCCCAGCAGTGCCCAGACACAGGAGGGGTGGGTGCAGAGTGCTCCCAGCAGTGCCCATGGAAAGAAAAGGGTGCAGTACCCACAGATACAATGCCCACAATTGTCAGTCAGGTGCTCAAAGACCCTGCAGAACAAGTAACATGTGTGCGAGGCTGGGAGTACACACATGCATAGTGTGTAAAAAGGAACATGTCCACATGAAGTAACTTCAATATACTCCACACACAAGTACAGTGACCACCAAGGATGCCACAAATAATGCAGGTGGAGACATTGCCCAGCATGCATGGCCAATGTTGAACGGATCCGTCACACACCAAGGATATGTAGACACAGCTCAGCAAAACATTTAGGAAACACCCTACAGGGAAGATGTCAGGGTCCACAGAGGAAGGAACACACCTTGGGAAAATGTCACCATGCAGTAAGAGCATACATGAACGAAGTTATTTCGCAAATACCTTGTGATGGCACACAGATACCAGGGTCCACCCCATGAGCAGCACACTACTACATTTCCCAGATACCTAACACATTTCCCCCACCCCAAATCATGGAGCAGCACCACCAACAGCAATACCAGAAAAGCAGTAGTGTGCAAAGGAAAAAAAACATAGCTTTATTCAGCATTAAAAAAATAATTGTTATTAAAAGTTGAATATGTACAAGGCCCATAGGGCAGTCCATAGTCCAATTCCTGGTGGGGGACACATAGGGACGCGTGTCCCCTAGCTTGCCTGCACAGTTCACACCTCCTTTGCTTCCACAGGGGGGGGGGGCATCATGTGGGGGGAAGGACCAGGCACCGCAGGGACAGGAGGGGCAAGGGTAGGTGTTGTGGGTGCAGGGACGGAGGACTCCACCACAGGGGGTGGGGCAGCGCCAAAGGTGGAGGTGAGAATGGCGCTGCACACGGTTGCAAGGTCCTCCAGTGTCTCCCCTGCACCCAAAGGAACCACAGGCCCCAAGGAGGGGGGGTGGCGGAGGGATGGGTCACAGCGCTACTGGGGGAGGGTGTGGACAGGAGGGGGGACTCAACTACCCTGACCGGGGACTCGTTCGACCGCTTGCGGGGTGGTGTCACACTGGGGCTCAGGGACAGAGCGGCCAGGAAGGATTCTTTGGTGGAATCCTGGCCAGGAGAGCTGAGGGGAGTGGATTTGAAGGTAGTGGGTTGTGATGAATGTGGACTCCCACTGTGGCTGTGTGTCTTCCGTTTGCCCCCCGACCCAGTGGGTGTGCCTACTTCACCCTGTGTGTGCGTGACAGGAGGTGTGTGCTTGGCCTTCCCTGGTGGTGTGGTGCCTGTGTCTAATGGGGTGCGTGCATGGGGACGTCTGGGTGTGCTTTGGACAGGCATGGGAGTGGGAAGTGTGGATGGTGCAGGGGTAGGGGAGAGACGTAGCGCTGCAGGAGAACCACTGCTGCAGTCAGTGTCAAGTCAATGGACCTCAGCAACTGGCGTTGGTCAGACTGCGCAGCTGAGATGCCCTCCATGTATGCCTCCATCTGGGTGAGCACTAGTGTGTGGCCATGGAGGATATTAAGCATCGCAGTCTGACCAACCTGCAACTGGCGCAGGATGTCCACAGACTCGACATTGGCGGCAGCAGTGGAGACAGGGGCAGGGGGTGCGGTTCCTGGCAAGAAGGAGTCACGTGGTGACCTAGCACGGCGGGAAGGGACCGGAGCAAGTGGGAGGCCGGTGATGGGAATCGAGGCGGCGGGTGGAGATCGAGTGCTGCTGTCAGCTGTGGGAGCAGCCTCCGTCCCCTCTGGGAGATCAGCCTCGGACCCGTCAGCGTCATAGTCGGTGGTGGTACTGGACAGGTCCTCCGCCTCACTCACCACGGCCTCCGTGCCACTCGATGCGCCAGACAAGACAGCACTGCTGCCACTGGTGCCTGCTCCCTCCTCACGGTCCGTGCCAGTGTCTCCCTCGGAGTCCCCCGACGATGCTGTGGGCAAGGTGAAGAGACAGGAAATAATCAGACACCTGTATACATATGTCACATGAGTCAAATCTACATAGGTCACAGTGCATAGCCTGAAAAGCAACATGAGTAACATCTACAACACAAGGTACATATGTAGGCCCTGCAACACACAGCTGGTTGACCCACCATGCCACTGAGAAACAATGGAGAGCATGACCCAACAGCAAATTACTTGATATCAAATAGGACAGAGGAGCCAGGCTCTGGGGACAATCGTGCACAGCATCTGTACCACACAGCGTTGCCAAAAAAGGGATGAGCAGGAACCATGTCTATTAACTTTTTGCACATGCTGCAAAGCTAATACATTAAAACAAGCCCAACATGACTGGGTCACTGCACCTTGAGTGTATGTCCAGACAAACATCACACACAGGCCAGACCTAGCAGGGAGACTTCAGATTTGGACATGTAGGCCTTGCCCGCACAAACCACCCCCTACCTGAGACAATGTGATTGAGACAGAGGAAGTACTTACACCTCTTACTCTGGGATAAAAACACATGGCCTGCACTAAATCCTGATTGTACACAAACTACCCCTGGTGCGCCTGTCCACATATATCATTGACAATCAACCATCATCAGATTGTCGTTCCAAGACACACAGGCACTGCCCACTGTGAGTATGCACAAGCAAAATTGCGTCACACTGTACAGTGGACACATGTAGCACAGTTTACGTCAATACAGATGAGGCCAGGGTACAATGCCACAGAGCCCAACCTATGCCGAAGACACAGAGAATGTCCACATTGTTGGATGACACACATGATACCTAGGAAAAGGTGCCCCAGGGCACGGTCGTGGCCACACACCTCCATGGTCCTGGATGGATATGACTGCAACAGAAGCAACCGTCCCTGCACCATGCATTACTCCCACTCATGCACATCATGTCAGAAGGCAGTACACTTTAAAGACACACTCCTATGTTGAGACTCAGCATCAGTGCCAACTGACATGGACCCCACAATGACTGAACTGGCCAGGGCACAGCCAAGGTCCCAAAACCTGTTACACTCCACCCCCACACATGATGCTGCAAGCATTGGGCACTTGGATTAACTGCCAGCCTAGATTACCTTGTGCAAGAGTGACTACACACAGACCAGGGAACACATGGCAAGGAGGGGAAGGGAGGAAGAACAGCACCGGTTTACTTTGGGGAAATGGTTATGCACTGCACATGTAAACCCTGGCAGTGTATCCATGCAACTGCACACTTCCAAAAGCTTGTGACACACAACAAACACACATGTACCTACCCCCTTCCTGCTGCTGCTTCTCCTGTAAGTGCCTATCCAAGTCGGGGAAGACCACCGCCAGCACGCGCTTATGGATGTGGGTCAGACGCCGGCGCCCACGGTTCTTCCGGCTCTCAGGTGAGTCCCCCAGCAGGACCCGTGCAATCCTCCTCGTCCAGCACCGGATATCCTGCCAGCGTTTCCTCACCTGGGCTAGGCGCCGCTTCCGACCCTCCGTCATCCTCACGGCACTGACGGCTTGCTTCCGTATATCCCCCTTGGCATGGACGCCTACCTGTGAGGATTCAAAAGTGAGAATACTTTAATTCACCTGAGCAATGACACAGAGACACACATATTAACAATTTGTCTTGTTTGAACAGGCCATGGTATGCAGGCAATTCATTGCACATTTGTCATAGGGACATAATCCACTGTGGAAGGCAAAATGCACTACGTGGCATTGAAAGTACACAGGTGGCATGAGGGGTGCCACTCAATCAATGATCCTGGATCACACTGTGCATCACAAGCTACACAAGAATTATGGACAGCACCTCAAAGCAGTCACATGCCCCAGCCCACTGAAGCTACCTCAGCAGAGTACACAGACACACACAGGCACAGGACAATCACCTGCCATTGCCAACTGCGGGTACAAACCTCACTCTGCCCATGTGCCACTAGACTGGAGGGTGTCACAGGTGTGGGGCTGGCTCAGCACGGCAGTCACACAGCACTGCTCCCTGCTCACATCACATGGGCAGGGTATATCCATCCCTCATGCAGCTGGTGTGCAACACTCCCCATATGCACTCACCAACATGACAGGGGACTTACACACACACACCAATGTCCAGGGGACGAACACATCATTTGGACACTCACAGCACAGGTACACTAAACAAACACACATCTATGGGTACTGTCACCTGTCACACTGGGGGGACCACAGAATCACATCAGGACTGTAGCAACAACATTCCCAGGAGGAGTAGCCAGGCAGAATGTGGCATGCACCATGCATTGATTGTCACAGTAAGCACAATGCAAGTGAGGAGTGCACACAGGAACTACAGCATGCTCTGCATGGGAGACATGACGCCTTCCCCACCCTGGGACCCACTCTAAACAACATTGCATGTCTGTCACACAGGGACACAATGCCAGAAGTCACAGTCACAAAAAAGAGGCACAGTCTATGCTAGTGGAGTCTGCACTCACCTGCTCCCCTGGTCGACCATACAGCATGGTGTACTGTGGGAGGATCACATCCACCAACGCCATATTCTCCTCCATGGTGAATGGCTGGGCCCTCTCCACAGACCTGGACATGGTGCCAGAGGAATTACGAGCAGCAGCAGTGTTGTGGAATGAAAGGATGTGCAGGCAAGTGCTCTCTCATGGGACCTGGCTGTCTTATATCTGCCTTGCTGGCCTGTTTCATTTACAGGAGTACAGAGTGATTGGTCAGTCACATTAGCATCCTACGTTTCCTCCAATGCCTTTAAATCTACCCCAGTGAGTGGCTTTGCATGGTTTAAAAATTGAGCATGATGTCAAGTCAACAACCACTTTGCAACAAAGTATGTTGTTTCCAACCGACTTCTGCTGGCCACCTGATGCAATAATTCAAACTTTAAACTGGGTCTCCATGACAACCAGCATGCATTTAGGCCCTTATACTTGTCCCTCATGTGTCCCCTATGTTATTTCAATATTTACACACAGGTACGGTCCGTTCCATGGCCCTAGGGCACCCCAAATGCAGTGATACGGACCATACACACGTGTGTAGGGTCCCTATCACTATGGGAGTGCTGGCGTATGCGTACGCCACAGTGATACGGACCGTACACGCGTGTGTAGGGTCCCTATCACTATGGGTGTGCTGGCATATGCGTACGCCACAGTGATACGGACCGTACACGTGTGTGTAGGGTCCCTATCACTATGAGAGTGCTGGTGTATGCGTACGCCACAGTGATACGGACCGTACACGCGTGTGTAGGGTCCCTATCACTATGGGAGTGCTGGCGTATGCGTACGCCACAGTGATACGGTCCGTACACGCGTGTGTAGGGTCCCTATCACTATGGGAGTGCTGGCGTATGCGTACGCCATAGTGATACGGACCGCACACACGCATACGCCAGCACTCCCATAGTGATAGGGACCCTACACACGCGTGTACAGTCCGTATCACTGTGGTGTACGCATACGCCAGCACTCCCATAGTGATAGGGACCCTACACACGCGTGTACGGTCCGTATCACTGTGGCGTACGCATACGCAAGCACTCCCATAGTGATAGGGACCCTACACACGCGTGTACGGTCTGTATCACTGTGGCGTACGCATACGCCAGCACTCCCATAGTGATAGGGACCCTACACACGCGTGTACGGTCCGTATCACTATGGCGTACGCATACGCCAGCACTCCCATAGTGATAGGGACCCTACACACGCGTGTACGGTCCGTATCACTGTGGCGTACATGTACGCCAGCACTCCCATAGTGATAGGGACCCTACACACGCGTGTACGGTTCGTATCACTGTGGCGTACGCATACGCAAGCACTCCCATAGTGATAGGGACCCTACACACGCGTGTACGGTCCGTATCACTGTGGCGTACGCATACGCCAGCACTCCCATAGTGATAGCGACCCTACACACGCGTGTACGGTCCGTATCACTGTGGCGTACGCATACGCCAGCACTCCCATAGTGATAGGGACCCTACACACGCGTGTACGGTCCGTATCACTGTGGTGTACGTGTACACCAGCCCTCCCATAGTGATAGGGACCCTACACACGCGTGTACGGTCCGTATCACTATGGCGTACGCATACGCCAGCACTCCCATAGTGATAGGGACCCTACACACGCCCTCAGAGAGTATATACGGTGCGTTTCACACCTGACAGTGGTGACAGGCGGCACACAGACAGGAATAGAGCTGTCATACTTGGCCAAGGCTGGACATCAAGGCATTGTCTGTGCAGTACTACATGTGTCGGGCACAGGTGGGTCAGGCTGTGATGTGGCACTATACTCCTGGGGTGTGAAGTTAATAAAAGTATGATGAGCTGTGTACACATGTCATGTGTGATGGTGCCCTATGTGCCACACATCCCCTTCACTCCTTTGACATGTGTGCATGTAGTACAGACTTGTTGAGCCATGCGTCACTGGCATGGCACAGTCACCGACACCCGCAACTGTCCCCTGATGCCAGGTACACGGAATATTACCCCTGACATGTGAATGCCCGCGTTGCACGCTGTAACTATGTCATGTGTGTGTCATGTGTTCTCAAAGGTTTGCTGTAGGTGTTTGGTCAAATGCATCTGCAGTTGCTGCAACCAACATGTATCTGTGTGTAGATGGCCATGGCACACTGTTACGCACACCAGCCCACATGTGTAATCCGACGTAAGGTGTGTATGTATGCATCGACACGGAGTTTCAAACCAAGGACATATCTGCATACTCTCAATGTATGTGAGATCAGTCTTGACATGTACTCCTTCATGGCAAGGTGTGTGGTCTGTCCTTTTTCTATGACATGTGACCTGTGCCTCTAGTGTTCCACAACCTGTCTGTACAATAAACATCCTTCTTCTGCACATATGTGGATGTCTGTAACTCCTGTAATGCGTCTGCCTGTTCACTTACATTGGCCCACAGCTAGTTTCATGGCATGGCAGATTGAGGTTGAGAATCAACGTTTATAGCTGGCTCTTGGTAGGAGTGTCACCTGCCTGGCATACGTGTCCAGGGCATATTGCACAGACCTGACTCTGTATGTAGCATATGTGTATTGCTTGTTGAACATGTGCTCAGTACATTGACATTGGTGGTGTACTGTACTCACTCTTCGTTGTCCCTTCAAATTCACTGCAGGGCTCCGCCTCTCCCTCGACCAATTCCGGACTTGGCTGACCTCAGGGAACATGACTGTATATGCCGCTACCGCTTCCCCCAACATTTGATTGAGGACTTGACGACACGGCTGGCACCACACCTCCAACCGCTACACAGGTATCCTACTGCACTGACACCCAAGATGAAGGTGATTGCAGCCCTACATTTCTTTGCCACGGGTACCTTTCAACATACCATTGCCCATGTTGGTGGCATGTCCCAAACCATGTTCAGCCGTGTTCTGCATGATTTTTTAGAGGCCATGTTGGATCACCTGGATGAGTTCATAAAATTCCCAACTCCTGAGCAGTTGACAGGTGTCAAGCGTGAGTTCTATGCCCTGGGAGGGATGCCCCATGTCATTGGGTCCATAGATGGAGCACATGTGGCTTTGGTACCACCACAGGCACAGGAGGTAGGGTATAGGAACCGCAAGCATTACCACTCCATTAATGCCCTTGTGGTGTGTCTTGCCAACATGGTGATTTCACATGTCTGTGCTCGTTTTCCAGGATCAGCACATGATGCCTACATCATGAGGCGTAGCAGGGTGCCTGAAATGATGCTGTGCAACGAACGAGCATGTATTGTTGGTGGGTACACTCTGGCAGTCCTGTATTTAACGTCATCTTCCTGTCTTACTGCTTCTCCTGACCCACTTTTGTCCATGATGTTTCCATGTAGGGGACGCTGGCTATCCCAACATGCCATGGCTGATCACGCCTCTCCGCAACCCCAGCACGGCTGCCGATCACCGCTACAACAACGCCCATGGGCGGACCAGGCGAGTGATAGAGAAGACCTTTGGCCTCCTGAAGAGCCGATTCCGTTGCCTCCACAAGACCGGTGGCGCACTCCCATATGCACCGGTGAAGGTCTGCAAGATCTTCCTCGTGTGTTGCATGCTGCACAACATGGCAGTGGAGAAAGCTGTGCCACTCATCCTGGATCCGGATGAGCAGGACCATCCACCCGTGGAGGATGAAGGGCTTGGTCACGAGGCAAGTGATGTGGAGGAGGGGGAGGCGGTAGAGGACATCCAGAGTCGGCTCATACGCAACTTCTTTGCTTAGTGGTGAGTTCCAGTGTCTGAGTGTGCACGCATTGGGCCGTGTGTGGCATGTGTTGCAATGTGTGTGTCCATCTGCATGTCTGCCAAGTGAGTCAGAGGTGTGTTTGGATGTGTCACTCGAGTGATGGTGCAATGGAAGAATGTTTTTCCAGAGTCATCATTGTCACCTAGCATGTTGACAACCTTATACGTGTCGAGTACATGCATATGCATGCGGATGTGCTTCTTTTTGCTGACTTCTGGTGTGTCTCTCATCCACAGGTACTTGCGCATGCTGTCTGCTGGTGGCATTGTTGTGCTCCTGCTATTCCTCATGAACACAGCAACATGTGCTGAATCAGCGTTACATGCACGGACAAGTTTGAAAATCTCCTTAGGGTAAGGGATGCAGCACGGCTTTTTTGGGTGTGGTATTTGTTTTGAATGTGTGTGCACTGCTCCTGTTCATGTTCAGTTACTTTACATACATGTAGAATCACCATGGGGCACATGACATGGAGCTGAATTCACCTGAATTGATGGTCAAACTTGGTGACAGTCATCTGTAATGGGATTGTGGATTGTGATGAAGCCATCAATGTGTGTAACACTGCCCTCGGAAACATACGGGTTGCACCGGGTTGACATGGTGTGTGAATTCCCCATTAGGGGATCAATGGTGTATAGCAGCCTCTCTGTGAGCAGAAGGGGGTGTTTAGCTGTAACCCGTCACTTGTGTGCCAGTTCTATGGATTTCCAGCATCTGTGGTGCACAGGGGGGTGCCAGTGTTGGTCCCACGTGTTCATCCACATGACCTGTGTATGTGTTGACAGAGTTGCATTAGCATTCCGACACACATGAGTAATAAAGGTGTCCCTCTGCCTCCAAGGTGCCTCATCTCTGTCAATGGTGGTCTGTTGCCACTGTGCATGCGGCATGTCTGGCATTGTTCTCAGAGATGGTGCATATGAGTCTATGTGTAGAGTAGCAAGATGCAAGCTGTTTGTCAGGGATTAGAATCTGTATTGTGCATGATGTCCATGGCTGTGTAGGTATTGTGGCATGTCAGTATCCAAGACGGCCACTGTGCTGCATGTGCATCCATTGTGTGTGTGTGTGCCATGTTGAACCAGACATTCCTTCCTTGACATACATCTTTTGCATAGTTCCTTCCTGAGATCCTTGTCTTTGTGTGCTACTTGTGGCATTGTTTTCTTGACATGGCGCATGCTGCTGCAGGCCCTGCAGCAAGGGCACCCAGTGTCCACGCAAACGAGCTGGCGTTCATCATGGATTGCTTGCTGACATGTGCTATGCTGATCAGCAGCATCTGTGCCTCATGCTGCAGCACACTCTGCATTATGCACAAGATCCCCAGTTCCATCCACCTCAAGGCAAGAGAGAGACCATCCCCCAGGTCAACTACGACATCCGTGTCTAATCCTACCCTGCACTCTACGGACATGTGTGTTACAACTCCCATGATACTTGTCCACATCCAGGGTGCATCTGCACAGCTCTGCTTCTACATCCGGCGACCAGGCCACATCAACATCCAACAGAGATGGGGGGAATGGATCACTGCCAGCTGCAGGATGACCTTCTCAATCCACGCACACACTCAGGATGCAGCCCACAACCAAAACACGACCTTGTGGCACTGTGATCCAACACCCCATTGTGTCATCTCCATGCATCCAACCTTGGCCGGCCCACCATTCTCCACATCCACCTGACTCAAGCATGCAGGACATGGTTCTGCCACGTGTCTACACATACCTGGGAGTAGCACCCCAGGACACTCCACATGATCCCTGACCTCTGCGCATGACTGTTGTAAATAGGTCTGTAGGCACAGTTGTGCAGGCACCCCCTCAGCTGGTTGGGCCCATCACGGATGTGTATGGTGCTCCATGTCTGTATTGGATGATACATTGTGACCCATGTGTGTCCTGTGCCAGACTCAGACCCCAGGGTACGGATGGTTGGAGTTATTTCTGAAATGAGGCATGGTTTGACTTTACAACACACACATGTAGTGGAATAATGCAAAATGACTGCATCATCTCGTGATTGTGATGATTTTTATTTGTGGTGGGGCACGTGTTTGGGGGGATGACAAGAGGTGCTTGGCAGGAGTGTAGAATACAAAGTTCACAGGGGGAGTTGGTATCCTTGCCATTGAAAGTCATCAGAGTCTATGCCACAGTCTTTGTCAACATTGGTCAGACAGTGACCAGCAAGGCCATGTGGCAGAGAATGTCATTTGCTGATGTGCTGCTGTTGGGCCAGAGGGCCAGGTGCCAGGCCAGGTGACCTGGGAGATGGTGATGTTCCGCTGACTCTCACGGTCTTTTGCATGGACGACCCACCCTCCTGCGGGGACCCTCAGAAGCAGGCCGTGACGATGCTTGTGAGTCCTCCTCCTCCTGATCCCTCCCTGTGGGTGGTGATGTTCTTCGCCTGGTGGCACAGCGAGGGTTGCCCATGTGTTCGGCAATCCGACGGAGTACACGGGTCATGTCCGTTTGCACCGCCACGAGCTCAGCCAGTCTTGCCTCCATCCGTCCTTGGTGTCGCTGTTGACTGGCATGTTGCTCGGCCTGCAGGGTCTTCATCTCCTCGAGGGTGGACACAACCTGGCTGATGCCCCTGGTGTCACGCCGGTATGAGTCGAGGATGTTGCTGACGTGTGACATTACCGGTTCCTGAGCCAACTGGTCAGGTTCGCGCCTCCGCCGTCCTCCACTCCCACCACCCCTGCCCACTTGCGCCTGGCCTGCCGTTGTGGGCACATCGGGTCTCCGGGACCCCTGAGGGATGGCATTTGCGGTGTCGCCTGCCTCCTCCTGGGTGCCCGGAGAACCTTGTCCCTCCTGGACAGACTGGCTGTGTTGTTGTGTGCGGGCAGGGCTCCTGGGTGTCTCCTGGGATGTGGCAGGAATGGGGGTGGTGGTTGGCACAGTTGTACCTGACGCAGGTGCTGCAGGTGGTTGGACACCAGAGGGGCCAGGTTGGTCTGGGTCATCCACGGAGTGGTGAGAGTCGTCGCTGCCGGTGGGGTCCTCTTCACGCTGAGCCTGGTCCTGTGAGTCTTCCCCCCCAGTGTTGGGGGGAGATCGACGACGTTGACCTGTGTGTGAGAGAGACAGTGTTAATTGTGTTACATGCGACATCCATGTTTCATTCATTTTTGAGTTGGCACAGTTCCTCTGGGTGGTTGGATTTGGCTAGCATTCCTCTCACAGTGCACTTGTGCATGGGTATGTCCCTTGGCCGCAGCTTTCGACACTTTACCTATGTGTGACACAATCTTAGTTGATGCTTCTTTTGGAAACGCAGTCAGCAGTGTAGTGAGCGGGCGTAGCAAGCCATGCAGAGCCGCCTTACGTGTTGCACTGTACGTGGCCAAATGGTGTTTTTTCCATGCTATTTGAGAATGCAGGTAGGTAATTTAAGCATTTGTGACAGGGTTCTGACAAACACAGTGGGTGGGTATACTTGGTGTAAGGTTAGGTTTGTGCCTGCAGCACAGATGTACTGGTGCACAGATTGACACATGGCCCAGTATTTATCAAAGGTTGAAGGGGGGGTTCACGCACTGCCAAACCTTGTCTACATGCACACAGTCCACCTGCTGACGAGCGGACATGGCCACACCACCCAAGGGTGATTTGGTCTCCCTCTGTCTCCCTTTCTCCCTCCCTCTGTCAGCCTCCTCCCACTGTCCGTCTCCCTCTGTCTCCCTTTCTCCCTCCCTCTGTCAGCCTCCTCCCTCTGTCCGTCTCCCTCTGTCTCCCTTTCTCCCTCCCTCTGTCACCCTCCTCCCACTGTCCGTCTCCCTCTGTCTCCCTTTCTCCCTCCCTCTGTCAGCCTCCTCCCTCTGTCCGTCTCCCTTTCTCCCTCCCTCTGTCACCCTCCTCCCACTGTCCGTCTCCCTCTGTCTCCCTTTCTCCCTCCCTCTGTCAGCCTCCTCCCTCCCTCTGTCTGTCTCCCGGTGTCCACCTCTGTCTCCGTCCCTCTCTCTCCCCCTCTCCCTCCCTCTGTGTGTCACCCTCTGTCACCTCAGCCCAGCTTCCTGGGCACACACAGTTTGCAGGTCTTTCAAAGGCGATTGGCTTGTTCATGTGGGTTTGTTTCTTATCTCCGGGCACCCATTGGGCGGAGTGTCTGAGTCTGCGCTGCTGCTGTGGCGGTGTGTGCTGACACTCTTTCAGAGTGATGCGTCTTCATTAGCTGCTGTTATGTGCAAATTGTGCCTTCATACCCATGTCGTCCTGCAACGCGGCCACCATTTGCAGGCAACAGAGTACTGTGTGGGGACACACTGTTTGTATGGCTGTGCCCTAAGCCATATGGGCTGAGGGCAGTGTTGTGTGCTTCAGAGTTGCTCTATGTTAGTTTTGAGGCCCACCCTCCCGGCATCGGGGACATCCTGTCTTGTGTTGGTGTTTTGTGTGGCCTGTGACTTGGCATGGCCTTGCTTGGGGCATGGGGCATGGAGGCGCTAGTGGCATGTGTGTGTTTTTGGAGTGTGGTTGTGTACGGTGCTGGCTTTGGGGGGGTTGCGTGCATGATTGGTATTTGGGTTGTGTATGGCGTTCCCCCCATGTGAGGTGAGTTGTTTGTGTACTCACCAGGCTCTCGGACTCCTTCTACTCCGTCTACTCCCACCGGCGGCAGCGTGGCCATCACCTTCTCCTCCCAGGGATGGTAGTGTACCAGTCTGCGGGGCGGCCCTCCTCCAGTGATGTTCCCCTGGTTGTGATCGTCTGTCATTTTGCGGCGGACCGTCCTCCGCAGATCGTACCACCTGGCTTGGCACTCATGTCTGGTCCTTCTGGTGGACCCAACAGCATTCACAGAATTGACTATCCTCTCCCACGTGGCTGATTTTTCGGCTATGCTGGTCTGTCTGACCAATGTTCCAAAGAGCTGTGGCTCGACTCTGACGATTTCGCCGACAAGGACCTCCAGCTCCTCCTTTGTGAACTTTGGATTCTTCTTAGTGGGCATGGTGTGGGGTGTGGGTGTGGATGGTTGTGGGGGTGTGGGTGTGGATGGTTGTGGGTGTGTGAGTGTGGTTGTGCAGGTGTGTTTGTGTGAATGTGATGAGGGTGTGTTTGTGATGGTGGTTGTGTGAAGGAGTGCAAGTGTAAGGTGTATTGATGTATGTAGTATGGTGCAGTGCGTTGTCTCTGTGGTCTGGCAGTAGTGGATCTGTTGCAAAGGATCATGGTTCGTGTGTGTTGGGCCTTTTTATTGGTCCACTTGTGGGTGTGGCTGTGTTTGAACTTTGGGTGGGTGTGTTAAAAGGAGTGGTTGTGTTTTGGGCCTCTGTTTAGCTGTTTGTCAGTTGCAGGTCAGTGTATAGGATGTATTTGGGCTTGTTGGACATGTTTTGTGGTGTTGTGTGCATCAAATTGACTCCCCTTGTGTTTTTTTGGTTTGTCCTGGTTCAGTACAAGTGTTTTTTGCATCTGTACGGTGCGTACATGGGCCATGTTGTTGTACAGTGCTGTCCTTTGCTATGGCTTAGTAGGACTCGTACATGCGCAATGTTGGGTGAGGGTGCTGGTGTAGGGGCCTGGGGTAGGGTGCGTACAGACACGGGCAGGGTGTTGGTCCGCACCGTCCATCGGTGGTGGTGTTTCGCACCGTACATACAGGGAGGGCTGGGTGTACGCTCCGCACATACACTGGTGGGGTGTTGGTACGCTCCATTCATACACGGGTGGGGTACGGTCCGTACATACACTGGTGGGGTGTTGGTACGCTCCATTCATACACGGGTGGGGGTACGGTCCGTACATACACTGGTGGGGGTACGCTCCGTACATACACGGGTGGGGGTACGCTCCATACATACACTGGTGGGGTGTGGGTACGCTCCATTCATACACAGGTGGGGGTACGGTCAGTACATACACGGGTGGGGGTACGCTCCGTACATACACTGGTGGGGTGTTGGTACGCTCCATTCATACACGGGTGGGGTTACGGTCCATACATACACTGGTGGGGGTACGCTCCGTACATACACGGGTGGGAGTTTGCTCCGTACATACACTGGTGGGGTGTGGGTACGCTCCATACATACACGGGTGGGGGTACGCTCCATACATACATGGGTGGGGAGTTGGTACGCTCCATGCATACACGGGTGGGGGTACGGTCCGTACATACACGGGTGGGGGTACGGTTGGTACATACACGGGTGGGGGTACGCTCCGTACATACACTGGTGGGGTGTTGGTACGCTCCATTCATACACGGGTGGGGGTACGGTCCGTACATACACTGGTGGGGTGTTGGTACGCTCCATTCATACACGGGTGGGGATACGGTCCGTACATACACTGGTGGGGGTACGCTCCGTACATACACGGGTGGGGGTTCGCTCCGTACATACACTGGTGGGGTGTGGGTACGCTCCATACATACACGGTGGGGGTACGCTCCATACATACACGGGTGGGGAGTTGGTACACTCCATGCATACACGGGTGGGGGTACGGTCCGTACATACACGGGTGGGGGTACGCTCCATACATACACGGGTGGGGGTTCGGCGCGTACATCCGCGGCCGGGGGGTGTTTGGCGCGTACATGCGGGGGCTGGGGGGGGTGTTCTGCGCATACATACGGGGTCTGGGGTGGGGTGTTCGGCGCGTATGCGGGCACATGTCTCCATGGTTGCTATAGGAATTCGGTCCGTACGGTGTTTTTTCCAATCGAAAGGACGGGAGTGATCGTACTTGCGCGGTCGGACTTCATTTTTCCGAATCGTACGGTAAATCGTCTGGGGATGTGTCGGACACATTTTCCGACCCGAGGACGTGTGGGGAAATGTTCTCGATGTGATTCGTATGGAGTTTTTCCCATGCGAATCGTACTTGGCAGTTTGTACGCTACTTGAACGATTCGTACGGAAAAAAATCCGGATTCGATTCGTACGGGGGAACATTTTCCAGGATCGGAATCGGCACCTTATTGTATATTGGAATGGGAATAGTAAATTATTTAGGTTTAATGTCCAGCAGCTACTTAAATTTGTTTTAGAATGGAGTGGTTATTGTAAAATAATTATGTTCACTGTCTACTATTTGCACACAAATTAAATTATATTGTTGTAGGAATAGTAAATAAAAATATGTTAGTGTATAGCAACTGTTTTTAATTATTATATCTTGGAATAGTAATAATTTGTTAATTTTGTAGAGTATAGGATAATAAAAACTATTACAGTTTTAATGGAATATGTTTATTAATATATTCCATTTTATTAGTTCCAAAGAAATATAAGATTATTTAGCATTTAAATAATGGGTAATGGCAGTTAATCAATTGACAATATTTATTTATTAAAATGTTTTTTTAAAACATTATTTTATATTTGTAAAATATAGATAATATAAGCTCAATAAAAGTAATAAGAAAACCAGAAATAATGATAAAACACACCATTTTTATTGTAGTTGTAATTGTTTATTGTTTATTAATTTGAGTAGGGTAATACAGTACATTATTTACTTAGATTATAATTAAATAGAAACATATTACTGCATATAGTTCAGAAACAATATTATGTACCTTTACAATATTTGGACATTTTTTATTTTTTGTACATATTAATTATTACCAACATTGTAGCATTTTGTGTTTGAACTAATATTCAGTATAGTAATAGGTATTGTAAATATTAATGCAAAGAAAGTGTGAACTGTTTTCACATCATACACATTTTTAGCATTGTTATATTTAAGTTACAAACATGTAACAATTTTAAATGATATTAATAATCCAAATATTTATAATTATAGTTTTTACAATATTTTTAAATTAAAACAATTTTTAACAGAAATATATTAGTATAATCAATGAGATATATTTGTAACAATTTTTTATACATTGTTTTATAATATTTATTTTTCTGTAATTATAATATTATTTTTTATATTTTTAATAATATTTATTATTATAATTTTACAAATTTGGTAAATTTTGTAACAATTTTTTATAACATGGAAAAAAATCTATTACTCAAGTAAAATATTTGTGATTTTTTTACAGGTGAAGTAATATTTTACATATAACATGAGTTAAATTTAGTGTGGTTAAATTTTGTATTAGGTTTTGGGCTCTCTATTTTGTAACCGGGTAATGTCGTTTTGTGTTATTTGGGTTGAAGGGAAGCTCGCAGTTGGGAGAAACTTCACGTCGCTAAAGGTAAGGTTTGTTTTCTTTGTTTTAGATCATTTTTAACTTAATTTTGAAACTAGTTACATACTGTTTAGTGTAGTTAGATATTTATTAGTTATATTCGGAAATGTTATATGTTATATTTACGTATGGTGATTTTACGTATTGTTAACGTTGTGTAGGCTTGTTTCGAGAGTTTGGATTACGGTGATTAATGTATATTAGTATGAAATGTAAAGCTAGTAGTTTTGTTAGTAGGTGTTCATGTGTTGTTTTATGTGGGTGGGAATGTATGTTCCTTATTTTTGACTGATTTTATTTTCAGAATTTCTTCGTTCGGAAGGAGTCTTTTTTTTTTTTTTAAAGAAGTGTTTGTTAGTTTTATTGACTAATATATTAGTTACACTTCTTTAAATTTTTCGGTTTTCCTGGAGCGTTTTTTTACTATTTTATATATTTTCGGGTTTTTGATGGCTTTTCTATGGACATTTGCTGAATGGATTATTGTTTTTGCCACAGTTCGATTGTTACATTTTTTGGGGGGAAGATTATTTTTTAAGACTTGGATTGTGGTAGCAGCAAATGGATTTTATCGAGTTTGGAGTCAACTTGGTAAGTTTGTTTATTATTATTTATTGTGGGTGGGTAATGTTTTATATAATTATTGTTTAATTTTATTTTATTACAAATAATATTAATGTGTGTTGATATATTTCATGAAAAGTTGTAAAATATGTTACACACAGTAATTATTTTTGTGAGAAAATAAAAATATTTTATTGCTATGGTAGGTTTGAAAGATTACTTAGTTAGTATTTATTTGTATTAATGCTTTAAAGAAGCGTTTTGGCTATTATGTTTAGGTATTCCAGCCCTTTTGTACTAGGGTACAATTTGACTTGTTGTTCTAGATATTTATGCATTTGTTTGGTTTGTTTTGATGTTTTTGGAGTAAGTTGAGTTATGGATTGTTCCATTCGGAACTCTTGATAGCTCTGTTCTTTTTGTAGGCATGATAAAAAAAAATCTAGTTTTGGTTTGGTTCTGCCTGTTGATTGAAGGAAGGCGTTATGCCATCCTTCAACTGCGTTATTAGTTTTTGATTCTCCATTTAATGTGCTTCTGTATACGTTCCACCAGGGAATTAAGAATTTAGGGTTTCTTCTGTGGCCCGGTCTGTGTAGTCTGCCAACCCATGTATCTTCAAAATAGTCCAATAGTGGACTTAGTTTTAATTAATTTTCTTTGTAGAAGGTGCTGTCTATTAAAATGTTGTAATGTTCTGCCACATCTGTGTCAGGTACATAAACTAGTGCTGTTAATTTTTTAATTTGATATGCGAAAGAAGAATTAGTTGCATATTTAATGCTTAGTGCTGATTTTTGCATATGTCTCCATAAGCACTGATTAAAATGATAATAACAGCCTTGGATGCAGGTATGGGGGTGTGTTTTTAATATGGTGTTAATCATTGACTGTTCAAAATCTAGGATTATTTTTTGTGGAGAAAAGTTATTAGTTTTTAGTTTTATTGTATTTAATAGTTCCATGTATGTGGAGTTTTGTTTGTTTGGTAATAGTGTGTAAATTAATAGTATATTACAATTGTGATGTAGGCCATGTATTGTGTATAGTTGGAAAAAGGGTTTGGGACATGTAGTAAAAGTCCCATCCATCATCCAGTTTTGACATTCTTGTAGTTTTAAGAGATTAGTTGAAGTTCCAAATATATTTAATCTTTTGTCATTGTTTTTATTATCAAAAATGACAAATGGTTCTTTGTTTAAAGTGATACTATGTTTAGGACTTATAACAACTTCGCTATATGTTTTAGGAATTGGGGTGGAAGTTGTAGTTGTTTTTTTTGTACGTGCTATAGTTCTCTTTAGTGAAGCTACAGATGGCATTTGTGTAGTAGCTGTTTTAGGAATTTTGGGAAGCTGCTCTTTTAAAATTACACTTGTAGGTTTTTGAGAACTTGTGCTAGCTTCTTTTATTGTATCCAAAGCAGATCTGACTTCTATTTCAGTAATGTTTGGTGGGTGATTATGTTCTCTAGTATACAGTACTGTTGCTTCCCTTGTTGTAGCACGGCCGTAGCATTTATTAGAGTAGTATTTGCAGCATTTCCAGTTAACTTTGAATCCAAATATTTTTTCCTGTGTGTATGTGTATCCCATATAGCAGAGTAAAATTTTTCCTTTCTGGCTTGTTATAAATTCTGCTTCTTCAGTCATTTTGATGTAGCTTAATCTATGAAAAATATATATTATAGTTATTAAATATGTTATTCTAGGATTTTTAATTTAAACACAGAAATATTTAGTTATAATATACTTACTAAGTGGGTCTTTATGTATTTGACTCCAATGACTTTAACTCTTTAGTTCTGGAATGTTCTTTCTGTATTTTCTTTGTCTAGAAAATAAAAGTACAGTTTTGTAAATATTTGTTTATATATTTTAATGGGGGGGGTGGAAAGGGGGTTTGGCATTGGTTTTGATTTAGGATGGATGTGTAATTAATTATTTTAATTTGGGTTGATAAATACTTACTTTGTTAGTTGTATGTTTTCTGGTGCTTTCTGTGTTTTCTTAGCTTGTTCTGGAGTTTCCTGTAGTGGAAATATAAAATAGAAAGAATATATAGATTCATGTATAGTTTATATATATTCTAGTTTCAAGTAATTTGCTTTTAGTATTAATGAGTTTCATTTAGTTTACTTACGTTTGATAGAGTAAAATATTGGGTGGATGCTGATCTTCTTAGTTCTGTAGTTAAATTCCTGTAGAGTTTGTCCTTCGTTATTTCTCTATATTTTGGGTGTAGAATAGGAATGAAGTTCAGCTGTTTATATAGTGTTTTGGATGTTGTAATAAACAAGAAAATGTCAACAAGGAACTTATTCAATTTAGTACATCTATCACTTAGGGAGTAAAAATTATACTCACAACTGATTCAATCAAAAAACAAGAAAAAAATATACCAAGGATTATTCAACTTTGCCAAAGGAAAATACAATACATGCAACTACTTAAATGGCCTGGAGAGCTTATTTACTTCAGCCGAAGTAAATGTAATTTATTCCATAAATCACAATTGTATCACAAGCAATTTATATTTTTTCAGGCACAAATGAAAAAAGTGAAAAGGTTAAAAAATAATAATAAAGCCCAGTGAAGTGATCATAGCCTACAAGGTGAACATAATATTTAGAAGGTCTTAAAAACAACAATGAGAGGCATAAGACAATATAACGAATCTTTTTTGCTCTCCCTTGGTTGGTGTCGACGACGTTTCAACCCACTCTGGATATGGGGTCTCTTCAGGACAATTATCTGGGGACTGAAAACGGGGGAATTGTAAGTGCCGATAATAAATTGGACCCACTAGTGGTTAATGTAAAGACTCCAGGTTAATGGTTGGCTTACCTATTGGTCCAGAGTGGGTTGAAACGTCGTCGACACCAACCAAGGGAGAGCAAAAAAGATTCGTTATATTGTCATATGCCTCTCATTGTTATTTTTAAGACCTTCTAAATATTATGCTCACCTTGTAGGCTATGATCACTTCACTGGGCTTTATTATTATTTTTTCACCTTTTCACTTTTTTCACTGGGCTTTATTATTATTTTTTCACCTTTTCACTTTTTTCATTTGTGCCTGAAAAAATATAAATTGCTTGTGATACAATTGTGATTTATGGAATAAATTACATTTACTTCGGCTGAAGTAAATAAGCTCTCCAGGCTATTTAAGTAGTTGCATTTATTGTATTTTCCTTTGGCAAAGTTGAATAATCCTTGGTATATTTTTTTCTTGTTTTTTGATTGAATCAGTTGTGAGTATAATTTTTACTCCCTAAGTGATAGATGTACTAAATTGAATAAGTTCCTTGTGGACATTTTCTTGTTTAATACAAATACCCAGTTCACAAGGACATATGGGTGGCTCTTGTTCTTATAAATATTGATTGTGCAGGGTTTCTGCAAGAGCATTGAAATATATCGCTCAATACCCTAAGAGGGTTATATGTAATGTTTGTTTGTTAGTGTCTTTATATGTTAAATTGTGGAAATACAATTATAAAGCGACTAGTTCAGAAAGATTATACCAGCTATGACAGATAGAGAGGCCCCCCTCTATACTGAAGAATATATAGCTAGAGTCATCAGTGGTCCCTCTCTATTTTCAACACCTACACCATTGATCCAGACCAATCCCAGATCTGCCCTATTGGAGAGACTAGAACATGCTAAGAAAAAGCATGTACATACCGAACTGCATGCACGCATGCTGACCGAGTATTTAAAAGCTGGAATTATTCCCCAAGGGTTGGTAGTGAGGAACGTCCCTGGGATATTCAGAGACGATAAAAGATTTAAAGGTGGTTTTTCAAATATCTCAGTGACATGCTCTAGACATTGGATGGTACTAGGTATAGAAACAGCTTTGGAGCATAGCAAACAAGAACTGCTTGAAATAGAGAATTTGGAAAAAGAATTGTTTGGTTGTGATAACCTAGAGGAGTCTAAACTTGCAATGGAAAAACTGAATAAATCCATTTATGACTTTAACTGTTTTGAATTGAAAAAGAAGGCTGATAAGGTACAGAAAGATATTACAGCATACAGTAAAGAGAAAGCCTTTCCCTATTTACAAGAGGAATATTATACCCAACCTCAGCAATACAAAAAGAGTGTTACGTGGGGAAGATATAAAAACAACAATCTAATTGGTTTTTCAGATTCCTCTGCAGGTTCAACATCTTCAGACGACGGGGGGGAAGGGCCCAGTGGGTTACAACAAAAAGATCAACTACAACCACAAGTCCCTTTACAACAGCCTTTTTTAGGACAGGGACCAAGGGGCAGAGGTACCAATCGGAACCAGAGAAGGAATTGGCATCAATTTGCAGGAGAAAGGCAAACTCGACGCCAATATTACACATGGGGCCCCCCGGGACATTAGAAACTTTACCTATTGAGACATCATTATTGACACATACTCAAAATCAAATATACGATCCTTTGATTAATACGACTACTCAGAACTCAGACAATACCATCCCTGTCTTGAATTTGTCAGCACACCAACTAAATGTCAATGAATTATCGTTACTCAACAAAGGCCTCTCCTATGTCTTAACTGAATCTACTGACTTTTTCAAATTACAGACTGAACTGCATAGATTTTTTAGGACTTTGAGACTAAAAGAGTTCTTTAGTGATAGAGAGACATTGGCCCTAGATCCGAGCAGACCTCTAATGAGACCAAAATCCATTTTTCTACCTTCAAATAATATGATGCCTGGAGAAATTATGGCATTCGAAAAAGGAGTCCTTGCAGATATTCTGAAATTGATGAGTATAAGAACTTATACTCCATATAATATCACCAAATCGGAACGTGAGGCCCTTAACAACCTGAAAAGGGATGAGTCAATCATTTTGAAACCGGCAGATAAGGGGGGTGGAATCGTCATTCAGGAGAGCACAAGCTACGAAGCAGAAATAATGAGACAATTAAGTAACAATAATCATTATAAAAAATTGCAAGGAGATCCCATAAGTCAAATTCAGGAGTGTATACGTGTTGTCACACAGAAAGGAGTTGATGAAGGTTTTCTCAATAAACATGAATTTGATTATTTGAATAAAAAACTCCCTAGGACTCCGGTCCTATACACCCTACCAAAAGTGCATAAGGACCTTGCAAACCCACCGGGGAGGCCTATCCTTTCAGGATGCGGATCGGTCCTAGAACCCCTTGGAAACTACATAAACAGCTTTATTAAAGACTATGTTCTTGATCTACCTGCATATGTTAGGGATAGTACATATATGATCAACTTAATAAAAGGTATGGACTATAATCCCACCGAGGAGACATTAGTTACAATGGACATAGAGTCGTTGTATACTAATATACCTCAGGCTGAAAGTATGGAAGTAATTAGATCTGTCCTCAACACCCGTCCAGGCCCGTTCTGGTTCCGACTGAGTTTATAATTGACCTTCTTAAAATATCTTTGACCAGGAACTATTTCAAATTCAATACCTCATACTATCAGCAATGCTCAGGTACATCTATGGGCGCCATTTTTGCGCCGAATCTAGCGAACCTCTATGTCGGTGCTCTTGAAGAAAGATACATCTATGACGCCTCTAACCCATTTAGTAACAACATAAGATGTTGGAGGCGTTATATTGATGACATCTTCTTCATATGGAAAGGCAATGAGTCAGACCTTGAATCATTCATCGAATACCTACATGAATGTCAATCAGCTTTGAAATTTACATCGAATTCCGATAAAGAGTCGGTTCCATTTCTGGACTTGAAAATCAGAAATAATAATAATCAACTAAATGTCACTCTCTATCGTAAACCCACGGATAGAAATACCCTTCTCCAGTATAAAAGCTTTAATCCTAGAGCCCTGAAGGACGGTCTTCCTTATGGGCAATTTCTAAGGCTTAGAAGGAACTGTACTGAGAAGGTTGATTTTTTCAGAGAGGCAAACATACTAAGTACTAGATTGAAAGAGAGAGGGTACCCTAAGAAACGAATCAAAACGTCAATGAAACGAGCTTGGTTTAGCCCTCGTGAAACACTTTTGGAAAAATCTGTTAAAACACCATCTACTCAATTGGTATGTGTAACTACTTTTTGCCCTTTAAGTACACAAATCCAAAAGATTATCAAAAAACACTGGCCCACATTGAATACCCTTAACATCGGTCATGAATTTCCGATGTTCTCTTTCAGAAAAGAGAAAAATATAAGAGATCATTTGGTCCATTCTGACACAAGTATCGCGGAAACCAAAACCAGCATTAATGATCTCTGGGCTCTACCTCCTATAATCGGACACTTAGGTGCCGATTACGATCCTGCAAAAAAATTCCCCGTACGACTCGTATCCGGTCTTTTTACCGTACGAATCGTACAAGTGCCGTACAAACTGCCAATCACGATTCGCATGGTAAAAAGTCCATACGAATCGCATTGGGAATTATTCCCCACACGTCCTCGGGTCGGAAAATGTGTCCGACACGTCCCCGGACGATTTACCGTACAAATGTGAAAACTGAAGTCCGACCGCGGAATCACGATCCATCCCGTGCGTCCGATGTTACAACCGTATGGAAAAAACACCGTCCGCACAGAACTCCCATAGCAACCATGGAGACATGTGCCCGCATACGCGCCCAACACCCCCCCAGCCCTCCTATGTACGAGTCGAATCTCCACCCGTGTATGTACACCCGTGTATGTACGAGACGTACCCCCACCTGTGAATGTATGGAGCGTACCCCCACCCCAACCGTGTATGTATGACCCGTACCCTCACCCGCGTACGTATGGAGCGTACCCCCACCCCAACCGTGTATGTACAACCCGTACCCTCACCCGCGTACGTATGGAGCGTACCCACAACCCCAACAGTGTAAGTACGAACCGTACCCTCACCCGCGTACGTATGGAGTGTACCCCCTACCCCAACAGTGTAAGTACGACCCGTACCCTCACCCGCGTATGCATGGAGCGTACCCCCACCCCAACAGTGTATGCACGACCCATACCCTCACCTGTGAATGTACGGACCGTACCCCCACCCCAACCGTGGATGTACGACCCGTACCCTCACCCGCGTACGTATGGAGCGTACCCCCACCCCAACAGTGTAGGTATGACCCCTACCCACACCCGCGTACGTATGGAGCGTACCCCCCACCCCAACAGTGTATGTACGACCCGTACCCCCACCCCAACCGTGTATGTACGACGCGTACCCCCACCCGCGTATGCATGGAGCGTATCCCCACCCCAACATTCTAAGTACGGAGCGCACCCCAGGCCCCAACACCAGCACCTTCACACAACATCGCGCATGTACGAGTCGTACCAAGCCAGACACAAGGACAGCACTGTACAACAAAATTCCCGAAGTACACACCGTACACACGCTAAAAACGCACGTACACAACCAGGACAAAGCAAAACAACACAATAATACACCATTCGAATGGCACAAAGCCACAAAACATGTCCAACAAGCACAAAAACAACACATTCACTGACCTGCAACTGCCAAAATCCCAAACAGAGGCCCAAAACACAACCACTCCTTATAACACACCCACCCAAACTTCAAACACAGCCACACCCACCAATGGACCAATAAAAAGCGCCCACACACACAAACCATGAGCCTTTGCAACAGACTCACTGCTGCCAGACCCCACAGACAACCTACAGCACCATACTAGAACCTTTACTACACCTTACACTTGCACACCTTCACACACACACCTTCACAAACACCCCCTCATCACATTCACACACACACCTGCACAACCACACCCACACACCCACAACCATCCACAAACACCCCCCCACCATCCACACCCACACCCCTCACCATGCCCACTAACAAGAATCCAAAGTTCACTAGCCGAGAGTTGGAGGTCCTTGTCGATGAAATCCTCAGAGTCGAGCCACACCTCTTTGGAACATTGGTCAGACAGACCAGCATTTCCGAAAAAACAGCCATGTGGCAGACGATCGTCGATGCTGTGAATGCTGTTGCGGACACCAGAAGGACCAGGCATGAATGCCAAGCCAGGTGGTACGATCTGCGGAGGAGGGTCCGAGCCAAAATGACCGACGAACACAACCAGGCCAACGTCACTGGAGGAGGGCCGCCCCACAGACGCGTAGAATACCATCCCTGGGAGGAGAGGGTGATGGCCATACTGCCGGTGGTGGCAGTGGACGGATTAGAAGGACTCCGAGACCCGGGTGAGTACACAAACAACTCACCTCACATGGGGGGAACGTCATCCACAACCAAACTCACAAACAGGCACGCAACCACCCCAAGCCATCGCATGACTCAACCACACTCCATGAACACGCACATGCCACTGGCGCCACCATGCCCCATGCACCCAGCTGGACAATGCCAAGTCACAGGCCACAGAAAACACCAACACAAGACATGGTAAGCCGGATGGCGGGAGTGTGGGCCCCAAAAATCACATAGTGCAACTCAGAAGCAGACAACAATGCCCCCTGCCCATATGGCCTAGGTCACAGCCAGACAAACAGTGTGTCCCCACACAGGAAAGACTTGCCAGCAAATGGCGGACGCCTTGCATGAACACATGGGGGTGACAGCACGTTCTTGCACATGACAGCAGCTAATGAACAGCCAACACTGTGAAAGAGTGGCAGCACACACCACCACAGCAGCAGTGCAGACACAGACACTACACCCAATGGGTGCCTGGAGATCAGAAACAAACTCACATCAACAATCCAAAGGCCATTCAAAGATCTGCTAACAGTGTGTGCCCAGGAAGCTGGGCTGAGGTGACAGAGGGTGACACACAGAGGGAGGGAGAGGGGGACAGAGGGGGAGGGAGACACAGGGAGACGGACAGAGGGAGGAGGCTGACACACAGAGGGAGGGAGAGGGGGACAGAGAGGGAGCGAGAAAGGGACACACAGGGAGAGCAAATCAGCCTTGTGGGGTGTGGGAATGTCTGCTCGTCAGCAGGCCGACTGCGTGCATGTAGACAAGGGTGGCCAGTGCCAGAACCCCCCCTCTTCTCCATGGCAAAACACAGGGCCATGTCACAACCTGTGCACGAGCACAACGACAGCTACCTGCATTATCTAAGTGTGTGGAACCACTCCATGTGCCCACGTACAGTGTAACACGGAAGGCGCCAATGCATGGCTCGCCACACCTGCCCACTCCACTGCTGACTGCAGTCACAATTGACGCAGCAAGTAAGACTGTGCCACACATAGGTAAAGTCGCAAAAGCTGTGGCCAAGGGACATACCATGCACAAGTGCACTGTGAGTGGAATGCAGGACATATCCAAATTCCCAGAGGAAATGTGCCAACTTAGAAACCAATGAAACATGGATGTTGCATGGAACAAAATTAACATTGTCTCTCTCACACACAGGTCAACGTCGTGGATCACCCCCAACACTGGGGGGGAAGACTCACAGGACCCGGCTCTGCGGGATGCCGATCCCACCGGCAGCGACGACTCTCACCACTCTGTGGACGACCCCGACCAACCTGGCCCCTCTGGTGTCCAACCACCTGCAGCACCTGCGTCAGGCACAACTGGGCCAACCACCACCCCCACTCCTGCCACATCCCAGGAGACACCCAGGATCCCTGCCCCACCACCACAATGCAGCCAGGCTGGCCAGGAGGGACACGGTGTACCGGGCACCCAGGAGGAGGCAGGCGACAACGCCAATGCCACCCCTCAGGGGTCCCGGAGACCCGATGTGCCCACAAGGGCAGGCCAGGTGCAAGTGGGCAGGGGTGGTGGGAGTGGAGGACGGCGGAGGCGCGAGCCTGACCTGTTGGCTGGGGAACCGGTATATTCCCATGTCCGAAACATCCTTGACACATACCGGCAGGACACCACGGGCATGGGCCAGGTTGTGGCCACCCTCAACGAGATGAAGGGGACCCTCGAGGAGATCAAGACCCAGCAGGCCCAGCAACATGCGGAGCAACATGCCTGTCTACTGCGACACCAACGGCGGATGAAGGACAGACAGGCTGAGCTCGTGACGGTGTTCACGGGAATTCACAGTACACTCCGTCGGATGGCCGACAACATGGGCAACCCTCCCTGTGCCATCAGGCGTAGAACATCACCACCCACAGGGAGGGATCAGGAGGAGGAGGAGGAGGAGGAGGAGACATCCGACGGAGCATCCCAAACATCGTCACGGCCTGCTTCTGAGGGTCCCCGCAGGAGGGCGGGTCATCCACGGAAAAGACCGTGAGGGTCGGCGCAACAGCACCATCTCCCAGGACACCTGGCCTGGCATCTGGCCCACTGGAGCAACAGCAGCACAGCAGCAAAAGACATTCTCTGCCACATGGACTAGCTGGTCACTGTCTGACCAATGTTGACAAAGACTGTGGCATGGACTCTGAGGATTTCAAATGGCAAGGACACCAACTCCCCTAGTGAACTTTGGATTCCACACACCCGGAAAGCCCCTCATGTCATACCCCCCCCCGTACCCCAACCAAAATAAAAAGTTACACCATAAAGAGAAGATGCCTACATTTTGCATTATTACCTTACATGTGTCTTGTAAAGTCTAACCATGCCTGAGTTCTCATTTGACTTCAACCATCCACACCCTGGGGCCTGAGTCTGGCACAGGACACACATGGGTCACATTGTATTAGGCAAGACAGACATGGAGCACCATACACACCCGTGATGGGCCCAACCAGCTGAGGAGGTGGCCGCACAACTGTGCCGACAGACATTTTGAGTACAGCGACAGCAATGCGCAGAGGTCAGGGATCATGTGGAGTGTCCTGTGGGGCACACAGGTATGTGTGGACAGGTGGCAGAACCATGTCCTGCAAGCTTGAGTCAGGTGGATGCAGAGAATGGTGGCCTGGCCAACGTTGGATGCATGGGGATGGCACATGTCACAATACCCACACAGTCATTGACATCATGCACAATACACAGTCTAATCCCACACAAACAGCTTGCATCTTCGACACATAGACATATAGCCACTATCACGGAAAACCATGCCAGACATGCCGGATGCACCGTGGCAACACACCAGCATTGACTGAGAAGAGGCACCTTGGAGGCATAGGGACACCTTTATTAGTCATGTATTCGGGATTGCTGAGGCAACTCGGAGTACACATGAACGGGTCATGTGGAGTAACATGTGGGTCCAACACTGGAACCCCTCTTCTGCACCACAAATGCGTGATAGCCATGGAACTGGCAAACAAGTGTCGGCTAACAGATAATCACCCCCTGCTGCTCACGGAGAGACTGCCATACACCATTGATCCGCTGATGTGGAAGTCCCACACCATGTCAAGCCAATGCAAACCGTATGTGTCCGAGGGCAGTGTAACACACATTGATGCCATCATCACACTCCACAATCCCATCACTGATGACTGTCAACAAGTCTGACCATCTATTCAGGTGTACACAGCTGCATGTCATGTGTCCCATGGTGATGCGACATGTCTGCAGAGGAACCAAACATCGACAGGGGCAGTGTGCATACATCGTAAACAACTGCCACACCCAATACACCCCTGATGCATCCCTTACCCTAAGGAGACTTCCAAACGTGTCCGTGCATGTAACGCTGAGTCAGCACACGATGACGTGTCCATGAGGAATAGCAGTGCCACAACAATGCAACCAGCAGACGGCATGCGCAAGTACCTGGGGATGAGAGACACACAAGAAGTCAGCCACAAAAAGCACAGCCACTTGCATGTGCATGTACTCGACACATGTAAGGATGACAACATGCTAGGTCACAATTATGACTGGGGAAATACACTCATCAATGGCACCATCACTCCAGTGACACATCCACACACACCTCTGACTCACGTGCCATACATGCAGATGGACACACACATCGCAACACATGCCACACGGGGACCAATGCGTGCACACACAGACACTGGTACTCACCACTAAGCAAAGAAGTCGCGTATGAGCCAAGTCCGGATGTCCTCTTGCGGAACCACATCCTCCACATCACTAGCCCCATTGCCAAGACCTTGGTCCTCCACGGGTGGATGGTCCTGATCATCTTGATCCAGGATGAGTGGCACAGCTTTCTCAACTGCCATGTTGTGCAGCATGCAGCAGACCATGAAGATTTTGCAGACCTTCGCCGGGGCATATGGGAGGGCGCCGCCGGTCTTGTGGAGGCATCTGAATCGGCTCTTCAGGATGCCAAATGTCCTCTCTATCACTCGCCTTGTCCGGCCATGGGCGGTGTTGTAGCGGAGCTGAGCCGGCGTGATGGGGTTGCGGAGAGGTGTGATCAGCCATGGCATGTTGGGATAGCCAGCGTCCCCTACATGGAAAGCACATGGACATAAATAGGACAGGAGAAGCGGTCGTGCTGGAAGTCTGCGCAAAATACAGGACAGACAGAGTGTACCCACCAACAACACATGCTCGTTCGTTGCGCAGCTGCGCCATCATTTCAGGCACCCTGCTACGCCTCATGATGTAGGCATCGTGTGCTGATGCTGGAAAACGAGCACAGACATGTGAAATCACCATGTTGGACAGACACACCACAAGGGCATTGATGGAGGGGTAGTGCTTGCGATTCCTGTACGCTACCTCCTGTGCCTGTGGTGGTATCAAAGCCACATGTGTCCCATCTATGGACCCAATGACATGGGGCATCCCTCCCAGGGCATAGAATCCACGCTTGACACCAGTCAACATTTCAGGGGTTGGGAAATGGATGAACTCATCCAGGTGAAGCAACATGGCCTCTAATAAATCATGCAGCACACGGCAGAACATGCTCTGGGACATGCCACCAACACGAGCTATGGTATTTTGAAAGGTTCCCGTGGCAAGAAAATGCAGGGCTGCCATTACCTTCAGCTTGGGTGTCAGTGCCGTAGGATACCTGTGCAGCGGTTGCAGGTGTGGTGCCAGCCTCGCCGTCAAATCCCCAATCAACGGTTGGGGGAAGCGGTAGCACCGGATACAGTCATTCTCCCGCATGTCAGCCAAGTCCGGAATTGCTTGGGGAAGAGGCGGCGCTCTGCAGTAATTTGGAAGTGACAAGGAAGAGTGAGTGCACTACAACAACAATTTTTTGGTGCTGAGCACATGTTAATCTGTCAATACACATATGCGACATACGGAGTCAGGTATGTGCCACATGCCCTGGACACGTATGGCTGCCAGGTGACACTCCTACCAAGACCCAGCTACACACGGAGATTGTGAACCTCCACATGCCATGGCATGGGATTAGCTGTGTCCCAGTGTAAGTGAACAGCCAGACGCAACACAGGAGTGACATACATCCACACATCAGCAGAAGTAGGATGTCGATTGCAGAGACTGGTAGCGGAACACTAGAGCCACAGGTCACATGACATTACACTAGGACAGCCCACACACCTTGCCATGAAGGTGTACATGTAATGACTCACCACACATTCATAGAGAGCATGCAGACATGTCCTTGTTACGCTACTCCGTGTCCCACCCCCTGTTCTCGCGTATGCGTACTCATAGTGGTACGGACCGTACACACGCCTGTACGCTCACTATCACTATGGGTGTTCTCGCGTATGCGTACCCATAGTGGTACGGACCGTACACACGCCTGTACGCTCACTATCACTATGGGTGTTCTCGCGTATGCGTACCCATAGTGATAGTGAGCGTACAGGCGTGTGTACGGTCCGTACCACTATGAGTACGCATACGCGAGAACACCCATAGTGATACGGACCGTACACGCATGCGTACGCTCACTTTCACTATGGGTGTTCTCGCGTATGCGTACTCATAGTGGTACGGACCGTACACACGCCTGTACGCTCACTATCACTATGGGTACGCATACGCGAGAACACCCATAGTGATAGTGAGCGTACAGGCGTGTGTACGGTCCGTACCACTATGAGTACGCATACGCGAGAACACCCATAGTGGTACGGACCGTACACACGCCTGTACGGGCCGTTGCTATGCATGTGTGGTGCCCTAGGGCCCCGGGACGCACCGTACCTGTGTGTGAAACTCCAAATTACATAGGGGACACATGAGGGACAAGTAGAAAGGCCTACATGCATGCTGGTTGTCATGGAGACCAAGTTTAAAGTTTGCATTTTTTTAAGCAGGTGCACAGCAGTAGTCAGTTTGAATGAATCTACTTTGTTGCAATGGGGTTCTGGAGTTGACATCATGCTCAAGAAAAAAACACAATGAGAACCCGCTGACTGTGCTAGGTTTGAAGGGATTGGAGGAAACATAGGATGCAAATGTGAGTGACCAATCACTCTGTACTCCTGTGCATGACACAGGCCAGCAAGGCAGATATAAGGCAGCCAGGTCCCATGAGGGAGCACTTGCCTGCACATCTTTGGATTCGACGACCCAGCTGCTGCTACTGATTCCCTGGAACCATGTCAAGGTATGTGGAGAGGTCACAGCCTTTCACCCTGGAGGAGAACCAGGCTTTGCTGGATGTGATCCTCCCACAGTACCCCCTGCTGTATGGGCGACCAGGGTATCAGGTGAGTGCAGAGTCTACTAGCACAGACTGTGTCCCTTGTTTGTGACTGTGACTTCTGGCATTGTGTCCAGGTGTGGCACACATGCTATGTACTGTAGGGGGGGTCCCAGGGGGAGGAATGCCTGATGTCTCCCAGCCAGTGCATGCTGTGGTGCATGTCTGCCATCCTCACTTGCATTGTGTTTACTGTGACAATCACTGCATGGTGCATGCCACATTCTGCCTGTCTTGTCCTCCTGGGAATGTGGCCTCTACAGTCCTCATGTGATTATGTGGTCAGCCCAGTGTGACAGGTGACTGTACCCACAGATGTGTGTTAGTGCTGTGTACCTGTGCTGAGAGTGTCCACATGATGTGTTCGTACCCTGGACATCGGTGTGTGTGTAAGTCCCCTGTCATGTGGGTGGGTGCATATGTGGAGTGTGGCACCTGGGCTGCATGAGGGATGGATATACCCTGCCCATGTGATGTGAGCAGGGAGCAGTGCTGTGTGCTGATGTGCAGGGCCAGCCCTACACCTGTGAGCCCCCCCCGTCTAGTGGCACATGTGCAGAGTGAGGTTTGTAGCTGCATTTGGCAATGGCAGGTGAATGTCCTGTGTCTGTGTGTGTCTGTGTACTCTGCTGAGGTAGCGTCAGTGGCCTGTGGCATGTGACTGCTTAGAGGTGCTGCACATTGTCCTGGTGTAGCTTGTGATGCACAGTGTGAGCCTGGATCATTGATTGTGTTGTTGCCCTCATTCCACCTGTGTACTTTCAATGGCACGTACTGCTTTTGCCCTTCCCCAGAGGATCATGACCCTATGACAAAGGTGCAATGCGTTGGATGCATACTATGCCTAGTTGTAAACAGCAAATGTGTTCTAATATGTCTCTCTGTGACATGTGCCTGGTGTATTGATGTAGTTTCACTTGTTCATCCTCACAGGTAGGCGCCTCTGCCAAGAAGCAGATATGGATGACCGCCGTCAGTGCCGTGAGGAGTGCGGATGGTCGCAAGCGGCGCCTGGCCCACGTGAGGAAACGCTGGCAGGATATCCGGTGCTGGACGCGGAGGATCGCACGGGTCCTGCTGGGGGACTCACCTGAGACCCATAAGAACCGCGGGCGCCGCCGTCAGACCCACATCCACAAGCGTGTGCTGGCGGTGGTATTTCCAGACTTGGATAGGCGCTTACAGGAGAAGCAGCAGCAGGAAGGGGGTAGGTACATGTGTGTTTGTTGTGTGTCACCAGCATTTGTAAGTGCACAGTTGCATGGATACACTGCCAGGGTTTAAAGGTGCTGTGCAGATCCTGTTACCCACAGTATAGCGGTGCTCTCCTGCCTCCCTTCCCCTCCTTGCAATGTGTTCCCTGGTCTGTGTGTAGTCACTCCTTCACAAGGTAATGTAGGCTGGCGCTTTCTCAACGTGAACTATGCCTGTAGCATCATGTGTGGGGGTGGTGTCTAACAGGTTTTGGGACCTTGCCTGTGCCCTGTCCAGTTCAGTACTTGTGGGGTCCATGTCAATTGGCACTGATGCTGAGTCCAGACATAGGAGTATGTCTCTGAAGTGTAATACCTTACAGCAAGCATGTCCTATGTTGTGGCCTGTGACATGATGTGCATGAGTGTGCGATACGGATAGTGCAGGGATGGTGGCGTGTGTTGCAGTCATTCCCATTCAGGACCATGGAGTTGTGTGGCCACTACTGTCCCCTGGGGCATATTTTCATAGGTGTCATGTGTGTCATCACAAAACGTTGACACTCTCAGTGTCTACAGCATAGGTTGTGCTCTGTGCCATTGTCCCTGGCACCATGTATATTGACGTAAAATGTAGTACAAGTGTCCACTGTACAGCCTGACCTGATTTTCCTTGTTCATACTCATGGTGGCCAGTGCCTGTGTGTCTTGTTACAATCATCTGATGATGGCCATTTGTACATGATTATTTGGACAGGCGTACCTTGGTATTTGGCGTCCAATCTTGCATTTATGCAGCCCCTGTGTATTTCACCCAGACTAAGAGATGTAAGTGCCACCTGTGTCTCAACAAATTGTCTCATGTAGGGGGTGGTTGGTGCGGGCCAAGCCTACATGTCAAAACCAGAATTCTCCTTGCTAGGTCTGGCCAGTGTGTGATGTTTGTCTGGACATACACTCAAGGTGCAGTGAGCCAGTCATGGTGGGCATGTTTTCAGTATTACCTATGCAGCATGTGCCTCAAGTTCATGGATATGGTCCCTGCTCATCCCTATTTTCGGCAACGCTGTGTGGTGCAGATGCAGTGCTGGATTGTCCCCAGGGCCTGGCTCCTACGTCAAACTCCATTTCATGTCATTTGCTATTGTGTCATGCTCTCCATGGATTTTCAGTGGCATGGTGGGTCAACCAACTGTGTTTTGCATGCCCTACATCTGTACCTTGTTTTGTAGATGTTACTGATCTTTCTTTTCAGCCTATGCACTGTAACCTATGTAGATTGGACTCATGTGACATATGTATACAGGTGTATGATTAATTGCTGTCTCTTCACCTTGCCCACAGCATCGTCGGGGGACACGGAGGGAGACATGAGCACAGACGGAGCGGAGGGACCGAGCACCAGTGCCAGCGTTGACATCGTGGCTGGCATATTGAGTGGAACTGAAGCGGAGGAGAGTGAGGCCGAGGACCTGTCCACTGGCACGACAGAATATGAAGCTGACGGGTCCGAGGATGATCTCTCCGAGTGGGCGGAGGCTGCACCAGCAGCCGACAGCGGCACAACATCTCACCCCGCCCCCTCCATTGCCATCAGCCGCCTCCCACTTGCTCGTGTCCCTTCCCAGCGTGCCCGGTCACCACATGTCTCCTTCCTGCCAGGCACCGCACCCCCTGCCCCTGTCTCCACTGCTGCCGCCAATGCCGAGTCTGTGGACATCCAGCGGCAGTTGCAGGTTGGTCAGGCTGCGATGCTTAATGTCCTCCATGGCCACAGCCAAGTGTTGAACAACATGGAGGGATACTTGGAGGGCATTTTTTCATTGCAGGCTGACCAACGCAACTTGCTGAGGTCCATAGACTCGACACTGACTGCAGCAGTGGGTCTCCTGCAGCGCTACGTCCCACCCCCTACCCCTGCCCCATCCACACTTCCCACTCCCATGCCTGTCCCACGTACACCCAGACGACAGCATGCACCCACCACAACAGACACAGGCACCACACCAGCAGGGAAGGTCATACGCACACCTCCTGGCACGCACACACAGGGTGAAGTAGGCACACCCACTGGGTCGGGGGCAAACGTAAGTCATGCAGCCAGAGTGGGAGTCCGCATTCCACCAAATCCACTCCCTTTAAATCCCCTCCCCTCAGCTCTCCTGGCCACATATCCGGCAAGGACTCCTTCATGGCCGCTCTGTCCCTGAGCCCCACTGTGACACCACCCCGCAAGCGGTCAAGGGAGTCCCCGGTCAGGGTGGTTGAGTCCCCCCCCTGTCCACACCCTCCCCCAGTGGCGCTGCAACCCATCCCTCTGACCCCCCCCCCCTCCTTGGGGCCTGTGGTTCCTTCGGGTGCAGGGGAGTCTCTGGAGGACCTTGCTAAGGTGTGCAGCGACATCCTGGCCTCTGCCTTTGGCCCTGCCCCACCCCCTGTGGTGGAGTCCTCCATCCCTGCACCCACGACGCCTACCCTTCGCCCTCATGTCCCTGCGGTGCCTGGTCCTTCCCCCCCACATGATGCCCTCCCCGCTGTGGAAGATGAAGGAGTCTGACTGTGCAGGCAAGCTAGGGGACATGCGTCCCACTGTGTCCCCCATCCAGCTGTGACTCATGGACTGCCCTATGAGCTTTGTAAATATTGAACTTTATCCACACACACTTTATTTGGAAATGCTGAATAAAGCCTTTTTTTTTTCCTTAGAACACTACTGCTTTTGTGGTATTGCTGTTGGTGGGGCTGCTACATGATTTTGGGTGGTGATCATGTGTTGGGTGTGTGGGAAATGTAGTAGTGTGCTGGTCATAAGGGGTACCCTGGTATCTGTGTGCCATCACACGGTGTTAGCTAGGTTTCTCTGTTCATGTCAGCAGTTACTGCATGGTGAAATTGTCCCAAGGTGTGTTCCTTCCTCTGTGTACCCTGACATCTTCCCTGCAGGGTGTTCCCAATATTTAGCGCTGAGCTGTGTCTACATTAGCTGGGTGTGTGACGGACCCCTTCAATTTTGGCCATGCATGCAGAGCGATGTCTCCACCTGCATCATTCGTGGCATCCTTGGTGATCACTGTACTTGTGTATGTAGTCTGTTGACATGACTTCATGTGGACATGTTCCCTTTTAGGCTGTATGCATGTGTGTACTCCCAGCCTCGCACACATGTGTTACATGTACTGCAGGGTCTTTGTGCACCTGACTGACAATTGTGGCAATTGGATCTGTGGGTACTCCACCCTTTTTTTTCCATGGGCACTGCTGGGGGCCTCTGCACCCACCCCTCCTGTGTCTGGGCACTGCTGGGAGGACTCTGCACCCACCCCTCCTGTGTCTGGGCACTGCTGGGAGTGATAGGCACACACCCCTCCTGTGTCTGGGCACTGCTGGGAGGACTCTGCACACACCCCTCCTGTTTCTGGGCACTGCTGGGAGGACTCTGCACCCACCCCTCCTGTGTCTGGGCACTGCTGGGAGTGATAGGCACACACCCCTCCTGTCTCTGGGCACTGCTGGGAGTGATAGGCACACACCCCTCCTGTGTCTGGGCACTGCTGGGAGTGATAGGCAAACACCCCTCCTGTGTCTGGGCACTGCCGGGAGGACTCTGCACACACCCCTCCTGTGTCTGGGCACTGCTGGGAGGACTCTGCACCCACCCCTCCTGTCTCTGGGCACTGCTGGGAGGACTCTGCACCCACCCCTCCTGTCTCTGGGCACTGCTGGGAGTGATAGGCACACACCTCTCCTGTCTCTGGGCACTGCTGGGAGGACTCTGCACCCACCCCTCCTATTTCAGGATATGTACGCTTAGAACATACACGGGTGTGGGTTCGCTCCATGCATACGAGGTGGCGGTAGGGTCCGTACATACACTGTTGGGGTGGGGGTACGCTCCATACGTCTGCGGGTGAGGGTACGGGTCGTACTTACACTGTTGGGGTGGGGGTACGCTCCATACATCCGCGCGTGAGGGTACGGGTCGTACTTACACTGTTGGGGTGGGGGTACGCTCCATACGTCCACGGGTGAGGGTACGGGTCGTACTTACACTGTTGGGGTGGGGGTACGCTCCATACGTACGGGGGTGAGGGTACGGGTCGTACTTACACTGTTGGGGTGGGGGTATGCTCCATACGTCCGTGGGTAAGGGTACGGGTCGTACTTACACTGTTGGGGTGGGGGTACGCTCCATACATATGCGGGTGTGGGTACGGTCCGTACATACACTGTTGGGGTGGGGGTACGCTCCATACATCCGCGGGTGGGGGTACGGTCCGTACATTCACTGTTGGGGTGGGGGTACGCTCCATACATACGCGGATGAGGGTACGGTCCGTACATACACTGTTGGGGTGGGGGTACGCTCCATACATACGCGGGTGGGGGTAGGGTCCGTACATACACTGTTGGGGTGGGGGTACGCTCCATACATACGCGGGTGAGAGTACGGTCCGTACATACACGGTGGGGGTGGGGGTACGGTCCGTACATACACGGTTGGGGTGGGGGTACGCTCCATGCATACGGGGGTGGGGGTACGGTCCGTACGTACACTGTTGGGATGGGGGTGCGCTCCATGCATACGGGGGTGGGGGTACGGGTCGTACGTACACGGTTGGGGTGGGGGTATGCTCCATACATACGCGGGTGAGGGTACGGGTCGTACATACACGGTTGGGGTGGGGGTACGCTCCATACATACGGGGTGGGGGTACGGGTCGTACGTACACTGTTGGCATGGGGGGTATGCTCCATGCATACGGGGGTGGGGGTACGGTCCGTACGTACACTGTTGGGATGGGGGGTATGCTCCATGCATACGGGGGTGGGGGTACGGTCTGTACGTACACTGTTGGGATGGGGGGTGCGCTCCATGCATACGGGGGTGGGGGTACGGGTCATACGTACACGGTTGGGGTGGGGGTATGCTCCATTCATACGCGGGTGAGGGTACGGGTCGTACATACACGGTTGGGGTGGGGGTACGCTCCATACATACGGGGTGGGGGTACGGGTCGTACATACACTGTTGGCATGGGGGTACGCTCCATGCATACAGGGGTGGGGGTACGGTCTGTACATACACTGTTGGGATGGGGGGTGCGCTCCATGCATACGGGGGTGGGGGTACGGCCCGTACATATCCGTACCCACGCTGTGGAATGCTTGTGCGGGCCGTACCCAGGCCTTTGCCACGTGGGTACAGCCGTCCCGCCATTGTTGGGGTGACGTAGGTGTGGGCGTGGGTACGGGACGTACCTGTATTGTTGTGTTACCGGTTCGCGTCGTCAAGCACTTCCGTTGTGGCGGACGCTGGCTTTGCTGGACACGCCCCCACCCCCTCGTAGTGACCAGGGCCTGGGGGTCAGGTATGTCCAGGGCATGTGTGCTGTGTGACTTGGGTGGGGGTTTTGTGGCCTGCCCCTGCTCCTGCCCCCCCCTTTCCCCCCTCCCTTTGTTGTTCTGACCTTCTGCGGCGTCTGCGTCCGAACCTGTACAGGAGGTCGACTGCTATGAGGGCCGGGATGACACGTAGGTTCGGGTCCATGTCTGTCCATCGCGTGCAGGTACTCCTTGTTCACGTCGTCTTGATTTCCCGGCAGTTTTTGGCTGCCGGAAAATATTCACCGTGCGGGATGACGTCAGTGCGAATTGTGATTCCTGGTTCGTGAATGGCAGGCTGCGTGCCTCCCGACGTCACGTCGGCGCTTTCCCGGATCACATTTGTATGTTTATTTTCGTCGGTCGGGGTTTTGTACGATTCGTACGCAAATGGTGTTTCCGTGCGAATCGTAATTCCATGTTTGTATACTTTTAAGACCGGGTACGCGTCGGACGGAGAATATGCTCCGTCCGACGGTTCGTACCCGGTTTTTACAGGATCGTGATCGGCACCTATGAGTGTGGAAGCTGTATCGCATGTAAGTTCACTAAGGAAACCAAGTCCTTTTCCCATGAAAATATGAACTACACTTTGCGCGATTTTTCAAATTGCTCTACATCCAATGTTATATACTGCATCTGGTGTCCATGCGGTTTAATCTACATTGGACAAACCACCCAGCCAGTTAAAGCCCGTATCTGTCAACATCGCAGCAGGATACGGTGTTCAACAGAAAATGCTCCATTGGTAGAGCATTACAAAGAAAAAGCACACTCACCCGATGACATCAAGTGGCAGGTAATTGAAAAAGCAAAACTGCCATCCAGGGGAGGAGATATGTCTATGCTGTTGCAAAGATTGGAATGTAAATGGATCGACAACTGTCAATCGACAAGTCGAGGTTTGAACAGTTTAGAAGAATGTCGTAGGCTCATTAGTTTGTACTAAAGAAAGAATTGAATAGGGCTCTATTCATTAAATAACTATGTTTTCATGTCATAGGTGATCGAATATGTAGCTAAGATCACTAATTTTAAACACCATATCTGACGACTTAAGAATATGTTACTGATTTTAAATTTTTCCCTTTTTCCCTTCTCCTCCTGAGTATCTTATGGAGTATTGCGAAGTAAATAAATAAAGTAGTTAAATGTTGGAATATTGTTGGCCTTAACTAATGTCTCATAATATCGTGTAATTGGATTACTTTTGTAATAATTTGCTTTCTCAATGAAGAATGTTATCGGTGTAATTGGACATAATCAATTAACATGACGAGTATAGACACTATTCAAAGATGGCCGCTGACGGATCTAGTTTGCCCCCTCTCTTGCGCATGTGTAAACTTCCCGGGCATAATTTTAACACTTCCGGGTTATGGGTGGTACACAGCTTACGGCTACCGATTAAGCGGTCAGATTGGACGCTCTATTCGTCCCTTCCAGAATAGTAAGTAGTATATTCTAGATTCCCCATATTACTACTGACACTAATGGGATAAGCCGTATTCAATTCCTGTTTTGATATCCCCCGCAGATGGTGTAATTGAATCGAAACCATCATATAAGACGCATTATTCGTCTTTGTTGGCCCGCGGTTTTCATTTTGAAACTGAGAAGCGATCCCTTAAGACATCGGACACAGCGGTCCATTGCGGCTGTCTATGTGAGTAACTTGTACGATTAAAGTGATTAAACTGGCATACTTTATTAAGAAATATTCCAGCTTGTCGTATCGATTTAATCCTCGCCTTACATCTTTCGCAGAATCCTTATACAGATATCGCACCCGTTTTTATCTATCGACGTGTCTTTAAATTGGGAACCAAGCTGAAAGTACGGACACAGCGGACCAAATAGATGTTCAAGTGAGTGACTCTTAGATGGATAGAACTGTAGCAACTGATGTCTTGCTTCAGTACATAGCACTGAGTTATTATACGGTTCGTTGCTATGTGTATCACGCTAGGGCTTGCCGCTATTAGAGTGGTAATCGACCATTAGGTCGTTTTAAACAAGCTGAGATTTTAACCACTAGTCATGTGTGCCCCGTATTAAGATAATATTTAAGATACAATTTAAATGATGGCCCCTTATGAGAGAGGTCATTACTAATTGACCATTACAATAGCTCGTTAATTCTGAGACAGGCATAGTAATTTAGAGATGTGATTGCACTTTGGCTATGTACCACAAGTCTGTTATATACTACAAGATCGCCTATGATTTTCTCATTATAGGCTTTATTGAATACGATCAAGCGCAATCAGTCGCCTTATCCCTATTCCATGTCGTGAACACCAATAGGTAAGCCAACCATTAACCTGGAGTCTTTACATTAACCACTAGTGGGTCCAATTTATTATCGGCACTTACAATTCCCCCGTTTTCAGTCCCCAGATAATTGTCCTGAAGAGACCCCATATCCAGAGTGGGTTGAAACGTCGTCGACACCAACCAAGGGAGAGCAAAAAAGATTCGTTATATTGTCATATGCCTCTCATTGTTGTTTTTAAGACCTTCTAAATATTATGTTCACCTTGTAGGCTATGATCACTTCACTGGGCTTTATTATTATTTTTTCACCTTTTCACTTTTTTCATTTGTGCCTGAAAAAATATAAATTGCTTGTGGTACAATTGTGATTTATGGAATAAATTACATTTACTTCGGCTGAAGTAAATAAGCTCTCCAGGCCATTTAAGTAGTTGCATGTATTGTATTTTCCTTTGGCAAAGTTGAATAATCCTTGGTATATTTTTTTCTTGTTTTTTGATTGAATCAGTTGTGAGTATAATTTTTACTCCCTAAGTGATAGATGTACTAAATTGAATAAGTTCCTTGTGGACATTTTCTTGTTTAATACAAATACCCAGTTCACAAGGACATATGGGTGGCTCTTGTTCTTATAAATATTTATTGTGCAGGGTTTCTGCAAGAGCATTGAAATATATCGCTCAATACCCTAAGAGGGTATATGTAATGTTTGTTTGTTAGTGTCTTTATATGTTAAATTGTGGAAATACAATTATAAAGCGACTAGTTCAGAAAGATTATACCAGCTATGACAGATAGAGAGGCCCCCCTCTATACTGAAGAATATATAGCTAGAGTCATCAGTGGTCCCTCTCTATTTTCAACACCTACACCATTGATCCAGACCAATCCCAGATCTGCCCTATTGGAGAGACTAGAACGTGCTAAGAAAAAGCATGTACGTACCGAACTGCATGCATGCATGCTGACCGAGTATTTAAAAGCTGGAATTATTCCCCAAGGATTGGTAGTGAGGAACGTCCCTGGGATATTCAGAGACGATAAAAGATTTAAAGGTGGTTTTTCAAATATCTCAGTGACATGCTCTAGACATTGGATGGTACTAGGTATAGAAACAGCTTTGGAGCATAGCAAACAAGAACTGCTTGAAATATAGAATTTGGAAAAAGAATTGTTTGGTTGTGATAACCTAGAGGAGTCTAAACTTGCATTGGAAAAACTGAATAAATCCATTTATGACTTTAACTGTTTTGAATTGAAAAAGAAGGCTGATAAGGTACAGAAAGATATTACAGCATACAGTAAAGAGAAAGCCTTTCCCTATTTACAAGAGGAATATTATACCCAACCTCAGCAATACAAAAAGAGTGTTACGTGGGGAAGATATAAAAACAACAATCTAATTGGTTTTTCAGATTCCTCTGCAGGTTCAACATCTTCAGACGACGGGGGGGAAGGGCCCAGTGGGTTACAACAAAAAGATCAACTACAACCACAAGTCCCTTTACAACAGCCTTTTTTAGGACAGGGACCAAGGGGCAGAGGTACCAATCGGAACCAGAGAAGGAATTGGCATCAATTTGCAGGAGAAAGGCAAACTCGACGCCAATATTACACATGGGGCCCCCCGGGACATTAGAAACTTTACCTATTGAGACATCATTATTGACACATATTCAAAATCAAATATACGATCCTTTGATTAATACGACTGCTCAGAACTCAGACAATACCATCCCTGTTTTTAATTTGTCAGCACACCAACTAAATGTCAATGAATTATCGTTACTCAACAAAGGCCTCTCCTATGTCTTAACTGAATCTACTGACTTTTTCAAATTACAGACTGAACTGCATAGATTTTTTAGGACTTTGAGACTAAAAGTGTTCTTTAGTGACAGAGAGACATTGGCCCTAGATCCGAGCAGACCTCTAATGAGACCAAAATCCATATTTCTACCTTCAAATAATATGATGCCTGCAGAAATTATGGCATTCGAAAAAGGAGTCCTTGCAGATATTCTGAAATTGAAGAGTATAAGAACTTATACTCCATATAATATCACCAAATCGGAACGTGAGGCCCTTAACAACCTGAAAAGGGATGAGTCAATCATTTTGAAACCGGCAGATAAGGTGGGTGGAATCGTCATTCAGGAGAGAACAAGCTACGAAGCAGAAATAATGAGACAATTAAGTAACAACATTCATTATAAAAAATTGCAACGAGATCCCATAAGTCAAATTCAGGAGTGTATACGTGTTGTCACACAGAAAGGAGTTGATGAAGGTTTTCTCAATAAACATGAATTTGATTATTTAAATAAAAAACTCCCTAGGACTCCGGTCCTATACACCCTACCAAAAGTGCATAAGGACCTTGCAAACCCACCGGGGAGGCCTATCCTTTCAGGATGGGGATCGGTCCTAGAACCCCTTGGAAACTACATAAACAGCTTTATTAAAGACTATGTTCTTGATCTACCTGCATATGTTAGGGATAGTACATATATGATCAACTTAATAGAAGGTATGGACTATAATCCCACCGAGGAGACATTAGTTACAATGGACATAGAGTCGTTGTATACTAATATACCTCAGGCTGAAAGTATGGAAGTAATTAGATCTGTCCTCAACACCCGTCCAGGCCCCATTCTGGTTCCGACTGAGTTTATAATTGACCTTCTTAAAATATCTTTGACCATGAACTATTTCAAATTCAATACCTCATACTATCAACAATACTCAGGTACATGTATGGGCGCCATTTTTGCGCCGAATCTAGCGAACCTCTATGTCGGTGCTCTTGAAGAAAGATACATCTATGACGCCTTTAACCCATTTAGTAACAACATAAGATGTTGGAGGCGTTATATTGATGACATCTTCTTCATATGGAAAGGCAATGAGTCAGACTTTGAATCATTCATCGAATACCTACATGAATGTCAATCGGCTTTGAAATTTACATCGAATTCCGATAAAGAGTCGGTTCCATTTCTGGACTTGAAAATCAGAAATAATAATAATCAACTAAATGTCACTCTCTATCGTAAACCCACGGATAGAAATACCCTTCTCCAGTATAAAAGCTTTCATCCTAGAGCCCTGAAGGACGGTCTTCCTTATGGGCAATTTCTAAGGCTTAGAAGGAACTGTACTGAGAAGGTTGATTTTTTCAGAGAGGCAAACATACTAAGTACTAGATTGAAAGAGAGAGGGTACGCTAAGAAACTAATCAAAACGTCAATGAAACGAGCTTGGTTTAGCCCTCGTGAAACACTTTTGGAAAAATCTGTTAAAACACCATCTACTCAATTGGTATGTGTAACTACTTTTTGCCCTTTAAGTACACAAATCCAAAAGATTATCAAAAAACACTGGCCCACATTGAATACCCTTAACATCGGTCATGAATTACCAATGTTCTCTTTCAAAAAAGGGAAAAATATAAGAGATCATTTGGTCCATTCTGACACAAGTATCGCGAAAACCAAAACCAGTGTTAATGATCTCTGGGCTCTACCTCCTATAATCGGACACTATAAGTGTGGAAGCTGTATCGCATGTAAGTTCACTAAGGAAACCAAGTCCTTTTCCCATGAAAATATAAACTACACTTTGCGCGATTTTTCAAATTGCTCTACATCCAATGTTATATACTGCATCTGGTGTCCATGCGGTTTAATCTACATTGGACAAACCACCCAGCCAGTTAAAGCCTGTATCTGTCAACATCGCAGCAGGATACGGTGTTCAACAGAAAATGCTCCATTGGTAGAGCATTACAAAGAAAAAGCACACTCACCCGATGACATCAAGTGGCAGGTAATTGAAAAAGCAAAACTGCCATCCAGGGGAGGAGATATGTCTATGCTGTTGCAAAGATTGGAATGTAAATGGATCGACAAGTGTCAATCGACAAGTCGAGGTTTGAACAGTTTAGAAGAATGGCGTAGGTTCATTAGTTTGTACTAAAGAAAGAATTGAATAGGGCTCTATTCATTAAATAACTATGTTTTCATGTCATAGGTGATCGAATATGTAGCTAAGATCACTCATTTTAAACACCATATCTGACGACTTAAGAATATGTTACTGATTTTAAATTTTTCACTTTTTCCCTTCTCCTCCTGAGTATCTTATGGAGTATTGCGGAGTAAACAAATAAAGTAGTTAAATGTTGGAATATTGTTGGCCTTAACTAATGCCTCATACTATCGTGTAATTGGCTTACTTTTGTAATAATTTGCTTTCTCAATGAAGAATGTTATCGGCGTAATTGGATATAATCAATTAACATGACGAGTATAGACACTATTCAAAGATGGCCGCTGACGAATCTAGTTTTCCCCTCTCTTGCGCATGTGTAAACTTCCCGGGCATAATTTTAACACTTCCGGGTTATGGGTGGTACACAGCTTGCGGCTACCGATTAAGCGGTCAGATTGGACGCTCTATTCGTCCCTTCCAGAATAGTAAGTAGTATATTCTAGATTCCCCATATTACTACTGACACTAATGGGATAAGCCGTATTCAATTCCTGTTTTGATATCCCCTGCAGATGGTGTAATTGAATCGAAACCATCATATAAGACGCATTATTCGTCTTTGTTTGCCCGCGGTTTTCATTTTGAAACTGAGCAGCGATCCCTTTAGACATCGGACACAGCGGTCCATTGCGGCTGTCTATGTGAGTAACTTGTACGATTAAAGTGATTAAACTGGCATACTTTATTAAGAAATATTCCAGCTTGTCGTATCGATTTAATCCTCGCCTTACATCTTTCGCAGAATCCTTATACAGATATCGCACCCGTTTTTATCTATCGACGTGTCTTTAAATTGGGAACCAAGCTGAAAGTACGGACACAGCGGACCAAATACATGTTCAAGTGAGTGACTCTTAGATGGATAGAACTGTAGCAACTGATGTCTTGATCAGTACATAGCACTGAGTTATTATGCGCTTCATTGCTATGTGTATCATGCTAGGGCTTGCCGCTATTAGAGTGGTAATCGACCATTAGGTCGTTTTAAACAAGCTGAGATTTTAACCACTAGTCATGTGTGCCCCGTATTAAGATAATATTTAAGATACAATTTAAATGATGGCCCCTTATGAGAGAGGTCATTACTAATTGACCATTACAATAGCTCGTTAATTCTGAGACAGGCATAGTAATTTAGAGATGTGATTGCACTTTGGCTATGTACCACAAGTCTGTTATATACTACAAGATCGCCTATGATTTTCTCATTATAGGCTATATTGAATACGATCAAGCGCAATCAGTCACCTTATCCCTATTCCTTGTCGTGAACACCAATAGGTAAGCCAACCATTAACCTGGAGTCTTTACATTAACCACTAGTGGGTCCAATTTATTATCGGCACTTACAATTCCCCCGTTTTCAGTCCCCAGATAATTGTCCTGAAGAGACCCCATATCCAGAGTGGGTTGAAACGTTATCGACACCAACCAAGGGAGAGCAAAAAAGATTTGTTATATTGTCATATGCCTCTCATTGTTGTTTTTAAGACCTTCTAAATATTATGTTCACCTTGTAGGCTATGATCACTTCACTGGGCTTTATTATTATTTTTTCACCTTTTCACTTTTTTCATTTGTGCCTGAAAAAATATAAATTGCTTGTGATACAATTGTGATTTATGGAATAAATTACATTTACTTCGGCTGAAGTAAATAAGCTCTCCAGGCTATTTAAGTAGTTGCATTTATTGTATTTTCCTTTGGCAAAGTTGAATAATCCTTGGTATATTTTTTTCTTGTTTTTTGATTGAATCAGTTGTGAGTATAATTTTTACTCCCTAAGTGATAGATGTTCTAAATTGAATAAGTCCCTTGTGGACATTTTCTTGTTTAATACAAATACCCAGTTCACAAGGACATATGGGTGGCTCTTGTTCTTATAAATATTGGATGTTGTAATGTCTGTTTAATTGGTTAGTTTGAATTTGGAGTGTTTCTATTGGTCAATTTGTATTTAGAAAAAAAAAGTTTTGGTAGTTAGATTCTAAATAAGGAAAACGCTAATTAGTAGTACGTTGTGTATAATTCTGTATATATAATCAAATCCATTATATTATATGTAATATAAATGAATGATTGTAGTAAATTTTAGTATTATTAATGTTTAATGTAGTAATGTTAATGATGTTTTAGTAATTTTTTAGCTGTGTTAATTTATTTCATGTAGTAAAAGTGTTATTGTTTAGAAATAATTTGTGAATGAGGTTTTATGTATTTAGTGTTATTTATGTAGTATTTTATTTCTATTTTGTTAGACCTGTCAGCCCTTTGGGTGGTCCCTCCGCATCATTATTTATTTTTTCCCACTTTTGCCTCAAACCCTGTTATAATTTTTCCTTTTTGGGAACCACCAGACTTGTTAGTGTTGATGCAGGGTCAGGGAGCCATTTTCCCTACCCCTGAAACTTCTGTCTGAGGGCCTGAGACACAAAATGGTGGCCATCCATTGTCACCTGTGACATAACCAGAACTCACTGGAGGTTTCTAGAACCTCCTGGAACATTCTAGAACCCTGTGACAGTGGGAGGCAGTTTAGAATGTTGGGAGGCCATCTCAGAGTGGCAGTTGGCAACTGACTGGAGAAGAGAGAGGACAGAGTTAGAAGGAGGTCGGAGTAAGCAGCAGAGGTGGAAACCAGTGCTTGGAGTGGGGTTCAGAAACTCACCCTTGATGCTAGTCCCTACTGACCAAGCCCAGCCTAAAGCCCTGTGTGGGACCAAGACCAGAAGAACCATCTTAAGAAACTGAACATTTGAAACAGGCCTTAAAGAGGAAGAACAGCAAGTTCCTGACCTGTTCAGTGGTGTCCTCCTGGAGTCCTGACGTCGAGAAGCCTGGAGACCTGGGGCCTGAGGTAGAGAAGCGGCGCTGACAGAAAGCAGACGTCGTACCCGGAGCCGCCAGAGGTTGAGTGAGGGCGCCGCCGGAGGTCGTGGAGAGGCGCCGGAGGTGGAGTGAAGATTCACCCGAGGTCGAGGTGAGGGCGCCGACGGAGGTCGTGGAGAGGCGCCGGAGGTCGAGTGGAGATTCACCCGAGGTCGAGGTGAGGGCGCTGACGGAGGTCGTGGAGAGGCGCCGGAGGTCGAGTGGAGATTCACCCGAGGTCGAGGTGAGGGCACCGACGGAGGTCGTGGAGAGGCGCCGGAGGTCGAGTGGAGATTCACCCGAGGTCGGGGTGAGGCGTCGACGGGGGAGTGAAGTCCGCCCACCGGAGTCGCCGGAAACTGAGGTGAAGCGCACCGGAGGTCGGGAGTGGAGATCGCACTCCGGAGACACCCGGAAGCGGGGAGGCCGTGTCCCTGCGACATCGAGTCGAGATCGCCCAGCGACATCGAGACGAGATCGCCCAGCGACATCGAGTCGAGACCGCCCAGCGACATCGAGACGAGGCCGCCCAGCGACATCGAGCCGGAGCCGCCTCACGACATCGACATGGCGCCGAGCAGAGCTGATCATCGTGAAAAGGGCAGTAAGTGGTAGAGGGGGCGTCTGAGGCCCTGTGTAGCCCTGAAAGACCATCCTAGGGGTTAGAGGGGTGTTAGAACCAGCCTGGGAGTGCCAGGGGTGAACTGAGACTGGTGCAGTGACATCTGTGAGGGGCTGTGTAGTTTGGAGGGCCAAATCTTTAGATTACTCTTGTTCTGCCTCAGCTTAGGCCCCAGCCTTGACCAATCTAGGTGGGACACCCCCATGCCATCCAAATGACCACAAGCTGTATATGGGCAAAGTAAGACCAAGTTACCTCATGAAAGTGATCTGATCTGTAACTGTCATTGATTGCTTTACTTTATTTATTGAAGGTGCTTTATTTATTGTCTTCCACTAATTTATTCCTGCACTGTATTTATTGTCTGACTGTATTTATTTGCCGTCTGTATTTATTGCACATCTATTTATTCTTTGCTTAAGGAGGACCTGAACCTATTTATTGAAATTCCAAAGTAGCATTGTTTATTTGACCTGCTCTTTTGAAGGAAAATCCTATTGTATTGTATTTATGTGATGAAACCTGCAACTAAGAGAAAATAAGATAAAGACATATATATTTTCAACTTGACTTGCATGACTTTTACGGTGTAGTGTCGTTTTTGGAACGGATGAACGCATGGTTATTGTGAGGGTGTGACGTACGCTTAACACGGTGCCTGACCCCCAACCGCTCGAGCCAAGCTACCACTGTGCTGGGAACCTGGTGACTGCTAACCCGGTTGCCCGATTTCCAACATAAAATTGGTGTTCAGCGGTGGGATAGAGCTGTGCTTGCGTCTACTCGACAATAACTTTGGGTAGTCCATAGGCCTACACCGGGAGTTTTCTCCAAGCGGACTTCCTGATTTTGAGTTTTGTTTTTTCCAAATTTACTTCTGGTGGTGGGAGGAGGTATTATAAAAGGTACCCCCCTGCATAGCTTCTGTAAGCAACTGTCTTCTATCCTGAGTGGGCAAAATGGAGTTTGTGTTGGAGGATGTGGAAACTTACACTGTGGCCCAACTCAGAGAGTTTTGTCAGCGAGAGGGGGTGTTTTGTTCCCAAGGTGCAAAGAAGGGTGAGCTCCAGACCAGCTTGAGGGCTTGGGGGGAGGCACGTCGAGAAAGTAAGGTTGAGAAGGAGGATAGGGATGGAGAGCCTGTCAGCGAGGGGGCTGGTTTGTACCAACCTGAGGTGGGGAACCTATTAGAGGGGCCCAGAACACTTTCAAGGAAGGGCAGCAGTGTCTCTAGTGGCGGCTTATCAGAAGCAGTATTAACTGACCGGAGGGAGAAAAGACAGCTCACATGGGAGTTGGCGAAGCTGGAGAAAGAAAAGGAGGAACGGAGGATGGCTCACGAGTTGAGGCTCGGGGAGATAGATCTCCAGATCCTACGGGTCGGGGCACACACTGTTCCTAATGGTGGCAGCGAAGAGAGAGAAATCACCAGGGAACCCAAACCCTATCTGCCAAAAGACATAGTAGCCAGCTATAGTGCGGGAGATGATATCGCCAAGTGGCTAGCGGCCTATGAGGTCTCTTTAAGAGCCCATGGGGTTCCAGAGAAATATTGGGGAGGGGGATTGTATAAATACATGCCTCCAGCTGGCAGGGATACATTATTGGCCCTAGAGCAGGATGAGCAGACCCACTACCCCACCATGAAAGTGGCGCTTGTGAGGAAGTTTGGACTAACACCCGAGAAGTACAGACAGAAGTTCCGGGGTAGCCACAAACTGGGCACACAGAATTGGGTGGATTTCCTGGACTATGCAAAGAAGGCATTAGAGGGTTGGATACAAGGCAGCGAGGTGAGGGACTACAAGGGGTTGTTTGATTTGATGTTGAAGGAACACCTGCTCGAAAAATGTTTCCCTGACCTGCGTCAACACCTGGTGGATAGCAAGCTGACCAATCCCCGGAAGCTTGCTGAGAAGGCGGACATTTGGGCTAGTACCCGGGTGTCCACAAGGGGGACTGGAGGGGACTCTCAAAAGACCGGACAGGGCGCCCCCCAGAAGAAAGAGGGAGGGGAAAAGAAAACGGAGTTCTCTAAAGGCCCCCAAAATAGTTTCCAAGGGAAGGGAACGGGATTCACCCCTAGGGCTAACCCACCCAGAAACCCTAATCCTGTCCAGGGTCAGCAGCCAAGGGTTATCCATTGCTTCGAGTGCGGTGGTGTCGGACACTATAAGGGAGATGTGAAGTGCCCGAAAAGACCACCCCCTCCCATCGGAGGAAAGGCCCCCGGAGTAGCTAGTGTAGTGCTCGGGGAGGAGATGCCCTTAGATAAGGGAAGGGAGTGGGCGGGTGTCACTTTAGTGTCCCTGGGAGAACGGGAGATGGTTCCTAAGATCCAGGTGCCCGCAAATACCACAAAGTATGGGCAGTGGGTCACCATCAACGGCCAAAGAGGGGAGGCTCTGAGAGACACAGGAGCCAGTATGACTATGGTATGTAGCCAACTGGTGTCTCCAGAGCAGGTGATTCCCCATGTACTCCACCCTGCCGCGATGGCTGACGGCAGAATGGGCCACTATCCGGTGGCCGAGGTTCCATTTGAATGGTAAGGGGTTGCCGGGTTGCTTCGAGTTGCCGTAAGCCCTGCCGTGCCAGTCGATTGTCTGCTGGGGAATGACATGGAGCATAATGCTTGGAAGGAGGTGGAATACCGGACTCATGCTGAGATGCTGGGTACACCTGACTGGGCCTGTGTCAGCACAGGGTCTGCGACTACCCGGAGGGGGAGTTCGTTTAGGCGGGAGCCTGGAACAAAGGCACCGCCGGCTGCCAACCAAGGGAAGAACCGAGGGCAGGAGGAGCCTGCCTCGGCATCCGCGCCCCGTGTGACGGATAGGCCACCGGAGGTGATGGACCAGGAGTCCGCGGAGGGGGATGTTACCGAACTGGAGAACCTACCCATCCCAGCCGAGTGGCACGTGGAGGGAGGGCCGACCAGGGAGGAATTCTGCAAGGGCCAGAGGGAGTGTCCTACCCTTGAGGGACTGAGGCGACAGGCCGAAGCCCAGGCAGCAGGGAACATTGAGGGGAACTACAACATTTACTGGGAGGATGGCCTCCTCTACAGTGAACCCAAGGCACCCATGCACGGATCGTCACGAGCCTTGGTTGTCCCTCAACGTTATCGAGCCTTTCTCCTGGAATTGGCTCATGAGATCCCCTTGGCAGGACACACTTTTATTGGCCTCAGATGAAAGTGTCGTCCGACACCTATTGCCGGACGTGTGTGTCTTGTCAAGCCAGTGGGAAAACAGGGGTGAAGCTGAAAGCTCCCCTGGAACCACTTCCTGTCGTTAGCACCCCCTTTGAAAGGGTGGGCATCGACATTGTGGGTCCATTCGATCCGCCTACTACAGCTGGTCACAGGTTTTGGTTCTGGTGGATCACGCCACACGGTACCCAGAGGCTATACCTCTGAGGACCATTACAGCACCTGTTGTGGCTAGGGCCCTGATGGGAATCTTTACCCGAGTGGGTTTTCCCAAGGAAGTTGTGTCTGACAGGGGGACCAACTTCATGTCAGCATACATGCGGGCCATGTGGAAGGAGTGTGGAGTGACCTACCGGTTCACCACTCCTTACCACCCCCAGACCAATGGACTGGTGGAGAGGTTCAATAAAACCTTGAAAGGCATGATCAGAAGTCTGCCTGAAAGCCTGCGGAGGAAATGGGACGTCCTCCTACCCTGTCTATTGTTTTCTTACAGGGAAGTGCCACAGAAGGGAGTGGGCTTCAGCCCCTTCGAGCTTTTGTATGGGCACCCTGTGCGTGGACCTCTCGGCCTGGTGAGAGACGGATGGGAAAGAACTCCCAGAAAGCTTCCCCAGGATGTGGTGACCTACATGCTGGCCTTCTGGAGCCAAATGGCTAAGTTGTGGAAGCAAGCTTCTGACAACCTGGAAGCCAGCCAAGCAGTGTGAAGGCGTGGTATGACCACAATGCTCACCCGGTGGAGTTGGAGCCTGGCCAGAAGGTGTGGGTGACCGAACCAGGAGAGCTTAGCGCCCTCCAGGATCGCTGGTCAGGACCCTTTGAGGTGTTGGAGAAGAAGGGTAAGGCTACCTACTTGGTGGATCTGAAGACCCCTCGCCAGCCCCTACGGGTGCTGCATGCCAACCGCCTCAAACCCCACCATGAGAGGCCCGAAGTCATATTGCTGATGGTGACTGACGGAGCAGAGGACGTGGAAAGCGAGCCTCTCCCCGACTTATTTGCGTCTCAAGAGAAGGATGGGTTGGTGGAGGGAGTGATTCTCTCCCCGTCCCTAACTTCTGAACAGCAGGAGGACTGCCGCCAGGTCCTGGGGCAGTACTCTTCGTTGCTCTCCCTTGTTCCGGGTAGGACTCACCTGTGCGTCCATGATGTGGACACAGGAGACAGCCCACCTGTGAAGTCAAAGATCTACCGGATGACAGACAAGGTGAAGGCCAGCATTCACAGTGAAGTCACTAAGATGCTGGAGCTAGGAGTGATTGAACCTTCCAGCAGCCCCTGGTCCAGTCCGGTGGTACTAGTACCAAAAGCTGCACCACCGGGAGCCCAACCGGAACTGAGGTTCTGTGTGGACTACCGGGGACTGAACTCAGTAACCAAGACTGATGCTCATCCAATTCCAAGAGCGGATGAATTGATTGACCGGCTGGGAGCTGCCCAATATCTGAGTACCTTTGACCTTACTTCCGGGTACTGGCAGATCTCTCTGACTCATGGAGCTAAGGAAAGGTCAGCCTTCTCCACGCCCAAGGGCCACTACCAGTTCTGCGTGATGCCCTTTGGGCTCAAGAACGCACCTGCCACGTTTCAGCGTCTGGTGAACCAGATCCTCACTGGAATGGAGAGTTTCTCTGCTGCTTATCTGGACGACATTGCCGTCTTCAGTAACAGCTGGGAGGATCACTTGCGTCACCTGCAAGCTGTTCTCCAGGCCCTGAAACACGCTGGTTTAACGATCAAGGCCAGTAAATGCCAGATCGGGCAGGGGTTGGTAGTGTACCTTGGACACTTGGTGGGTAGGGGAGCGGTGCAACCTCTCCAGGCGAAAATCGAGGCTATCATGGCCTGGGAACCCCCCAAGACTCAGACTGAGATCCGAGCTTTTCTGGGCCTCACCGGATATTACCGCCGCTTCGTGAAGGGGTATGGTACCATTGTGGCCCCCCTTACGGAGCTTACGTCCAAGAAGCAACCTCGACGGGTAGTCTGGACGGAGGCTTGTCAGCAGGCCTTTGTGAAACTGAAGCAAGCCATGTGCGAGGCCCCGGTCTTAAGGGCCCCAGATTTTTCCAAGGAGTTCATTGTCCAGACAGATGCATCGGAACATGGCATTGGGGCAGTGTTATCGCAACTCAATGAAGAGGGTCTGGATCAACCCGTGGTCTTCCTATCCCGGAGACTACTTCCCAGGGAACAGAAGTGGAGTGCAATAGAGCGTGAAGCCTTTGCAGTGGTATGGGCTCTGAAGAAGTTGCGGCCATACCTGTTTGGCTCGCACTTCCTAGTTCAGACCGATCACAGACCCCTTCGGTGGCTGATGCAGATGAAGGGGGAGAATCCCAAGTTGCTAAGGTGGTCTATCTCCCTACAGGGAATGGACTTTCAGGTGGAACATCGGCCTGGAGTCGACCACGCCAATGCAGACGGTCTCTCAAGGTATTTCCGCCTTAGTGATGAGAACTCCCAAGGGGTTGGGTAGCTCTCCCCACTTTCAGCTGGGGGGGACGCGTGTTAGACCTGTCAGCCCTTTGGGTGGTCCCTCCGCATCATTATTTATTTTGTCCCACTTTTGCCTCAAACCCTGTTATAATTTTTCCTTTTTGGGAACCACCAGACTTGTTAGTGTTGATGCAGGGTCAGGGAGCCATTTTCCCTACCCCTGGAACTTCTGTCTGAGGGCCTGAGACACAAAATGGTGGCCATCCATTGTCACCTGTGACATAACCAGAACTCACTGGAGGTTTCTAGAACCTCCTGGAACATTCTAGAACCCTGTGACAGTGGGAGGCAGTTTAGAATGTTGGGAGGCCATCTCAGAGTGGCAGTTGGCAACTGACTGGAGAAGAGAGAAGACAGAGTTAGAAGGAGGTCGGAGTAAGGCAGCAGAGGTGGAAACCAGTGCTTGGAGTGGGGTTCAGAAACCCACCCTTGATGCTAGTCCCTACTGACCAAGCCCAGCCTAAAGCCCTGTGTGGGACCAAGACCAGAAGAACCATCTTAAGAAACTGAACATTTGAAACAGGCCTTAAAGAGGAAGAACAGCAAGTTCCTGACCTGTTCAGTGGTGTCCTCCTGGAGTCCTGACGTCGAGAAGCCTGGAGACCTGGGGCCTGAGGTAGAGAAGCGGCGCTGACAGAAAGCAGACGTCGTACCCGGAGCCGCCAGAGGTCGAGTGAGGGCGCCGACGGAGGTCGTGGAGAGGCGCCGGAGGTCGAGTGGAGATTCACCCGAGGTCAAGGTGAGGGCGCCGACGGAGGTCATGGAGAGGCGCCGGAGGTCGAGTGGAGATTCACCCGAGGTCGGGGTGAGGCGTCGACGGGGGAGTGAAGTCCGCCCACCGGAGTCGCCGGAAACTGAGGTGAAGCGCACCGGAGGTCGGGAGTGGAGATCGCACTCCGGAGACACCCGGAAGCGGGGAGGCCGTGTCCCTGCGACGCCGGAAGGCGACATTGAGTCGAGATCGCCCAGCGACATCGAGTCGAGACCGCCCAGCGACATCGAGACGAGGCCGCCCAGCGACATCGAGCCGGAGCCGCCTCACGACATCGACACGGCGCCGAGCGGAGCCGATCATCGTGAAAAGGGCAGTAAGTGGTAGAGGGGGCGTCTGAGGCCCCGTGTAGCCCTGAAAGACCATCCTAGGGGTTAGAGGGGTGTTAGAACCAGCCTGGGAGTGCCAGGGGTGAACTGAGACTGGTGCAGTGACATCTGTGAGGGGCTGTGTAGTTTGGAGGGCCAAATCTTTAGATTACTCTTGTTCTGCCTCAGCTTAGGCCCCAGCCTTGACCAATCTAGGTGGGACACCCCCATGCCATCCAAATGACCACAAGCTGTATATGGGCAAAGTAAGACCAAGTTACCTCATGAAAGTGATCTGATCTGTAACTGTCATTGATTGCTTTACTTTATTTATTGAAGGTGCTTTATTTATTGTCTTCCACTAATTTATTCCTGCACTGTATTTATTGTCTGACTGTATTTATTTGCCGTCTGTATTTATTGCACATCTATTTATTCTTTGCTTAAGGAGGACCTGAACCTATTTATTGAAATTCCAAAGTAGCATTGTTTATTTGACCTGCTCTTTTGAAGGAAAATCCTATTGTATTGTATTTATGTGATGAAACCTGCAACTAAGAGAAAATAAGATAAAGACATATATATTTTCAACTTGACTTGCATGATTTTTACGGTGTAGTGTCGTTTTTGGAACGGATGAACGCATGGTTATTGTGAGGGTGTGACGTACGCTTAACACGGTGCCTGACCACCAACCGCTCGAGCCAAGCTACCACTGTGCTGGGAACCTGGTGACTGCTAACCCGGTTGCCCGGTTTCCAACATATTTATTATACTTTTATCCAGTCTATATATTTAAAATTACGATATTAGTGTTGTCGATATTTTAGTTTACGATATTTGTAACCTAGTCTATGTATTTTAATGAAGTTCGATATTTTTGTATTTCGATAAGTATGTTGCCGATATTTGTGGTATCTATATTTCTGTACTTCGATATTGTTTGATCGATATTTTGGTTATTTCTTAAATAAGTATATGATGTCGATTATAATGTCATCGATAATTTTGTATCGATATAATTGTAGGACGATATTTTGTGTTTCGATATTTTGTCAGTGATTCGCTCTTACACTTACCTTTCTGGTGTAATCACTACAAATTTGGCAACAAGTTTGACTGTTCCTCTCTCCACCCACGTGTGCAGTGGCGGTCTGCTGTGTTCCCAGTCTTCGTGAGTTTTTTATGCAGTCTGCTTTCCGGAGAATCACTTCTGTTGGGACGTTGAGACAAAGGTTGACCATCACACCCTCCTTGTGTGTGCCACATTGGGGTCATCGTAGCCTCCCCACCTGTGCCACATTGACGGTGAGCTGTCTTCAGCATTTCATGTTTTTTCCCCGAGCTGCAAGTTGTCAACAAGAATTGCGGAAGATACTGTGTGTTGGCACTCACAGGCGTGGTTGTGCTTTGTTCTTGAGACTCTACTTGTTGCCAAGGGAGGGACGCAGTCGTGCTCTATCAGCCCATTTTGACAAGATTCTTTCATCGTGTCTGCCATTATTCACAGGAGGAGAGATCCTTCTTGACCGCAGCTTTTCTCTCACTGATGACGCAGTAGAATCTCCGTTAGGATGCAGCGAAGACAAGGAACGCATCACGTGGTGTGCGTCACCTCAGGTTTCCCTGGTTACGAGAATCAACGTGAAATCCAGACGTCTTCTGTAGTGCTGAAGCAGGCATCACGCTCTGCGTACTGTCCAGGCTTCGCCTCTGGCTTCTGATTTATGGGGAGCGGCGAGCTGTTTTCATCATAATGCTTTCTGTCAACTGAAACACAGTTTTCTGGATCTGTAAGGTAGGCAGTGGTGTGCAACCTGCTTTATACATTGGTGTGAAGATAAGCAAGATGCCTATAACTATCATTGTTTGGAGGGAAAGCTACACAACACACCAGTGGAAGGGGCTTGGCGTTAGCTGCTAGAGAGTGAGCTGTGCAGTTGTTGCTGTGTTTAAGGGGTGAGCGACACAGTAGTCTTTGTGTTTATGCGGCACACTAATCATAGCGGCATAGCAATAGCTGCGATCAGCTTAAAGATGGGCCAGCAATAACTGCTTGTGGGTGAGTGGCGCTGGCGCATCTGTATTCTCGGTCGGAATTACTGCACTCCAGTGTTTTCTTCTGAATCTACGTTGTTCTGCTACATACCAGAGGTTTCGTTTTTGTTTGAGACATTGAAAGAGAACGTGTGGACTATTGTTATTTCAACAGAGTTGTGCAAGTGTTAATTTCATTTTTTTAATATTGCAGGTGAACTTTTTTACTTCCAACAATATATAGAAATTGTACATGTTGTTGTGCAAGTATTAATCTTCTTATCTTGCAGGTGGACATTTGTACTTCCAACAGTATATAGAAATTGTACATGTTGTTGTGGAAGTATTACTCTTCTTATCTTGCAGGTGGACTTTTGTACTACCAACAGTATATAGACATTGTACATTTCTGATTTTGTTTTCACCATGCAAAATGCGCAACCCCCCACCTTTTTAACAGCTTCCAGGTGATCCACCAGTTAGGTGTAAGGTGTGGTATGGAGTGTTTGTGAAATACTTAGGTGCTATGGGGGGCACGAGATTCAGTGCTGAGAGGAAATGATTCATCTTAGAGCATACTCTGGGGTTCAAGGGACAAGCTGTCTTGGAACATCTACCTCCCCTAGATATTGTTGAGGAAGAAGAAGAATTAAATGTGTACGACCAAGCAGTATGCATGTTGGAGAAGCAGTTTGATGTGGAGAGCAGTCTAGTTGTTGCCAGACACAAGTTTTTTACTAGAGAGCAGGAGAACGATTAAAGCATTGTGTCTTATGTAGCAGCTCTGCGTATTCTTGCTTCGGAGTGTGTATTTGAACATTTCACTTCTCAGCTTATTCAAGATCAAATTGTAGTTCATTGTAGAGATAAGAAAGTCTAAGAAACATTACTCACCTTGAAGAACCCTTCCTTGCAGGAAACCATCACCACTGTCAAGAGTATTGAACTTTCTCAAAAAGCCTCGAGAGAGCTTAAACCCGAGAAGAATGTGGTGAGTGTGGCGAAGGACCATAAAGATCAGGGTGATAAAGCACAGGGAGATAAAGTCAAGCCCCATTCTGAGCAAAGGGGAGTAGGTATGTACCCATCAAAACTGAGAAGAAAGGCTCTTACTCTAAGAATCTTTGTACAAAATGTGGGTACCCCTCACATTTTCCGAACTCAAGAGTGTGTCCTGCCAGGAATGCATCTTGTCGCAAATGTTGTAAGCAGGGCCACTTTTCCAAAATGTGTGGTTTCCGTGGAAGTGTTAATGTTGTGTATTCTGAGGAGGCTAAGATTGATCCTGTGTGCAATGTTGTGAGCTCATTAACTGATTTTGTTGTGGTTGTCAAAGATGATTCTGAGGATTGTGTTGATCCTGTAGTTGATGTGTTGGTGGATGGTAAGTCTTTGCAATTGCTGGTGGATTCGGGGGCATGCTTGACTATGATTACCGAGGAGTTGTTTGAGAGTGTCTGGGGGAACAAACCTCTCAACCCACCAGACAGAAGTCCTGTTTCCTATGAAGGGAAGAAAATTGACTTGACTGGTTTTTTTGTGACTGCTCTAGTTTTTAAAGACAGGCATATTCAAGGGAAGGTTTACGTGGCAAAGAAAGGGCTCAATATCCTTGGTTGGTATCATCAGGGGTTGTTTGGCATGCCACTTAGGCCTGGCATATTAGAACAAGTTTCGGTGGTTGATGACCATTCCCAAGGTGAGAGTTTGGCCTCTTGGTCCAGCAAATTTGGTAAAGTCTTTGGAGACAAACTTGGATGTATTAAGGGGTTCAAGCACTTCATCAAAGTCAAGGAGGGTGCTGTCCCGGTTTTTGCTGAAAAAAGTTGCGTTTGTCTGGGATGACTCCTGCCAGGTTGAGTTTTCTCAGATTAAAAAGGAACTAGGGTCGTGCAATATCCCTACTCCTTTCGATCCTCACTGTCAGTGCACGGTGTCTGTCGATGCCAGCTTCGATGGTCTTGGGGGCATGATTTTACAAGTCAAGTAGGGTTAGGAATACACTGTGGGCTTTGCCTCTCGAGTGTTACGACCGAGTGAAAAAAACTATTCAGTCATCGAAAGAGAATTGCTGGCATGTTGTTGGGCTCTTGAGAGATTCAAGTGTTTTTTGTGGGGGGAAACGTTCACTCTCCTTACTGATCACAAACCCCTCATTTCCATTCTTGAGGGAAAGATTGTTAAGGACCACACTCCCAGGATTGCAAGGTTGAGCTCTACATTTTTACAGTATAATTTTGATGTTGCACACATACCTGGTGGAAAAAAACACAAGGGCTGATTATCTTTCAAGGTCCCCTTTACCTTTAGGAAAACGTGATCTTTGTGATGATGATGATGCAGATGAAGAATGTCTTATTGCTGCAGTCGATGCTTGATGTGTGGGTTGTTTCTCTAAGCGTGAGTGGTTCTGTGGGATGGAATCCGATGCTGTCCTCAAGAGAGTGAAAGGGTTCATTGTGTCTGGCTAGCCCAAAGAAAAACATTTGAATAGTGACCTTCATCCTTTTTGTCAAGGTCGCCAACGAACTTACCTTGGAGGGTGGAGAAATGATCATGCGGGGGTATAAATCTGTTCCTCCTGAATCTCTGAGAGGTTGTATCATCAATTATGGCCATGAAGGACATCTTGGACAGACGAACACTAACAGGAGGATTCGTTGTGTGTATGGGTGGCCCTCAATGGACCGTCAAATAAATGATGTTGTGGAAGAATGTGTGACATGCTGTACCAGTGACAAGGTTATAAAGATTGTTTCTCCTCCTGTACAAGAGGTGGAGGTACCTGATGGTCCGTGGTTGAAGCTAGCTATCAATTTTGTGGGACCTTTCAATATTTTACCCAACAAATACAAGTTTGCTTTAGTTGTTGCCGATTATTACAGTAAGTGGTGGGATGTTCCTTTTATGACTGAGCCCAATTCTCAAAGGTCATCATGTTCCTTCAAAGTCTTTTTGCAAGAGAAGGTTTCCCCAAAGAAATAGTATCCGTCAATGGGGTACAGTTTACTTCCAAAGAGATGTCTGACTTTTTGAGTCAGTCCGGTGTTCTTCATCGGCGCGTGGCTTTGTATCACCCACAAGCCAATGGTTTCATGGAGAGCACCAACCGTATTCTTGCTGAGTGTGTTTAGTGGGCTGTTTGATATCAAAGAAGCTGTACAGAGCATGCTGTGGGCACATCGCACAACTCCCCGTGCTGTCACAGGTTCCAGCCCCTTTGTTTTACTTAGGGGTAGGGAACTTCTTTTCACATGTGTCCTGCTTGGATGAAGAAGTGGGGTTTGCTGTCGAGGTGCGGGGAGACTCAGGGAACTGCTGGAATACATTCTCAACCTGCGGTCCCGGATGTGGTAAACTTCAAGTAGTGTGTGTGTGGGAGATTGGGTGAGAATTAAGTTCCCTCTTAATGTTCCCAAGGGACTGTCAAAATCTGGTCCCCCTGTTAAGGTGGATGCCACTTCACGTTTGTCTGTAAGGGTCAATGGGAAGAATTGGTGGAATCTGTCCAGGATTTACAAGATTCCCATGAGGGTTGTGTTGCAGCTAGGTCTTGAGTCTGGGAACACTGTTCATTCCCAGCTTACTCAGAAAAGACCAGCTCTGAGAGAGAGTTCTCTGCAACACTCACAGCTCACCAAGTCTTCTTTGAAATATGTCCCTCCACGCAGCAGTGGTAGGACAAGTGTCCCATCTAATCGTTTGAATCTTTAGTTTTTTTTTATTGCTGCTTTACTTATGTGAACCTGTGCTTGTGGGTATTTATGCCTTTGCACTCTGTGTTTCCTGGTTTCTCTTTTCTTTTTGCTTGTTCTGCTTCTCGTTTTTTTTTCTCTCTCTCTGCTTCTATATCCATTTTGGTTTTATGGGAAAATAGGAGATGGTGTACTAGTTTCTCATGAAGCATGTTATCTATCTACCCTGTACCACTTATGATGTCATTGCCATGGTGATGGAATGTTATGGTTTGAATCCCAGGAGCCTGTTAGTTCCTGGAAGCTGTGGAGACGAACAGTCAATAAAGTATGTGCTCTTACACTTACCTGTCTGGTGTAATCATTACAGTATACTGTGTAAGCGTATCTCTTTTGTACCCACTGCTGAAGAACCAGAACCTTATGGGCCTGGCGGCACAGGGTACGCCTTAATCTCCGGGGTTCACCTGCTCAGCTACACAGAGACACGGGACACTCTGTCAGGCGTTAAAAGATCGGATTTATTAGCTGCAGCTAGTACAGTTATCCCAGAAGTACACAAGGTAGGTTCTCAGGAGACTGCCACTTCACTCCGTGGCGCACAATCTTATATAGTACATATGTCAAATATACATTAACCAAACACACACCTAAAACATATAAAAAGAGCCAATAAGAAAGGTTGGAAAACAGAACAGAACCAATAGGAAAGGTTTGAAAATAAAGTATCAAGTAACTCGAAGAAGCCTCTCCTCCAACTGTGTTTGTCACCCCTCCCCACGAACTAATTTATTAACAGGTTTGTAACCGACTCGCAGGTGGCGAGATACGTTTGTGTGTTTTGGAGGACAGTTGTGAAACGAGAGAATACTAGCAGAGGACAGCGAAGGCCAGACGATAAGATAAAGTCAGAAGAGAATAGTGTGAACCAACAGATAGTTGAGACAGGGATTAGGAAAACCAGACAGGGATTAGTGTACTCGGCCAGTGCTAACACCAGCTTTGTAAATAGAGGCAGAAGGCTTATTTCGACACGATGCTACAGGAAAAGCAGAAAAGACTTTGTTCGCCGTGCTGCCTGAGTGAGGGCAACACAAAATGGCGGCGGAGCACAAAATGGCGGGTCGATTCAATCACGATCGAAAATCGAATTTTCTCAGACCCTCCTTTTGCCAGAACTCAGGCAAGATACATAGACTCCCGTTAATCTGAGTCAATGTCGATGGCCATGAGGTCATCGAGTTGTTGCTGTAGCATCATTCTAATATTCTCTGTTCTTTGTGATTTGGGTTTAGGGATGCACATAGTAGCACAAAGGTCGCAGATGGCGGGACCACAGTGCATACAAAGGCAACAAGAGAAAATGATGGTCAAAACTATTCCAAGGAATGTCAATACCTTCCAACTCCATTTGGACAGTAGTCCCCAAAACCACTTCAATAATGACCAATCTCCTTCGTTCTGATGAATCGACTCAGAGATTATATGTAACTTAGAGATAGCTTGGTATACTGTCGGAGCGTCATCAGGTATGAAAATACAGCAACTTGACCCGATCAATTTGCACACTCCACCACGGTCCGCAAGAACAAAGTCTAAGGCAACTCGGTTTTGTAAGGTCATAAGATGATCCGCCTGTAGTTCTGCTGTGATATTACTTAAGGCTCCTACAGTGATGTCTATAGTAGTTTCTACGACACAAACCAGTTGCCTTATATTTCTGCTGTTGGCCATTGGACCCCAAAAAGGAAGAAATCCTTTGAGGAAATCTCCTCCCTATTGTCCTGCTGTGTCTTTAGAATCAATAATCCCTCTGCCATATCTGTTTCGATGATGATTTGCAGAAGCGGTGTATGTAGGGGGAAGAAGGAAAGCTATATAACAGGTACCAGAAAAACCAGTTGGCAACCCGTGTAAGCCCTATCGTGGCAGATAAAATACGTGCCTTGAGATGGTACTAGAGGCGGCGAGTTCTGAGAGGAGTAGACGTATGTGTGGGAACAGTTGTTTCTTTGTACGGTGTAAGTAGACTGACCATTTATTTGCAGACAGAAATTTCCCTGATGAGGAATAGTCCAAATCGGTGGAGATTTTCCTTGTTTAACCTTATCACTAAGGCTAGTGACATAATGGGTGACGTTCCAGTTTGTGTACGCTTTTCTTTCGTCAACGGAAATCTTACTATTTTCCATGATTTTAGCCATAGCTACCATTCCCTTTATCAATAAACTATGACTAAAATCCGGACCACCAATATATGAACTAACGGATCGTCTGAATTTGCTTTGATAGGCATTGGAGAAGATAACAAAATAAGCCCAAGCAGAACCCTCATAAGAGAACGGAAGAACTAAATACGGCATTCCTTTTTCTGTGGTATGTGGCGTAAGTCCACACACCCAACAGTCAGTTGTGTTGATCACTAATTGGTGTTGATGTAATAACTGGACAAAGGAATTGTTGTAATATTCGGTTCTTCTAATCAGTTCATGTTGAGGAAGGGAATGAAATAGATGTGGAGAGACAGTAGAAGAAGACGAAGAGGTAGAAGGAGAGACAACTTTTTGCTGCAGAGCATAAATAATCCAACTTATACACGCCAAAAGGATACACAATAATATAATAATACATAAGGCTATACTAAAACGACTGTACATTAATCTACAGGATTCTTTTTTCATTTGATCCTTTCTCTCTCTTTTGCCTAATGTAGTTTCCATCTTTCTAAATGGATGCTCACGGCAATCTTCCTCAATCACTTAATTATGATTATCTGCCGTCCTATGACACTGCAAGTCCTGCAGGCCTATTGCCATTACTCAGGTCACAACCAAGACTCCTACCGTGACCCTGCAACCGGGATAGAATACTACATAGGAGAGAGAAAATCTTAAGTGTTCTTTAGTCTAGGTCTTAGGTTATAGTGTTCTTTATCAGGTGCAGTTTGGTCTCGGAACAATGTCCACGGATTTGTCGTATTCAAGCGACGATGTGGTGTTATCGCTTCCTGAAGAATGTAGTCGTCCTCTTTCTCAGACAATGTTCCATTCAGGCGTGCATCACTAAAAGGTACAAATCGTGGAACCTTCTCACTCTCAGAGTCACTAATGCCCTTACGCACCCATTGATCGAAGGGTAGAGGCAAAGGCACTTTCTTAGAATGCACGCCGTGAATCCAATTTTTCTTTCCTTCGACTCGTTGTTAGGAGAACCAACCGAGGTTCCTTCCACCGGGGCTCCAAATTTTTCGTCCTTTGGAAATTCTTTATGCAAACCCAGTCACCTGGTCGAATGGAATGACCTGGGTCTGTGGAAGCCTCCGGCAAAGCACTCTGAACCTGTTGATGGAGAACACGCAATTTAGTTGTAAGTTCATGCAAGTAATCAATCAACATTGGATATGGCAAGTCTGAGTATTTCTTAGGGCGAGGGACTCCCCATATATTAGCTGGACGCCCAAAAACCACCTCGTAAGGGCTAAGTCCCAAACAAGAGTGTACAGCAGTTCTGGTGGATAGAAGAGCCAATGGTAAAGCATCGGGCCAATTAAGTCCTGTACAAGCCTGCACTTTCGCTAGTTTAAGTTTTTCAGTTCCATTGTAGCATTCCACTAAACCCGCTGACTGTGGATGGTTTGCCGCATGGAACTTTTGCTTGATACCAAGACCCGCACAAACTTTTTGCATGACTTGGCCCACAAATTCGCTCCCATTGTCACTCCAGACAATGCGCGGCAAACCAAACCTGGGGAAAAATTATTTTAGTAGAACTTTGGCTGTGGATAAGGCTGTATTATCTTTTAGAGGGTATGCTTCTATCCACTTAGAAAAGGCGTATACTACCACCAGAACATATTTGAGGTTGTTGCATCGTTCCATATGAATGTAATCGGTCTGCAACACCTCAAATGGATATGTCGGAGGAGCAAAGTGACCTGCCGGAGTTGGGGTTCCCTTTCCCGAATTGTACATCAAACAAACAATACAATGTTTCACTACATTGTCTGCACACTTTGGGATTCCTTCATTTTGCCACACTGGAGCCAGAAGCTTGCATATACCTTTCGCACTTAAGTGGGCTGGACCATGCGCCATAGTAACTACTGGGAGTACATAGGCATCTGGTAACAGCCAACGTTGGTGTTCAGATAATTCCACCCAACATCCCATCTCATCTAACATTCCTGTACTTTCTTTCCACTTGCTCAATTCTTTCTCTGTAGCCTCTTCCTGAATCGACCTTCCACTTTTTACTGTATCCTCATACATTCCTCTCTCTCTAACCCAATTCGCAGAACCCGCAACATACATTCGACTTGTAGCATCTCTCGCAGTCTTTTACGCTACTTCATCTGCAAATGCATTTCCTCGACCAACATCATCTGTAATCTTCTTGTGTGCACTACACTTCACAATTGCTATCTGAGCAGGTAAAGAAAGTGACTCAAGAAGATCAGTCACCAACTGACCATGTTGTATTTTAGTGGCATGTGAAGTAAGGAATCCCCTCTCTTTCCAAAGACGCCCAAAATTGAATGTTACACCAAACGCATACTGGCTGTCAGTATACACATTGACTCTTTTTCCTTTTGACAACACACATGCTCTCGTTAAAGCTATCAGTTCTGCTGCTTGAGCTGAATTGTGTCTGATACGTGCTGTTTCCACAACTGTATGTAAAGTAGTAACAGCATAGGCTGAAACTGTATCTCCATTAGGGAGCTTAAAACAAGAACCATCCACCCATAGAATTCCATCCGGATTCTCTAGCGGCGTATTTTTCAAGTCAATTCTTCCTTTTGTCTCTTCCTCAGTACGGAGGAAACAATCATGTTGCTCCTGCACACCTTTCTCCTCTGGAAGGGGCAACAGAGTAGCTGGATTTAAGGTATTACATCTTTTGATATGCACGCGACTAGCCAAAAGCGTCAGCTCGTATCCAGTTAAGCGAGCACTCGTAAGATGCTGTGTTTTTGTTCTGTTTAGCAAAGTATCTACTGCATGTGGTACCATAACAATGAGAGTATTATCTAGCACCACTCCAGCAGACTGTCGAATAGAAATTGCTGCTGCTGCTGTCGCTTTGAGACAACTAGGCAATGCTTTAGCTACTGGATCTAACGTAGCCGAAAAATAGGCACATGGCCGCTGTTTGTCTCCAAATCGCTGCGTTAAAACTGACAACGCACAACCCTCTCTCTCATGGACATAGAGCGTAAAAGGCTTACTGTAATCAGGAGTACCTAGTACAGGAGCGGTACACAGAGCAGCACGTAAATCAGTAAAACTCCTCTGACACTCGTCAGTCCATGGAAGGGGCTGAGGTGTATCTTTCAAAGTGAGTGCCAACAGAGGTTTAGCTAACAAAGAAAAGTTCGGAATCCACTGCCTACAATAAGAAGTAATACCCAGAAAGGCACGTACCTCCCTTTGTGTGGATGGCACAGACATTTGCGCAATCGCCTGAATTCATTCTGGGGTTAATCGTCGTCCCTCCTTTGATAGGAGATGACCCAAATAGGTAACCTCTCGACGAACATATTGTAGTTTGGAAGGTGAAACCTTATGATTCAAATTAAACAAATAGCGTAACAATGCAACAGTCAAATTTTTGCAAATATCTTCTGAATCAGCAGCGATTAACAAGTCGTCCATGTACTGAATAAGAGCAGCACCAGACGGCAAATGAAAAGTATCAAGATGACATTTTAAAGCTTGGCTGTAAATAGAGGGACTTTCACAATAGCCCTGAGGTGCGCGCTTGAACCGGAAGCTTCGGCCTCCAAGAGAGAAGCCAAAAATATCCCTACTCTCTTCTGCAATGGGAATACTAAAGAAGGCATTTTTTAGATTGATAACAGAAAACCAAGTCGCTGTGGAAGGTATCATTGTCAACAGAGCAGTGATATCTGGGACAACAGGAAATTGTGGTACAACAATTTTGTTTACCTCCCGAAGATCAATTACGAAACGATATACAGGAGGCTGAGAAGGATCAGTGCGTTTAAGAACAGGAAGAATAGGACTATTGCATATGTTTCCTCTCGTTTCTTCAACCACACCCTTCTGAATCAAATCATGAATGATTTCCAAAAGCGCTTTTTCACCTTCAGTGGAAATTCTATACTGCGGAATACGTGGCAATTCAACATTAGGCTTGAAAGTGACAACATAAGGTGGAATCTCAAGACAGCCCACATCGTTCGGACCCGTGGCCCAAAGCGTTGCCGGAAGAGAAAGCAATTCAGGTGGAAACTGATCTTTGGACAAATGAAATGAAAAGAAATGAAATGAAAAGTGGATTTGTAAAGCGCAATTGCTGCCAGAAGGCGTCCAAGCGCTACTTGAAGAATAGAGTGAGGGCTGGCCTGGACACTTCGGGAAGTTAATTTTGGAAAGTAAAAAGAAAAGTCTTCAAGTGTTTACGGAATGAAGAGAGATTGGAGTTGGATCTGAGTTGAGGGGGCAGGAGGTTCCATAGTTTGGCGGCATTAAATGAAAACATCCTGCCACCAGACCGCATTCTTCTAACTCTTGGTACAATTGCTAAGTAGGCCTGACTGGAGCGGAGGTGCTTTGTGGGATGATAATGAGTCATAAGGTTCCGGCAGATTGCCGGGCCAGTATCCCAGAAGGCCTGATGAGCAATGCACAGCGCTTTAAAAAAAATTCTTTGACGGACCGGGAGCCAGTGCAGTTTCCTCAGTCCGGGTTTTGCTGATATTTTCCGGGGCAGTTGAAGTAGTGTGCGGGCAGCACAATTTTGCACTGTCTGCAGCTTGCGGAGGGTGTATTCGGGGGCACCTAGGTATAGAGAGTTATTGAAGTCAAGTCGAGACTGTATCAAACCCTGTACAGCGACTTGCCTGGCCTCCATGGGTAGTAATGGGAGCACTTTCCTAAGCATCCTGAGCAGGACAAAACAGGTTGCAGACAACTTTGTGGCCTGGATGTTGAGTGTTAGGGCCTTATCCAGCCAAATGCCCAGACTTTTTATATTGTCCTTAGGGACAGGCGGGGTGCCAAGGCAGGGGGGCCAAAAAGGGTCAAAGGAAGTGAGGGCAGCAGGCCCCAGAAACATCAGCTCTGTTTTGCTCCCATTGAGTTTGAGGAAAGATCTTGTCATCCACACTTTCACAGCCTCCAGGCAATCCCTTAGTCCTCTTTGCATGGGGCCATTGTTCTCCTGTGCAAGGGATACCACTAGTTGAGTATCGTCTGCGTAAGAAACTATTTTGATGCCAAATGGGCGGACGATCTCAGCCAGCGGTCGCATGTAAACATTGAACAGTGCAGGGCTCAACGATGAGCCCTGCGGGACCCCACAGGTGAGAGGTTTACTAGTGGAGACAGTGTCTCCCTCAAAGACCCGGAAGGATCTGTTGCTTAGAAAGGATGTGAACCAACTTAGAGCCTTGCCCGAGATTCCTGTTTCAGAGAGACGGCAGAGAAGCACTGTTAGACCTGTCAGCCCTTTGGGTGGTCCCTCCTCATCATTATTTATTTTGTCCCACTTTTGCCTCAAACCCTGTTTGAATTTTTCCTTTTTGGGAACCACCAGACTTTTTCGTGTTGCTACAGATTCAGGGAGCCATTTTATCTACCCCTGAAACTTCTGTCTGAGGGCCTGGAGCACAAAATGGTGGCCACCTGTGACATCACCAGCATCCACTGGAACCTACCAGCACCTTCCAGAACATTCCAGGAGCTTCCAGAACCCTGTGACCGTTGGAGGCGGTTTAGAATGTTGGGAGGACAAGAGAGGCAGTTGGCAGTTGGAGCTGGCAGTTGGCACCTGACTGGTGAAGGGAGAGGAGCACAACAGTGAAGGAGGAAGGAGTGAAGCAGCAGGGGTGGAAACTTGTGCCTGGAGTGGGGTCCATAAACCCACCCTTGATACTAGTCCCTACTGATGGATCCCAGCCTATAGCCCTGTGTGGGAAGAAGACAGAAAAACTCATCCTAAGGACCTGAACAGCAGGAACAGGCCTTAGAAGCAGAAAGCAGCAAGATCCTGACCTGGAAACTGGTTTCCCTGGAGTCCGGCGTCGAGTAGCCTAAGACCTGGAGCCCGAGGTGGAGAAGCGGCGCTGACTGAAGAAGCAGACGTCGTACCCGGAGCCGCCTGAGGTCGTGAGAGGGCGCCGACGGAGGTCGTGAGGAATACCAGAGGTCGAGGAGGAAGTGAACCGAGGTCGAGCGAGCGGCGTCATCGGAGGAGTGAAGTCCGCCCTCCGGAGTCGTCGGAGACCGAGGTAGAGGTGAACCGGAGGTCGGGAGTGAGGATCGCACTCCGGAGTCGCCCGGAACCTGAGAGGAGGAGCACCGGAGGTCGGGGGTGAGGATCGCACCCCGGAGTCGCCGGAAGTCGACATCGAGGCCAGGCCGGCCGACGTCATCGGAGCCGAGAGCGCCATCGGACCGGAGCCGCCCGAAGTCGACACCGAGTAGAGACTGCCCGACGCCGTCGAATCGGAGGTCGAGATTGAACCGAGGCCGCCGACATCGGACCGGAACCGCCTACCGGCGTCGTCAAAGAACTGACATTGTGCCGAGGCCGCCGAGACCGAACCGGAACCGCCTCACGGCGTCGACACGACTCCAGCGGCGTCGGAACATCAGAAAAAGGGCAGTAAGTGGAGTAGAGGGCGCCTAAGGCCCTGTGGAGACCTGAGAGACTGCTCTAAGGGGCTAGGGAGGTGCTGAAACCCACCTGACTGTGCCTGGGGTGAACTGGGACTAACCTAGAGAGGTTGTGTGGAGAAGGAAAGCCAGGGCATTGGTATTCCCCCCTTTGATATACCTCAGTTTAGGCCTCAGCCTTGTCCCAGCCAGGGAGTAGCCTCCCCCCTCAAGCCTTCCACAACCCTACAAGCTGTGCCTGGGCCAAATCAGCCCTTAAGAAGTGAAGTGTCATCTGATTATATGAGGGGTGCTGTATACTTGTAATTATTTATTGGGGATACTGTATTTATTGAGTTTTTTACCTATTTATTGCTGCACTATATTTATAGGTCCACAGGACTTGTTGGTGTACAATATTTATTGATACAGTATTTATTGCCTCAAAGTATTTAATTGTCTGTATATATTGCCCTTGTATTTATGCCCTGTTATTTATGATCACCCCTATTTATTTCATCAAACAGCCGATATTTATTTGACCTGCACTAATTGAAACTTGTATATTGTGATTGACCTATTTATTTTTCCAATCAGCAACTAAGAGAAAAAGATAAAGAAAGAATATTTTCATAATTTTTACGGTGTAGAGTCGTTTTTGGAACGGATGCACGCATGGTTCTTGTATGGGTATATTGTATGCTTAGCACTGCGCCTGTTTCCTGACCACTCGAGCCAAGCTACCACAGTGTGTTCGAGGAGTCCACCACCACCCTGCGGAGTGGGGGTGGGCTGTTTCCAACATAAATTGGTGTTCAGCGGTGGGATAGAGCTGTGCCTACATATACTCAACAATAACTGTGGGTAGTCCATAGGCCTACACCGGGAGTTTTCTCACAGCGGCCTTCCAAATTGTGGGTTTTTGTTTTTTCCAAATTTACTCTGGTGGTGGGAGGAGGTATTACTAAAGGTACCCCCCTGCATTGTTACTGCACAAAACCTGTCCTCTAACCTGAGTGGGCAAGATGGAGTTTGTACTAGAAAATCTAGAAACGTACACTGTGGCCCAACTCAGGGAGTTTTGCCAGCGGGAGGGGGTGTACTGTCCCCCAGGAGCAAAGAAGGGTGCACTCCAAACCAGCTTAAGGGCTTGGGGGGAGGCACGCCGAGAAAGCAAGGCTGAGGAGGAAGACAGGGATGGAGAGCCTGACCCCGAGGGGGCTGAGATGTACCAACCTGAGGTGGGGAACCTGTCAGCAGGGCCCAGGACACTTTCTAGGAAGGGCAGCACTGTCTCTAGCGGGGGCTTATCCAGCGTGGAGTTAGCAGATCGGAGAGAGAAAAGACAGCTCACATGGGATTTAGCAAAGCTGGAGAAGGAGAAGGAGGAACAGAGGTTCCTGAGGCGGAAGCCGGGAGCTGGAGGTACTCGAAAGTTTTTAAAAACTGTTAACTCTCACTATTCTCTGCTTTGTGTGGTGTCACTGTTTTCTGTGTTTTAAAGAGTACAAACACTCACCTAAGCGCCTCATTGCTTCAACGCACAGCTGCCCTTGAGCTGACACGCCCATCTCGCGCTTCTCAGCTGCCGCCAATCTCCCAGGCGTGCGCGCTGACTCCGCCCCCTTCAGGCCACGCCCCCTGCTGGCGATACTTAAACCGCTGACTTCCAGCGGCAACGATCAAACCTTTGACCCAGTCCTGAGGCGGAAGCCGGGAGCTGGAGGTACTCGAAAGTTTTTAAAAACTGTTAACTCTCACTATTCTCTGCTTTGTGTGGTGTCACTGTTTTCTGTGTTTTAAAGAGTACAAACACTCACCTAAGCGCCTCATTGCTTCAACGCACAGCTGCCCTTGAGCTGACACGCCCATCTCGCGCTTCTCAGCTGCCGCCAATCTCCCAGGCGTGCGCGCTGACTCCGCCCCCTTCAGGCCACGCCCCCTGCTGGCGATACTTAAACCGCTGACTTCCAGCGGCAACGATCAAACCTTTGACCCAGTCCTGAGGCGGAAGCCGGGAGCTGGAGGTACTCGAAAGTTTTTAAAAACTGTTAACTCTCACTATTCTCTGCTTTGTGTGGTGTCACTGTTTTCTGTGTTTTAAAGAGTACAAACACTCACCTAAGCGCCTCATTGCTTCAACGCACAGCTGCCCTTGAGCTGACACGCCCATCTCGCGCTTCTCAGCTGCCGTCAATCTCCCAGGCGTGCGCGCTGACTCCGCCCCCTTCAGGCCACGCCCCCTGCTGGCGATACTTAAACCGCTGACTTCCAGCGGCAACGATCAAACCTTTGACCCAGTCCTGAGGCGGAAGCCGGGAGCTGGAGGTACTCGAAAGTTTTTAAAAACTGTTAACTCTCACTATTCTCTGCTTTATGTGGTGTCACTGTTTTCTGTGTTTTAAAGAGTACAAACACTCACCTAAGCGCCTCATTGCTTCAACGCACAGCTGCCCTTGAGCTGACACGCCCATCTCGCGCTTCTCAGCTGCCGCCAATCTCCCAGGCGTGCGCGCTGACTCCGCCCCCTTCAGGCCACGCCCCCTGCTGGCGATACTTAAACCGCTGACTTCCAGCGGCAACGATCAAACCTTTGACCCAGTCCTGAGGCGGTAGCCGGGAGCTGGAGGTACTCGAAAGTTTTTAAAAACTGTTAACTCTCACTATTCTCTGCTTTGTGTGGTGTCACTGTTTTCTGTGTTTTAAAGAGTACAAACACTCACCTAAGCGCCTCATTGCTTCAACGCACAGCTGCCCTTGAGCTGACACGCCCATCTCGCGCTTCTCAGCTGCCGCCAATCTCCCAGGCGTGCGCGCTGACTCCGCCCCCTTCAGGCCACGCCCCCTGCTGGCGATACTTAAACCACTGACTTCCAGCGGCAACGATCAAACCTTTGACCCAGTCCTGAGGCGGAAGCCGGGAGCTGGAGGTACTCGAAAGTTTTTAAAAACTGTTAACTCTCACTATTCTCTGCTTTGTGTGGTGTCACTGTTTTCTGTGTTTTAAAGAGTACAAACACTCACCTAAGCGCCTCATTGCTTCAACGCACAGCTGCCCTTGAGCTGACACGCCCATCTCGCGCTTCTCAGCTGCCGCCAATCTCCCAGGCGTGCGCGCTGACTCCGCCCCCTTCAGGCCACGCCCCCTGCTGGCGATACTTAAACCGCTGACTTCCAGCGGCAACGATCAAACCTTTGACCCAGTCCTGAGGCGGAAGCCGGGAGCTGGAGGTACTCGAAAGTTTTTAAAAACTGTTAACTCTCACTATTCTCTGCTTTATGTGGTGTCACTGTTTTCTGTGTTTTAAAGAGTACAAACACTCACCTAAGCGCCTCATTGCTTCAACGCACAGCTGCCCTTGAGCTGACACGCCCATCTCGCGCTTCTCAGCTGCCGCCAATCTCCCAGGCGTGCGTGCTGACTCCGCCCCCTTCAGGCCACGCCCCCTGCTGGCGATACTTAAACCGCTGACTTCCAGCGGCAACGATCAAACCTTTGACCCAGTCCTGAGGCGGAAGCCGGGAGCTGGAGGTACTCGAAAGTTTTTAAAAACTGTTAACTCTCACTATTCTCTGCTTTGTGTGGTGTCACTGTTTTCTGTGTTTTAAAGAGTACAAACACTCACCTAAGCGCCTCATTGCTTCAACGCACAGCTGCCCTTGAGCTGACACGCCCATCTCGCGCTTCTCAGCTGCCGCCAATCTCCCAGGCGTGCGCGCTGACTCCGCCCCCTTCAGGCCACGCCCCCTGCTGGCGATACTTAAACCGCTGACTTCCAGCGGCAACGATCAAACCTTTGACCCAGTCCTGAGGCGGAAGCCGGGAGCTGGAGGTACTCGAAAGTTTTTAAAAACTGTTAACTCTCACTATTCTCTGCTTTGTGTGGTGTCACTGTTTTCTGTGTTTTAAAGAGTACAAACACTCACCTAAGCGCCTCATTGCTTCAACGCACAGCTGCCCTTGAGCTGACACGCCCATCTCGCGCTTCTCAGCTGCCGCCAATCTCCCAGGCGTGCGCGCTGACTCCGCCCCCTTCAGGCCACGCCCCCTCCCTCCCTTGATATGTGCCTGTATAGGAAGCGCAGCGGACGAGCGCAGCGGGAGCGCCGTTTGCGCGCCGAAGGCGCGCCTAAGGCAAGCCCGTCTGCGCCCGTCCTCGCCAAGTCATCGCCTCTCGCCAGACCCCCTGGCCAAATACCATCACCTTTTCTTGCCTATGAAAGTAAGACGCTCCATAGCTGGAACCCCGGAAGATCCTGTGTAAACATTACGGGTAAGCTTGGTCTTACCTGCCTGCAATGCCATACCTGCAGTTTCTCCACCACCGAACCCCACGCCGTCCGACAGTTTTTAGGTTCGGACAAAATCACCTCCATCACGATACTCCACCTCAATGTCAGATCACTAGTTAAACACCACCTAGAGGTTAACACTCTAATACTGGATGAAAACCCAGATATCCTCTTCCTCTGCGAAACATGGCTTCGCGATGGCACCACCACTATTCCCAATCTTACTCTACCAGACGACTACCGGATGTCGGCCATTAACAGAGAGGATAGAGGAGGCGGTCTCGCTATAATCCACAAAAAAACGCTTTCTTGTTCTTTTGTCAAGGAAAATCTGGTTGATTCTGAATGCGCCAACTTCAAAATTACCATAACTCCCAACTTCACCGTGTCGGGTCTCTACATCTATCGCCCACCTGGCCCCTCTTCAAAATTCATTGAGGCCCTCCTTGACTCAATAACCTCTTTAATCACCAAAAACCCCAATTTCACCATTCTGGGAGATCTTAATCTCCACTTTGATCTACTCAATGACTCCACGATCAAAACGCTCCTCGCAGATCTCTCTGCACTGCAACTCAACCCCCTCATCCTCACTTCAACTCACTTAGCCGGCCACATCCTAGACCCAGTCTTCTCCAACTTAGAAGAACTCACCTCAGAGCCACCCCTTCCTATGGGATGGACAGATCATTCCCTTATTAAATTAGCCATTCCGGTCTACAAAAGCAGGCACAACACGGCACCGATCAGCCGTCTAAAAAGACCGTGGCATAAACTGTCTCATGATGACCTACACAAGACATTAGGGGACTTTCACCCTGACTCTAACGCTGACATCAACACTAACTACAGCACGTTTCACGAGTGGATTACGAGCGGACTAGACAGTCTTATCCCTGCTAAATGGACAAAAGGCCGTAACTCGCCATCGAACCCCTGGTACAACGACACACTCAAAAAACTACGAAAAGAGTGTAAAAAGGCAGAACGCCTTTGGCGTAGGGAATACAATAAAGAAGGAAAAAGTAAATACCTTTTGCTACAAAAAACGTACCATAAAGCCATCCGTGCTGCACGGACCGCCTTCTACGCCGACAAAATTGAAACTAGTCCCACCCCCGCGAAAGAAATTTTCAAACTCGTGCAAGAACTACAGAGCAGTAAAACATCCCCCCCTATGATCTCCTCTGAGCAACAGTGCGAAGAACTTGCTAAATTCTTCGTTGACAAAGTGCAGAAAATTTACACCTCCTTCCCCCAGCATGACCCTAATACCATTAGCTACCCCTCCGCTTCTCTTAGCTACTCGACTTTGACCTACATCCCAGAAATCTCCAAAGACACTCTTACTATACTTTGCAATAAAGTCAAGTCTGGCTCCCCCGCAGACCCTATGCGCCCGGCCCAATTCCTTGATTCTATCAACTTCTTTCTACCAGCGCTAACCGCCATCCTGAACCTCTCCTTTACTTCAGCGTGTGTACCATCTGCCTGGAAGCAAGCGTGGGTTTCACCTATCATCAAGAAACCCACCCTAGATCCATCTAAACCGGAGAACTTTCGCCCAATCTCCCTGCTTCCATGGCTTTCCAAACTCGCTGAAGCACATGTTAACAGCGCTCTATCCCAACATATGGTCAAAAACAACATTCTGGACCCTTCACAAAATGGGTTCAGACCAGGCCATAGCACTGAGTCTGCTCTTTTAGCCACCACAGAGCACCTCCGGACGATCTTGGATGCCGGTCAAGGTGCTGCGCTGATCCTCCTGGATCTCAGCGCGGCCTTTGACACGGTATCCCATGTCATCCTTCTTAAACGTCTGGAGACCTTTGGAGTAACGGGCCATGCCTTGGAGTGGTTCAGATCCTTCCTCGAAAACAGGTCCTTCCGAGTCTCTGCCCCCCCCTTTCTATCTAAACCCCACCCTATTGAACAGGGTGTCCCACAGGGCTCTGCGCTAAGCCCCTCTCTTTTTAATCTTTATGTTCAGCCTCTAGCGGCAGTAGCCAAAGAATGGGGCTTGACATTGGTATCGTACGCTGACGATACACAACTGGCCATTGCCCTCTCAGACGGACCTTCCAACCTTTCCTCTAATTTTAAAAACGGACTCTCTGCGGTCGCCCAATGGATGACCACAAACTGCTTACAACTCAACGGCGGAAAAACAGAGGTGCTTCTCCTTGGCAAAAACACCAGCCTTTGGAATGAGCAATGGTGGCCATCCTCCCTTGGTACCATCCCTCCCCCCAAAACCCTAGTGAAAAACTTGGGTGTCTGGATGGACGACTCACTCAACTTTCGAGCTCACACCAAGAAAGTTGCCGGCACCTGCATTGGCTTACTGAGAAGCCTTAGCCATATACTAAACTTCTTTGACGCAAAGACCCGCCAACTCATCATCCAAGCCACCATCCTCTCGCGTCTAGACTATGCCAATGTACTCCTTCTTGGCGCCAACAAATGTGAGTTAGCACGACTCCAACGCGTGCAGAACTCGGCCGCTAGAACTCTGGTCGGCCTTCCCCGCAGATGCTCAGCCAGAGCAACCATCAGGAAACTGCATTGGCTTCCGGTTGACTCCAGAATCAAGTTTAAGACCCTCATCACGACCTTCAAAATTCTCAAACTTAACACTCCCCCTCTGCTTCAACCCCTTCTCACTCCCTATGCGCCGTCACGGAACCTAAGATCCTCCAACCAAAACCTTCTCTGCGTCCCACGCATAAAACTCTGCCGCATGGGCGGACGCTCCTTCAGGTTCCTGGGAGCCAAGATGTGGAACGATCTACCACATCATATTCGCGAGATAGACAACCTATCTGCCTTCCGGAAGGCAGTGAAAACTCTTCTATTCCCTTGTCCGTAAACTTTCCTCCGTCCTCGGACCCTCTAGCTCAGGATCGGATCTGGGTTTCAGCGCCGGGACGCCTCATTGCCGGGGCAGCTGTTGCGCTTCACCAAAACAATAAGATAAGATAAGATAAGGTTGGCTCATGAGACGGAGAAAGAGAGGATGGCTCATGAGATAAGACTGAAAGAGATAGAGCTTCAGATCCTAAGAATTGGAGCACCAACTGTTCCTAATGGTGGCAGCCAAATCCAAGAGTCCACCAGGGAACCCAAACCTTACCTGCCAAAGGACATAGTAGCTAGCTATGGGGCGGGTGACGACATCGCCAAGTGGCTAGCAGCCTATGAGGTCTCGTTGAGGGCCCATGGGGTTCCAGTGAAGTACTGGGGAGGGGGATTGTATAAGTACATGCCTCCAGCTGGTAGGGATGCTTTATTGGCCCTCGAAGAGGATGAGCAGACCCATTACCCCACCATGAAACTGGCGCTCATCAGAAAGTTTGGACTAACACCTGAAAAGTACAGACAGAAGTTCAGGGGTAGTCACAAACTGGGCACACAGAATTGGGTGGACTTCCTGGACTATGCAAAGAAGGCACTGGAAGGTTGGATTCAGGGCAGTGAAGTAAGGAACTACGAGGAGCTGTTTGACCTAGTACTGAAGGAACACCTACTCGAGAAATGTTTCCCTGAACTGCGGCAACACCTGGTGGATAGCAAGCTGACCAGCCCCCGGAAGCTTGCTGAGGAGGCGGACATTTGGGCTAGTACCCGGGTGTCCACAAGGGGGACTGGAGGGGATACTCAAAAGGCCGGACAGGGCGCCCCCCAGAAGAAAGAAGGAGGGGAAAAGAAAAAGGAGTTCTCCAAAGGCCCCCAAAATAACTTCCAAGGGAAGGGAACAGGATTCACCTCTAAGGCTAACCCACCCAGAAACCCTAATCCTGGCCAGAGTCAGCAGCCAAGGGTTGTCCATTGCTATGAGTGCGGTGGCGTTGGACACTATAAAGGAGATCCGAAGTGTCAGAAACGATCACCCCCTCCCACTGGAGGAAAGCCCCCCGGAGTAGCTAGTGTAGTGCTCGGGGAGGAGATGCCCTTAACTAAGGGAAGGGAGTGGGCGGGTGTCACTTTAGTGTCCCTGGGAGAACGGGAGATGGTTCCTAAGATCCAGGTGCCCGCAAATACCGCAAAGTATGGGCAGTGGATCACCATCAACGGCCAAAGAGGGGAGGCTCTGAGAGACACAGGAGCCAGTATGACTATGGTGCGTAGCCAACTGGTGTCTCCAGAGCAGGTAATTCCCGATGTACTCCACCCAGCCGCGATGGCTGACGGCAGAACAGGTCACTATCCAGTGGCCGAGGTTCCCTTTGAATGGGGGGGGGTTGCAGGTTCACTTCGAGTTGCCGTAAGCCCTGCCGTGCCAGTCGATTGTCTGCTGGGCAATGACATGGAGCACAACGCTTGGAAGGAGGTGGAATACCGGACTCACACCGAGATGCTGGGTACACCTGACTGGGCCTGTGTTAGCACAAGGTCCGAGACTACCCGAAGAGGGAGTTCATTCCGGCTGGAGCCTGGAACAAAGGCCCAGCCAGCTGCCAGTCAAGGGAAGAACCGAGGACAGGAGGAGCCTGCCTCGGCGTCTCCACCCCGTAGGACGGATAGGCCACCGGAGGTGGTGGGCCAGGAGTCTGCGGAGGGGGACGTTACCAACCTGGAGGACTTACCCATCCCGGCCGAGTGGCACGTGGAGGGAGGCCCGTCCAGGGAGGAATTCTGCCAGGGGCAGAGGGAGTGCCCTACCCTTGAGGGGCTGAGGCGACAGGCCGAAGCCCAGGCAGCAGGGAACGTTGAAGGGAACTACAGTGTTTACTGGGAGGATGGCCTCCTCTACAGTGAACCCAAGGCACCCCTACATGGATCGTCACGAGCCTTGGTAGTTCCTCAACGTTATCGAGCCTTCCTTCTGGAGTTGGCTCACGAGATACCATTGGCAGGACACCTGGGGCAAGACAAGACCTTCGCCCGTCTTGTCCCACACTTTTATTGGCCTCAGATGAAAGTGTCGTCCGATACCTACTGCCGGACATGTGTGTCTTGCCAAGCCAGTGGGAAAACAGGGGTGAAGCTGAAAGCTCCCCTGGAACCACTTCCTGTCGTTAGCACCCCCTTTGAAAGGGTGGGCATCGACATTGTGGGTCCATTAGATCCACCAACTACAGCTGGTCACAGGTTTATCCTGGTTCTGGTGGATCATGCCACACGGTACCCAGAGGCAATACCTCTGAGGACCATAACAGCACCTGTTGTGGCTAGGGCCCTGATGGGAATCTTTACCCGAGTGGGTTTTCCCAAGGAAGTTGTGTCCGACAGGGGGACCAACTTCATGTCAGCGTATATGCGGGCAATGTGGAAGGAGTGTGGAGTGACCTACCGGTTCACGACTCCTTACCACCCCCAGACCAATGGTCTGGTGGAAAGGTTTAACAAAACCTTAAAAGGCATGATCAGAAGTCTGCCTGAAAGCCTGCGGAGGAAATGGGACGTCCTCCTACCCTGTTTACTTTTTTCATACAGGGAAGTGCCACAGAAGGGAGTGGGCTTCAGCCCCTTCGAGCTTCTGTATGGGCACCCTGTACGTGGACCTCTCAACCTGGTGAGAGACGGATGGGAAAGAACTCCCAGAAAGCTTCCCCAGGATGTGGTGAGCTACATGCTGGCCTTCCGGAGCCAAATGGCTAAGTTGTGGAAGCAAGCTTCTGACAACTTGGAAGCCAGCCAAGCAGTAATGAAGGCGTGGTATGACCACAATGCTCACCCGGTGGAGTTGGAGCCTGGCCAGAAGGTGTGGGTGATCGAACCAGGAGAGCTTAGTGCCCTCCAGGATCGCTGGTCAGGACCCTTTGAGGTGTTGGAGAAGAAGGGTAAGGCTACCTACTTGGTGGACCTGAAGACCCCTCGTCAGCCCCTGCGGGTGCTGCATGCCAACCGCCTCAAACCCCACCACGAGAGGCCCGAAGTCATCTTGATGATGGTGACTGACGGAGGAGAGGACGTGGAAAGCGAGCCTCTCCCTGATCTGTTTGCGTCTCAAGAAAAGGATGGGTCGGTGGAGGGAGTGATTCTCTCCCCATCTCTAACTCCTGAACAGCAGGAGGACTGTCGCCAGGTCCTGGGGCAGTACTCTTCGTTGTTCTCCCTTGTCCCGGGTAGGACTCACCTGTGCGTCCATGACGTGGACACAGGAGACAGCCCACCTGTGAAGTCCAAGATCTACCGGATGTCAGACAAGGTGAAGGCCAGCATTCATAGTGAGGTCACTAAGATGCTGGAGCTAGGAGTGATTGAACCTTCTAGCAGCCCCTGGTCCAGTCCGGTGGTGTTAGTACCAAAAGCTGCACCACCGGGTGCCCAACCAGAACTGAGGTTCTGTGTGGACTACCGGGGACTGAATTCAGTGACAAAAACTGATGCTCATCCGATCCCTAGGGCGGATGAATTAATTGACCGGCTGGGAGCTGCCCAATATCTAAGTACCTTTGACCTTACTTCAGGGTACTGGCAGATCTCGTTGACTGATGGAGCAAGGGAAAGGTCAGCCTTCTCCACGCCCAATGGCCACTACCAGTTCTGTGTGATGCCCTTTGGGCTCAAGAACGCACCTGCCACGTTTCAGCGCCTGGTAAACCAGATCCTCACCGGAATGGAGAGTTTCTCTGCTGCTTATCTGGATGACATAGCCGTCTTCAGTAACAGCTGGGAGGATCACTTGCGTCACCTGCAAGCTGTTCTCCAGGCCCTGAGACAAGCTGGATTGACGATCAAGGCCAGCAAGTGCCAGATCGGGCAGGGGTCGGTAGTGTACCTTGGACACTTGGTGGGTAGGGGAACGGTGCAACCCCTCCAGGCGAAGATCGAGGCCATCATGGCCTGGGAACCCCCCAAGACACAGACTGAGGTCCGAGCATTTTTGGGCCTCACGGGATACTATCGCCGCTTCGTGAAGGGGTACGGTACCATCGTAGCCCCTCTCACGGAGCTCACGTCCAAGAAACAACCTCGACGGGTAGTCTGGACGGAGGCTTGTCAGCAAGCCTTTGAGAGATTGAAGAAAGCCATGTGCGAGGCCCCGGTCTTAAGGGCCCCAGACTTTTCCAAGAAGTTCATTGTCCAGACAGATGCATCAGAACATGGCATTGGGGCAGTGTTATCGCAACTCAACGAAGAGGGCCTGGATCAACCCGTGGTCTTCCTATCCCGGAGACTACTTCCCAGGGAACAGAAGTGGAGTGCAATAGAGCGCGAAGCCTTTGCAGTGGTATGGGCTCTGAAGAAGTTGCGGCCATACCTGTTTGGAACGCACTTCCTGGTTCAGACCGACCACAGACCCCTTCGTTGGCTGATGCAAATGAAGGGGGAGAATCCCAAGTTGTTGAGGTGGTCTATTTCCCTACAGGGGATGGACTTTCAGGTGGAACATCGGCCTGGAGTGGACCACGCCAATGCAGACGGTCTCTCAAGGTATTTCCGCCTTAGTGATGAGAACTCCCAAGGGGTTGGGTAGCTCTCCCCACTTTCAGCTGGGGGGGACGCGTGTTAGACCTGTCAGCCCTTTGGGTGGTCCCTCCTCATCATTATTTATTTTGTCCCACTTTTGCCTCAAACCCTGTTTGAATTTTTCCTTTTTGGGAACCACCAGACTTTTTCGTTTTGCTACAGATTCAGGGAGCCATTTTATCTACCCCTGAAACTTCTGTCTGAGGGCCTGGAGCACAAAATGGTGGCCACCTGTGACATCACCAGCATCCACTGGAACCTACCAGCACCTTCCAGAACATTCCAGGAGCTTCCAGAACCCTGTGACCGTTGGAGGCGGTTTAGAATGTTGGGAGGACAAGAGAGGCAGTTGGCAGTTGGAGCTGGCAGTTGGCACCTGACTGGTGAAGGGAGAGGAGCACAACAGTGAAGGAGGAAGGAGTGAAGCAGCAGGGGTGGAAACTTGTGCCTGGAGTGGGGTCCATAAACCCACCCTTGATACTAGTCCCTACTGATGGATCCCAGCCTATAGCCCTGTGTGGGAAGAAGACAGAAAAACTCATCCTAAGGACCTGAACAGCAGGAACAGGCCTTAGAAGCAGAAAGCAGCAAGATCCTGACCTGGAAACTGGTTTCCCTGGAGTCCGGCGTCGAGTAGCCTAAGACCTGGAGCCCGAGGTGGAGAAGCGGCGCTGACTGAAGAAGCAGACGTCGTACCCGGAGCCGCCTGAGGTCGTGAGAGGGCGCCGACGGAGGTCGTGAGGAATACCAGAGGTCGAGGAGGAAGTGAACCGAGGTCGAGCGAGCGGCGTCATCGGAGGAGTGAAGTCCGCCCTCCGGAGTCGTCGGAGACCGAGGTAGAGGTGAACCGGAGGTCGGGAGTGAGGATCGCACTCCGGAGTCGCCCGGAACCTGAGAGGAGGAGCACCGGAGGTCGGGGGTGAGGATCGCACCCCGGAGTCGCCGGAAGTCGACATCGAGGCCAGGCCGGCCGACGTCATCGGAGCCGAGAGCGCCATCGGACCGGAGCCGCCCGAAGTCGACACCGAGTAGAGACTGCCCGACGCCGTCGAATCGGAGGTCGAGATTGAACCGAGGCCGCCGACATCGGACCGGAACCGCCTACCGGCGTCGTCAAAGAACTGACATTGTGCCGAGGCCGCCGAGACCGAACCGGAACCGCCTCACGGCGTCGACACGACTCCAGCGGCGTCGGAACATCAGAAAAAGGGCAGTAAGTGGAGTAGAGGGCGCCTAAGGCCCTGTGGAGACCTGAGAGACTGCTCTAAGGGGCTAGGGAGGTGCTGAAACCCACCTGACTGTGCCTGGGGTGAACTGGGACTAACCTAGAGAGGTTGTGTGGAGAAGGAAAGCCAGGGCATTGGTATTCCCCCCTTTGATATACCTCAGTTTAGGCCTCAGCCTTGTCCCAGCCAGGGAGTAGCCTCCCCCCTCAAGCCTTCCACAACCCTACAAGCTGTGCCTGGGCCAAATCAGCCCTTAAGAAGTGAAGTGTCATCTGATTATATGAGGGGTGCTGTATACTTGTAATTATTTATTGGGGATACTGTATTTATTGAGTTTTTTACCTATTTATTGCTGCACTATATTTATAGGTCCACAGGACTTGTTGGTGTACAATATTTATTGATACAGTATTTATTGCCTCAAAGTATTTAATTGTCTGTATATATTGCCCTTGTATTTATGCCCTGTTATTTATGATCACCCCTATTTATTTCATCAAACAGCCGATATTTATTTGACCTGCACTAATTGAAACTTGTATATTGTGATTGACCTATTTATTTTTCCAATCAGCAACTAAGAGAAAAAGATAAAGAAAGAATATTTTCATAATTTTTACGGTGTAGAGTCGTTTTTGGAACGGATGCACGCATGGTTCTTGTATGGGTATATTGTATGCTTAGCACTGCGCCTGTTTCCTGACCACTCGAGCCAAGCTACCACAGTGTGTTCGAGGAGTCCACCACCACCCTGCGGAGTGGGGGTGGGCTGTTTCCAACAAGCACATCATGACTAACTGTGTCGAAAGCTGCGCTTAGATCAAGGAGGATCACTGCCACTGATCCTCCCTGATCCATCATCCTCCTGGCTTCTTCGGTTACCGCCAGTAAGGCAGTCTCCGTCCCATGTTTTGGTCGGAAGCCAGTCTGGGTGATGTCTAGCAGCTGATTAGACTCCAGGAAAGCCATAAGGTGGATGTTGATGTGCTTCTCCAAGATTTTACTTATCCATGGGAGCAGGGAGATGGGACGATAATTACTGAAATCGTCAGGGTCCAGATTGGGCTTTTTAAGCAAGGCACGGACCATGGCCTGCTTCCAAGGTGCTGGGACAACGCCTGCCGTGAGAGAGGTGTTGAGAAGGTCCTTGATGGTGGGAAGGACCGTCTGGATGACCGACATCATGGCCTTAGGAGGGGCAGGGTCGCAAGGAGATCCAGATTTCACCTGCCGTGCTAGTGACTCAACAGCGTCCTGCTCCAATATGGGGAAACATTCCAAATTGGCCATGGGTTGGGGGGGAGATTCCACATGGCAGGGCTGAGTTTGAGAAGTCTGATATGCGTCAGCAGCAGAGAAGGAGGAATATATTTGAAGAACTTTTTGATGGAAGAACGTTACTAAGTTGTTACAGTGTAGTAGAGTGTTATCCAGTAATATGGGTGACGGGGGAGGTTTGATAAGGCTTTTTACTACTTTAAAAATTTCCTTAGGTTTGGGTTTGGCCTGCAGAATTTGAGCGGATAAATAGGTAGCTTGAGCGAGTTTAACCTCATTTTTATAAGCTCTAATAGCCTTTCTATACCGTATTTTCTCACTTGAAAGAAAATCAAGTCGCCATCGTCTCTCAATTTTCCTACAGTCCCTCTTTTTTTCCCTGAGTTCCTCAGAGAACCAGGGGGTGGATTTTTGCAAACGTTTGGTGGTGATTTTTTGGAGGGGAAGGATGGTCTCAAGAGAGCGAGAGATCCATTGGAGAAGTAAGTTTCTGTCCTAAAGTAAGATGTACACCAGAAGGAGAACAATATATCGTAGCATGCATTCTTTTCAATAAGTCCAAACCCAACAGATTCTCACCGCAACCATTCGTCAAAAGAAGCGTAGCGTCCAAATCGTAAGGGCCAATTGAAATAGGCAAAGGGCAAGAAACCGGATTACGAACAGGGGCGCCAGAAAATCCTACAGATACATTTGTTAAGCCGGACAAAGGTGCCCCAGGGAGTGTAGAATGAATGATAGCACTTCTCATCGCCCCAGTATCTAGAAGAAATGGCTCTGAAACACCCATTGTAGTGACATTAACATAAGGTCCATTATGATCTACTGGAACCGACACAACTCCCTTACTTTGTCCAAGGCTGTCCTAGTTAGCATGAAGACTTTCATTCTCGCCTTCAATATAATGGTCTTCATTGTAGTACTGTGTAGACCTAACATTTTGCTGATCAAAGTAATTCACGGAATTAGGAGGAGGAAGGGCACGCTGTTCTTGAGTCAACACACCTCGACCTCTACCTCTATTTGCTGACTGGAGGCCACCACGACCTCGTGGAGCAGATAATGCTCCATTGCGCTGCAATAAAACCGGACAACTATTCTTAAAATGACCTTCCTCTCTACAATAGGCACATTGATTAGGTCCTAACAAAGGTCGCGGAATATATGGCTCAGGTTTTTGATACAACCTCTGAAACTGCGGAGGCTGTTGAAACTGAGGCTGAACATAGCGAGGAGGATAAGCTTGTTGCAAGAGAACCTTCGTTTTGAATTCTTTCGTCTTTTTCTCTTGCTTTTCTTTTTCTTCTTTATCTCCGTTCTCATAATATTGTGCAGCAGCCAATATCTGGGCAGAAGAAGAAACAGCCCATAAACTTTCAGAATCTTTCAATTTGTGTGACAGCTCGGGAAGCAAATTAAATACTAATTTTGTCCACAAATAATCGCTGTCCACCCTCTGTAGCCATTTCTTGACCACTGTGATCAATAAATGTCTCCTCGAAATGAGTAAAGAAATCAGAGACACTTTCATATTTCTTTTGTTTGCATGCCACTAATTTATCCCAATTAACTCTCAAGGCAGGCATCATCGTTTTCATTAATGTAATAATCCTACCAGGGAGTTCTGAAACCAAAGCATCAGGTTTAGCACCACCCACTTGAGCTGCATCCACGGCAGTTATAGCAGCCCAATCACCACCTAATGCTTGAACATGATTCTCTCTACGAATCTTAGCCCATAATGCTTGTGGGACTACATTTCCCATCAACATATCGATATCAGCTAGATTCATGATGCAAGCATCAACCGTCTGTGATAATTCTTTATAATAACCCGCAGGGTTTTTATGAGGATCCGGTAGAGTCTGTATAAGTGCTAAAACTTCAGATCTCTTCCAGGGGACATGTACCCATATACGTTGAAAATGAGCGAGAATAGCTGGATTATTACTTTGAGCTGCAATCTCTTCCTTCCATACTGGAGGAACCTCTCTCATGGGATAATTTTTCAGTGTCAGTCTAACCGACGGATCGGAATCAAGGAAAGTCTGAGAGGACAATAAGGTTCTAAAGGTAATAAGTGTCCTTACAGCGTTTTCAACCTTGGAACCCACAATAAGTCCTTTACCAAAGTCAGCCTGAACATCTAACAGACCCTGTGGAACCGAATTCAAATTCACATCCTCCCATTCTTTAATGAGAGTATCACACATTACATTGAAAACATATCTTTGCGTAGGCACATTCCATTGTGAGAAGGTAGGCATAATATCGGGCACACTGTACTGGGGACCCCTTACGATCCATTTACATGCGAGAGAGTCCAAATGTTCTCGTTCTTCGGCAGCTGGGAATTGACTACGAGATTGTCTTCGAGCAAAAGCCGGAGATACATTTAAAGCTTCAAAGAAAGGAGATAGAATACCAGAGACAGTGTCCGTGAGTCGCCTACGCACAGACGGAGAATTGAACATGAGGATAGGGGACAAGGTATTAGGCGAACTAACAGAAGGAGAAGCGGTAATTGCAGGAGGAGCAGAAGGCAAAGGAGATCGAAGATCAGGAGATGAGGGCAAAGAAGTCGAAGTTAAAGGCAAAACTGGTAGAGGCGGTAATACTGGAAGGGGCAAATGCGGAAGAGCCGGAACAGGCGGAGGTACTGCTGGCGGCTGAACAGGCTGTAATAACTGGGGTGCATTGGCACCTTGTGCATAGGGCGGAGGCAATCTCAATAAATGAGACATTAGGGGATCTTCTTCTAAATCTTTTTTGTTATCGGAAGGGGAAACAGGCAACACCGGATAGCATTTATCTATCGTCATACGATGCTGTCTCTCTGAAATTTCCATCGCATTATCTATTTCATCATCTTTGAATTGTTGGGCAGCCTGTATAATTGTCATACCCTGTGCTTTCCTATCTCGTTTTGTTTGCTTAATTTCTCTCTGTTTGGCTTCCTTACGCCAAAGGCGGAAAGAGTCAAACATTGCCGGCCGGGCTTTTCTTTTGAATAAAACTGCTTCCAAATTATCTAGCACATCAGACTCAAAACTACCATTTTCTGGCCATTTTAAAACACCATCTTTCATCGTGTATCGGGTCCATGCCTCGTTAAAGGCAATGGGGCCAACACCATGTTTTGAATAGAGCTCATATGTGGGAGTTCCAACCGAAGGAATCGGACAAGAGTCCTCAAGCCGGGAATCCCTATTACAACCAAAGCAACAAAGTTTTCCAAACTTAGTCAGACCAGGCATCTCGTGATTTCACCGGACTGTTCACAAACTTCAAGGGGGTAAAACTCAGTTTACGCAGCACAAATGCACTTACCCCTCGGCTTTGGCTATTGCAATAGTCGAATCTAAGGACCAAAGAAACAAAGGAACAAACAAACAAAGGACCAAAATTGTGGGAGTGACCCACCAAATACTTAACTAAGGATGTCTTCATACGCCAACAGAGGCCCGTCTATCGTCTCGCCTTACCATACATCACCAAAAGAAGGGCCAAGGCAGGGCGGCAGTCAGGGCAGCAGTCGTCAGTAGCCGTCAGGAAGGAGTAACCACACTGCAAAAGACCTTCGGACCACTTTCGACATACAGGGGTCGCTTGACGTGGCTCGCAAATCCTCCAGAATTTTCTTGCGGGGTTCCTCCCGACCTTCAGGCAGAACCACTACCACTGAAGCCACCCCACGTTGGGCGCCAGTTGAAGAACCAGAACCTTATGGGCCTGGCGGCGCAGGGTACGCCTTAATCTCCGGGGTTCACCTGCTCAGCTACACAGAGACACGGGACACTCTGTCAGGCGTTAAAAGATTGGATTTATCAGCTGCAGCTAGTACAGTTATCCCAGAAGTACACAAGGTAGGTTCTCAGGAGACTGCCACTTCACTCCGTGGCGCACAATCTTATATAGTACATATGTGAAATATACATTAACCAAACACACACCTAAAACATATAAAAAGCGCCAATAAGAACGGTTGGAAAACAGAACAGAACCAATAGGAAAGGTTTGAAAATAAAGTATCAAGTAACTCGAAGAAGCCTCTCCTCCAACTGTGTTTGTCACCCCTCCCCACGAACTAATTCATTAACAGGTTTGTACCCGACTCGCAGGTGGCGAGATACGTTTGTGTGTTTTGGAGGACAGTTGTGAAATGAGAGAAAACCAGCAGAGGACAGCGAAGGCCAGACGATAAGATAAAGTCAGAAGAGAATAGTGTGAACCAACAAATAGTTGAGACAGGGATTAGGAAAACCAGACGGGGATTAGTGTACTCGGCCAGTCCTAACACCAGCTTTGTAAATAGAGGCAGAAGGCTTATTTCGACACGATGCTGCAGGAAAAGCAGAAAAGACTTTGTTCGGCGTGCTGCCTGAGTGAGGGCAACACAAAATGGCGGCGGAGCACAAAATGGCGGGTCGATTCAATCACGATCGAAAATCGAATTTTCTCACTGCTTAACCCAATACTTTCCTCCTCGAAGACGGAATTACATGAATTCTTTCGGAATGTACACTTGAGACTCTATTTCAATAAAATCCCACCTAGACCCCATTTTTCCAACAGGGGACTGAGCCCATCATCACATTTGAAATCTCCTTCTCACCTCATGTCCCAGAAGTGCCTGCTTTTGAACAAGTAGTGTTGAGAGACATGATGAATCTCCTTTCCAAAAAGGAATATGTGAAATACAATATATCCAAAATGGAACGAGAAGCCCTTGAATAAGAAATAAGGATATTGTGATGAAATCAGTTGATAAGGGCAGGGCTATAGTGGTGTAGAATACCGCTGACTACAAAACAGAGATCCTTTTTCAGTTGGAGGTTGAGGCCAATTATAACAAGCACTTGCAGTGCAATAAGTCTCGCATTTGCGAGAGTTTGAGCTATTGGCATTGTAAATGATAATGCCTTTTATTTATGTGTTTATAAAACCTGCAATCGGCTTTTACGCACCGCTTGCAGGTTTTGTAAACACATAAATAAAAGGCATTATCATTTACAATGCCAATAGATCTAACTCTTGCAAATGCGAGACCTATTGCCCTGCAAGTGCTTGTTTCAGAACGGATCTGTACCCTGCTGCAGCTGGGAGATGCTAGCATGTGCACTTTGAGCACAGAAGGCAGTGACCCCATTCCAGTCCTTCCCCTTATTAGTAAATAATGATCTGTTTAACCATAGTGCTTGAAAACTCTCAAAAATAAAATAAGCAAGGATACTGCAGCTGAGAGATCCCACTGTGATAAAGAGGAAAAGGTGAGTGTTTGGCAAGCAGAAAGGAGATACAGCGTTAGCAGCCAGTGCTGTCATTTGTTCCTGCCAGGCATGTGGGCCTGTGGGCCTGTTTATTTATCAATGGCAACCCGTTGTATTTCAAGATGCCACATCTTAATTCTTCAAAAACAGCCGTGCAAACCTCGCCATGCAGCAAAACACCCATGCAAGCAGGACAAATTTATATAATATGCACCTCGGCCAGCTATCTGCAAGCACTCACACCTCCAGGTGGGCAGTGGTTTGTTTTCAATAAAAAAAACATTGCAAATTAAATTATATTTATATATATGGACTTACTGTAAGCAAATATTATTAGAAATGGAATGAGCTGGACAATAAATATATCTGCCAGGCAGTGCATGCACTGGTCTGCAACTGTAAACAAACTGAATCCATTAACTATCTCAATGCGAAAAGCAAGGCCACGGTGGCCCGTGAAGCGGGCGCGCTGGTTAATTAAGTACAATACGCATTGGTCATGACCAGACTCACAGCTTGAGAATGGGTGTCTGGATAAGATTATAAAAGGAAAAATAAAAAAAGCAATCACCTATTGTTACCGAAATCTGTGGGCCCCATGATCCCCATTGTAGGTGCTTCCTTGGAACAGTCCATCAGACGTCCGGGGCTAGACATCATCTATCATGTGTGAACTTTTGGAAAAGCGATGGGAAATGTTGCATCTGAGAGGTCACTTCCCCCTGTCGTTGTATTTACTTCTGCCCGGTAGAGAGCATGTTCGCTCGCGCTGGTATTTGGTGTTTGAAGAACTCCCGCTGCTCTTTGAGACCCTCCTATTTCAGTCTAAGTCGAACCAGTGAACTACATAGATGTGTCTTTGTGCGGCTTGGGAAAGACGCATTGCAAATGCTTGTTTAGAAGGCAACTGCGCAAATTCTGGCTAGTCAGACCCAATGCGGGTGTGCACTGGAGCAAACAAAATGTTTGCTTCTCCCTAGCTAACTCTGCCCCGGGAGTATACAAACAATCTTGTTTCTGTAGGGTGCTTTAAAGTAAAACGGATCTTGCCTTGGTTAAGCATAGTTGTGTCAGCCTCACTTTCACAGTCGGCTAACTTTATTCAAATAGTTTATTCTTGAACAGTTTCTTTATGTTAAGTGTTGTTTCTTGACCCTACCTTCAGGAGATGTTGAATAAATACACAAACAATTAAAAAAGGAAGATTCATGATTCTGAAGGGTAATTGTTCGTGGCTCTTTAAGGATTATTTTTAGGAGACGACGCAGATGGCAATTAACTGCAAGAGAAATTCTGAAATGTTAAGGAAGGTAATTTGTGAGTGTGTGCCTCGCTCATCCATTCCCAGCTGTCAAGGCTGGCGGGCGCCTAAATTACATAAAATCATCAGATGACAAAGCCCCGCTTCTATATTGACATTATGCGTCCATTTTGAGAAAATAAAGGTGATTGTGGAAGCAGAGGAATCAAAAGCTATAGCTGATCAAGCAGTAGGTAAAACAAATGCCTTCTCAATGGCATGTTTAAGGTTGTATGCGGAGCGCTGCGCTCCTATTTAAAGTATACAGCCTGCATCAGTTGCTAGGCTGAAGGAATGGTGAAAGTTGCCAGAGAAACCACTTGCATTCTTTGGAAGACAACCTCCTCTCTGATAGTCGCTGTTGTTTGTAAAGTGCAGATGTTGCCTACACACAGAAAAAGAAAGTGAACGACTGGTGTGCGCTCACTGAGGAAAACAAGCAGGCAGCGAAGCCGCGAAAGTGAAAGCATTTGGAACCTGACACAAAACAGATGGCAGGCTGCGTGCACTGCTGAAGCTGCTGACTTTGGAGCTGGAGAAGAGGGTTCAAACCTCGGCATGGGCTGCATTATTTAATTATTAAAAAATAAACAGTGATCTCGGAGTGGGGGTGGAGAGAGACAATTTAAAAAAATAAAACACATGGAGGGGGAGACAAATACAATTTTAAAAAAACACGGTTGAGAGGGACAAATGTAGCATCTGAAACCAAATCCATCAAACAGTGTGAGGAGGTGGCTCAACAAATAAAGCTGCTGACTTTGGAGCAGGAAAACAGGGTTCGAGCCTTGGTGTGGGCTGCATCATTTAAGCGTAATTTAATTATGAATAAATTAAACGTAAATAAATAAACCGGGTCGGGATTAGTGCAGGAAGCTGCCAGATGTGGAAGTGCTGCCGGTGTGAATGAGAGGACCCAGATGATTTTCTAACTGCCTTCGCATGGCTGAAATGAGAGTAAACAGTCAGGATTATTGCAGAAAAAATTCACCGCGATGCGCCCAGGAGCTCTAACTACATTTCACGAGTCTCAAGATCCTGGACCATTTTTAAATCATTATCAAGAGTTTCCACACGCCCAGAAAATGTAAGCCTCGATTAACACTATGAATTGAAGAACAGATAATGGACATCTGTCTGCAGCACAACTGAGAGCCCAAACCAAACCAAGTCCGAGTCCTGAAGAGAATCCCAGAATTGTTGGGGGTTCAACACGCGTTGCCTGTTGAGTGTGGGGGATGGTAGAACAGGGTGTGCCACGAGGGGACTGAATAGAAATTATTTCCCCCTTGTTCTAGGTTGTCAACACCCTCAAGTAGGATTTGCATCCCCACCCTCCCACAGGGAGGACAGTAGACATGTGTTTTTGAATGAGCAATTGTCCCCCTTGTGTTTTCAGTGCAAATGCAGGACTGGTTTAATTTCAGACTGGCACACATAATTTATCGATGTTTTTCTTGTGATCATTGGTTTGTTGTATATATTTTTGTCACAAATAACGTTTGTTATGTGTTGTATATATTGTCTCACAAAAGAAATGGTTCTAAATCACGCATACAAACGTGTTGCAATTGTGGGATTTACTAATGTGGTGTTTCCTTTTAAAAGATATGTCCAATTGAATTATCAAAACTAAGCAGAATAAATGCTCAAAAACCTCAGAATTAGTGGTCTCAGGTTTATTGCGAATATTTTAAATAAACCTCCCTTGACACCTTTCTGTGATTTCAATATTTGGGTGGTCCAGTCTGGGGAGTATAGGACCCAAGCTTTCCTTATTTTCAATAAATGTGGACATGCGAGCAGCAAAGAAAAAAAGTAGTCCCTAAATAAAAATATAACAGCCAGCAGCGTAAGTTAACTGTAGTTGGTCGATGCTGCTTCCTCCAGAAACGGAAGTAAAGGGCAGTGATGTATCGGACCAAAAGCCAACAATAAGCAAGAACAGCCATGCCAGATTCCACCAATGGCAAGCGACAAAACAAAGACAAATACAATGGGTGGAGTTTCAGTAGTAATACTGATTACTTGATGCCTCGTAGAGGCAGCGCAAGCCCTGCCTATGCGAGACCTAAAAAACTGAAAGGCGACTCCACGGGTGAGATATTGGGATCCATTAAGAGAATCACTGACCAGGGCCTCAATCAAGGTTTCCTCAGCGAATTAGAACATGAGTTTCTAAACAAGAAACAACCTAGAATGCCAACTATATATACCTTGCCCAAGATTCACAAAAATATGGAAAAGCTACCAGGAAGACCAATAGTGTCCAGATGTGGCTCTATACTGGAACCCCTTTGCAAGTACATATATGTTTTTTAAAGCCCAGTGCTGAATCAGCGGTAGCTTACCTGGAAGAGGTGCGGTGCAGCGGCCAGGGCGGCTGTCTCCAGAACTCGGGGGCTTACGGTTCAATTGCTAGTGGCAGGTTAGCCCAGCACCTTGTGACTGTGGGCAATAGCTCGCTTAATCTTCCTGACAGCCACCAGCGCCGGGACACCTCTCCGTCGGTAGCTGTGTACTTTACAAATGCTGGTATTTCTATTTCTATTTTACATGAAGGATACAAATCAAACCATCAAACTAGTGGACAGCCTTGTATTCAATCCATTTGAACAGCTGTTAGTTATGATGGACATTACTTTACTCTAACAATCCCCAGAAATCAGCTATGGAGATGAAAAGAGAAGAACAAAGAACCCAGCATGGACAGGTTCCCACGGACTTCATAATAAACCTCTTAGAGATTAGATTGCGATGACTAAAAACTTTTTAGTTTTTCAAGGAAACTACTATGTCCAGATCGAAGGGGTGGCCATGAGAGCAGGGTTTTCTCCAGATTTGGCAATTTTGTATATGGACCACTATGAGAAGAAACACATTTTTAATACGAACAGCCGATATAGCATAGTGCTGTGGAGATGATATATCAACAATGTGTTGTTGATATGGTCAGGTGCTGAAGAAACCTTGGACAATTTCCATGACTGGCTTGGCTCCAGATCAAGTACATCCAGTTTTCCCTTGAGCTTAATTGCAGAACCATACATTTTATAGCTATCACCATCAAAGAGAAAGAGAGTCTACTCCACACCACACTATATAGGAAAGACAGCGAAAGAAACATGGTGCTACAGTACTCAAGCAACAATCCTAGTAGTGCGAGGGACAACTTACCTTTCGTACAATTCCTCAGACTTCAAAGGAACTGCTCTAAGAAATCAGATTTTTTGCAAAGAATCAAATGAATTACTCAACTGACTAGCAGACAGAGGCTACCCAAAACGTTTGTTAAAGAAGTCACGTAAGAGAGCTTGGTTCTGTTCTAGAGAGGTTCTCTTGGAGCCTAAACAACATGTTGGGGCACCTCATGAAAGAATAATCTGCGTAACTACATTCTGCACACACAGCAATGAGATTTAAAACATCATAAATTGACATTGGTCACTAGTAGCAGATGAGGTGTAAACTCCAGAGGTACCTGTGCATGCCTTCAAGAAAGGCAAAAGCATGATAAACCATAGTATGAGATCCCTCTTGACTGGACCCACAAGGACCAATCTTCTGATGCAGTGGAACATGCCCCAGATTAAAGGATATTTCAAATGTGGGTGATGTAAAGCATGCACTTTGCCAATAGAGACCAATCCCTAACATACAACGATCACACCTACTCACTTAAAGAGCACACTAATTACAATAGCGTTGATGTAATATATTTAATCATGTGCCCTTGTGACTTCCTGTACATAGGCCAGACCAGGCAAAAAGTAAAGGTGTGCATATTACAACATTGCAGCAGAATCAGGTGTAAGGTTCAGGCACCACTTGTTGAGCATTTTAACACATTTGGACACCCTGCAGAAAATCCGAAATGGTCAGTTACAGAAAACGCCAGTGCCAACCAGAGGGGAGGAAATTTCATCAACATTCTGATCTTATGGGAGTGCAAATGGATACACAATCTGGAAACAGTGGCAAAGGGTTTGAACGAATATGAGGAGATTTCCAGACAGATCTCCACCCCCTGATACTAGAATTCCCTCAATTATGTACATGATTTCTTTGTGAATATAACCTTGCACTGAATATGCCTTAAGGATACCCCTCCTTAGGGGTTCGGTAACCTCTAATCAACACAGAAGAAGCAGCTTATTCAGGTTTCACAATTATGCGTGTTTTTTTGTTTTTTCTTTATTATGTATAATGTAAAATGTAAGTGTATATACCTTTTAAATGTAATCTTTGAACAAGCCACCTCTTCTGTCCATCTCACATGGCTCTGACCATTTAACATTTCAAAGCTTTGTCTGTGGGATATCTGCCCTCTTTATATCTGTATGGGTTTTATTCTGATGACCTGGTTCATGGGCGTCCGTCTGTCAATTTCCATACAAGAACCGAGGCCATGTTGATGAAAGGCATCTTTGTGATGAGTCACGATCGGGCCGACTTGCACGTTCACCCCGATGCTCATATCATCCGATAACCGGGCGTTCAGGCTGCAGAACTGTCAGTTGGGGTCAGATGACCCAGAGAAGTAAGGGCAGGAGTGGGATCGCTCCCCCACAGTTTCTGTCACGTGCCTTTTTTAACTAGTGGACACGGGAGACTGATGGCCTTGTTAATATCTTGTTTGATTACAGAAACGGATACTATTGATTCGTTGTTTGATGGCTACAACCCTTTTGGTTTTGTTTCTACTTAATGAGTGATGAGGGTGAGTCTATGCTTCTGGGCACTATTCTTTACTATAAATAAATTACTTTAGACACATAGAGTCTTCAAGGGATTATTATTATGTTTACTTATTTGCAACCTGTTCCATTCAGCGGTTTTACATCTTTGTAAAATAATTTCGAAACCAGATGCTTATCGAGCTGAATCACGATGATCAGCTTTTAATGTGAGGTAAGCATCCTCTCAGCCAATAACAGACCTTTTTGTAATTAAGACTATATTGACTATGACAAAATCGTTCCATCTTTTGTGACCCCAGATTGTATGCGAGATTTCTTTGAATCCTGAGCCTTAGGCCAATAGAACAGGGTGTATCTAAGTTGAACCCCTTCACCAACCAATTCTGCGGCTGCACCACTATAGGTTAGTGATTTCCCTCGATCTTTGACGCTGTGAGAGAGCTCCTTTTTCAGTGACTTTTATCAATTAGGTTGTCTTGTTTTAGGTTGCCCTATCATTTTTCTTTACAGTGTTCTTTAGTCTAGGTCTTAGGTTATAGTGTTCTTTATCAGGTGCAGTTTGGTCTCGGAACAATGTCCACGGATTTGTCGTATTCAAGCGACGATGTGGTGTTATCGCTTCCTGAAGAATGTAGTCGTCCTCTTTCTCAGACAATGTTCCATTCAGGCGTGCATCACTAAAAGGTACTCAGAGTCACTAATGCCCTTACGCACCCATTGATCGAAGGGTAGAGGCAAAGGCACTTTCTTAGAATGCACGCCGTGAATCCAATTTTTCTTTCCTTCGACTCGTTGTTAGGAGAACCAACCGAGGTTCCTTCCACCGGGGCTCCAAATTTTTCATCCTTTGGAAATTCTTTATGCAAACCCAGTCACCTGGTCGAATGGAATGACCTGGGTCTGTGGAAGCCTCCGGCAAAGCACTCTGAACCTGTTGATGGAGAACACGCAATTTAGTTGTAAGTTCATGCAAGTGATCAATCAACATTGGATATGGCAAGTCTGAGTATTTCTTAGGGCGAGGGACTCCCCATATATTAGCTGGACGCCCAAAAACCACCTCGTAAGGGCTAAGTCCCAAACAAGAGTGTACAGCAGTTCTGGTGGATAGAAGAGCCAATGGTAAAGCATCGGGCCAATTAAGTCCTGTACAAGCCTGCACTTTCGCTAGTTTAAGTTTTACAGTTCCATTGTAGCATTCCACTAAACCCGCTGACTGTGGATGGTTTGCCGCATGGAACTTTTGCTTGATACCAAGACCCGCACAAACTTTTTGCATGACTTGGCCCACAAATTCGCTCCCATTGTCACTCCAGACAATGCGCGGCAAACCAAACCTGGGGAAAAATTATTTTAGTAGAACTTTGGCTGTGGATAAGGCTGTATTATCTTTTAGAGGGTATGCTTCTATCCACTTAGAAAAGGCGTATACTACCACCAGAACATATTTGAGGTTGTTGCATCGTTCCATATGAATGTAATCGGTCTGCAACACCTCAAATGGATATGTCGGAGGAGCAAAGTGACCTGCTGGAGTTGGGGTTCCCTTTCCCGAATTGTACATCAAACAAACAATACAATGTTTCACTACATTGTCTGCACACTTTGGGATTCCTTCATTTTGCCACACTGGAGCCAGAAGCTTGCATATACCTTTCGCACTTAAGTGGGCTGGACCATGCGCCATAGTAACTACTGGGAGTACATAGGCATCTGGTAACAGCCAACGTTGGTGTTCAGATAATTCCACCCAACATCCCATCTCATCTAACATTCCTGTACTTTCTTTCCACTTGCTCAATTCTTTCTCTGTAGCCTCTTCCTGAATCGACCTTCCACTTTTTACTGTATCCTCATACATTCCTCTCTCTCTAACCCAATTCGCAGAACCCGCAACATACATTCGACTTGTAGCATCTCTCGCAGTCTTTTACGCTACTTCATCTGCAAATGCATTTCCTCGACCAACATCATCTGTAATCTTCTTGTGTGCACTACACTTCACAATTGCTATCTGAGCAGGTAAAGAAAGTGACTCAAGAAGATCAGTCACCAACTGACCATGTTGTATTTTAGTGCCATGTGAAGTAAGGAATCCCCTCTCTTTCCAAAGACGCCCAAAATTGAATGTTACACCAAACGCATACTGGCTGTCAGTATACACATTGACTCTTTTTCCTTTTGACAACACACATGCTCTCGTTAAAGCTATCAGTTCTGCTGCTTGAGCTGAATTGTGTCTGATACGTGCTGTTTCCACAACTGTATGTAAAGTAGTAACAGCATAGGCTGAAACTGTATCTCCATTAGGGAGCTTAAAACAAGAACCATCCACCCATAGAATTCCATCCGGATTCTCTAGCGGTGTATTTTTCAAGTCAATTCTTCCTTTTGTCTCTTCCTCAGTACGGAGGAAACAATCATGTTGCTCCTGCACACCTTTCTCCTCTGGAAGGGGCAACAGAGTAGCTGGATTTAAGGTATTACATCTTTTGATATGCACGCGACTAGCCAAAAGCGTCAGCTCGTATCCAGTTAAGCGAGCACTCGTAAGATGCTGTGTTTTTGTTCTGTTTAGCAAAGTATCTACTGCATGTGGTACCATAACAATGAGAGTATTATCTAGCACCACTCCAGCAGACTGTCGAATAGAAATTGCTGCTGCTGCTGTCGCTTTGAGACAACTAGGCAATGCTTTAGCTACTGGATCTAACGTAGCCGAAAAATAGGCACATGGCCGCTGTTTGTCTCCAAATCGCTGCGTTAAAACTGACAACGCACAACCCTCTCTCTCATGGACATAGAGCGTAAAAGGCTTACTGTAATCAGGAGTACCTAGTACAGGAGCGGTACACAGAGCAGCACGTAAATCAGTAAAACTCCTCTGACACTCGTCAGTCCATGGAAGGGGCTGAGGTGTATCTTTCAAAGTGAGTGCCAACAGAGGTTTAGCTAACAAAGAAAAGTTCGGAATCCACTGCCTACAATAAGAAGTAATACCCAGAAAGGCACGTACCTCCCTTTGTGTGGATGGCACAGACATTTGCGCAATCGCCTGAATTCATTCTGGGGTTAATCGTCGTCCCTCCTTTGATAGGAGATGACCCAAATAGGTAACCTCTCGAAGAACATATTGTAGTTTGGAAGGTGAAACCTTATGATTCAAATTAAACAAATAGCGTAACAATGCAACAGTCAAATTTTTCCAAATATCTTCTGAATCAGCAGCGATTAACAAGTCGTCCATGCACTGAATAAGAGCAGCACCAGACGGCAAATGAAAAGTATCAAGATGACATTTTAAAGCTTGGCTGTAAATAGAGGGACTTTCACAATAGCCCTGAGGTGCGCGCTTGAACCGGAAGCTTCGGCCTCCAAGAGAGAAGCCAAAAATATCCCTACTCTCTTCTGCAATGGGAATACTAAAGAAGGCATTTTTTAGATTGATAACAGAAAACCAAGTCGCTGTGGAAGGTATCATTGTCAACAGAGCAGTGATATCTGGGACAACAGGAAATTGTGGTACAACAATTTTGTTTACCTCCCGAAGATCAATTACGAAACGATATACAGGAGGCTGAGAAGGATCAGTGCGTTTAAGAACAGGAAGAATAGGACTATTGCATATGTTTCCTCTCGTTTCTTCAACCACACCCTTCTGAATCAAATCATGAATGATTTCCAAAAGCGCTTTTTCACCTTCAGTGGAAATTCTATACTGCGGAATACGTGGCAATTCAACATTAGGCTTGAAAGTGACAACATAAGGTGGAATCTCAAGACAGCCCACATCGTTCGGACCCGTGGCCCAAAGCGTTGCCGGAAGAGAAAGCAATTCAGGTGGAAACTGATCTTTGGACAAATGAAATGAAAAGAAATGAAATGAAAAGTGGATTTGTAAAGCGCAATTGCTGCCAGAAGGCGTCCAAGCGCTACTTGAAGAATAGAGTGAGGGCTGGCCTGGACACTTCGGGAAGTTAATTTTGGAAAGTAAAAAGAAAAGTCTTCAAGTGTTTACGGAATGAAGAGAGATTGGAGTTGGATCTGAGTTGAGGGGGCAGGAGGTTCCATAGTTTGGCGGCATTAAATGAAAACATCCTGCCACCAGACCGCATTCTTCTAACTCTTGGTACAATTGCTAAGTAGGCCTGACTGGAGCGGAGGTGCTTTGTGGGATGATAATGAGTCATAAGGTTCCGGCAGATTGCCGGGCCAGTATCCCAGAAGGCCTGATGAGCAATGCACAGCGCTTTAAAAAAAATTCTTTGACGGACTGGGAGCCAGTGCAGTTTCCTCAGTCCGGGTTTTGCTGATATTTTCCGGGGCAGTTGAAGTAGTGTGCGGGCAGCACAATTTTGCACTGTCTGCAGCTTGCGGAGGGTGTATTCGGGGGCGCCTAGGTATAGAGAGTTATTGAAGTCAAGTCGAGACTGTATCATACCCTGTACAGCGACTTGCCTGGCCTCCATGGGTAGTAATGGGAGCCCTTTCCTAAGCATCCTGAGCAGGACAAAACAGGTTGCAGACAACTTTGTGGCCTGGATGTTGAGTGTTAGGGCCTTATCCAGCCAAATGCCCAGACTTTTTATATTGTCCTTAGGGACAGGCGGGGTGCCAAGGCAGGGGGGCCAAAAAGGGTCAAAGGAAGTGAGGGCAGCAGGCCCCAGAAACATCAGCTCTGTTTTGCTCCCATTGAGTTTGAGGAAAGATCTTGTCATCCACACTTTCACAGCCTCCAGGCAATCCCTTAGTCCTCTTTGCATGGGGCCATTGTTCTCCTGTGCAAGGGATACCACTAGTTGAGTATCGTCCGCGTAAGAAACTATTTTGATGCCAAATGGGCGGACGATCTCAGCCAGCGGTCGCATATAAACATTGAACAGTGCAGGGCTCAGCGATGAGCCCTGCGGGACCCCACAGGTGAGAGGTTTACTAGTGGAGACAGTGTCTCCCTCAAAGACCCGGAAGGATCTGTTGCTTAGAAAGGATGTGAACCAACTTAGAGCCTTGCCCGAGATTCCTGTTTCAGAGAGACGGCAGAGAAGCACATCATGACTAACTGTGTCGAAAGCTGCGCTTAGATCAAGGAGGATCACTGCCACTGATCCTCCCTGATCCATCATCCTCCTGGCTTCTTCGGTTACCGCCAGTAAGGCAGTCTCCGTCCCATGTTTTGGTCGGAAGCCAGTCTGGGTGATGTCTAGCAGCTGATTAGACTCCAGGAAAGCCATAAGGTGGATGTTGATGTGCTTCTCCAAGATTTTACTTATCCATGGGAGCAGGGAGATGGGACGATAATTACTGAAATCGTCAGGGTCCAGATTGGGCTTTTTAAGCAAGGCACGGACCATGGCCTGCTTCCAAGGTGCTGGGACAACGCCTGCCGTGAGAGAGGCGTTGAGAAGGTCCTTGATGGTGGGAAGGACCGTCTGCATGACCGACATCATGGCCTTAGGAGGGGCAGGGTCGCAAGGAGATCCAGATTTCACCTGCCGTGCTAGTGACTCAACAGCGTCCTGCTCCAATATGGGGAAACATTCCAAATTGGCCATGGGTTGGGGGGGAGATTCCACATGGCAGGGCTGAGTTTGAGAAGTCTGATATGCGTCAGCAGCAGAGAAGGAGGAATATATTTGAAGAACTTTTTGATGGAAGAACGTTGCTAAGTTGTTACAGTGTAGTAGAGTGTTATCCAGTAATATGGGTGACGGGGGAGGTTTGATAAGGCTTTTTACTACTTTAAAAATTTCCTTAGGTTTGGGTTTGGCCTGCAGAATTTGAGCGGAAAAATAGGTAGCTTGAGCGAGTTTAACCTCATTTTTATAAGCTCTAATAGCCTTTCTATACCGTATTTTCTCACTTGAAAGAAAATCAAGTCGCCATCGTCTCTCAATTTACCTACAGTCCCTCTTTTTTTCCCTGAGTTCCTCAGAGAACCAGGGGGCGGATTTTTGCAAACGTTTGGTGGTGATTTTTTGGAGGGGAAGGATGGTCTCAAGAGAGCGAGAGATCCATTGGAGAAGTAAGTTTCTGTCCTAAAGTAAGATGTACACCAGAAGGAGAACAATATATCGTAGCATGCATTCTTTTCAATAAGTCCAAACCCAACAGATTCTCACCGCAACCATTCGTCAAAAGAAGCGTAGCTTCCAAATCATAAGGGCCAATTGAAATAGGCAAAGGGCAAGAAACCGGATTACGAACAGGGGCGCCAGAAAATCCTACAGATACATTTGTTAAGCCGGACAAAGGTGCCCCAGGGAGTGTAGAATGAATGATAGCACTTCTCATCGCCCCAGTATCTAGAAGAAATGGCTCTGAAACACCCATTGTAGTGACATTAACATAAGGTCCATTATGATCTACTGGAACCGACACAACTCCCTTACTTTGTCCAAGGCTGTCCTAGTTAGCATGAAGACTTTCATTCTCGCCTTCAATATAATGGTCTTCATTGTAGTACTGTGTAGACCTAACATTTTGCTGATCAAAGTAATTCACGGAATTAGGAGGAGGAAGGGCACGCTGTTCTTGAGTCAACACACCTCGACCTCTACCTCTATTTGCTGACTGGAGGCCACCACGACCTCGTGGAGCAGATAATGCTCCATTGCGCTGCAATAAAACCGGACAACTATTCTTAAAATGACCTTCCTCTCTACAATAGGCACATTGATTAGGTCCTAACAAAGGTCGCGGAATATATGGCTCAGGTTTTTGATACAACCTCTGAAACTGCGGAGGCTGTTGAAACTGAGGCTGAACTTAGCGAGGAGGATAAGCTTGTTGCAAGAGAACCTTCGTTTTTAATTCTTTCGTCTTTTTCTCTTGCTTTTCTTTTTCTTCTTTATCTCCGTTCTCATAATATTGTGCAGCAGCCAATATCTGGGCAGAAGAAGAAACAGCCCATGAACTTTCAGAATCTTTCAACTTGTGTGACAGCTCGGGAAGCAAATTAAATACTAATTTTGTCCACAAATAATCGCTGTCCACCCTCTGTAGCCATATCTTGACCACTGTGATCAATAAATGTCTCCTCGAAATGAGTAAAAAATCAGAGACACTTTCATATTTCTTTTGTTTGCATGCCACTAATTTATCCCAATTAACTCTCAAGGCAGGCATCATCGTTTTCATTAATGTAATAATCCTACCAGGGAGTTCTGAAACCAAAGCATCAGGTTTAGCACCACCCACTTGAGCTGCATCCACGGCAGTTATAGCAGCCCAATCACCACCTAATGCTTGAACATGATTCTCTCTACGAATCTTAGCCCATAATGCTTGTGGGACTACATTTCCCATCAACATATCGATATCAGCTAGATTCATGATGCAAGCATCAACCGTCTGTGATAATTCTTTATAATAACCCGCAGGGTTTTTATGAGGATCCGGTAGAGTCTGTATAAGTGCTAAAACTTCAGATCTCTTCCAGGGGACATGTACCCATATACGTTGAAAATGAGCAAGAATAGCTGGATTATTACTTTGAGCTGCAATCTCTTCCTTCCATACTGGAGGAACCTCTCTCATGGGATAATTTTTCAGTGTCAGTCTAACCGACGGATCGGAATCAAGGAAAGTCTGAGAGGACAATAAGGTTCTAAAGGTAATAAGTGTCCTTACAGCGTTTTCAACCTTGGAACCCACAATAAGTCCTTTACCAAAGTCAGCCTGAACATCTAACAGACCCTGTGGAACCGAATTCAAATTCACATCCTCCAATTCTTTAATGAGAGTATCACACATTACATTGAAAACATATCTTTGCGTAGGCGCATTCCATTGTGAGAAGGTAGGCATAATATCGGGCACACTGTACTGGGGACCCCTTACGATCCATTTACATGCGAGAGAGTCCAAATGTTCTCGTTCTTCGGCAGCTGGGAATTGACTACGAGATTGTCTTCGAGCAAAAGCCGGAGATACATTTAAAGCTTCAAAGAAAGGAGATAGAATACCAGAGACAGTGTCCGTGAGTCGCCTACGCACAGACGGAGAATTGAACATGAGGATAGGGGACAAGGTATTAGGCGAACTAACAGAAGGAGAAGCGGTAATTGCAGGAGGAGCAGAAGGCAAAGGAGATCAAAGATCAGGAGATGAGGGCAAAGAAGTCGAAGTTAAAGGCAAAACTGGTAGAGGCGGTAATACTGGAAGGGGCAAATGCGGAAGAGCCGGAACAGGCGGAGGTACTGCTGGCGGCTGAACAGGCTGTAATAACTGGGGTGCATTGGCACCTTGTGCATAGGGCGGAGGCAATCTCAATAAATGAGACATTAGGGGATCTTCTTCTAAATCTTTTTTGTTATCGGAAGGGGAAACAGGCAACACCGGATAGCATTTATCTATCGTCATACGATGCTGTCTCTCTGAAATTTCCATCGCATTATCAATTTCATCATCTTTGAATTGTTGGGCAGCCTGTATAATTGTCATACCCTGTGCTTTCCTATCTCGTTTTGTTTGCTTAATTTCTCTCTGTTTGGCTTCCTTACGCCAAAGGCGGAAAGAGTCAAACATTGCCGGCCGGGCTTTTCTTTTGAATAAAACTGCTTCCAAATTATCTAGCACATCAGACTCAAAACTACCATTTTCTGGCCATTTTAAAACACCATCTTTCATCGTGTATCGGGTCCATGCCTCGTTAAAGGCAATGGGGCCAACACCATGTTTTGAATAGAGCTCATATGTGGGAGTTCCAACCGAAGGAGTCCTCAAGCCGGGAATCCCTATTACAACCAAAGCAACAAAGTTTTCCAAACTTAGTCAGACCAGGCATCTCGTGATTTCACCGGACTGTTCACAAACTTCAAGGGGGTAAAACTCAGTTTACGCAGCACAAATGCACTTACCCCTCGGCTTTGGCTATTGCAATAGTCGAATCTAAGGACCAAAGAAACAAAGGAACAAAGAAACAAAGGACCAAAATTGTGGGAGTGACCCACCAAATACTTAACTAAGGATGTCTTCATACGCCAACAGAGGCCCGTCTATCGTCTCGCCTTACCATACATCACCAAAAGAAGGGCCAAGGCAGGGCGGCAGTCAGGGCAGCAGTCGTCAGTAGCCGTCAGGAAGGAGTAACCACACTGCAAAAGACCTTCGGACCACTTTCGACATACAGGGGTCGCTTGACGTGGCTCGCGAATCCTCCAGAATTTTCTTGCGGGGTTCCTCCCGACCTTCAGGCAGAACCACTACCACTGAAGCCACCCCACGTTGGGCGCCAGTTGAAGAACCAGAACCTTATGGGCCTGGCGGCGCAGGGTACGCCTTAATCTCCGGGGTTCACCTGCTCAGCTACACAGAGACACGGGACACTCTGTCAGGCGTTAAAAGATTGGATTTATCAGCTGCAGCTAGTACAGTTATCCCAGAAGTACACAAGGTAGGTTCTCAGGAGACTGCCACTTCACTCCGTGGCACACAATCTTATATAGTACATATGTGAAATATACATTAACCAAACACACACCTAAAACATATAAAAAGCGCCAATAAGAACGGTTGGAAAACAGACCAGAATCAATAGGAAAGGTTTGAAAATAAAGTATCAAGTAACTCGAAGAAGCCTCTCCTCCAACTGTGTTTGTCACCCCTCCCCACGAACTAATTCATTAACAGGTTTGTACCCGACTCGCAGGTGGCGAGATACGTTTGTGTGTTTTGGAGGACAGTTGTGAAATGAGAGAAAACCAGCAGAGGACAGCGAAGGCCAGACGATAAGATAAAGTCAGAAGAGAATAGTGTGAACCAACAAATAGTTGAGACAGGGATTAGGAAAACCAGACGGGATTAGTGTACTCGGCCAGTCCTAACACCAGCTTTGTAAATAGAGGCAGAAGGCTTATTTCGACACGATGCTGCAGGAAAAGCAGAAAAGACTTTGTTCGGCGTGCTGCCTGAGTGAGGGCAACACAAAATGGCGGCGGAGCACAAAATGGCGGGTCGATTCAATCACGATCGAAAATCGAATTTTCTCACTGCTTAACCCAATACTTTCCTCCTCGAAGACGGAATTACATGAATTCTTTCGGAATGTACACTTGAGACTCTATTTCAATAAAATCCCACCTAGACCCCATTTTTCCAACAGGGGACTGAGCCCATCATCACATTTGAAATCTCCTTCTCACCTCATGTCCCAGAAGTGCCTGCTTTTGAACAAGTAGTGTTGAGAGACATGATGAATCTCCTTTCCAAAAAGGAATATGTGAAATACAATATATCCAAAATGGAACGAGAAGCCCTTGAATAAGAAATAAGGATATTGTGATGAAATCAGTTGATAAGGGCAGGGCTATAGTGGTGTAGAATACCGCTGACTACAAAACAGAGATCCTTTTTCAGTTGGAGGTTGAGGCCAATTATAACAAGCACTTGCAGTGCAATAAGTCTCGCATTTGCGAGAGTTTGAGCTATTGGCATTGTAAATGATAATGCCTTTTATTTATGTGTTTATAAAACCTGCAAGCGGCTTTTACGCACCGCTTGCAGGTTTTGTAAACACATAAATAAAAGGCATTATCATTTACAATGCCAATAGATCTAACTCTTGCAAATGCGAGACCTATTGCCCTGCAAGTGCTTGTTTCAGAACGGATCTGTACCCTGCTGCAGCTGGGAGATGCTAGCATGTGCACTTTGAGCACAGAAGGCAGTGACCCCATTCCAGTCCTTCCCCTTATTAGTAAATAATGATCTGTTTAACCATAGTGCTTGAAAACTCTCAAAAATAAAATAAGCAAGGATACTGCAGCTGAGAGATCCCACTGTGATAAAGAGGAAAGGGTGAGTGTTTGGCAAGCAGAAAGGAGATACAGCGTTAGCAGCCAGTGCTGTCATTTGTACCTGCCAGGCATGTGGGCCTGTGGGCCTGTTTATTTATCAATGGCAACCCGTTGTATTTCAAGATGCCACATCTTAATTCTTCAAAAACAGCCGTGCAAACCTCGCCATGCAGCAAAACACCCATGCAAGCAGGACAAATTTATATAATATGCACCTCGGCCAGCTATCTGCAAGCACTCACACCTCCAGGTGGGCAGTGGTTTGTTTTCAATAAAAAAAACATTGCAAATTAAATTATATTTATATATATGGACTTACTGTAAGCAAATATTATTAGAAATGGAATGAGCTGGACAATAAATATATCTGCCAGGCAGTGCATGCACTGGTCTGCAACTGTAAACAAACTGAATCCATTAACTATCTCAATGCGAAAAGCAAGGCCACGGTGGCCCGTGAAGCGGGCGCGCTGGTTAATTAAGTACAATACGCATTGGTCATGACCAGACTCACAGCTTGAGAATGGGTGTCTGGATAAGATTATAAAAGGAAAAATAAAAAAAGCAATCACCTATTGTTACCGAAACCTGTGGGCCCCATGATCCCCATTGTAGGTGCTTCCTTGGAACAGTCCATCAGACGTCCGGGGCTAGACATCATCTATCATGTGTGAACTTTTGGAAAAGCGATGGGAAATGTTGCATCTGAGAGGTCACTTCCCCCTGTCGTTGTATTTACTTCTGCCCGGTAGAGAGCATGTTCGCGCGCGCTGGTATTTGGTGTTTGAAGAACTCCCGCTGCTCTTTGAGACCCTCCTATTTCAGTCTAAGTCGAACCAGTGAACTACATAGATGTGTCTTTGTGCGGCTTGGGAAAGACGCATTGCAAATGCTTGTTTAGAAGGCAACTGCGCAAATTCTGGCTAGTCAGATCCAATGCGGGTGTGCACTGGAGCAAACAAAATGTTTGCTTCTCCCTAGCTAACTCTGCCCCGGGAGTATACAAACAATCTTGTTTCTGTAGGGTGCTTTAAAGTAAAACGGATCTTGCCTTGGTTAAGCATAGTTGTGTCAGCCTCACTTTCACAGTCGGCTAACTTTATTCAAATAGTTTATTCTTGAACAGTTTCTTTATGTTAAGTGTTGCTTCTTGACCCTACCTTCAGGAGATGTTGAATAAATACACAAACAATTAAAAAAGGAAGATTCATGATTCTGAAGGGTAATTGTTCGTGGCTCTTTAAGGATTATTTTTAGGAGACGACGCAGATGGCAATTAACTGCAAGAGAAATTCTGAAATGTTAAGGAAGGTAATTTGTGAGTGTGTGCCTCGCTCATCCATTCCCAGCCGTCAAGGCTGGCGGGCGCCTAAATTACATAAAATCATCAGATGACAAAGCCCCGCTTCTATATTGACATTATGCGTCCATTTTGAGAAAATAAAGGTGATTGTGGAAGCAGAGGAATCAAAAGCTATATCTGATCAAGCAGTAGGTAAAACAAATGCCTTCTCAATGGCATGTTTAAGGTTGTATGCGGAGCGCTGCGCTCCTATTTAAAGTATACAGCCTGCATCAGTTGCTAGGCTGAAGGAATGGTGAAAGTTGCCAGAGAAACCACTTGCATTCTTTGGAAGACAACCTCCTCTCTGATAGTCGCTGTTGTTTGTAAAGTGCAGATGTTGCCTACACACAGAAAAAGAAAGTGAACGACTGGTGTGCGCTCACTGAGGAAAACAAGCAGGCAGCGAAGCCGCGAAAGTGAAAGCATTTGGAACCTGACACAAAACAGATGGCAGGCTGCGTGCACTGCTGAAGCTGCTGACTTTGGAGCTGGAGAAGAGGGTTCAAACCTCGGCATGGGCTGCATTATTTAATTATTAAAAAATAAACAGTGATCTCGGAGTGGGGGTGGAGAGAGACAAATTAAAAAAATAAAACACATGGAGGGGGAGACAAATACAATTTAAAAAAAACACGGTTGAGAGGGACAAATGTAGCATCTGAAACCAAATCCATCAAACAGTGTGAGGAGGTGGCTCAACAAATAAAGCTGCTGACTTTGGAGCAGGAAAACAGGGTTCGAGCCTTGGTGTGGGCTGCATCATTTAAGCGTGATTTAATTATGAATAAATTAAACGTAAATAAATAAACCGGGTCGGGTTAGTGCAGGAAGCTGCCAGATGTGGAAGTGCTGCCGGTGTGAATGAGAGGACCCAGATGATTTTCTAACTGCCTTCGCATGGCTGAAATGAGAGTAAACAGTCAGGATTATTGCAGAAAAAATTCACCGCGATGCGCCCAGGAGCTCTAACTACATTTCACGAGTCTCAAGATCCTGGACCATTTTTAAATCATTATCAAGAGTTTCCACACGCCCAGAAAATGTAAGCCTCGATTAACACTATGAATTGAAGAACAGATAATGGACATCTGTCTGCAGCACAACTGAGAGCCCAAACCAAACCAAGTCCGAGTCCTGAAGAGAATCCCAGAATTGTTGGGGGTTCAACACGCGTTGCCTGTTGAGTGTGGGGGATGGTAGAACAGGGTGTGCCACGAGGGGACTGAATAGAAATTATTTCCCCCTTGTTCTAGGTTGTCAACACCCTCAAGTAGGATTTGCATCCCCACCCTCCCACAGGGAGGACAGTAGACATGTGTTTTTGAATGAGCAATTGTCCCCCTTGTGTTTTCAGTGCAAATGCAGGACTGGTTTAATTTCAGACTGGCACACATAATTTATCGATGTTTTTCTTGTGATCATTGGTTTGTTGTATATATTTTTGTCACAAATAACGTTTGGTATGTGTTGTATATATTGTCTCACAAAAGAAATGGTTCTAAATCACGCATACAAACGTGTTGCAATTGTGGGATTTACTAATGTGGTGTTTCCTTTTAAAAGATATGTCCAATTGAATTATCAAAACTAAGCAGAATAAATGCTCAAAAACCTCAGAATTAGTGGTCTCAGGTTTATTGCGAATATTTTAAATAAACCTCCCTTGACACCTTTCTGTGATTTCAATATTTGGGTGGTCCAGTCTGGGGAGTATAGGACCCAAGCTTTCCTTATTTTCAATAAATGTGGACATGCGAGCAGCAAAGAAAAAAAGTAGTCCCTAAATAAAAATATAACAGCCAGCAGCGTAAGTTAACTGTAGTTGGTCGATGCTGCTTCCTCCAGAAACGGAAGTAAAGGGAAGTGATGTATCGGACCAAAAGCCAACAATAAGCAAGAACAGCCATGCCAGATTCCACCAATGGCAAGCGACAAAACAAAGACAAATACAATGGGTGGAGTTTCAGTAGTAATACTGATTACTTGATGCCTCGTAGAGGCAGCGCAAGCCCTGCCTATGCGAGACCTAAAAAACTGAAAGGCGACTCCACGGGTGAGATATTGGGATCCATTAAGAGAATCACTGACCAGGGCCTCAATCAAGGTTTCCTCAGCGAATTAGAACATGAGTTTCTAAACAAGAAACAACCTAGAATGCCAACTATATATACCTTGCCCAAGATTCACAAAAATATGGAAAAGCTACCAGGAAGACCAATAGTGTCCAGATGTGGCTCTATACTGGAACCCCTTTGCAAGTACATATATGTTTTTTAAAGCCCAGTGCTGAATCAGCGGTAGCTTACCTGGAAGAGGTGCGGTGCAGCGGCCAGGGCGGCTGTCTCCAGAACTCGGGGGCTTACGGTTCAATTGCTAGTGGCAGGTTAGCCCAGCACCTTGTGACTGTGGGCAATAGCTCGCTTAATCTTCCTGACAGCCACCAGCGCCGGGACACCTCTCCGTCGGTAGCTGTGTACTTTACAAATGCTGGTATTTCTATTTCTATTTTACATGAAGGATACAAATCAAACCATCAAACTAGTGGACAACCTTGTATTCAATCCATTTGAACAGCTGTTAGTTATGATGGACATTACTTTACTCTAACAATCCCCAGAAATCAGCTATGGAGATGAAAAGAGAAGAACAAAGAACCCAGCATGGACAGGTTCCCACGGACTTCATAATAAACCTCTTAGAGATTAGATTGCGATGACTAAAAACTTTTTAGTTTTTCAAGGAAACTACTATGTCCAGATCGAAGGGGTGGCCATGAGAGCAGGGTTTTCTCCAGATTTGGCAATTTTGTATATGGACCACTATGAGAAGAAACATATTTTTAATACGAACAGCCGATATAGCATAGTGCTGTGGAGATGATATATCAACAATGTGTTGTTGATATGGTCAGGTGCTGAAGAAACCTTGGACAATTTCCATGACTGGCTTGGCTCCAGATCAAGTACATCCAGTTTTCCCTTGAGCTTAATTGCAGAACCATACATTTTATAGCTATCACCATCAAAGAGAAAGAGAGTCTACTCCACACCACACTATATAGGAAAGACAGCGAAAGAAACATGGTGCTACAGTACTCAAGCAACAATCCTAGTAGTGCGAGGGACAACTTACCTTTCGGACAATTCCTCAGACTTCAAAGGAACTGCTCTAAGAAATCAGATTTTTTGCAATGAATCAAATGAATTACTCAACTGACTAGCAGACAGAGGCTACCCAAAACGTTTGTTAAAGAAGTCACGTAAGAGAGCTTGGTTCTGTTCTAGAGAGGTTCTCTTGGAGCCTAAACAACATGTTGGGGCACCTCATGAAAGAATAATCTGCGTAACTACATTCTGCACACACAGCAATGAGATTTAAAACATCATAAATTGACATTGGTCACTAGTAGCAGATGAGGTGTAAACTCCAGAGGTACCTGTGCATGCCTTCAAGAAAGGCAAAAGCATGATAAACCATAGTATGAGATCCCTCTTGACTGGACCCACAAGGACCAATCTTCTGATGCAGTGGAACATGCCCCAGATTAAAGGATATTTCAAATGTGGGTGATGTAAAGCATGCACTTTGCCAATAGAGACCAATCCCTAACATACAACGATCACACCTACTCACTTAAAGAGCACACTAATTACAATAGCGTTGATGTAATATATTTAATCATGTGCCCTTGTGACTTCCTGTACATAGGCCAGACCAGGCAAAAAGTAAAGGTGTGCATATTACAACATTGCAGCAGAATCAGGTGTAAGGTTCAGGCACCACTTGTTGAGCATTTTAACACATTTGGACACCCTGCAGAAAATCCGAAATGGTCAGTTATAGAAAACGCCAGTGCCAACCAGAGGGGAGGAAATTTCCTCAACATTCTGAACTTATGGGAGTGCAAATGGATACACAATCTGGAAACAGTGGCAAAGGGTTTGAACGAATATGAGGAGATTTCCAGACAGATCTCCACCCCCTGATACTAGAATTCCCTCAATTATGTACATGATTTCTTTGTGAATATAACCTTGCACTGAATATGCCTTAAGGATACCCCTCCTTAGGGGTTCGGTAACCTCTAATCAACACAGAAGAAGCAGCTTATTCAGGTTTCACAATTATGTGTGTTTTTTTGTTTTTTCTTTATTATGTATAATGTAAAATGTAAGTGTATATACCTTTTAAATGTAATCTTTGAACAAGCCACCTCTTCTGTCCATCTCACATGGCTCTGACCATTTAACATTTCAAAGCTTTGTCTGTGGGATATCTGCCCTCTTTATATCTGTATGGGTTTTATTCTGATGACCTGGTTCATGGGCGTCCGTCTGTCAATTTCCATACAAGAACCGAGGCCATGTTGATGAAAGGCATCTTTGTGATGAGTCACGATCGGGCCGACTTGCACGTTCACCCCGATGCTCATATCATCCGATAACCGGGCGTTCAGGCTGCAGAACTGTCAGTTGGGGTCAGATGACCCAGAGAAGTAAGGGCAGGAGTGGGATCGCTCCCCCACAGTTTCTGTCACGTGCCTTTTTTAACTAGTGGACACGGGAGACTGATGGCCTTGTTAATATCTTGTTTGATTACAGAAACGGATACTATTGATTCGTTGTTTGATGGCTACAACCCTTTTGGTTTTGTTTCTACTTAATGAGTGATGAGGGTGAGTCTATGCTTCTGGGCACTATTCTTTACTATAAATAAATTACTTTAGACACATAGAGTCTTCAAGGGATTATTATTATGTTTACTTATTTGCAACCTGTTCCATTCAGCGGTTTTACATCTTTGTAAAATAATTTCGAAACCAGATGCTTATCGAGCTGAATCGCGATGATCAGCTTTTAATGTGAGGTAAGCATCCTCTCAGCCAATAACAGACCTTTTTGTAATTAAGACTATATTGACTATGACAAAATCGTTCCATCTTTTGTGACCCCAGATTGTATGCGAGATTTCTTTGAATCCTGAGCCTTAGGCCAATAGAACAGGGTGTATCTAAGTTGAACGCCTTCACCAACCAATTCTGCAGCTGCACCACTATAGGTTAGTGATTTCCCTCGATCTTTGACGCTGTGAGAGAGCTCCTTTTTCAGTGACTTTTATCAATTAGGTTGTCTTGTTTTAGGTTGCCCTATCATTTTTTTTTACCGTCCTGATGAAGACCTGCATTCAAGGGCACAATTCAACTTATGAAGCAGTCAGGTCGAAATGTCAACATTGATTTTCTAGCCAGGATTGAATGTATATACCCCAAGGAGATAGAGTGTTAGGATTTGGCTACCATCTTCTTTGAAATATGGACAGTTGCCACCGAGCAAAGGATTTGTTCTTCTCAGACAGGCTTTCTTAATTTGGCTAATCTGAGTTCCCTGATCCATTGTTGTATAGCATGGGTACTCATAAACTTTCTCTCTGGGGCCAAATTTAGAGTGTGGTTTGTGGTCGAGGGCCGCACTGGTGGGGGTGGGGTCAGTGGGGAGGGGGCAGGGCTAGAGCAAAAAAAACTGTAACCATGAGGTTGAACACAGGCCCCTGCAGCGGACGCCTTTGTCCACTGAGCCACCATACCGGCATACACACATCTTTCTCTCTCTCTCTCTCTCTGTCTCCCTCCCTCTGTCTGTCTCCCTCCCTCTGTCTCTCTCTGTCTCCCTCTCTATGTCTCCCTCTGTCTCTCTCTCTCTCTCTCTCTCTCTCTCTCTCTCTCTCCCTCTCCCTCTCCCTCTCTCTATCTTCCTCTCTCCCTCTGTCTGTCTCCCTAAGTCTCCCTCTCCCTCTGTCTCCCTCTCTCTCTGTCTCCCTCTCTCTCTGTCTCCATCTCTCTCTGTCTCCCTCTGTCTCCATCCCTCTGTCTCCCTCCCTCTGTCTCCCTCCCTCTGTCTGTCTCCTCTGTCTGTCTCCCTCTCCCTCCCTCTGTCTCCCCCTGACTTCCTTCCTCTGCCTCCCTCTGTCTCCCTCCCTCTGTATCCCTCTCTCTCTGTCTCCCACCCTCTCCCTCCTATGTCACCCTCTGTCTCTCTCCCTCTGTCTCCCTCCCTCTCCCTCTCTACCTCTTTGTCTCTGTCTGTCTCAGTCTCTGCCTCTATCTGTGTGTCCCTGTCTCTGCCTCTATCTGACTGTCTGTCCCTGTCTCTGTCTGCCCCTGTCTCCATCTCCGTCTCTCTGTATGTCTGTCTCTGCCTCTATCTGTCTCTGTCTGTCCCTGTCTCTGTTTGTCTCTGTCTCTATCACTGTCTGTCTCTGTCTCCCTCCCTCTCTTTATCTCGCTCTCTTTATCTCGCTCTCTTTATCTCGCTCTCTCTATCTCCCTCTCTCTCTCCCTCTGTCTCCCTCTGTCTCACTCACTCTGTCTGTCTCCCTCTCTCCCTGTCTCCCTCCCTCTGTCTCCCTCCCTCTTTCTCCCTCTGCCTCCCTCTGTCTCCCTCCCTCTGTCTCCCTCCCTCTGTTGCCCTCCTCCCTCTGTCTCCCTCCCTCTGTCTGTCTCCCTCCCTCTGTCTGTTGCCCTGTCTCCCTCTCTCTGACTCCCTCTGTCTCCGTCCCTCTGTCTCCCTCCCTCTGTCTGTCTCCCTCTGTCTGTCTCTCACTCTCTGTCTCCCTCTGACTCCCTCCATCTGTCTCCCTCCCTCTGTCTTCCTCCCTCTGTCTCCCCCCCTCTGTCTCCGTCTTTCTGTCTCTCCCCCCCTGTCTCTCCCTGCCTCCCTCTCTCTGTCTCCCTCTGTCTCCCTCTCTCTCTCTCTGTCTCCCTCCCTCTCCCTCCCTCTGTCTCCCTCTGTCTCCGTCTGTCTCCCTCTATCTGTCTCCCTCTATTTGTCTCCCTCCCTCTGTCTGTCTCCCTCCCTCTGTCGCCCTCCTCCTTCTGTCTGTCTCCCTCCCTCTGTCACCCTCCTCCCTCTGTCTGACTCCCTCCCTCTGTCTGTCTCCCTCCCTCTGCCTGTCTCCCTCTGTCTGTCGCCCTCTGTCTCCCTCTGTCTGTCGCCCTCTGTCTCCCTCTGTCTGTCTCCCTCTGTCTCCTTCCCTCTGTCCCCCTCTCCATGTCTTCCTCTCTCTCTGTCGTCCTCTGTCTCCCTCCTTCCCTCTGTCTCCCTCTCCATATCTCCCTCTCTCTGTCTCCCTCTGTCTGTCTCCCTCCCTCTGTCTGTCTCCCTCTGTCTGTCACCCTCTGTCTCCCTCTCTGTCTCCCTATTTCTCTGTCCCTCTGTCTCCTTCCCTCTGTCTCCCTCCCTCTCCCTCCCTCTGTCTGTCTGTCACCCTCTGTCTCTCTCTCTGTCTCCCTCTGTCTCTGTCCCTCTGTCTCCTTCCCTCTGTCTCCCTCCCTCTCCCTCTGTCTCCCTCCCTCTGTCTGTCCCCCTCTCTCTGTCTCCCTCTGTCTCTGTCTCTATGTCTCCCTCTGTCTCCGTCCCTCTGTCTCACTCTATCTCTCTCTCTCCCTCTCTCTATCTTCCTCTCTCCCTGTTTTTTCCCTAAGTCTCCCTCTGTCTCCCTCTCTCTCTGTCTCCCTCTGTCTCCATCCCTCTGTCTCCCTCCCTCTGTCTCCCTCCCTCTGTTTGTCTCCTCTGTCTGTCTCCATCCCCCCTCTGTCTCCCCCTGACTTCCTTCCTCTGCCTCCCTCTCTCCCTCTCTTTCTGTCTACCACCCTCTCCCTCCTATGTCACCCTCTGTCTCACTCCCTCTGTCTCCCTCCCTCTGTCTCCCTCTCCCTCTCTGTCACTCTGCCTCTTTGTCTCTGTCTGTCTCAGTCTCTGCCTCTATCTGTCTGTCCCTGTCTCTGCCTCTATCTATCTGTCTGTCCCTGTCTCTGCCTGCCCCTGTCTCTGTCTGCCCCTGTCTCCCTCCCTCTGGCTCCCTCTCCGTCTCTCTGTCTGTCTGTCTCTGCCTCTATCTGTCTGCCCCTGTCCCTGTCCCTGTCTCTGCCTCTATCTGTCTCTGTCTGTCCCTGTCTCTGTTTGTCTGTCTCTATCACTGTCTGTCTCTGTCTCCCTCCCTCCCTCTCTCTGTCTCCCCCCCTCTCTTTATCTCTCTCTCTCTATCTCCCTCTCTCTGTCCCTCCCTCTCTCTCTCCCTTTGTCTCCCTCTGTCTCACTCACTCTGTCTGTCTCCCTCTCTCCCTGTCTCCATCCCTCTGTCTCCCTCCCTCTGTCTCCCTCTGCCTGTCTCCCTCTGTCTCCCTCCCTCTGTCTCCCTCCCTCTGTTACCCCCCTCCCTCTGTCTGTCTCCCTGTGTCTGTCTCCCTCCCTCTGTCTCCCTCTGTCTGTCGCCCTGTCTCCCTCTCTCTGACTCCCTCTCTCTGACTCCCTCTGTCTCCGTCCCTCTGTCTCCCTCCCTCTGTCTCCCTCCCTCTGTCTCCCTCCCTCTGTCTCCCTCCGTCTGTCTCCCTCCGTCTGCCTCCCTCTGTCTGTCGCCCTCCCTCTGTCTCCCTCCCTCTGTCTGTCTCCCTCTGTCTCCCTCCATCTGACTCCCTCCCTCTGTCTTCCTCCCTCTGTCTCCCTCCCTCTGTCTCCCTCTTTCTGTCTCTCCCTCCCTCTGTCTCCCCCTGTCTCCCTCTCTCTGTCTCCCACTCCCACTGTCTCCCTCTCTCTCTCTCTGCCTCCCTCCCTCTCCCTCCCTCTGTCTCCCTCTGTCTCCGTCTGTCTCCCTCTATCTGTCTCCCTCTATTTGTCTCCCTCCCTCTGTCGCCCTCCTCCCTCTGTCTGTCTCCCTCCCTCTCTCACCCTTCTCCCTCTGTCTGACTCCCTCCCTCTGTCTGTCTCCCTCCCTCTGTCTGTCTCCCTCTGTCTGTCGCCCTCTGTCTCCCTCTCTGTCTCCCTATTTCTCCGTCCCTCTGTCTCCTTCCCTCTGTCTCCCTCGCTCTCCCTCCCTCTGTCTGTCTCCCTCCCTCTGTCTGTCTCCCTCTGTCTGTCACCCTCTGTCTCCCTCTCTGTCTCCCTATTTCTCCATCCCTCTGTCTCCTTCCCTCTGTCTCCCTCCCTCTCCCTCCCTCTGTCTGTCTTCCTCCCTCTGTCTGTCTCCATCTGTCTGTCTCCCTCTGTCTCTGTCCCTCTGTCCCCTTCCCTCTGTCTCCCTCCCTCTCCCTCTGTCTCCCTCTGTCTGTCTCCCTCCCTCTGTCTCCCTCTGTCACCCTCTGCCTCCCTCTCTGACTCCCTCTGTCTCCCTCTCTGTCTCCCTCCCTCTGTCTCCCTCCCTCTCTCTCCCTCTCTGTCTCCCTCTGTCTGTCTCCCTCTGTCTCTCTCCCTCTCTGTCTCCCTCTCTCTCTGTCTCCCTCTGTCTGTCTCTGTCTCCCTCCCTCTGTTTCCCTCCCTGTGTCTCCCTCCCTGTCTCCCTCCCTCTCTCCCTCCCTCTCTCCCTCCCTCTGTCTCCCTCCCTCTATCTTCCTCTGTCTGTTTTCCTCGGTCTGTCACCTCACCCCGCCCGTGTGGCAGCCCGGACTAAGACAGCTTCCCGGGTACACACACAGCCGCCTCACCCGAGTACTTCACAGGTCTTTAAAAGACCATATACTTGTTAATGAGGCTTTATTGTATTTCGCCTCTTCTTAGCACCCCTGCACCTCCACTCTGACTATTGCTGGAATCGCCTGGCCCCCATAGGTCAGAGTGTCTCAGAGACCGCGCTGCTGCGGCGGTGTTTGCTGACACTCTAAAATAATGAAAAAAAACACAGGTACAATGTCTGAAAGGTCCGCGGGCCTTCCAAGGAGGGCCGTACTATCAGTACCCGTGTTGTATAGTATACTAAGATATTTTGTGAATTACTAATATTTCTTTTGCTTCTGATCACTTTGCACATGAGCACTTTGTAGTAATGAAGTCCAAGCTGGTAGATATATTTAAGAGGTGTTTATTGGAAGTATCATAAGTCCAATAGATGAACCCCACCAGGAGCAGCCAGCATGCTGCTCAGCCCCATGATAACTGTGGCTTTTCTCAACCAGCACCCAACATTCCGTAGTGCATCACAGTACATAGGCATTCTACTAGAAGGGCAAGCGGTGAATAAAGACATAGATGTAAATGTACAATAAGCAAGATACAACATACCTCCTTTTCTCCCATCACAACAATATACAATGAAACTCAAAAACTGGAAAGATACTGACCTTTACCTACCGACCCCCACTAGTCACACAGGTGCGACAGAAGGCAACACACAGCAGAAGGGTAAAATATAATGTTAAGCAACTGGACTTGAAGATGACAAAAACTCATAATGATACAGAGAATAGAATGAATAACCAAATAAAATGGACTTATTCCTTCCCTGATGTAAAGCAACAAGACTGCGAAAAACTCTTATAATAGACTTGAAACTAGATTGAACTGCTATCCTACCAAGGGAATACTGCAAAATCGAAATTGACTTTTGAAAACATACAAACTGGAAAACCTTGAGCAGAAATAACCTGACAAACGTTCCCAAATTGACATACATTGAAAATGTGTATCTGAGAACGTACAAACTGGAAAACCTTGAGCAGAAATAACTTGACAAACGTTCCCAAATTGATATACATTGAAATGTGCACTTGAGAATGCACAAACTGGTAAACCTTGAGCAGAAACAACCTGACAAACGTTCCCAAATTGACATTGAAATGTGCAATCCCAACTAGGGAGCACTGCACAGATAGAAATTGAAAACATCGAATAGTTTACCTTTGCAATACCTCGTGAAAGTACTGGGCAAACTGGAAAACTTGGAGCAGAAATAACTTGACAAACGTTCCCAAATGCACATTGAAATGTGCAATCCCAACTAGGGAGCACTGCACAGATAGAAATTGAAAACATCGAATAGTTTACCTTTGCAATACCTCGTGAAAGTACTGGGAAAATAAAAATCGAGTAATGTTGCACAAATAAAAAAAATGAGAAAAATAGAGTAATTAAACCTTGTAAACCCTACAAGGGAATGTTGCACACATTGAAAATAGGGGATAATCAGAGAATCAGAGAATCAGAGAATAATCAGTATGTAATATCTTTTGAAAACGTATAACATTGAGAATGAGCAAAACCCGGACAACCTCATGTATAGGTACACCATTGAATTAGAGCGATTTACACACATGCAATCTTGCAAGAAATAATTGAAAAATAGTAACAACAAAATGTATAAAAGGCCCAACCAAAATGCACAAAGTGAAACACAATTAGTGATAACATTTGACCAGAAAAGTAAAACCAAGTCCAGGCATGCATGTGAAAAAAAAAAAAAAAAGGAGTAACACTAGAACAATGTGCAGTTAAATTTGAAACCATACTTAACTTGTGCTCAACAAATACAGTGTCCATGTAGAGCTGAGAGAGTAGCTAGAGATGTTACCAGACTTTTATGCGGGTGTCTGTAAGGTCAGCCGCACACTAAAACCTCTAAAACATGTGGAAAAGGAGTCACAAAAGGAAGAGTGGACGACGTAACCAGAATTGCACAATGACTTCGATGGACACTGGCAAAAAGGTAATAATGCACGTGCAGAGGTGCACATGTTTTGAAAATTCCCCACGCCAGGGGAATGCCGTGCATGCCTTGAGAGGTATATTCACTATACGTTTAAACTACCATAAGCACAGGGGAAGAGTGGAGCCTATAATAACATTGAAATAAAGATCCGCTTACACACTGTATAAAATGTGTCTATAAGTGGAGTGTTGACCCCCCCAAGCACATTTAAAGTACAAGTCGAGATGTGTGCTTCAGACTCATCTATAAGTGTTGCTGATCTGAAGTCCCACGTCGAGAACTGGGAGCAGACTGGTTGATAGATAGGAGGAGATGCTCAGCAAAGCAAATTCTAGAGGCGCTATATAAGTAATCGAAACTGGGAGCCAGGTGCAAAAAATATGTACGGTAGCACTTTGAGACAGGCTAGTAGAAACCTGGAAGCAGGTACAATAGATGTGTGCAGAAGCACTTTGAGACAGGCTTGCCCTCACGAAAAGCACAGCACAGGTTGAATTGAGAAAAATAGAGTAATTGAACCTTGTAAACCCTACGTTTTACTGGAAACAGACTGGTTGATAGTTAGGAAGAGGTACACACTGCAAAGTAGATTTTAGAGGCGCTGTATAAGTAATAAAAACTGGGAGCCAGGTGCAAAAGATATGTGCGGTAGCACTTTGAGACAGGCTAGTAGAAACTGGGAGGCAGGTACAATGGATGTGTGAAGGAGCACTTTTAAACAGGCTTGCTCTGACGAAAAGCACAGCACATGTTGAATTGACACGCTAGAGAGGTGAAATGGAGATGAAACTTCCAGGGTACCAGGGACTAGGAACCGGAAACCTTAATTTTGGAAGGCAGGATGCTCTCCACTAAAAGCGGAGGAAGGTCTGTGTCCCTAGAAATTGCAAAATTTGAGACACACGAGTTGAAGAGTAAAAAGAAAACTCTGGTAGATGAAGATTGGAGAAATACTGCAAGTATTGAAATTGGAAAAAAAAATAATTGAGCCGCGTAGCCTTTGGTAGAGAAATACTGCGCAGGTTGAAAATTGAGAATAAAAATAAAATAGAACTCCGTAACTGAGTAAACGAACACACACATGCACATTGAGATAAAAGACCAATTGAAATGTACAATCCAACTAGTGAATGCAATAGACAGATGTGCACATACGAAATCAATTGAGAAGCAATCCCAAATAGAGAAAGCTCATAACATGCATGCAGATTAATTGAAACAATGGAGTAATAAAACTTTCACATGCACATACCTTGATATAATTGAGAAATCAAACACATGCAAGCACATTGATGCAATTGAGTAATAGAACACCTGCATGTACATTGAGGAATGAAATGAAAGTAACTCCCAGTGAAGAATTCCTAAGAAGTAGCAACCACATGAAGGTAAACCTAAATATACAATCACACATTGAATAATTAAGAAAATATACCTAAGATAATACATATAAATATAATAGTTAGTAAAATTCACATTGATGAGTAACATGCGTGATGGCACAATAACAGCGCTTTCATCAATGATGCGTAGAGCAAATGTGAAACAGAAAAGGAGCAGGTTCGAAAATTGTACCTTCAGAGCGTGAAAGTCGTGCTCGAGTCACTAGTGTTATTACTAGAGATCGTCCAGACAACAGCACGAAACACCGAGGACTCCCATCCATGTGTTGAAGAAACAAAATCCATTCGAACTGGAATAAAAATAAAATAAAATAAAATAATCTGCGTACATCACATGCAGTTGGCAAAGCTGAAGAAAACGCCGCCAACCACAAGATGGTGGGCAGCTTGATGCGTCGCCGGGTGGTTGAAGGCAAGACGCCGCCAACTACAAGATGGTGGGTCGCATGATACGTCGCACCGGGTGGTTGAAGGCAAATGCGTGCTCCGGTGACCACTGAAGAGAAAAGAACTGCCTAGCAACGAAATCTTGAGAGCGGTGACTCCGCGGAAATGACCGGGCAGGATTGAAAAATGGTGAGTGAGCGCGTGCCAAATGACCCACGCGTTACATTTTGAAAAAAAAACACAGCGGTTGAACGTGCACAGTTGTTGAAAGAAGGCAGTAAATTTCAAAAGTATACGTCACCCGGACCGGATGCCTTAGATTAAAATGCACTTGAGAGGTTGAGATTTCTTTTTTTTTTTACTTTCAGAAGCTCGAGCCTTAAGAAACATGAGAGGCTACCCTATAAGGTTGTTCACGATGTGCCAGGCAGTCTCAGACGACTCACGCAGCGTCTTGAACACAACTGATCCCCACAACCATGTGTAGCTGTCCATGGATAGACACTCGTGCACGCACCATCCTCAAAAATATTGACCCATGTTGAGTGTAGAAGTAGGTTCTTAAACGTAACTTGAAAGGTAGAGTTTGATCTTAGTCATTGAAATAGAACAGACTTTGTTGGGAACTTGGCTCGAGCAGAACACACACTTCAGGGGAAACAAGGACAGAGGCATACAAAACACCTTACTTCTTGAGGTGCTCTAAGCGTAGCTCAGCGTAGATCTGCAAGTGTCAGTAGAATCTCTACAATTCACCTTCGTGAGAGATACTAACGTTGAATGCATCCACAGCTGACTGCAAGGTGTTAGGAATGTCTTGAGTTTTATGCTATGGCACTGGTCCACGCCCAGTAACCACATGTAGAGAGATGGATGTAGTTTGAGAAAATGCAGGCACCATTTGGAAATGAATCCCAAGGACATCCAAACTTAGTAGTTGAGCTTGTAGAAAGATTGATGTGCAGAGTTAGACTCTCCAAATGTCCATGTGAAGCAGGAAGAAAACAACTAGGTGCTGTCACAAGATGTTGGTCAAAAGAAAAATCCTGCCACTATCTTGACAAAGGCAAAACCAGCACCTTGCTAGAATTGGTAGGCAGGAGAATTTGGTAACTCTCACTGGAAGCGGTAGAGAGTGGTAGCAGAGTAAATTTAAGAGGATGCTCCGTTTCTCTTGAAGTTGAAGCTTGAACTTAAAAACTAATGTTGCCTTTTGAAAATCTTGATAGTAGAAATCTAGTGTTGAGCGCGTATAGGATAAGATCAAATCGTCGCCAATAAAATGTAGTAATGAAGTCCAAGCTGGTAGATATATTTAAGAGGTGTTTATTGGAAGTATCATAAGTCCAATAGATGAACCCCATCAGGAGCAGCCAGCATGCTGCTCAGCCCCATGATAACTGTGGCTTTTCTCAACCAGCACCCAACATTCCGTAGTGCATCACAGTACATAGGCATTCTACTAGAAGGGCAAGCGGTGAATAAAGACATAGATGTAAATGTACAATAAGCAAGATACAACACACTTTTTCAAAACACTTTCTCGTACACTCTTTTGGAACAACCATGATGAAAATCTTCTTAAATTACTGAATGTGTTACTTAAGAATACTCCGAAAATATAAAAATTAGATTTACTGTTTAGAATAACCTTATGTGTGATTTGTTCAATGTGTCTCTCTCCCGCCATTACTCTAATGCATGAATGAATATCATATTTCTTTTTCTAAGTAAATGCCAGTGGACAACATTGTTGCATGTACCGTTTGAGAGGAGTAGGCCTTACAGTAGTGAAAAGCGAAATAGGCTGTTTGTACCTTCAGGACATGCCACATACAAAGGCACATGTCCTACCTTTTACTTATGCAGCATCCTACCCATGGGGCTGCCTAGGGCCTACCTTAGGGGTGACCTATGTGTAATAAAAGGGTGTTTAAGGATTGGCAAACAGTTTTAAATGCCAAGTCAAAGTGGCAGTAAGTTGTGCACACAGACCCTGTGGTGGCTGGTCTGAGACAGGTTTGAGAGGCTATATCTGTGGGTGGCACAAGCAGTGCTGCAAGTCCACTAGTAGCATTTAATTTATAGGCCCTGGGTAAATGGGATATCACTTTAAAAGGGACTTACAAGTAAATCAAATATGCCAAACAGGTGTAAATCAATCATACCTTGTTCGGAGGAGAGAGCACATGCACTTTAGCACTGATTAGCTGTGGTAAAGTGCCCAGAATCCTAAATCCTGCAAAAACACGGTCATAAACATAGGCAGAGGAAGGCAAAACGTTTGTGAATAACCCTGCAGAAAGGGCTATGTCCAAACCAAATGGTTTCTGTTTTGATATTGCTAAGGTCTTCCAATGTCAGAAGATTATCTACATTTTATACTTGTAATCCCAATATAGATGTATTCTTTTCTCCTTTGGGAAAACTATTTTACGAGCTTCATTTTATGAAAACATCTGAATATGTCAATACTCATTTTAGGGTAGTCAAAATATATTCTTGGGCAGAAGGGTAGACCCAATTTGAGGACTCCTTCTACATTTGTACTGAAAATGTTTCCAAGAGATTGATATTTATGTTATCTGAGTTTGTGGTTTGGTTAGCTCTTTTTGTGACGATTTATGTTTTTGCCTTATTTTATTGCTTCTCTGAACTGTTTCTTCCCTGACATCATTTTTGTCTATTAGTTTCTTTTCTGGTTAGCACTTCTCTTTTGTCCTGAAGCTTGAACTTTCTTCACTAGGAGGAACTCGTACAAAAGTTTATATTTAGGATTCTATTTCTCCACTTGATGATTCACTCAAAGTTGATACTTCAGACTCTGTACTCGCTTCTATGCTCATTCCTAATGTGATTGCATCCTACCCTTTTAAACTATAATCTCGCAAGGATTCTTTACTTAAGGATTCAAATCACTGATTAAAGATAGATTCTCTACCCTGCAGAAGTTCCAGCATAATTGCAAGACACTTGCTGTGGGTTTGAAGTCCTGCAACAAAATCAGTTTTATTCTTCAGACTACAAATCTAATCAAATGGACTCCCCACCTGAGCAAGGGAGATAGGTGATGCTACCCCTGCCCCCTTTTGACTCTTTTATAAGATTTTGCAGGACTCGTACTGGGTCCCCAAGTCCTGCTATAGTGGTGATAACAGATTTCTTGGTTGCAGCCAGTGAATCAGAACCCCGAGGCTTCACGGACCCAAAATGGATGACAAGAATCTCCCTCCTCCAATCAGGTTTGTGTACTTTTTAAACGTTTGGATAAATGAAAGGTCTGTGAACCAAGGTTTGTGGGCATCTGCAAATTATAATGATCCAGACATGTCTATAAATAAACTGTGTCAAGCCCACCAATTTATTTTATAAAGCTAATTTCACAAATTCTACTGAACTGATTGAGCCAAATCTAGCAAAGTCACTTCTTTGAGTAAAGTTATATTTCCATGCCAAGTTTAGTATAATTATATTCAGAGTTCTTTTTGTATCATAGAACAAAAACTCCTATGGAAATCAGAAAACTTCTCGTGTATTAATCATATGGTGCCCTAGTTATTAGGAAAATAAGAAAATGCCTTTTCAGTGGAAAGTCTGACTTAACCATAACTACACAGGTGCTAAATAAATAAATAGAAAATGCAGTGGTATAACAACTATTTCACAATTGCCTGTGAAATAAAAGTGGCTGATGAATACCACTTTCACTGTGTATTCCTTAAAGACCTCAATGCATTCCTTATAGTTTCTGCTCTGAATGGATTGTTCAGAAGATCAGTTGGAAGGGCTTATAAAAAGGAAAATAAATTGAGGGCATTCCTTTTCAGTACCCCATCTACATGGTTACCTGGCCTGTGAAATGGCCGAGTGGTCTAAGGCACTCCCTTCAGGTCACAGTCTTCTCTGGAAGTATGGGTTTGAATCCCACTTCTCAGCTAGAAAAGCTAGCAAAACATATAATATCCAAATTAATACCAAACTTAACATTCAATAGCAAATTAATTTGCCCACTCGATCTTCAAACTCGCATGATATTCTTCCCGCACTCATGGTGTTTTATGCGGTTTTTTTTGGCAGGTGCTTGGAATAAATCTTCATTCCATGTCAGGGATACTAGGATTATGCAAATTATGTGGCAATGTTATCAAAGTTTTGCAGTGTGAAAAATGCAAATTATGCTGCACATTCTCTCTTACTATTATCTTTATAAATAGAAATAATATTTTTGGTGAAATCTACACATTTTGAAATTATGGGCAAATGCAGTACATCCATAATTCTATGTCAGGACCGGAGGGGAGGATTATGCTCAAACTTTCTTTATTCAGCCTTCCAGCAGTTGTTAACTTTAAGTTTATAACAAAAACACTAGCACTCCCATTGTGCTTCAGCAAGGTCATATAAATTCCACCAATAGACGGCCTCCATCATTCCCGAGGGCGTGTGCTTCCTGGATCAACTCCTCTTTCTTTCCTGCTGCCAGCAGTTAAGTCATTTTTCCCTCTTGCTCGTTAGGGTTTTGGGGAAAGTGTATTTTTGTACTGTTTACAGCTTTATTGCCGCACGCTTAGCAAGCGCAATACTAGAAGTTTCTATGGGGTTAATTGTTTCCCTTATCGCTGTGTAAGAATTGTTGTTCTATCTATCGCCTAAAAACATGTGGTATTGGCGGAAGAGCCTGGGACCTTATTAGATCCTTTCTCACAGATAGGACACAAGTGGTCGCCCTAGGGGAATTTCAATCCAAGCCTTTCTCCACACCCTGTGGTGTCCCTTAGGGGTCTTCACTTAGCCCCACTCTTTTTAATATTTATGTGAGTGCACTGGCACCTGTTATCAGTGCCTATGGATTCGGCATTACTTCTTACGCAGACGACACTCAAATCGTGGTCTCTCTGATTCCAGGGGGGGAGACTGACACGGAAGAGCGTTTGCGGGAGTGTATGTCAGCAGTTGGGAGCTGGATGGCTAAGAACTGCCTTAAATTGAATTCAGACAAAACGGAGGTCATGCTGTTCGGAAATATTTCTAATTTCTGGACCGCGGCCTGCTGGCCTGATTCTCTGGGTACGCTACCAGTTCCGGTCGTAAAAGCAAAAAACCTCGGCATAATCCTGGATGATAGACTGACTTTGGATTATCACATCAAGGAGGTGACATCCAAAACCATGTACACCATTAGGATGCTGAGGAAAGTGCTACCCCTGCTGCCTCAGGACAGCAGACACATTGTGGTCAGGGGGTTGGTACTTGCTAGGCTGGATTATTGCAATGGACTGTATTTAAACGCTCAATGCAGGGCACTGAGTAAACTTCAGATTCTGCAGAATGCTGCAGTCCGTCTTCTTATGGGCAATTCCAGATTTGCCTCTGCGTCCCTGGGAAGAAAAACCTTGCACTGGCTTCCGGTCAAGAGCCGAATTCGGTTCAAGGCTTTGACCATGACTTTCAAGGCACTGCATGGTCTACGCCCTGAATTTCTAAAGGACAGATTACATTGGTATGTGCCGGGGAGAAGCCTACGATCAAAAGTAGCCAACCTGGCTCAGGTCCCACGTATTAGAAAAGCTCGTTGGGGAGGCAGGAGCTTTATCTACGGGGCTGCTAAAGCCTGGAACGAACTTCCTCCTTATCTTAGGACCGTGACGGATCTCTTGTCATTCAGAAAGGAACTTAAGACCTGGCTGTTCCGTAAAGATTAATCCTGGTCACCCATTCACTGTTTGTTCTTGACTAAAGACTCTCAGTATTTTCAAGACAGCGCCAGGACACCTCCGGGTAATTGCCGCGCTTTAAAAAATTCAATAACATAACATAACATAACATCTAGTATTGTATGCGCTTATTTTGTCTTAGCGCACTTGGGTTGTGAGGAATTTCTCTTTGACTGTCAATCGCGGCAGCATTTCTTCTGCAATTGATTTGGGGCCGCGGGAGTACCGTTGTATGCTCCGCTTTTGGACCCCCTCATAACCAGACAGCGATGCAGTGCGCATCGGGACGACAGGGGGTGCCTGTCTCAACTACTTGATCCCGACCACTCTGGACAGTGGGATCGACGAGTTTAGTCAAGGAGCCCGCGTTTTCATCGGAGCGACTGGAGCCTGGAGCTTGAAGAGTGTGGAAGCCCAGACAGCCACCTTAGTGTGGGTCTGTATGTAAAATTCTTAGCAGCCAGACACCCGCTTCAAAGTGGGTCTGTATTCAGGCGTGAGGCGTGCAAAAGGCACTGCAGGTGCTAAGAGGCTGTGAGGTGGGGGGGCGGGTCCAGACTAGTGAGAAACCCGATTGAATAAAGGTGATTCGTCCCCTTAATAATCTGACTAGCTGCTTGGCGGCACAAAATTTGGTGATTTATTCACAAAATACTTGCATATATTTTAGTGGGCTTGCCTGCTAATGCACAGAACGTTTAAGAAGGGCTTTTGCTACATATACATAGTTTATCAAAACCAGCCACTCTAGCGTCTATTCCTTAGTCATGGAGGAGGAATATGCAGAGGAGGAGTCCCTGCAGGTTCTCCCCCTCGATGACGAGTTTTGTGATGCAGATAGCATAAGCTTGCCAGGCAGATCGCCGCGAAGCACAAACGCACCTCGGATTTGGACGGAAGTGCCTTTGAACGATTGAAGAGAGCCTTCTTAGCAAGGCCAGAGGTAGGAGAGCAGGATATCACCCCAGACATCCCAGAGACCCCAGGCTTGGTACAGGATGAAGAGGAAGAAACCATGGGGGATTCAGCAGATGAGGCAGGCCCCTCTAGACCCTGGATCTCCATAGTGTCACCATCAGGCACACCCAAAGAAGCACCCAAAGAAGCAGAGGAACTCTCCGATATGTTAGTACCAGAGGACTTAATGCACCCAAGGTCCTCAGACTGGACACCCTCTCCAAAGTCTCAGCGTTTGTTGCAGGAAGGGTGCGTAAACCTCTGGAAAAGGAAGTCCAGGCTTGCCTCCGGACAGAGTGCCCTCGCCCTGCCCTTCCAGGCATAGTCGCAACCACGCCAGAGGTCGACCCAAAAATGGCTACTTTTTTGCAAAAGTACATAAGGGACCCAAAAAAGGGGATAGATAGATCCTGGAAATCCTGCCAGGAGAAGCTTTTGGACATAACAGGCCCCGTTACGAAAATATTGGAGTTGGCAGAGGAGGCCAAGCTGGCAGGCACCCCTTTCCCCAGAAAGAATTTCCAATTGGGCACAATGTGCATTCATCTTTTTAGGGAATGCTAACTGTGCCCTCTCTACAGAGAGGTGTCGCTCTTTTCTCCTGAAGGTAGATCCCAAGCTTGGGGACTTGGCCCCTTCGGAGGCGGGCACAGTAGCGCAGGGCGGTCTCTATGGAGACACATTTATCAAAGAGTTGATGAAATTCATCTCCACTGTTACGTCCTAAGATAAGGCCCAGTCATCAATTAAAAAGGTTTTTCACCCTAGAATTAATGTCGGGCCAGTCGTAGCAGAGGGCGCTCGACAAGCTGCTTTTACACCCAAGGCCCTCAAAGGGGCGGCAAAAGAGCCACAGACTCAGGCAAACAGGAATTTTTCCAGTCCAGGAGAGGCCACAGAGTCCGTGGAGGCAAAGGAGCAACCAGAGGCCAGCCCTTGCCCGCATCAGGTGAGCCTTTCTCTTTTTTCCCATCTAAAAGTGGGTGGAAGGTTGGCGGATTTCGAGTACATTTGGAGGTCCATTACCTCAGATGCTTGGGTTCTTCAAACCATCAGAGGTTTCCAGGTAGAGTTTTAAGGCTCACCAGTTCAGACAACCTGAGCCAGGCCACTTGTTTTCATGTAGGACCAAGCCACGCTAATAGACAAGGAGGTGGTGGACCTGCTACGGAAAGGAGCGATTGTACCATCCCATCCACATCCCAGGGGTTTTCTCAGCAACATATTTCTCGTAGACAAGATGGACGGAGGCCAACAACCGGTAATAAACCTAAAAGAGTTAAACCAGTGGCTGATCTACTGCCACTTCAAGATGGAGGGAATCCACCTTTGACGGGACCTTCTGCAACCCAACGAATGGATGGTCCCTCTGGATTTGAAGGACTTGTACTTAACGGTGCCCATCTTTCATGAGATGGTGGCTAGACCATATGGAAGCCTGGGATGGCAAAGCCATCTTCGGCTGTGATCCAGACTTGGTGATAGGGTCGGACACCTGCAAGTCAGGCTGGGGAGCCCGTTGCGGGGACTCTTTTACAGGAGGAAAGTGGTCTGCTGAAGAAGGCCAGCTCCACATCAACTGCCTAGAGTTGATGGCGGGCTCCTTCGCGATCCAGTGTTGGACGAAGGACAAAGTGTCCTGCAGTGTACTCTTAAAAATGGACACTGTCTCGGCTGTCCGTTACATCAACCACCGCGGGGGTGCTAAGTCCAAAGCGCTAGCAGATCTGGCCAAGGACTTTTGGACATTTTGCCTCTCCAACAACATCTCGGTAAAGGCGGAATACCTCCCGGGAGCCTCCAATGTGGTGGCAGACTGGTGCTCTAGGAGCTTGTCGGACATGAGTTTGTGGCAACTGCACCCACAGATATTTCAGAGACTGCACAGACAGTGGGGCCCCTTTTCAGCAGATCTCTTTGCGTCCCGACTAGACCACCAGCTACCGAAATTCTTCAGCTGGAAACCAGACCCTATAGAGGCCGCGACGGATGCTTTTCTCCAGAACTGGTCCATTGAGGCGGGATATGCATTTTCTCCATTCGCGATGATAATGAGACTCACAACGCATATCCACTCGGAATTAAGTGAAGATGGGGACACCATGGCCTTGCATGATCTTATGATGTCAGTAGATCTCAAGCAACGGGTTGATGGACCCACGCACAGGGGAGGGCATACCCTGGATGGGATTTTTTCCAACTATAGTAAGCTTTCCTTCCGGGGCCTTCTCCCTCTGGCCTGGTCCGACCATGCCACAGTTCAGTTCCAGATACTACCAGGCAACCCCGGTAAGGAAACCACTGGTCGAAAGAACAACATAAAAATTCGAGCCTGGAACAGGGTGGAGCAGGTCGCCCTTAACAAGATGCTCTCGTCTCCAGCAGATTGTATGCTAGATGACGTAGAGAGCGCCTGTCAAAATTATACGGGCTGGCTGGAGCAGGAATGTGACAATCTTGCTCCAACTAAAGTACTACGGCCAAAGAGAGCACAGCCCTCCGCTCCTTGGTACTCGCAAGAGCTCAGGACCCAAAAACTCAATTGTAAGAGGCTAGAACGCGCCTGGAAGAGCAATTACAAAGAAGCCGAGAGAAAAGCCTATAAAATCAGCCTACAAACCTACAAACAAGTAATAGCGTCTGCCAAACAAACATATTTTGCTGCCCAGATTGTAGAATCCAAAAATACAGCAAAAGAACTTTTCACGACGTTAGCGATGTTGGCTTCACCAAAGCCTAGCCCGGTTCAACCGAGCCAACAATTATGCGAAGACTTGGCCAAATTCTTTTTGTCCAAGGTGGAATGCATTTTTGGGGTCTTCAGTGAGGGATGTACGGGCTCCCTGGACGTTAACTGGGAAGGCCCAAGGCCAGAAGATGCTCCTGGCCCAACCTTTGAAAAATTTCGGACAATCTCTATTTTAGATACACAAAAAGGTTTGCTGGAAATTAACTCAGGCTCCCATTTTGACCCCTGTCCCAGCAGGGTGGCTAAATTGGCTTCGGGCCCGACTGGGATAAGGCTCACGAGCATATTTAATCTTATGTTCGAAACCGGTATCTTTCCAAAGCAGTGGAAATTAGCTTCGATTTTACCACTTCTGAAAAAGCCCAACCTGCCAATAAACGATCCTAATAGCTTTCGCCCGATTGCTAGACTCCCCCTTCCGGCTAAGTTGGTCGATAAATTCATGAACAAGCAACTAACTCTCTTCTTGGTAGATACCCAAGCATTCGACCCCACGCAATATGGCTTCAGACCAGGTCATAGTACGGAGTCTGCCTTGGTTAAAGCCACGGAGGAGATCAGAGAGGCAGTGCACCAGGGAGGGAAGGCGGCACTGATCTTGCTCGATCTGTCCGCTGCTTTCGACACGGTTCACCACTCTATACTCCTTAAACGCTTAAAAACGTGTGGTATTTGCGGCAAAGCTTGGGACCTTATTAGATCTTTTCTTAATGATAGAAAACAAGTGATAACCCTGGGGGAGTTTCAGTCTAAACCCTTCTCCACACCTTGTGGTGTCCCTCAGGGGTCGTCACTCAGCCCTACCCTTTTTAATATTTACGTGAGCGCATTGGCGCCTGTTATCAGTGCATTTGGATTTGGTATCACCTCTTATGCAGACGATACTCAAATCGTGGTCTCACTGACTCCAGGGGGGGGAGATTGATACGGAAGAGCGTCTGCGGGAATGCATGTTAGCAGTAGGGAACTGGATGGCTAAGAACTGCCTGAAGTTAAATTTAGACAAAACAGAGGTCATTCTGTTCGGAAATACTTCCAATTTCTGGACCCCGTCCTGTTGACCTGATTCGATGGGCACGCTTCCAGTTCCAGTGGAAAAAGCCAAAAACCTCGACATAATCCTGGATAATAGACTGACGCTAGAGCATCATATCAAGGAGGTGACCTCCAAAACCGTGTACACCATTAAGATGCTGAGGAAGGCGCTACCCCTGTTGCCCCATGACAGCAGACACATGGTGGTCAGGGGGTTGGTGCTAGCTAGACTAGATTACTGCAATGGACTTTATTTAAATGCACAATGCAGGGCCCTGAGTAAACTTCAGATCCTGCAGAACGCTGCTGTCCGTCTTCTTACGGGCTCTTCAAGATTCGCTTCGGCGTCCTTGGGAAGAAAAACCTTGCACTGGCTTCCTGTTAAAAGCCGCATTCGGTTCAAGGCACTAACCATGACCTTCAAGGCATTGCATGGTCTAGGCCCTGAATTTCTAAAGGACCGCTTACATTGGTATGTGCCAGGTAGATGCCTACGGTCAAAAGAAGCCAATCTAGCCCAGGTCCCACGCATCAGGAAAGCTCGCTGGGGAGGCAGGAGCTTTATCTATGGGGCTGCTAAAGCCTGGAATGACCTGCCGTCATATCTCAGGACCGTGACTGATCTTCTTTCATTCAGGAAGGAACTTAAGACCTAGCTGTTCCGAAATGAATAAATCCCGGTCACCTATATACATTAGCTCTCCTGGGTGAGGACTCTCAGGTTTTTTCTAGACAGCGCCAGGACACCTCCGGGTATTTGCCGCGCTCTACAAAATTCAATAACATAACATAACAGACAGCAAGCAAAGATGGTTTTGGTCACACCGTATTGGAGGTCTCAAGTGTGGTTTCCAGTTCTTCTGGAACTTTCCTGGGACTCTCCAATCCTTCTACCCCACGATCCTTTCCTTCTGAGGGATCAATGGGGCAATCCCCATCCTCCAGTCCAACAAGGGAGAATGCCACTAGTGGCCTGGGGGATTTCAGGCATCGCTGGAGAGTCGCTTGCCTTTCGAATGAGGCTCAAAAGCTGCTGGGAGCAGCATGGGCGAACAACACAAATAAACTATGTAGATCAGCTTGGTCCGGATGGGTCAGTTGGTGTGTAAGGAATGATCAGGATCCCATGGGGTGCAAGGTGGTAGCCATTTCTTCTTGGCATCACTAACGGCCCAGGGACCCGCATACTGCACGGTTAACTCCTACAGGTCGGGGATTTCAGCAGGCCATACGCCGGTCCAGGGCCGGCCAGTTGGAGAGCCCCCACGGTCTGTAAGTTGATGAGGGGAATCCACCTCACGCTTCCTCCAGAGCCTAGATATTCATCACTTTGGGACATTAACAAAGAGTTGCATCTGTTCCAATCTTGGCAACCCAATAAATATTTGTCCCGTAAGGAACTATCAGCTAAGGTGGCGATGCTTTTGTGCCTGATTTCTTGCCGAAGAGTGTCGGACGTTAGGGCACTGGATATTACAGGATGGGTTTTCACTCCGCAGGGAGTTAAGTGCCACATTGTTTGCAGAACTAAGTCAGATTCCAGAGTGGTATCTTACCCAGCTTTTTATAACTCACCTAAGCTGTGTGTGGTCCAATGTCTCAAGGAATATGAGAGTATGACGGAGGAAACTTGACCCCCTGGTGAGCGCCAATTATTGATTTCCTTAAGGAAGCCCTTCAAAGCGGTTACACCACCAACTATAGCCCGTTGGATCCAATGGGTGATGCAGGAAGCAGGCATAAATGTCTCGAAGTTTGGCACCCATTCGCTGCGAGGAGCCATGGCTTCAAAAGCTTTCTCCTTGGGGGCCAGGTTGGAGGATATTTTGAACCCCTCAGACTGGTCATTGGTCTCGATGTTCAAGAGATTCTACTTGAAACCAGTCGTGGACATGGCTTCGCTGGTGGTGGATAAGCTTTGAACGAGCATAATCCACGCCTCTGGTCCTGACATTGAATGAAAAATATCCTAGTAAGCATGACGGAAAGTTTCAATTCTATTAAGGACATGGAGGCGAGGATTATTCCCTCCCTGGGCTCCGAAGGTACCTTTTTTCCCACCCATTGTTGTTCAAGGAATGCACCCGTCAGGGTAGAAGCTTACCGTATGGTATAAGTATATGCTTTAAGTTGTTCTCAATGTGGTCATAAATTAAGTTAAGAATGCAAAGGAAGGCAGAATATGTCACTGTTCATATTGAAATGTTCTCACACTATGTTTAAAGGATATTTTAAGAATTGTTATTGGTTGTATATTGAGATTAGAGTTATGGGTTGTTGTTTGACCTCTTCCAGGTTCTGAAGGTTCCAAAAATGACTGACAAGACGCGAGGATTCAGTGTTTGCAGTCAAGAAAGAGGAGTTGATCCAGGAAGCACACACTCTCGGGGATGATGGAGGCCGTCTATTGGTGGACTGTATATGACCTTACTGAAGCATTATGGGAGTGGTAGTTTTTTTGTGATAAAGTTAAAAACTGCTGGAAGGAGGAATAAAGAAAGTTTGAGCATATTCCTCACATCCGTGTCCTTAATAGAATTGAAACTTTCCGTCATGCTTACTAGGACATTTTTCATTATGCTGTAATGCTGCCGGCTCAAACTCGCTTAAATCTACTGACCCTCTGTTTTGATATTATTTTTATTATCAATTTATTCAAGAAAGGTACAGCCTAAATCTTCTAATTCCAATTGGTCCCCAAGGTTAACTGTTCTTTGAGGCAAACACTCTTTTCAATATAACTTCTACCAAAAACATGTAATATAAACATAACATAATGCATGTGTACTATGGTCCTGTATTGCTCTCATGGGGTTCTGGTGACATTACCAAACAACTCAGCCTTTGTCTTCCTGTTTTATGATATCACCTGAACAACATGAAGGCAATATTGCACCACATTACACAGTTACCCATGTGTGGAAGCAGCTTATGAGGGAGTGAGATATCTTCCTTCCCTCACTCCTGCTGCAAATACCTTTAGAGCAGGACTGAGGCTGGAGCATTTGGTGCTGTCGTGACAGTGCAGTGGTTGAAAGCCTGACGCTGATGCTGAGCATGGCTCCCAGAGGTGGGACTGCCATTGGAGTGGAGCAGAGTGAGATGTTCTGCATGGAGAGGAGCATGGTGCCCGCCCACAGATGAGGTTTTGGTGACTGCTTCTAGTGGTTGGTCCCACAGCAGCTTGAGTGGCTTCATTTTCTCGGCTAAAAAGAGCTGTTGGGGTAATACTTCATGAGGTAAGGACTGTGACTCCTAAGACCAAGTAAAGCAGGTGTGAGTTGTAGCTGGAGGGGTTTGAGGAGCCCTCAATGCTCTCTCAGTGAACAATCTGCACAAATAAAATAATTCACCAAAGGTGAAGGAGTAAGTAGGAAGCCCAATGTGTGTCTGGGGATGAGACTCTTTTGGGTGCACAATGTCTGGAAGAGATGTGACCCCCATTTGAGCTGCGTGCCATGTGGCACATAGGAAGCATTACTCTCTGTGCTGGACCTCTTATGCTTGGTGGATGCTGATACCAGTTGTTTGTGACATTAGTCTGGAGCAGCCCAGTCTCGTTGTAAAGGGGGGTGATTGGGTGGCCTTTTTTGTGGCAAACAAAGGTGAGCAAATTGAGGAACTGCAGACTGAGCTCACAACAAGAAGGCTCTAGAGAGGAAAGCCAGCAACCCTGAGGCAGTGGATAGCCAGGGCATGACATCCCCTGCAGATAATGCAGCAGATCCAAATGGTAGACAGGATCACATATTCTTGGAACTTTGCTGTGCCCTTTAGGAGACAACTGACACCTTGCCTCTGGATGTGTGCCTCCTCAGAATAGACCAAGAAAACTTGCAAAGTGTGAGAGACTATATAAAGGTAATTAAGCCTGAGGAGATGGGACACTGTCTGTGTCAGATTTGTTGGAAAGAGTCAGATTTTTGATATTTTATTCAGAATATAGTGAGGGATGGTCAAGACAAAGTAGCATCATGATGGCATTGTGTTGGGTGGGCTGCCAGAGAGGAAGGAGGGGTCCAGCATGGAGTTATTCCTAGTGGATTGGCTCAGCACTGTGGTGGACTCCCATAATCTGTCAAAGTTCTTCTCCAGGGAAAGGGCGCACAGGGTGCTTGTGCATTCTCCACCTTACCAGACTGTTATATTACAGCGATGGAGATACTATCCTTGAAAAGGCAGGACAACAAGGCTCATTTCGATTGAAATGATATTTAGATTTTTCCTCACTATACAATTAGGAGGTGTAAAATTTGCTTAATTTACTTTTGCGTAGTTACACAAAATGTTGTCAAAATTAAGAGCAATTACGTGAACTACTCATCTGTCATTTTATTTTATATGCTTGTGTGAAATGCATCCCTTCATCAATTTTTGATTCAAGGCCGCATTTCCCACTAAAAAGGTGCAAAAACGCAAACAATAGCTGCTCTTGTTCCATTGTTTCTGTGCATCCATGGTATATTTGATATGTGAATGGTGTGTTTTCTGTAAATTCTTATTGCAAATGGCGTGTAACTACGCAAAGTGACAGAATGGTTTACATTTGGGAATTTCATATAACAAACATAATGCATAATTCCTGAAATGACGACAAGTACTCCAGACAAATTTACATTTCACCAAGACCTATATACAGTGGTGGTTCATCAACAACACAGGTCCTTTACCAAGATAAAGAGGAAGCTACAAGACGTGTTTCAATTATGTGCTAATCTTTCCTGCTAAGTTGAACATTCAGTTCCGGGACCAGTTCCTTTTTTCTTCATGGACCCATCTTCTGCTCGGATTGGATAGAGAAACGGGGCCCAACACAGTCATCAGGCTGACAGCCATTCTGGGAGAATGGGGAGATGGGATGCTGGCTGAGATTGAGACTGATAGACAGCATAAAACCACAGCAAAACATTTGCAATGACCCTGCTTGGACCTATTCATCATATAGGGAGAGCAGCCAGGACCAGTCCTGACTAGAGACAATCAACAGAATTGGAAGAGGGTTCTGAGGACTGCTTAGATCACAGGAGTTTGGGAATGTCAGTGCAGGGTGGGTGTTTGAGTGTGAGTTTGTCTGGTGTGTTCTGTATCATCTGGAGTCGCTTAGTGAACTGGATGGTGATGCCGATGTAGAGTTTGTTTCCATAGTTCAATGTGGGGTGATCAGGACTTTGGTGACCATGCTACCGCTGTTTAGCAGGATCTATCTCAAGACTTTTCTGAAGCGCTTGAGGGTGTTGAAGCAGGAGGGGGTGACCATGTTTATCTGGTTTCTCAACGAGATTTGATTGTTAATACTGAATTCAAAGTTCATGCCTTAATCAGACGAGTTGGGTCTTGGCCCTAGTTCAGGCCAATGACCAGAGAGGTGTCTTTTCCGAAGAGAATCCCCTCTGTGATATCAGAGTTGAGCTTCAGACAGTTGGTCTTCATTCAGTTTGCTACTTTAGACATGCTGGTGACAAATTTCATCTGTGTGTTGGAGGTGTACTGGATGAGAAACAGGATGAGCTTGGTTTCATCAGTGTATGAAATTATGCTGAGTCCATGAGCTTGGACAATGACCGTCATCAAGTTGTAGGCAGACGAGGCATACTAGGCCACGGAGACTGATTTGGGTGCATCCCATGACAAAAGATCTGATCCATTGTAGTTTTGATCCTTGTATTTCAGTCTTGTGGAATTGTTGGATGAGAATGGGGTGAGATATACTGTCTAACACAGTAGCAAGGTCAATAAGGGTTAGTGTCGCTGTTTCTCCCTTGTCCAAGATTGGTTGGTGGCAGAGATGGGGCGGTCTCGGTGCTGTGATGGGGCCTGAATACAGATTGCGAAGGGTTCAGAAGGTGGTTATAATTGAAGAGATCTGCTGGTCATTTGATTCACCAATTGTTTCAGGTCTGCTGAAGGTATTTATAGAAGCTGTCAGAGGGAGCGTGTTGAAAGGAATCAGGGAAGGTGGCATCAGTAAGAGAGACATTGAGTATAGAAGGGAGGACACTGCAGATGGTGTTGAAACCTTTGGTGAAGATGAAGTGGGGACAGGGATCCAACGTGATTCCTCAATAGATGGTGCACATGGTAGAGGTAGATTTGTTTCTGAAGTAGAGAGCAAGCGGGGTGCAGAGTTCCTGTGAGGAGTGATGGTTGTGGAAAATGAATTCCTTTCCTATGATGAAGATTTATTTAAAGTTGTTGGAGCAGTTCTGAATATGTATTCAATGGGAGCAGAGTGCTTGGTGGATCTAAGTCAAGGGGGGTACATCTGGTTGGCTGATATGTAGGTGTTTCTGTCATTGTTGGTTTTGGTGGGTGTTGTTCTGCGTTGTTATGTTATGTTATTTGTGATTTATAGAGCGCGAGGCTACTCCAAGCAGTGTCCCGGCGCTGCGGAAGACAACCAACAACTGACAAACAAACGCCCCCGGCCACCGTAACAGAAAAAAACCTAAAGCTGGAAAAGCCACGTCTTCAGGTTCCGTCTAAAAGTCAAAAGGTCCGGGCTCCGACGCAGTGAAAGAGGAAGGTTATTCCAAAGTCGGGAAGCCATAACCTGAAACAATCTTCCTCCTACCCGTGAGAGCCTGACCCTTGGAATCAGGGTCAGGGACTGGGTAGAACATCTTAAAGAGCGCTGATGCAAGTAAGGCTGAAATCTTTCCCTTAGATACGGTGCCCCGATTCCATGGAAAGCCTTAAAAACCAGGACTAGAGCTTTAAAATAAATTCTTTTTTGAACTGGAAGCCAGTGAAGAGAAAACAAAAGATGTGAGGTATGTGTTCTAGGCTTCGTTAGGAAAATAGCCCTGGTAGCCATATTCTGAATGATCTGCAGACGACTCAGTAAATACTCGGGGAGTCCCAGATACAACGAGTTGACATAATCCAGTCTCGATATCACCAAGGCCTGGACCACTGTTTTAAGATGCGACACTGGCAAAAGTGGGAGAAAACTTTTCAGCATTTTCAATATCCCAAAACATGTGCCTGCCACTGATTGGACTTGCATCTTCATAGAAATTGCAGAATCCAATTTGGCCCCCAGATTTTTCACAGTCGTGACTTCCGACAGTGGGGGGGGACATGTCCTGTGGCCACCAAGATAAGAGTGCCAAGCTTCATGTGGGTGACAGCCAAAAAAGATGATCTCCGATTTATCAGTTACATTTTAATTGGTTACCGTTAAACCATGAAAAAATCTCCATGAGGCAGTTCCTTATGCAGACCCCATCAAACTCTGAGCCCTTCTCGCATGTGAACAACAGTTGAATGTCGTCCGCGTATGACACTATTTTGGCGCCATGCTTCTCTGTGAGAAGGGCGAGACGGGCTATGTAGAGATTAAACAGCGTGGGACTAAGAATAGATCCTTGCGGGACCCCCACATTCAAGGATGGGATTTCTGCCGAAAAAGGAGGTGTCCAGACTGTTTGGGAACAGTTACTAAGAAAAGATCTCATCCATTTCAATACCGAGCCTCCAAGCCCGCCCTCCTCCAGTCTTTGCAAGAGACGCTTGTGAGGGATGGTATCGAAGGCCGCGGAGAGATCGAGTAACACCAGAACTGCGCTCCCACCCCTATCCAGTGTGGCTTTAACTGTCTCAGCCACCTCCAGCAGGGCATTTTCAGTGCTGAAATTGGCTCTGAAACCTGACTGGCTGGGGTGAAGAAGGTTATTGGCCTCTACAAAATTTGTAATAACTTAATTCACAAATGTCTCCAAAACTTTGGAAAAAAAGGGCAGAAGGGAGATCGGCCTGTAATTACTGACCTCGTGAGGGTCAGCCGTGGGTTTTTTTAAGAGAGGGAACATTTTAGCACTTTTCCAAACTTGAGGCATAAGGCCCTCCCAGAAAAGGGGATTTAAAATAGTATTTACAGTGGGATTAATCACCTCTGCTATGGACGACAGAACTTTTGCCGGACAAGGATCTGAGGGTGTGCCAGACTTGAGATTTTTCATGAGAGAGAGAGAGTGATTAAGACCGATATTAGGAAATTGCAGGAGACATGCTTCCCAGCTGTGGTCAACAACCACCCCCTCACAGGGTTTAGCCTTAAAAGAATTCTGAATACCTAGAAATTTTTCGTAGAAGAAGCTAGCCACCCGCTTCATCCAGTCACTAGTAGGAGTGAATGGGCGACTGATAGACGAGGGAGACGAGAAACTTTTTACCATAGTGAAAAGTTCCTGACTTTTGTTAGCTGCCTGTTCAATTTTAGTAGCAAGGAACGATTTTTTCTCCTCTTGAACTTTCTTATAATGTTCTTTTAGAGCTTGGCTATAGGTGGCTTTATCTGAGGGACTGTAATGCCTTCGCCATATTCGTTCCAGATGTTTACAAGCACTTTTGCTGGTTTTTAAAGCAGTTGTAAACCAGGGGGGCTGAGACTCTAGTGAGTTTGGCTTCTTTCATAGTAGAGGGGGCCAAATTCTGCACCTGCTGATTTAGCCAATTCTCTAGGGAAAGCACATCCTGTTCGGGCTGGTTGCTAAGATGGAGAGGGTATTGGCACAGGGCACTCTGTACTGCCTCCGTTGAAATCAAATGGAAAGGTCTAGAATTACTGCGAGGAAGAGATTTACCCGGTGGACCCGATTTATCGGGTTCCTTTCTGATGCTGAAGTTTATTAAATAATGGTCCGACCACGTTAAGGTGAGTGGAGCCTCAATTTCTATCTTCACGAAGGAAAAAACCTGGTCTAAAGAGTGTCCTTTTTCATGTGTAGGTAAATTCAGATACGGAATAAGGTGAAAAATATCCAGGGAGTCATACAATTTTATAGTGTCTGGATCACGGGCATTATCCATATGGATATTAAAATCGCCCAGAACCAGACACTGTCTATGGTTGGCAGCAATAAAGCCAGACACCTGACTCAAGAAACTTTCCAGCTGGGCCGGGAGGCCGATAGATCAGAGCCCCGGGGATCAACTGGTGAGCCGAGACAGTCAGAAGGAATCCCAGGCACTCCGCGCCTTCTGAAACTTCAGTGAGCCATGTTTCTGTCAGGAAAACCACATCCGGATTGAGGTCAACTAGCACATCATATAGTTGAAGCTCATGTTTCCTCATGGAGCGAGTATTTAATAAGAAAGCCTTTAGATACTTGCCCATATATTCCTGCGCAGACCTATGTGAGCAGGCAGAAGAAGTAACAACAGATGGTCCCGAATTGGGTGGAGCCACCCAGCTGCAGTCTCTACACCCAGGATTGGTCCTGCTACCAGGGACATAGTAATGAGGGCTGCACGGTGTATACCTGCCAATGTCAAGGAGGCACTGCGTGCTGTACTTAATCATAGGTCGCTGTTTTGGTAGTGGTCCTGCAGCATGTCCGGCCCTGGCCACCTCCGGGATGCTGACGGGCGCAGATGGGCTTGCCTTAGGCGCGCCAGTGGCACGCCTGCTGCGAGCGTCCACTGCGCGCTCACTCAGCATCCCGTTTAAGTAAGGCCAGCATGAGAAAACAACTAGACCGTGCCGTCGAGAAGATGGCAGTGACGGTCAAGAAGCTGTGCCAAAGTGAAGGTTCAATTCCCCCTCCGGTCCCGTGTGCAAGCCAAGAATTAAATTGAATTTTGCAATTTTCCCCCACAGATAAAAAAAAAATATGATACACAACAAAGTTTAAAAAGGCGATTTTCAAAACTTTAAAAGCAAGTCAGTGCTTTACATAACATAGAAATTAGCAGCAAACAATACAGCGAGCGCAGCGTCCCGTTTAAGTAAGGCCAGTGTGAAAAAACAACTAGACCGGGCCGTCGAGAAGATAGGGTAGATGCAGGCTGAATCAGATCAGAGGGAGTGGTCAATCCAGGCCAGGGACATTGGCGAGACTGATGAAGGCCAGGTTGAGAAGGTGTCCGGCAGCGTAGGTGAGTCTCAGTTAGGAAAATAAGGTCTGGGGAGATATTGCGTTTGTTGAGCTAGCAGGTGTTGAGAAGAAAGCCTATTAGGGTTTGAGCATTATTAGTGATGCTGTATGTGCCAACTTGACTAGGAACAAAAGCAAATTCAAAGCCTCTACAACATAAGTACAAAAGTAATAACAGGTGTGAACATAGAAGTGGAATTGTAGACTGCTGGAGTAATACACAGTGCAATATGAGTGTCTAGTTAGCCCTGATATTGTCCCTAGTAATTTCTCTTATGTATGTTAAGGTAACTGAAGTTAGAAGAACAATGAAAGGATACCTAGAACTTCTCATCTATGACCAGATAACAATGTCCAAGGCCAACAGCCTAGAAGCAATGATTGTCTCATCTCTCTGTCTCGTGAACTCCCCTTCCCTCCTTCTCTGGGACAGACCCCTGTGTTTGGCTACACGTGCTCCAGTCCAGTCAATAAGCGGGGGTTTGTGTGGATGATTATATTATACCCATGTAAGAAGCCAGACACCTCAGTAGTGTGTGTTTTTGTTCAGACAGTGGGTTTGCATGACATAGTAAGTATTAATCTAAGTGAAACAATATGATGTAGCTAACGATAATATTTTAAAAGAAATTCAGAAATGTTTAAATGAAATAAATACATTGTGAGTGGAAACATGCATCATTTGGAACATGTTGGTTCTGAGAAGTAGATCAAAGGGAGTAATTAGGCTGGTGGCAATTAATAGAGCTTTGAGGAAGGTAAACAGGGAAATACAAGGATTCTGCACTGCTGAAGGTTCTGACTCAAACACATGAATATTACATGTTAGAACTAACATGTCCTTCAGGCAAATTACATGCTTCTTTCATTTTTGAGTAACAAGTAATATATCATGCAGAGGAGGGATGTCAAGGCTTGTTTACTAGAAGAGACATTGTTGGAAATGACCATTGTTTGTGTGGATTTCCCCCAAACTTTTGGCTTCGTTTGCTGAACCCATTTTTGTTGGACATAGGACTCTAGGTCCTGCTAACAAGTGGTAAAGTGCTTGTGCCTTCCCTTTTAAACCTGGTAGAATTGGCATATACCTAATTGGAACATTTAATTTATTAATATCCTAGAATATGGTACTACATGTACCCAGGGCCTGTAAATTAACTGGTACAAGTGGGCTGCAGCACTCATTGTGCCACCCACTGAAGTATCACTGCACAACATGTAAACAATCATGCCCCTGCAGCCTGGCTGTGCAATTTTAAAAATGCCATTTCGACCAAGCAAAAAACATTTTTCGTTGTTCCTAAACCTTCATTTTTGCTACTTATAAGTTGCCACTAAGGGACACCCTAAATGCCAGCATTGCACGGTGTGTGGGATTTAAATGGCAAAACATGTAAATCTAATCTTTCACATGCCCTGACAGAGATGAATCTTCAAAGTCATTTTTCAATGTGGCAAAGTTGGCTCTTCCATAGAATTTCAGTTTGAGAGCAGCTCTAAAAATAGTTGAAGGACTCATTATAATAGTAATTTAAAACTGAACCTAATGGTCATTGGGGATTTTATATTACTATTTCAAAAATGACACTTTTAGAAAGTTTTTATATTATCAACTAGGGGGACGGTTGGGCTTTTGTGAGAGATCCAGCATATGTGCCCTGTCAATTATAACAAAATAAAGAGTATGAAGTTCCTCAGGGTAAAGGGAGACAAGGAGACCGTGTACAAGAGGAAAGGAATTCCTCTTGTCGGAACTAAGGTCCTCACACACCAAGCAAGGTAGGTGTCATGCTTCATCATATGGACCTGCTCCGAGTCGAGTCGACGCTGCAATACCCGACAGGCACCCATAAAGAGGCTCTTTAGCGGACTCCTTTTGTGCCTGGCCGTATGGTGCAGTGCGTGTGAGGGGTCTAGTGGTGTAGATGTGGGTGAATGTGGGTGATTTTAAACAAGTTGGATTGTCCAAAATGTGACTTTATTTAGGCTGGCTATCCACCTGGTTAAAAACAAGATTAGAGTGGCAGCTTGCTGACGTGAGGGTTCAGCTCAGCTATGCTCATCTCTGGTGGTCAACATGTTTCATGCCTCGCGGTCCTAGTGATCCTTGGCAATTCTTCAGGACCTACTATGATAGAACTATCTACACAATGCGGTGGTTGCAGTTGCTACCTACCACGCTGAATACTATGGGAACAGTCTCTTCATGTATATCTGGTAACCTAAGAGAAATATATAAGGTAACCATAAATGGGTCAATGTAGAGATCAAAATACTCTCTCATACATTTCTTGCAAACAAACTCTCTCTTCTTGATATAGTGTGCAACATACACATAGTGATGGCATAGGTGGTACCAAATGTTAGTCTCCATGCGGGATGAATCACATGTAATCATGGGTGAAGTGTAAAACTAACTAAACGTGAAATTAAAAACAGAGTTAAAAACAGAAGACTAGGTGACCTAGTATCAAGTTGTCTATCGGAATGGTAAGACTAGATATGATAGACAGAAATGTGCATTAGGGGCACTCACCTAATTAAGTATTACCCCCTGATTCAATCCATGTTTGATGCGGTACCGGGACACCAAGATTCTGGTGTCCTGTAGGCGACAAAAATCAGTGTAAAGAAGATTAAATAAGATGGTAAAACATTCACGTGGACAAGGAAGGTACAGGATAGCCACCCTCGTATCTATTATACCGTGTGTTCAAGGGCAGTATGCGGGGCGTGCCAAAAATACATCATAGAGTACCATAGGGACCCAGTCAACCATGGAGGGTCAAATGTGGTGCATAGTCAGTAACACACGCCTCATATACAGCCTATACATCGAATCGCCAATAAGATGTTATAAAGCCGTTGCAAGTGTCCACGACCAATGGCACACATTCATATGCCCTTAACATAGTCAGGAAGTCAGTAGGTAATCAATTGATGCATCCGAGAACCACGGACGCTCACACACTTGTCCATGAGCAAACAAAGCATGAAGATAGTGGCACACACTCATAGCTGTAATACTCACGTTTCTGATTGTACCGGAGTGGGCCGGTAAACCTACCTAAACGCCGCTCGAACCGGGGAGGACAACATCGCTGAGAACCCGTGCTGAAGTAAGGGCGGGGCAGGGCCGACTTCCGGGGTACTGTAGTGCGCATCATTCAAAGTTAGGTAGTGAGTCTAGTGCGCGTAGACGGCTTGTTATGAACGGCGGCCATCTTGTAGTATAACTTAAACAATAGTGATTCAGTCTCAATTCAGATGGCCATGCCAGTTACAATGTGCCTGTTGCAGAATTCACGGGCATGGACCAGAGTGCAAAATATGTTGTCTTGTGTGGATAAACCAAAGTATAGTAGGTGACCAATGTTAGATATTTATAACAAGTCATCGGGGTCGGTGGCCATCTTGTAGTGTTGTTCAAAACAGTTAAAACCCATGCATAACATAAAATATGCTGGTTTTCTTGAGTCATAATGTTAAGATAAGCGAGGGAGCACTCGCTGAGACTCATGGAGGGCAAAATGGTTAACATCCGCTGTAGGTGTACAGCATAAAGCGATATAGCCAAAAGTTAACAGTGGTCTATCTATTATTAAGTGCGGCCCATGGGATTTGGTCATTCAAACCATCCTGATCTGCCCTGAGACGATGGACCCATCTCTGTTCTATCTTGAACAGTGCTTTTTGTGTTAGCTTAGGATGAGTCTCAAGCACCAGCCATCTTAAGGAGTGAGGCATATGATTGTTCTCCTTGCAGTGAGTGTATAGTTTAGTAGTGACCCTTTGGCATCTTGCATTGCTTTTGTGTTCTGTTATGCGTGTTTAGACTGATCTAAGGGTCATCCCCACGTATCTCTTGTCACACAAACAGGTGATCAAGTAGATACAATGTGTTGTGTTACAGTTAGTGTGTCTCAAAATTCTCCAAGTGAAGGTGTCTGAGAAAATCACTTCCTTTGTCACTGCAGTCTGGTGGCACACCGATCATGTGCCACAAGGGTGGTGGCCTGTCACCGGGGTTAGATCCCATAGTGTTCTTTGCTCCTTGTGGTAGGTATTCCTAGGTCTAGTGTTAATAAGAATGTCCTTCATGTTCTGTGTTCACTTAAAGGCAAAGTGTGGAGGAGGGATATTAAGGTCACCAGTGGTTAAGATCCCCCAATGTTTTTTTATTATGCCTTTTATGCGTGTGGAATTAGAAGTAAATGGTGTAACACATGTCAGTGCATCTGTTTGTTCCTTGTTGCTAGGTTGTAATAGGGCCTCACATGGGTTGTTACGTGCCCTCTTGAGTGAGTCTCTGATCTACTGATCGGGGTAGCCTCTTTGTCTAAGGTTTGAACTTAAGTGCTGTGCTTCAGTCAGGTAGTCCCTACTGAAACTGCAGTTCCTCCTGATACGGAGGAACTGCCCGAAGTTCAGGTTGTCTCTGAGAGCCCTGGGGTGGTGACTGCTGTATAACAGCAAGCTGTTCCTGTCTGTCGGTTTCTTGTATAGTGTTGTACTGAGTCATGTGTCGTCGAGCACCACATTGAGATCTAACAAGGGTACGTGAGTGCTCGAAATGGTGTGAGTGAATTTCAGATATTGATTTTGTGTGTTTATCCACTCGCAAAAAGACAGACAAGTATGACGATTCCCCTTCCAAAAGATCAGTATGTCATGTATGAATCGCCTCCACATAGTCAGATTGTTGATGTAGGGGTTGTTAGGATGTCTAATCACCTCCTCCTCAAAGGTGGCCATGTAAATACAGGCCACACTAGGGGCGAAGGTACTCCCCTTCGAAGTACCCTGGGATTGATGAAACAATTGTTTGTTGTATTCAAAGTAATTCTCCGTCAGAGTGGCACATTCCATAATGAAGGAGATCGGGGTAGGAGAAGTCCATTCCTCTCTCATGAGAACTGTCTCAATTGCCGTTAATGTGGCACGTTGGGGGATATTAGTGTATAGTGCTTCCACATCCAACGTTACCAGTAGGTCAATGTTACTGGTGTCATGTATCTCCTCTATAATGTGTAGGATATCCGTTGTATCACGTACGTAGGATGGAGTCTTTTTTACTAATGGTTGCAAGAAATGGTCAACTAACCTGGACAAGGGTTCCAGAATGGACCCTATTTCAGAGACAATAGGGCGTCCTGGGACTGGTGTTGTGCCCTTATGAATTTTGGGTAGCGTGTAAAAATAGGGTGTCCTAGGATCCTTGGTGATAAGAAAGTCAGCTTCTTTCTTATTGATCTACCCGTTACTTTCTGCTTCAAAGGTAATGGTTGCAATCTTTGAGGTTAATCTCGATGTTGGGTCAATTGAGATAGTAGGGTAGTAAGCGGTGTTGTCAAGTTGTCGTCTACACTAACGATCATAATCAGTGGTAGTCTGTATAACAGTGGCACCCCCCTTGTCCGCCTGTTTTATAGTGATGCTATTCTCATTGGCTAAAGATCTGGCAGCCGACAATTCAACATTTGACATGTTGTGAAAGGCGTGCTTTGTGGGAATGGTGTCTAATTCACAGAAAACAGCCTTCTCAAATGTTAGCACTTCTGGAGGGACCATACTGTTGGTATATGTAAAGGTTGAGGGATTTCGTAGGCCAGTGTCTGTAGATTCTATGTGTGGTTGGTCTTGAAAAAATGCTTTTAAGCGAACTTTCCTGAGGAACTCATGGATTTCGCAATTGTCTCTCAACTTGTCTATTGTAGGCGTTGGGACATATCCCAGTCCTTTTTCAAGTACTGTCTGTTCCAATTCAGTCAATGGTCTATGAGACAAATTGGCTATTAGTTCCTTTTCCCTCTGTTCCTGCCCCTGGATTCCATTGGGTATTGTTCCTGATCCTGCCACTGTACTGCCTTTTGGGCCCCTCTTTTTCACCCTCTTCCTCTGCCCCAAAAAAGGTGGGTTGCCTGAGGGATAGAACTGGGGTTGTCCGTGTGGGTAAATGGGGGACTGCCAGAAGGGTGGTTGTGGTGGACCTGTGTAGGCCGGTGTGTTGTTATAGTGGGGGTAAGAGGGTTGATTATTCCTCTTTTGATGATTGCTCCCCCAGCTGTCAGTGCCCGAGTCACTGTTGGAGGAGACCCTTCTGGAATTATCAGATCTGTCATCAGAGGAATAGCTGTTCTTAGTTTTCCGGTAGTCTGCTTTCAAATAAGGGTATATTTTCTCCTTATCGAATTTTTTACTATCCTTCTGTAATTTAGCTATTTTTTGTTTAAGCAGGTATTCTCTGCTGTCAGCTATCTCACTGTTTATTTCAGCTAATTTAGATTTGAAAGCGGTGTTCTGGATGGTGGATTTAAGTGCCCCCTCTGCTGCCTGAATTCTTGCTAATAAGGCATCTGCTAGCCGTTGGGCAGTGTTGATAATGAGAACCAGAAGGTCTTGAGTACACTTCCAAGAGACCAGACACCATTTGTTTTGAAAGTGGGGTCTTCCAAAAATGACCTAGGAAAGATGTTAATTATAAGTCCACTTGGAGCGATGTTGGCTCGTAAGTATTTTGTCATCAGCACCCCTTGGAGCGTGATCTTAACCCATTCTCTTTTTAATGCTGTTAATGAGGTCCAGTCTTCTGATTGCGACCCTGAGGCCGCAGAACCCCCTGCCCCGAGAAGGGAGGGTGTTTTCCTTAAAATATCGGCTACAGCGTCATCATTGAAGCTGAGTCCTTGGTTATGCTCCATACTTGGCAGGTAACCAGACCGCCCCTAAAAGTTATGGGGGTAGGATTGTCACTATGGTCCAGTCAGTGAAAGTATGGTAACCTGTACGAAGTCCCACGGGGGCTGCCCGTGCATAAACTATACTATCAACTAGGGGGACTGTTGGGCTTATTTAATCTTCTTTACACTGATTTTTGTCCCCTACAGGACATCAGAATCCTGGTGTCCCGGTACCGCATCGAACACGGATTAAAGCAGGGGGTAATACTTAATTAGGTGAGTGCCCCTGATGCACATTTCTGTCTATCATATCTAGTCTTACCATTCCGATAGACAACTTGATACTAGGTCACCTAGTCTTCTGTTTTTAACTCTGTTTTTAATTTCACGTTTAGTTCGTTTTACACTTCACCCATGATTACATGTGATTCATCCCGCATGGAGACTAACATTTGTTACCTCCTATGCCATCCCTATGTGTATGTTGCACACTATATCAAGACGAGAGTTTGTTTGCAAGAAATGTATGAGAGAGTATTTAGATCTCTACACTGACCCATGTTATGGTTACCTCATATATTTCTCTTAGGTTACCAGATATACATGAAGAGACTGTTCCCATAGTATTCAGCATGGTAGGTAGCAACTGCACCCACCGCATTGTGTAGATAGTTCTATCATAGTAGGTCCTGAAGAATTACCAAGGATCACTAGGACCGCGAGGCATGAAACATGTTGACCACCAGGGATGAGCATAGATGAGCTGAACCCTCACGTCAGCAAGCTGCCACTCGAATCTTGTTTTTAACCAGGTGGATAGCCAGCCTTAATAAAGTCACATTGTGGACTATCCAACTTGTTTTAAATCACCCACATTCACCCACATCTACACCACTAGACCCCTCACACGCACTGCACCATACAGCCAGGAAGAAAAGTTCTCCGCTAAAGAGCCCCTTTATGGGTGCCCGTTGGGTATTGCAGCGCCGACCCGACGAGGAGCAGGTCCATATGATGAAGCATGACACCTAGCTTGCTTGGTGTGTGAGGACCCTAGTTCCGACAAGAGGAATTCCTTTCTTCTTGTACACGGTCTCCTTGTCACATAAATTCTCTCCCTTTACCCTGAGGAACTGCATATTCTTTATTTTGGTATAACTTTTAGAAAGTTGTCATTTTCCTGCCTGAGCCAGAAGGGACTTTTTTGTTGCTGCCCAATTTCACCTGACTGCTGATGGCTCCCTTGTGATGAGACAGGGAATGTTCCCACACAGTGGCAAAAGGGCTGAGGTGTAGAGAGGTGTTTTTATTCCTTGAGCAGGATGACTTGGGGTCCTATGCCCAACTCCTTCCTGAGCTTCAAAGAATGCCTACCCTATCATTGGGATATGTAGCTCACACATAGGTTCACCTCCCTTTTGCTATTCAGCTTGGCTCCAAACCTAGTGGCAGGGGGAGCTGCCCCAGAACTGGCTTGGAGTGACCAAACAGGAGAGTTTGCCCATTATCATAGTTACAGCTCTAGGTGAACAAAGGAGAGCCATGACCAGGGGAAGAAAGGTTCTGCCATTTAGGATTTAGGAAGAGAGGGAAGTGCTGTAAAAGAGGGTAGGGTCACCCCAAGAAACTTCTTCCTCATGAGCTAGGAAGTGGCAAGGAGTTTCCCCCACCCACAGGCTGGCATAGTGCATAAAATTGGACTTGACAGATCTCTCCACAGAACACTCCTGGACCTGTGAAGATCTCGAGAAGGACTGTCATGCTGTCTAAAACCAGAAGTAAGACTGTACCTGCTTGTCTTGAATCAAGGACCCCATAATGTACTCCACAGGTTAGTTGGCTGACCCTCTGTTTGAGCTGTAGGTACACAACAAGCTTACAGATGCCTTTTTCTGCATTTGCCCAGCTGACCAGGTCCAACGGGACCTGTCCTGGACCCTGTTGATGGCCTCTGCATGAGTGAGCCAAAATCTCCATGTTGTCTGGACTTTGATGGACTTCTTTTGGGCTTGACTTAATTTCCCTTCAAGTCTGCTGCAACGTTTGTGCCTGTGCATCATACATGAACCTTCCAAGGCCTGTGAAGCATCAAAGACACTTGAAGAAATCCCCCTTGGAGTGAAGGAGTCACTCCCCTGCATTTGCAGGCACCGCAACTAAGTCACTCAGTCTGCTAATCCTGAGCTCCTCCGGACTCCAAAAGCTCTGCAACACAGGTGGTGGTTTTCCACAGCTCCCGAGGTCTGCCCTGCCCTGTCCACTCACCAAATTTGATGCCAGTATCCCTCGTGAGGGTTGCAATTACTGAACCCCTGTGCAAAGGCTTGTTGACCTTTCCAAGAAGATCTTCGGGGTCCGAGTAGCCCCAACCTCGAGCCCCTCCAGTGACCAGAATCTTCAACCACACCACGTCATGTGTATCGTGGCCTGTAGCTTTTGGTGAGCTGCTTGAGGGCCTCTCGCGACTCCAGTGCCTCCGGCCTATGGGTCCACTTGCTCCTTCTTGGATGCCTATGTTGGTTGCATTTGCCAAGGCTTGTTGGTGCTCCCACCAGACACCGACCCCTCAGCACTTGACATCCTTTGTTGGACAGCTCATGCATGGCTCCTGCTCCTCCTCAGCATCGCCTGGTCCTCACAGCTGTAGAGTCAAGGTCATCGTGATCCATCCTGCAACACTCGACATCGGAGGGCATTTGTCTTCCAAGTCTCTTGGTCACTCCTGAGTGACATCAGCTCTGTCCCCTCTGCTTGCAGGTACCTCTCATATAGAATCCACCTTTGTATTCCACTGGACACTTTCTCCTTCTGCAACAGAAGCACTTTCCTGAAGTACTCCATCGAGTTCGACTGCGGTTTCTGACACAATTTCACACGTATGCTCCCGGCTTCCCTGGTGTAGGTAACGTTGGTACTAGGGTATCCACGGGTGGGGTGGCCTTCTAACGTTAAGTCTTTTCCCTGGTTTCTTCAGGGTCCACTGGGAAGAGTCCTTCCTTAATCTTTAAAAATCCAACCGCGGCTTACACTTAAGAGTTGTACGGAGCACGCTGTAGTGTTCTCACACTGTACACGCTCTCCGCGGGGTCCCTATCTAGTCACCTTGTGTGGTTCCTTGGGGTCCCAGCACTTCTACGTCCTCTCAACCTTGTCGTGATCTGAGTCGTGGTTCTTATGCCACTGTGTATTTTGTGCTATTTACTGTGTTTCTTTGCTTAAGTATTGTATGTGCATATCGCCAGGTGGGAGATATTTCTATGTGTTAGAGAGAATTATATAATGCAAACATATTTTTATAAATACTTTGTGTGGTTCTTTTTCACTTAATCTATACTATAAGATTGCATTCTGTTAAAACAAGCTGCTTTACACTCCTTCTGGACTAAGCCTGAAGGCTGCTCTCCACAGGTACCACTTAGAGAGCTTTCTGAGTTTGGGTGGACTGGTTCAAGGTGCCCACTTACATAAGTGAAAGACACAGAGATGGACGGAACGCAGAGCAAATCAAACATTCACCCTCAGTCAATAGATCTAGGTTAAATCCACCGTTCTTTTGCTCACCATGCCACCCCTGTTTGGACCCAGTCATATGCAAATCATTCTTGACCCTGTGCTTGGCAGTTCGGGCTGGACTGTTCCCATGAGGGAACTGAGCTAAAGAACAATGATGGATTCAACCCAGATTTGTGACTGGGGGTGAGTATCTGAGAAGTTTCAGCACTCCGTCCATCATCTCTATATGTTTACTTACATAAGTGGACATCACATACCAGGCCAGCTTCTCACACCTCCTGTAACTAAACTGTAAGGAGTGGGTCTTAGAAGCTGTTTGCCAACTGTCTGCCTGGAGTACCCGGTTGGAAACTGAGATTACCATCGGAGTTACAGACATCGACATTGAATCTCTGGTTGACTTTAGCTTGCTGGTTTACCCCTCTGAGGGAGCTCTCGACCCACTTGACACAGGTAGAACAGAAGGTACCCTCCCTAGAAATAAATAGCAAAGATCATGAAAGCAATTTGACTAAGCTGCGAACAGAGCTTGAAGATCTACAGTTAAAATTGGACGCTGTCGAAAATCGCGCTTGATGCACCAAACTAAGATTTATTGATATTCCCGAAGACCGTGAAGCAGGAAGCAGGGCAGTCACCTGTCCAATTAATAAACGAGCTGGTGTGCAAAATAGTTCTCCCGGAAAATGCAAAATACATTGGACTAACCACAGAGCACATCGAGTGCCTACAATTCGTCCTGCAAACCCAAAATATCCAAGAACAATCCTGGTTAACTTCTAAGATATCAAAATTAAAGAACAAATCATGTCTCAAGCAATTCAAAAGGAATCTTTTACTGCTCCGGACAACTTCTCATTCCGAATATATTCGGATATGTCAATCTTAGCCACACGAAGACGCAGAGACTTTGTTGGAATAATTGACCAGTTTAAATATCACAATGTACCAGCTGGTATAATACAGCAATCCAAGCTAAAAGTCCTGCATATAGGCAGATCAAATATATTCCAGTCAGTAGAAGGAGACAACGATTTTCTGCTCTTAATCAAACAAGAGGGGGGAGGAAATAGTATCCATATTGATAGGAAATTGGTGATAAGAATGGCCTGTTAAAGATAAAGTTTGATGTTGATATTTTTTGTCGGCCCACCCTAGTTTTGTTTTGGGAAGACAGGCTGCTTTGTACCGTCTCCGCCAGAGGGAGCTCCAAGTACCATGCCAAGATACTACTCTTGGGTAAGGGGAGAAGGTGGGGATACTGGTCAAGGGCACGGAGGGAGAAATGGGCCCATGATGGGTAGGGGTCCAATCCAAGGGAAGAGGGAGGATATGGAATCACTTCAAGGTGGGGGGAGAAAAAATAAAATGGTAATCACAGACCTAGATAGGAGCATTGTCCAAAGTTGCAGGATTGGATGTAGCAGAACTATTTATGATGGTAGATGAAGACACATTAAGGGGGCTAACAGTACTCAGATTGTGGGAGGTCAGAAGGAGATAGTCTGCCCTAATGGCTGAGAATCAGGTATTGCAAATAGCCTCATGTAAAATAAACGGAGGTAATAGCCAAACTAAACTGAGAGCCACACTTCAATGGCTAATGGCAAGTCAGCCACAAGTGATTCTGCTGCAGGAGCCTCATTTAAGAAAAAAAAAACATGCCTCCACCCAAATGGCCAAAGTTCATAAACTAGGTCTTTTTGGTTTCAGCCGATGCAGCCATGGGGGGGGGGGGGGGGGGCCGTAGCAATATTACTCTCATGTTACTATCGGGGGTAAGTCCTCCAGATTAAGGGGTCTATTGGGATGGCAGGCGGTGGCACCACCGTGGTGCCTGCAGTGGCGGAAAATGCTTTTTTCCACACACCAAAAGCGGGCCTCACGCCCGCCATATTAGTATGGCCAAACACAGCCAATTTCCCATCTGCCGCGGTGCGACGCGCACAGCCATCAAAGTGCGCCCTCCACCGCGGCTGTGGGAGCCAATGGAGACTCACCACCATGTGGAATGACGTCCTGTCCGCTGTACAAATCAGGATGCCTCAAAAATCAAGTCGCACTGCAGTGGAGAAATCACCCAACTAGAGACGGCAGAAGCTCGACAGCGGAGCGCGAAACCTGATTCCCGGTCCAGACCGCAATGGATCCAGCTCTTCACGTCTTTTTGGTGCTGTACCTGATACATCACCAGCAACTCATGGACCGTCGCGGATCCCGCCGCAGGTAGGCAACTACACAATCCGCACACAACCACAACACACAATTCATGGGCTGATACAGGGTCCCTGGCCACACCCGACAGCTTGGTGGGGACAGGAACACATCCACAAGTGTACCCACACATGTCCTACCTGCCACCAAGTCACCCCTCCACAGCCAGGTAAACACATCACCGCGAGTTCCAAGTAATGTCCCGGTCATGTCACCACAGCGGTGAAGACAAGGAAAAACATGCGCACAATGCAGAAGGCAGGGCCAGCGCCAGGCATGGGCATGGCATAAAGCACACAGGGCCACACCGCCCCACTCCACACACTGGCCTACTCAACATGAATGGACAGACATGTGCACCCCTCTGTGCACCCCCATGCCCAACACCAAGCTAGGTGAATCCACACCCTGCACCAAACAACAAACAACTAGGGAGACAGCCACAGCAGGAGTGGCTGCAGAGGAACACACAGCACAGAAGCACAGGCCCAGGCCAACCCACACACCCCAACAACACCGCATACATGGCAAGAAAGCTGAGTACAAGCACAAAATGAACACACACACATACAATGAACAAACATCCTACTGGACACACAGCCTGTCAAGTCACACGGACATACCCCACACTGACACACAGCCACATCAACAGACCACATGCCACCAGCAATGGAGCACAACATATAGGAAAGCCAAAGTGAGGTGCACACGAATGGGAGGCCAAGGAGACAACCAACAAGCATGTGTACATCACATGCAAGACAAGGAACAGAGAACAACACCCTCACCCCATCAAAGCACACATGGCTGGCACAGTGAGTGAACCCAAACCACAGTCACCTCAGTGCAACAACTCAGGGAGACAGCAAGGCAACCCATGTATAGGCATAGGGATGAAAGTAAGGCCCTGAAGTCAAACTGTGAACAGCCACACATATGTACACAACAACTACACAGGAGTATGCCAGCAGCACAACACACAGGGCACATTGACACACTCCATGACTGTCAAACACAAGTAGGATTCTTCACACATACCCCCCTCACACCTGCAGCACACAACCCCAGTGTCAGACACACAGAACGGTGTCAATAATGTCCAGTCAATACACAGACTAACAATCACACTCCCTGGGGGTATCCACAAACATCACACACACACAGGGATGCCTGAACCAATGTCTGCACAAAAGCAACTGCCAAACACATAACTTAACAGAAACACACACAGAACCACAGCAAGAACACAAATGACCTGTGCAGCAAAACTGTGGGAATGCAATGGGATCACAGACACAACAGGAGTGCACAACCTCATCAGTCAAGAACAATGCACAGACAACATACCACAACACAGACAAGAAGTGCACCATCACAGAACAACACAGCCACATCAAACACACAACAGATGCACATGACAATATATCCCATAGTAGACACAGCTGGACACCAGGGGATGCACACCAGGCCAGGACAAGGCAACATACACCCACAGCACTGCATGCACAACAAGCAGTGTGTGCACACAAAACATAACAGTCCCACACAGCCATGAGTGACACACCATGAACACCCACTACAATCAAAACAGCACACTGACAACATCACACTCAGGAAGTCAAGCAGTGCCCCAGCATACACACATACATCTAACACAACACCCACAGATGCACACGTCTGGGACACAAAAGTGGACACAACTTGACCAGAGGAATGGGCAGCACAAACAGTTGAACTGCACATGAGCAACCATGACTGCTGAACAGTACAAGAACAACACAGATAACTAATTGGGGAAATGTCATGAGTGGCACAGTGCTCCTGGCCAAAGATCTGCACCACAAAGCACAGTGTCACAAATGAAGTGATAGGGAGGCACACACAGAGGGAACACAAGGGGACAGCTGACATCAAAGTAAAGTGGTGTGCACTTCAGTAGTGGACATGGCAGGAGTATACCATAAACGTATAGAGGGAGTGCTGACTCACAATGTCAAGGTAACTGAAGCACAGATAGGGGATGGTATGACACCGCATACCACATGCCACACTGGAGGCAATAAAGCACCATGTGACAGCAATGCATGAGAACATCACAACCACAATGTCAGTGTGGTTGAGCAGGTATGCACAGTGAATACAAACAGTATCAAGACACACCGCTGTTCAACAAAACAAAACCCTGACTTGCCTGTCACACACTCTACATACTCACAATTGGCAAAAGCAACAAGTAAGAGTCAGCCAGAACTGCAAGGACACACCAACACACTGCACAGTGCACAACATACAACTCACACGTGCACATAATCACAATCACGGGCCTGAACAATCACACAAACAGGAACTCTAATCCTGGGTGACACGTGTGTAGTTGACATTGTATGGGCACACACACATCAACACCCACGACAAAATCACCCCCTTCATACTGCTCACTTCTTGACCACCCAAGTGCACACATTACAAGTAACCCATGTGACTAGGATGACTGCCCATCACAACATAACCATATACATACAATGCTGGGCACACAGAAAGTAAGAACACACATACATGATGACCCTGGCCAGCCTGCCTGCAATCCTGTGGAAAGAATCCCACACTGTGCTGGCAGTGCCCCCAAACCTGACATGTGTACAATATAGCCAACATGAACAAAGAATGAAAATGTCAACGGCATACCATCTAAAAACAACATCATTGCACCCACAAGTATTAATGTCAGGAAGAACTGAAGTCCTTGTCACCCCGGCACAAAATTGAACGAGTCAGACAAGCCATTAGCAATGTTGAAGTGGCACACAGGGCATGTGGCACAGTAAACCATTTACACACAGGAAAAACCTTATTCAGTAAGGACACTGACAAAACAGGAGCAACTGTCTTTATTCACAAATTGCACAGATAGGCACCATTAGAGAAGAGCAAGGCACAAAATGCAGAGCTTGTCCATGAGAATCTGCACAGTCAGGGGTCAAACAGCAAGGTCAGTGGCCAGTCCAAGGTGCAGATGAGGTACATGAGAAGCTGCACAGGGAATAGTTCAACACAGCAAGGAGCAACAAGACCAGTGGTCAAAACAAAGTGCAGAGTGAGTCCATGAGAAGCTGCACAGGCAGGGGGCACACAGCAAGGCCAGTGGCCAGTCCCAGGTGCAGACGAGGTACATGAGAAGCTGCACAGGGAATAGTTCAACACAGCAAGGAGCAATAAGGCCAGTGGTCAAAACGAAGTGCAGAGCATGTCCATGAGAAGCTGCACAGGCAGGGGGCGAACAGCAAGGCCAGTGGCCAGTCCAAGGTGCAGATGAGGTACATGAGAAGCTGCACAGGGAATACTTCAACACAGCAAGGAGCAACAAGGCCAGTGGTCAAAACGAAGTGCAGAGTGAGTCCATGAGAAGCTGCACAGGCAGGGGGCACACAGCAGTGAACGACAAGGCCAGTGGGCAGGACAAAATGCAGAGCGAGTCCATGAGAAGCTGCACAGGCAGGGGGCACACAGCAGTGAACGACAAGGCTAGTGGGCAGGACAAAGTGCAGAGCGAGTCCATGAGAAGCTACACAGGCAGGGGGCACACAGCAGTGAATGACAAGGCCAGTGGGCAGGACAAAGTGTGGAGTGAATCCATGAGAAGCTGCACAGAGAATGTGTGCAACTGTACCCTGCCATGGTCAGCAACACAGTCTGGGGTGCCACGATGGGCAGCACAGGCCCCACTGTGAGAGAGACAGGTGTGTGAGGTTGACCAACATTCAGACTTGGCTGTCAGTCGGACTGGGAGCTGGCTGTGTGTCGGGCAAAGTTGGAGCACTTGACTGGGGAGAGAGAGGCCCAGCTGAGGAAGAGCAATCAGTGGCTTGGCAAACCGGAGGGCAGCTTGGACCAGGTGGTGAAGTGGCACGTGGAGGTGGAGTCATGCAGACGTAAGACACAGTGTGGGTGGGAGATTGTGGAGGGGTGCCTTTCCACTTCTTGGGGATTCTAAATGGCTTGCCTGACTTTGGATCAATGGGAAGTGGTGTGGCCACAACAGGCACACTCAACACCAAGGCTGCAGCAGGTGCAGACGCTGGCCCTCCCTCTGGGGACGTGCTGGATCCAGCGGTACGCTTCGCATGGCCTTGCCTTTGCCCCTCCATCCCCTGACTACCAGGTGTTCCCCCTACAGTGCCCTCCTTTCCCTGCTTCAGTGGGCTTGGAATGGGAGTTGAGGTAGTGGGTGAATTTGCCTTGGAGCCCTTCTTATGGGTACCCTTGGCAGTCACCACCTTCTCAGTGTGCACGGAAATTGCTTGTCTTTCGAGACGTTTTTGGGACTGGAGAGTCCTTGGCTAGGGACGGCGCTGAGGCATGTGACCCTGAGGTCTGCTTCTTTGCTTTTTGGCCCCTGGTGTCGCCTGATGGGCTTTTGTCTTTGCGCACTGGGGTGGCTTTGGGTTTCTGTGGGGATGGTGTCTGCGGCCTGGACTGCTTGGGCTGCTGCTGTGTGCTACGTGTGCTGTATCGTGACCTTGAGGTCTGTGGAGAGTGGTCACTATCGTCAGACGTGGCCACTGGCATGGGGGTGGACAAAGGGACAGGAGCTGGACTCCGAGATTGTGCCAGTTGAAGGGCTGCCGTCACTGCAGAGGACAAAGACTGGACAGTCTGGTGCAGCTCACCCACGTCTGAATGTATGCCCTCCATGAAAGCAACCACCTGAGCAAATTTTTTTGTCGTGGTCTATGAATGCATTGAGGAGAGCTGTCTGGCCTATACACAGCTGACGCAAAAGGTCTACAGACTCAGCAATGATGGCAGCAGGGGGGGCAGGGGCTGCGGTGCCTGGGGTGAAGGACACTCTTCTCCTCTTACTGGTATAAACACGGGCAGCACCAGAGGAAGTGGCTGGGAGGGTGGGCACTGTACGCTGTCAGGTGGAAGATGATGCAGAGTCCCCGTGCCCGCCAACATGGATGCGTCACCGCTGGCATCAGATGACGTTGAACCTTGTGTCTCGGGCTGCGATTCCCTCAGCAGACTCCTGCCCCCATCCGAGGCGCTGGTCAAATCTTTGTCACTAGGCTCCTGTGCAGCTGTTGTGCTTGTTTCCTTACCACTGGTGTCCATCCCCTGTCCCTCTGTGACCCCAGGAGATGCTGCATGAGAGAGAGAGACAGGTAGGGTCAGGTCAGTGGCAGCAACAGAAAAAACATATGCAAGCAAAGCAACCATGAAGATGACTAAATCTACATGTTGCACGCCACCCTGTGCAATAACATTGTGCAAACACACTTTTGTTACTCAAACTGTGCGTGTAAACAAGAAAACTAGGCCTAAGTGAGACATGTGATGACCACACAGCACAACATCCGACGGCCCCCGGCGCCTAGAGACCCTTACGGGCTATTGTTCGCGCTGTACAAATGTGGATTATTTATTATTATTTAACATCCTGCATGTGGCTCCGTTCAAACAGTAACACACATAGCTCAGACCTGAAGCCCACCACCCAGAATCCTAATGAAATGTCCAGTACGCCCTTCTCACAGTCATGTGCAATCTACAGTGCTGACATGGCTCATTGATGGAGAGTCCTGCAAAAAAAACACATGTGACACTCTGTACATTCAGTGATGTGTCCTTGTCAGATTGGGCGGTGACTGTGCAGGCCAGGTGGGCTCACACTGAGATGGACAACAGGGACCCACACAGCCAATCACACAAGCAATCACTGTCCTGACTCATGCATTACCAACTTGCTGCATCACTGTATGGCTGACAAGACAAGACATGTCCCTCCAATCTTGATGTGCAGGCAGGGAAACGTGTGGAGAAGGGATCACTCCCTTCACCCTAGGAAACAGCATGTTAGGCAGTGCATGACACAACCCCACACTCTCAGGCATATACAGCATCAGTCCGACTACATGTGTGCCCCCTTGCACTCTCACCCCCACTGTTGAAGACTTACCACAACATTTGGGGCACCATATTGCCTTGGGTACTGAGTGAGCACCTTGTCCACCAGGACCTCCAGCTCCTCGCTTGTGAAGGGACTGGCACGGATCTTCTCAGTCCTTGCCATCACTGTGGACATGAGACAGCAGCGGCGGCAGTGGGTGGTGAGGGGTCTCAGGCAGCAGTCCCTGGATGCAGCAGCAGGTGAGGGTCTCAGGTAGCAGTTTCTGGAGGCAGCAGCAGGTGAGGGGTCTCAGGTGCCAGTCCCTGGAGGCAGCAGTAGGTGAGGAGTCCCAGGCAGCAGGCTCTGTGAGCAGTGGAAATGTGGTGCTCTCTCCCACACATATATAGCCCCCTGGTGTCATTTCAGTGGTCCTAAGCTGCTGCAATTGGTGTTCCAGGTCAGCCTTTTTCAAATGCATCCAATGATCGGCTCCGCGGTGGCGGAGCACGCCTACCACGATTTTCAAACTTGCATCATGCTACAGCGATAGCGGATCCCATTGGCTGTAAGGGCAAGGTCCATGGCGGTGACAGACCGCAGGGGCCAGGCGGGCGCTACCGCGGTGGTGCATATTTCAATTGCATCCAATGACCGGCTCCGCGGTAGCGGAGCACGCCTACCGCAGTTTTCAAACTTGCATCATGCTACCGCGATAGCGGATCCCATTGGCTGTAATGGCATGGCCATGGTGGTGACACACCGCAGGGGCCAGGCGGTAGCTACCGCGAGTTGGGTGCCATACAGAGACATGGGTGACCGGGATTTGGGTGGCGGAGCAGGTCAACCGCCATTTCACCATCTGCATATGCCTATCACTACCGCGATTGTGTCCTGGGCATTGGCGGTGACACACCACAGGGGCCAGGCGGTAGCTACCACAAGTTGGGTGCCATACAGAGACATGGGTGACCGGGATATGGGTGGCGGCTGACTGTGACAGCACCAATGGACACATCATGCTGTGTCAATGGCCATCTGGCAGTCATCCACAGTGCACAGTGGCCACATGGTTGATGGCACGTCATAGTGCACACAATGCCAATTTGCCATGTACCCCACTGCTGAGTACACATGCCAAGTTTGTTTATGTGATTTCTTAGATTGGCATGTACTCCCTCACATGTGATTTGTGATATTGATGGGTCTGTACTCAGGAAAGTGTTGTTATGGACTCCCCAATGGGTACACGTCAAGGTGTAAAAGTACAGGGAAAATCACTGGTGTGTTTTTCAAGATGAAGATTGTCCGTATGTGCCTGTTCGCTTATGTTTGACCATGCACACACTCGTCATGTACGCTCAGCCTGTGGTCATTGTGTTGTTGATGTGTTCCAGGTTCGACTAATGCCTGAAGGGGTGTCAGGTGCAGCAGCTAGGTGTGAGACAGTGGTGTTGCATTTTCACACTATTGCTGGATGATATACTCCCAGGCGTGCCCATGGTGAACGTGGCCATATCCATATGTGCATTCTCATATGGTGAGTATGATTTGGAGGCACTTGCTGTGTGTCAGTTGACAGGTGTACGATCAGTGTAGCTGAAGGAGTCCCTACATGTCAGCTTGTCTGTAACACAATTTTGATGACAGTCATTGTTGGCATTGTGCATGCCAAAATGTGAGATGCTGTGCCCATCTTATGATGTATTGCATTGATATGTGTCCACTTTCATCTCAACTAGGAAGAGACCAAATCTGCATTGTCCCTTCACAGTGCTCGCAGAGATGGAGACCATCCGGAAATTCCGTCTGGATAGAGCCACCCTGCAGACCCTTTGTGCTCAGTTTGAGCCCCATCTGCAGCCTCGCCGAACAAATCCAACAGCTTTCACCACCACGTCTAAGGTGATGGCGGGCCAGCATTTTTTTGTCACCGGATCATTGCAGCACACTGTGTCCAGCGCAGGTAGGATGTCGCAACCGATGTTCAGCATGGTGCTACGGGATGTCATGTCTGCCATGATGATCTACAAGGGCACATATATCCATTTCCCCAAGGGGCACGAATTGGCTGCTGTGAAAGGAGATTTTTATCCCCTTGCACATATCCCCCATGTTGTTGGTGCCATTGATTGCACCCATGTTGGGCTTGTACCACCACAGTCACATGAGCACATCTACAGGAATCGGAAATATTTCCACTCCATAAATGTGCAGGTGGTGTGCCAGGCAGATATGATCATCTCGCATGTGTGTGCCAAATTTCCAGGCTCGGCCCATGACTCCTACATCCTGCGGAACAGCATTGTACCACAGCTGATGGCTAATCTGCTTCCCGAGCGTGCATGGATTGTTGGTGAGTATGCCTAGTCAAATAATGTGCTGTGTGTGACATGCTGTCATTTAACCCAGCAACATTGCAATGTGTATCTGTGTTTGTCACACCTAGGTGACTCTGCATATCCCAACCGTCCTTGGTTGCTGAGCCCACTGCGGAATCCCAGGACACCAGTTGATGTCCGCTACAATGATGCCCATGGGAGGACACATCGTGTGGTGGAGCGTACATTTGGTCTGCTGAAGTCACGTTTCCGCTGCCTGGACAAGACCGGAGGTGCACTGATGTACTCGCCTGGGAAGGTGTGTCAGATTGTAGTAGCATGCTGCATGCTCCACAACCTAGCCATTCGCAAGGAGATCCCCCTGATCAAGGATGATGATGAGCAGCAAAGGCTGCCACCTGCAAACCAACCCGTGTCCAGTGATGAAGACAGTGGAGAGGAGAAAGGTGTTGACCTGTGTCAACAGCTCATCACCCGCTACTTCACTTGAAGGTGAGTGACATTGTACAACGGATCCATTGTATGATGATGTTGCTGTTGTTGTGAAGGTGTATGTGGGCTTTGTGACTGCAGCCGGTTGTTGACTCAGTGGTGGCTGACAATGTTTCTGGAACAGGGCAATTTTGCACATCGACAGGACTTGTTGCCCATTGTGATGTGTGCATGTTGGATTATCTTGATGGTAGGTGTTGTGTGATGTCTGTAATGCCACACCCAGACTAGTGAATATTGTCCTGTTGTGTTTTCCTAGGTGACTTCAACCTCTCCTTGCCTACATACATTCCATACTCCTGGTACATTGTAATCATATTGAAGACTGTACATCCTGGAAAAAAGACGGAGCAGACACAACAGCGTGTGTAAGGATTTATTATTTACAATGGTGACATGTGAGGGGGTGAACATATACATTGAGGTGATTAGTGGAGCAGTGAGTTGACAGTTGTGGTAAATGAGATAATCGAGTAGTCACAAGATTGATGTGGTGACCCAGTCCAACAGACAGATGCCATTCACAAGGCAGTGTGGGTAAGGACAGTCCAAAAAGTCAATGCAGTGGTGAAGAGGGTTGCCACCATGACTGGCATTTGGCAGGTGCTTTGCTTCCAGTTACCCCCAGGGTTTTCTTAGGACGGCCCCTTCGTCATTTGGCATGGGGGGCCCTGCTGTAGGGCCAGTGGGGTCTGAGGATTCACCCATCTCTGTGGTCGCAGGGGAGGATAGTGAACTGTCATCCTGCAGCCCACCAGAGGGAGGTGGAGGTGTTGGTTGTGGTGCAGGCCTGTCCCTCAGTACCACCACTTGCTGGCCCAAGAGGTCCATAATTTGTCCAATGCAGGTGTTGATGGACCTCATCAGAAGGGTGAGCTCACGGAACACTTCTTCCAACCGACCCGTTTGTCCCTGGGCACCTTCATATGCCCCGAGGACTCTGTTAACGTGGTCCAGGGATTGGGTCCCAGGCTCTTGGTGTCTGTGAGTGACCCTGCCCCTCCCACCTTCCCTGCTGCCATGGACCTGTTGCCTCACCACTGTAGGCACCCGCATCCTCTCCCTGCCCTCCTGAGTCAGTGGGGTGGGGTGGTCATCCTCTGGGACAGGGGGAGTGTTGCAGGCAGCACTGGTGGTGGTGCTGTTGGTGCTGGTGGTGGAGGATGCACAGGCAGTAACAGCAGGGGTCTGCAGAGACGTTGGTATTGCAGCAGATGTGGTGGGGGGACGATGGGGTCCTGGGACCTGTTGCGCCCTGGCACACCAGATAGTCCGTCTTCAAGCTCATTGTCCACAGAATCCCGGGAGTCAACGTCCGAGAGTCCATGTACCGGAGGGAGATTGGCTCTTCAGGTTGCTGGTGCTGTCCTCTGCAGTGAGTTCTTGGTCACCTGTGGGTCAGATGGGAGATGGTCATTATAGTGCACCTCAAAAGCTTTGTGTTAGCTGTATATCATTCACTGTTTGTACACCACACAGTTGACTAATCATCACATGTTTTTCTATGTGCACTACTGTGCCTCCTGACATGATGCTGTGGTACATGCATTACTTGTCCATGGTGTGAGTTGTCAATACCTACCATGCGCAATGTGCATAATTTGTGAGTACAGGGACATGTTACCATCTCGGAACTAGCGCAACTGAAAATCTCAGTGAGGACTATTTTAGGCTTACTCTGCCCTGTCAGACGTTACATCTAGGCATAAACTGACCTTTGTCATCTCCTGCATACCTTGGTCTTGTCATGTGCATATCTGGATTTGTACCACCAATCATGCTTTCTTGTTTCTCATTTGTTCCTTGCTGCTCTGGCCCTATGGCACTTACACATGGAATTCAGTGCTGTGCATGATTGTGTCCAGACTTTCTTCTACATGTGCATTGGTGTGTCACACTTTGGTTGCTGTGACAGTTTCATTTGCTTAGCTGTGTGCAGACTGTGAATGGCAATAGGATCTTTGTGTATGTGTGTGCAATGGGAGGGCTGGTGTTGTCATGTGTCACCATGCTTTTTGAGGACAATGGCTGTGTGCACATACTGGCTACTTACCTATAAGCTTTTCCCATTTGGCTTTCACTTGACACATTTGTGTGTGTGTGTGGTGGAGGCTTGCAAGCAAGCAAGCATGATATGTCTACCTACCTGTTTGTTTGTAGTGATACAATGGCTGACACATGCATCTGGGTGGGAGGGGAGGCTCCATGGTGATGGTCTGGGGGACGAGTCGGCCTGGGGTGAGTTGTTGTTCAGGCATCCCACCCCCAAACAGACCTCCCAGGGAAGATGTCTACCTACCTGTTAGTTTGTTTGTAGCGAGTCAATGGCTTGGAACTGCTCCTGGGCGTGGTGTGCTCCATCCTGCTTGTGTTGGGATAGGGCTGCCTGGTGGGAGCTGTAGTGCAGGCCCCCCGACCTCCCTGTGAGGATGGCTACCTACATGTTAGGTGACGGTCAACAATGCAATGTCTGCAACATGCTTTTGGGTGGGGGTGGTGCTGCATCCTGCTCAGGTGTGAGACAGGGGGCATGGTGGGAGTTTTAGTACAGTCTTCACACACACACAAACACCCATCACTGTTAAGATGGCTACCTACATGTTAGTTTGTTTGTAGTGGGACAATGGCTTCCAAATCCTTCTGGGTGGTGTATAGTGCTTCATCCTTCTCAGGGGTGGGACAGGGGGCATGGTGGGAGTTGTAGTGCAGGCCCCCCACCCCCAAACAGCCCTCCCAGGCAAGATGGCTACCTGCCTGTTAGGTGAGTGTGCACCATTCAATGGCTGGCAAATACCTCTGGGCGAGGGGCAGTTCTCCGTCCTGCTCAGGTGTGGGACAGGGGGCATGGTGGGAGTTGTAGTATAGTCTTCACACCCAAAAACACCCCTAACTGTTAAGATGGCTACCTGCCTGTTAGTTTGTTTGAAGTGGGACAATGGCTTCCAAATGCTTCTGGGTGGTGTGTAGTGCTACATCCTTCTCAGGGGTGGGATAGGGGGCATGGTGGGAGTTATAGTGCAGGCCTCCCACCTCCAAATAGCCCTCCCAGGCAAGATCACTACCTGCCTGTTAGGTGAGTGTGCACCATTCAATGGCTGGCAAATACCTCTGGGTGAGGGGCAGTTCTCCGTCCTGCTCAGGTGTGGGACAGGGGGCATGGTGGGAGTTGTAGTATAGTCTTCACACCCATAAAACACCCCTCACTGTTAAGATGGCTATCTACCTGTTAGTTTGTTTGTAGTGGAACAATGGCTTCCAAATACTTCTGGGTGGTGTGTAGTGCTACATCCTTCTCAGGGGTTGGACAGGGGGCATGGTGGGAGTTGTAGTGCAGGCCTCCCACCCCCAAACAGCCCTCCCAGGCAAGATGGCTACCTACCTGTTAGGTGAGTGTGCACCATTCAATGGCTGGCAAATGCCTCTGGGTGGGGGGCAGTGCTCCGTCCTGTTCAGGTGTGGGACAGGGGGCATGGTGGGAGTTGTAGTACAGTCTTCACACCCACAGACCCCTCACTGTTAAGATGGCTACCTACCTGTTAATTTGTTTTTAGTGGGACAGTGGCTTCCAAATGCTTCTGGGTGGTGTGGAGTGCTACATCCTGCTCAGGGGTGGGACAGGGGGCATGGTGGGAGTTGTGGTACAGGCCTCCCACCCCCACAAAGCCTCCATGGCAAGATGACTACCTACCTGTTAGTTTCTTTGTAGTGGAACAATGGCTTCCAAATGCTTCTGGGTGGTGTGGAGTGCTACATCCTGCTCAGGTGTGGGACAAGGGGGCCTGTTGGAAGTTGTTGTGCTGGCTGCCTGTGCACATGCCCCCATGGTGATGTTGCTAGCTACATTTGGGTTGGATGTGAGTGAGTGAATGTTGGATCTGTGAGACACGTGTTGGGGAGTGTGTGGTGCATTTGAATATACTTGTGCCTAGGAGGTATAGCTTTGTAGTTGTCCAAGACAGTACATAGCAGTGTGGTGGTGGTCATTTGTTTGTATTTACCAGCCTCCACACCCCCGGCTACTCCTGTGAGAGTCTCTGGATGCAGTATGGAGAGCACCTTCTCCTCCCCTGCAGTGAATGGTTTTGGTGGGATGTGAGGGCCACCACCAGTCCTGTCAGGCAGCTCACGGTTCTTGATCCTCTTCTGTTTGTCAACCCTCTTTAGGTCATGCCACTGCTTCATGATTTCATTTTTTGAGCGCGGGTTGGTCCCTACTGCATTGACCTTATCGACTATCCTTGCCCACATTTGAACTCTTGTGGCTCATGGTGTCTGTTGGACCAGGCTACCAAACAGTTGTGGTTCCACTCTGACTATCTCATCAACCATAACCTTCAACTCACTCTCTGTGTGAATTTTGGCATTTTATGTGTTGCCATGGTGTGTGATGTGCAAAGGGTATATGGGTGCAGGGGTTTGAATGGTGGGGGTGATGTGTATGGTGTGTGATGTGCAGGGGGTCAGAGGTGCAGGTGTGGAAGTGGTGGTAGTGCTGTGTGTGGTGTGAGTAGTGCTGGTGTGTTGCTTTGCCTATCCTTTGTTGTCAGGGTAGTGGCCTTCAGTCTTGGAATGTTGCAAAGGATTGTGGTCAGGGAAGGGGCTGGTTTTATACTCAGCTATGTGGGTGTGTCCAAATGGGTTATTTCTGTCAGGTGTTTTGTGTGGGTTGCCCTGGGGTTTGTATTTTTGTATTTGTCATGTGGTTGTGTTATTGGGGTGTGTTCTGTGTTTTTGGGGGTATGGCTAGTTTGCTGTGTGCACTTTGTGGCCTTGTTGTGGGTTTTTTCTTTTGTCCACCATATTTGTCATGGAGCGTCCGCAGCGGTGGCTGTGCTGCAGCTCTTCCACCTGCTCTCCCATTCATCACTGTTCGTGACCGCGGCGGTCAGAAACTGCAGAACATACCGCGGGGGCATCGGGGTTATCCTAATTTGACGTGCGGTGTTTCCGCTGTCCTGGCGGCGGTTTGATTGTTTACAGCCGCAAATGCGACCGCCACGGATGGGTTTTGGCCATCTCCGCCCACTACAAGCGTTTTTTCTGGGCCTTGTTCCGCCGCGGTCGGTGTTATTTGGTGGTTGTTCCTAATTTGGACGCCGGATTTTCCATGGTGCCGGCGGGCGGTTGATTTACGGATCCATGGCGGTCGGGGTGGTTTTCCACCCACCATCCTAATAGGCCCCTAAGAGTGGCCCATTAGCTAGATGGGTGATGGGAAACCTTAAAATCGGGAAACAGGTCTTCCACCTAGTCAGTTATTATGGCGCTATAGATGATGAGATTTTGCCCATGGAAAATTTGGTTAACCTAGTAACTCCATTATATGGGCCTAAAATTATAGGAGGAGATTTTCATTTCATTCAGAATTTGGGATAAGACTCCTCTCGTAGAAATAAGTCACAAAATAAACCTCTAGATATCTGAGGAACATGATCAGAGATTTTTCACTAGTTGATCAGTGTAGGGCTCAGCATCCCACTGTGAAAGAATTTACTTGTTTTTCAAAAAGGCATAATTTAGCATCTAGAATAGACTTCTTTCTAGTTTCCCATTAATGTGAAAGGGGGAAGTCCTGGATTATTCCAAATCCCTTTTCAGATCATTCAGTCCCGGTGATAGAGATTAAAATAAAGGCTAGTCTAGGGGAGTGACCGAGGTGGATGCTGGATAAAACTTTGCTGACTGAAGATGGCTGGATCAAAAAAATGCAAGAATTGCTTGCGGATTTTGCCCATAGAAATATGGGATCAGCTCCAACCTTTCTGGCATGGGATTCTTGTAAGGCCTTCATTAGTGGGGAGTCAATTTCATGTAAGGCGATTTCATGTAAGGCAAGTATCATCAAAGAGAGAAAGGAATTGGCTAGACAACTACAGTGAGATTTAGATCAGGCAAGCCAAATCCACTCTACAGTCCATTCTGAAATTACGGCATCCAGCTTAAAAAAGGCCAGGGAGAGTATTAGATATTTCTATGAGCACCAGGCAATAGTAAATCAAAATACGGGTTTACAAAAGTGGTATGAGGAAAGCGAACATAAGGGCAAATTCTTGATGTGTCCGTTAAAAAAAACCATAATAACGCAACTTTTAAATCTTTTTTTGACAAGGAGAAAGGCCAAGATGTGCATCAAATAGCAGAAATTAACAAGGTTTTCCTATCACATTATAATAGGCTGTACTCTGCCCCCGCATCCATACCACTTGAAGGGATTGATACATTTCTCAATACAATGGAGCTGCCCACTCTAACTTGTTCCCAAAAAGCCCAGCTCATTGAGCCAATTTCTAAAACTGAGGTCCAGGAGGCCATTAAAAATACACACAGTGGCAAAACCTGCAGCAATGATGGATTAGCAATTGAAATTTATAAAATCTTTATGCTACAGATAATTAATTTATTGGTAACCTTATTTAATTCGTTTTTGGAAGGTTGCCAGACCCCGAAAACATTTTCTGAAGGAGTTATAGTCAGTTCCAAAAAAAAAATGTAAGACACCTGATAATCCTGGATCATACCACCTCATTAGTTTATTAAATAATGATTATAAACTTTTTACTGAATTAATGGTGAATAGAATTACCCTAATTGCGCAAAGTTTGGTCCATGGGACCAATGTGGCTTCTGCTGGGAAGGCTTCTTACTAACACCACCAATTTTTAATCCAGGCGATTTACTTTTTTTCAAACATTGATATCAAAGCGGCAATCATTATGATTGAAGCAGAAAAAGCTTTCAACTTAGCTAATTGGAGCATTGTTTTGCCATTTTAAAAAAATGTGTGTTTCCTTTAGGTTTTGTTGACATGCTACAGAAAATATACGAGAAAGCTGAGGCAAAAGTAATAATGAATGCGCATGTTGCTGGCACAGTTAAGATCCAGAGAGGCACTCGACAGGGATGTCCGATGTTCCCTGTCTTATTTGCTCTGTTTATCGAGCCATTAGCTTCCCTGGTACCCCAGAACCCCTTAATCAAGCCACCAGTAGCGGGGGCACCAAAACTTAAGCTATTCACTATACTGGTAAACATTAAGCAAACAATTCAAACTTTCTCCAACCTGGGGGGGTACAAAATCAATGATAATAAATCTGAAATTGTATTAATTAACTACCCCAACTACGTCTTACCCCGGGATCTTCGGATCCAGGTGGCAGAGGATAATCATATTTGTTATATGGGTATCTGGGTTTCACACGATTTTTAACAACTTTTTCCACGTAATTATATCTCTACCCTTAATAAAGTCATAAAATGTTAAGTAACTTTCAAACTTTACCTCTCTCTATAATTGGAAGAATCGCTTTGATAAAAATGATGGCACTCCCGCTATTTTTCTTTATTTTTTCAAATGTTCCTATTAAAGTTCCTCAAAACTATTTCCTGGAAATAGATCAAATGTTACATAAGTTTATATGCTCAGGGAAGAAACCATGTACCAAACTAAAAACACTACAGTTGAGCCCAGAAGAAGGTGGGCTAGGGCTCCCCCACATCAAAGGTATTTCCAAGCCACTTTCATGGACTGGTGTGGGTGTGCAGTTTTGCCACATGATTATATGCTTAATTTTTTATCTTTAGCAAATGTTAATAGAAAATAATATTCACCTATAACCCTTTATTAAGATCCCCAGATTACCCAAATGCAATAGATATAAGATTCCGCACATAATCCTATACAGATTCACTCAAGTGAAGAACGAGTTTCGATTTACAACTATCCATCCAGAAATGAAATTAAGACACTGCAGGGATCTAGGATTGTTGGTGGATCCGCAGATGTTAAGCAATTGGGAAAGGCAAGGACTGTACCAAATAAAAGAGCTCATAATTCAGGGGAATATGATGTTCTGGGAGCAAATTGAAGGGAATAGAACAGAAGAAGCCTCTGCCCTCGTATTCTCATATCTTCAAATTTCTAGCCTAGTAAGAAATCTACAACTTCCCAACGGCCCACTTCCAAAGGCTATTATCTATGCATTATATGTTAAGGAAATGCCAATGATAGGGAATTGGTATTGCATCCTGCAGCGACAACTTTACGAGCAAATAGTACCCATCACCCTTCTTAAAAATACAGGAGTCTATGGGTGTTGGATAGATGCAGCACAATGGGAATACTATAATAGGTGGTCCAATATGGCCATTTGTGGGGCTAATTTTAAACGTATGGGGTTTCTTTCCAAATGGCAGCTATATTACACCCCTGATAAACTCCAAAAAATGTTCCCAGAAATGTCATTAGTTTGTTTTAGATGTAATCATCCAAAAGGGGACTGGTTCCATATCTGCTTTACCTGTCCAAAACTGACATATAATTGGACTAGGATCTTCCAGTGGGTTAGCAGGAAACTCACCCTAAATCTAGTCCCCCATCCTTTGATTACCTAATTTGGGATTCCCAATTTAAATCTAACAGTTCAACAAAAGCAGTTCATTTTCATTACTTCCTTGGTAGCCAAGTCTCTGATTTTACAAAACTGGAGATTTACGGATCCACCAAGATTCCAACAATGGGTAGTAAAAATGAGGCAAATTAAAGATAAGGAATGTTATGTATAAGAAATCCAGGAGTCTTGTTAACCGCGTAGTTTCTTTATTAGGTTTCCAAGTATTGAGGCCAACACAGCTCTACACAGCTGCACAGGTGAAGATAACTGCCCAACTGATCTCTGATGACACTTAGGTTACAAGTGTCATCAGTGATGTAACACTGAAGAGCACACACCAAGGAATACAGTAACAAGCAATACAGTAACATGAGTAATGCATAAACACAACACATCTTCCCCCTTATACAACAAAAAAAAAATAGAGAAACTAAGGTTAAGTGACAAAAAGAAAACTAATGTTCAGTAACATATTCTCTAAGATAAGTAGGTGGTTTTAACACTCTTCTAAATCTGTTGACTAAGGAGTCTTTACCTGCAGAAGCAGAACCAAAGGCAGAATCTGATCCTTGTCCAACCTGGTCTGAAGGAACAGAATCAGACACATTCTCTGATTCTTGTGCATCTTGTTCTGAAGAGACAGAATCAGACACATTCTCTGATTCTTGTCCATCCTGTTCTGAAGAAACAGAATCAGATAAATTCTCATGTTGTTCACATTCAGTTGGAATCACATCTTGTTCACATTAAGAATCTAACCAATGAAAACTCCTTACTTCTTGAACTTCTACCCACCTGTCCAACTTCTCATTGAACTTGACAAGTCTGCTAAGGTGCCAAACTTTACCATCAGATAATCTAACTGAATTGTTAAACATTTCAACCACACTTAAGGGTTTAAAATCTTGCTTTGACCTTTTCTTACTTTGAAAGGTAATTTAACTCGCACTAAATCACCCACTTCTAAGGCTATCTTTTTAGCATTATACTTTGAATCAGCATATTTCTTGTACTTTCCTTGATGTCACCAAATGTTATTTTTAACTTGATCAGGAGACCATTCCAACAATCTGGAATGCCTCAACCAACATTGGTTGTCTTTAGTAAAAGGAACACGCCCTTTCATAATAGTAAAGGGACTGTACCCTGTAACAGTAGGAGTTACTCGATACATCCATACCATCTTCTTGACACCTACAACCCAATCTTGACCTCTGAGATTGGCTAATTGAATGGAGTCATTAATTACTTGATGAAATCTTTCTACTTCTCCATTCCCACTTCGACGATAAATTGAGGTGACTTTATGTTGAATTCCATTACGCTTTAAAAATTCCTCAATTAGATGACATTTGAACTGAGCCCCATTATCTGTTATAATAACTTTAGGAAGTCCTTCTCTTTGAAAAAACTCATCCATAAATTCAAGTACACTAGCCGAATCAGCTCGTTTTACAACTTTAACTTCAGGCCATTTTGAGAAGTAATCAATGGCTACTAGTATGTATAATTTGTGCTCATTCCTAGTAATAGGTCCAGTAATGTATAAACCTATAGTTTACCAAGGTATCTCTGGACATGGAACTGGACACAAAGGAGGAGTGACAACTCTTTGAGATTTGTCTGAATTCAAGCATACAGAACACTCCCTTACTAAATTCTACTTCAGTGTCAACTCCCGGCCAACAATACAACTCTCTGATACATTTTTTTGTTTTTACATTTCCTCATGACATAAAAGAATAACTTTCACTCTTAGATCCTTAGGTGGGATGATTTTTTCTCCCCGTAAAATATTGTCATCTACTAGGGATAATTAATCATGAACTTCCCAAAATGGTTTCATTTCCTCACACAACAACTTTTTACTAGGCCAACCTTGAGTGATACATAGTTTAACTTTGGTAAGAAGTTCATCTTTGGTCATGGAATCTTTCCATTCTTTAGAACTTAAAGTGATATTTTCCTTACATCTATCCATGCAACCTGAAAATCATTCCAAGTTTCGGTGGAGGATTCTAATGGTAAGGGTAATCTACTCAAACAATCAGCCACTTGATTCTTAGCTCCTAGAATATATCATGAGGAGTAACGATAATCAAGAAGACGAATGGACATTCTGGCAATTCTGGGAGTGGCTTTTAGTAGACCTATCAGGAGAAAGAACTTTTACCAGGTGTTTATGATGACATCTGATTTCAACATGATAACCCCAAATACAATTTTTTAAATGTTTAAGTCCCCAAACCACAGCTAGAGTTTCTCTCTCGATTACAGAATATCTTTCTTCTGATGGAGAAAGAGCTCTGGAGGCATAACCTACAGCTCTTTTTCTTCCACTTCCTTCTTTTCGTGAGAACACAGCCTTTATTACTTGCATCTGTAGCAAGAAAACAAGGTAAGCAGGGATCAAAACCAACTAATTCCTTTGCATTACATAGTTCATCTTTCAATTTAGAGAAATCCTGTTGAAGAATATTAGACCAAACAAATGTAGATCTATTTTTTAACAATTGACGCATATTCAAGGTTTTTTCTGAAACATTCCTAATGAACGTACTATAAAATTCAACGAGCCCTAGAAAACACCTCAACTCATCTTTGTTAGACGGTGAAGAAGTGTTCCTTATAGCCTTCATTAGACTCATTTTAGGTTTAATACCATTGGCAGAAATTTCATGTCCAAGATAATCTAAAGAATTGACCCCAAATCTGCACTTTGAAAGTTTTGCAGTTAATCCTCTCTCTTTTAATATTTCTAAAACAGAGTAAACTCTGTCATCATGTAGACATTTCGTTTCACCCATAATGAGGATGTCATCTTTGAAAAAGAGAATACCAGGTAGATCCTGGAATAGTTCAAACATGAGTTTTTGAAAAACTGCAGCTGTAGACGCTAGGCCAAACGGCATACGCAGAAAACGATAACATCCTCTGGGTGTCATAAAAGTAGTAAGACTTTTACTGTCTTCGTGTAGCAAGATTTGATGATATGCCGAAGTTAAATCGACCACAGAAAACCATTTCATACCTTTAGTAAGTGAAATTAACTCATTTATTTTGGGTAACGGAAATCTCTCAACTATGATGTTGTCATTGAGAGACCTCAAATCAATGCAAAGACGAACCTTGCCATTGGCCCTGTGAGCGACGACTAAGGGTGCGACCCAATTAGAAGCTTCAACCTCTTCAATGATACCATCATCCAAGAGACGTTTCAATTCTTTCGTGACTTCTTCCCTGACTACCCAAGGAATGTGTCTAGACTTATGTACAGTAGGATTGGCATCATCTTTAAGGATGATTTTATGTACATAGCCATTCAAATGACCCACCTTATTTGAAAAAACTTCAGGAAAATCTTTTTTTAATTTATGATGGTAATCTTCACCCTGGTCTAATACCATGACTTGTTCAACTCCATTAGGATTCAAAATGATTTTTTAATTTCTTTGATCTTTCCACCCTAATACAGGAGGGCCATTAAGGGCAACATACAATTTCCCAATAGAAGATCTTCCTTTACATTCAAATGTAAGTTCTCTGAAGCCTATTAAGTCAATTTTTTCTCCAGTAAAACTTTCTGGAGAAATATCAGGAGGTAATAACGTGGGACCAAGAACATGAACAAAATCTTTCTCCCATTAGTCTTTGTCAATAATCGTATATGGTGAGCCTGAATCAGCCACAATAAGCAATTCAACTCCACCTATACTTATAGAACAAACAGGTTTAGATTTGCACTCTATGTTTAGCATATTAACACTGTCAGATACACCTAACACACAATCAATACTCTTAGCTGGATCATCATCATGGGATGATTCTGAGGAAGAATCATCATTTTTCTCTCTAATCAAAGTTATTTTCTTCTTTTTACTTTTGTTACGCTGGCAAGCCTTAGTGTAATGGCCAATTAAACCACATTCAAGACATTTTTGCTTTCTAGCCGGACACTTTTTAAAATTAGCTAAATGGTTCTTACTTACACATCTATAACATTTTAGATCTTTGTTGGTATTATCTCTGGTATTATCTCTGTTATTAGAAAAAGGGAAAGTGACTACCTTAGTTTTCGTTTTCGAATTAATTTTGCTCACAGTAGGTTTGTCAATTTCTTTAGGACTTCAGAAATAGCTTTTGCGCATTTGTTAGTAATTTCTGCTTTTTTAACTAAAGCCACAACATCAGATAGCAATGCATCACCATGTATCCACAGACGTTCTTGAGCATGCTCATTATTAACATACATTATGATTTGGTCACGGATTAGTTCTTGTTCTACAGGACCAAATCTGCAAGTTAACGCTAATACACAAAGTCTTCAACAGGTTCTTGCTTGCCTTGTTTCCTTCCAAAGAACTTGTGGCGGTCGATAGCAATGCAAACAGATGTAGAACAATATATCTCTAAATCCTCCAGAGCATGAAGAAAAACATTTGAATTATCAGCTGGACGAGTTTTTTTACTCATAGCATTGTAGACCTTTAACCCTTGAAGACCAAGAGAATGAAGTAAGATTTTCTTTTTCTTAACTTGTGATAATTCATCTTCACCATCCTCTAATGTATAGATGTAGTTTAAAAAATACTGCCTCCATTCTAACCGTTTAATAGGAGGATCTCCTTTGGTAGAAAGAAATGATTGTGGCGGAGTTACTGAAAATGTTTGTGCAGCACACATGGTGAGTGAGCAAACTTAAGCATAAATAACTGTGCAATCAATAGTAAGAACAGTTGATGAAATGTGTGCCTGTCACCGTGAAAGCCAGGCTGAAAAAAAACCAATGAAGATGGAGTTCAAATAATGATGAGCTGTGCTGGATTAAAGAAAAATGTGGTGTGCCTGTCACTGTAGAAAAGTAGCTTCAACAAGTATGTAATTAATTGTAGTAATAAGGTAGTGTGCTTGTGACCGTAGAGGGCAAGCAAATGATGAGGCATTTTCCAAAATAACTGATATCGTCACACAAAAACAGTAAAAATAACAAGAAAACAGTACCTTTAAAATGGTGACATCCGCGTTGTGAATTCCGTTGAATAAACAATTAAATTATAAGTGGTGTGCCTATCACCGGAGATAAGCAAACAGAAGATTTTACGATCGTAGCTCCGGAAGGCAGAACTCAAAATGGCTGTCACGATGTACGTAAACACGCAATTACTGTGTGACCACCAGGGCGTCAGACGACATGCGCAGGCATGTTGGATGTCGTATGTAAATGTAGGTGGAAATGGAATGCACAGGTCGTGCGGAACATGGAGCTCCGAACTGGGGACATGCAGCGCAGAAGGATTCCAGGCCAAACGTGTAGGTATGCAATCTGGAATGTCGGACCGGTTTGAAAGATAACAGAGGCTTGATCCCACGGTAACCGCAGCAGTCTAATCAAGGGCAAAATCACTAAACATAAGTACAACAAGTGTGTTGGCCTCTTAGAAATAAATGGAACAGCACTCAGAAAGATTTGCAAACGTTGTCGGACAGAGCGCAGACCTTGAAGTTTGGTTTGTAACGGTTTTCGGACAGGACGCAGACACCGGTGTTGTGTAATATCTGGTATCCCCTCCGGATCCGGTATCCCCTGCTCTTCGGCTCTGTTCGGAGCTCTGCCCGATTGGCCAGCTCGGACTGCTCTTCTGTAGCCACGCCCCCCTCAAGCAGACCGGCTGGCATCTCAGGCCTGGCTCGGCATGGGCAGACAGAAACAGCAGCGCTCCTAGCCTAGGATGGCTCGTAAAGAATCCTTCGGCAGTTTTAATAATTAAAGTCTGTTAGTAGCGAAGCGTGATAAATTTAGGAAAGAGACTACAGCAGAGGCGCCTACTTAGAGCTTGTGCTCTGCAGAGGGGCACCTTAGCACGTGCTCTGAGGCCGAGGGTGTAGCCAGGAAAATAAAATGGATCAAAGTGAACGATCTCAAATTTTGCTATAAAAGCCAGTGAATATTGTTTACTCAAGGAAAATGTGTAAAATATTGCATTTTATAAACATAAATCCTAAGGAATTTGTAAAAAAATGCATTTTACTCGTATTGATTTTTTCTTTCCTTTTTTTCTTTTATCCTGTCCTCCTTTCCATCCATCTTTAATGTTTCTATTAACATTTATTTGTTTTTTGCATTCTTCTTTCATGCCTCTTTCATCTTTCTTTCTGTCTGTCCATACTTCTTTCCTTCCATCACTCATTGTATGTATCTTTCTGACCTTGTTTATATTAAATGTCATTTACATTCCTTCTTCCATCCTTTTTGTAATTCATTATTTTCTTGTTCCTTCTGTTCTTCTTATCATCCTCTTATCCTTCCTTCCCCCCTTGATTCTATCCTTTTTTGTATTCCTTCAATTTCCCTTTCCTTTGCTCTTACTTCTGTCTCCCATTTCTTCTTTCCATTATTTCATTCTATTTTCCAGCTCAACTTATTTCTTTTTCTCCTTCCATTTTTCGTTGTATTTGTTCCTTCCATATTCTTCCTTCATCTTTTTTTTGCTTTCCATCTTTCTTCTTTTGAGCCTTTTTCCATTCTGCTCTCTTTTTATTTTCCATCTTTCTCTTCTTATTTGCACTGTATTCTCCTTCCTTCATTCGCACTCTCTCACTTTATTTGCTCCGACTTATTTTTTCTTTACCATTTACATACTTTCTCTTTCTGTCCGTCACTGTTGTTTTTGGCTACTTTTACAACACTTGGCCCCTATCACACAACTGTGTCATGGTAATTATTGTTCAGTACTACGAACCACAGATCAAAGATAACAAGTATTGGCATAGCCAATAGGTCTCGCCTTTGGGACCTTATAAGTGTTTAGCCAGAGTTATTGGCTCTGCCAATGTCTCTAAGCTATGTTTTAGAGCATTGTGGCTGCTGTGCAGCATGATGAACATAAGACACTGCAACACATACAGAATACACATGCAAGTAAATATAGAACCGTGTAATGTGAGACCATTTTATGTAGTATGCCATCAGAAACATAGGTTAACATGAATGAAAACAAGCAACAATGAGCAAGCAAAGACCTGGATGGAAGAAAGGACTGTTAGAGAGAAGGATGGATGGTGGAAAGAAAACCGAGGGAGGAAATATAAAAGTACAAAACTCATAATATGCCCCAATTTTCCTCAATTTTCTTTGAAAGGAGTCACCCCTTCTATATCACTCACGGAGGGGTAGCCTTTGCTGAATTTAATTGCATCATGAGTGCCGAGACAGAATTTCTTGCAAAGTCTCTATTCATTTTTGCTAAATTCACCACTTGCAATGTTGTTTTCGGAGTAGACTTGAGGTGAGCGGAAGAAAGATGCACTTAAGCAATCTGGGAGCCTTGTGTGGCTGTAGCTGAACTCCTGTCTGAGGACTAGCAAGCCTATGCTTGGAGTAGAGGTGGTATGGTACAAAATCTGTAGTACAGCCTGTCACAGTAGACCAGCCCCACAAAGACAGATACAACCACCCCCATAGTAAGTTCCACTCAAGGAACTGTAGACATCAGGGATGTGGTGCGGTGTCAGCGGGGCCTCTGCTGACCGACCGCGTGCGCGGGGCTTAGCGCAGCGCATGCAATAATTCAGCCCACACTAGCCTGCAGAGCCGGAAGTATCGCCCCGAGCGGGCGTTCCTTTTATTATCCCCGCAGGCCACGCCTGGCCTGCGGATGTGGTGCTGCGGTCCAGTAGCGACTAGAACGCTAACTATTACATACCTATCCAACTTAGTTCTTGAAAACAAAAGAGTTCAAACAGTTCAGACAGTTCAACTGACAGGCACACAGGTTTTGGTAATTGCGTGGATCCCCAGGTGCGATGGCCAGATATCATCAGCAGGCAAAGTCCCGCAAGCGCTGGCTCAGACGAGGGTTCGGTCTTAGACTGTATCCCTGGGGGCAGCCACACCGCTGCGTGCTGTCGGGGATCATGCCATTTGGAGTTGGACTGGATAGCGGCATGGTGATGGTCTCCCTGGTCTCTTGCGCTTAGGTAGTTGTGCCATCTGGTTGTTCATTGGAGGGCCTCCCGGGGTGTTCTGTTGGGACTTCCTTGAACCACGACACGTTTCGGTACACCTCCTCTCCTCCTCTTTGTGCGGTTAACATGGTTCCGTGGTTTGCGGTGACTGTCCAGGTCCCCGGTTCGTAGTTTGTTCTGAACTTCCCTCCAGGACGACGGTCCCGCAGGAGGACGGTAGCCCCTGTGCGGAGTGTTCTTGGTGTGGCATGGCGGCGGAGGCTTACTTGTTGGTTTCGGCGAGATCTCCGGTCTTGTGCGTTCTCGGCCTCAAGAGGGGGTGGTGACCACCCCGGGCAGGTGGGAAGCAGATCTCTTCTTGGGCCATGGAGCATCAGTGCCCACGGGCTCCTCTGAGTGGTGCAGTGGGGGGTGCTCCGGTAGTCTCTCAAGAATTTGTGGAGTCTCTTTTCCGGATCCACCTGTTCAACTACTGCTATACGGAACATCTTGTTCAGCGTACGCATGAAGCGTTCGACATCGCCATTGGCTTGTGGCCACAGAGGGGTGACTCGTCGGTGATGTATTCCTCACTGTCTTAGAAAAGTGGCAAACTCGGGACCTTGATACGGTGGCCCATTGTCGCTGCGTATCTCCTGAGGAAATCCAAACATAGCAAACACTTTTTCCAGGATTGGCCCCACGTGGTTGAAGGCAGTGGATGTGACTGGCTCTACTATGGGGTACTTCGAGAAGGCGTCCACAATTACTAGCGTGTGCTTCCCTCTGGGAAAACTCCTGAAGTCTATGCTCACCTTGGACCAAGGGACGGTGCACGCTTCTTCGGTGATCACTGGAATAGGTCTCTCCGGGGCACTTGTCAGTTGGCACGATGGGCAGCGCCGGACATATTCCTCCACCATCTTCTCTAGCTCTGGGAACCAAACCTTCTCCCTCATTCGTGCCTTCATTTTGGTTACTACTTAATGCCCTCCGTGGGCTAACTGGGTCGCCCGGTGTTTTCGGGCTTGCGGTATCACCAGCCTGGACCCTCTTAACAGGATCCCGTGACTTGTGGCACTGAGTTTGTTCCGTATCGACCACATCTGCGTTAAGTGTTCGAGCTCGTCTTGGCTCCAGGAGTTGGCTTGGCGCAGGTAATTCGTACACGCCCCTTCTTGGACGGCTTGCAGGGTCCTGGCGTACACTGCATCGGTGGCGGCTGCCTCTTTGACGTCGTCCAGGGTCATGTTCTGGGGGCAAGCCGCAATGGATACCATGTGGACATAATGTTCTGCGTCTTCTGTGTCGTCTTGTGCCTCTGGTGGAACGGGGTGCCTCGACAAGAAATCCTCTGTTTTTTGGCTCCCGGACGGTGTACCAACTCCATTTCGTACGACTGCAGCTAGACCACCCATTGCTCGATACGTGGAGGGGGGTGGGGCGCAGTCCCTTTGAAGAGAGGAACGAGGGGCTGGTGGTCGGTGACCATGGTGAACTGTTGCCCTTTTAGCTATAGATGAAAATGGCTGCAAGCCCACTTGATGGCCAATGCCTCCGCTCGATTTGAGCGTATTTCGTTTCTGAGGGATTTAGGGACTTGCTGGCGAATGCTAGAGCTGCCCAGTGGCCAGGTTTGTGTTCTTGGGCCAGCACTGCTCCGAGTCCTACTGGGCTTTCATCGACGAGCACTTCCGTTCTTTTCGCTGGATCGAAGTATGCCAACGTAGCTTCTCCCAGAAGGGCATCTTTTATGCCTTGAAACACCTCTTCTCCTTTCTGGACGCATTGCCACGTGGCGTCTGTTCTTGTAAGGGCCCGCAGTGGTTCCGCTCAGGTGGCCAGTCCTGGGATAAATATCCCGCAGTACGTGGCCATGCCTAGAAAACTACGTACTTCCGTTGGTGTTGTCGGCACGGGGGCGTCCTTGATTGCCTGCGACTTTCTCGGGTCCACTTGGATGCCTTCTTGGTTGAACACGTACCCGAAAAATTCAAGGGATGGCTGGAAGAACTGGCATTTGTCCTTATGCAGGGTGGCTCCATGTTCACTGAGGTGTTTCAGCGTGTTGCGGAGATGCTTGTAGTGATCCGCGGCATGGATTAGAGTGGATTAGAATATCGTCGCTGACGTTTAGCACTCCAGGTAAGCCTGATAGCATTTCTCGTATCGTATTTTGGAATACTTCGGCTGCCGAAGATATTCCGAAGTTTAGACTTTTTTATCTCCGTAATACTAGATGGGTGCTGAAGGTGGTGATGTAGCGGCTTTCTTCTGATAATGGGAGCTGGTGATATCCTACATTCAAGTAAATTTTTGAAACCCACTTGGACCCATTCACATCCGCGATGATGTCATCCATCGTTGGTGTGATGTGGCGTTCCCTTTGGATGGCCTTGTTTGGCAGCCTCATGTCGATGCAGAGGAGGGGACGCGCTTACCTGGGTTGCGGGTGCCGTGAGGGGAAGCGCTGTATTTTGCCTTCAAGCGGAGCCGCGAGGGGAATGGCGGCACCGCTTCCACCGTTGCCATGAGGGGAACGGCCTGTTGACCAGTGGACTACAATCCCCAGAGAGCCTCACAGTTACCCGGCGTCACTGGAGGGCGCCAGGAGCCCTTAAAACTTTGCGGGGGCTAACGCAGCGCGGGACGCGCTTACCTGTGTTGCGGGTGCCGTGAGGGGAACGGCTGCATTTTGCCTTCAAGCGGAGCCGTGAGGGGAACGGCGGCACCGCTTCCACCGTTGCCGTGAGGGGAACGGCCTGTTGACCAGCGGACTACAATCCCGAGAAGGCCTCACAGTTACCCAGCGTCACTGGAGGGCGCCAGGAGCCCTTAAAACATCGCGTGGGCTAACGCAGCGCGGGACGCGTGCGGGCTTGCCCGGGCCAAGGGCGGGCCCGTCCGCGCCCGTCAGAGGCCGAAGGAGGCCGGGTCGGGCCACCCCCCCTAACGCTCCACAATGGGTAAGCGCAAACAAGCAGCGTCATTGGAGGGGAGTGGGAAGAAAGCGAAGGTCCCCAGAAAATCGGACTGTGTAATTTCATACTTGTCTTCTGCTGTGGGGGTGTTATCTGAAGAAATCGCTAACGCAGAACAGGAACTTGGCCTGGTACCTCCTACTTTGCTCTGTGATCCTAGTGACTGTGTGGCTGTACCCAGTATACCTCTGGAACCCGTAGTGGTTGTGTCTAATTCACCCACAGTAAGGGATCCTGTTATTTTTACCCAGGGTGTGGCAGATCAACTGGAGCAACAGGCCCATGGCATTGCAGGAGCCGCGAGGAACTGTAAGAAGAAGAGTTCGAAACGGCCCAAACCCCCAAAAGCTGTGTTGACTCCTGAGGGGCAATTAGGGACCCCTACGGTGGACCTATTAGAAAACATAATTTCCTCACGATTAGAACCTTTACTGGTGGGCATTGCTAAAGACATTGTTGAGACACTGAATGCCTGCGTGGCCGACCTGCTTAATAAATGCTCTAGTTTGGTAGCCTCCATTAAAGAGTTTAGTCTACATCAAGTGGGGGCTAGTCAGGCTACGTATAGCCAATCTAGGCCAGAGAGGGGCATGGGAGTTTCTTCTGGGCCAATGATTCAATCACGCTCCCCAAGGCCGGGCAACACCCCTGGTAGGGAGCTGAGCTTGGATCCTTCCCCTCTCAATGTACAGCCGCTATTAGCCAACCATACTTATAGTAATATGCCGCGTGTGGATAGTAATGTTGTTCCCCAGTCCTTAGGCCGGAGCACAAAACAGAATAGGGGTAGTCAGGCTACACTTGACCTTCCCCCGGAATCGGCCCCCTTGGTGGCTATTTTTGTCGGGGTACCCCCGCTCCACGAGGGTGCGATGGAACCTACGCATGACCTATTGAGGTTAACTAGATCTTGGTTCACAGCCTTTAGCTGTGGCGGCCTGGATATCTCCCCTAATATCATTATGGCTAGAAGGGTGGGGTGGGTTGGGCGACAACCGAAGCGGCTGGTGGGTGATTGTGTAATTGTTAATTTCAATAGACCAAATATTGCAGACAGACTGTTTTGGGATGGGTCTGAGGTAGGGCAGGGGGGAATGAGAGCAGTCCCCCTAGGGTTTTTCTACCCACCCGCATCCAAACCTTTTTTCGGTTTACACAGTCATCGGGTTGAAGCCCGTAATGCTAAATACACTCCACCCCACCCTTGAAGCACCATCCCTTGTCTAGATTGCCTTATTCGGCGGGGTGTCAAAATTCTGGGGTACCGCTAATGACTGGAGATCGTCAGCTTCCTAATAATGTTTTGCTGCCCCATTCCTCTAATTTGATTCTGAATAATTATTATTCCCCACTGTCAGACTTGGCAGATAACGATTGACTGACAGACTCGGCTCAGATAGCTGATCCTCGTATTGATAATTCTGATGGTGGGTCCAGTTGTAAATTAATTAGCTGGAATGTGGCTGGGTCCAGTTCTAAAAGAGTGGACCCATCCTGGCTCGATTTCCTAGGCAAACATGATATTATTGCCATGCAGGAAACTTGGGATCCTTCTAGTAACCTTTGTCTGGATGGTTACTCTAGTTTTGTGGTACCGGCAGTCATGGGAGGGGCAGGTCGTGCCAAAGGGGGTTTATTGCTTCTTTTTTCACTCCATTTGGTGGGCACATTCACTCGTTTGGCCTCTGGGTCAAACAATTTTCTCTGTGTTGAATGGCTTGTTTCCCACACCCTGAAAATTTTATTAAGCAATTTTTATAATGCAAGAGACGGCGTTGACCTTATTCAACATGTGGTCGCCTTGCAATCTTTTATGCTAGACTACAGTCAAAAACAAAACACCGCTTTCGAGATTGTCCTCATGGGCGATTTTAATATTCATCCCTGTGTTGGTGAGTGTTATGTGAGGCCCCATGAAGCCCATGAGGGGCCTGCAGGCGCTGTGGCTCCTCATTTTGAGAACACAAAGCAGGGGTAGGCCCTCGAGGTTTTCCTTGCCACCACCAACATTTTTGAGTCTAATCCTATAGAGGCTGGGGGTAGGGCTATTACGTTTAAAGGTTCTACCCTGGGCTCAGTAATAGATTATATTTTTTTGTCCTCTGGCGTTTTAGCTAGGGTTTTAGCTTACAAAGTTGTTCCATCTGCCCATAGTGATCATAACCCGGTATTTCTGGAGTTGGTTTTGCCGAAGAGCCTGGGTGGTTTGAGCCATGCTTGTCAAAGAGATCTTCCCCTGATTGTGAAAGACCAGGGTCGCTGGGTCAAATGGGCTAAGGTGGTCCCTGCATCCTTTTTGGAGGAGCTTTGTGCTAAAATGGATGGGCCCTGGGCCACTTGTTTGAATGATAACCCGACTCCAAAGGAGGTGGTTGGGGCCTTCGAGGCTATTTGTTCACAGATCTCCAGGGATTTGACTTCCACCAATACTCGCCGAGGTAGGAATCCCCCTAGATGGTTTGATGGGAGTTGCTCTAGGTCCCATAGGATTTTGTTTGAGGCGCTAAAAAATAGCCCTAGGGATAGGGGGGCAATTTCACATGCGAGAAGGGCCTATAAAGAGGCAATTGCCAAAAGGAAAAAGGCAATAATATTAGAAGCTTGGGACAACCTTTTATCTATTGATGTCCTTCGGGACAGTGGGAAGTTCTGGGCTACAATTAATAATCCTTTTTTCTCGGATTTCGAGGGCACCACCCAGGACTGTGTTATTCAGGAAGAGCTATGGTACGACTACTTTAGTAAAATCTACGGGGCATGTGATTCTAGTCCCGCTAGTAGCACCATCCCTTTAGCACTCCATTCCATGCCCTGTTTATTTTTTGAGCAGTTGGATGTGGAGAGAGCCATTAAGGATTCTGCTAGTAACAAGGCGCCGGGCCCTGACATAGTGCCAGCAGACCTATATGGCTTTTCTCCTAGTCTATGGGCAAATATTTTAGTCAATGTTTTTAATGCTGTCTCGAGCTACAGGTTCCCTGCTTCGTGGGCTACTGCATTAATTATCCCAATTTTTAAAAAGGGCCAACGTGGTGATCCCTCCTGCTATAGACCCATTTCCCTGTTAGTCTCTGCGGCTAAGATCCTGGGCATGGTCTTACTTGTTAAACTCAGGGATGCTTTAGACAGTCAGGGTATTCTGTCTAACCTCCAATATGGGTTTAGAGCGAATAGGGGGACTCTGGATCAATGTCTAAATCACAAAGAATCAACAAGAGAGGAAGGGATCTACACGGCTAGTCCCCTCAATGGTTTATTCAAAATCAACAAAGCCAGTGTAAATTAAATCCATAAAGGGGGCACTGTTAATAGAAGGAGCACTGGTCCACAGATTCCAGACAAACCGATATGTTGTTGAAAAGAGTGTAGACCTCAATGAAAAATACCCATTTGGTATTAAAAGCCCTCACTCGCCAACCTGGTTGGTGACATGCTTCATCATCGGGCTCCACTGGGATGACCGAATGTCATCCCAGTGTGCTGCAACGCCAGGTTACTGCGGAGCGGGGTTCTTGTGTGGTGATAGTGAATTTAAAATATCCAATTAAGTCAAAAAATAAAACTTTAATAATTTTGCTAATTGGAAAAGACTAAAAGGGAGCGAAGGTCAAAAAAATAGAAGACCTGGTTCACTCCGCGGCGGTCAACATGTTTCTGCCTCTATGAGTGTTCGTCAGGCATTCTTCAGGACCAGAGTGGATGTGCGGAGCCCCGGTGGTATGAACGCGCTAAGGTTCACCCTACCGTGGACTGCTGTGTGAAAAATTATTATTTACAGTGAAAAATCCGCCAAAATATATTTATTTATTATGGGGAGAGGAACGAGTTTATTAAAGAGGCCAATCCGTTTGATGCCTCAAGGATCCCGGGAGGGGGGTGGGAGCAAAATGGCACACCGCCCTTGCTGCTCAGCACCCGTGTTCCACCTACACAGCCTCTTGCTGCCGGGTCCGGACCCTTCACTCCCTTCACTCCCTTTTAGTCTTTTCCAATTAGCAAAATTATTAAAGTTTTATTTTTTGACTTAATTGGATATTTTAAATTCACTATCACCACACAAGAACCCCGCTCCGCAGTAACCTGGCGTTGCAGCACACTGGGATGACATTCGGTCATCCCAGTGGAGCCCGATGATGAAGCATGTCACCAACCAGGTTGGCGAGTGAGGGCTTTTAATACCAAATGGGTATTTGTCATTGAGGTCTACACTCTTTTCAACAACATATCGGTTTGTCTGGAATCTGTGGACCAGTGCTCCTTCTATTAACAGTGCCCCCTTTATGGATTTAATTTACACTGTCAATGTCTAAATCTTCAGCTTTTAATTAGCAAATATACGATGGCGAAGGACGGGTCCCTTTTCATGGCTTTCATGGACCTGTCCTCTGCCTTTGATTTAGTTAATCGGTCCAAGTTATGGTCTATCATGCTGGATTTGGGTATTGACCCTCCTTTAGTAAGTTTTCTTGCAGCACTGCACCAGGACCTTTCTGCATCAGTGAGGTTCACTCAGGATGGGAAATGCACTAAGCACTTTAAGTCAGAGAGAGGGGTGAGGCAGGGGTGTATCCTTGCCCCACTCCTCTTTACTATCTATATTAACGGCCTGGAAAAGTCTCTGGGGGTCCCGAGAGCGGATGCGCCGCATGTGGGGGAACTGGTTGTACCAGTTCTTCTGTACGCGGACGACGCTGTCCTGTTGGCCCGCACTGCTGTGGGGCTCCAGAGACTGTTGGATGCCTTTGGTGCCTTTATGGCTGCTCTAGATCTTAAGGTGAATATAAAGAAATCCCATTTTATGGTGGTGGGGAAACAGAGCAAAAAGATTAATTCTAGATCTTTATTTTGTAATGGGGAAGAGATTACCAGGGTAAAGGTTTTTTGCTATTTGGGAGTTCTCTTCGATGAGAATGGCTCCTGGGGCCCGCAAATTAAGCATAAACGTAACTCTGTAGCCAGGTCTACCTCAGCGCTGCTGAGTTTTGCAAAAAAGCTGGGGGCAAGACCAATGGAGGCCCTGCTGAAAGTTTACACTTCAAAAAGCCTGGCTATTGCCTCCTATGGCGCGGCTCTGTGGGGGTACGTCACGCAGGATATGATCCAAGTAGTGGAAAATAGATTCCTGCGACATTTGCTTTTAGTTCCCCAATCAACCCCTGTTTTTTCCATTCATACGGAGGTTGGTTTAGGTTACATTACTGATAAGCTGAAGATGGCCCCATTGTTATTTTGGGTGAAAACCTGGTTAAAACAGGAAATCACTCTTAACCATCGGATCCTGAATGACATTTTAGCCTTGGATTACGCTAAAAGAATACCCTGGCTGGAGTACGTCAGAGCGGTGTTCTCTCGCCTTGGGCGCCCTGAGCTTTTTTCGTCCCCATCACTTATAGTCAAGGCAGACATTGCTTGGATTAAGCAGTCTTTTTTTAGATAGGGTCACATTGGATCGCGAATAGAGTGAACTTTTAAAACCTAGTGTGAGAGCGCATTTTATGCTTCTCCTATCTCCTTCGTTGGAACCCTATTTAAGTATTGTTTCTAATCCATTTCATAGATTTTTATTGCTGAGATTTAGATTTAATCTGATCCACTACTCACTTGGTTTTTATTCGTCCTGGGGTAGGCCCGAATGTAGTATGCCATGCCATTGTGATGATTTTTCATCCCAAGACACTTTGCATTTTATTATGTTTTGCGAGTTCTACACTGTAAGCCGCAAAAAATATCTGCTCCCAATTTTGAAGGAAGCCGGCTTCTTACAAGTTAGACCTGCATTGTTATTTCTTCAACAGCTGAGTAGTACTCGTATCATATTTAGTGTGGCAAACTTCTTGGTGGCAGCTATGCGCTGCAAAGCGAAAACTTTACCCAACCTGTGCAATCATTGAGCAATTTTTAATGTCTGCTTTTTATGTATGTTTGTATGTTATTTTAATTCTGTGGACCTATTGTAATTACATTGGCACAGTATATGTCCTGGATTGCTTTTTTTGTATGAACTTTGTACTTTTATGATTTTAATTAATCGAATAAAGTGTTTTGACTGACTGAGTATAGCTCCTGGCTGCTTTGGCTTTTCCGCGATGACCATTAGGGACACCCAGGGTGTCGGTCCCGACACTTTTTCAATGACGCCTTGCTTCTCCAGGGTCTCTAGCTCCTTTTCCACTAGTGGCCGCAGGTGGAACGGGACTCTTCTGTGTCGCAGAGTGACTGGGGCGACTGTCTTGTCAATGTGTAATTTGATGGGGTCACATTTGATGCGCCCAAGCCCTTGGAACAGTTCAGGGAATTGACTGAGTAGCTCCTCTACCTGGTGAGTCTGGATTCTCCTTGCAGAAAGAAAAGAGTTCGAGGTCCTCTGCTGTGTGGCTGCTCAGTAAGGTGTCCACTTCCCTCTCGATGACATGGATTGTTGCTGTTACTTCGAGGTCGTCTGCCTTGATGGGGACTGATATTTTTCCTTTTAACAGGAGAGGTGTGTCTGCCCCATAGGCGTAGATTCTGGTCTTGGACGGCATCACTGGAGGGCATGGCCGTTGACGAGGATATTGCTTGAGGCCCATGACATTTACTGTTGCTCCAGTGTCAATGACCGCCTTTATCTCTGTTCCTGCAACGTGAATCATGCACGTTGGCCGAGGCCTGTGGCGTCGCTTGAGCTCCCGCGCAAAGGAGATTAGGTACGCCTCTTCGTCAACGTCTTCTGAGGAGTCCTCAATCGGCTCTTGGTATCTCCTGCCCTTTCTCTGCATGTCTTCGGGTGGCGTTGATTCTGTCACTGACAGTTGTCGTACTGCCCGTGTCGGGGGCCTTTGGTTTCAGAAGTCACGGCCTCTGGCGCGCCTCCGGCAAATGGTGGCGAAGTGGTTGGGTATTCCGCAGTTGGTGCAGGTCTTTCCTTGTGCAGGGCAGTCCTTCGCGGCGTGTGGTTCGTGTCCACAGTATCCAAACCTTGGCTTGGATGTTTCCGGCATCGGTCTCCTGAACGAGTCTCCTTTTTGCTTGGCTCGGAGGGCATCTGCGCGCTCCGTCTTGATGATGTCGGACCGTCCTTGGGGCTTGATTAGTCCTTGGTCCATCTCGTTTGCTCTGGCTGTGGACAGGTCGTGTGATCTCGCCAGTATCAGCATGTCTTCGAGCGCGATCCTCGGTTGACGCAGGATGAGGCCTCTCAATGTCTTGTCGCGGCAACCCTGGATTAGTTGTGCCCGGATCTCTTTTGGTTGGTCATCTTCAGTGCACGTGCTGGCGAAATCGCGAAGTCGGGTGTAGAACGTGTCCATGGACTCTCCCTCCCTCTGGCGGGCTTGGTGTAGTTTGAATCGTTCGAAATCGGGGTTCAGCGGTGGGTCAAACTGGGCATCTAACGCGTCCACCGCCGTGTTATAGTCAGTCGCTGCTCCTGTGTTGGGCAGGTGCTTGAATAGTTTGAAGATTTCATCCCCAGCGTAATGCAGCAGCAGGGATCTCTTTACTGCCTCATCTGTCTCCCGGGTTGCAACAAAATAGTTAATGAGGCATTCAATCCAAATTTTCCATCGGGGAGAGGCCGTCGCAGGGTCCTCCCTTTTTTTTAATTTTTTTTTATTTTTTTTATTGAGTTATCTGGAGTCATACAAAGGTATATACAAATACATTAGATTATCTATCCAAAGAATCCATAACAATCAGAAAAAGAAAAGAAGCATATGATGGAAAACAATCAGATTACATTATTCAAGATCAGAGGATAAAACTGCTAAACAAAAAGGGGAAGGAACCTACAAACTGGGGTTTCTCCAGCTGGCTAGTGGGGCCCAAATGTTTCTCCCCATTTCCCTTACTTTATTACTCTTTAATTCATATAAACAGGACTCTATATTGTGTACCCCGAGCAGCCTTGCCATCCACATTTGAAAAGAAGGGGGAGTAGAATCCTTCCAACCAGCAGAAATGAGAATACGCAGCACTGCAGTAGAGATAAAAATCAAAGCTTCCGCAGTGCTACACAATTTCATCTTCCTATCTACTCCCGTTAGCATCAATGTGGAAGAAATAGGAATTCTGCATTTTAATAGCCCCTCCAAAAAGATTGATATTTCCCTCAAAATTGAAGACAACTTTTCACACTGGTGGAACATGTGTATTAGATCCGCTGGGCCTTTATGGCATCTAGGGCATTTATCGTTCAACACCACACCCCAGGCAAACAGCTTTGCCGGAGTAAGGTACAAATTAAACAGCGTTTTATAGTGCTGGGCCCGAAGATTAGATGAGCGCAATAGTTTCTTATTTAAAATAAGAGCTAAATCTAAGTCCACATCAGGATCACCTACTTTAGCTGCTAGTGTAGATTCAGCTTTCTCCAGGTCATCCTGAATTCCCTCCATTAAATGACTGTAAATAATTTTTATTTTATTTCCGCCATTCACTAAATAATCCACCAGAGGGAAGCATGTAGTTGCCACCATTCTTGGTCTGAGAGCCATCAATGATTGGACTACTTGTCCATACAAAAACCAATGGTTAGAGGGGATCCCAAATTTACACTGGAATGCTTCAAAACCGAGAGCCATCCCCCTCCAAAATATCCCCTATAGATCTAATTCCTTTTTCAATCCAGAACAAACTGATTTTATTCATACCCAGAAACGGAAACAGGTTAGAACTCCAAAGGAGGAGATGAGAATTAAACTTGGGGATTTCCAGTAGCTTTTGGGATGCTTTCCAAGTCCCCCACACCCCGCTCGCTATCTTTAACCTAGCCTTCTTACAGTATCTCCGATCAACCTCCCTCAGGAGTAACCCTACAGCGTTCTTCCCAAATAGGAGCTCAAAGATAGTAGGGGGGTCCAGGCTATCTCCCTGAGTCGATACTGGTCTAGGAGCTCGTTGAAACAAAATTGACATATGCGCCAGGAGACAAGATAAGTGATATAATCGAAGGTTTGGAAGGGCCATACCACCTCTATCAAACGGGAGTGACATAAACTTCATAGAGCGTCTAGTTTTCCCGTACTGCCAAATGAACCTATTGAATATTACTTCCAAATTTTTTAGGATTTTTTCCTCCAACATCAGAGGGATAGCGCGGAACAAATAAAGGATCTTCGGAAAAAACTTCATTTTAAGGACGTTTACCCTTCCCACCAGGGAAAGGTGTAAAGCGTCTAGCCTTTTTAGCTCTGCTTCCATCGATACCATAAGAGGACAGTAATTATCGGTAATGATCCTATCAACAGCAGCATTAATACAAAACCCCAAGTAAACTGCTGAATCTACATATCTGTTATCTAACTTAAAAATATTCTTGGTACAGATAATCTGGGTCTTCCCCTCATTAAGCAAATACCCGGACCTACTACCAAAATCCTTGGCCTCATCCACTAGTACAGAAATTGCCTGATGTGGGTCGGAAGTAAGGATCGCCAAATCATCTGCATATGCTAACAATTTAGTTATATGGCTATTAAATATAACAGGGCTAATCCGAGGGCTACCCAGGATTCTTTGGATCAGGGGGTCAATATATAACGAAAAAAATATTGGAGAGCAGGGGCAGCCCTGACGCGTTCCTCTCTTAATCAATATCTTGTCCAAACTCTCTCCCATAACCGTCACCCTGGCCACCGGATCTTTATACATTGCCTGGAGACCCATAATAACCTTGGGGCCAAAACCCCTTGCTACCAGAATACCCCACAAATATCTCCAGGCTACACGGTTAAATGCTTTCTCCGCGTCGAGGAGGATCATGGCCATCTCCCTCCCCCCGGCAGCATGGGCATCAAATAAAGCTATAGCTCGACGAATGTGATCCGTAGTGCCCCGCACGGGCACACACCCATGCTGCCAAGGGGAGACAAGACCACCAATGATCCCCCCCAGCCTTTTAGCCCAAATTTTTTAACATAATTTTGTATCTGCATTAATAAGTGATATAGGTCGATAAGACCCTGGGTTCTCCTTGGGCTTACCCTTCTTATGAAAAATAATTATGTTGGTCTCCTTCCAGGAATCCGGGATAACACCTGAACAGAGAATACCATTAAAGAGGTCTAACAAAATAGGGAGTAACTCCAGTTCTAGAATTTTATACACTTCTAGGGGGATTCCGTCGGGGCCGGCCGCTTTCCCTGCAGCAAGTTCACGAAGGGCATCCTTAATCTCACTAGCCGTAAAGTCCCTATCCAGCTCTTCTCTTGATAGTACATCGAGCGGGGGCCCACATCACCATACTCTGCCCTATACTGATCTTACGGTTGAACTTGGTGGCTCTCATCATCATATAGTTTTTGATAGAAGTTTTTAAAAACTTTTAAAATATCCTTGGGCTCCGAGTATACCTTACCGTCCTCTTGTATACTCGTAATGACATTCTTAATTCTATCCTGTCTAATACGTAATGCCAGGACCCTACCTGCCTGTTCCCCAGTCTCATACCGCTTAGCCCTTGTAGCCTGATAATCACCAACCGCCTTTTGTGTAACCAGCTTTTGCAAATCGGCTTTAATAACCAACATACTTCGTTGGCTCTCCGACGCATCCCTTCCACTACCAATTTCCATAATATGCAGCTCCTCCGCTTTTGCTAGATCGACCATAAGCCTAACAACCTCTGCCGTATCCAGTTTCCTTGGTCTTGCTGAACAACTAATGGTTTCCCCCTAAAAGCTGCCTTAAAGGCTTCCCAAACACTGTTCCTGGAGGTACTATATCGATTTGCATCAAAGAACTCCCCTGTCCATTTGATATGTTCCAGAAACCTTTGATCTGATAATAGCCTTCTTTCAAAAGTCCAGTTAGTATACTTTTTCTCTGTGAGATTTACTCTACATGATAGAATAAGAGGATTGTGGTCCGAAATTATTTTAGGAAGTTTCCTAATACTAACCTTATTCAATTCAGACTGTGAGATAAAGAAATAATCTAATTTAGAATATTTTTGATACAGGTTCGAGAAGTATGTATATCCTGGATCCTGTGGCTCCTTTTCACCCCAAACATCTTTTAACCCATGAGAACTTATAAGGGAGGACAAAGCTCGAAACACCCTAGGTTTCCGTCCTGTATATTTAGATATACTATGCCAATCATTGGATATATTTAGGTCGCCACAAACTATCATAGGGGTTGGCCAACCTGCTAACTCTTCTTCGAGATAATCAAAAATATCTGGGTCATCACAGTTTGACCCATAAATCGAACAGATTGTATGTCCAAACCATAGTTCTGCAATGACTCAGCGACCAAGCTGATCACATTTAACCCTCTTCGCCCCCCCTAGAAATGATCTGCCCAACATAGCTACTCCCCTAGTCGTAGAAGTCTGGAAGGTGCAGGCTATCAGATCAAAACCTCTTATGCTGAGCAAATTTCGTTTGGCCCATGGCAAATGGGTCTCCTGCAGGCAAATTACATCTACCCTATTATATTTTACAAAATGATCCAGCCTTTGACGCTTCTTCCAGTCATTCAATTCACTAACATTGACATTGCAAATTTTAATATTCATAATAATACAATTTTCTAAACATCCTTGCCATACCGAACCCAGCTAAAGACACATCCAAAACCATAGCAATGGATTAACAAGATAAGCAAAAAGAGCACCACTAGAACAGCAACATTTAGTGCAGTTAACTTCCTACAACACCAGAACAACTCTTTTTTGTTTTTCCCCCCTACCCCAAACCACCCCCCCCCCACACCCCCCCTACTCTCCAAACCCCCCTTCACCCCCCCCTTGAACGAGGCGCTCAGACCTAGTCTGTGCATGTGATGTAAGCAATGGTCGCAAGTGAGGGACAAATATGATAACATCCTGAAAACCTAAAAGCCTGGAAGCCGAAAAAGGCAAAAGGGAAAAAGAAGAAGAAAAAAAAAAAAAGAACAGGGAAAATGGCGCTATATAGCCATATGGACTTCCTGACACACAAAAGACCCAATCCGAATCTCTTTTACACAAGGATACCTAGATTCCCAGAGAATCAAGAAACTCTTTCGCCTTTATCTCAGAAGCAAAATAATAAGTCTTCCCTTCCTTAATAACTTTTAGCTGAGCAGGGTTTATCAAAAACACTTGTAGTTTCTTTTCCTGGAAGGGTTTGATAAGCTGTCGCAATCTCCATCTCCTTTCTACCGTAGCATGGCAGAAATCTGGGCGAACGAAGAAAGACAACCCTTCACAAGACCCTGTGAATCTCACAGCGCCAGTTCCAGCTAGCCAGCTCCGGAAATGCTTGATCAAAAAGTTTTATGATAAACTCTTTAATATCCAACCCTTCGGCCCCCTCCGGGATCCCCAGGACCCTAAGATTGTTCCGTCTCAGTCTGTTTTCCATATCCTCAAGTTTCCATTGGATATCAGACACCTGTGAGCAGTGGGCATCTACTTTATTTACTGCATCTACAGCCTGGGCCTCCGTTGACACAATCCTCTCCTCCAAATTTGAGACTCTGTCACCCAGTGTCGCGCTGGCCTTTGACAGCCTCCTCACGGCCCCCTGCATTTTCCTCAGAGCAGCTTGTGATTTCCTGCTATCTTGGCGTGTTTCCTCTCGATGAGAAATAATTTCCTGATGTATAGTCTCCAGTCGCGCCACCTGAGAAGCTTCCGCTGAGGAATTCCCTTGCGGTGGCGTGGCCAGTGGATGATCCCAGCTGAGTTCATAATTAGTCTGACCCTTAGAGGCTACCGCTGGCCTAACCGCTGTTATAGGAGGTTCTTGCTCTATATCACTATTCGTGCCTTGCATGCTGCCCTCCAAAAAGGAGCTGTGATCCTCATCCGACCACTCCGCATTCTCAGACACCGAACAAAGCATTCACTAGAGACCTTTTCAACCATGTCCGGCAATAAGCCCCCTGGGGGAGTCTCGACCATGACTGGAGGGCAGCTGCCAATCCCCTGAACCTCGTCCTTCCCAGGCTGTGCGCCCCCCTTATCACCTCTACTGAACTGTTGACCCGAGTTAGAAATGACTCCAGCCTTAACGACCATAGCTTCACCGTCCTCAAATGTTCTCCCTGCCGGGGGTACAGTGACTGCAACGGGGATATCTGCTGGCCCACTCCTACTATCAAGTAGGGGGGTTTTCAGAGCCTGCTCCCCAGTAGCTTCTATACAATCTTCAATAGTAATAGGCCCAAGTACTTCCCCACGGGGCTCCAACAGGAAACTTTTTACCCCTTTCTCCTTGCTGCAATTCATAAACATTTCGGCAATTGTGGCAGTGGCAGTGGCAGCGGTAGAAACGGTAGCCTGACGAGTCTTACCAGCGAGGTGCTTCTTCCTAGCGGATAGAGATTCGGGCTGCTCCGGTAGATTTGTTTCCTCCTGCGCCGCCATTCCTGTTTCCGCTCCAACTTTCTTTCTGAATGCGGCCGTCTTAGAGTTGCTTGATTTAGGGGGCATGACAGCTGAATTCGTCAGGCGGGCTCTTCTTCTTGTCATAGGGGAGCTCAAAATGCCAGAACGCCAGTCCCAATCGCGGTTGCGGTCCCTCGCTCCGTCTTTGATCAACAGCTCCGCACAAAAGACTGCTCTGCTCCGCAGCCTCCGCGGTCTCCGCCCACAAATTGCCGATGCACGCCAGCAGCGGAAAACACGAACAGCCGCAGCAACCAATGCACGGATGAGAGAACCGTCTAAGCCCCGACAGGAAACCGAAAGGATCATCGCTTCATTATCGATGTTCTAGACTTGTTCAGGCTGCAGTTACAGACATCCTTGCTTCCCACACCGATTTCAGACTTCGTTCCTCACCCTCCTTGCGACCTACTGCTACCGACCGCAGCTATGCGGCCGCCATCTTGCCTCGCGCAAGGAGATTAGGTACGCCTCTTCGTCGACGTCTTCTGAGGAGTCCTCGATCGGCTCTTGGTATCTCCTGCCCTTTCTCTGCATGTCTTCGGGTGGCGTTGATTCTGTCACTGACAGTTGTCGTACTGCCCGTGTCGGGGGCCTTTGGTTTCAGAAGTCACGGCCTCTGGCGCGCCACCGGCAAATGCGCGCTCCGTCTTGATGATGTCGGACCGTCCTTGGGGCTTGATTAGTCCTTGGTCCATCTCGTTTGCTCTGGCTGTGGACAGGTCGTGTGATCTCGCCAGTATCAGCATGTCTTCGAGCGCGATCTTCGGTTGGCGCAGGATGAGGCCTCTCAATGTCTTGTCGCGGCAACCCTGGATTAGTTGTGCCCGGATCTCTTTTGGTTGGTCATCTTCAGTGCACGTGCTGGCGAGATCGCGAAGTCGGGTGTAGAACGTGTCCATGGACTCTCCCTCCCTCTGGCGGGCTTGGTGTAGTTTGAATCGTTCGAAATCGGGGTTCAGCGGTGGGTCAAACTGGGCATCTAACGCGTCCAACGCCGAGTTATAGTCAGTCGCTGCTCCTGTGTTGGGCAGGTGCTTGAATAGTTTGAAGATTTCATCCCCAGCGTAATGCAGCAGCAGGGATCTCTTTACTGCCTCATCTGTCTCCCGGGTTGCAACAAAATAGTTAATGAGGCATTCAATCCAAATTTTCCATCGGGGAGAGGCCGTCGCAGGGTCCTCCAGTTTACTGAATGGGGGTAGGACCCCTGAGGCCGCATGTTGGAAGAGTGCGTGGGCCGGTGCTGCTGCCAGGTCGTTGTCCCCCATGGCGCTTGGTGGCAGAAGGCACTGGGTATGCTGAGGCAGGTAACGTGCTCCTCACTTGCAGGATGGGCTCAGCAGAGGTGATGGCGCAAAGTAGCCCCCCGTGAAGGTGTGGATGAGGGCCGGTTTCCTTGCTGCACAGATGTATGCTTTTGTTGGCCTTCGGTAATTGAGGCGGTGTTTGCTCACCAGGGTATGTCTTCTGGGGCATATATGTCTATTATCAGCTCCCCTGTGGACCACACACACTGCTGGGGCCTTGCGCTGGGGCGTGGTTTAATTGTGGCTGTAACGCTGGGGTTGATTCCTGTGCAGAATGAGCGCGTGGAAGCGCACTAACCGTCTTTTCCTAGAGGTCGGAGATGCGACGCGGCAGGGTGTGCTCCGCCGGGCTGGGCCGAGCGCTCACGTGCGCGCGATGTCGTGCGGGTCACGGTCGAGTGTTCTGTGTTCAGCCGCGGTGAGGTGTGCGGCAGATGGCGAGCGAGGGTCTCGATCCCATCCTCGTCGCAAGTGTGGTGCGGTGTCAGCGAGGCCTCTGCTGACCGACCGCATGCGCGGGGTTTAGCGCAGCGCATGCAATACTTCAGCCCACACTAGCCTGCAGAGCCGGAAGTATCGCCCCCGAGGGGGCGCTTCCTTTTATTAGCCCCGCAGGCTACGCCTGGCCTGCGGGTGTGGTGTTGCGGTCCAGTAGCGACTAGACCGCTAACTATTACACTGGGGACCCCTGAAAGTCTAAAGAATGCCTAAGATGGTGCAGGATACAGGGAAACCCAAAAGAGCTTCCAGAGAGCATGCCACGGAAAGAGCAGTGACAATTTAGATGGCGCACAGTAACTCAGAGGGACTGCACAGTGTTAGGAGTTAAAGGTGAGACTGCAGAATTCTGTAAGACCCAAGATAGACTGCAGGGAGACCAGTGAAAAGCTGATGCGAGACTGCGGGGAACTCACCACAGGGGAAACCCGCGAGAGACTGGTGACAAACTGCAGAATGCAGGGAGACCAATCAAAGGCTGGTGAGTAACTGAGGGATGCAGGGACCCCTCAATTGGATGCAGGGGTCGTCTGGGAGGCTATGGAATGTGAAGAAGCTAATGAGACTGCAGGGTGCAGGGAACCCACAAAAGACTGCAGGGAGACCGCTGAGAGAGACTGCAGGGAAACTGACGATACTGGTGAGTGACTGTTGTATGCAGGAAACACGTGACAGACTACAGGGGGGGCCAATCAGAGGCTGGCGAGAGACATTGGAATGCAGAGACCTCACTGTTTCAGATATGTTTGTTGGGGGGGGAGTAATCGTAAGGAGTGAAAGGCTTTGGAGGACAAACAGCACTAGGGTGAATGCCAAAAGTCAGACAAATCTCAGTGGAGTGGGGGAAGGTCCATGGATGAGCCTGACATTTTTGATCATTGTGTATTTTTCAACCAACTCATTAAAATATAACCTTCTGTGTGTTTTAAACGTAAACATTGATTTACACATTTTAAACCTGGAAGCATGTGTTTTAGCGGAGCGTTTATCAGAATGACCCATTATCAAGCGTGACACCGTTCCCTGCCCTAGACTTTTTGTCAACAGTATGTGCATCCTGGGAAATGTAGTTTCGGTTTTAACTTGTAAGTATGGGCTCATAAATCATAGTAGGGAAACTGCTGATGAGGGGATGGCTCCCTGTGAAGTGTTGCTGGCTACGCTTGTTATGTGTTCTGGTTTATGTAAAACAGAAAAAAATCCACCACGCACTGACAGACACGGATCACTCAACATGCATCTGATTTTCATGTTTGAGCTCATAGAGTTTTTAGTAGAGAAAAAGAACAAAGGTGTTTCAGTGAAATGTTAAATCCTTTCTTACTTTTTTATATAGTCAAAAACAGATTAAATATGATCACGTAGGAACATACTGATATATTTGTTTTTTGTTTCTCTGTTTCCTTTTTGACTCAGCGTGTGTAATTGTGCATGCCTGTGTGCAGGTGTGCGAGAGTGGCCATATGTGTGCTTGTGGTCCCTGAGTGCACACATGTATGTGGGTTTCAATTTGTTGAGGTACAATGTGTGGGCTATGTGAGTGAGTTTGTGGGTGTGCAAGTCTATGTGTACGAGTGAAGGGCCAGTATGGGTGCTAGTGTGTAGGTGGTGGTGGCGTTTGTTATCCATTTAAGTAGTAAAATACCACAGCACCACAGTTCACACAGGCATACACTCAAGCTAAAGTTAAGAAAGAAATGCAAAGTATCATTAACGGCGTTTGCGGACAAAGGAGCCTGTCCTACCACTAGACGCTGCAAACAACCTTTCGCTCTTCGTCTTGGCTGGAAGACTTTATGGCGTTTTTAAAAGTGGTGATTTTGCCTGAGAAAGATGCCCACCTCAAATCTGACCCCTTCGTTCCTCCTCTTAAACCCCATTCTGCGCAGAAAAGCACGGTTGTCTGGCCAAAGCAAGAACGCTTCTGCAGAAAATGCCAAGAATGGGAGCAGACCATTACGATGGACAGTCTGACACTGGGCTGCTCACGCTGTCCCTCGGGATTGTGGGTTTGGGTTTTGAAAGTGCTTTACTTTTCTGTCACCCACCGGTGCTAGTGTACCATTTCTGTGATTTAAATGCATGTATGGTATCTGGTGGTACTGCCTGCGACATGGGTGTGGTGAGACCTAGGGCCAGTGCCAAGGGGCATAATATGCACTTTAGCATAGGGACTTTGTAAAGATCTCTAAGTGGAAAAGTAGGACCATATGTAGTGAACGTGGGCAGGGGTCTGCACAAAATGACACCCCATTCTCTCGCTCCTTAGACTTGCTTCATAAAGGAGCATCTTAAAGCTGTTTCAGGGTAACATATCTCTAAAAATGTAAACTTTGTCACGGTATTGTGTTTACTTGTGGGCGAAACATTCTGGCAAAACCCACGGTATCAGACTGCAGAAGAAGTTCTAATCAGCGCAAATTCAATAGTGTTTTGCAAAAAAAAATCCCCGTGTTGGTTTCCGCTGTGTTTGCGACATTCGAGGACAGTTTGCAAATAAGGCAATTAGTAAACAAAATATCTGTTTATTTACGCTCGTATGCAGTATGTTGATCTGTAGAAGCATGGACGAGCACTCCTTTTCAGGCTGCTTCGTGTGTCAAATCAAGCTGATGCTGGCTCTGACTGATGCCTGGAGACTCCCCAGCCCCTCCTGCCCTCAGCAGCAGCCTCTCATGATGGCACACAGCTCTACACAGCTGCTCCACTTACGGTCCCTCTCGGACTTTTGCGATGGTGGCCGCTTTTCTTACCTTTCACAGTTGCCTTTTAATTAATACCAAGTCAACAGTCAGCTGACTAGACAGAGCCGTTGCAGACAGTGCCGGGCAAGTCTCAGGAGAGGCACACATAGGTGATATCCAGCTAGGCTGTTAAGGCATGAGTTTAGCAAGTATGTCCCAGGCTCCACTAATTTGAGGCTCATTTTAAAATAAAAACAAATACCCCAGCAGTAGGCACCCACATAGAATTCTGACACCTCCCTGCCCCTGTGAATGAATACCTGATCCGACTTCTGTATTAAATAAAGAGAGTAGTGGATTTCGAAGACTCACATTTGCCATTTCCTTGTAAAAACTGATGCGCACAATTGCTCTGCATCTGAAATCCGCCTTGCTGTCGGATAAACACATCTGGCAATCTGACGACCGATGCCAGCTGGCCCTCAGAGGGCACTGCCAAGGGACATCTGCGACCCTGTGTAAGAAACCTTGGTTTGGCTGCACACCAATGACACGTGCTCTGTTTGTGTTACTTTAGTGATGACTCTACTGGCTGTTGATCAGGATTGATGTGTGTTAACAGAGCTGTTGTGCACCGCAGTACTGGAATGATCGGTTGCTGCAGTTTTGGGTTGAGGTTCATCGGGGTAGTTGTTTGTGAGAGGTAAAATGCTGGAACAGGGAGAACGCTGGAAGTCAGGGTTCAGGCAAACACATTGTTTATGTTTAACCAACACAGAAGTCCAATCACATCTCCCGAGCAGCTCACTGTTTGCTTGAAAACAATTCAAGTGGGTTGCACGTAGACCTGAATGAGTTAAAGCAGATTTGGCCCAGCGGTCCTTGGAATCAATGACCTGGACCAGGCCGGAACTGTGGCATTGGGTGTAGAGTGACATTAACTTCAGGGATATTAATAGGTGTTTGGAAAACTCGTTCTGTCCCAAGGCTGCACAAGGAAGACTATTTATCGTACAGTAACCAGCCGCATATTTAACTGTGTGATTGCAGACATGCCTTTCTGTCATCATCAATCTTTTGTTGAGTGACGAATGACATCAGGGGAATATATTACTGGCTTTCTTGGTAGCAGTAGTGTATCAATGGGGGGGGGGAAATAGAAGCAGTGGTCCACTCAGCTTCCAAAGGTTAGTACAACAATATCAGGGTAGGGGGAATGGACCACTTGTCCTGTGCACCAGGGTCTTTTAGTTTACGTGGTTGGTCATCCTTAAAAAACCCTCATATACGTACACTGGCGTTAGGCGGTATATCTTGATTCTCCGCCGTCGTGTATCGTAATAGCATGATCATTGGGCTTTTTTTTGTCCAAATGCTAACCTCCCCATGGAGGAAGACCAACTGGTTGTGCAGTAGTGGTCAGAAATATCAGAACGAGGGTGTGCTCGTGCTCAGTGAACTGTGATGTTTAAAATTCCTAATGTCAAATCCCGTGTCCTTTATTCTTGAGATACATGACAGAGGGAAATTAAAAAATGGTGGTCGTGCATGTGAATAAACTTGATTATTAGTTTAATGCACTGGTAAGGGTCTAATGTGATCTGGTCAACATGTTTCAGCCTCATGCAGGGTCTAGAGGCTTTCGTCAGGACCAAAATGGATATGAGGGAGCAATTTTTAGCTCTCCACGGGTATTCTAGAGGTGGATATTCGTACTCACCACCTTCGTTTTCGGGGAATCAGACCGATTGTATCTGTTCCTGTAAAGACAATCATGAATTTTATGACAGCCTAACATAATACTGGTATATGTACCGTGCTAAAACGATATTCAAGTGCTATTTACTCCGTTTACACCAAAATCATTAGTAGATTGTCGTGCGCAACATTCGCGCCTTTATTTACTCAGCACAGGGTGCATGTTTAAATTAAAATAGCTAAATACGGAAGGGTTTAGTAAACGTTATCTCGGTTCTCTTAGTGGCATGATGCATATTTGTCGGGGTGTGTTAAAAAAGCCGCTGTGGTAGTGCGGTTAGTCTATCGTTATTTCTCTCATGAATGCTCGTCGTCTGATGATAAAGCGAGCCGTTATGGTTGAATGATTGATCTATCGTAATTTCTCTCATAAACGGCTCGTCGTGTGATGATAAAAAGCTTAAATTGTAGTGAATGGGAAGGTAATTACGTAAACCCGTGTGGACTTACAGCGTCGCCGTTTGTTTATACAGCGTTAATAATCAGAACTTAAAAAACAAAGTGGGGTAGTCAGTTACCTTGTTTCACAAGTTGGACATCTTCCTTCAGGGTATCTGTCAGTTAGGTGAAAGCCATTTGCTGCAGGAAAGGGGAAATAGTTAGGTTACTTTACTCACTGGTTACCGCGACGTGGAGACTTGCCTCGGCGTCGCTTACCGGCTACTCAGGCAGAATCGCTTGTTCTGACTCTGACGTTTTCCCTGGGTTAACGTGCTCCCGGTTGGGCTCACGTTACATAGACCGGCTCTCTTGAGATCAAAGTAGGACTAATCGGTCCTGGTTGGCCTTCGTGATGGTACTCGTGGTTGGCATGGTTGCTTGTTAGGGATAAATATATGGGAGATATACGCGTGTGAAGATTGGAATTATTAAAATTACTTTATCTTCATGTCATATTTAATAGCGCCAACAGAATAGAAATTTCTCGGTCATAGTTAGCATGGTCAGTGGCACTGATGGTAGGCAACGTAGTTTTTGGCAATTTGTATGCTGGTAGCCAGTTTAAGCGTTGATGGTGCACTACGACCAGTATGTGCAGTTGTTGAAGCTGACACTTTCTGCATCTTGATTACCATATTCATGGTGCTTCAAAAATGATTCTTGTTGGTACTGAGTGTGATGATGTCATCATATGTATTGTTATGTTCGGAGTCTAGGGGTTGTCAAGGACCTTTTCATTGGGTCTTCTGTATTCGATGATTCTTACCACATGAGTGTATTCCTGATGAGTAGTCGTCACTGTCACTTATTAAGGGCGTGCCAAGGTATGGAATCATTCAGACCTTCTTTGTCTGTCTTGAGACGATGGACCCAGCGTTGTTCCTTTTCAAAAAGTACGCGCTCAACATTGTGGCCTTTAAACATTTGGGTCTCTATGATTACCCAGTGTAGGTCTTCTGCGGTATGATTGGCTTCAATATAGTGTTTACTCATTTGCGTTGTTGCTCTATTGCATGTGATGTTACTTCGATGCTCGATGATCCGCTGTTTGATCTTCCTGCACGTCATACCTATGTATCTCAAGCCACATGGGCAGACAATCATGTACACCACATGGGTGGTGTTACAGTTCGTATGGTGACGTAGTTCCCATTTTAGGTTAGGGAGTAGTTGTAGGGTCTTGGTCACTTTTGTGAGCTTACATACTGAACATGTGCCGCAAGGGTAGTGTCCCACTATTGGACTCAAATTCCATACTGTTGTTAAGGTTTCCCTTGAGATGATGTTTCTAGGTCTTGTGTGGACCAAAATGTCTTTGATATTTTTGGTTCTCCTATGGGCAAATCTCGGTTTAGGCCATTTCAATGTGTTTGAAGTCAAGATTCTCCAGTTTTTGTTAATGATTTTCTTCACTGCGTTTGATTCGGTGTTGTAAGTTGTAACATACGTGAGGAGATCTTTTGGTTCTTCTCTCTGCACAGTAGAAAGTAGATTCTCTCTGGGCTGATTGCGGGCTCTTTTCTGACATCTTTTTATAGTCTTGATTGGATAATCCCTCTTCTTGAGTTGATCCTCTAGACCTCTTGCTTGTTGTTTATAGTCATCTAGGTTACTGCAGTTACGTTTTAGACGTAAAAACTGACTGTAAGGAAGATTGTCTCTGAGGGGTCGGGGATGAAAACTGTTATAGGAAAGAAAGCTGTTCCTTGCCGTCGGTTTATAGTAAGTTTTGGTGTGCAGTGTACCATTCTTGGAAAAGATGGTTACGTCCAAAAAATCCAGTTGTTTTTTATCTGCTGTAGATGTGAATTTGAGACATTCGTCTCTGGTGTTTATCCATGTTAGGAAATTATTTAGAGCTGCTTGACTGTCTTCCCATATCATGAATACATCGTCTATGTAGCGTCGCCAAAACTTGATGCCCTGGTGGAATGGATTAATGGCGGTTAGTATGTGCTCTTGTTCAAAATTGCTCACGTACAGTCCTGCTACACTGGGAGCAAATGTACTTCCCATCGAAGTTCCATGGCATTGTCCAAATAGGGTTCCTTCGAATTCAAAATAATTTTCTGTGAGGGCTAGTTTACAGCATTCCAATACGAAATGTCTCGTTGTTTTGTAGGTCCAGTCATCTGTGAAAAGGATATCCTCAAGAGTGTCTAGGGTTTTCTGTTGGGGTAGGCTAGTGTAAAGACTCTCTACATCTAGACCTACCAGGAGCATGGTGTGCTCATTGTAGATCTGTCCTTCCAGTAGATTAAGGAGATCACGGGTATCCTTTAAATAAGTGGGTGTCCTTTGTACCAGGGGTTTCAGGAATTGATCGGCAAATTGAGAAAGTGGTTCTAGCACGGAACCAATTCCTGACACTATTGGGCGTCCTGGAGGTGGAGACTTGTTCTTGTGAATCTTTGGTAGGGAATAGAAATACGGGATTCTTGGTGATTTGGTTTTTAGGAAGGCAGCTTCATGGCTCGAAATCCATTGGTTAATCTCAGCCTCATCTACCATTAGTTCAATGGTTCTTTGCAGTCTCTTTGTGGGATCATTAGTTAGTTTGGCGTAAAATCTTTCATTTGAGAGAAGATCTGTACATTGTTGCTGGTAACCTTGTTTGGTTAGTAGAACAATGGCTCCTCCTTTGTCCGCTGGTTTGATCATTAGGTTATCATTTTTGCGTAGTTCGTCCATCGCTCTTTGTTCCTTCTTGGGAAGATTAATATAGGGTCTCTTGTTTGTGGAACCTAGATTGTCTGCTTCCTGCATTATAGCTTGTTCAAATGCTTGTATCTCGACCGGTATCGGGTGCATAGGAGGGTTGAAAGTAGATTTGGGTCTCAAGTGTGTATCGCCTTCATTAGGTTGTGTTTCCTTCTCCTTGAAAAAAGCCTTGAGTTTGATTTTCCTGCAGAATTCTGCTAGTTCACATTTCAATTTGAAGATGTCGAGTGATGGGGTTGGAACAAAGCCCAGGCCTTTATTAAGGACGTTTTCTTGATCTTGTGTCAGTGTAACTTCAGTCAGATTGACTACCAATGACTGGTCGAGCTGGTTCCTGGTTGTTCCTTGGTCATACTCCGGGTGTGCATTTGTCTTTCTGGCTCGTTCCAGGTGACTGTTTTTCTTCTTCCCCTCTGGCGTCCAGGGCCTCTCCCTAAAAAAGAGGAAGATTGTGGTTGCATATTCATCATCGGGCCCATATGTGGTGGGCCTTGGAAATAGGGATTCATCCATCCTTGATAGTTAGGCATGTAGGGTTGGAAGAGTGGTGGTGGATGTTCATAGTACCTCGGCATTTGCCAATTGTTTCCTCTCTGGCGTCGGTTTTTCCTGTTTTGGCCTCTTCCTCTCCTTGAGGTTGTACTTTCGTCGCTACTCCAGTCAGAGTTGTTGTTGGAACTCTCTGCTGAGGAATCTTCGTCTTCCCTATCTTCAGGGGTAATATAGTCTTCTCTTGAGTAGGGGTGCATCTTCTCTGTTGAGAATTTTTTTAGGTCTTTATTCAATTTTTGAATTTTGTTTTGAGTGATATACTCCTTTGTTTCATTCATTTCTTTATTTATTTCCTCAAGTTTTTTCTTGAAGACTGAGATATGCACTGTCGTCTTGAGTTTGGCTTCACTGGTTTGTATACTGATCGTTAAGGCTTCAACTAGCCGTGTTGCCGTTTTAATGGTTAAGACTAAATAGTCTCTGGTACACTTCCATGAGATGGATGACCAATCTTTACGGAAGAGTACATCTTTCAAAAAAATGCGGGGAGCATTTTGTACCCAAAGACCTTTGGGTGCCGAGTTCGCGCGTAAATATTCTTTCATAATGATACCGTGAATGGCTGTTCTCACTAGTTCTTTCTTGGTTTCTGTAAGCTCGTCCCACTCATTGGTTTGAGTTAATGTTTGTGCCAGGTCTCTGTCTTGTAACAAAGAAGATTCCGAAAGGATAGCGTTCACTTCTTCCTCCGTATAGCTCAATCCTTGTATTTCAGCCATGATCACCTTCGTGTTCTGATCTGAGCTGATTTATTTCTGCCCGTTTAGCCCAGTTGTAGGGTAAATCAGGGCTTTGGGAGACCGTTCTCCCTGTTCTTGGTTTGCAATAATTTCCACAGCTGTGCGCTGCTGATAACTGTAGTGTATCAATGGGGGGGGGGGGGAAAAGAAGCAGTGGTCCGCTCAGCTTCCAAAGGTTAGTACAACAATATCAGGGTAGGGGGAATGGACCACTTGTCCTGTGCACCAGGGTCTTTTAGTTTACGTGGTTGGTCATCCTTAAAAAAACCCCATATACGCACACTGGCGTTAGGCGGTATATCTTGATTCTCCGCCGTCGTGTATCGTAATAGCATGATCATTGGGCTTTTTTTTGTCCAAATGCTAACCTCCCCATGGAGGAAGACCAACTGGTTGTGCAGTAGTGGTCTGAAATATCAGAACGAGGGTGTGCTCGTGCTCAGTGAACTGTGATGTTTAAAATTCCTAATGTCAAATCCCGTGTCCTTTATTCTTGAGATACATGACAGAGGGAAATTAAAAAATGGTGGTCGTGCATGTGAATAAACTTGATTATTAGTTTAATGCACTGGTAAGGGTCTAATGTGATCTGGTCAACATGTTTCAGCCTCATGCAGGGTCTAGAGGCTTTCGTCAGGACCAAAATGGATATGAGGGAGCAATTTTTGGCTCTCCACAGGTATTCTAGAGGTGGATATTCGTACTCACCACCTTCGGTTTCGGGGAGTCAGACCGATTGTATCTGTTCCTGTAAAGACAATCATGAATTTTATGACAGCCTAACATAATACTGGTATATGTACCGTGCTAAAACGATTCCCCCTACCCTGATATTGTTGTACTAACCTTTGGAAGCTGAGTGGACCACTGCTTCTTTTCCCCCCCTCCCCCCATTGATACACTACAGTTATCAGCAGCGCACAGCTGTGGGAATTATTGCAAACCAAGAACAGGGAGAACGGTCTCCCAAAGCCCTGATTTACCCCAAAACTGGGCTAAACGGGCAGAAATAAATCAGCTCAGATCAGAACACGAAGGTGATCATGGCTGAAATACAAGGATTGAGCTATACGGAGGAAGAAGTGAACGCTATCCTTTCGGAATCTTCTTTGTTACAAGACAGAGACCTGGCACAAACATTAACTCAAACCAATGAGTGGGACGAGCTTACAGAAACCAAGAAAGAACTAGTGAGAACAGCCATTCACGGTATCATTATGAAAGAATATTTACGCGCGAACTCGGCACCCAAAGGCCTTTGGGTACAAAATGCTCCCCGCATTTTTTTGAAAGATGTACTCTTCCGTAAAGATTGGTCATCCATCTCATGGAAGTGTACCAGAGACTATTTAGCCTTAATCATTAAAACGGCAACACGGCTAGTTGAAGCCTTAACGATCAGTATACAAACCAGTGAAGCCAAACTCAAGACGACAGTGCATATCTCAGTCTTCAAGAAAAAACTTGAGGAAATAAATAAAGAAATGAATGAAACAAAGGAGTATATCACTCAAAACAAAATTCAAAAATTGAATAAAGACCTAAAAAAATTCTCAACAGAGAAGATGCACCCCTACTCAAGAGAAGACTATATTACCCCTGAAGATAGGGAAGACGAAGATTCCTCAGCAGAGAGTTCCAACAACAACTCTGACTGGAGTAGCGACGAAAGTACAACCTCAAGGAGAGGAAGAGGCCAAAACAGGAAAAACCGACGCCAGAGAGGAAACAATTGGCAAATGCCGAGGTACTATGAACATCCACCACCACTCTTCCAACCCTACATGCCTAACTATCAAGGATGGATGAATCCCTATTTCCAAGGCCCACCACATATGGGCCCGATGATGAATATGCAACCACAATCTTCCTCTTTTTTAGGCAGAGGCCCTGGACGCCAGAGGGGAAGAAGAAAAACAGTCACCTGGAACGAGCCAGAAAGACAAATGCACACCCGGAGTATGACCAAGGAACAACCAGGAACCAGCTCGACCAGTCATTGGTAGTCAATCTGACTGAAGTTACACTGACACAAGATCAAGAAAACGTCCTTAATAAAGGCCTGGGCTTTGTTCCAACCCCATCACTCGACATCTTCAAATTGAAATGTGAACTAGCAGAATTCTGCAGGAAAATCAAACTCAAGGCTTTTTTCAAGGAGAAGGAAACACAACCTAATGAAGGCAATACACACTTGAGACCCAAATCTACTTTCAACCCTCCTATGCACCTGATACCGGTCGAGATACAAGCATTTGAACAAGCTATAATGCAGGAAGCAGACAATCTAGGTTCCACAAACAAGAGACCCTATATTAATCTTCCCAAGAAGGAACAAAGAGCGATGGACGAACTACGCAAAAATGATAACCTAATAATCAAACCAGTGGACAAAGGAGGAGCCATTGTTCTACTAACCAAACAAGGTTACCAGCAACAATGTACAGATCTTCTCTCAAATGAAAGATTTTACGCCAAACTAACTAATGATCCCACAAAGAGACTGCAAAGAACCATTGAACTAATGGTAGATGAGGCTGAGATTAACCAATGGATTTCGAGCCATGAAGCTGCCTTCCTAAAAACCAAATCACCAAGAATCCCGTATTTCTATTCCCTACCAAAGATTCACAAGAACAAGACTCCACCTCCAGGACGCCCAATAGTGTCAGGAATTGGTTCCGTGCTAGAACCACTTTCTCAATTTGCCGATCAATTCCTGAAACCCCTGGTACAAAGGACACCCACTTATTTAAAGGATACCCGTGATCTCCTTAATCTACTGGAAGGACAGATCTACAATGAGCACACCATGCTCCTGGTAGGTCTAGATGTAGAGAGTCTTTACACTAGCCTACCCCAACAGAAAACCCTAGACACTCTTGAGGATATCCTTTTCACAGATGACTGGACCTACAAAACACCGAGACATTTCGTATTGGAATGCTGTAAACTAGCCCTCACAGAAAATTATTTTGAATTCGAAGGAACCCTATTTGGACAATGCCATGGAACTTCGATGGGAAGTACATTTGCTCCCAGTGTAGCAGGACTGTACGTGAGCAATTTTGAACAAGAGCACATACTAACCGCCATTAATCCATTCCACCAGGGCATCAAGTTTTGGCGAAGCTACATAGACGATGTATTCATGATATGGGAAGACAGTCAAGCAGCTCTAAATAATTTCCTAACATGGATAAACACCAGAGACGAATGTCTCAAATTCACATCTACAGCAGATAAAAAACAACTGGATTTTTTGGACGTAACCATCTTTTCCAAGAATGGTACACTGCACACCAAAACTTACTATAAACCGACGGCAAGGAACAGCTTTCTTTCCTATAACAGTTTTCATCCCCGACCCCTCAGAGACAATCTTCCTTACAGTCAGTTTTTACGTCTAAAACGTAACTGCAGTAACCTAGATGACTATAAACAACAAGCAAGAGGTCTAGAGGATCAACTCAAGAAGAGGGATTATCCAATCAAGACTATAAAAAGATGTCAGAAAAGAGCCCGCAATCAGCCCAGAGAGAATCTACTTTCTACTGTGCAGAGAGAAGAACCAAAAGATCTCCTCACGTGTGTTACAACTTACAACACCGAATCAAACGCAGTGAAGAAAATCATTAACAAAAACTGGAGAATCTTGACTTCAAACACATTGAAATGGCCTAAACCGAGATTTGCCCATAGGAGAACCAAAAATATCAAAGACCTTTTGGTCCACACAAGACCTAGAAACATCATCTCAAGGGAAACCTTAACAACAGTATGGAATTTGAGTCCAATAGTGGGACACTACCCTTGCCGCACATGTTCAGTATGTAAGCTCACAAAAGTGACCAAGACCCTACAACTACTCCCTAACCTAAAATGGGAACTACGTCACCATACGAACTGTAACACCACCCATGTGGTGTACATGATTGTCTGCCCATGTGGCTTGAGATACATAGGTATGACGTGCAGGAAGATCAAACAGCGGATCATCGAGCATCGAAGTAACATCACATGCAATAGAGCAACAACGCAAATGAGTAAACACTATATTGAAGCTAATTATACCGCAGAAGACCTACACTGGGTAATCATAGAGACCCAAATGTTTAAAGGCCACAATGTTGAGCGCGTACTTTTTGAAAAGGAACAACGCTGGGTCCATCGTCTCAAGACAGACAAAGAAGGTCTGAATGATTCCATACCTTGGCACGCCCTTAATAAGTGACAGTGACGACTACTCATCGGGAATACACTCATGTGGTAAGAATCATCGAATACAGAAGACCCAATGAAAAGGTCCTTGACAACCCCTAGACTCCGAACATAACAATACATATGATGACATCATCACACTCAGTACCAACAAGAATCATTTTTGAAGCACCATGAATATGGTAATCAAGATGCAGAAAGTGTCAGCTTCAACAACTGCACATACTGGTCGTAGTGCACCATCAACGCTTAAACTGGCTACCAGCATACAAATTGCCAAAAACTACGTTGCCTACCATCAGTGCCACTGACCATGCTAACTATGACCGAGAAATTTCTATTCTGTTGGCGCTATTAAATATGACATGAAGATAAAGTAATTTTAATAATTCCAATCTTCACACGCGTATATCTCCCATATGTTTATCCCTAACAAGCAACCATGACAACCACGAGTACCATCACGAAGGCCAACCAGGACCGATTAGTCCTACTTTGATCTCAAGAGAGCCGGTCTATGTAACGTGAGCCCAACCGGGAGCACGTTAACCCAGGGAAAACGTCAGAGTCAGAACAAGCGATTCTGCCGGAGTAGCCGGTAAGCGACGCCGAGGCAAGTCTCCACGTCGCGGTAACCAGTGAGTAAAGTAACCTAACTATTTCCCCTTTCCTGCAGCAAATGGCTTTCACCTAACTGACAGATACCCTGAAGGAAGATGTCCAACTTGTGAAACAAGGTAACTGACTACCCCACTTTGTTTTTTAAGTTCTGATTATTAACGCTGTATAAACAAACGGCGACGCTGTAAGTCCACACGGGTTTACATAATTACCTTCCCATTCACTACAATTTAAGCTTTTTATCATCACACGACGAGCCGTTTATGAGAGAAATTACGATAGATCAATCATTCAACCATAACGGCTCGCTTTATCATCAGACGACGAGCATTCATGAGAGAAATAACGATAGACTAACCGCACTACCACAGCGGCTTTTTTAACACACCCCGACAAATATGCATCATTCCACTAAGAGAACCGAGATAACGTTTACTAAACCCTTCCGTATTTAGCTATTTTAATTTAAACATGCACCCTGTGCTGAGTAAATAAAGGCGCGAATGTTGCGCACGACAATCTACTAATGATTTTGGTGTAAACGGAGTAAATAGCACTTGAATATCGTTTTAGCACGGTACATATACCAGTATTATGTTAGGCTGTCATAAAATTCATGATTGTCTTTACAGGAACAGATACAATCGGTCTGACTCCCCGAAAACGAAGGTGGTGAGTACGAATATCCACCTCTAGAATACCTGTGGAGAGCCAAAAATTGCTCCCTCATATCCATTTTGGTCCTGACGAAAGCCTCTAGACCCTGCATGAGGCTGAAACATGTTGATCAGATCACATTAGACCCTTACCAGTGCATTAAACTAATAATCAAGTTTATTCACATGCACGACCACAATTTTTTAATTTCCCTCTGTCATGTATCTCAAGAATAAAGGACACGGGATTTGACATTAGGAATTTTAAACATCACAGTTCACTGAGCACGAGCACACCCTCGTTCTGATATTTCTGACCACTACTGCACAACCAGTTGGTCTTCCTCCATGGGGAGGTTAGCATTTGGACAAAAAAAAGCCCAATGATCATGCTATTACGATACACGACGGCGGAGAATCAAGATATACCGCCTAACGCCAGTGTACGTATATGAGGGTTTCTTGGTAGCAGTCATTGGACAATACCTCGGATCATGACGTAAGGTGGTCAGTCAGAGCCGTGCTGCTGTGGGCCGGGGAGTGATCACAATTATAATGAATCAAGTGTGCGCGCCTCGCGCTAAAAGTAAAAAAAACATGGCAGTCACTGAGAAATCGAGTTAGACAGACGTCACTGAGAAAACGAGGCAGTCACTAAAAATACAAGGTAGTAACAAGTCACTGAGAAAACGAGCCATTCAAACGGTCATTGAAAAAAGAAGGCAGTCAGCCGGTCATTGGGAAAACAAGGCAGTTACACGTAATTAAAAACAAGCACGCGTGCGCGCCCCGTCGTGGCAGCAGGTTGAGAGGAGGGGGCCTGTGCCGGTTTCCCTTGTGGGAGCGAGCATGGACCATTTATCAAAGCTTGCTCCCGCAAGGGAATCGCCAAACGTACACGCGTTGCCATTGAAGGCAATGCAACGCGTGCACGTTTTTGGCTGGAAAGGCTTATCATTTGCTAAAGGTCTCCTTCCTATGCGGCGCATGCGCGCTGCATAGGCGAGACCTAAAAAGGGGCCATAAACAATGTATTCGGCCCTACTGGCAACCTCGCTTAAGCTGATATTCACTGCGCCCTTCCTCTGGGCGCTTCTTTAAGAGCACGTTTTTGAAATTGTTCATTGCAGGCCTTAGTCATGCATTGCAGGACTCGTTTTCAGAAGTATTGCAGGATTGTTCACACATGCATTGCAGGAATTGTTTGTTTGTATAAGCATTGCAGGAAATGTACACACAGCCATTGCAAGAATTGTTTATGGAGGCATTGCAGGGATTGTTTATTGTTTGCATAATCATTGCAGGAAGTGTCTACATAGGCATTGCAGGAATCATTTACACAGGCATTGCTGGAATGATTTATTGCTTGCATAAGCATTGCAGCAAATGTACACGCAGCCATTGCAAAAATTGTTTATGGTGGCATAGCAGGAATTGCTTATTGTTTGTATAGACGTTGCAGGATTTGCTCACACAGGCATTGCAGGAGGGATTTATTATTTGCATAAGCATTGCAAGAAATTAAGCATTGCTCATTGTTAGCATAAGTATTGCAGGAAATATTTATGTATGTATCACCCCTTCTGTGCACAAGCACTTTAAATTCATTTACATGCATATGGCATGTCTAGTTCACAAGTGACATATCATATGGCCTTTTCACACATAGTACAGATCTTTCTTTAATTGAGCTTTGTACAATGTGCTACTTGGATGACCACTTAGAAGCATTCTTACAATCTTGTGAGGGAAAAGGGGTGGAGACTGTTAGTCGGACAGTCAAAGGTGACCAGCGACTGAAGGCTGAAAGAAGTAGGTGGCCCTTCACTGTTTTGATTAACGCTGTGTAGTTGGCTTCAGAATCTAGCCTTGTAGTGCATGGCTGTCCCTCTTAGCACTTATATTCACCTTGTAGAGAGGATGCAATTTCAGGGAGGCCTTACCATTTTGTGGACTGGTGCGGATGGAAGGGTCATAGGTCCACTTGTTTAAGGGCTTCTGAGCTAGGGCAGGCGACTTTAAGGCTCTTTGTGCTGGAGTCAAACCAGGGATTTTATGGCTAACTTTAGGTTGAAGTGAGGGGAGCATCATTGTCCGGCAAACCCTGAAATTTTGAGATGGTTTTGCATAAGTCCTCCATGAATTTGTTGTTGCAATAGTTGAGATAGGAAACCACCACCACAATGACCAATGCAATTCTTCTTGGTGTTTTGTCCACCATGATGACTGTAGAGCGCATATATACCATCATGCCCCTTTACACCATAATGAAGAGAGGGTGGTATCGTCCGTGCTCAAGCAATGAGCACCACTATGCAGCATAGTGTGCTAACTGGTAGCTGTGAATCATTGCACCAAAACCCACAAGGGAGTGATGAATTAACTACTTGATGCTTTTACTTGTTGAAGAGAATACAACCTAATCTGCTTTGAATGTATCAGTCTCTCTCTCAATTTAGCAAGGCCTTAGAAATATTTCTTTTGAACTCGTAGTTCATCATGAACAGTGCTTCTTTTCAGCACCAAGAACCATTTCCAGCTGAAAATTACTCTCTGTGAATACCTACTGCCACTGATACTGTCTACTGTACATGAAATGACGTGATCAATTATCTTTAGTAATATTATGAATGCCACCTCTGCTTCTTTAAAGTTGAAATAAAGGAAGCAAATTGACATATAGACTCACTTTTAAATCATATAGCCTTTATTGTTAAGTAAGAAGCTACAGTAAAAATTCACTATTGATTCCTATTTTTCAAATCAAATCTTTAGGAAAAGGAATGATAAAGGTACTCTGGTTAATGATCTGCCTTCATATATTTCAATAGCTCACTTGTACAGCGGTACTTTTTGAGAAGGATTTTAACAGCAAAGGTGTTGGTAGAAGCAGTGATCCAACCAGTTGCAACATAAGATGATGGTAATTACACACCACACTAAAGCTAGCTTTTCTGCTTGGCTTGTAATGTCCATGCAAACCTTCAACAAATTTGAGAGTAAACGAACTACTGCTCCTTTGAGGTTTACTTTCCCTTATTATTCTGAAGGTGGATAATGGAGTTCAGAAAGCAGAAACTTTGTCAAAGAGTTTTGCAGATTGAAATGAACAAGCCATGCAGTGCAAAGAGCTGAGTCGGTAATGTATTACCAGATATATTAGAAGCCAGCATGGTCTCCCCTTTCCTTCAAGTCTAGGACAATTGATGGGAAATCTGATTCATCTTATTCGAATGTAAATGCACCAGTCTCTGAAGGTGATCTTTTAGAGTGTCCATTTCTGACCTGTGATCACCAATTCCTTCCTTTAAATCCAGTTCAATTTGCCTTCACATCAAGCTTGCCCCAGCCTCATGGTTGCCCCTCTTCATCTTATCTTCACATACATCTCAACTTTACATCAACTCCATCTAAATCTCCCATTCTCAGCTCAACATTGCATCAGGATAATCTCCCACAATCCATCTACATGTCAATTTTGGCTCAAATTCACCTAAACTTATCTTCCTTCACATCCAGGTAGTGTTACCTCAGTGACATCTCCGCCTCATGCTTGCCGTACTTCAAGCTCCCCATCACCATAACATCAACCAAAGCCTCTTCCAGACCCCCTAAGCCACAACCTCACCTAAACCTTAGCTCATCCTCAAACTAATGCCCCGGTCACTTTCTGCAACCTTCCTCTTAACTTAGCCTGACTTGAACCTCACCTGAATTGTATCTTCTCCTCAACCACACCTCAAGATATTTTAACCTTAATTTCATCCATCCTCACACCCTCACCTATTTCTCATCTTTGCTTCATGACTGCTAACGTTAATTTATTGAGGTTTTTTCTTTCAAAACTTTGCCATAATATTTAGATTTCCTTTTTCATTTTGACGTCTAAAATGTAAAGTTCTTCTCATAGTGCATTACTCAATACCTCACATTTATGACTTAAGAAATGATGGTTACAATGTGTCGGGCAATGGGAATAATTGAAAAGACAATGTTGGGGTGGAAAAGTATTCTGCATGGTTAGACATGTACCCCTGCCTTCAGTAGCCAACTCTACTGTTGTCTGGATCCCTATTGCTGATTTGTTTCTCTTACATAACAGGGATAATATGTGTGTGCCATGACATAGGCCTGTCTCACAGATCGCAGTCTTGTTGGACCAAAAGTGGTGTCCAAAGCCCTAACCTCAAAGTCGTTAAAGGCTATTTCCATCACCAAGAGTTAAACAGCAAAAACGTTGTGGTGGCAACATATGGTGTAGTGATCAATAGTACTGAACAGGTCGTTTTTACCCTTTGTCAGTGAAGTGAGGCCTACAATCTCACTCACCTTTTTAAACAGTCGGCTGCTTACCCAAGGCATACTCACCTTGTACTCACCCATGGCATATGTCAGGTAGATGTGGAGTACTGCACGGTGTAAGAGTAGTAACTCTGCCCTGAATGTATGTGTGCCTGGGAAAGGTACAGTACAGGGATAGAGCAATACCGTACAGTATATGTGTGGTTAATGCATGTGGTTAGTGTATTTTTGGCTGTGGGGAATTCATCAAATGAGAGATGTAGCACTGTGCAGTGCATGCGCAATCAAATCATGTGCTGAGTGTATGTGTGCTTGCATGAAGTACACCACATGGAGGGTGAATTGTGCGCTGTGCACATGGTGAGTATGTGTGCTGGCAGTGCATGTGTTTGCAAACAGCACACCTCGGAACAATACAGAAAAGCTTAAGTACTGAACAGTGCACACAGACTGAGTGTGTGTGCTGAATGTATGTTTAGCTGTAATGGCACAATACATGGAGGTAACTGTGCTGGCCAATAAGTGTGCAGTGAATGTGTACTAGGTGTATGTGTGCCTGCAATGGTGCCCTACATGGAAGACATTAGGTGCCATTTTGAGTAGCCCAGGCCTGCCTGGTGAAGACATGAGGAGTAGAGGACCCCCCTAGACAGATTTGTGTATTTCGAATTTCTCAGAGATGGGTGGAACACATACTGAAGAAAGGGAGGAATAGACTGCCCATTTACAATTCGAAAGGTTACTCTTTTATTCAGTGATAGATCACAAGGAAGCGGCCTCAACACATCTCAGAAGGAGATGAGGTTAATAAGGGAATCCTAATGAGTAGAGCCTTGAGACAGGATTAACCTTTTGATGCACATATCACTGTGGCTGACATCCAGGTGTGAACCCTGGTCACCCCTATGAACTGTGTTGTGGGTCTATCAACTTCAGAGTCTTTCCTGCTGTGACAGAGAGCCTTTCAAGAGGGAAGAAGAAAATGAAAAATGTACACTTCGAAAGATTCAGAACCCCAACATTAAACTTCAAAGACTCATGGGGTCCTTAGGATGGCGGACGGAATTGAGTCTGTCCGCCATCCTGTGGCAAACCGGGACCCTCCGCAATACATGCGGCAGGCCTGCATACCAAATCAGGATGCGACTGCCACCATGGCGGTCGCATATTGGTTGTTAACATTGCGGCGGATGCTGCTCACAACAGCCCCTGCCTCGAAACGAAAAGCCATGTTGTGAATTTCACTGCACTATGTGGCAGGCACCACATGGTGCCTGCCAAGTAGTGCTGTGAAATGTAGGTGGGTACCATGGGTACCCCCCAAGTGCACCCTCACCTCGCCCAAAACATGGGGGCCGTAACAGGTACCCCCTAAGTAATTCCCACATGCCTTTCCATGGCGGCGGCGCCACCATGGAAAGGCATGACATTTCCCTCATCATAATTTGGTGGACGGTGTCTGCTAGGCACCGCCACCATTTTATGGTTCCTTGATCTGAATGATTGCTTCTGGCAGACAAGTGGCAGACTGTCTTTCCATCCGCCGAGGTCAGAAAACGATTCCCCCCGCCATCCTAATTTGGGGGGGGGACTCGTAATTGGCTGGCGGTGGGGGTCCTTCCACCATCCTAATCGACCCCAATGAATTTAAATCACATTTGGTGTCTGAGAATGGACTAGAAGAAGGGGAGGTTGAGACCCCAAAATTTGTTGTCTGCCAATCAGCCGGCCGGGCTGTTTGAGAAGGGGAAGCTGTGTAGGACTTCTGCCTGTGACCAGGACTAGCGACATAGTTTGGCTAGTCTCCCTGCTGGGTGAGTGGACATCACCTAGGGAAAACCAAGATCAATTCCTCTGGAGCATGGAGCACCAGTGCCTGCCTGCTTGCCAAGACCCGAGTGCCCTGTGAGGAAGAGGAGAACGTTGGACGGAGCAAAGTCCAGTGAGAAGGCCTACTGCGGGAACCATGTATGCTGGAAGAGGCTGCCTGTACCAATATTGGTAGAAGTTTAGGTTGTTATCCGCACAGAATATTACAGTTGTGACTTGGTGGTCAAGCCCGCACACTAATACCAGCACCTTACTGATTCCCCCACAAACTTAATGACTCTGCCGGAGATGTTTTACCGTTGCTTGGCTCCAGTCAGGAACTGGAGGATCAAATACCCCTGTGAGGCAAAGAATGACTTGCCTCAACTTTGCGGAGCAGTTGCTGATCCGTTGGGATAAGCTGGCACTGCTGCTTGAGGGAGATTGCCTGTGCCTGTATGGTGCTGCCGCATGTAGCGTGAGCAGCCTGGCTCCACAGAACAGGATCATGACTTGTGACCATCTACAGAGAGAGCACTCACTGCACCACTGAATGCTTCCATAGAGCCAGAGCAGGTACAATTAGAATTGGGTCCATGGAGCCCAGGGGGGGACCCGCTGCTGACGCTGCTACAGTATTATAGACACTTTTGACGAATTCCTAAAGAGTCAATGGAGAACTCTTGAGTATGGCCTATAGTGAGCATTCCCTAGATGTGGTCACGATTGAATGGGGAATAACCCTGACCATGTTAGAAGGTAGAAGGTGAGAAAGGGATGGGCCTGAGAACTAATAGAGCCCCGACCTCAAGGGGATTGTGTTCTTGCTCATGAATGTTGTTATGTGTAGAGTTAGAAATAAAATACTTATTTTTCTTATAAAAGGAATGATTTGTCTGGACATTGATTTATTGTTAGTACTGTATGCACTTTGAGTTATGAGTCATTTTCACTCACCAGTATCTATACTCCCCCCCCCCCCCTTCCCTCTCCCCCCTCCCCCGAGGGAGCCTTTGCCAGAGGTAAAAGGCCTCAACCCCAATGATTGTTCCCAGTAACCCGTGCATGCCCCCATGTCCTCTGAAAGGGGTTCTGACAGGCAACTTTAAGGGCAGAGTCATTTCATAAATTCTCTACTTCGAAAGTAGCTCTTTGCCCTATCCATTATCCTGTGAGCATCAAGAGTAAGGCAGATGGTAAATGGAGGATGATAGGATGCTGCACTCAGACTATTGCAAACAAGACTAATGAATAAAGCATATTTGTGCTTTCAATCTCAGGCTGCATGGCATTATAATAGTCATTGTTTAATGTATTTGAAGCCTCATCATCCTCATCCAGGCCCTCACCTCCAAACTCGACCTACATACGAACATCAGCTCTGCAGTAGTGGTGAGCACAGCATCCAACCACAGTACAATACAATTATTAATCTGCTGTGCATGGGGGAAGCTCAAGAATGGACTACTGGCTGGTGTCTATAGGCCTGACATCCTAGATTGGGCACACTGGCCATCTATGCCAATCCTTATCAGACTACTCCCCAATGTAGGTAAGGGTGTTGGGGAATCTTGTCTGCCACCCCCACTCCAGCATAGTGAAATACCAGATAAAGCTGCCCACGAACACTCAGTGCAGCTGCTGAAGACAATGGCAGCCACCCAGGGCAGGAGTTTCAGCAGGACACAGGTCCACCCACAGAGGAAGCGCAGCATGATGGCACTACTCCCAGGCATGTCACTAGGACTCGTAGGAGCATCGGTGCACTATGGGTAATAAAGGCAGACGTGGGAGCACCGATGCGCTCAGATCCCAGGATCTACGGTAACAGCGGTCCCCTCCAAGCTTTGGCAATGGATTCTCTGGTGCACGAGTGGAGCACAACAATGACCCCTCAGGGCAGTCATCCACTTTCCTGCTGACCGAGGATTGCGGCATCACACGGGTTACTCTGGTCGCCCCGGAGTTGGGGCAGCTTCGGGGACTGGATGGTGGTGGATCACCCTCAGGAGGGCAAGCACCATATTGGTCAGCCCCGCGCTGACTTAGGGACAGGAACTCACCGCTACTCATGCGCCGACTTGGGGCTAGGGCACAAAGAGCAAACCCACGATTAGCACAAATCCAGGACTCTCCCTACGCTGGGTTGCAGCAACATTAACAGCTCAGAGCACGCTACTGCCGGACTCACGGAGACACGAGTTCCATGGCAGAGTTGCTCAAGGTGCCACTGTTAGACCTGGCACCTTGACGTGAGTCTCCCTTCCACTTTTTTGTCGCTGTGCCTCATGTGTTTTGCTGGTGTTAGCTGCTCAGAGCACTGTGCCACTGCCAACCAGTGCCACAGTGCAAGTGCTCCCTATTTAAAATGTATATGTTGGTTGGATTACATGATTGGCTTATTTGGTTTACTGTCAGACCCCAGTAAAGTGCACCAGGAGTGCCCAGGGCTTGTAAATACAAATGCTGCTGGTGGGCTTGCAGCACTGGTTGTGCCACCCACAGACGCGGCCTAATAAAATGTGTCTAAGGTCTGCCATTGCAGAACCTGCATGCAGGCTGGTACTGTCATGCTGACTGGGCAAGTGCACCCACTTGCCAGTCCCTAAACCTTCCCTTAACTTCATATTAGTCACCCCTATGGTAGGCCCAAGGGCAGGGTGCATTGTAAGCATAAGGTAGGACAAGCCCTGATGTGTGTGGCATGTCCTAATAGTGAATTACAGCCATTTTCGTTTTTCACTATTGTAAGGCTACCTGTTCCCATAGGCCAGAATGGGCTGTTAGAATTGTTACATCCTATGATCCTAACAGACCCAGGGAACACGGTAGAAAATCGAGTTTAGTATGCCTGAATCAGAATAATAAAATACATCTTTTGGTAAAGTTTATTTTAATATTCTGTGTTTGCAAATACCACTTTTAGAAAGTAGGTATTTGCTTGCCTAACCAGGGCAGGGCTAGGTAGCCTGGTGGTGAATAGAGAGATTGACATCCAGATGGGTGGGAGGAGTGCACCTGGACTCTGAATAGGGCAGTGCTCTGCCACCACAATGCTGGCTCCACCTCCTGTGGAGCGGCTGATGTCTCTGCCCTGCACCCTGAATAGGAAGTCAGAGTCATGTCAACAAAGTGCTCAGGAACTGGTTTGGACTGGGCAAAGGCCCCTCTACCCCAGAGGAACAAAGGAATTAGGGGTATAAGTATTGGGACCCTGCTCCCAAGAAATTAGATCCTGCTTGACAAGAAGAACCTCTGCCTGAGGAGAAGGAACTGGGAAAGCTGTAAGGAGGAGTACTGTCCCTGACCTGGGGGATTGGCCTGCAGTGGTTGCCTTGCTGCTGAAGGAGAGGAGAAAGACTACAAAGACTTTATTTCAACTTGTGCTTAAAAAGATCTCCAAGGGCTTGGAATGGAGCTTGCCTCCTGCTGAAGTCTCAGGAACAACAGACTTCACCCCCCAGCTCCCCCAAGTTCTTTGGAAGTGCCTGCTGCTGTTGTTGGGCCTTCTGAGGGACTGCGTGTCGCAAGGAGCTGGAAGCGCGACTCAAGAAGGAGAAGCGTGCCGCCGTCGGAGCTGCTGTCGTCGCATCTCGTAAAGTGTGTCGCCGCTGCAGCATTGCATCGAGCGGAAGCGTCTCGCATCATCCAAGAAGTAACTCGCAATGCCGAAGAAGCGTGTCTCCATCGCAGCCATCGTAGCTGACGCATCGCACCGCATCAAGAGAAGAGTCTTGCATCGAGGAAGAAGCGTGTCGCCATCGCAGCCCTCGTAGCTGTCGCATTGCACCGCATCAAGAAAAGCGCCTTGCATTCACGTAGAAGCGTGCCGCCGTCGGAGCTGCTGTCGTCGCATCGCGTAAAGCGGTGTCGCCGCTGCAACAACGCATCGAGCGGAAGCGTCTCGCAAACGTCGGAGAAGAGTGCCGCTGCCAAGGCCGCTGTCGTCACATCACGTAAAGGGTGACGCCGCTGTAGCTGAAGCATCGAGTCGAGTCTTCTCGCAACATCGGAGAAGCGTAACGCATCTGGAAGATCTTCACGTCTTTATTTCTTTGCACCAAAAACTTAATCGCATCAACATCGTTGCAGCACTTTCGGTAGAGGAAAGGTTCCCTGCGTGTCACAAGTACCTACCTGTGCCAACCAGAGAACCCGAATTCTAACAGCCACCTTCATAGGCCCCCTTGAGAGCACTGGGGGCACACGCACAGCAACAGCAGGCAGGAAGGCCAGCACAGATAGTCAGCTTGCAGAGGGGAAGTCCCTCCAGAACAACAAGCAGACAGTCCAAATGGTGGTTTGTCCTAGCAGCACAATAGTTCCTTCTGGCAGGTGCAGTCTGTAGAGGCAGCAGAATCTGGTTACAAGTCCCCCACCGTGTGGTCACAGCCCCTGTACTTATACCCACAAAGTCTTTGTTCTGGGGGCACTTTGAACAACTTTATAAGTGCACAACACCCACATTCAATCCTCAGCCCTACTCCAGAAACACTACAGGGGGGCGGAGACAGCATTGTGAAAGGCAGGCCCATCCCTATTCAGGTGCTAGTGAATTTCCTCCCACCACTCTAAATGCAGACCAGACCTATTCAGCCCAACTAAGAGTCACCCAGGAAAGGCAGGATACACCTCAACCCCTTGTGACTATGTAGAGTGAATGCCCATTCCCAGCCCCTGTCACTCCAAAACCATACAGTGAATACACAACCAGGCAGGGCACAAAGAGTCATAAGCACACAGAAATGCCCACTTCTAAAAGTGGCATTTCTAAAATAGTAATAACAAATCCGCTTTCACCAATAAGCAGGATTTATCAGTACTATTCCAAACATACCAAACATGGCCACGCTACCCCTTTCATATCAGAAATCGGGAAACTCCCAATGCAAACCCATAGGAGAAGCAGCCTCACATCAGTGAGAAACCAAATAGGCTGTTTGTCACTACCAGGACAAGCCACACAACAAAGACACATCTCCTACCTTTTACCTACACAGCACCCTGCCCACAGGGCTACCTAAGGCCTGCCTAAGTGGTAACCTATATGCAGTAAAGGGGAGTTTCAGACTTGGCAAACACTTTTAAATGCCACGTCACTGTGGCAGTAAACTGCGTAGGCAGGCCCTGCAGTGACAGAGGCCTGAGACAGGTTAGAAAGGTTAGATCTGTGGGTGTCGCAAGCAGCGCTGCGGGACCACTAGATGCATTTAATTTACAGGCCCGGGAAATATAGGATACCACTGTACAAGGGACTTACAGGTAAATTAAATATGCAAAACAGGTGTAGACCAATCTTACCAAGTTTACAGGAGTGAACACATGCACTTTAGCACTGATCACCAGTGGTAAAGGGCCCAGAGTCAGAAAACAAACAAAAACAAATCAGAATAAAATACAAGAGGAAGGCAAAAAGTTCTTGGATAACCCTGCAAAAAGGGCTAGGTCCAACATTAAAAAATAGTGCATTACTAAGAATCTGCAGAATCTTAAACTACACTCGAATTCACACGTGTATACTGACCTTATGCTATTGCATCTGAAACTATTTGTATATGCCCTGTTAAAGTGTGTTATCCTGGCTTATGAGTAACTAGTCCTTAATTAGGTTTTAACATCATCTTGTCAAAAATATATGTCACATTCACTGTTTATTTCTGCTGCACATTGTCAAGCAAGTCATCTTTGTTTACATCTGAATGACACTGTTCTTGAAGAAGACTCTTTGGCACAAACTTAGAACGTAACATTTTTCCAAGGCTCTTGCATGTGGTATTGAATTTATTCACAATGTTTTACTGTTGGTTATGTAACTAGTTTGTTCTGACACCTCCAGATGACATTAGGTCAGGGGGTTGGGGGCATTCATTATTCATGTAGTAGGTTAGTGCTTAGGTAGTAAGGCTGGACAACGTTATTAGTCTGTATTCTGATATTTTGAAAATGTATTTCCTTCCTCATACCACAATGCAGCAGTTTTCATACTGTTCTATGGGGAGATTTGCTTCATAAATGCCTGATTTTTGGGGTGGTACATTGGAACAGTGGTCCCAGTAGACATTAAGTGAACACACAAAGTATATCAGTCAAAGACAATTATTCACAAAACACATATTGTAATTAGCACACAGTGTTATTAAATCACACTGAGCATACATCGGTTTATAATATTATTAAATCTTTTCAGAGTGCCCCTAGAGGAGAGAGGGGAGAAGGTTAAGTGAGGTGTTGGAAATTCAAGTGAGGATAAAGAAGTGAGTAGGAGGTGCAAATCACAAACTACGTTGTTTAGAAAACACAAAGGCTCATATCTTAAGTCAAAAGATTCGCAGTTTAACAGAACAGTAAATAGCCATGATTTGTAACAATATCACAGTGATGAATCGCTGTTGGTCAAGCTGGCTAGTAACACAGATGTCAATGTTTCGACCCCTAAACAAGTAGGTTATTATATCCCTTACGCCGGGGTCTTCATCAGGACAGGGGTGGAGGGGAAGGGGCAGATTCCTAGGGATAGAGCATAAGAATACCTTAGAATTGGATTTTTCATTCAAGATCATGAACCAATTACTGAGCCTCGAAATTTACCATGAAATAGCCCTCCACTGAGCCCAGGAGGAGGAGTGTGGGCATGTAGGCTCCAAATTGGCGAGAGCACCTGCAAAAATAAGGTGCAGATTCAAAAAGACCCTCCTGTAAATGCGGTTAAATGGGGAAGGGATGGACCGGATAACATCGCTGACTAACATGAAAATCAATCCATAGATAGACAAGCCAGATGAACCGGCTGGGCCCTGTATTATGTCCAGTTCTAAAAGGGAAAAGATTAAAAAAGGCTCAGGTTTTGGGTGTGAGCCAGAAGACCTTTCCTATGCTACTAGTAGTGATGCTGTCTGAGTTCTTACTGATTTTCCTGCATATTTGGAACTTGGTCTTTTATGGATTTTGCCTATTGCTCTCCATTGGTTTCTTAAAGAGAGCCTTGACTGCAATGACTTTATGCATATACATGAGATTAGTTGTATTTGCAGTTCACTATTTCTGTATTGTACATTTAACATGTTTGTAATAACTCTTCATAAAACTTCTAATTCTGCCCTTTATCTCATTCACTGAGTCAAACTTTTCTTATTTGATTGTATTTTGATATGCTGATTTGTACATTATCTTGGGACACATTGTCTCATGAAATTGAGGTTAACACTATTCTCGATCCACCCAACCAGTGGGCATGTTTTTGTAGTGCAAGGTTTTAGGATTACAGCACACTCACAACACTCAGGTTCTTAGACAAGAGGAATGTAGAATACAAAGTTGAATGCTGTGCAGTACACTTAGGAATATTGCATGCATTCTCGCCACTGTGAGTTCAGTCTAGAGGCACTACTACAGCGCAGCAGACTTGCAAACTATCTTAATGATATCACACCTGCATGATTAGAAAGGTTCACACCTGTCTGCCTTGAGGATTTATTAGAGGTATTAAAGTAGCTGCAGAGTGGTGAGGTACATGGGATTACAATTCCATTTTATGAAGGTTATGCTAATTTGATAAGCCCCCAGCTGCGTAAGGAGTATGAAGGAGCCATTCTGGAAGGGGAGCTTCCCACAATGACATGAAAGGACATGTACTAGCACTTCTCAAACCAGACAGATCAGAAGGCCACTGTGTATCATATAGCAATTGCTTTGCATTAACAATATGATGTTTGCAAAAATCCTAGCTAGTAGACTAAAACCACTAATGTCAGGTCTGGTACTTCCAGACCAGACTGATTTTTTTACCCAGCCGCCCAACATTGTTAAATTTAAGTACTCTCCTAGCAGTGATACATCATTTAGATCCTCAATTACCGGCAGTGTCTCTTTTTCTTGAAGCTAAAAAAGTATTCGACTGAAATAGCCACATGTTTCAGGTATTAACTAAAATGGGTCTGGTTAGGCATTTTATTAAAATTATCTCGTTCCGTAGGAAACCCTTGGACAAAAGTGTTTATCAATGGGCAGTGGCACCAGACAGAGTTGCCCCCTGTCACCACTCCTATTTGCCATTGCTGTATTAACCTTGGCCTTTGTGTACAGGCAGCTACATGCACATAGAGGAATTTACATATTTGGCAGGCCATTGGTTGTATACCTGTACATGGAAAATGTCCTTCCGTATATACAGAACACAACCAGAAACATAAATCCAGTTATTCAGGAAACCATCTCATTCACTATTATCCCAGGACTAAAAATCAATTGGGCAAATCGAAGTAGCCGGAGGGGCAAGTTTTATTCATTTGACATGGACATGTCCACAAGTTTTGAGGAGTGATGACTACACTATACAAGATGAGTTAAATCCTTGCACCATTAAGGGCGCTAGAGAGCCCACGATAAGATGGCCGCACATTAGTGCAGCTCTGCCAGCCGGACAGCTAAACCCAGAAGAATCCGCCGTATGGGCAGACTCCAGAGGCCCTAAAATGCAGTATTGTGTGCAGTGGTAGGCGGGAGACACCGATCGAGGTTAAAAAGCTGCAAAGAGGTAGGCAAAAGCAAGAAGTAATTGCCGATCGGCCAGCGACATCCGAGAGCGACAGGGCAAGATGCGGCCCAGAGGGCTCTCAATTAAGCAAGGAGGGTTGCTAAAGGCCTACAGGAAATTTGTTCTGAGCGCTTGAGGCAGGAAAGCATCAGAGGGACTCACCATGGAATGAGGGTGAGCAAAATAAACCGAGCAACATCATCCAGCAGGCCTGCAGCGGTGACCCAGGCACGAGCGGCTTCAGCGTCAGCGTTCCCGGATGAACGGGAGAGAGGCGGAGAGCGACAGCTTCCCTGCCGCACATTGATATCAGGCCGTGAGCAATTAATGAGATGACAAGTGTATGGAGCCTAGTACCTGGAGGAGCTGCAGGTGAAAAACAAAAAGAAGTAAGCCTGGAGGCGAGGGTCATAGCAAAGAGCCGTGCGCTGCCTCTGGAGCCCAGAGGGCCCATGGGGCCTAGTGGGGAAATGTAGCTGGCCCGTGAGGGCCCACAGTTGCGGAAGGAGGCACCTGGCGCAGCCGAATCTGAAAGGAGGCCCATATAGACCTTGAATAGGCGTGCTGGGGGGAGAGGTGCAGATGTAAGCACATCTCCTACGGCTTGAGGCCTAAACAATGGTGAGAACCCCCCCCATCTGCCATTTTAGCCTTCGACTGAGGAACGAGGTGCCCCTGCCGACTAGGAACAAGAATGCGTTTCTGAGAAAGCAGTGGGAGATATTGGCTGGGCCTGGAAAGATCCCACGCTACCCCGCCTGAGCTACAGGAAAACATAGGAACGGTGCTGGGCGCTGTGCGCCAACATAATTGGAGCAAGACACACACCCGGTGAGGCCGGCTGAATCAAGCGATGGGAAACCACAGTAAGAGCCCCACATGTAGGGTGAGCTGTCTGCGAGCACATAGGAAGAAGGCGAGAAATGGTTTGTGTTGGAAATGGCCCTTTTTTCAGGGTTATCCCCAAACATTTTGCTTCTTTTCTCCTTTATTTTTCCTGACCTGTGGTTGTTGGCTATAGGACTCTGGGCATCTTACCACTGCTTAAAGTACATGTGCTCTCGGTGTAAATTATTATTGTGATTGGTTATCCATGATTGACTTATTTGATTTACCAGTAGGTCCCTAGTAAAGTACATTGAGTGCGCCAGGGCTGGTAATCCAAATGCTACTAGTGGGCTTGCAGCACTGATTGTACCACCCACATGAGTAGCGCTGAAAAGAGGTCTCAGGCCTGCCACCGCAGTACCTGTGCACAGTTTGCTAACTGCCATGTTGACCTTGCCAGTGCACCCACTTGCCAGGCCTTACCCGTCCCTTTTCTTACACATTAGACACCCCTATGGTAGGCCTAAGGTACGCCCCTGGGCAGCGTGCAGTATATGTGAAAGGTAGGACATGTACTAGTGTGGGTAACATGTCTTGAGAGAGAAATACTGCGATTTCGTTTTTTCACTATTGAAAGGCTATCGTGCCCATAGGACAGAGTGGGGAATGCTGTGTAACATGTTTACCTGCATATCGTCCCATAGAAGCAAGATAAAATTGGAATTTGGTATCCCTAAACTCAGAATTTAATAACACATCTTTTAGGAAGGATGGTTTTTAAATTCAGTGTTTGAAAATAGCACTTTTAGAAAGTGGCTATTTTCTTGATCAATCTTTCTGTGTGCCTCTGCTGTTTGTGGATTGGCTGTCTGCTTTGAGAGTGACAGGGGCTGAGGTGGCTCTAGGAGTCTGGGTGAGTCAGCACTAGGCTGAATAGACCTATCTGCATTTGGAGTGGTGGGAGGAGTAGCACCTGGGCCTGAATAGGGCTGTACCTGCCTTCCACAATGCTGGCTCCACCTCCTGTGGTGCGTCTGATGACCCTGGCCCACATTAACAAAGGAAGAAGATGTGCACTGGCAGAGTGCACCCAGAACTGGTTTGGACTGGGTCCAGGACCCCTCACACATAGAGAACAAAGACTTTTGGGGTATAAGTATGAGAGCTGAAACCCCTGAACTTTAGACTACTTTGGAACCAAGGAGGAACCTTTGCTGAGGAGAAAAGCTGGAGGGCTGAAGGAGAAGTACTGCCCTTGCTGTGTGTCTGAGGTTGGCCTGCAGTTGCTATTTCTGCCAAAGGAAGGAGAAGGACTTTGCTGTGTCCCTTGCTTGAAGAAAGGACTTTCTGTGTGCTGTGTCCTGAAATGAAAGTCTCCAAGGGCCTGAGAAGAGCTGGCTTCCTGTTCTGGAAACATAGGGATATAAAAGTTTCCAAGACTACTTCATGATCAAGAGGAATCCCTGCCAAAGAAGATCAGCTGAAAAGACTGAGGAGAAGTACTGCCCTTGCTGTGTGTCTGGGGTTGGCCTGCAGTTTGCTGATTCTACTGAGGAGAAAACTAAAGGACTTTGCGGTGTGCTGTGTCCCCTGCTTGAAGAAGGACTTTGCTGTGTGCTGTGTCCCTCTGAAGTAAAGTCTCCAAGGGACTGAGAAGAGCTGGCCTGTAACTGTGTGTGAGGCCTTTTTGCTGAAGGGAGCTGGAAGCACGACGCAATGAGAGAGAAGCATGCCGCCTCCGCAGCAGCTGCTTTTGCATCATCGAGGAAGCGAGTCGCAGCTGCCGCTGTTCGCCGTCGCATCCCCGGAGAAGTGTGCCGCCGCACAGAAGGTGCCATCGCATCACCGGAGAAGCGTGTCACAGGGCTCTCGCACTGTAGAGGAAGCGCGCTGCTGCTGATCGTCGCTGCAACACCAGAGAAGCGTGTCGCAGTCACCGAAGGTGTCGTTGCATCACCGGAGAAGCGTGTCGCAGGGCCTGTCATGGCTCAGAAAACCACTGAGTTCTCCGCACGGCTGTCTCTACGTTGTCGCATTGCAGTCAAGACGCTATTTTCTCACATTGCACCGGATCGTCGCAACGCATCGAGGCACAATCTTGTAGCATCGGAACCAGAGCGCAGGAAGAGTCGACGCATCGCCGTCTCTGCGACACTTTTGTTTGTTTTGCGTTACTCATCCCAGGTACTTTATGAGTCACATTTCATCATCTACAAGTTTATTTTTGTGACAACTTTTCCAAAGACATTCTACTGAGTTTTGTATGTTGGATTTTTGTTGTTTTGGTCTTGTGTAGTTTAGATAAAGATATTTTATTTTTCTAAACTGGTGTGGTATCCATCTGTGGTGTTCTCTCTGTGACTGTGAGTGTTGGTACAAATACTGTGCACATTGCCTTTGGAATAAGCCTGTCTGCTCGTGCCAAGCTACCATGGGGGTGAGCAGGGGTTATCTAAAGTGTGTATCCCCCTTACCCTGACTAGTACCTACCTCTGCCAACTAGAGACCCCCATTTCTAACAGTTTGTCTCCTGCCTGCTGTACATTGGTAGTCAATCCTTATGGAGATTAAACTGCAGTAGCGTCGACTTGTAAACAACGGCCACTAGATAGCCCTTGAAGTCTGTGTATATTCGTGTTGCCATAAAACTTTAGATTTCCTGAGGCATTGTAAAGTACATGAAAGGCTGATAGATAGGGTGACCAGATGTCCCAGTTCTCCCCGGACGGTCCCGCTCTTGGAGCAGTGTCCCGGTGTCCCAACACTTTGCTCTAAATTACAGAAATGTCCCGGTTTTAGTGCAGTGCCCGGGTTAAACAGAGAAATTTACAGGTTTTTAAATAGTGTTTCCCACTGAAACACTATTTAAAAACCAGGACATTTCTCTGCTTACTGCTCATAGATGCTGAGACGAGTCTCCATTGGGCTCTCCATTTTTGCCCTCAGGATGAAAAAAAAATCAAAGAGACCCATTATAGTTCTTTCACAGTCTCATTATCCCAGAATTGGAGCATTGTCAATGTTAGGTACAACGAAGCCAAATTTGTTGCTTATTTATCTTAAGCAGCTAACAACAACTGACAAATCTAATAGTCCTGGCTTGTTGTAGGTGTAATTTGACAAGTATTATTTATCTGAATACAATGACAGAAGCAGCAAATTTTTTGGGCTGGAGACTACGGTAACCATACACCTTTTAGCTTATGTGTTTTAAACCACGCCCTTAATTACATCGGCCACCCCCCTTTGAGAGACCCCCCCCAATTTTTTCATCCCACTTAAAGCCTGGCTACTTCTGTCATGTCACCTGTTCTTTGTTGAGCGCTGTATGGGACTTCAGCGCGCTGCTGTGTTTCGGATCGCTGGGAGGGCATAGGGTGCATGAGTGGTTGAAGGGAGTGTGGGGGGAATCGTCAGGTGTCGTGCATGAGTGGTGATGTGGTCAAGTTACTGAAGCCTCCAAGCCTGCTCGGGTAGTATTTCTACTACTTCTGAAGGCCCTGTGTGACGTAGAAGTGATTAGACGACTGCGGGTGCAGTTGTCTCAAGGGACATGGTTGGGTGTGATATACAGGGTCAGAGGCGAGCTGTGCTTGCTGTGACCTACAACATGTCTGTGCTGTAGTACCCTTCTCTGCACTACTCAGACCACCTACCTGGGAGGAAGCTGGGGGCTGGAGTGTTCAACCAGACGCCCAGTAATGCTGGCTTAAAATTGGACAGTTACTGCCCCCGGAAGAAAGGCACTCCCCAAAAGAGAGTGAAGACCTTGACAATAGATCAAAAGCCAGCGCTCACGGATACCACTAAGGGGATTAAAGCTGAGTTCTTGGGCAGAAGCAGCGCCAGACCCAGAGCTGACACTAGCACTCCCCGCAGGCTATACCATGACCAGAGCTGACAGAACATACATGCAGGGGGGATGGGGGGGCTAGCTATCATTTCCAGAGAAGAACTGAGAGTGGTTGGATCTTCAACCGGTAGCTCTCCCGACTGTGAAATGCTAGCCTTCCAGACACTACTTAATAACAACCATACTCTAAAAGGACTTCTTATATATCATCCACCGAAGGCCCAGACCCCTCTGATGAACAGTATTAGTCCCTTCTTGGAATCCAGTATAAACTGTTCTGATTTTACAGTATTAGGAGATTTTAACTATCACCTACAAAATGAAGCAGACCGCAACACTACCGCACTTATTGACTTCTCATTGGGACAGATAGTTGCGCAAGATACACATGTCGCTGGACATACCCTGGATGGAATCTTTACCTCTAATCCCAGGTTAAAAATTCTGGAAGTTATCCCTGTACCTTGGTTGGACCACAAAGCTATAATACTCACTGTACTGGCTAACTGGCAACAAACATCATCAATTAGCACACCCACCTTGGTCACTTACCATAATTCAGCCAAAATCAATCTCCCTAACCTACAGGCCCTATTACTCGCATCTAAACCAAACCTAGTTTCTGACTCCAATGCTGTGGTTCATAGATTAACAGCCTGGGTCAAAACTGCGGTAATGCGGTAGCCCCTAAAAAGAGCTTTCTGCCCAAAAGGAAAAAACCCTCTGAACCATGGTTCTGAGAAAAACTAAGAGAACAGAAAAAAGTATGCAGAAGGTCCAAAAGAAAGTGGAGAGCTAATTACGATCAGGCGAGGAAAATTGAATATGCATATACTCTGTCAGAATACAAGAAATTGATTATTGAGGAAAAAAGCAAATATTATACAACGAAAATATTGGAGGCCAAGAACTCCAGCTGAGAGCTGTTCGCTACAGTAAAAAAAACTAGCCAATCTCCCAGCTAAATCTCAGATGATGATTAGCCCGGAATTTTGTAACACTCTAGGACAATTTTTCATAAACAAAGTTGAGACAGTGTATAAAACCTTTAGAGATAGCAATCACTCCTCCTCCAAGATAACTAAGCCAGGGCTAGATACACAGGCACCCGGCACGGGTTTCTCCTTTTCCTCATCCACGGTGGAACAGATCACTCAAGTGGCGAAGACAACCAAGTCAGGAGCCCCGTCTGACCCTTGCCCTCCTAAAGTTTTTCATCTGTTCCCAAAAATACTCAGTGAGCAACTTAGATTAGTGTTCACAAAAATAATACAGTCAGGCCTGTTCCCGGAGGCGTAGAAGACAGCCTCAGTCCTGCCTCTGTTAAAGAAACCCAACCTCGACCCTAAGGAACCTAGCCGCTACCGTCTGATCTCTAAGATTCCTTTTCAGTCTAAGGTGTTGGAGAAATTACCCAACATACAGATTACAACTTTTATTTCCGCCGGAGACCTCCTGGACCATTCACAATTTGGGTTTAGAGAGGGCCACGGAACAGAGACTGCTCTGGTCATGGCAGTAGAGGAACTCAGCGGAACATTGGATGCAGGAGGGAAGGCCGCCTTGATCTTGTTAGATTTATCTGCGGCCTTCGATCCAGTCAACCATGACATTTTAATTGGTAGACTAGCGGAGTTGGGATTCCAAGTTTCTCGGTGGTCTCCTATGCCGATGACACCCAGGTGGTGGTATCAGTCTCAAATAATGTGGAAGAGACAGCTGATCATTTCAACATCTGCATGTCGCAGATAAATACATGGATGCAGACTAACTGCCTTAAATTGAACAGAAGTTCTGCTGCTAGGGTCCAACGCCTCCTTTTGGTCTCCAAGATGGTGGCCGGCTGATCTGGGCGAATGCCCAATTCCAGTCCCTAAGGTTAAGAACCTCGGGGTTGTATTTGATGATAGATTGACATTTGAGTGTCAAATTAACAAGCTTGCCTCCACCTTCTGGGGTATTTTAAAGATGATCAGGAAGATCCGCCCTTTTATTCCCCCAGATGCATTAAAAACGCTGGTCACAACCTTGGCCCTTTCAAGACTGGACTATGGCAATGCCCTATATGTGGGGATACAGTCCCAGTTTTTATTGAAACTGCAGCAAATGCAGAATGCAGCAGCTAGATTAATACTGGACATCCCCAAATATGAATCAGCCTCCCATAGATTGAGAGACCACCACTGGCTCCCAGTGGAAAAAAGAATTACATTTAAATCACAATTCCTAGCATATACAGCCCTACAGGGTAAAGGACCACTGTATCAGAGGACACATCTTAAAAGGTATATGCCAGCCAGAAATTTAAGGTCAGCTCATTCAAAACTACTATTAATACCCAGGTACAAGGAGGTTCGCTGGAGGGGGGCAGAAGCTTCCAATTAGGGACACGAAAACCTGGAACCTCTTACCGATCCCGATAAAGAGCAGCACGTCGCTCATGTCATTTAGAAGACTGCTGAAAACATGGTTATTCGCCAACTGACTTGTTCATATATTGTATTAGTAACACCAGGTCCTGCCAAACTTCAGCATTCCTGCCAATTCCAGCGCCAAGATGCCCTTGGGCATACGTGCGCTTTACAAATCTATAAATCAAATCAAATCAAAATGCACTCAGGGAAAATGTTTTTGAGCACTATGATGTCATGGGTTTTATCACAGCAAAGAATGGATGCATACACAATGCCTAGGGGTGTTTTTAAAGCTGCTCAACAGGAGACACTTCTATACGACAGCAGCATGCACAGATTGGACATCACCGGTAACATACTGCATCTATTTTGGAGTTAGCCTTATACCTGCGAAATGGCACAGTCCCCGTCACCCCGCCCTCATCTCAGAGGGAGAGACAGGCCTATAGTCACAGCCCATCCCACACCTCAGAGACACAGACAGGCCTTCTCTCATCCCTCCACTCATCTCAGAGACACAGCAAGGCCTACCTCCTCAGCCCCTCCCACATCATAGTACCTTTTGTCTCCCTTTCTCTTCCTTCTTCCCCTTCCCCTTCTCAACTTCTGGCATGGGGCAAGCTTTTTAGCCATTTTTGAAAGTTACTCATTTTGGAGGCCGTTCTTGGCATTGTTCGAGCAAAAACCCAACATCCTATAATGCACAAGCTGTTAGATAAAAAATCCTTTGGTGTTTTGTCACACATCTGATTTGTCATCTGTAATTCTTCATCTGTGTCTGTGGGGGCGGCTGTCATTGTAGTCCCTTTTCTATGTCTATGACAGCTGTCAAATAGTCCTACTTTTATGTCAACCATTACAGCAAACTGTAGTCCTACTTCTATGTCTATGAACTGTCCCGGTTTTTTGTTTTGAGAATCTGCTCACCCTACTTACAGATGTGCTGCAAAAGACAGGACTTGCCCCAGACAGATCACAACTGGCGCGACACACCAGAATATACAAAAAACAGTAACAGCTAAACCTGCAACTATGGGCAAGATGGACAAGCAACAGTCACACTTGAACTTTGAATCACCCCACTCCACAAGGCCGCCAAGTGTGCATTCGGACACAGAACTGGAGGCTCCACTGCTAGATGCCACATTGCTATTGATGCAACAAAACCTACAAGCAATTGATGGCAAGATCGACATGCTGATGCAGCGTATAGACAGCATGGCGGCAAAGCTAGATAAGCAAGTGGCCCGTTTGACCACAGTGCAGCAGCAGATATCCTCAGTGGAGGACGAGTCAAATAAAACCGCTGGTAGATGTAAAGGCATGTAGAAAGTGCTAGACTTAATCAAAGCTCAGATTGAAGAATTAGGGGTGCGACCCCGGTGCAATAATCTTCGTATTATGGGGGTGCCCGAAAGTACAAATACAGGCCGCCTGGAGGACTATATTGAAACCATGCTTAAAGATATTTTTGGAGCGGAACACCTCTCCCAGGGCCTGATTGTTGAAAGGCCACACAGACCACTGGCCCCTAGGCCACCACCGGGTGCGCCCTAAGGCAATCATAGCCAGGTTATTGAATTACAGAGACCGGGACGCAGTACTGAGACTGGCGAGAGACAAAAAGAACATTAACTATCAAGGGAACGAAGTGGCCTTTTATCAAAACTTCATAATAGCTGTACAAATAGCACGCACAGAATTTGCAAATGTAAAAAAGAAGCTCCGCATGGCAAACATTCCACATGCAATGATGTACCTGGCATGCCTCCGAGTCATGCATGAGGGCAAACCCAGATTTTCACGACGCCAGGCGCAGCCATGGATGTCCTGAAGCAGATGCAGCGGAACCAGCTGGGATCACCGCGCTCAGTCACATCTGAACACTCGGAATGATACCAGGACCGATCAGCCCGTGCACAATCTCCAGAACAATTAAAAAGAAAGATGGATGGTGCGCCATTAATGACCTAACAGTGGGAACACGAACAATCAGCTCTCGCGGCTGCATAATAAGGACTGACTGGCGGTCGTATGCTGCAACATGGTCGTAATGGTAGTAAGTGTTATGATAAATATACATGTGAAAATGGCATGTGCAGAAAGAACTAATATTGCACACAGAACATGAATGTAATGCAATTTGAGTGATATAGTAAGGTTATTAAAAAAAACTCTGAGGGGATGCACACCAGGTTTAAAGACATGCGGGTAGATACAAAACTCAAACTGCTATAGCAGATGGCACCCTACAGCGTATAATTTGCAACGACCCAGGTGTATCGCTATAGAATGAGTATGATTACCACAATATGACATGATGACACTTGCCCAATATAAAGTGTCTGCCCTCCCGTACACCGAGCGGGACCTTTAGGCTCTAAGCTGCCCCTACAAGGGAGTACCCCCATATCTAAGCAACTCGTAGACAAGAGGGGAACGTAGCTTTATGTGGGAAATGTTGTTTTTTGTTGTATTGCGTATTTGGGAATTTCTTTGGCATGATTGGGATGCTGAAGCAGGAGGGGGCATGGGGGACTTTTTGTTGTTCATACTTAGTGCGGTGCATCACAAATATTACTGCCGAAGCGTAGTGCACATGGGGTGGTTGGAGCACCAGAGTAAGACACAAAGGCGAATACCAGCAAGGCTGAAAAAAATTAGATTTTTGACTTGGAATGTCAGAGGATTGAATAATCCCAAAAGGAATCGACAGGTGTTTGCATATTTAGATAGGCATCATGTTCAAATAGCCCTGATGCACCTCAACAAATTCCGGGATACACACGTAGGGCGGTGGTGAGGGCAGCTGCTTGTACTCCTCATGTGGAGTTATTATACTAATTAAAAAGGGTACTTCTTTCACACTCACCCACACTATATCAAATGACAAGGGCTGCTATACGATGGTACAGGGTAAACTAACTGGCACAGAAATTACCATTGTAAATACGTATGGACCTAACGTCGATGACCCTGATTTTTATCAACAGTTGGAGAGCAGTCTATATGCTCTGCAACCCACAATAATCCGATAAGGAGGAGATCTGAATACTTACTTAGACCCTAATCTGGATCGCAGTGCCAACGCAGAATGCCACTGGATTCAAACTAGCCTGGCTGATAAGGGGTGATGCCCCGAAACAGGTCCCAGGATGCTTGTTTCTGGTCCAGGGAGGACCTGGCTTGGCAGTTCGGGCTGGACTGTTCCCATGAGGCACAGGGTCAAGACTGATTTGCATATGGCTGGGTCTAAACTAGGGTGGCGTGGTGAGCAACAGAGCAATGGATTTAACCCAGATCTATTGACTAGGGGTGAATGTCTGATTTGCTCTGCATTCCGTCCATCATCGGTGTGGCTTATGATTCCAGTGAGGGCAGGACAAAGTGCTCCACCAAGTGGCGGTTAGTCCGTGACTTCACCCCAGACCAGTTACATCACCGGGCATTCCCAAACCATGTGGTAAAAAAACTGCCTCATGTGCGCTACATCTGGGGCATGCAGAGGATGACTTAGGAAACATGCCCTTGATGCATTTCAGTCCGAGGTGTGCCTGATGCAAATAGTTAAATTGCATGTAACAGAAGCATGGATTATGTGAAACTTCCTTTACATGTTGTAACTTCCGGGACCAGAGACGGTCTGTGAATTGCATCTCAAGGTCTGCCATCCATCGGTCTTTAGCTCTGTTGTCCGACTTGCAGTGGGAAGAGTTCAACGAAACCTAAAGGGCTGCAATAATTTACTGTGTGCTTCTGTGTGACAGGATAGCATGAAGTGGTAGAGTAGTGTAGTGATTGCATGCTGTGCAGAGTGATACATCAGGAAATCCCCTGCCACAATGCTATAAGTGTCCATAATCTACTGTAAGGGCATTAGTGCATCCGCCAGGAAAAGGTCCCTCATTTGGTCAATCTCTGCCTTTCTCCAAGACAAAATGTCACGGTGTTGGGTCACCTCCTCGAGTGTCAGCACCCGCCAAACAGGGATCAGTCAGGAGGACGGAGGATGGGGCCCCTTGCCTTTCTCGTATGCATGCCAGCAATAATGTACTATATTCATCTGATCCGCTCCTCTTTCAACAAACCCACCACACACCTCCACTTCCACCGTTTACCCTGCAGAAGCTGGAACAGTCACAGAACATCAACTCACCACCTTTCTCAATCACACATCACCACCGACATCCTCAGACATCAACATCACAGCACGCAACCTCCACCAATGGATCGCAAAGTGCGCCGACAACATTGCCCCCCTCAAGAAAGCCACTGGCAAACAACATGTCAACAAAACAAGCTGGTTCACCCCCACACTTCAAGACTCCAGGCGCACCTGTAGATGGCCCGTGAAGACATGGAAGAACAACAAAACCCTGGAAGCCCACGCTGCCTTCAAAGCAGCCACCACTGCACACCATTACCTCATTAATACCACAAAGTAGAAAGCCCTCCAAGACAGAATCACCAACAATGCACACAATAGCAAAGAACTCTTCAGCATCTTCAAGGAGGTTGTCAAACCCAATAGCGAGGCCACAGACGACCCACCCTCCCAAGACCTCTGCAACAGACTCAGCACCTTCTTCTACCACAAGATCATGACTATCTATGAAAACTTCGACACCCAGGACCACCGGGCCAGCAACCACCAGAGCTGGTCCCCACTCACCACGGATGACACCATAAAGATCATGAAAAGCATCCACTCCGGAGCGCCTTTGGACCCCTGCTTGCACCGCGTCTCCAACATAGGTGCCTCCGCCATTGCAATCAAGCTATGCTGAACCATTAACTACTCACCCGAGACCGCCACCTTCCCCCAATGACTATAAACACTCTGAGATCAACCCTCTCCTGAAGAAACCCTCAGCAGACCTGACGGACCTCAAGAACTTCAAGAACTTCAGGACCATCAAAAGTCATCGAAATAGCTATCAATGCCCATTCACCGACTTTATCAAAACCAACCATGTCCTGGACATCTCCCAATCTGGATTCTGAAGCAATCATAGCACCGAGACCTCTCTACTCGCTGCCACCGACAACATCTGCTCCCACCTCAAACAAGGCGAAACCATGGCCCTCGTCCTACTGGACCTCTCGTCGACCTTCGACACCATCTCCCACTGCACCCTAACCACAAGACTCCACAATGGTGGTATCCGAGACAAGGCCCTCAACTGGATCCGCTTCTTCCTCACTGGCAGAACACAACGGTTTAGACTCCCACCGTACCTCTCGAAACTGACAGAGATCAGCTCCCTCAGCCCCACCCTCTTCAACGTCTACATGGCCCCAATTGCAGCCATTGTCAGGAAACCACAGGCTGAACATTGTCACCTATGCCGATGACACCCAGCTGATCCTCTCCCTCACCATAGAACTCACTGTCGCCAGGAACAACTTCAGTGAAGGAATGAAAGCTGTTGCTGCCTGAGTGAAGGACAGCTACCTGAAGCTCAACTCGGACAAGACAGAAGTCCTCATCCCGGGAGCCTCCTACTCCACCTGGAATGACTCCTGGTGGCCCTCTGCTCTAGGAAGTCCCCATACCCACACGAATCACTCACAAAACTTTGGCATTGTACTGGACTCCTCGTTCACAATAGACCACCAGATAAACACTGTCTCCTTGGCCTGCTTCAACACACTCTGCCTGCTTTGAAAGACCTTCAGATGGATCCCCACCGAATCCAAGAAGACTGTCACCCATGCCCTCATCAGCAGCAGACTCGACTACAGCAATGCACTCTACGCCGGCATCACCCAGAAAGTCCTCTGAAGACTCCAGAATGTCCAGAACATCGCAGAAAGATTACTCCTCAACATCCCCCATCACAGCCATGTCACTCAACACCTCTGCGTCCTCCACTGGCTCCTAGTCGACAGAAGAATAACCTTCAAGCGCCTCACCCACGCATACAAGGCCCTTCACAACACCTGAACCACCGCCTCACATTCCACGTACCCAACAGACACCTTCGCTCTACCCAGCTTTCCCTGGCTACTGTCCCACGAATCTGCAAGACCAGACCCGGAGGAATGTCCTTCTTCTACCTCACCCCCAAGACATGGAACACCCTCCCCATCAACCTCAGGAAATCACCCTCGCTGATGCACTTTAGGAAGGAGCTCAAGACCTGGCTCTTCGGATGATCTCAGCACTGATCCACAGGGCCCCCTGCCCCCACAGCACCTCGAGCCCCTCACGGGTGAGTAGCCGTGCTTTATAAACCCTGATTGGTTGATTGATGTGATGCGTCTCATGCAGTGGGCAAGCTCAGGGGTCCGACAGCCACATATGTGTGTCCACCCAAGGAGCCTGCAAATGGTTGCTTTCTCCTGTCAATGGGCTGTGCCCAACCAGCGTATCAGCCACTGCAGCTGAGCTGCTGCATATTACAACTCATAATTGGGGGTGCCAAGACCACCCTCAAGAAGCAGACCCTGGAGTATGGAGAGCTCCACCCGCCTCCTGCCTGAGGCCCATATCAGCTCCAGCAGGAGACCATGGAGGTCCCGAAAGAAGTATTTGGCAAGTGAAAGCGGTAACGCTGCTAAGTAGTACAGGAGTTGTGACAGGATAGGCATCTTGGAGATCGCCAGCCGGCCCAGCGGGCACACCGGCAAGGACAACCAGAAAGGGAGAGATTTATGGATCGCGTCCAGGACCCTACCCATGTTATCATTACTCTCCACAAGGTCCTTGTCCAAGTGGTAGATCTGTACACCAAAGGGAACAGGTAAGAATTAGACCAATTTAATCTGAGGCCTGACACGATTCCAAATGCCTCCAGTATCTCCATAAGGGCTGTAAGTGTGGCAGTGGCATCACACAGATAAAAAAGGACATCATCTGTTTATAAAGAGATGACATGGTTTTCGTCATGCTCCAGGAGACTCCAAAGCTGCCCTTCCAAGTGCAGGCAGCAGGCTAGGGGCTCCATGGCCAGGGTACAAATCAACGGAGACAGGGGGCAACCCTCCCTGGTGCCCCTATGTATGTCAAAGCTGTGAGATATTAACTGTTCCGCCCTGACTCTTGCTGTCAGGTTCTTATAGAGGGCGCATATCTAACTTAGGTAGCCCACCTCCTGCCCATTTCCTCCAACTTCGCCAGTAGGTAATCACAACCCCAGTATGCCAAACGCCTTTTCTATGTCAAGCGACACCGCAAGCTGTTCCCCCGTCTCACTCGAGGCAGCTTTCATCAAAAGAAGTAGTCGTCGTATGTTGAGGAAGGTATTGCAATCTGGAATAAACACAGACTGATCTACATGCACTTGGGTGTTAGCAACAGGGAGCAGCCTATTGGCCAGGGCCTTCCCTACTATCTTATAATCTATGTTTAAGAGGGAGAGCGGCCAATATGAGTGGACTTCGGGGGTATCCTGGCACAATTTTAACAGAACCTCTATCAGCGGCTCACGGAGCAAGTCTGGGAGCTGACCCTTCTACCTTGCTTCATTAAAAACTTCCAAGAAATTCTGGGAAAGGTGTACACTGAAGGTGGCATAATATTATATTGTAAGTTCATCCGTACCCAGGGTTTTATTTTGCCCAATTTGGGTGATAGCCAGCCGTATCTCCTCAATTTGAAGGGGCTCATCCAGTTCTGCTCATGGGAGCGGATTCAGCCACTGTAACAGTAGCCCATGAGGAAACCCCTTGATCCTGTAAATGTGGGTGGGGGGGCTGTCTACAGGGACAAATAGGAATTAGAAAAAGTGGCATTAATGGCCCCTTATGTATTAACCACAGTGCCACTCCCTAACTTGATTACTCCTATCAAGGGGCGTTCCTGGTCTTCTTTACCCAGCCATGCCAATAGCTTGCCCGAGCGATTCTTCCTCCGCATGGAGAAGGGCAGGGCAGTGCCTATAGTCATTTTTCCCCAACCACACCTCTAGCTCCCTGTGACTCTTTCTCAGCTGCTTGCGGCTTTCCATCTAGTCAACCCACCATGACAGCTCTGTCTTAAGTAGTATCAACTCCATGTCCAGGAGTTCCTTGATCAGGACCCCCCCCACATAATGGCAATGCATTGCCCTCTGATGACCATCTTGTGGGCATCCCACTCCAGTGCTCTGGTGGGGGTGGTGTCTGTGTTAAGTTCAAAATAATGGGTAATATGTATTCACAGGACCTCCCTGAAAGAGGGTTCTGAAGTGCCTCCGTCTGGAACCTCAAGGTCCATAACGTCATTAGCAGTTACACCTGTCCCCTCCATTTTGCATGTACTTTTTTTAACTCTGCCTGTGTCAAACGCATCTCTTGCAAATCTATGTTTATGCAGCTGCGCTTAAGATATGTATGAACCCAGTACCTCTTTGTGAAAGTGTCTATGCCCCTCACTTTCAACGTCAGCAAGTTATAGTGTGGGGTAGTGAGGCCCGTAGGTGTGCCAATTGGGTGTTGGTGGTAAGTAGTGAAGCATTGCGTTCCACGAGTCCCATTGCCCACAACTTCAGTGTGCGTGTCTCCGGAAACGCACCATTGACGATCAAGAGACTGGTGTGGTAGAGGGATATATAGGAGACTCCATGAGGTCCCAAGGTGTCTACAACAGTCACCGGTGAGCAGTCCACACCACTTATCACACAGCAAAGAAAAAAAAACACCCTTCATAGCGGATCATCCGCCAGCCATGGCGTCAACCTCGGCTCCCGGGAGTCCTCCCCAGCAGAGGCCATGGAGCCATTAGTATCCAACTGTGTCAGAGACCCGGTCTGAGCACAATGCTTCAAAAGAGTTCTGGCCATATTGCAGCATCCCTTCCCCTACCTGTGCTCGCTCCCTGGCCATCTGTGCCGTTAAGGGGCAGCTATGGGTCCCACACTCCTCCTACAACTCAGTTATGACGTCAGCCATTTTCTAGCATTCCGGTCATCTGATATGGGCTTTGCAATTCCCTTGGCATGTAACCAGGTTTATAAATCTGCAGGAGTCAAGATAGAATGGGTTCACTGATCATCCATCACCTTAAATTGAGCATGCTACAAAAGAGCATACTTCAGGCCCAGCTCCCGGAGGCATTTGCTTGACCACCATATGTGAGTTGCGAAGATGCTGCACCTCCACAGTAAAATCTGGGTAAGCTGTGATGCTGCTGTCCTCAAAGTGGCAGGGACCTTTCATTCAAAACAACTGCAGAATGAAGTATCTGTCACGATAATTAAGTAGTTTCGCAATTACAGGACTCGGCTGAGCCCCCAGTTGCAGTGGCTTCCAAGGTAGAGAATGTGCTCTCTCCACAGAGAAGAATGTGGGTACATTGCCTGCTTGCATTGCGGTCATCAACCACTGTTTGAGGAAGAGTTCCATACTCAGGCCTAATGAGCACTCCAGAAAGCCAGAGAAGTGGACATCATTACTCCTTAAGCGACCCTCCGCATCCTCCGATGTAGCAAGGTCACCTCTGCCCTCATTTCCTTCAGTTGGGTTTGGAGTTCCTGCAATGTGGGTCGCACCATGGTTAAAGTGGATTCAGCATCTTCCACACCGTCCACCTGTTTCCTGTGACCCGTACAGAGCAGGTTCACAACCAAGGAGACTGCATCGATCTTGGACAAAAGTGTGGCTTTTATTTCCAGAATTGCATGCAATATCTGTAAGAAAGTGCCCTGTTTTTGCATGGTTGCCCCCACTTTTGCCAAACTGTTGATGTGTTTTGACTGAGTGTGCCCTGGGTTCCTGGCAACTAGGTACCCAGGGCCTATGTTCTTTCCCTAAACTGCATTGATACAAAATCCAATTGGCACTCTTTGGCCACCTGTTAAGTCCCTTGTAAATGGTACCATAGGTACCATTTGCACTAGGGCCATGGAAGGCCTCTAAGGACTGCAGCACTTATTGTGCCACCCTTAGAGGCCCTGTACCTTTACAAACACACACACTGCTATTGCAGGCTGCGTATTTTGTTACAGAACAAAGTGAAGAGTCGACATGCCACACATCCCTGTGTGCCATGCTTACAACCCACTGCCCTGGCATAGGTAAGCCATCCCTTTAGCTGGGTGCACCTATCAGTAGTGAGTGTACAGGTGCATGAGCCCTATACCGCTACAGTGTCTAAACCAATTCTTAGACATTGTAAGTGCAGTAATGTCATTAAGAGTATTAGGTGCAGGGAGTTGGTCATTACTAACTCCACAGCACCATAATGGCTTTACTGAAAACTGGGAAGTTTGGTATCAAACTTCTCAGCACATTAAACCCACACTGATGCCAGTGTGGGATTGAATGAAAAATGCACTCAGAGGGCATCTTAGAGATGCCCCCTAAAAAACGACCTAACTCTAGTGTCCTCGCTGAGTGGCTGCTCGCCACCTGCCACCACCAGACATGTTTCTGGACCCCTAGGTCGAGAGCCTGCTGCTTCGTTGGTCTAAAACAATGCACATCCTGGGACAAGGTGCCAAGCCTCCCTCCCCCAGGATGGGCAGGGTTCACGAAGGGGAAGTTTCAAAGGCTTGCAGCCTTAGTGAGCTACCCCAGCCATTTGCTGCTTCCAGCAACTGGCCCCCACCGGTTCTGACCACCACTTTGGGTGGGAGAATCGGCAGGTAACCAAGTGAGGAAGAGAGGTGTACCCAACATTGCCAACCCCATCCCTCAGGTGGGGGAGGCGTGGTGAAGCACAACTCTCAGTCCCCACCATCTTGCAGATGGGGGGACCCAGCCAACCAGAGAGAGGCATATGCCCCCCTCCCACTGCAGGGTGGCATAATAGGGGGTGTACCCACCCCAAGGAAGGGACCCATTGGTCCCGACCTTTACCTACCTGTACCGCCTCTAAATCTAGTATATGGGGCCATATGTAAGTAGCCTAATACCGGTCGGTAACGGCCGATTTTCGATAAATATACCGTTACCGACCGGTATTTAGGCTTTTGCTATGTAGGGGGAACATTTCAGGATTCGGTAATTTACCGAATCGGTAAAATTACCGAATCGGTAATTTTACCGATTCGGTAAATACTGAATCCTGAAATGAGATGTAGGTGACACTCAAATGAGTGATGTGTAGGGAAAATAATTCGGTATTTAGCACCAAATATATGTTGGTGCTAAATACCGAATTCATTGCAAAAAGCAATATTTTGCTGGACTAACAGTGCCATGTGGCAGACATACATGCCCTTAGGGCATGTATGTGTCAGGCATGCCGGGTCCGAATCCTCAGGGCAGTGCCGATGCTCTATGGGGGCCCACCTCTGAATCGACCCAAGTCTGGCTATGTATATACACAGACTTTTGGGGCAATTGAGCGGGGGAAGGAAAGGGTGGGGACTGCGGGGAGGGAGACCTGTGGGCGAGAGACAAGAAACACAATAAGCACTTCTATTTCCCCTTTCCCCCTTACTCTGTTCTTCACCCCCTCTCAATCCACCCTTTCTTACCTGTAAAGAAATAAGAGTGATGTAACACTTTAAAGAGGAGATGCGGGGGCTGCTGCCTTGCGTATCTGGCTCTCTGAAGCTTTGGCGTACATCTCTTGGGACTACAAAAGAGAAGCACACACGTACACCAGAAAGAAAAGCAACAAAGGTATCGTATAATGCTACCACTGCAGCGCTAAGATAATGCAGGGCTGAATAGTTCTGAGATGGAGAAAGAGCTGGAACTCGTTAGGTATCTTTCTCGCTTCCTTTTCCGAGAGAGAACTCTTGTTATACTGATTTGGACAATGTCATGAAACAAATGAAAGTAGTGTACGCTGATTAGGAGACTCAGAGGAATAGGGTTACACTCATTCATACATTCAAGGTTACTTTATCAGGCACGAAAGAACATTGAATAAACTGGTTGAGAAAATGTCATGGAACAAACGAACACGATGTGCGCAACTTGGGGATGCCCAGAGGGTTATCGTCACACTCATTCATCCATTCAAAGTTGCAATACATACAATTCGCGGGCGCGTATTCACCCCGCATGAAACCGGGACAGGTTTCTCCAACGGGGTCAATCTAGCAGCCCAAGCGCCACTATGTGCGCGGTCGCTCCCCTGCACGGTGAATCTCTCACCTCCAACAGGGGAGTCACAGAAGTCGGTCTAGAAGTGTGTCAACGACACTCTAAGTATGCGGTCGTAGGGTGTGTCCTTTGACACTCTTACCGCCAAATGGTAAATGCAAGGCAAAGCGTCCAGCTTCCTCGCGGGTGATGTCGAATAATCGGCACCGCGTCCCGGACTGCAGGGCTTTTATTTCCTGCTTCCGGTCCGCCGTCTTCCGCTGCGCAACGTGCTCGCGTTGCCTCTCGGGAAGTGTAGTTTTGTCGTCATTTGCGTCTCGTATCTCGGCCGTTGCAGCGAGCGAGATTACGGGACGGCAGGTTCATGACAGCACATCCCCTTTTTACCGGGAGCGTGAGCTGCAAGAGGGTCTCTCCGGGTGCAGGCGATGAAACTTGGCAACCAACTTGGGAGCATGCACTGCCTCCCTAGGTTCCCATGAGTTCTCTTCAGGGCCGTAGCCTTTCCAGGCAACCAAATACCACAACTTCTTTCCCACCCTCTTGGAGTCCAAGATGTTTTGTACCACATACTTCAAATCCCCCTGCACTATCACAGGCGCAGGGCGAGATGAGATCTTACCCCGAGCGGGTTTCAGGAGGGAAACATGAAAGACGGGATGGATGCGCATATGGGAAGGTAGTTTTAACCTCACGGCCACGGGATTGATATGCCTCTCTACTTGATAAGGGCCTATGTATTTCGGATTAAACACGCTGTACCTTCTAAATCTGATATGTTTCGTGGATAACCAAACCCATTCCCCCTTGACATAGGTTGGACCTGGTCTACGCCTTTTATCCGCTTGTGTTTTGTACCTTTCTTTTGCCTTGACTAGGTTACCCTGTATGGCCACGAGTGTTTTGCGCATATGCTGCAGTCGTGTGTGCACTTCAGGAATGCGTGTATTAGACCTCGGAAGCGTCAGTGGTGTGACTCTCGGGTGGAAACCATGTGTGCTAAAGAACGGTGTGTATAGCGTGGAGGAATGTTTGGCGCTGTTGTAAGCGACTTCCGCTGCCCATAACCAGTCCACCCACTCATCAGTGTTAGCCTTAACATAGCACCTGAAATATTGTTTCAAAGTCTGGTTGAGTCTTTCGGTTTGTCCATCCGTTTGTGGATGGAAACTGGTAGAGATGGAGGTGTTCATTTGTAATTCAGAACACCATGTTTTCCAAAATCCAGCAGTGAACTGGGCCCCTCGGTCCGAAACAATATCCTGGGGAAGTCCGTGGAGACGGACGATGTGGATCAATAACAGCTTCGCCAACTGACTGGCCTTAGGGGCTTGTTTCCACGCTATGAAATGGCCCATCTTTGTTAAATAGTCCACCACCACAATTATAGCGGTATTCCCTTGATCTCTTGGTAAGCCCACTATGAAGTCGACCGAAATCCTTTCCCAGGGGACTGACGGCGTAGGCATGATTTGTAACAATCCTTGCGTGGCCTGGTGATCTGTTTTTGCTCGAACACACCTGTCGCATTCTTGGACCCACCTCAATACGTCTGGACGGATTGTGGGCCACCAAAACTGACATAACATCTTCTCCAGCGTTTTGGCGCCTCCTGGATGACCTGCACATGGTATATCGTGACACCATACAAACGCAGCCCGACGAAGCTTGTAAGTAGGAAGCAATAGTTGGGGTCCTTTCATGGGAAGCCCTTGTCTCACTCTCCATTCTGGATGTGCTTGGAGCAAGCGTTTCCACGTGCAGTTTTGTATCCCAAGTCGGGTATCTTGTAGGAATCTTTCGGTTCGTAGAGTGCATATCACCTTGGTAGGTTCGATGATAGAATCCTCGCTTGTCTTCTCCTCAGGGAAAACGACTTCTTGTCTAGTCAGAGCGTCTGCCTTCTTGTTCTGGGATCCAGGACGGAAGGTTACCACGAACTGGTATTCCGCAAAGAATAACATCCACCTGAGTTGGCGTGGTGTAAGATGTCGTGCAGCCTTCATAAACTGGAGGTTACGATGATCAGAAAACACCGTAATTTTGTGTACTGCTCCCATTAACCAATGTCTCCATTCCAGGAATGCGTCTCGGATGGCTAATAGTTCCTTCTCTGCTATGGTGTAGTTCTGTTCTGCTGCGTTGATTTTTCGAGACATAAAGGCAATTGGATGTAGGCTTCCCGTGGATTCTTGATGTTGTGAAAGCACCGCTCCTATCGCTGACTCTGAAGCATCTGCTTCTACTATGAAAGGCAGATCAGGATTGGCATGTGTAAGTATGGGAGCAGTAACAAACGCGTTCTTGAGAAGGTCAAAGGCTGTTTGGGTATCCTTGGTCCATAGGAACGGGGTCTTTTTTCGAGTTAGTTTTGTCAATGGCGTGACTATTTCCGAGAAATTCCTGATAAATCGGCGGTAGAAGTTCGCAAACCCCAACAGCCTCTGTATTTCTTTGACATTGTGTGGACGAGGCCAGTCGAGAATGGCTTTCACCTTTTGTTTCCGCCATCACTTGTCCGGACGGGGTAAGCATCACTCCCAGGAATTCCACCGTTGTGACGTGAAATTCACACTTTGTGATCTTGCAGTACAACTGATGTTTCCGCAGAGCTTGTAAGACCAATCGTACATGATCGACATGTTCTTCTTCGTTGTCCGAGTAGATTAAAATGTCGTCTATATAGACCACTACGAATATATCCAAATACCATCTCAGGACCTCATTGAGAAAGAATTGGAATGCCGCTGGGGCGTTACATAGCCCGAAAGGCATTACCAGGTATTCATAAAGACCGTACCGGGTTTTGAAGGCGGTCTTCCATTCATCTCCTGCTTTGATGCGAACTAAGTGATACGCACCCCTTAAATCCAATTTTGTGTATATGCCTGCTGCTCTCACTTGTTCCAACAACACAGGGATGAGGGGGAGAGGATACCGATTCTTGATGGTAATCTCATTCAATGCCCTGTAGTCAATGCAACATCTCAAATCTCCATTGGCTTTGGGAATGAAAAAGAGGGGAGATGCCGCTGGTGATCTTGAAGGTCTAATAAACCCCAGCTCGAGGTATTTGTCCAAATATTCCCGTAGATACGTTGTTTCAGGTAGGGTAAGGGCGTATATTCTCCCACAGGGCACTACTGCTCCGGGAGCCAAATCTATGCGACAGTCGTACTCTCTGTGTGGTGGGAGTCTTTCGGCCTGACTGTTGCTAAAGACATCTGCGTAGGGCGCATAGCATGATGGAAGCGCAACCTCTTTCTCAGCGGCAGTGGCCACATGGTGGCTAATGGCTAAGATCTTTGATGGCCTGAGCGGTAATGCAGTACAATGTAATTTACAGTACTCCGACTCGAACCTCACTGTCTTTTGGGTCCACTGGATGGTGGGATTGTGTTTTTGTAGCCACGGTAGGCCTAGAATAACACCATATTGTGGAGCATGTATGATGCAGAACGTTATGTTTTCTCTATGAGAATCATCGTACACGATTTCGTACTCCAGCGTGTTATGTGTGATGGGACCAGTTTCCAGCTCTTGTCCATCCACCGCATACACTTTCTCCGGGTTGGGTCGGGGAACCGTTTGCACCTTCAATCGTTGTGCTTCGCGTAGGTCCATAAAACATCCGGTGGCTCCAGAGTCTACCATTGCCATCAGGTGTTGGGTTTCGTGGTTAACTGTAATCGTCATTGGTATAAACAAGTGTTTGGTGGTATCGATATCGTATGCAGCCACTGAAGGGATGGCATATTCGCCTGAAGACTTCCCTTCTTTCTTCTTCAAGCTTTGTCGTTTCCCTCTTCCTTTTCCATGGTTAGTGCGGTGGTTTGTCCTACCCTTCCCCTACCGTACTTGGGTTTCACTGGGCATTCTCTGAGGAAATGCCCCTTTTTTCCGCAATATAGACACAACCCTTGTTTCCGGCGATGGTCTCGTTCGCTGAGCGTCAATGACGCTCTCACCGTGCCTATTTCCATGGGTTCTGGTTGGTTGTTCGTTTTCTCCCCGCTGTAGCTTCGGTCGCTGAAACCAACACCTTTTTCTTTCTTTTTGTTATCCCCTCGTCTTTCTTTAAGCCGGTGATCCAATCGAAGCGTTAAGTCTATCAGCTCTGTACACGTGCGAGGTTGAGGATCGATTTGCGCCCATACATCTTTGAGTTCTTCCGAGAGACCTTGGTAGAAAATAGCGGACTGTTTGGCTTCTGGCCAATCTGTCTCTGCTACGAGTCTTCTAAAGCTATTTAAATAACTAACCAACTCAGCGGTTCCTTGGCGTAATCCCAAGAGATCTCGATCTGCTGAAAACGTGTCGGCTCTGCGGTCGAACGTTTTTTCGAAGCTTTCCTTGAATTCATCCCAATCATATAATTTCGGATCGTCACTCCGCACCAGGGGGACTGCCCATTGAGCGACCTCTCCTCCTAAGTAAAAAATCAAGAACGCCACACGGCCCTGATTCGTACTGAACATTTTGGGCTTACAGTTGAAATGTAGGAGGACTTGTGTGAGGAACACCTGTACCTTTTTAATGTCCCCAAAAAACCTCTCCGGTGGGGCTAGCTGAATTTGTGCTGGCATCTCTACCACTACTGAAGGTGTGTGTGTCGTACCCCCTACATCAAAAGGATTTCTTTGTAGTCTATCTACTCTGGTATGAAGCGCCGCAGTTTCCTGACGTGAAGTGGCCAATTCAGCTTGTACAAGCGTTAAGGCCGCGACTACGTCTTCTAAGGTGGCCATGATAAACTCAGCACAACCAGGAGGACACTGATTCGTGGGCCGATTATTCTGTCAGGCTTGCCGGGTCCGAATCCTCAGGGCTGTGCCGATGCTCTATGGGGGCCCACCTCTGAATCGACCCAAGTCTGGCTATGTATATACACAGACTTTTGGGGCAATTGAGCGGGGGAAGGAAAGGGTGGGGACTGCGGGGAGGGAGACCTGTGGGCGAGAGACAAGAAACACAATAAGCACTTCTATTTCCCCTTTCCCCCTTACTCTGTTCTTCACCCCCTCTCAATCCACCCTTTCTTACCTGTAAAGAAATAAGAGTGATGTAACACTTTAAAGAGGAGATGCGGGGGCTGCTGCCTTGCGTATCTGGCTCTCTGAAGCTTTGGCGTACGTCTCTTGGGACTACAAAAGAGAAGCACACACGTACACCAGAAAGGAAAGCAACAAAGGTATCGTATAATGCTACCACTGCAGCGCTAAGATAATGCAGGGCTGAATAGTTCTGAGATGGAGAAAGAGCTGGAACTCGTTAGGTATCTTTCTCGCTTCCTTTTCCGAGAGAGAACTCTTGTTATACTGATTTGGACAATGTCATGAAACAAATGAAAGTAGTATACGCTGATTAGGAGACTCAGAGGAATAGGGTTACACTCATTCATACATTCAAGGTTCCTTTATCAGGCACGAAAGAACATTGAATAAACTGGTTGAGAAAATGTCATGGAACAAACGAACACGATGTGCGCAACTTGGGGATGCCCAGAGGGTTATCGTCACACTCATTCATCCATTCAAAGTTGCAATACATACAATTCGCGGGCGCGTATTCACCCCGCATGAAACCGGGACAGGTTTCTCCAACGGGGTCAATCTAGCAGCCCAAGCGCCACTATGTGCGCGGTCGCTCCCCTGCACGGTGAATCTCTCACCTCCAACAGGGGAGTCACAGAAGTCGGTCTAGAAGTGTGTCAACGACACTCTAAGTATGCGGTCGTAGGGTGTGTCCTTTGACACTCTTACCGCCAAATGGTAAATGCAAGGCAAAGCGTCCAGCTTCCTCGCGGGTGATGTCGAATAATCGGCACCGCGTCCCGGACTGCAGGGCTTTTATTTCCTGCTTCCGGTCCGCCGTCTTCCGCTGCGCAACGTGCTCGCGTTGCCTCTCGGGAAGTGTAGTTTTGTCGTCATTTGCGTCTCGTATCTCGGCCGTTGCAGCGAGCGAGATTACGGGACGGCAGGTTCATGACAGCACATCCCCTTTTTACCGGGAGCGTGAGCTGCAAGAGGGTCTCTCCGGGTGCAGGCGATGAAACTTGGCAACCAACTTGGGAGCATGCACTGCCTCCCTAGGTTCCCATGAGTTCTCTTCAGGGCCGTAGCCTTTCCAGGCAACCAAATACCACAACTTCTTTCCCACCCTCTTGGAGTCCAAGATGTTTTGTACCACATACTCCAAATCCCCCTGCACTATCACAGGCACAGGGCGAGATGAGATCTTACCCCGAGCGGGTTTCAGGAGGGAAACATGAAAGACGGGATGGATGCGCATATGGGAAGGTAGTTTTAACCTCACGGCCACGGGATTGATATGCCTCTCTACTTGATAAGGGCCTATGTATTTCGGATTAAACACGCTGTACCTTCTAAATCTGATATGTTTCGTGGATAACCAAACCCATTCCCCCTTGACATAGGTTGGACCTGGTCTACGCCTTTTATCCGCTTGTGTTTTGTACCTTTCTATTGCCTTGACTAGGTTACCCTGTATGGCCACGAGTGTTTTGCGCATATGCTGCAGTCGTGTGTGCACTTCAGGAATGCGTGTATTAGACCTCGGAAGCGTCAGTGGTGTGACTCTCGGGTGGAAACCATATGTGCTAAAGAACGGTGTGTATAGCGTGGAGGAATGTTTGGCGCTGTTGTAAGCGACTTCCGCTGCCCATAACCAGTCCACCCACTCATCAGTGTTAGCCTTAACATAGCACCTGAAATATTGTTTCAAAGTCTGGTTGAGTCTTTCGGTTTGTCCATCCGTTTGTGGATGGAAACTGGTAGAGATGGAGGTGTTCATTTGTAATTCAGAACACCATGTTTTCCAAAATCCAGCAGTGAACTGGGCCCCTCGGTCCGAAACAATATCCTGGGGAAGTCCGTGGAGACGGACGATGTGGATCAATAACAGCTTCGCCAACTGACTGGCCTTAGGGGCTTGTTTCCACGCTATGAAATGGCCCATCTTTGTTAAATAGTCCACCACCACAATTATAGCGGTATTCCCTTGATCTCTTGGTAAGCCCACTATGAAGTCGACCGAAATCCTTTCCCAGGGGACTGACGGCGTAGGCATGATTTGTAACAATCCTTGCGTGGCCTGGTGATCTGTTTTTGCTCGAACACACCTGTCGCATTCTTGGACCCACCTCAATACGTCTGGACGGATTGTGGGCCACCAAAACTGACATAACATCTTCTCCAGCGTTTTGGCGCCTCCTGGATGACCTGCACATGGTATATCGTGACACCATACAAACGCAGCCCGACGAAGCTTGTAAGTAGGAAGCAATAGTTGGGGTCCTTTCATGGGAAGCCCTTGTCTCACTCTCCATTCTGGATGTGCTTGGAGCAAGCGTTTCCACGTGCAGTTTTGTATCCCAAGTCGGGTATCTTGTAGGAATCTTTCGGTTCGTAGAGTGCATATAACCTTGGTAGGTTCGATGATAGAATCCTCGCTTGTCTTCTCCTCAGGGAAAACGACTTCTTGTCTAGTCAGAGCGTCTGCCTTCTTGTTCTGGGATCCAGGACGGAAGGTTACCACAAACTGGTATTCCGCAAAGAATAACATCCACCTGAGTTGGCGTGGTGTAAGATGTCGTGCAGCCTTCATAAACTGGAGGTTACGATGATCAGAAAACACCGTAATTTTGTGTACTGCTCCCATTAACCAATGTCTCCATTCCAGGAATGCGTCTCGGATGGCTAATAGTTCCTTCTCTGCTATGGTGTAGTTCTGTTCTGCTGCGTTGATTTTTCGAGACATAAAGGCAATTGGATGTAGGCTTCCCGTGGATTCTTGATGTTGTGAAAGCACCGCTCCTATCGCTGACTCTGAAGCATCTGCTTCTACTATGAAAGGCAGATCAGGATTGGCATGTGTAAGTAATGGAGCAGTAACAAACGCGTTCTTGAGAAGGTCAAAGGCTGTTTGGGTATCCTTGGTCCATAGGAACGGGGTCTTTTTTCGAGTTAGTTTTGTCAATGGCGTGACTATTTCCGAGAAATTCCTGATAAATCGGCGGTAGAAGTTCGCAAACCCCAACAGCCTCTGTATTTCTTTGACATTGTGTGGACGAGGCCAGTCGAGAATGGCTTTCACCTTTTGTTTCCGCCATCACTTGTCCGGACGGGGTAAGCATCACTCCCAGGAATTCCACCGTTGTGACGTGAAATTCACACTTTGTGATCTTGCAGTACAACTGATGTTTCCGCAGAGCTTGTTAGACCAATCGTACATGATCGACATGTTCTTCTTCGTTGTCCGAGTAGATTAAAATGTCGTCTATATAGACCACTACGAATATATCCAAATACCATCTCAGGACCTCATTGAGAAAGAATTGGAATGCCGCTGGGGCGTTACATAGCCCGAAAGGCATTACCAGGTATTCATAAAGACCGTACCGGGTTTTGAAGGCGGTCTTCCATTCATCTCCTGCTTTGATGCGAACTAAGTGATACGCACCCCTTAAATCCAATTTTGTGTATATGCCTGCTGCTCTCACTTGTTCCAACAACACAGGGATGAGGATACCGATTCTTGATGGTAATCTCATTCAATGCCCTGTAGTCAATGCAACATCTCAAATCTCCATTGGCTTTGGGAATGAAAAAGAGGGGAGATGCCGCTGGTGATCTTGAAGGTCTAATAAACCCCAGCTCGAGGTATTTGTCCAAATATTCCCGTAGATACGTTGTTTCAGGTAGGGTAAGGGCGTATATTCTCCCACAGGGCACTACTGCTCCGGGAGCCAAATCTATGCGACAGTCGTACTCTCTGTGTGGTGGGAGTCTTTCGGCCTGACTGTTGCTAAAGACATCTGCGTAGGGCGCATAGCATGATGGAAGCGCAACCTCTTTCTCAGCGGCAGTGGCCACATGGTGGCTAATGGCTAAGATCTTTGATGGCCTGAGCGGTAATGCAGTACAATGTAATTTACAGTACTCCGACTCGAACCTCACTGTCTTTTGGGTCCACTGGATGGTGGGATTGTGTTTTTGTAGCCACGGTAGGCCTAGAATAACACCATATTGTGGAGCATGTATGATGCAGAACGTTATGTTTTCTCTATGAGAATCATCGTACACGATTTCGTACTCCAACGTGTTATGTGTGATGGGACCAGTTTCCAGCTCTTGTCCATCCACCGCATACACTTTCTCCGGGTTGGGTCGGGGAACCGTTTGCACCTTCAATCGTTGTGCTTCGCGTAGGTCCATAAAACATCCGGTGGCTCCAGAGTCTACCATTGCCATCAGGTGTTGGGTTTCGTGGTTAACTGTAATCGTCATTGGTATAAACAAGTGTTTGGTGGTATCGATATCGTATGCAGCCACTGAAGGGATGGCATATTCGCCTGAAGACTTCCCTTCTTTCTTCTTCAAGCTTTGTCGTTTCCCTCTTCCTTTTCCATGGTTGGTGCGGTGGTTTGTCCTACCCTTCCCCTACCGTACTTGGGTTTCACTGGGCATTCTCTGAGGAAATGCCCCTTTTTTCCGCAATATAGACACAACCCTTGTTTCCGGCGATGGTCTCGTTCGCTGAGCGTCAATGACGCTCTCACCGTGCCTATTTCCATGGGTTCTGGTTGGTTGTTCGTTTTCTCCCCGCTGTAGCTTCGGTCGCTGAAACCAACACCTTTTTCTTTCTTTTTGTTATCCCCTCGTCTTTCTTTAAGCCGGTGATCCAATCGAAGCGTTAAGTCTATCAGCTCTGTACACGTGCGAGGTTGAGGATCGATTTGCGCCCATACATCTTTGAGTTCTTCCGAGAGACCTTGGTAGAAAATAGCGGACTGTTTGGCTTCTGGCCAATCTGTCTCTGCTACGAGTCTTCTAAAGCTATTTAAATAACTAACCAACTCAGCGGTTCCTTGGCGTAATCCCAAGAGATCTCGATCTGCTGAAAACGTGTCGGCTCTGCGGTCGAACGTTTTTTCGAAGCTTTCCTTGAATTCATCCCAATCATATAATTTCGGATCGTCACTCCGCACCAGGGGGACTGCCCATTGAGCGACCTCTCCTCCTAAGTAAGAAATCAAGAACGCCACACGGCCCTGATTCGTACTGAACATTTTGGGCTTACAGTTGAAATGTAGGAGGACTTGTGTGAGGAACACCTGTACCTTTTTAATGTCCCCAAAAAACCTCTCCGGTGGGGCTAGCTGAATTTGTGCTGGCATCTCTACCACTACTGAAGGTGTGTGTGTCGTACCCCCTACATCAAAAGGATTTCTTTGTAGTCTATCTACTCGGGTATGAAGCGCCGCAGTTTCCTGACGTGAAGTGGCCAATTCAGCTTGTACAAGCGTTAAGGCCGCGACTACGTCTTCTAAGGTGGCCATGATAAACTCAGCACAACCAGGAGGACACTGATTCGTGGGCCGATTATTCTTTCAGGCTTGCCGGGTCCGAATCCTCAGGGCTGTGCCGATGCTCTATGGGGGCCCACCTCTGAATCGACCAAAGTCTGGCTATGTATATACACAGACTTTTGGGGCAATTGAGCGGGGGAAGGAAAGGGTGGGGACTGCGGGAGGGAGACCTGTGGGCGAGAGACAAGAAACACAATAAGCACTTCTATTTCCCCTTTCCCCCTTACTCTGTTCTTCACCCCCTCTCAATCCACCCTTTCTTACCTGTAAAGAAATAAGAGTGATGTAACACTTTAAAGAGGAGATGCGGGGGCTGCTGCCTTGAGTATCTGGCTCTCTGAAGCTTTGGCGTACGTCTCTTGGGACTACAAAAGTGAAGCACACACGTACACCAGAAAGGAAAGCAACAAAGGTATCGTATAATGCTACCACTGCAGCGCTAAGATAATGCAGGGCTGAATAGTTCTGAGATGGAGAAAGAGCTGGAACTCGTTAGGTATCTTTCTCGCTTCCTTTTCCGAGAGAGAACTCTTGTTATACTGATTTGGACAATGTCATGAAACAAATGAAAGTAGTATACGCTGATTAGGAGACTCAGAGGAATAGGGTTACACTCATTCATACATTCAAGGTTCCTTTATCAGGCACGAAAGAACATTGAATAAACTGGTTGAGAAAATGTCATGGAACAAACGAACACGATGTGCGCAACTTGGGGATGCCCAGAGGGTTATCGTCACACTCATTCATCCATTCAAAGTTGCAATACATACAATTCGCGGGCGCGTATTCACCCCGCATGAAACCGGGACAGGTTTCTCCAACGGGGTCAATCTAGCAGCCCAAGCGCCACTATGTGCGCGGTCGCTCCCCTGCACGGTGAATCTCTCACCTCCAACAGGGGAGTCACAGAAGTCGGTCTAGAAGTGTGTCAACGACACTCTAAGTATGCGGTCGTAGGGTGTGTCCTTTGACACTCTTACCGCCAAATGGTAAATGCAAGGCAAAGCGTCCAGCTTCCTCGCGGGTGATGTCGAATAATCGGCACCGCGTCCCGGACTGCAGGGCTTTTATTTCCTGCTTCCGGTCCGCCGTCTTCCGCTGCGCAACGTGCTCGCGTTGCCTCTCGGGAAGTGTAGTTTTGTCGTCATTTGCGTCTCGTATCTCGGCCGTTGCAGCGAGCGAGATTACGGGACGGCAGGTTCATGACAGCACATCCCCTTTTTACCGGGAGCGTGAGCTGCAAGAGGGTCTCTCCGGGTGCAGGCGATGAAACTTGGCAACCAACTTGGGAGCATGCACTGCCTCCCTAGGTTCCCATGAGTTCTCTTCAGGGCCGTAGCCTTTCCAGGCAACCAAATACCACAACTTCTTTCCCACCCTCTTGGAGTCCAAGATGTTTTGTACCACATACTTCAAATCCCCCTGCACTATCACAGGCGCAGGGCGAGATGAGATCTTACCCCGAGCGGGTTTCAGGAGGGAAACATGAAAGACGGGATGGATGCGCATATGGGAAGGTAGTTTTAACCTCACGGCCACGGGATTGATATGCCTCTCTACTTGATAAGGGCCTATGTATTTCGGATTAAACACGCTGTACCTTCTAAATCTGATATGTTTCGTGGATAACCAAACCCATTCCCCCTTGACATAGGTTGGACCTGGTCTACGCCTTTTATCCGCTTGTGTTTTGTACCTTTCTTTTGCCTTGACTAGGTTACCCTGTATGGCCACGAGTGTTTTGCGCATATGCTGCAGTCGTGTGTGCACTTCAGGAATGCGTGTATTAGACCTCGGAAGCGTCAGTGGTGTGACTCTCGGGTGGAAACCATATGTGCTAAAGAACGGTGTGTATAGCGTGGAGGAATGTTTGGCGCTGTTGTAAGCGACTTCCGCTGCCCATAACCAGTCCACCCACTCATCAGTGTTAGCCTTAACATAGCACCTGAAATATTGTTTCAAAGTCTGGTTGAGTCTTTCGGTTTGTCCATCCGTTTGTGGATGGAAACTGGTAGAGATGGAGGTGTTCATTTGTAATTCAGAACACCATGTTTTCCAAAATCCAGCAGTGAACTGGGCCCCTCGGTCCGAAACAATATCCTTGGGAAGTCCGTGGAGACGGACGATGTGGATCAATAACAGCTTCGCCAACTGACTGGCCTTAGGGGCTTGTTTCCACGCTATGAAATGGCCCATCTTTGTAAAATAGTCCACCACCACAATTATAGCGGTATTCCCTTGATCTCTTGGTAAGCCCACTATGAAGTCGACCGAAATCCTTTCCCAGGGGACTGACGGCGTAGGCATGATTTGTAACAATCCTTGCGTGGCCTGGTGATCTGTTTTTGCTCGAACACACCTGTCGCATTCTTGGACCCACCTCAATACGTCTGGACGGATTGTGGGCCACCAAAACTGACATAACATCTTCTCCAGCGTTTTGGCGCCTCCTGGATGACCTGCACATGGTATATCGTGACACCATACAAACGCAGCCCGACGAAGCTTGTAAGTAGGAAGCAATAGTTGGGGTCCTTTCATGGGAAGCCCTTGTCTCACTGTCCATTCTGGATGTGCTTGGAGCAAGCGTTTCCACGTGCAGTTTTGTATCCCAAGTCGGGTATCTTGTAGGAATCTTTCGGTTCGTAGAGTGCATATCACCTTGGTAGGTTCGATGATAGAATCCTCGCTTGTCTTCTCCTCAGGGAAAACAACTTCTTGTCTAGTCAGAGCGTCTGCCTTCTTGTTCTGGGATCCAGGACGGAAGGTTACCACGAACTGGTATTCCGCAAAGAATAACATCCACCTGAGTTGGCGTGGTGTAAGATGTCGTGCAGCCTTCATAAACTGGAGGTTACGATGATCAGAAAACACCGTAATTTTGTGTACTGCTCCCATTAACCAATGTCTCCATTCCAGGAATGCGTCTCGGATGGCTAATAGTTCCTTCTCTGCTATGGTGTAGTTCTGTTCTGCTGCGTTGATTTTTCGAGACATAAAGGCAATTGGATGTAGGCTTCCCGTGGATTCTTGATGTTGTGAAAGCACCGCTCCTATCGCTGACTCTGAAGCATCTGCTTCTACTATGAAAGGCAGATCAGGATTGGCATGTGTAAGTATGGGAGCAGTAACAAACGCGTTCTTGAGAAGGTCAAAGGCTGTTTGGGTATCCTTGGTCCATAGGAACGGCGTCTTTTTTCGAGTTAGTTTTGTCAATGGCGTGACTATTTCCGAGAAATTCCTGATAAATCGGCGGTAGAAGTTCGCAAACCCCAACAGCCTCTGTATTTCTTTGACATTGTGTGGACGAGGCCAGTCGAGAATGGCTTTCACCTTTTGTTTCCGCCATCACTTGTCCGGACGGGGTAAGCATCACTCCCAGGAATTCCACCGTTGTGACGTGAAATTCACACTTTGTGATCTTGCAGTACAACTGATGTTTCCGCAGAGCTTGTAAGACCAATCGTACATGATCGACATGTTCTTCTTCGTTGTCCGAGTAGATTAAAATGTCGTCTATATAGACCACTACGAATATATCCAAATACCATCTCAGGACCTCATTGAGAAAGAATTGGAATGCCGCTGGGGCGTTACATAGCCCGAAAGGCATTACCAGGTATTCATAAAGACCGTACCGGGTTTTGAAGGCGGTCTTCCATTCATCTCCTGCTTTGATGCGAACTAAGTGATACGCACCCCTTAAATCCAATTTTGTGTATATGCCTGCTGCTCTCACTTTTTCCAACAACACAGGGATGAGGGGGAGAGGATACCGATTCTTGATGGTAATCTCATTCAATGCCCTGTAGTCAATGCAACATCTCAAATCTCCATTGGCTTTGGGAATGAAAAAGAGGGGAGATGCCGCTGGTGATCTTGAAGGTCTAATAAACCCCAGCTCGAGGTATTTGTCCAAATATTCCCGTAGATACGTTGTTTCAGGTAGGGTAAGGGCGTATATTCTCCCACAGGGCACTACTGCTCCGGGAGCCAAATCTATGCGACAGTCGTACTCTCTGTGTGGTGGGAGTCTTTCGGCCTGACTGTTGCTAAAGACATCTGCGTAGGGCGCATAGCATGATGGAAGCGCAACCTCTTTCTCAGCGGCAGTGGCCACATGGTGGCTAATGGCTAAGATCTTTGATGGCCTGAGCGGTAATGCAGTACAATGTAATTTACAGTACTCCGACTCGAACCTCACTGTCTTTTGGGTCCACTGGATGGTGGGATTGTGTTTTTGTAGCCACGGTAGGCCTAGAATAACACCATATTGTGGAGCATGTATGATGCAGAACGTTATGTTTTCTCTATGAGAATCATCGTACACGATTTCGTACTCCAGCGTGTTATGTGTGATGGGACCAGTTTCCAGCTCTTGTCCATCCACCGCATACACTTTCTCCGGGTTGGGTCGGGGAACCGTTTGCACCTTCAATCGTTGTGCTTCGCGTAGGTCCATAAAACATCCGGTGGCTCCAGAGTCTACCATTGCCATCAGGTGTTGGGTTTCGTGGTTAACTGTAATCGTCATTGGTATAAACAAGTGTTTGGTGGTATCGATATCGTATGCAGCCACTGAAGGGATGGCATATTCGCCTGAAGACTTCCCTTCTTTCTTCTTCAAGCTTTGTCGTTTCCCTCTTCCTTTTCCATGGTTAGTGCGGTGGTTTGTCCTACCCTTCCCCTACCGTACTTGGGTTTCACTGGGCATTCTCTGAGGAAATGCCCCTTTTTTCCGCAATATAGACACAACCCTTGTTTCCGGCGATGGTCTCGTTCGCTGAGCGTCAATGACGCTCTCACCGTGCCTATTTCCATGGGTTCTGGTTGGTTGTTCGTTTTCTCCCCGCTGTAGCTTCGGTCGCTGAAACCAACACCTTTTTCTTTCTTTTTGTTATCCCCTCGTCTTTCTTTAAGCCGGTGATCCAATCGAAGCGTTAAGTCTATCAGCTCTGTACACGTGCGAGGTTGAGGATCGATTTGCGCCCATACATCTTTGAGTTCTTCCGAGAGACCTTGGTAGAAAATAGCGGACTGTTTGGCTTCTGGCCAATCTGTCTCTGCTACGAGTCTTCTAAAGCTATTTAAATAACTAACCAACTCAGCGGTTCCTTGGCGTAATCCCAAGAGATCTCGATCTGCTGAAAACGTGTCGGCTCTGCGGTCGAACGTTTTTTCGAAGCTTTCCTTGAATTCATCCCAATCATATAATTTCGGATCGTCACTCCGCACCAGGGGGACTGCCCATTGAGCGACCTCTCCTCCTAAGTAAGAAATCAAGAACGCCACACGGCCCTGATTCGTACTGAACATTTTGGGCTTACAGTTGAAATGTAGGAGGACTTGTGTGAGGAACACCTGTACCTTTTTAATGTCCCCAAAAAACCTCTCCGGTGGGGCTAGCTGAATTTGTGCTGGCATCTCTACCACTACTGAAGGTGTGTGTGTCGTACCCCCTACATCAAAAGGATTTCTTTGTAGTCTATCTACTCGGGTATGAAGCGCCGCAGTTTCCTGACGTGAAGTGGCCAATTCAGCTTGTACAAGCGTTAAGGCCGCGACTACGTCTTCTAAGGTGGCCATGATAAACTCAGCACAACCAGGAGGACACTGATTCGTGGGCCGATTATTCTGTCAGGCTTGCCGGGTCCGAATCCTCAGGGCTGTGCTGATGCTCTATGGGGGCCCACCTCTGAATCGACCCAAGTCTGGCTATGTATATACACAGACTTTTGGGGCAATTGAGCGGGGGAAGGAAAGGGTGGGGACTGCGGGGAGGGAGACCTGTGGGCGAGAGACAAGAAACACAATAAGCACTTCTATTTCCCCTTTCCCCCTTACTCTGTTCTTCACCCCCTCTCAATCCACCCTTTCTTACCTGTAAAGAAATAAGAGTGATGTAACACTTTAAAGAGGAGATGCGGGGGCTGCTGCCTTGCGTATCTGGCTCTCTGAAGCTTTGGCGTACGTCTCTTGGGACTACAAAAGAGAAGCACACACGTACACCAGAAAGGAAAGCAACAAAGGTATCGTATAATGCTACCACTGCAGCGCTAAGATAATGCAGGGCTGAATAGTTCTGAGATGGAGAAAGAGCTGGAACTCGTTAGGTATCTTTCTCGCTTCCTTTTCCGAGAGAGAACTCTTGTTATACTGATTTGGACAATGTCATGAAACAAATGAAAGTAGTATACGCTGATTAGGAGACTCAGAGGAATAGGGTTACACTCATTCATACATTCAAGGTTCCTTTATCAGGCACGAAAGAACATTGAATAAACTGGTTGAGAAAATGTCATGGAACAAACGAACACGATGTGCGCAACTTGGGGATGCCCAGAGGGTTATCGTCACACTCATTCATCCATTCAAAGTTGCAATACATACAATTCGCGGGCGCGTATTCACCCCGCATGAAACCGGGACAGGTTTCTCCAACGGGGTCAATCTAGCAGCCCAAGCGCCACTATGTGCGCGGTCGCTCCCCTGCACGGTGAATCTCTCACCTCCAACAGGGGAGTCACAGAAGTCGGTCTAGAAGTGTGTCAACGACACTCTAAGTATGCGGTCGTAGGGTGTGTCCTTTGACACTCTTACCGCCAAATGGTAAATGCAAGGCAAAGCGTCCAGCTTCCTCGCGGGTAATGTCGAATAATCGGCACCGCGTCCCGGACTGCCGGGCTTTTATTTCCTGCTTCCGGTCCGCCGTCTTCCGCTGCGCAACGTGCTCGCGTTGCCTCTCGGGAAGTGTAGTTTTGTCGTCGTTTGCGTCTCGTATCTCGGCCGTTGCAGCGAGCGAGATTACGGGACGGCAGGTTCATGACAGTATGTGCGCCACATGTGCACACAAGCAGGAATCAGGGGTGCAACAGGGTGTCAATGTGACACCCTGCCACCCTTGAATGTGCTCCCCCCATTACCGAATCAGTATTTACCGATTCGGTAATGAGGCATACCTTCCGATTGATTCAATGGGAAGGTATGCCTCATTACCGAATCGGTAAATACCGATTTGGTGATTACCGAATTTCTCCGATTCGGTAATATTTACCGAATGATTACTTACATACGAGTTACCACTTCTTAAATACCGAATCGGTAAAGTTCGGTATTTAAGAAGTGGTAACTTGTATGCTACCTACATATGGCCCTTAGTGGCAACCCTGAACCTTGTCTCCTTAGAGAAGAACCGACCAGAACAAGAGAAGAAGAAGGACAGAAGAAGCTGTGCTCAACTAAGAAGAGGAGGACGCCCACTGACTTGGCCCCACTTCGAACCTTCTCCAGCAAAATCCCGATGTGTCCTGCAGCCAGCAGCCCCCAAAAACCCGGAGGACCTGCCCTGCCTTCCCAAACCAAGACTTTGTCTCCAGTGAGCACATGGAATTACCCATAGACTCTGTCTCTGGCCAAATCCGCGGGTCTGCACCACTCTGCACCTGATGCCCACGGCCCGAGTTCGAGCATCCCAACACCACGGGCAGGTCTCCCCAGCGATCCTGACTTGAGATCTGGTGATCTCTGACCTGCCTCAAATCTCCAATCGACGCCTGCAGCCACTTTCTGGAGGAAAACCCTGACCGTGACCGGAGCTGGTAAGAAAAACCCGATTCCTAAAGACTCCCCTGCACCCAACATCCAACGGCCTTGGGTGGCCCTACCGATGGTGTCCCAGCATCCCAACTTATCTTTCCAACCAGTGGTCGCCTCCAGAAGATCTTCGTCCCCGCTCCTGCAGTGTTTGTGGCAACTGGAGAATCCCTATTGAAATCAACGGATACCCGACACCAAAACAGCACCCTGTCCCAGCTGCCCCTGCGCCGCTTCGGGTGCACTTTGGGTGCTAACACAGATCCACCTTTGCCCTGAGCCTAACACCAGGAGCTTTGCTCCCACAACCTTGTGGCCTGCTTGTGAGCAGCCACCAACCGGAGGCCCCCTATCCCTGTTGGATAACATTGGGCCTCAATACTCTGCACCCGGCCGCCCTATTGCCACTGAGGGTGCTTGAAGAGTGCATCCTTGACCCTGGGGGAACCCTGGTGCTAACCCCAGAAAACCAACTCCCATACCAAAGTACTTACAGTTAAGTCAATAACATTGTTTTCTCCCATATGACTGCATTGACTGTTTTCTTGTGAAAAATCTTCTAAGTGTGGAGTTGGTTTGTATAAAAACTTGAAAAACTGCAAATATACAAAAACTGTATTACTTACCTTTTGTCTACGAGATGTCCCAGTGCGATATCTGAGCATATCACACTGGTCTGCAAAAGTAACTTAAAAAGTAATGTAAGAAGTAACGTGCACAGTAATCTGTAAAGTAACTGAAAAGTAATTTCAAACTGTTGACTCACCTGTAACTCAACCAACTGCATTCGAACCTACATTCAACTATTATTCACTGTATAAAAACTTGCAAAGTATTATTTCACTTACCTGCACCAGCTTTGCTTGGTTCTAGAAATAAAATAACTAAATAATATTTTTATACAAACAAAATTGGTCTGAGTTCAGTCTTTGAGCGTATGACATTATTTCTTGCTTGAATCTGTACAATAAATGCCTAACACTACCCTAGGATAAAACCTTGCTGCTCGCCCACACCACCACAAATAGGGAATAAGGTATTATCTACTTTTACCTCTGGCTACCTTTGGGGTTCCACTGGACTATGTGCACACTATACCTCATTTTGGTACAGTCTACACAGAGCCAGCTTCCTACAATATCTTTTCAAACTGGACAGAGTGACTGTGGAGTGGCCCAGAGGGCCAACTCCATAATCAGGAGGGGCGGAAGGGCCCGGTGCATCCCCAGTGCCTAGGGTGGGGTTCTTAGTAGATTTGGGCTTCACCATCATGCCCACATTGGTATCAACCCCAAATGGATGCTCCAGCAGCTAGCTTCTAGACAGTGTATCATTGCCCCGACTCTCTGCCCGATTCGGGCCGCAGGTTTGCACAGTTTAATGCTGGAGCCGTGCGTGGTGTCCGCCAGGCCCCCTCAAATAAATCGAATGGTAAAGTTTGTGGAATGTTATAAAAAATGCAACAAAGTACTATAATCTGCTATCAAATAAAAGGCAAATTTAGTTGGGCAATAGCTAAAGGGTAACCAATGAAAAGTAGGGGATACAATATATTACAGCCCACGCACAAGCCGTAATATTTGGTATCTCCAAAGTAAGAGATGTTAGAAGACTCAAAGAAGGGTGCCAGATGGCAAAAAAATACTGTGCTCATCAAGGCAACATAACACCATGTTCAATTGAATCCTGGTAAGTTATAACCCTAGAAACCTAGGGATACCAAATATTATAGTCCGTATGGGCCATTGTATTTGGTATCCCTGAAAGGAATGGATGTGAAAGTTTGTGGAATTAAATCAAAAATGTGAAAGGAGACTGCAATCTGGTATCAATCCAAATGGCAACTCCAATTGGTCAAATGCTAAAAGGTAACCATCGAATAGTAGGGGATACAAGACATTACAGCAATGCATCAGCCGTAATATGTGGTATCCCCTTAGTAAATGATGTTGGAAAGCAAAAGGAAGGGTGCTATTTGGTATAGAAATACTGTGTTCCCACATGCAACATAAGGCAATGTCAAATTGTATAATAGTAACATCTAACCCAAGAAACACTGGGGATACCAAATATTATAGGCCGTATAGGCTATTATATTTGGTATCTCCTAAGGGTACCGGCTGCAAAATATTATGGAATGATTTACAAAATGTGAAAAGATACTGTAGTCTGCTATGTAATAAAAGGCAATTTCAACTGGTCAATTGCTAAAGCGTAACCAATGAAACATAGGGGAGACAAGATATTACAGCAATGTGTGAGCCATAATATTTGGTATCCCATAGTATATGATGTTGGAAAGCAAAAGGAAGGGTGCTATTTTGTAAAGAAATACTGTGCTTCCCCATCCAACATAAGGCGATGTCAAATTGAATAATGGTAACTTCCAACCCAAGAAACACTGGGGATACCAAATATTATAGGCCGAATAGGCTATTATATTTGATGTCTCCTAAGGGTACCGGATGCAAAATCTTGTGGAATGATTTACAAAATGTGAAAAGATACTGTAGTCTGCTATCTAATAAAAGGCAATTTCAACTGGTCAGTGGCTAAATGCTTACCCACGAAACATGGGATACGAGATATTACAGCAATGCATGAGCCATAATATTCGGTATCCCCCATAGTAAATGATGTTGGAAAGCAAAAGCAAGGGTGCTATTCTGTAAACAAATACTGTGCTTTCCCATCCAACATAAGGCGATGTCAAATTAAATCCTGGTAACTTCTAATCCAAGGGGAATACAAGATATTACTGCAATACGTGAATCATTTACAAAATGTGAAAATATACTGTAGTCTGCTATATAATAAAAGGGAATTAGAACTGGTCAATGGCTAAAGGGTAACTAATGAAACATAGGGGGATACGAGATATTACAGCAATGCGTGAGCCATAATATTTGGTATCCCCATAGTAAATGATGTTGGAAAGCAAAAGGAAGGATGCTATTTGGTATAGAAATACTGTGCTCTCCCATCCGACATAAGGCAATGTCAAATTGAATCCTGGTAACTCCTAACCCGAGAAACACTGGGGATACCACATATTATAGGCTGTGTAGGCTATTATATTTGGTATCTCCTAAGGTTACTGGATGCAAAATCTTGTGGAATCATTTACAAAACTGTGAAAAGATACTGTAGTCTGCTATATAATAAAAGGCAATTAGAACTGGTCAATGGCTAAAGGGTAACCAATGAAACATAGGGGATACGAGATATTACAGCAATGCATGAGCCATATATTTGGTATCCCCATAGTAAATGATGTTGGAAAGCAAAAGGAAGGGTGCTTTTTTGTATAGAAATGGTGTGCTGTCCCATCCAACATAAGGCAATGTCAAATTGAATAATGGTAACTTCTAACCCAAGAAACACTAGGGATACAAAATATTATAGGCCGTATAGGCTATTATATTTGCTATCCCCTAAGGGTACTGGATGTAAAATCTTGTGAAATGATGTATGAAATGTGGAAAGATATTGTAGTCTGCTATCAAATAAAAGGCAATTTCAACTGGTCAGTGACTAAAGGGTTACCCATGAAACATAGGGGATACGAGATATTACCGCAATGCGTGAGCCATAATATTTGGTATCCCCATAGTAAATGATGTTGGAAAACAAAAGGAAGGATGCTATTTGTATAGAAATACTGTGCTCTCCCATCTGCCATAAGGCAATGTCAAATTGAATCCTGGTAACCCCTAACCCGAGAAACACTGGGGATACCACATATTATAGGCTGTGTAGGCTATTGTATTTGGTATGTCCTAAGGGTACTGGACACAAAATCGTGTGGAATCATTTACAAAATGTGAAAAGATACTGTAGTCTGCTATGTAATAAAAGGCAATTAGAACTGGTCAATGGCTAAAGGGTAACCAATGAAACATAGGGGATATGGGATATTACAGCAATGCGTGAGTCATAATATTTGGTATCCCTATAGTAAATGATGTTGGAAAGCAAAAGGAAGGGTGCTATTTTGTATAGAAATAGTGACTTCCCCATCCAACATACGGCAATATCAAATTGAATAATGGTAACTTCTAACCCAAGAAACACTGGGGATACAAAATATTATAGGCCGTATAGGCTATTACATTTGGTATCCCCTAAGGGTACTGGATGTAAAATCTTGTGAAATGATGTATAAAATGTGGAAAGATACTGTAGTCTGCTATCAAATAAAAGGCAATTTTAACTGGTCAGTGACTAAAGGGTTACCCATGTACCATAGGGGATACGAGATATTACCGCAATGCGTGAGCCATAATATTTGGTATCGCCATAGTAAATGATGTTGGAAAGCAAAAGGAAGGGTGCTGTTTTGTATAGAAATACTGTGCTTCCCCATCCAACATAAGGCGATTTCTAATTGAATAATGGTAACTTCTACCCCAAGAAACACCGGGATACCAAATATTATAGACCGTATAGGCTATTATATTTGGTATCCCCTAAGGGTACTGGATGTAAAATCTTGTGGAATGATGTAAAAAAAATGTGAAAAGACCCTGTAGTCTGCTATGAAATACAGGGCAATTTCAAGTGGGCAAATGGTAACCCATAAAACGTATGTGAAACAAGATATTACAGCAATACATGAGATATAGTATTTGGTATCCCAGAGTAAATTATGTCGTAAAGCAAAAGGAATGGTGCTATTTGGCGTAGAAATACTGTGCTTATCCAGCCAACATAAGACCATGTCAAATTGAATACTGGTAAGTTCTAACTCGAGAAACACAGGGGATACCAAATATTGTAGGCCGTATAGGCTATTATATCTGGTATCCCCCAAGGGTACCAGATGCAAAATCTTGTGGAATGATTTACAAAAAAAGAAAAGATACTCTAGTTTGCTTTCAAATAAAAGTCAATTTCAACTGGTCAATGGCTAAAGGGTAACCCATAAAACATGGGGGATACAAGATATTACAGCAATGCATGAGCCATAATATTTGGTATCCCTATAGTAAATGATGTTGGAAAGCAAAAGGAAGGATGCTCTTTGGTATGGAATGTTAAAAATGGGATTTCTGGTTGGCTAAGGCTTGCGCCAAAGTCAGGCAGAAACCACCACTCTAGTCAGGGCAAGGAAGTTACACGCCAAAGATAACCCCTGCTCACCCCCTTGGTAGCTTGGCACGAGCAGTCAGGCTTATCTCTGAGGCGATGTGTAAAGCGTTTGCGCGCGCACCCAGCAACAACACCCAAGGCCCACCACAAAGGAAACTCCACACAAGGTATTCTATAAAAATAGCCTTTGTATTATACACAACACATTAGATAAAAACACACACTTTACAATGTGCCAACAGGCACGGGCAGAATTTACAAGGGATTATATATACAGGGGACAGGGCCACCTGGACCACTGTCAGGAATCAGCACTCTTAGAACTTAGCACATAAAATATATAAAATTACTGTAGCACAAAAATAATATGTATAGCACACAACCAGTACTTACTGGTATCAGGAAAGTACCACCTACGCAACCCTAACTACCTGAGGAAACTGTCACGCAGGGGACTGGAACCTCACTAGCACCACCTGTACTAGGAGAAAGCAAACAACCACCTAAGTATCACAATACCTGTAGGGGTAATAGGACGTTACACATGATGCATCACATTCAGGGGTGTAGGGAAGGAAAACACATGATGCATAAAAACACATTCAGAGGTGCAAGGAAAGGAACAATTGCGCAAGACTCATATGCCACCACCTGTGGCAGTCCCTAGGCCAACTGGCCTTGTCCAGGCTAGGACGCCCTGTGTTCAACAAAGTCAGGGGCAAGGCTGCGCAGGAGGCACAGTCCAAAACTCCGAGGGCCACAACCTAAACGATGCAGCTGCCCACTAAGTGCTGGGCAGCTGTAGAACGAAACTCAGGCACCGGCGTGCCTCTGGAGCCCTCTCTGGGCTCTGTCTATTCAAAATGCCCCTAGAGCCTTCGTGGCTCTGCACCAACAATGCCCCGCAACGTTGGAGCCTCACTGGGCTCGAGAAACAATGTGCCAACCGTTGGAGCCTCACTGGGCTCTATCGAAGTGCCCCCGGTCGTTGGAGTGCTACACGCACTCGAGAACATTCATGGCCCCGACGCTGGAGACCCACACGGGGGACTCGTGAGCCCCGCAGGCTCTTTTACCCACGTCGCGGCCCTGGAGTCCCTCTGGACTCTACCGAAATATTGCCCCCAAGGTTGGAGTCCCTCTGGACTCTGGAACACGTGGGGGCGACCCACTGCCTTCCGGGGCCGCCCTAGTATGAAGCCACTATGTCCGGCAACGTTGGAGCCTTCACAGGGCTCTGACACTGCCCCCGCACCCCCAACACATGCGCGGAGTCCCCCAGCCCTTCTAAACACTCACCGGGCTGCTTCAGGGGACTCCCGCGTCGTCTGCTCTCTCTCGGTCCCGGCGGACTCCGGGGCTGCTTCTCTACGCGGAGGGGGCAGGCACCGACAATGTGCCTCGCGCCCCCCTCCGCACCAGCTCCTGCCGCCGCGCTCCTTTCCTCAGTCCAGTGCGGGGTGGGCTCCCGCCTGGATCGTCACTGTCGAGGTCTGGACCAGCTGCGACGCTTCCGTAGGAGGCGGGGTAGGCTCCCGCCCTCCTTCTATCAGTTCCGGGTGTCCCGGAGGCCCGCCCTCAGCCCGCCTGACTTCCGGTCCGGGCTGCAGCGGTGATTCTCGTCCGTCTGAGGGGTAGGCTCCCTCGCAAGCAAAACGAATAAGCGGGGTGGGCACCCGCCAACTAAATCAAAGCGCACACAGCGCTATAAAGTCAGACAGCGCACACAGCGCTATAAAGCTCATAAAGGCGCTCCCAGGCGCTTAGAAATAGCAAGTCCAGGAAAACAGCGCTCTAAGCCCATAAAAGCGCTCCCAGGCGCTGCAAGTCAAAAAGGTCCAGCAGAAAGTCCTCCAAGAACAGGGGGGCAAAGGCTGGGCCCAGAGCCAGCACACAGGGCCCTCCAGCAGGGAGGCGGTCCCCAGTGGCGGTCTCTCCTGGCGCCCAGCAGCAGCAGGCCCCCTCCAGATGATCCTGCAAGAGAACACCCTGTAAGGGGACACAGCCCCTTTTTATACAGTAAAAGTCTTTGTCTGAAGGTGCAGGGAAGGGGCGAACCAGTTACATCTGGTTCCTGAGCACTTTGTTTTGCTCAGCCCCTCTCCCTATTCACTGGCAGGGCTAGGGTCATCAGACGCACCACAGGGGCCGGAGCCAGCAGTGTGTGGGGAAAGCCCTGTCCTATTCAGGACCCAGGTATACTCCTCCCCAGCCATCTGTATGCTAACCTCCCATTCACCACTGGGTGACTCCTCCTGACTCTGGGGATTTCCCTAGTCCGTCACATGACCTCCACCAGCCAATCGCCAGACAAGCCACACATTTCATACTGCACACTGAAGTGCCCACTTCTAGAAGTGGCACTTCCACACTAGGTACATGCACGCCGCACACATCATCGCACAGCATTCAGCCACACGAGTCCGCACATACCAAACTCGGGCCTGCACACCCCACGCATCAGGAACTACCAGGACACATACATTCCCCCATGCATTCCTATGGGAGGGCAGGTCAACCTCACAACACGCACGCACTTTACCCTGGGACACAGCGGTAAAGTGCGCAGAAACCAAAAATCATTACACCAAGTCACCAATAAAAAGCAAAAAGTCTCGGGGGTGAACCTGCCAGAAGGGCCAAGTCCAACACAACCCCCTTCCAGCCAAAAGGCAGGGTAGACCAATCACCACCGTGATGGTCTTCCCTGCTTGGGGCGATAAAACACGGACGCAGGCCCGCAACGGCAGGGACACTCTCCGGTTTTACGCCACTCTGAACTCGCATGGTTTCCTCTGAAAAAACTCGGCGGACCAGCTGGGCTACCCCCCTGGTACTCCTCAGCTGTCCGTGGCCAGGACCAGGCCCTAGCCCATCTAGGCGCCACTGGTCCTTGCCTAACCACAGAGTGGGGGGTAGTAACCCCTGGCACATAGTGACCATTTTCCACTCTACCCCTCATCAGGGCAGTTCTAAACTGCCACTGATCCTCCAGCATAGGGTCCGTACCCTCAGGCTGACCAAAAGTCACGGGTGAGGCTCTCCTCCCCCTACCTCTTCTCCTAGGGTTCCGCCCTCTCTTCCTCTGAGAGGCGACCCCGTAACATAACTCACCAACCAGCTCAGGACCCTTCCCTGAGAACTGGTCTCCCAACCTAGGGTTTAACCCCTCAGGTTGCACCGGGGTCAGAGGTGGGCTCTCCCACCCTCTGCACCCCCTTCCAGAGTCCTGCTCCCTACCAACTGGGGCGGTACCTCTGGAAGAAGAACCGGTCAGGACACTTGTTACAGTAGTCCTACCCTTCAGGTCAGGCTGATCCTGAACCTGGCCTCCCAACCTCTGGTCTAGAACCTTTGGCGGGATAATTGCTTGGCACTCCAGGACTTCTGGGGACTTACACACCATCCCCCCCGAGAGTGACATATTCCTCATATGTTACGTGACAGTCTGCCTGGCGCAGATCTCCCGTCCCCTGTCCACCTGACAGTGCGCGAAGATCCCCCAGGACAGACGTGTGGTCACCATGGTCACCTCTAGGAGACTCAGCCCTCCCGGCTGGTCCCTGACCCACTGGCTCCTCCACCGGGTAACACAGCCCCATGCCACTCCTCTCGCTGGACTTCTGTACCCTCCCTACTGGAGCGGTACTGCCTGACACCAGAACCACTGGAGCTCTATTTACAGAGACTCCAGGTTCACCATACACTAGGCGATCCTCCTCAAGTGGCCTAACAGGACAGCCTAGGCCCCCAACCTGGTGTTCCCTGAAGGAACCATCCAGGCCCTGAGACTGGGTTTCGGGCCTCTCGGGACTCAAAGTCACCCACTCACTCCTACTCCACTGAGATAGGCCGTGAGTCCCTACACCCCTCTCACTACTCTGGGACCTAGCTGGGCTACTCTGAGCCTCTTCCCCAATACTGGACGGGAAGATACCTGAGCCACTACTATTGGACGTACTCTCCCATGCTTCATCAGAACCTTGGGCACTTTCCCAACGGTCCGCTTCTACTACCAATGGCCATATATCAGAAAACCCACACTCCAACAGGTGTTGGCGCAACTCCGGCACACAACAGCTGAGCAGGTGCTCTTTTAGAATCAGATCAAACATTTCGGAATAATCAGGTTCCGTGTTAACCGTCACCCAATTAGTCAGTGCCTCCTCACATTCTTCTGAAAAATCATCCCAAGTCTGGTGAGACAGTTTCCTACTGCTCCTAAACTTTAACCTGTACTCCTCCTCTCTGGAACAAGGTACCATACTTGGGGAACTGGGAATGGGACGTCCTGCACTGGACTCTATCTCGCTGCCACCACTGGACTCTACCCTCCCTGGGGAATCCAGACAACTACAACTGCGCCCCGGGGACAACTTACCCTCCAGAGCTAATTTCTGCCTGGCGAAGGCCCTCTCAGCCTCCGCCATCCTCTCCTGCGCTAAGACCCTCTCGGCCTCCAGCTTGGCATGCTCTAACCTGAGCTTCTCCATGGCCAGCTGATGCTCCCTTTCTTCCCTCCTATCCACCCACTCCTCTGGGGACAGGGAAAGGGATTGGGTGCTGCTCCTGACACTGGACCCAGCAAGGGACTCCCTATCTATGGGGTCTTCACTGTCTACTGGCGTCCCTGTCAGGTAAAATTCTTCCTCCTCTTCAGATTCCTCAGGGCTCCCCTCAGACCCACCACCCTCTTGGCGTGCGGCCCGGGCCCTATCTCCCTCACTGCGCTCACGTTCCCATTCATCCTTCTGCCAATGGATCAAGTTTTCCCTGAGTTTTGACTGGGAGTCTGACACACTCACTGCTATGTCTCTCTCCTCACAAAACTCAACCAACTCCCCCATACTGTATCTAAACAGACCACAGAAATTAAAAGCAGACTCCATATTGGCAGGACGCTCAGGGACACGTGCAACACAAGGGACCTAGGTATCTGAGCTGAACAGCAGTACACAATTCACAAAGGTTTCAGCAAGCTCTCTATCCCAGAGAACTCACACTCACTTGCCTCGTGCCACACACCACTCATCCACACACAACCCTCCCCTCGGACTGGTAAGGCAGTTTCTACCACCCCTGATTCCTCAACCTGACCACAAGTGACACAGGTACCAACTCTGGGCGCAGGGCGGGGAACAAATGTACAGGACACTATTATGCTGCCACCACTGGATCCCACCCTACTGGTGAATCCAGAAACACATTTCCACAGAAATGACAAAAACAAACTTAGAACAATAATCCCTATACCATGTGATTATCTAAATGCAGAGTTTTGTGGTGCAGCCAGTCGCCGCTGCGGTACAGCGCAAACGCAAGTCCAAATCCCACCGCTGATCACCAATGTTAGAAATGGGATTTCTGGTTGGCTAAGGCTTGCGCCAAAGTCAGGCAGAAACCACCACTCTAGTCAGGGCAAGGAAGTTACACGCCAAAGATAACCCCTGTTCACCCCCTTGGTAGCTTGGCACGAGCAGTCAGGCTTATCTCTGAGGCGATGTGTAAAGCGTTTGCGCGCGCACCCAGCAACAACACCCAAGGCCCACCACAAAGGAAACTCCACACAAGGTATTCTATAAAAATAGCCTTTGTATTATACACAACACATTAGATAAAAACACACACTTTACAATGTGCCAACAGGCACGGGCAGAATTTACAAGGGATTATATATACAGGGGACAGGGCCACCTGGACCACTGTCAGGAATCAGCACTCTTAGAACTTAGCACATAAAATATATAAAATTACTGTAGCACAAAAATAATATGTATAGCACACAACCAGTACTTACTGGTATCAGGAAAGTACCACCTACGCAACCCTAACTACCTGAGGAAACTGTCACGCAGGGGACTGGAACCTCACTAGCACCACCTGTACTAGGAGAAAGCAAACAACCACCTAAGTATCACAATACCTGTAGGGGTAATAGGACGTTACACATGATGCATCACATTCAGGGGTGTAGGGAAGGAAAACACATGATGCATAAAAACACATTCAGAGGTGCAAGGAAAGGAACAATTGCGCAAGACTCATATGCCACCACCTGTGGCAGTCCCTAGGCCAACTGGCCTTGTCCAGGCTAGGACGCCCTGTGTTCAACAAAGTCAGGGGCAAGGCTGCGCAGGAGGCACAGTCCAAAACTCCGAGGGCCACAACCTAAACGATGCAGCTGCCCACTAAGTGCTGGGCAGCTGTAGAACGAAACTCAGGCACCGGCGTGCCTCTGGAGCCCTCTCTGGGCTCTGTCTATTCAAAATGCCCCTAGAGCCTTCGTGGCTCTGCACCAACAATGCCCCGCAACGTTGGAGCCTCACTGGGCTTGAGAAACAATGTGCCAACCATTGGAGCCTCACTGGGCTCTATCGAAGTGCCCCCGGTCGTTGGAGTGCTACACGCACTCGAGAACATTCATGGTCCCGACGCTGGAGACCCACACGGGGGACTCGTGAGCCCCGCAGGCTCTTCTACCCACGTGGCAGCCCTGGAGTCCCTCTGGACTCTAACGAAATATTGCCCCCAACGTTGGAGTCACTCTGGAACACGTGGGGGCGACCCACTGCCTTCCGGGGCCGCCCTAGTATGCAGCCACTATGTCCGGCAACGTTGGAGCCTTCACGGGGCTCTGACACTGCCCCCGCACCCACAACACATGCGCGGAGTCCCCCAGCCCTTCTAAACACTCACCGGGCTGCTTCAGGGGACTCCCGCGTCGTCTGCTCTCTCTCGGTCCCGGCGGACTCCGGGGCTGCTTCTCTACGCGGAGGGGGCAGGCACCGACAATGTGCCTCGCGCCCCACTCCGCACCAGCTCCTGCCGCCGCGCTCCTTTCCTCAGTCCAGTGCGGGGTGGGCTCCCGCCTGGATCGTCACTGTCGAGGTCTGGACCAGCCGCGACACTTCCGTAGGAGGCGGGGTAGGCTCCCGCCCTCCTTCTATCAGTTCCGGGTGTCCCGGAGGCCCGCCCTCAGCCCGCCTGACTTCCGGTCCGGGCTGCAGCGGTGATTCTCGTCCGTCTGAGGGGTAGGCTCCCTCGCAAGCAAAACGAATAAGCGGGGTGGGCACCCGCCAACGAAATCAAAGCGCACACAGCGCTATAAAGTCAGACAGCGCACACAGCGCTATAAAGCTCATAAAGGCGCACCCAGGCGCTTAGAAATAGCAAGTCCAGGAAAACAGCGCTCTAAGCCCATAATAGCGCTCTCAGGCGCTGCAAGTCAAAAAGGTCCAGCAGAAAGTCCTCCAAGAACAGGGGGGCAAAGGCTGGGCCCAGAGCCAGCACACAGGGCCCTCCAGCAGGGAGGCGGTCCCCTGTGGCGGTCTCTCCTGGCGCCAAGCAGCAGCAGGCCCCCTCCAGATGATCCTGCAAGAGAACACCCTGTAAGGGGACACAGCCCCTTTTTATACAGTAAAAGTCTTTGTCTGAAGGTGCAGGGAAGGGGCGAACCAGTTACATCTGGTTCCTGAGCACTTTGTTTTGCTCAGCCCCTCTCCCTATTCACTGGCAGGGCTAGGGTCATCAGACGCACCACAGGGGCCGGAGCCAGCAGTGTGTGGGGAAAGCCCTGTCCTATTCAGGACCCAGGTATACTCCTCCCCAGCCATCAGTATGCTAACCTCCCATTCACCACTGGGTGACCCCTCCTGACTCTGGGGATTTCCCTAGTCCGTCACATGACCTCCACCAGCCAATCGCCAGACAAGCCACACATTTCATACTGCACACTGAAGTGCCCACTTCTAGAAGTGGCACTTCCACACTAGGTACATGCACGCCGCACACATCATCGCGCAGCATTCAACCACACGAGTCCGCACATACCAAACTCGGGCCTGCACATCCCACGCATCAGGAACTACCAGGACACATACATTCCCCCATGCATTCCTATGGGAGGGCAGGTCAACCTCACAACACGCACGCACTTTACCCTGGGACACAGCGGTAAAGTGCGCAGAAACCAAAAATCATTACACCAAGTCACCAATAAAAAGCAAAAAGTCTCGGGGGTGAACCTGCCAGAAGGGCCAAGTCCAACATGGAAATACTGTGCTCTCCCAGCCAACTTAAGGCGATGTTAAATTGAATCCTGGTAACTTCTAACCCAAGAAACACTGGGGATACCAAATATTATAGGCTGTGTATGCTATTATATTTGGTATCTCCTGAGGGTACCGGATGCAAAATCTTGTGGAATGATTTACAAAATGTCAAAAGATACTGTAGTCTGCTATGTAATAAAAGGCAATTAGAACTGGTCAATGGCTAAAGGGTAACCAATGAAACATAGGGGATACTAGATATTACAGCAATGTGTGAGCCATAATATTTGGTATCCCCTTAGTAAACGATGATGGGAAGCAAAAGGAAGGGTGATATTCAGCATAGAAACACTGTGCTCACCCATCCAACATAAGACCATGTCAAATTGAATACTGGTAAGTTCTAACTCGAGAAACACAGGGGTTACCAAATATTATAGGCGGAATAGGCCATGATATGTGGTATCCCCTAAGGGAACCAGATGTAAAATCTTGTGGAATGATGTAAAACATGTGCAAAGTTACTGTAGTCTGCTATCAAATAAAAGACAACTTCAAGTGGCCAATGGCTAATGGGTAACCCCTGTAACGTAGGGGATTTGCGATATTACAGCAATGCTTGAACCATAATATTTGTTATCCCAATAGTAAACAATATTGGAAAGCAAAAGGAAGGCCACTATTTGGCATACAAGTACTGTGCTCACTCATCCAACATAAGACTATGTTAAATTGAATCCTGGTAAGTTCTAACCCAAGAAACACAGGGGATACCAAATACTATACCTGGTACTGGCCATTATATATGGTATCCCCTAAGGGAACCGGACGTACAATCTTGTGGAATGTTGACATTTTTTTAAAGGTTACTGTAGTTTGCTATCAAGTGAAAGGCAACTTCAAGTGATCAATGGCTAAAGGGCAACCCATGAAATGTAGGGGATACGTGATATTACACCAAGGCGTGAGCCAAAATAGTTGGTATCACGATAGTAAACGGTGTTGGAAAGCAAAAGGAAGTTCGCTATTTGGCAAGGAAATACTGTGCTCACCCATCCAACATAAGACCATATCAATTTGAATACTGGTAATGTAACACCAGAAACACAGGGGATACCAGATATTATAGCCGGTACAGGCCATAATATATGGTATCCCCTAAGGGAACTGGATGTAAACACTTGTGGGATTCACATAAGAAATCTGAAATGAAACTGTAATCTGCTATACAATAAAAGGCAACTTCAACTGGTGAACGGCTAAAGAGTAACCAATGAAACATAGGGGATACGAGATATTGCAGCAATACGTGAGCCATAATATATGTTATCCCCATTGTAAGCGATGTTGGAAAGCAAATGGAAGGGTTATAATCAGCATAGAAATACTGCGCTGACCCATCCAACATAAGACCATGTCAAATTGAATACTGGTAAGTTCTAACCCCAGAAACAGAGGGGTAACCAAATATTATAGCCTGTATTGGCCATTATATATGGTATCCCCTGAGGGAACCGGACGTACAATCTTGTCGAATGATGTAAAAAATGTGAAAGGTTACTGTACTCTGCTATCAAGTAAAACGCAACTTCAAGTGTTCACTGGCTAAAGGGTAACCTATGAACCATAGGGGATACGAGATATTACAGCAATGCGTGAGCCATAATATTTGGTATCCCCATTGTAAGCGATGTTGGAAAGCAAAAGGAAGGGTGCTATTTGCTGTGGGAATACTGTGTTAATCCATGCAACATAAAACTATGTGAAATTGAATTCTGGTTAAGTTCTAACCCCAGAAACACAGGGGATACCAGATATTATAGCCGGTATAGGCCATTAAATGGGGTACCCCTTAAGGGCACTGGCTGGAAAATATTGTGGGATTGATGTACAAAATCTGAAAATATACTGTAATCTGCCATATAATAAAAGGTAACTTCAACTGGTGAATGGCTAAAGGGTAACATATGAAACATAGGGTATACGAGATATTACAGCAATGCGTGAGCCATAATATTTGGTATCCCCATAGTAAACGATGTTGGAAAACAAAAGGAAGGGTTATAAACCGCATAGAAATACTGCGCTTACCCATCCAACATAAGACCATGTCTAATTGAATCCTGGTAAATTCTAAACCAAAAAACACCGGGGATACCGGATATTACAGCCAGTTTAGGCCATTATATTTGGTATCCCTTAAGGGAACCGGATGTAAAATCTCGTTGAATGATGCACAAAATGTGAAAAGTTACTGTAGTCTGCTATCAAATAAAAGGCAACTTCAAGTGGTCAATGGCTAAAGGGTAACCCATGAAACGTAGGGGATACGAGATATGACAGCAATGCGTGAGCGATAATATTTGCTATCCCCATTGTAAGCGATGTTGGAAAGCAAAAGGAAGGGTGCTATTTGCAGTGGGAATACTGTGCTAATCCATCCAACATAAGACTATGTGAAATTGAATACTGGTAAATTCGAACCCCAGAAATAGAGGGGATACCAGATATTATAGCCGGTATAGGCTATTATATGGGGTATCTCTTAAGGGTACCGGCTGTAAAATTTAGTAGATTGATATACAAAATCTGAAAAGCAACTGTAATCTGCTATATAATAAAAGGTAACTGGAACTGGTGAATGTCTAAAGGGTAACCAATGAAACATAGGGGATACGAGATATTACAGCAATGTGTGAGCCATAATATTTGGTATCTCCATAGTAAACGATGTTGGAAAACAAAAGGAAGGGTTATAAACCGCATAGAAATACTGCGCTTACCCATCCAACATAAGAGCATGTCAAATTGTATCCTGGTAAGTTCTAACCCAAGAGACACAGGGGATACCAAGTATTATAGGCGGTATAAGCCATTATATATGGTATTCCCTAAGGGAACCGGATGTACAATCTTGTGGAATGATGTAAAAAATATGAAAAGATACTGTCGTCTGCTATCAAATAAAAGACAAATTCAAGTGGCCAATGGCTAAAGGGAACACCATGAAACGCGGGGATACGAGATATTACAGCAATACGTGAGCCATAATATTTGGTATCCCCATAGTAAACCATGTTGTAAAGCAAAAGGAAGGCCGCTATTTGGCACAGAAGTACTGTGTTCACCCATCCAGCATAAGACCATGTCAATTTGAATACTGGTAATGTCTAACCCCAGAAACACAAGGGATACCAGATATTATAGCAGGTATAGGCCATTATATATGGTATCCCTTAAGGGAACCGGACGTACAATCTTGTAGATTAATGTAAAAAATGTGAAAAGTTACTGTAGTCTGCTATCAAGTAAAAGACGGCTTTAAGTGGTCAATTGCTAAAGGGTAACCAATGTAACTTAGGGAATTGAAGATATTACAGCAATGCGTGAGCCATAATATTTAGTATCCCCTAAGGGAACCGGATGTAAAATCTTGTGGAGTGACGTAAAGCATCTGAAAAGATATTGTAGCCTGCTATCAAATAAAAGACAACTTCAGGTGGGCAATCTCTAAAGCGTAACCCATGAAACATAGGGGATACGAGATATTACAGCAATGCAAGAGTCATAATATTTGGTATACCCATACTAAACGATGTTGGAAAGCAAAAAGAAAGGGTGCTATTTGGCATAGAAATACTGCTCTCACCCATCCAACATAAGACCATGTCTAATTGAATGCTAGTAAGTTCTAAACCAAGAAACACCTGGGATACCAGATATTATAGTCGTTATAGGCCATTATATTTGGTATCCCTTAAACAAACTGGTTTTAAAATCTCGTGGAATGATGTATAAAATGTGAAAAGTTACTGTAGTCTGCTATCAAACAAAAGGCAACTTCAAGTGGTCAATGGCTAAAGGGTAACCGATGAAACGTAGGGGATACAAGATATTACAGCAATGAGTGAGCCATAACATTTGGTATCCCCATTGTAAACGATGATGGAAAGCAAAAGGAAGGTTGATATTTGCCATAGAAATACTGTGCTCGTCCATCCAACATAAGAGCATGTCAAATTGAATACTGGTAAGTTCTAACCCCAGAAATACAGGGGATATCTGATATTATAGCCGGTATAAGCCATTATACCTGGTATCCCCTAAGGGAACCAGAAGTAAATCTTGAGGAATGGTGTAAAAAATGTGGAAAGTTACTGTACTATGCTATCAAGTAAAACACAATTTCAAGTGGTCAATGGCTAAAGGATAACCCATAAAATGAAGGGGATACAAGATATTACGGCAATGGTGGAGCCATAATATTTGGTATCCCCATTGTAAACGATGTTGGAAAGCAAAAAGAAGGGTGCCATTTGCCGTGGGAATACTGTGCTAATCCATCCAACATAAGACTATCTGAAATTGAATACTAGTAAGTTCTAACCCCAGAAACAAAGGGGATCCCAGATATTATAGCCGGTATAGGCCATTATATGGGGTATCCCTTAAGGGTACCGGCTGTAAAATCTAGTGCGATTGTTTGCAAAATCTGAAAAGATACTGTAATCGGCTATATAATAAAAGGTAACTTAAACTGGTGAATGGCTAAAGGGTAACCTATGAAACTTAGGGGATACGAGATATTGCAGCAATGCGTGAGACATAATATTTGGTATCCTCATTGTAAGCAATGTTGGAAAGCGAAAGGAAGCGTGCTATTTGCCATGGGAATACTGTGCTAATCCATCCAACATAAGACTATGTTAAATGGAACACTAGTAAGTCCAAACCCCAGAAACACCGGGGATACCAGATATTATAGCCGGTATAGGCCATTATATGGGGTATCCCCTGAGGGTACCGGATGTAAAATCTTGTGGGATTGATGTACAAAATCTGAAACAATACTATAATCTGCTATATAATAGATGGTAACTTGAACTGGTGAATGGCTAAAGGGTAATCTATGAAACATAGGAGAAATTAGATATTACAGCAATGTGTGAGCCATAATATTTGGTATCCCCATAGTAAACAATGTTGGAAAACAAAAGGAAGGGTTATAAACTGCATAGAAATACTGCGCTTACCCATCCAACATAAGACCATGTCAAATTGAATCCTGGTAAGTTCTAACTCAAGAGACACAGGGGATCCCAAATATTATAGGCGGTATAAGCCATTATATATGGTATCACCTAAGGGAACTGGATGTGCAATCTTGTGGAATGATGTAAAAAATGTGTAAAGATACTGTAGTCTGCCATGACATTAAAGACAACTTCAAGTGGCCAATGGCTAAAGGGTACACCATGAAACGTGAGGGATACGAGATATTACAGCAATGCGTGAGCCATAATATTTAGTATCACCTAAGGAAACCAGATGTAAAATCTTGTGGAATGATGTAAAAAATCTGAAAATATACGATAGCCTGCTATCAAATAAAAGACAACTTCAAGTGGCCAATGGCTAAAGGGAAATCCCTGAAACGTGGGGGATATGAGATATTACAGCAATGCTTGAGCCATAATATTTGGTATCCCCTAAGGGAACCGGATCTAAAATCTTGTGGAATGATGTAAAAAATCTGAAAAGATACTGGTTTCTGCTATCAAATAAAAGACAACTTCAAGTGGCCAATGGCTAAAGCGCAAGTCATGAAACATAGGGAATAAGAGATATTACAGCAATGTGTGAGCCATAATAGTCAGTATCCCCATAGTAAACGATGTTGGAAAGCAAAAGGAAGGTCGCTATTTGGCATAGAAATACTGTGCTCACCAATCCAACATAAAACCATGTCAAATTGAATCCTGGTGAGTTCTAACCCAAGAAACACAGGAGATACCAAATATTATAGCCGGTATAGGCCATTACATATGGTATCCCCTAAGGGAATTGGACGTACAATCTTCTGGAATGATGTTAAAAATGTGAAATGATACTGTGATTTACTATCAAACGAAAGACAACTTCAAGTGGTCAATGACAAAAGGCTAACCCATAAAACATAGGGGATATGAGATATCACAGCAAAGCGTGAGCCATAATATTTCGTATCCGTATAGAAAACGATGTTGGAAAGCAAACGGAAGGTCGCTATTTGGCATAGAAGTACTGTGCTCACCCATCCAACTTAATACCATGTCTAACTTAATCCTGGTAAATTCTAAACCAAGAATCACCGGGGATACCACATATTATAGCCGGTATAGGCCATTATATTTGGTATCCCTTAAAGGAACCGAATGTAAAATCTGGTGGAATGATGAAAGGTTACTGCAGTCTGCTATCAAATAAAAGGCAGCTTTAAGTGGTCAATGGCTAAAGGGTAACCCATGAAACATAGGGGATACAAGATATCACAGCAATGTGTGAGCCAAAATATTTAGTATCCCCTAAGGGAACCGGATGTAAAATCTTGTGGGATTGATGCAAAAAATCTGAAAAGATACTGTAATCTGCTATAAAATAAAAGGTAGTACAAACAAAGTACTGCCATTAAGGCCGGGTGTCTATAGCGCTGCGTGGTCTGAGAGGTGCTGACAGCCCCACTTCACTCTATGTCTGCAGGGGAGCACACAATGTGCAGTAACACAAAAACATCATTTTGCCCACCACTTGCTGGGTCACTGGCCAATCATCCAATCACTGACTTTGTGGAATTTAGTTAACTGTCACTGACGGTGCCGTGCAGGTGGCGCCAGTTTTTGGAATACAACAGAGAAAGTCGCCGCCCCCTGGATTCATCATCAGTCTTAGTCTAAGCAAGGGGCGTGCACTGCAGGGTGGTCTCAGGGTGATTACTACTCTCCAGAGAGGATGTAATTGTAAGAGTCTGTTTCACAGACTTTGCCATGGCATGTCACATGGCTTGGTTCCTGAGGCTCAGCTTTATTTTGCACTGCAGCCAGAGCCTGAGGTTGCCCTATGCTGTGTGATGACAATTTGTGTTCATTATTGGTAGTGAAGAAACTCAGCCTTGAAGGTGGCACTGTATAATGCAGGCTCACTGGCAGCACAGTTTGCACAGCACTGCCAGCAGGCAGGCCGCTGGTCCCGCTTTTGCAATGGTCTGATCCTATTTGCAGTTTCTTATGCCTAGTAGTGCAGCTGAGATAGGAGGCGCTATAAATGCATGACTAAGCATTTTAGTGTGGTGATGAGGACTTCCATGCTAAACTGCATTTGTCTAACCTTTGATGCATGATACTTGGCAGAGCTGTACCTCCAGCCTGAAAAAAACAAAAAAGTGCTTTAATTTCCACATTCTTCATTGTCCATATTGCCCCCAACACCAATTCCTTCCCTCCCTCCTTGTATCCCCTGCCTTCCCTCCTACCCCGCCAGTAATTTAAAAATAGGGTTACGACTGTATCATATCTCCTTTTTAGGTCAAGCCTAGAGTCAGAGTGCATGCAGTATCAGTTATATGTTTTGTAAACAGTTTTGTAAATTGTTCATTGTATATAATCTGAAATGTTTTATTTCTCCATTTTCCTATTCTGCTTTTTCCTATTGCATTGCCTTTTTTCTATCCCTCACACTTTAATATTCCTCCCATATTGATGGGTTTTATCCTTTTAGGTTTTTTAATCTCTGCCATTGTTTCCCTCAGCTCTGCTATGTACCACGCATCAGGTGTTAGACTAATGCATTTTAGTGTGGTGGTACGCATCGCTGCACTGAAATGGAAAGTCATGTATTTGTAGTGCCTCAGTATCAATCCAGAGTGCTATTACTGCTCTGTTAGAAACTAAAAATCCAGGTTGCAGCGCACGGTTTGCTCTGCTCGCGCAGACTTGGGGCGGCTGGCTTAGCTCGTGTCTGGGCTGGCTTAGGAAGGCTGAGAGCAGAGGCTACAATGTAACAAGGTTTATTCACTTCCCCTGGACACCGGCAATCCATTCAGGTTAACCGTGTGACTCACTGTGAGACTCGTCACATGATGGCACCTCACAGTCAGTGTTAAAATTATGGCCAAGAGCTTCTATCAAGAGACTCGCTCTCTTTATATCTTGGCGAGCCGGCACGGTGCGAGCGGAAAACGCGACAGTAATGGAATAATGTGACAGTCTTTTGACACCGCGGCCAGTCCCATCCCAGTCCAGACAGCCGCAGGATTGGCAGTGTCTGACAGGCAGCACTGAGCTCATCTCAGAATGCATGCTGTGGTGCAGTCAGCAAGGAGTCGTCAACTCGACTCTTGGAGGAGCGCGACTGCAGCCGACTCCGAAGACAGCAGCACCCAGGAGCGAGAGAGTGTGCCTACACCGGCAGCAGGTAAGGGAACCTGCGCCCCCACCTTGAAACTTAATCTCGCTCCACGTGGGCCAGTACTAGCTTCCCCAGTCGGTTTGGTCTTGAATTCCCACAAAGCAGGCCAGAAAAACAAGTTAGGGATTATACTCACACACTCAGCAGGTAATGGGCACCACAGGGATGAAGGGGTCTGCACTTAGCACCTAACCCTGAAAATGGCATGCTGCCATACCGGCGCTTCACAGAAGATAAACAGCAGTTATCTGCAGCGCCACAAGAAGTAAGGGATCCTGCATGGGACACCTGCCTACACCGAGAAGCTTTCGCCCACACCCTCAAAAAACACCAGAGAAACCCATACACTCTCCCACTCTCCACCCAGCATCCCCGCTTCCATACTTCCCTTCCACATAGGACTGCCCGGGCACACCCCATGCACACAAGACTGCCGCAGGTGAGTAGGCCTACACATAAACAAGCTGAAAGCTGAGCCCTAGGGAGCAATGACCAGGATGGATCCAGCCTCCCTAGAGCCTCAGTCTGTTGGCGCCTGCCTAGCGGATTGAGTCCGGCCCCTAGCATCGACAACTTGATGCCTGGTTATGGTAATGAGGGGCAGCGGTAATGGTGCTGGTCCAACTTTCAGCATGGCCAGCAGCTGTGTCACTCACAAGCCTGGTATTTTCAATAGCTCTGGTACAGCTGCAGCCTGCTGGTGTGATCTGGTGCTGCGGGGTGGGGCAGGTAGTGGCATGCCAACCGGGCTGACACCGCTCAGCTGGACTTCTCAGTTATCATTTTTATTCGGATTGATTAAACCGTACTGTCTGTGAAACAAACAGCATTCTGGCTGGCTGTAGGGTGTGCGCCTCACTCTCCTGAGCCTTCTCAATGCCCGTGCTGCTGTCTGGGGCGGCTCGCGAGTACTAGGTCAGTGCCCTTCCAGAGCTGGTGCTTTGCAGTAATTTTAAGAACTTCTTAGAGTTTGTCTTTGGTGAAATGGGTGTAATTTCTGATATTTATATGCTTCCCTCATCTTTATTACTTGACTTTGCTTGCAAGAAAGAGTCACTCATAGTTGTTGAAATGTCACTCATAACTACACTGAATTTATGAGAAATGTCACACATAGCAATCTAAAACCTTGGCAGCTACGTTCCCTGCTCTGTCATTCTCTCTCCTCATGTCTTAATTTACAATGTGATTCCATCTCAAAAATAAAAATGCCATTATTTCACTCCGACTCCGTGCATATGTTTAATTTTCATTTATTTCACGTTTCCTTCTTTGTACTACTTGCGTTTTGTTTAAAAAATAAAAATTCCATTCTTTCACTCTGACTCCGTTCGTGCATATATTTAATTTTCATTAATTTCACCTTTCTTTCTTTCTTTGCACTTATTTCTTTAATTTTCATTTATTTCATGGCTTCCTTCTTTGTACTACTTGCCACTTGCTTAAAAAAAAAATCCATTCTTTCACTGTGACTCCGTGCGTGCATATATTTAATTTTCATTCCTTTCTTTCTTTCTTTGCACTTGTTGCGATTTGCTTGGAAAATAAGCATTCCATTCTTTCCCTTCGACTCTGTGTATGCATTTAATGTTCATTTATTTAACCTTTCGATTTGCTTCCTGTCTCTTGTGCAGCAGGGGCTCCAGTATTCAGAGAAACGTCAGATAATTTATAGCGTGAGCCTGTCTGGTATCCCATGAAATCGTGTATCCCCGCGCTCAGCCCGAGCAGAGATCGATTGCTTCTGTATGATCCTGCCCGGGCTGAGTTAATTCTCCGAACACAGCCGAAGTGCAGGGGATACACGATACCAAGGGGATACCAGATATTATACAACAGTGTTGTATAATATCTGGTATCCCCTTGGTATCGTGTATCCCCTGCACTTCGGCTGTGTTCGGAGAATTAACTCAGCACGATACCAAGGGGATACCAGATATTATACAACACCGGCACCATTCGGTAAGAAAAAAACCAAAAAAAACCCCGCAGTCTCACTCTCCACTCGCATGAAGTCAGGAACCGCTACAGAAGTAAGGGATTTAGACACCGGGAGTAGGAGGGTGAGGGGGGGGGGGGAAGAATTTACTCAAAAAACATCCAGGAAGGCTCCCGGGAGGGGACCGAATCACACGCCCGAGGGAGCTTCAGCCGCGACCGTTAGCTTCCAGCCGCCATGTTCCCCGCCTCTCTGCTCCCCCCTAGAATGGGGGCAACTTATTTTAGGAATTCTCTGATCTACCTGCTGGACAGCATACTAATTAACTTGGCCTATTAGGGTAGTTCAAAACCCAAATCTAATTAAAGACTGACTCAAAGACATATGACCAAACTCAAAGTATGTGAGAGTGCAAATATGACCAAATTAATGTCATATATGCAGTTGGGATGATTGATTGTTTAACAAGGAAAGCAGAGGATAAACGTATCTCCAGGTTCAGCCTATGCCAAGTTATTACTTTGGTACAGCTGCTGCCTAGCACTACAGATTTTCAGGGAAGCATAACAGATTTGATTCCCAATATTGTCAAAAAGTGATTGGAACACTTCTTTTTGAATGCCCAATTAAATTATACGGCCTGCACAAGCAATTTAGTACAGGTCCCCTCTGCAACAGGCTTCCTGTGAGCAGATACAGGGCTGAGTTGGACAGCCCCATCACTCAGCCCGCACATGTGACCATGTGCAAGCAGGACAAAGCCTGATACACTAGCTGTACATCAGCAGACCTTACTTTAGAACGTTGTAACTGGTGGTTAATACTCCTGTCCAATTTACCAGTGGCTGCAGTAAGTGAAACTCAGCCTTGTGATAAAATATACAAAAACTGGGATGTACAAAAGCAAAAATCTAAGTGGGCTAAATGCATCAAAACTCCATTCTTCACAAATAACTTTTCTAGAAGAGGTACACCTAAGATCAGTTTGGCCTTTTCAGCCCAGCACTATGATGTCAGTGATAGTTGGCTTTCTATTAAACCTATCAGTTCCTAATGCACAACTTAACCGAAAAGTTGGATTTGGACAAAATCCTGCTAAGTGTGTCAATGTGCCTGTCTCATTTTAGCATCTCACACAGGTCAGTGAGGAGTCATGATTTGTGGCAATATACTGTGTGTAGCACTTTCAGCTGAATGTGTCAAAAAGTGGATTTAATGGCAACTACTCATGGTTGCATTAAGACCTCTTCCCATTCCCCATTGTAAGAAACTGCGTTGTTGGTTGAGGGGGTGTGAGACCTTTTCAAGCAACAGACACAATCCTTCTCAGGGTGAACCACAAAAAGTCACTAAATTAACCTGTGCTTAACCCTCTAGTAGCTTGCACAAAAGTAGAAGGCTAAACTTAGAGGCAATGCATAAAGTATATATGCAGCACTCAAACAGCAACAAAGTAAAAACAAAACAAAAATGCAGAAAACTAAAATACATTTTGATAAATTATTTGACAACATAGGTAAAAAAATCCAATCAGTAGAACTAGAGTTATGAAAAGTGAAAACTAGGATGTAAAGAGCTAACTGCGAATAACTAGTCATGCCCAGACCGGGGCAAAGTCAAATGTTATGACCAACTGCGATGGAGCACGGTACAGATACATGAAGTGGATTGGATCCGATCTATGCTTACCTTTGGACTTTTTTTAATAAAAATGTCTCAGAACGTAAAGTTCAGCAGTGCAAAGCAGCCGGCAATGTCCGAGGAGGAGGCATTGTCGTTGGGGAGCCTGTGGACGAAGTCAAGTTGAAGATTTCTACGTTAGTACTTTTTTTCTTTTAAAGATGTCAAAAATCTCCAGCGAGAAAAAGCTTCTGGCTGTAACCGATGAGGGCTCCACGTGGCTGGATACCCCTGCTGTGAGAAGCCACTGAACAGGATTTGCTGCCTGCAGAGAAGAACATAGCAGGAGCTGCCATGAAGTCAGGCCAACCGGAGATGCACCTTGGGCAGATTGGCGATCAGGTAGGTCCCCATTACCTCTGGGTTCTATTATCTCTTTTTGGCAGAAACTTTTTTATGTACCGAGTTTTGTATTTGGGCTATCTGGGAACCTTTGGCATCACTTCCAAGTGTCCAGGACTGGAGGGGCACCACTTGGAGGGTAACACTCACAAAGGTTGGGTACAGGTGCAGGTTCAAGATGATAGAAGCCTTTTCTGTCCCTGAGACTCTGATCAGAAGGCTAGCCAACTAGCCCTTGGAGTCACTCTTGAAGTCTTGGGTTCAAGCAGGAAAGCAGGTCTCAAGCAGCAGGGCAGTACTCTGAGGGCACAAGATAGGCTTCAGGAAGCAGGGCAGTCATCTTGGTGCAGCAGGGAGGGCAGTTCTCTAAAGTACACAGCAGGCCACAGGCAGCAGGGTAGTCACCTGAGAGTCCTTCGGTCTTCAGACAGTAAGTGGTGGTCAATAAACGTTTAATTGACATACTTAGCATAAGCGGCACCAGAGACACGGACCCTCATAGTCCATCCAACCGTCCAGTTTCCGAACTCGACCCTCAACATTCTCCCCACACACATTTCACATCACTCATGCGACCCACACAGAATGACCCAATACCACATTCGGCAGGTCCAGAAGTGAACTGAAAAGTGGGTCTAATGCTCCTAGTTTTTTACCTGGTGCCAGTTTTGAAGTGGAAGAAACACTTGGAGTGGTCCCCCCACATAAGTGTCTGGAATTTCCTCCCTCCCAGTCTATCTGCAGTTCCAATAGGCCAGTGTGAAGTTATTTGTGTGTGAACAGAGGCAGTGTCTTGAAAGTGCAAGTGGGGCTGTGCACAGCCCCACCCCGATGTAGCTTGGATGACCCATCCTGCCAACACTTAGTCCCTCTATTGTGTGGATGTCTGGGGGGAATACACAAAGGTCAACTGACAACTATGCCTAGTCATGTGACCCAGGAAACAGGCTGCAGGCACCAAATGGTTAGGGCAAGAACGTTGTCAACTTTCTAAAAGTGTTTTTTTCAAGATTGTGACTTTACTATTAAAGTGGGTTTTAAATTACAATTCCTTAGCCACCAAACAAGACATTTGTAATTGCTCCCAAACAAGCATTATCACTTATCAAATGGTAACCCAATGTTATCCTATGGGAGAGGTAGGTCTCACAGTAGTGAAAAACAAATCTAGGAGCTTTTCACTACCAGGACATGTCAAAAGAAAAAACATGTCCAACATTTTAAGTGCAATGCTCCATGCCCTACGGGCTGTTTAGGGCCTAACTTAGGGGTGACATGTTTTTAAAAGAGAATTTCAGGCCAGGTGAGGGGTTTATTTTGCAAAGACAAATTGGCAGTTTAAAACTGCTCACAGGCTGCAATTGCAAGCCTGGGACATATTTTAAGGGGGGGGGTTTAAAAAAATAAGGATCAAAATAGGGAATGTAACCAGGTTGCCCTCCACTCATATTTAACTTTTTTTCTTCGTTGGTGGAGTGAGATTAGTTGTGGACGTTTGATAATTTTTAAATGAGGAACACTTAGAGGTAGACAATTTAGCATAGCCATACCTTGCAGTATATACTTTACCCGTTATATATAAATGATAAAGACTATAATGTGTTCCGCATAACCAGGTTATTTGTGTAGGAACATGTTTTAACGGGCCAGTGGGTAAGTGGCACAATGAGTGCTGAAGGCTCATAAATAGCAATTGATTTACCAGTCCTGGGTATATGGTATACCACTTTACTAGGGTCTTACTAGTAATCTAAAAATGCCAATCAGGTGTAAACCAATTTTACTATGTTTTAGGGAGTGAGCACAAGCACGTTAGCAGTGGCAAAGAGTCCTAAATCCAACAAAAACTAATTAAGCAAAACAGGAGGGGAGCAGTAAAAACGTTTGGGGAAAGACCACCCTAAGGCGGACAGGTCTAACACCCATCATCAAGTTGACCCGAATCCTTTGTCCGTCTCTCATGTAGCTCATGAATGGAATCGGGTAGATTATTCATTATACTTCTGTATATGTTTGAAACCAGCTCCTTTTCCATTTCACCCATTAGTAGCCTTATACCTTCAATGGAAGAGGTAGTACTTCAATAGAGTATAATTCAGATAGTGTCACCTGATCGATTCTCAGCAGCTTGAACATGGTGTATATAACTAGGAGTCAATTACAGCCACTGAAACAAATTCTGAGATTATAGAAAATCCAGCCTGTTCTTGTCATAGATGAAAGATTCATCTTTAAGCGTAAGTAGTCTTGGTGTAGACATTCTTGTAGACATGGTGTCACAAGTGTAAGCAAATGGTGTGACAGTCTGTTGCCTTCAGAAGAGAGTGAGCTTTGATCTCTTCCCAGTCAGTTTCATGACTTTCTAGCATATACAGAATTTGTAAACACCCAAAATATTTTGAGATGGCTAATCTGTGATACGTATAAGATCCCATGTTTTACATCCTTTTATTTGATCTTCTTCATTAAGGGTAATTTCTGCCCACAGAGGTATCTGTTTTGTCAGCTTTTTATGCCAACTCAAAGCTCTGGACACCTTAGCCCATATAGGTAGAACCACATTTGAAGCACTGATGAAGGACTTCATGACATTTTAAAGACAGACACAACAGTATGTCCAAAAGATAGTGTTAAATAAAGGAGTACCAATAAGGCATGTTCCCAGCAAAGTGCCTTTGGCCATCTGGGAGGAAGTCAAATACATATTGCAACAAATGGAAGGAAAGGATTATAGAAACATAACTGAATGGTTGTTGCCAATGATGATCACAAAACAGGCAGATGGAAATTGTAGGTTTTGCGTGGACCTTCGCAGCCTTAATGAGAATGTGATTGCAGATTGTTTCCTTTAACCCTACATAAATGAGATGGTCCTGTTGTTGTTGGGTGGTAAGTAGTTGTCGAATTTAGACATGGGAAGTGCTTACCTGCAATCACGATTATGTTCGGAAATCAAAAGCACTGTCAGTTTTTTATTATGACTGAAGGGGTTTACAATTTACTTGGCTGCCTTTAGGGTGGTCGTCTGTGACTAGCATTTTTTCAGAGGTTAATTACAGATATATTTGCTACCCTCAAAAACATAATATTCATGCGAGATGACTTCTTGCTATTTGGCAAACTACTGATCAGTACAATGCAGTGCTGCAACAAGTATTGAGTCCATTGGCCACTTCAGATCTCACTCTCAAGATACAAAATCCATATCTTCGGAGAGGGAGATGGTGTATCTGGGATATTCCATCGCTGAGGATGGAGTTTGACCAAAATCAGATCTGGTTAGTGCCATAACCAATGCTGCAATTCCAGATAACAGGGACAGGTTAAGGTCATTTATGGAGCTAATTGAATTTTATCCCAAGTCTGTGAGTGGTTTGCTGACAAGTCGGAGGCTTTGAGACTACTTTTGAGTAGGTCAAAAGAGAAAGGACAGGGGAACCCTACTCACTAACGGAACCAGGGTAATGGTTATATAAGGGGAAACAACGGTTCCTGTGGACTCATAAAAAATGATTCAAGTAATATAATTTGCACAATCGCAATAAAAAGAGGGTAGAATAATGTCAGAGGGCAAGGAACCACCAACACATTTGTACAATTATGACTTGTTTTATAAACACAACAGACTTATTATATACATTGTTTACATTTACAATAGAACAGATATTTGTGCACTGTGTCCCAAAGTGAAAAATGGAACCTAATCGTAAGTGACAGGGTGTATATTTATATACAAGGTTTCCATAAATCTTAAAAGGCGACCATTTTTGTATAATTTCTTTGTAAACAGCAACTGTATATAATAATACGCGAGGGGCAATGGTTCGATCTTTCAGCTTGTCAACGGCGTTTCGACCCTCTATCAGTACGGGGTCTCCTCAGGACTAGTGATGCAGGGACATCACTAGTGAACCAGTGATGTGCCACAAGGGAGAAGTGAAAGGGTATTACTCACAAGAGGACCCGTCCGGGTACTCAGTGTGAGGAAAGGCTGGCAGTCAGGCGAAGAATCACAGCATGCTGTCAGAGTGCAAGGAACCACCATGCTGTGATTCTCCACGCACAGAATATCATCCAGACCTACACAGTGCATTGTCACTGTTCCCATAATTTACCAGGGATTAACCATACCGCTATGGCTATAGCGAGTTGATGTAAAGAGCCGGTTGGCCAAACCGTACCCCTGACTGCCAGCCTTTCCTCACACTGAGTACCCAGACGGGTCCTCTTGTGAGTAATACCCTTTCACTTCTCACTTGTGGCACATCACTAGTTCACTAGGCTGCGCATTAAGCAATCCAGATGTCCCTGCATCACTAGTCCTGAGGAGACCCCGTACTGATAGAGGGTCGAAACGCCGTCGACAAGCTGAAAGAGCGAACCATTGCCCAGCGTGTATTATTATATACAGTTGCTGTTTACAAAGAAATTATACAAGAATGGTCGCCTTTTAAGATTTATGGAAACCTTGTATACAAATATGCACCCTGTCACTTACGATTAGGTTCCATTTTTCACTTTGGGACACAGTGCACAAATATCTGTTCTATTGTAAATTTAAACAATGTATATAATAAGTCTGTTGTGTTTATAAAACAAGTAATAATTGTACAAATGCGTTCGTGGTTCCTTGCCCTCTGACATTATTCTACCCTCTTTTTATTGCGATTGTGCAAATTATATTACTTGAATCATTTTTTATGAGTCCACAGGAACCGTTGTTTCCCCTTATATTACTTTTGAGTAGGGGCAAAGTGTTTGAGTGGGGTGTAAAAGAACAGAAGGCTTTTTGATAAGGTTAAAAAAATGAGATTGCCAGAGCGAATGCACTGACTCGGATTCAAATGGGCTTGAAGACCATAATCAAGGTGGATAGAAGTAGGGCGGACATGGATGTAGTTCTTTCACAGATACCTTGCCGTGTGGAATGGGCAATGGCCTTTGCTTCTTGGTCTTGAGTTCCAAGAGGAACTATTCAGAGACAGAATGGCAGGCATTGGATGCTGCATGGGCTAGCAGTTATTTCCAAATGTATGTTTGAGGACACAAAATAGGATTACATACAGATTATAAGGATTTCACCAATGTCTTAAAAACTGATGATGCTATTAATTGTTCAGCTAGACTGTACAGATTGTCTGCCAAAATGCAACCTTTTAACTACATGGTATAGTATGTTTCTGGGTGGAAAACTAAAGGTGCAAATTGTCTATCTAGGTTGCCAGATGTGCAAGGTGTTGCTAGTGAGCTGGAAACAGATGAAGTGGTAGCGAGTGTTGTGGATACAGTGAAGAGTGCAAAGATGTTACTTCAGAAGAAGATTGAAGAGATGTGATGAAGAAAGATGAAAAGTTGTTAAAACTCATGGTTTTTATAAATGAAGGGTCCAGTAGGGAGAGTACCCTTACTCAAGGTTCCAGAATGTATCACAATTCTTTTCTCGCTCGGGCTCGTGGACGTCAAGTCGACATGTGCGAGCTAGGGAAATCCACCTCCCGGCAAGATTTTTCCTTGCATGCTCTCGCCAAGGTCTAGTTTGCAAGCGCGAGCAAGGACAATCAACCTCCTGGTGAGATTTCTCAATACGGGTGGTCGCGGCAGGTCGCGACCACTCATGTTGAGAAACATTCTGTTCGCGTTGAGAAAGCTGCCGCACGAGTAGAAAATTTACTTGAGCAGGATAAAGGAAGCTGCGTCCTCTTGTGCTGCGCATGGTGCCATTCACGATGATTTTACAGAATGGTACAGACACCCGCTACACAAACCACTGCGAACAGCATGACCCTAACGCACTCTGCCGCTCATGGAACTCCGTCTAGCGAGGCAAAGTTTTTTTGTCATTTCACCGAGTTACACGTAGCCGAACTCCGTGAACTCCATCCAGGCTTAGTTTTATGGAGAGAGCACAAGCACTTTAGCTCTGGTTAGCAGTGGTAAAGTGTGCAGTGTCCTAAAGTGAGCTAAAGAACGATGATGGATTCAACTGAGACCTGTGAACTTGGGGTCTGAAAAGTTTCAGCACTCCATTCGTCATCTCCTTGTGTGTGCTTTGTTCACCCTAAGTTGGTATGCCCAGACATGGGTCCCTTGCTCATTTTGCCACTGGATTCAAGCTAGCCTGGCTCGTGAGGCGTTACACCAAAACCGGACCCAGGTTGTGTGTTACCGCTCCGGGGAAGACCTGGCTTGGCAGTTCGGGCTGGACTGGTCCAATGAGGCACAGGGTCAAGACTGATTTGCATATGGCTGGGTCTGAACTGGGCTGGCGAAGTGAGTTAAAGAACAATGATAGATTCAACCCAGATCTGTGACTGGGGGTGAGTGTCTGAAAAGTTTCAGCACTCCGTCCATCATCTCCTTGTGTTTGCTGAGTCGTAAAGGCCAACAACAATGGTTCAGAAAACAGGAGGGTGAAGGCAAAGAGTTTGGGGATGACCTTGCAGAAAGGGCCCAACACAACCCCCCTCCAGGCAAAAGCTAGGGTAGATTCATCAAAACCTTGAGGGGCTTCCCTGCTTAGGTGATAGAACATGGATGAAGGCCCTGTTATGTATGGACACTTGTCAATTTTATGACTCGCTGAACTCAGTTGGATCCCTCTGTCTATACTTGTGTGAGCCACTGAACTGTCCAGTCTGAAACTTTTCTCCTCGTGTGTGAACCCCATTCATGAAGCACATAACTTTAACTTGCTCACAGATGCATCCAAGTATACAGACTGTAGCACCATGACCAACAAAGTGATGTGGCCCATTTCACCCCTTGGATCACAATTCTACCCCCAGCCCAAGTAAAACTCTACCCATAAGGACAGCAACCTGCAGAGTCACTGACAGCTGTCAGTGTCAAGAGCCAGGCGCTGGGCCATCCACTGCCATGTAGAAACTCCAAGAAGGGATATTGGGTAGACTTGTCTTCCTGCCTTGGTGCTGGCAAAGAGTTCCCTATGAACTTGTGAGGGTTTATGAACCGCTGAAGTTTCACATAGTGGGATGGCAACAGACCTAGGTGTTAGGCACCCTACTTCAACTCTACCTCCCACCAGTCCAGGGGTGGTAGCCTGAGACTATTTTCTCAGTTTAGAGTCTGTACCCTGAGGTTGAATAGGTGCCTGGCGATCCAGGACTTCCAGGGGGACCCACAACCCACCTGAAGGGTGACACACTCTGTCTGTGTCATGCAGGGTTCTGCCTGGTGCAGGTCTCCAGCCCACTGTAGCTGCGACAGCGCAGGTGAACCCTCAGAAGTGGCCTCACGGGGGCTGTCTTGGGGTGCTCCGTTCTGAGTGCTGGAAACCCCTGATCCACTAGTCCTCCCTTTTGCCTCTCCATCTGGGCCTCACTCCCAGAAAACTGAACCATCAGGGAGCCCTGGCCGGCCACCTGCCCAGTTCTCCTGACACTGTGGAGCCCCCACCAGGGGATGGTTCATAGGTAGAGACCAGGCCCATTTGCTTCTAGCACCAACTGGGAGCAACCTAAGCACCAGGGTTGGAAATGCACAACAGAACCCTCCTAGCCCTAGAAGGGTCATGGGAACCATTTTCTCACACCATACTGGGACCTATCTAGGTCACTGTGTACCTCCCCTCAATCTGTTGGGACGAACCTGTACCACCCTCCTTAGGATCACTCTTAGGTACCTTCCCGAAACTCTGGTACTAACCCAGAGGTCTGCCTCCTTTACAAGCTCTCTGGGGTCAGCAAGTTTGCAATTGTGTTTTAGCTCTGGAAAACATAGAAAATAAACAATTCAGTTTTTTTTAAAGCAGGCAGTTGTCCATAGTACCACTGCCTGCTCTTAATAAATATTTTTGCTGCCAATTACAAAGGGTAAGGGGACCCATGGGGACCCCTTCCTGTTTGTAACTGGCTAACCACCAGTTTGAAATTGGGGCTAAATGCAATTGTTTTACGACCACATTTACGGTCGTAAAACAATCTTACATCCCCCTGCGACTCGCTATTAGGAAGGGATGCCTTTGGCATGCCCCTTCCTAATAGCAACTTGCAAAACCTATTTTTCAAGTAGGTAACAAGTTACCAACTCGCAAAGTAGGTTTTGTGCATGCTACAACCCTTTTTAGCGGTCGCAAGCAAGCTGATTTCCCATTAGTGCCCATTAAATTTGGTGGCACATCTGACCTGTAGTCATGTACAGTCAGGTAAGATGAGAGTGAATTTGGGAAAAAACAAAAAGGTCAATCAAGGCGAAAGTTTGCAACTCGAAAAGTTTTTAAGTTATTTATCTGGGAAGGTACTGTAACAAACATTTACTATACGGCACTGCACAACCATGTCCAAATCCTCACTGCTGAACACCTGTGTAAGAAATTGGCTTACTGGTTGAGGGGGTGAAACCCTTCTCAAGCAGCAACCACAATTCTTCTCAGGGTGAAGTCACAAGTAAATCCTAAATTAACCTGTGTTCAACCCTCTGGTTGCTAGGCACAGAGCAGGCAGGATTAATTTAGAGGCAATGCGTAAATTATTTATGCAGCACCTCAGACAGTAATAAAGTGAAAACATGACACAAGAAATCCGCCCCAATTTAGAAACTTGGAGTACATTTTAATACACAAATCAAGACTAAAACAACAAAAATTCAATCAGTAGAAGTACAGTTATGCAATTCTAAAGATTTCAGTCAATACAGGGCCAAAAACCACAAAGTGCCAACTGTGGTCATCTGGTCATGCCAGACTGGGACAAAGTTCAGGCTGGCCGCTATGGAGCGCGGGCCGGGTACAGGAACTCACTTAGGTCCGCTGAACACAGTATCCTGGTTGCAAAGAGAGCCGGCGTCAGGCAGCAGTGGAGATGTGATGTCCTGGTGTAGAGATGCATTGTGCCGCAGAGGTTCCGATGGGCTGCAATGGGCAACATGTAGTACTTGTTTTGGAGAAGTCCGAACAGTAGAGGTGAACTGTCGGTCCCAAGGACGATGCCTAGAGCAGCAGAGGTGATTTGCCGGTTCGGCGGGAGATGCATCGCACCACAAAGGAGATGCGTTGGTTCAGCTGAATCCACAGATGGCTGGCAAAGCACATTCAGGTCCACTTCCAAAGGTCCAGACATGGGGTGACACCACTTGGGAGGGCAGGACTAGGTTTAATGTTGTTGGAAGCCTGTTATGTTCCTGAGGCTTCTGATCAGAAGGCCAACCAACTAGCCCATGGAGTTACTCTGGGTACCTGGGTTTAGAGATGTAGGTCAGGTCCTTCTCACATAGGCAGCAGGTCAGCACAGCAGGGCAGCAGTCCTTTAGAGCAGCAGTCCAGCAAAGTGGCAGCCCATTCAGCAGCACTGTAGTCCTTCCTGGCAGAGTCCACAAGTTCAGAAGTGTACTGACGATTTAGGTGCTGAGGTCCAATATTTATACCCGGTACTCACTTTGACATTTAGAAAGCTTCTAGAGGTTTCTATCCCCCACCCCCTAGGTGTCAGACATCCCCTTCCTCCCTACCCTGGCCCTGGCTCGACTGGGGTCACAAAACAACAGTGACAAACACTTAGTGGGAGTGCTCAGGAAGAGCCTATGTGATGTGCAAGTGTGGTAGGTGACCGCTCCTCCCCCTCGTTAATTCAGAGTGGTCCATCCTGTCAACACCTGTCTTCCCTTTGCCTCACTGTCTGTGAGCAATACACAAAAATCAATTGTCAGCTACACCTAGTTTTGAGACTCAGGTTCAGGCTGCAGGCACCAAAGGGTAAGGAAAGAAAATGTTAACTTTCTAAAACTGGCATTTCAGAATTGTGATTAAAAAACCGACTTAACCATTAAAGAGGGCTTGTTACAAATCTTTAGACATCAAACTGAAGCTGTATACCTGCTCCCAACTTAAAGTTATGTTATCACTTATTAAATGTAATAAGATAACACAATGTTATTCCATGGAAGAGGTAGGTCTTGCAGTAGTGAAAAACACATTTTTCTCTACCAGGACTTGTAAACCTTAAACATGTCCAACATACATCCTGCCCACTGGGCTGTTCAGGGCCTAAGCTAGGGGTGACTTATATGTATTAAAAAGGAAGGTTTGGTCCTGGCAAAAGGTTTGGTTTGCCCGGGCGAGCTGGACGGTTAAAACTGTGCACACAGGTTGCAATGGCAGGCCTGAGACATATTTAAAGAGCTAATAAAATGGGTGGCACAATCAGGGCTGCAGGACTATTAGTAGCATTTAATGTACTGGCCCTGGGCACATATAGTACCAATTTACTAGTGACTGACAAGTAAATAAACCAAATTGGTGTAAGACAATTCTACAATGTTTTCAGGAGAGAGTGCAAGCACTGTAGCACTGGTAAGCAGTGGTGAGGTATGCAGAGTCCCAAAGGCTAGCAAAAACCAGTTCAGGAACTAGGAGGGTCAGAGCAAAATGTTTGAGGATGACCTTGCAGAATGGGCCAAGTCCAACAATGAGGAACAATACTTCATGAATAATGATGTACCCTTCAATATGGTTTGTCTTGATTGTTTTAACTTTTTCTCTTAACAACAAAGATGTCTCGCTCTTTGCATTGATGCATATTTGAAGTGGATAGAGATAACGTTCATGATAAATAGTACCACTTAGTCAATCGTGAAGATGTTGAAAGAGATCGTTGGTAAAGATGAGATACTGCGCTGTCTGGTTACTGACAACTATACACAGTTTACAGCAGATGAAACGAGTTTCCTTTGAAGTTGTGGAATAACACACATTCACACCACTCTATACAGTCCTAAAGGAAATAGACAAGTCAAGAGAGTGAATAGAATGATAAAAGGAACCATGGAATTAGCATTAAAGCATTAAAGTCGGAGCTCAATGTGGAAGAGCCGTTGAAGGATTAGTTGTGGACCCATCGCACCACTTTGGCCAGTGCTTCAGGCAAGAGTCCCTTTCAGCTGGTGAGAGGTAGGTCCCCAGGTTGCTGAAATTTTTGTAGAAGTAAGGGTAAAGGTGATTTGCCTCGGAGAGAAAATTGTCAGAGAAGGATTCAGAAAGGAGATTGGGTGGAGGTGAAGTCTGGTGAAGTGTGTGCAAGTCAGTCGAAATTCAAAAGTCCTTTTAGAGTGCAATTGGTGTGTGGGAATTTATCCAAATTGAGAATGGGCAATGTTGGAATTTGAGGCGTGTTGTCTTTGAAGAAGAGTGAGAAAAGATTTGCAGGTTAAACTTTGATGTCCAACTCTAATTTGTTGTGTACATCCACGTCAGAACGATTAGAGGATAATATGCAAGAAAAAGCAGAACACTCTAGTGTGTCTGGTTCGAGTGGTGACATAAATGCAACTGATGTGTATTCTCTTTTTAAAGTATCACATGGTAGGCACAAACATCCTCCCTACTGGATAGGTGACTTTGTTAGTAGATAAACCTTCGCTGTGTTAGAATTAGTACATTGTATTTTCTTCAATATGTTAACTTTTGTATATGTTTTGTCTCTAGGAGTTAGTTGCCAAAGTTGAGTCAATATTCTTTGTTAGTTGTTGTGTGTCTCAGTGTTATTGGTGTGGCGTTGTGATGTTATGTCTTTTGTAAATTCATGTGCATACAGCAGACTACCATTTGGCTTCTGTTTTAATGTTGCCTGGCAAAAAGGAGATGGGGTATATAAGTTTCTGGCCTGGACTTGAATCCTGCCATGCTCAGGCCAAAGTGTAGAATTAGATGCTTTGGTGGAACTGTGCTTCACCTATGAGTTTTTAGTTTGGATGTGTGGCAGTTGGTTCATGGTGCTTGGCCTTGCGGCTGGCACGACTCCCTGTGGAAGAATAAAGAATATTTCCAATCATCCACTGGCTTCAGTTGCCATATGGTGCTGCGATAGTCTCTCTCTCTCTGTCTCTCTCTGTCTCTCTCTGTCTCTCTCTGTCTCTCTCTCTCTCTCTCTCTCTCTCTCTCGCTCTCTCTCCCCCTAGGTCAGGTATTGCTGTCAATATGCAGTGCCATCTCTTACAGATATTTTGTGAGACCTCTGCAGATGTCCGGGTACAAGAATTCCGACACACAAAGAGGTGCATTATGGCAGCCTGGTGGATGTTTCCTGGCTTGATGACCGGACACAGATATATTCAGATCAGCTGCACTGTAAGAGGTTTGAGAGCATGTCATAATTGTTTAGCAGGGTGTTGTATTCTTACATGACGATGCTCTAGGTGAGGTGACGTTTCCACGCAGTGACGCTTAAGATGTGGTGACGTACCTGGCGGCCATTTTGAATTATCACAGACTGTTATGTCTACGGTCGTCAGTTACACGCAATTCGTTTTTCTTATTTTCCAGTGGAAAAAAAGAGAAATTCAACGAAAAGGAACTAACGGAATACATTACTTGAGGTACATCGATATATATATTTCATGACTTGGTTTATATGGTAACGAAACAGCCACATACTTCATTGGATTTAAAATTGGCATTTGTTGTCTTTGGAATCTACAACTGAGATTGTGACTAACCACCAAATAACTAGTGTTACAATTTTGCTGCGGTGATAAATACACCAGGTGCTTATTTATTTATTTGTTTGTTTCACGATCTCCAGTGATAAGCACACCGAGTACTTTCTCTTTTTATTACACCAGGTTTGAGAAGACGTTACAAGTATGGAAGCTGCTGTAATCCCACCACCTTTATTTCTATAGCAACCCGGTGAACCTCCTATTAAGTGGGATGAATGGGTGGAGATTTTTGAAAATTATATTGAGGCCTTGGATGGTAAAGATTTTTGTGCAGCAAGGAAAAAAGTATTACTTTTAAGCACTCTAGGGAAAGAGGGGCAGCACACTTTTTAATATTTACCAGTTAGTATGGACGGTGAAGGAAGAGCTATTGCTAATGTATATGTAGAGGCAAAAGCAAGATTAAGAAAACAGTTTTCCAAAGAAGTAAATATTCTCATCTGTAGATATAAGTTTTACACGCAGCCTCAAAGAAGTGATGAAATGGTAGACCAGTTTGTAACACGTTTATGTGAGTTATCTATCAAGTGTCCATTTGGTGTGATGAGGGATGAGATTATCAGGGATTAGCTCATCGTACAGTGTTGTAATAAAAGAATGCAAGAAAGGTTATGGGCTGCATAAAAAACACGTTGGGAAATGCTATAGAGATAGCCAAAGTTGTTGAGCAGTCAGATACATGTATGAAAGAAATGGATAAAAAGAAAGTACAACTGGAGTTTCATGTGTAGAACAAGATGATGTTGCTGCAGTAAATTTCAATAAAAGTAGTGATACTATTGGAAAGAAGGGTGTACCCAATAAAAGGTACAACAATAATTTTACGAAGAGTTCAGATTACAACAAAACATACGAGAAAATGTGTACCAGATGCGGCAGTACTTACCACACTGCTGAGTTTAAGAAGTGTTGTGCCATTGATAAAGAATGTAAAAAATGCGGCCGTAAGGGGCACTTCTTTAAGATGTGCAGAACAAATAGTAGATCTCAGGTAGCCGTAGTACAAAATGATGCCGGGAACATAATAACTACGTGTGATGTAGAAGGTGCAGACAAAATGTTATGTGTTGATGAGGATGATGTAACAACCACACCAGGAAGGAGATTGAGACCTAAAGCAGTTTTCATGATACAAGGAAAAGAGATTGAATTCATGGTGGATTCAGGTTCATTTTACACCCATCATTCCCCAAGAAACGTTTAAGCCTATTTGGACAAATATGAATTTACTCCCTAAAGATATTAATCCTGGGGGGTACCAAGGTGAAAAGGTAGATATTATTGGATACATGTTAACAGAAATTGCTTTCCATGATAGGTGTGTGTAGGGGATGGTTTATGTGGCCCAAAGTGGGCCACCAATCTTAGGTTGGGCACACCAATATGATTTACATATTATCATACATCCTAGGGACTTACATCAGGTTATGGTTGTTGATGAAGTCACTACTGAAGCGATAGTAGAAGGTATGAGTAATCTATTCTCTGAAGAGATTGGAGAACTTAAAGGATATGTACACAGAATAGTACTCAAGCCTGATGCAGTCCCTGTGCAACACAAGGTACGAAAAGTTCCCATCATTGCTAGACAGGAGGTAAAACGTATGCTTAGTGAAATGGTGGAGCAGGGCATCATAGAAACCTCTAGTTGGATTTCGGCAGTTGTAATCACGGGCAAACCTGACGGCAGTTACAGGTTCTGTGTGGACTTGCGCACTCTAAACCAATTTTCCTTTGCCAAACATAAATGAACTCATTCTGCCTTTGGAAAGGAGGAAACATTTTCTCAAAATTGGACCTACGCAGCGCATACCACCAGATCAAACTACACAATGAGTCTAAACCATTAACGGCATTTATCGCTATGGAGGGTGTATTTCAGTTTACTAGAATGTCATTTGGTTTGGCGTCCGCTGCTGGAGTGTTTCAGAGAATGATGGGTTCAGTTTTGAAAGGTACAAAGAATGTTGTTCATTTTCAAGATGACGTGTTGGTATTTGGGGACACAAAGGAATGTCATAATATTGTCTTGAAAGAGGTTTTGAGTAAGATGGATAATGCTGGGCTAACCCTCAAAAAGTAAAAATGCAGATTTTGTGTGGAAGAAGTAGAATACTTGGGTTACACTTTATCTGCTAGTGGAATTAAACCTAAACGTGATCTGTTAGAAGCTATAAGAAAGGCCCCTACACCTAAAGACCAGCTCAGGTCTTTCCTTGGACTTATAGAGTACTATGCTAAGTTTGTATATAATTTTGCAGAAGAAACTGAACATATTAAAAAATTGCTTAGAAAGGGGTGTATGTTTGTGTGGTTTGAGGAGCAACAAAAATGCCTTTGATGCAATCAAAAGTGAGATTTGTGGAGCAAAAGTATTGACCCCATTTGATACCAGATTGAAGTCTATTCTCACTGTTGATGCTAGTGTGGTTGGGATATGAGCTGTTTTAGCACAGGTACACACTTCTGGAATAAAGACTGTAGCTTTTGCTTCAAGATCTCTCACTATTTCCGAGAGGAATTACCCTGTAATAGAGAGAGAAGCTTTGGCTGCAGCATGGGCTACTGAGTATTTTCGCATGTGTTTGTGGGGTTTTCATTTTACTCTACAAACTGATCATAAACCACTGATCAAAATTCTATCTCTTGGTGTTGCGGGTAAGGGATTATAGAAAAAACAACAAGAGAGAGAGGGCAAAGAACCACTCTTAGTCCCCCAAGACGATAAATATTAAACAACGGAAGAGTGTGTAATACAAGAAAAAAGGGAAAAAAATTATATACATATATATATATATATATTCACTGAAAAAACCATAGGTTTCACACACGTTCTAGTTAGGAATTAGCATTTAAAAAACCTTGCAAATTCACTGAAAAAACCATAGGTTTCACACAAGTTATAGTTAGCTGTACATTTCACTCGTAAAAAACCAATGAAATTCCCCCGTTATAGTTAGTGCAGGCAACTATAACTCACGCGACCGCAATCCTCTGCTGATGCTAATACTGTATTTAGACACTTATTTGCCCATGTCTTCTTCCATTAAATTTTAGCTATACATATATTACAAATATTTTTTTTTCATAAAGACACATATGTCATCAGCATAGGATTGCGGTCGCGTGAGTTATAGTTGCCTGCACTAACTATAACGGGGGAATTTCATTGGTTTTTTATGAGTGAAATGTACAGCTAACTATAACTTGTGTGAAACCTATGGTTTTTTCAGTGAATTTGCAAGGTTTTTTAAATGCTAATTCCTAACTATAACGTGTGTGAAACCTATGGTTTTTTCAGTGAATTTGTACGTTTTTTTAAATGCTAAGTTACTTTACGCCATTCGTGGCGTGCGCGCCCAGTTAACGCAGTTTGTTCCGTGCGCGCACGGTGCGCTTCGTGCACCGTGCGCACACAGGAAGCACGCGGTGCGCTTCGCGCACCGCGCACCCACTTTACGCAGTTAGTGCCGTGCACGCACGTTGGTCACGCGGTGCGCTGCGCGCACCGCGTGCCCACGTTACGCGGGATGGGCCATTTACGCACGATGCGCTTCGCGCACCGTGCGCACATGGGGGACATATTATGCGCTTCGTTGTGAACGTTATTCATTTGTACTTTCCATTTAATTATATATGCCATGCACAAATGGTGCTCTACGGGCACCATTTGTACACGGGGTGGGGAAAGTGTGGATCATTTTTTTTTTTTCTAAATTTTTTACCGTACGCGTACTGGTAAGCGTAATCGGCGATTTTTCGAAAAAAAATAAATTTGTTTTTTTGGCCTTGGGGGTTGTTTGGGGACACATATATGGATGCTGGGTGTTTAAGAACTGAATATACTCCCCCTGTAGATGTTTTTTGTCTTGGTTTTTGCAGCCCCCCCTCAGAGTGCGAGAGAGAAAATGGCGGCCGCCGCTTCCTGGTTTCGACCGATTCGAATGTTTACTTAGATCGAACAGCCAATCAGAATCGCGCTTGCGCACGTCACCGTACGCGTACGGTAAGCGCACCGTAAGCGCACCGTAAGCTGGCTCAGATATATATATTGATTTAAAGGCTATTTTCTCAGAATCTACTGAACAGATTTACACCAAACCTACAAAAGGCACTTCCTTGACCTGTAGACTACCTCTCTGCCAAATTTCAAGGAACTCTGTTCAGCCGTTCGGGCTGTGGCTGTGTCTAAAGGTCCTATGGAAAAATGCATGGGAAAAACGCGTTTTGGGACCCCCCTTTTATCTCAGCCCCCGCTTGACGAATCCCCCCTAGACTTTCAGGGTAGGAGCGGAGCGCAGCGCCTCACCTATTTTGAAAATTTGGCGAGGATTCGTCGACCGGCGCCAAAGTTATTCAAAATAGAATGTTGCGGTTTTCCTATGGAAACAGGGTCCTAACTATAACTACCTACTCGCGACCGCCAGTAGGTAATATATATATGTAGGTATATATGCATACATGTGTGACAAATCACTCAAATTTGATATAAGAACCCTCACATACCAACCTGGTTGGTGACATGCTTCATCATAGGGTTCCACCAGAGATGCCTACTGCATACCTGGTGTGCTTCAACGCTTAATTAAAGCGGAGCTAAATGGTGGTCGTGTACCTATCAAAAATTGAGTGATAAGTGAAAAAGCGCAGGTTAAAACGTGCAAAGGTTTTAACCAAAGTAATTTTAATGACGGAAAACCCGGCACTAAATAAAAACAGGTGAAATTGGATGTTCCTCACTGGTTTTAGGTGACCAGGTACATCCTACTCATTAATGGTCAACATGTTTCAGCTTCTAGACGTATTAAATGAAGCTTTCTTCGGGACCCAAAAAGGCACCACGGCGGTATAAGCACGCTAAGGCTTACCCTAACCTGTGGTGCAATAAACCGAAAGAACTCACGGTTTTGTGCAGGTCTTCAAGCATTTCCCAAAAGCCATGAATGTCTGCAAGAACAAAAGGAAAATATATGTTTTGCAAAACATTTTCAACACAAACAAAATCGATCTTTTTGCTTAATAAGAGTGATATATCTGGAGGCAATGTTTATATTTCAACAGAGAGCCAGTCACATGACGCACAAATTTGTCAACTGTTAAATGTTAATCTTCAATGGCAAAATAAAAGAGGGCGTTTTTGTGATCTGAGTCACCTCTTAATTGCTCTTAAAAATCGAGTATATCAACTCGTCACCACAGCTTATATTTTACTGTTGAAAAAACGATTCGATGAACATGACTAAAAAGCCAATTAAAAAATACTGGCTAAAATGGCAAAGTCTAATGCAAGTTAATCATATAGAATACACTGGGCTTACGTGTAAACAGAGATCACACAGCTCCTTAGGTACCGTTGGGTGGCGGGACTCAGAAAGCAACATCTGAAATGAAAGGCAAAAGGAGGAAACTAGCTTAGGAAACCTCCAAATGCCCGGCTCTTTCCAATTATTTACCGATACGGATCTTAATCGGTACTCACTCAGCATGAATCAACCGCCGGCCGAACACCTACTGCGTCCCAACAGACCCGGAGATAAAAGCACAACCCACGCCAGCGTATATATAGTAGGTAGACATGGCGGGGAATAGCGGTTTTGTCATCCGCAGACGTCAGCGTGTCACATGACCCTCCATGGTCATGCGAAGCACGTAGAGGACGGAGCAAGGAAAACGATACAGTAAAAGGGCTAGACCGCTAACCTCTTACACAAATGGTGAGAGGAAAACTTTATTTAACAACGTCTTACAATAGCGCAGACACAATTTTTGACCAATTTTATACAGATGACCCACAGGTTGTTTTCATAAATGTTGGCCTATCATCAATAACTCAGCATGCTTAAATTGTGGAGATTCCGCGTTAAGAGCTTCATGATGACAAAGGACAAAGAAGGTGGTTAATGTCAATGTGAGATACATATACAAGAGGAGAAAAGAGGGAGGGGAAACTGTCAAAATTCAAAGATGTAGGTCCCCAGTCCGTATAACCTTTAGTTTATATTTGAATGTATAATTGATCCCAACAATAGCGGTTTACAGAAGGGCTTACAAAAGAACAAAACCTATTGATGGTTATGCTCTATTATTAGGAGGAAAATTCTAGCTCTTCCTGTAAACCAAGGACCACAAGGGTATAGAGCTAAGACTGGAACACCCAAGGTTTCAAAGTTATAGGACAAGCCTACATTACGAAAAACAAATTATGCAGTCCAGACCAAGCTCAGTTTGTATCAAACCCTTAAAATAAAACTTGGTTAATTGTAAGAGTGGGGAGGAATTTATTTGATGGTAAAAAGGGGTAGACATTTCTATGTACTACGCCTCATCACTGTTCCCCAGGGAATATTCTCGTTTAACCCAGTGGAATGTGTAGACAAACGATAAATCCATCGCTGTTCTTTCTCAAACAGTAAATTTGGTGATTTGATCCCAAATTTTATGTGCTCAATGATGGTCCACTGTAAATCATCAGGAGTATGATTGTGCCACAAGAAATGTTCAGTCAGTTTAGTTGTATTTCTCTTACAGCGGATATTACTCCGATGTTCACAGATACGCTGTTTGACCTTGCGAGTAGTCATTCCTACATACTTTAAGGCGCAAGGACACGTGATCAAATACACCACGTTCATTGTGTTACAATTGGTATGGGAACGTTGGGTCCATATTTTACCTTCCTCTAAATTTAGTATCTTAGTAGTAGAGGGTAGGTGACACACACTGCACGAGCCACATGGGAAATGTCCAATAATAGGTGGTAAACCCCAAGCATTCAGGACAGACGCATCTTCATGGCTACTAGAACTCTTTGGTCTAGTATGGACCAGAGAATCTTTAATGCTTCTTGCCTTTCTAAATGAAAACAGCGTTTTCTCCCATTTGATATTATTACTTTCGAGAATCCGCCAATGTTTCCTGATGGAATTCGAAATGGCATTAGATGCAACATTGTACGTGGTAACGCAAGTAAGTGGAATCTCTGCAACTTGCCTACACGTATCTTCCAAAAGTGCCTCCCTTGGTTGATTTCTGGCTCTCTTACAGCTATTTTTCAGAATCCTTTCCGGATAACCTCTATCCCTCAGTTTCTGGGTCAAATCACTAGACTGTTCACGAAAGTCCTCTACCTTACTGCAATTGCGCCGTATACGCAAATATTGCCCGTAAGGGAGGTTTTCTCGTAAAGGTCTGGGATGGAAACTGGAGACGGTAAAATTGTTTTTCGTTGTGGGTTTATAGTACGTTTTAGTCAGTAAAAAGCCTTCTACCTTTGTTACCACTACATCAAGGAACACCATCATATCCTTATTAAAGGAATGAGTAACAGTCAAATTAGGATCACAGGTGTTAATCCAGGTAAAGAAATCAAGCAGAGTGTTCTCAGGGCCTTGCCAAATGATAAAAACGTCGTCTATATACCTCTTCCAAAATAATAGATTGGAAATAAAAGGATTAGACGGAACAAAAACGTGTTTACATTCAGAATCATAGACATATAAACCCGCCACACTAGGTGCAAAGGTACTGCCCATCGATGTACCTGTGGACTGGAGGTATAGGGTGCCCTGATATTAAAAAAAAATATTTTTCAAAGCTAGGGTCGCACACTCAATCACAAATTGTTTTGGTGTCTGAAAATCCCAACTGGCAGTACCTAGAGCCTCACCCAGGACCTTGATGATATCGTTCTGGGGAATGCTAGTACACAAACTCTCAATATCTAGTGATACCAGGATGGTTGAATCATTATCCACCCTTAGGTCTTTCAAGAGGGCTAAAGGGTAAGGGATCAGCAAGGCTGGCCAGGGTTGCTGCCAGTTTGCAAGAATATTTATACAGTGTTGAGTACATTGCAGGATGGAAGAACTGCCAAGCTGATGGCTTGTCCCAATTGCCTCTACCTTGGTATGAAGTAGATAAAATACAGGTTGAGTCTTTTGAATGTGAGGGTGCAGTTTCAAAGGGCCAACTGCATGGTAAAGGGAGTAATTCAGATGGCGGTTGAAAACAGAGGTGATGTGAGAGGGATGGTTAACGATCTTGTGTGGGCTTACCATACAACAGAAAATACTGTTTCTGGGAAAATTCCTTTTGTTGTCATGAGGGGGTGTTGTGCCAGTACAAAGTTAATTCCGGCCTGGATGAAAGAATTTCTGGATTTGGCGCATCTCAATCATGACAGAGTAAATCACGACAAAGTTTCAATACATTAAGGAACCATAAGACCCAATAATTTAGTAATAGTCAAACCTGGCTGTGTGAATGGTGGGTTTACCAAATTTATTGGTCCATACAAAGTTAAAGCTGTTCTTAAAGGATATGTCACTTTTGTATAATGGTGAAAGTTGGAATCTGAGGAGGGTTGCTCTTTACAAGAAAAACAAGAGTCATGAGAAGAATGATGAGTGTGAAATTGTTAGCGATTTCAATCCTCATCTGCTCGTGAGTGACGAAGAAGCTTGTAGGAGATCACCTAGTGATTTCTCAAGGGATTGTGGTGATAATCTCAGAGGCGTTACTAATAGATCTGTTTCCCAAAGATCCAGGTGTCCTCCCAGATATCTTCAAGACTATGTATGTGGAGACTTTTAGTGAGTTTCGCAGGTATGACATTTGTTATTTTATTATTTCATGTTGTTATTTAATTAATGATAATATTGTAATTTTGTTATTGTTATCTAAAGGAGATAAAGGAGAGAGGATGTGTTGTATTCTTACATGAATTTATATTACAGTATCTTGTTCTTTAAATGTAACATTCCACTGTTGGTTCTAGTGTTGCTATGCCCCATGAGATAGCTGTGTTTCTTGCCTGTCAGTTGTCTGCTGGCTGGAGTGGGAACACCAACGTTATCTCTAGCACTCCTAATAAAGTATTTACTTAGTAATAATCAACTTGTGGAAGTATCTTCAATTACAACACAGGGTATTACAGGTCAGAACTGGAGTGTACTATCAGTGCTCTTAAGACCTCTCAGCCGAGATAGCAGTGCATGCATGATGCACATCAAGACCGGTAAACGTCTCAGTACTGGCTTTGCTGTGCATAGTGCAGATCATAACAAGAGCTATATTCACTCCTGTGGTCTGATGTGTCAGTATCCAGGTCCTCAGCGAACTCTCCCAGTGTGCCTTGACCATGAACAATTATGGATAAGGCATATTGATAGAGCTGGCTGAGTACCAGGACCCACATATATAGCCATTCCAAGTCAATGCACCTCAGTCTTGACAAGCTATTACAATGTTGATATTCGTGCACAATAACCAAGAGACCTTTGATATGACAGGCTGGACCACCAGCTTTGTATGGATTGACCTTCCCTATTATGTCTCTCTCGCTCTTGCCCTTTTTTATTGCTTCCTTTCTTGCTCCACCGTACCCTTCTCTTGTGCACCTGCTCATCCTCTTCCTCAGTATTTCACACCCTTCGATATCACCCTGCTTTGACTACTTCTCTTGCTGTCACTTTCTTCTATCTCATCTGTTAGACGCATTAGTCTTCCACGCACCCCTTAACCTTCTAGTCTACCTTCTTTTTACACTCTTCTCTAACTAAGCACCCCACTCTATCTCCTGTGTTCTTCATTTACATCCCCCCTCTACCCAACCATGAGATGTGCCTGTCTCGCTAAAGCTCTCCCGTAATGCATCTTTTCATCTCCTTACATAGTCTTCTTTCATGCAAGCTCTTACTCCCTCCTCTCCCACACATCCTAATTACTCTTTAGCCTAATCTTTCTGACCTACTTTGTTCAAAAATATGTTATTCTCACTTCCTCTCGCAGACCAGCTTTCATGCCAGCATAACTATGTTGCTTAGGCTGCTGATTTCAAGTGTTGATCAATCAGTTCTCAACCTTGAAGTGGTTAAAACATAGTTGTGTTTTACAAGACAATGATATTGACTTTGAGGCCCAACTGGTATTATTTGCATACTAAATTGTGTCATGATATCCGGACTTAAATCATTGCATTGATTGTTTCAAGTTTTGATGTTATGCTTCATCGACAAATACTTGTGAATAAGCAAGATAACAAGTTGGGAGGTTATTTAGAACCCCCTGGACGTTGTGATCACTTAGTTTATGGTTTATTTAACTGAGTTTGATATAAAGCTGCAAACCTATGAGGTTGTCTAGAAAGTAGGCAATCCTCTTCCCTAAGTAACTATACAAAGGTCAGACAAACACATGTCAACCTCTTCGAAAATGTTTTGAATGTGCATGTGCACACTGCACTAAATGTGATGCCATCCTTAGTGCTGCACCACTTAAAATTGCAGAAAGGCTTTCCCTGCTTGTATGCAGTGCACTTTGAACTTATTGATTCTCCACAGAAGATGGAGAGGATTTGCAAGGTGAAACTAATTAAATCAGTGGAGGTAACATTTTTTTGGAGGGCGCTGAATGTTTTCAGCTAGATGATCACACTAAAGGGAGAGGTGAGAAAGGTTTTGCTTGTCTAGAAGGTTCCGCTCGGGACAAATGTCCATTATGCTGGCACAAACATACGTATTTTTGGTAATTTTGCAGTATGCCTGTTACTTTGAATTCCTAAAATGATGCTATTACTCTACATCACGCAATTATGCGTCAATTGGGGAAAAAATGTAGCATAAGCGCACGTGAACAACACAAATAACCAGAAAGTGAGTGGCTGCTGTTTGCATCATTGGTGTTTTTGGTGTCATTAAAGTTAAGTTACGGTCTCTGTAATTTATTAAATGGTGTGCCTTTCACCATAGAAAAAACAATCTAGGGTCTTGGCTAGTCAGCAGCAAGGCTTAGCCTAATAATATCAACAAAACAAAAAAAGCTGCCAATGCTGCCCATTATTTATCTCATACTCATATTCAAAGTGTGATCATTAGAAAATCACACTGATGACTTCTTTTTCTGTCAGATTTAATCTTCAATGATTTGAATTATAAAAAACACATAACATTACATTGTGCCCCAAACAAAAGACTCAACTTAAAGTGATAAACATAATTTTTTGTATACAAAATTCACTTTTTTTAGAGAAGACGCAACAAAAACCTTTTTGTACAAAAAACATTAAATACGTCAGTCATACCCATTCATACCACTCATATCTGTACAAATTTCAATATTACAAAATACATTGTAAAGGCCATCAATACTACGTAAATAACAATCACAGAAAACTCTATTTTAGTTTAACTCGAAGATTGGCCTCAGACTAAAGGTCGACGCGTTTCAGATCCCCTTTCATGTGGAGATCCTCATCAGGACCTATGTGTGACTGAAACAAAAACAAAAAAACCGCATTTACTCAATGACCCAATATATTGCAAGTCACAGCCTACCAGCTGTTTAGTTCGACCCTTACCTGCATAACTGCAGAAACAAGAAGAAGAATCAATTCTGAAATGGACCTAAGAGAGGGTAAAACAAGGTCTCTGAATGTAGTCATGCTTAATTAAAAGTCATCGTCAGCCTACTAGAACAAGCATTATCGTCAGTGTTTTAGTCGTGGCTTCTTACTTGTGGTATCTTGGTAGTGTATGGACCCAGCTGCGGGCGGGAAGTGGAGATTTCTGTGCGCTGAAAAATGAACGTATGACTATGAGAACGGGGGTTGCAGTTTTAAATCATGCTCTCAGAAACTGCTATTTTCGAAAAAATACCTTGAATCGTGGCGTTTTTTTGATGCAGCGAGAACAAGACGGTCGGTGTTTTCGTTTGTTCTTTAACAGTTGTTTATCTAAGATAAACAGAAACGGACCGATTAGAATTCTGTGGCGCAGCTGGTTGTGCCAATCGACTCAAAGTGATTCTAAGACACAGTCTGTTATTTTGCTCGCGCAGGTCTTACCTCGAAGTGCAGCGATTTCCAGTGTGTTATGATGCTCGTTGTCTTCCCCGCATTAGCGCCTTCTCGGAATTGGATTTCCTATGTGACCCGCTAATCTCGCGATCTTTATCACCGCTGGGAGTTGTAGTTTTTAAAGACGTTCTGTGCGCTCGTGTATGTCAACAAACTTTATTTAAATCCTGAATGCACAGCGCTGTCTTTTGATGTAGTACCTACTTGCTGCAAAAAAAGACCTGAAAGGATCAATTTTGGCCGATTACTACTTATAATATGGTCGTGTGGTCTCCTATACAAATCCTTAAAAATTTGAGCATGTGTCCTAATAACCACTTTGTCCATGTCGTGTAATCGTGATAATCAGACGCACAAATGTGGCAGAAAGTAAGTTGGGCTGACTTAATAATGGTGGTTAGATGCACACCACGTATTTCTTGATATGGATGCCATATTTCAAGTATTCCCAAAGTAGCCATCCTCATGAGAAAACTGATGGTAGGAAAACACCAATTTAGTTGGTGTCAATGCCCTGTTTTTTGGGGGGGTGTTGTAGTGTGCTGATTAGCCATAAGTTCATGTATGGGCTGAGGACGTTCAGGCAGATAAACTGAACAACAAGGTAGATGGAAGAAAGTTGGATACTATTTGGTGCTGAATAGCACTATTCATTCCGTTTTATGGAAAATCATTACAGATTATAAATTTCGGATAATTCATTCAGCCCATCAATAGATGTATTAAATTTAACAATGAGCATTGCCTCACGTTTTAGTAGTTTGGAGTCTAGATCGCCTCCTCTCATGTCCTATTCTACCTTTGAGATCACGGTCCATCTGAGGTCTTTTTCCGTATGGTCGAGGGCCAACCAATGATTGACCAATGGTGCATTCTGAACTTTTTTACGTACTCTCGATTTGTGCTGTTGGATCCTTAGTCGAATTTCTTGGTTGGTTTTGCCAATATATAACTTATCACATGGACATAATATTCCATACACAATGTACTTGGATTTGCAGTTGGTGAATTTATCGTGTTTCCAATGTATTTCTTTATGTGTGAAAAGTGCTCCTTCAATGGTTGATTCGCAGCACACGCATGAGCCACATTTGTGGTGACCTTGTATAGGTGGCAAATTTAGAAAACTTCTCATCGTCATATTTTGAGATTTCGGAAGGGCTGCTCTGACTATCTGGTTGGCAATACTTTTGTCCTTTTTAAACGCAAAGAGGGGAACCTCTTTGAGTGTTGGATCCAGATTTTTTACTAAGTGCCAATTTTGATTTATAGTCTTTTTAAGCCAATTTGAAGACGGGCAAAAAGTAGACACACAGACAATCCTGTCTGTTTTTCTTTTTTCTTTTCTTTGGAGTAACGTATCCCGTGGGGTCCACCATGCTCGTTTGATCGCTCTTTTGAGAAGCTTTTTAGGATATCCTCGGGCTACAAGATTGTTCTTGAGCACCTCTGCGTATGCAAAATATTCATGTTTGAATGTGCAGTTTCTTCTTATACGCAGGAATTGCCCATAAGGCAAATTCTCTTTAAGGCTTCTTGGATGACTACTTGAAAAATGTAAGGCTTTGTTCCTGTCTGTCTTTTTCTTGAAGAGTGTGGTTGTTAGCTTGCCATCTGCGGCATAGATTTCAACGTCCAAAAATGGCATTTTTGTTCTTGAATAGTTCATGGAAAATTTGATATCTGCTGTTCTGTTGTTGAGCCAATTGACAAAGGACTGCAGTTGATCTTCTTCACCGCGCCAAATCATAAAAACGTCGTCGATATAACAAACCCATGTCTTGATATTGTCTGCAAAAGGATTGTTGTCGTAAATAAAGGTCTCTTCATATTTTGACATAAAGAGAACTGCCAATTCTGGGGCAAAGGGGCAAGCCATTGCCACGCCCTTTATTTGTAGAAAGAATTCATTGTTGAAACTGAAATAGGTATTTTTCAAAGCAAAGGTTGCTAGGTCCATAATGAATTGTGTAGGCACCTTTTCCGGTTTGGGTCTTTTATTGAGTAGGCATTCCAACACTGCTAGGCCTTCGTCTTGTGGTATCTCTGTATATAGTGACATAACATCTAATGTCAGTAGGAGGTTATTGTCTTTGTCAAAATCCATTTGCTCTAATTTATTGAGGAAATCTGTTGTGTCTTGTAAAAAGGATTTTACCTCCTGGATGTATGGTTTTAAGAAAAAATCGACGAACTTGGAAATTGGCTCCAACAGAGATTCACAGCCCGAGACTATTGGTCTTCCCGGGGGTCTTGATTGGTCTTTATGTACTTTGGGAAGTACATAGAAGATGGGAATGCGGGGATGTTTGTTTCTTAAGTACTCATACTCTTTTTTGCCCAAAAATCCTTGATCAAAACCTATTTGTAGGATGTTAAACAATTTGCCCTTAAGTTCTACTGTAGGATCAGATGTTATTTTTCTGTAGCAACAGACGTTGCTAAGTTGTTTATTTGCTTCTGAAATATACCGATCAGTGCCCCAAATAACAATTGATCCGCCTTTGTCGGCTTGCTTTATTGTTATGGATTGGTCATCTTTTAGCTCTTGGAGTGCCTCTTGTTGAGCTTTAGTGAAGTTGGTCTTCTTATATCTTTTGTGCTTTTTTTCAACCTCTGAAATGGCTGATAGAATTACTTTTTCAAAAAGGATAACCTCTTCAGGAACTTTGCTTTATGGTGGGCAGAAGAAAGATTTCTTTCTCAATCCTGTTGTTTCTGTCTGCATCAATGCTGGGTTATCTTTGAAGAAAGTGATCAAACAAACTTTTCTACAAAATTCTATCACTTCTGTTTTTATTTTGATAAAGTTGGTTTCTCTTGCAGGAACAAATGACAAGCCTTTTTCCAGTACACTTGTTTGTACATCCGTCAATATTTTATCTGAAAGATTGTAAATTGGCGATACATTTAATTTTTGTAATGTTGGCGTCTCGTTGACATTTCCCATGGCTGGTTGTTGAATCTCACTCGTGTACTGGAAAAAGGCTTGTCATTTGTTCCTGCAAGAGAAACCAACTTTATCAAAATAAAAACAGAAGTGATAGAATTTTGTAGAAAAGTTCGTTTTCCCAAAGTACATAAAGACCAATCAAGACCCCCGGGAAGACCAATAGTCTCGGGCTGTGAATCTCTGTTGGAGCCAATTTCCAAGTTCGTCGATTTTTTCTTAAAACCATACGTCCAGGAGGTAAAATCCTTTTTACAAGACACAACAGATTTCCTCAATAAATTAGAGCAAATGGATTTTGACAAAGACAATAACCTCCTAGTGACATTAGATGTTATGTCACTATATACAGAGATACCACAAGACGAAGGCCTAGCAGTGTTGGAATGCCTACTCAATAAAAGACCCAAACCGGAAAAGGTGCCTACACAATTCATTATGAACCTAGCAATCTTTGCTTTGAAAAATAACTATTTCAGTTTCAACAATGAATTCTTTCTACAAATAAAGGGCGTGGCAATGGGTTGCCCCTTTGCCCCAGAATTGGCAGTTCTCTTTATGTCAAAATATGAAGAGACCTTTATTTACGACAACAATCCTTTTGCAGACAATATCAAGACATGGGTTCGTTATATCGACGACGTTTTTATGATTTGGCGCGGTGAAGAAGATCAACTGCAGTCCTTTGTCAATTGGCTCAACAACAGAACAGCAGATATCAAATTTTCCATGAACTATTCAAGAACAAAAATGCCATTTTTGGACGTTGAAATCTATGCCGCAGATGGCAAGCTAGCAACCACACTCTTCAAGAAAAAGACAGACAGGAACAAAGCCTTACATTTTTCAAGTAGTCATCCAAGAAGCCTTAAAGAGAATTTGCCTTATGGGCAATTCCTGCGTATAAGAAGAAACTGCACATTCAAAGATGAATATTTTGCACACGCAGAGGTGCTCAAGAACAATCTTGTAGCCCGAGGATATCCTAAAAAGCTTCTCAAAAGAGCGATCAAACGAGCATGGTGGACCCCACGGGATACGTTACTCCAAAGAAAAGAAAAAAGAAAAACAGACAGGATTGTCTGTGTGTCTACTTTTTGCCCGTCTTCAAATTGGCTTAAAAAGACTATAAATCAAAATTGGCACTTAGTAAAAAATCTGGATCCAACACTCAAAGAGGTTCCCCTCTTTGCGTTTAAAAAGGACAAAAGTATTGCCAACCAGATAGTCAGAGCAGCCCTTCCGAAATCTCAAAATATGACGATGAGAAGTTTTCTAAATTTGCCACCTATACAAGCTCACCACAAATGTGGCTCATGCGTGTGCTGCGAATCAACCATTGAAGGAGCACTTTTCACACATAAAGAAATACATTGGAAACACGATACATTCACCAACTGCAAATCCAAGTACATTGTGTATGGAATATTATGTCCATGTGATAAGTTATATATTGGCAAAACCAACCAAGAAATTCGACTAAGGATCCAACAGCACAAATCGAGAGTACGTAAAAAAGTTCAGAATGCACCATTGGTCAATCATTGGTTGGCCCTCGACCATACAGAAAAAGACCTCAGATGGACCGTGATCTCAAAGGTAGAACAGGACATGAGAGGAGGCGATCTAGACTCCAATGCTCATTGTTAAATTTAATACATCTATTGATGGGCTGAATGAATTATCCGAAATTTATAATCTGTAATGATTTTCCATAAAACGGACTGAATAGTGCTATTCAGCACCAAATAGTATCCAACTTTCTTCCATCTACCTTGTTGTTCAGTTTATCTGCCTGAACGTCCTCAGCCCATACATGAACTTATGGCTAATCAGCACACTACAACACCCCCCCAAAAAACAGGGCATTGACACCAACTAAATTGGTGTTTTCCTACCGTCAGTTTTCTCATGAGGATGGCTACTTTGGGAATACTTGAAATATGGCATCCATATCAAGAAATACGTGGTGTGCATCTAACCACCATTATTAAGTCAGCCCAACTTACTTTCTGCCACATTCGTGCGTCTGATTATCACGATTACACGACATGGACAAAGTGGTTATTAGGACACATGCTCAAATTTTTAAGGATTTGTATAGGAGACCACACGACCATATTATAAGTAGTAATCGGCCAAAATTGATCCTTTCAGGTCTTTTTTTGCAGCAAGTAGGTACTACATCAAAAGACAGCGCTGTGCATTCAGGATTTAAATAAAGTTTGTTGACATACACGAGCGCACAGAACGTCTTTAAAAACTACAACTCCCAGCGGTAATAAAGATCGCGAGATTAGCGGGTCACATAGGAAATCCAATTCCGAGAAGGCGCTAATGCGGGGAAGACAACGAGCATCATAACACACTGGAAATCGCTGCACTTCGAGGTAAGACCTGCGCGAGCAAAATAACAGACTGTGTCTTAGAATCACTTTGAGTCGATTGGCACAACCAGCTGCGCCACAGAATTCTAATCGGTCCGTTTCTGTTTATCTTAGATAAACAACTGTTAAAGAACAAACGAAAACACCGACCGTCTTGTTCTCGCTCCATCAAAAAAACGCCACGATTCAAGGTATTTTTTCGAAAATAGCAGTTTCTGAGAGCATGATTTAAAACTGCAACCCCCGTTCTCATAGTCATACGTTCATTTTTCAGCGCACAGAAATCTCCACTTCCCGCCCGCAGCTGGGTCCATACACTACCAAGATACCACAAGTAAGAAGCCACGACTAAAACACTGACGATAATGCTTGTTCTAGTAGGCTGACGATGACTTTTAATTAAGCATGACTACATTCAGAGACCTTGTTTTACCCTCTATTAGGTCCATTTCAGAATTGATTCTTCTTCTTGTTTCTGCAGTTATGCAGGTAAGGGTCGGACTAAACAGCTGGTAGGCTGTGACTTGCAATATATTGGGTCATTGAGTAAATGCGTTTTTTTTGTTTTTGTTTCAGTCACACATAGGTCCTGATGAGGATCTCCACATGAAAGGGGATCTGAAACGCGTCGACCTTTAGTCTGAGGCCAATCTTCGAGTTAAACTAAAATAGAGTTTTCTGTGATTGTTATTTACGTAGTATTGATGGCCTTTACAATGTATTTTGTAATATTGAAATTTGTACAGATATGAGTGGTATGAATGGGTATGACTGTCGTATTTAATGTTTTTTGTACAAAAAGGTTTTTGTTGCGTCTTCTCTAAAAAAAGTGAATTTTGTATACAAAAAATTATGTTTATCACTTTAAGTTGAGTCTTTTGTTTGGGGCACAATGTAATGTTATGTGTTTTTTATAATTCAAATCATTGAAGATTAAATCTGACAGAAAAAGAAGTCATCAGTGTGATTTTCTAATGATCACACTTTGAATATGAGTATGAGATAAATAATGGGCAGCATTGGCAGCTCTTTTTGTTTTGTTGATTTCACCATAGAAAGCAAGTTGAAAAAACAAGCAAAGCTTCCATAGTAAAGGAGTGAAGGCACTTGTAGTGATAAAAAGTGTGCCTTTCACCGTAGAAAGTAAGTTGAAAAAGATATAACTTGAAGAAAACAAGGACAGTTTCTGTAGTAAAGAGGTGAAGGCACTTTTATCTGTAGTGTACTAATCACAATGGAAGATGAGTAAATTGATCATATGCACAATTTTGGGGTCTGCAGTGTAGTGTCGGTGACTATCGGGTCACGACGCGTGGACGAGGCCGCACGCTTACTGGATATTAAATGAGACCACACGTATGCTGTTATTTAGTATCTGGCCAAAAAACTCCGAGCGGCCTTGACCACGTTTATTTATCCCCTCGGGCGTGCCCGCCCTCGGGGTGCGTGGATGCGTGCAACGTGTGCATGGACGGGCCGGGTGGCTCCGTCACTACATCCCTCCATTGTTTTAGGTACAGCAACCTTCCACAGGAGGGACGGACCAGTCTTTCTTGGCACACCACGCAAAGTCCTTGAGTCTCTGACTGGGGGTCGGGTTCGGCCGGAGACCATACTTCTGGCTCCGGGAGTTGTTTCCTGATTCTGACCCTTCGCCTTCTCTTTCCGGTGCAGGGTCAGCCTCCTCTGGATCCCTTGGGTCCTCTGCTGCCCTTGGTCCTTTATTGAGTTGTGGTTGTATTAACTCCGCCTGACTTCTCGACTCTTCAGTGGGATTGGTTTCTTCCCCACCTTCCAGATCTCCCAACGGTTGATCAGCTTCTGTTCCTTCCCTGGGGACTAGCTTTAACCATGAAATGTTTCTTGTGACTACCCGGGTTCCTCGCATGGCCAAAACCATGGTTCCTTGCGTGTTGACCACCTCCCACACCTCAGGTTCAAACGGAGTGCGATACTTCCAGCTTGGGTGGCAGTCTTTCACTACGACTGAATACCTCTGGACGGCGCCCTTCGCGCTTGACTCGCTTTGTCATTGGATATCTTCCTCCGGTCCTGTGCTGCGCCTTGATCCAACTCGGGAGGATTCCATGATCTGTCCGCGGGCACGCTGTCTCTCGGGGCCCATCGAAACAGCAGATGCGCTGGCGCACATCGTGTGGTACAGTGCGGAGTTTGGCGATATGTGCAGAGAAACTGTGACAGACACTGCTCGGCATCGTCCCCCTTTTCCACTCCAATCCTGAGGGCTCGGTTCAGCGTGTGCATGAATCGTTCCACCTCTCCGTTAGCCTGGGGCCACTGCGGGGTGATCTTCCGGTGCCGGATACCCCGGGAGGCCAGGTACTCCTGGAAGTCTCTGCCTTGGAATGGTGGACCATTGTCCGACTTGACCTCATCCAGCAAGTCCAGCATGGCGAATGAGCAGTCCAGCACTGTCACATGGGAGAACGCCGTTGACGGCACTATCTCCACCACCGGAAACTTGGAGTGGGCATCGATCAGCAACAGTGTGTTCTGCCCGTCCGGGAATGACCCGAAGTCTATACTTATTTTGGACCATGGCTCGCAGCACGGGTCTTCGGTGATTACAGGGTGTGGCGCTGGCTCCCCGCCTGTGATGCGGCAGGAGTGACAGTTGCGTATGACTTCCTCCACCATAGCGTCCATCCCTGGGAACCAGACTTTGCTCCTGAGTCTGGCCTTGGTTTTGGATACCCCTTGATGGCCTTGATGCGCCAGTCGGACTTCTTCACTCTGCAGACTCCTGGGGATCATAAGGGAGGCACCCCTCAGGATAACCCCCTGAGGACCTTCACTGAGTTTGCTTTGTGCCCTCCACACTTGTTGTCGAAACACATGTTCCTCCGCCGTTAGTGCACTGACCCCATCAAGAAAATGCTTCCAATTTCTATCGATCAGCGTGCTCTTGACTTTGACTAGGCACTCGTCGGACTCCGTCGCTTTCCCAACCTCATCAAGCGTGAGCGCTGCCGGGCATGCATCTAAGGAAATCATGTGGACGAACTCCTCCGTGTACTCTTCATCCACTGGGGTGTGCATTGTCTGCGGTGGGCAAGGGTGTCGTGACAAAAAGTAAGCAGGATTGTTAGCCCCTGGTCTGAATACAACGTCGAACCGGTACGTCTGTAGTTGCACAGCCCACCTCTCGATCCGTGGTGGGGCGAGCCGAGCGGTGCCAGCGAAGAGCGGGATGAGGGGGTTGTGATCAGTGACCACCCGAAAGTCGTGCCCGTACAGGTACAGATGAAAATGCTGGCATTCCCATTTGATGGCTAGGGCTTCCCGCTCTATCTGCGCATACCTCATCTCCGTGGCTGTCAGCGCCCGGCTGGCATAGGTGGTGGGGACCCACTCTTTTGACTCAGTTTTTTGCATCAAAACCGCTCATAGCCCTACGGGGCTGGCATCCGCTACTACCTCCGTGCGCCGGTGCGGGCGAAAGTATGCCATAACCCGGTCATCAATGAGAGCATCCTTGATTGCTTGAAACACCAGGTCTTCTTTGGCAGACCAGGCCCATGGCTGGCCTGACTTTGTAAGGACACGGAGTGGCTCTGATAGGGATGCAAGATTGGGAATGAATCGGCCACAGTATGTGGCCATGCCCAGGAAGCTCCTAACCTCAGTGGCTGATGTAGGCCTTGGAGCGGATCGAATGGCTTCTGCCTTCTTTGGGTCCACGCGCAGCCCATCTCTGGAGAATATATATCCAAAGACGTTCACGGACTCCTGATAAAATGAGCACTTTGATCGGTGTAAGGTGAGCCCGTTGTCCGTGAGCCGCTGCAGGGTAGCTCGGAGGTGCTTGTGGTGTTCCTCTAGGGTCTTGGAGAACACCAGGATGTCATCACTTAAGTTTATCACGCCCTGCAGACCTGAGAGTGTCTCCCGTATGGCATTCTGAAACATCTCCGCGGCCGACGAGATGCCGAAACTCAGTCTTCTGTAGCAGCGCAATCCAACGTGAGTGGTAAATGTGGTAATGTTTCGGCTGTCGGGGTGGAGTTCCAGCTGGTGATACCCCGCGTTGAGGTCTAACTTGGTGAACCATCTTGCGCCGTTGAGATCCGCGACTATGTTATCCATCGTATGCGTGAGATGACGATCCCTCTTCACGGCTCTATTCGGTAGGCGCATGTCAACGCATAACCGAATGGCCCCTGGTTGTTTGGGTTTTGGGGCCACGGCGAGGGTAGACACCCACGGGGTGGGCCCTGACACTTTTTATGTCACCCCCAGGTCTTCCAGCTTCTTTAGCTCTTCCTCCACCTGTGGTTGCAGGTGGAACGGCACCCTCCGATGCCTTAGTGCCATGGGCCGGACCGTCGGGTCCACGTGCAACTTGAACGTCTTTCCCTTCAGACAGCCTAGGCCTTTGAACAGCATGGAGAAGTCTTTTAGCATCTCTCGGGCGTGCAGGTCGTGTACCTGGTTAGCGAAAAACACGAGCTCCAGATGTTCCGCCGTGTGGCAGCTGAGTAGCGTGCCCCGTCTCCCTTCCGTGACATGGAATTTCGTGTCTACACTCCGGCCGTCACTGGTGACCTTGACCTCCATGACTCCCCGGAGGGGAAGTGGCTCATCACTGTCATATGTGTATATCCGCGCTTTGGATGGCAGAAGCACTGGGCGCGGCGACAATTTCTCGTACTGGTCACTGTCCATCACGTTGACTGACGCACCAGTTTCGATTAGGGCGCTCACAGGCGACCCAGACACGGTGATGTCGCACATGGGTGGTGGTCGCCGCCTTGCCCCTTCTCTGCCAATGAACGACACAAAGAATATGTCAACTTCTTCCGTCCCGAAGTCGAATCCTTGCTGGGCATCTTCCACTTGGTCTTTTGTGTCTTCCAGCGTTAGCTGGTGTACCCTCGATGTGACTCCCCGCGGACCTGAGATGGTGCCTCGTCCTTTGCCACTCTTGCAGACTTTCGCGAAATGGTTAAGTCTCCCACATTGCGAGCATGCTTTCCCTCTGGCAAAGCATTTCGCTCCGGGATGATGTTCTAGGCCGCAGTTACCGCATGTGTTCTTTTGCGGAGACTTCGTGGCCCTCGTGATTGGGGCGATCGTCTTTGGATCACATCTACCCGTTCCTCTTTGATGGTGGGTGTCCGCTGAGCCACAGCAGGCCGGTTGAGGGCTGCTTCCATTTCGTCCGCCCGCGCGTTGGGCAGCTCATGTGCCCTGGCGAGTACTAGGATTTCGCCGAGGGTGATGCCCGGCTGACGCAATATGAGGCATCGTAACTGGACTGACCGGCAACCTTGAATGAGCTGCGCGCGAATCTCGCCCTCTGGTCGGGGAGAGTGCATGTGGTTGCAAGCTTTCGCAGGCGAGCGTAGAACATGTCTGTGGTCTCGGCCTCTCCTTGACGCGCCTGCCTGAACTTGAACCACTCGAAGTCTGGATTAATCTGGGGATCGAAATGACGGTTAAGGGCCGCGACAGCCCCAGCATAGTCGTCATCGTCCCCTCTGTCCGGCAATGTTTCGAAGAGGTCGTACAACTCCGCACCCCCGTAGCACATCCGGAGTGATCTCTTTACTCGTTCGTCAGTCTCCTGCACTCCGACGAAGTAGTGGTCCAGCCGACCAATCCAGGAGCGCCAACGCACTGCAGCGGTGGAAGGGTCCGTGAGCTCGCTAAATGGTGGCAATGGGGCGGCTGAGCCATGTCCCGTTGGGGCGGGAGCTTGTGGAGCAGCTCGTTCGGGGGGTGGCACCACCTGGGGGGCACTCCCACCACTGGCACCCTGGTTGCTCATTACTATGAGCTATCTGACACCCCGTGCGTGTCCGAGCATGGTGGCAGTGTAGGAACGCTTGGTGACAAGGCCTATGTGTCCCCTATGTGTTCCCCAACGTTTCGTGTACATGCATGTACGCCATGCATTTTCCCTCCATGGCCTGTCAACCATGATGCCTATGCTATAACGTGGCCTGCCATCAAGTATCCCATGAGAGAAACGACAAATCTGCACTGAGGGTTACACGTTTTGCATCATGTTTTCCTGCACTCGTGCCATTTTCATGAAAGCCCATTTTGTGGCTCAGCCGGAGCCCCAAAAGAGGTGTCAGGCCTCAGACGCTCTGAGAGCTGCAGCTGCGTATCCTTGGCCTCGCACACTTGGGCCTCAGCCAAAGGGACCCAGTCCGGGGTGCCGAAATAGTATTGAGCACGGTTATCTGCTTACTCCTACTGAATCACATTCCTGCCTGGAAAAGGAGGAATAAACAAAACCCGCCTGCAAAGGATAGAGCCTAGCCTTTCTGTCTCCCTTTCAGTGATTGCAAAGCTCACGTCAGTGAAAAACCCATAGCCCTCATGTAAGGCCCACGCAGTGAATAAAGAAATAGAAGCCACATCGGCTCTTGGTGATAGGCAACCTATGTCACAGATCAGTTCCTGCTCCGGACTTTAGATATCAGATAATACAAGATGTGCTGGTCGTCCTGACACTGAAGGCCTCTCTTCCAGACTCCCCGGCTGCACAGCAACCTTCCCCCAGTTACACGTCATGCTCGAGTTGAGCACAAGTAAGGCAAAGTTCCAGTAAAGTTCCAGCTGATCACGCAACCCCCTCCAGGTACCCACCCACCTATGACACTCACCTATGACTCATCAAGTGGACGCCCACATGGACACCCACCTTCACGCCTACTTACACGCCCACATGCTCTTATCTCATTCTCTCTTGCTCTGCCTGAAGCGCTCCTGCTTACGTATAATATGGAATGTATATATACTGTGCTCTGTGAATAAAGTTAGAGAAGACCCTTCCTGATCCCTTGTGGTGATGGAACCATTCTCCCTATAACTCGAGTTATTGGAATAAAGCCCTTTTGAACCTGATACCACGGACTCAGCCTCTTGCTTTATGCATGATCCTATTGATACCTATAGAAATTATGAGTGCGTAATACTTTATTTACGACATTATTATGGCGCCTGAATAGGTACGAATCCCCTTCCCCACGCGCCGGAGATGAAGGTCCAGTTTTGCCCCTTCTACAGCCGTGACGGACTTCAAGTGTACACGTCGCGGGTTTTCCCGCCAACTCCCTCAGGCCAACGGAGGAGACGGACTGCGACCAGGCATCCATACGAGGCGGTGAGGATTGCGGATCGTCCCGACCCAGAGCCCACCCTGCGAGAGAGCTGTGTCCGAGGTTTCTAGAGATCCGCCAAAGATACGCCATTCCCGCTCATGCGCAGCGTCGAGTGTCCGAGGCCTTCAAGTTCTGCTTCCCGGTGAGTTTCATGGGCGTTGCATAAAGACGGGTTCATTTAATGAACATGGTAAAGACGTGTCTCACTTGTGAGACCGGTATGGTTGTGCTGTATTCCAGTGCATAGAGTTTTCAAGTATTCAAGTATACAAGTGCATGCATAGAGTCATTCAAGTATTCAAGTATTCAGGTGCACCGATTCAACTGTATGAATGTTATTGTCTTAGTCAGGTTCAGTTAGGTTTGAATGTGTCAGGTTTGTATGTAAGATTGTTTCATTGTGATTTTTTTTTTGGTTACATTTCAACATGCCGTTGTTTTCGAAACTGCGTAAAATAGGTACTAGGAAAGGTGTATTAGAGGAATCAGTTAACATTCCGCCTAGAGACACACCTGGACATTTCATGTACTGTAAACATGGTTTAGATGCCGTGTTGTTTTTAGAGCTATGGGTGGATTACACGAAGGATTTAGAGACACAGTATAGATGGCCTATCACGGGAACGTGGGATGCGGAATGCATTATGAAGGTAGAGGAAGAGCTATGGAAGAGAAAATGTAGACCTGCTCAGAAGGATGCCATTGAGTTTTGGCGCAAGGAGTCACATAGAAGAACAGAGAAGGAGTTCCACAAAGCAGAGAGAAGTAGACAGGAGTCTGAAAAATCCAAAGAAAAGAAGTTACAGGAGGAAGGGGAGCGGGTCAAAAGAGAACAGGCTGAAAGAGAAAGAATTACTGTCGTTGCTGGTATTTATCCCGTCCTTTCAGAGGAACTAGCAAGAGTGGCCCCAGTAGAAAGACCCGTTAGAGTGCCACCGCAAGTACCCCGAAAAATAAGACCAACAGCATCCGAAGCGTTTGTTACCACCTATCTAGAGGAATCCCCACCAGCATACCTAGACGGATCTTTCCCTGCACCCCCAACACAGGCCCAACTCCAGGAGCTCGAGGACGGCGGGGAGGGATCCGGGACAGCATCAGGAGGGGGGCCGACTGTAAAAGTAGACATCTCCCAATGTATATGCGATCCAGATCCAGGAACGAGCAATATGCTCGTGATTTCACTAAGACTTAGACAAGCAGTCGCATATTTGCAAAAATTACCAGATATGGATAAACACCTAAAGAAAATGTACAATTTCATAAGAACAGGGGAGGGTCCTGAGTGCATAGCAGAGGCCACACAAAACCGAAAAGTAATTGTTAAGAACTATATCCTTCGTTTCCTAATTAACTGTCTGATCAGGGAAAAAGACGAAGGTGACGGGGACGTACACCCTTGTTATATAGGTTGGAGTGATCACATAGATGCCGGTCAGCATGATAAATCAGGACAGACAGACAGCATGTTGACCAAAATCCGAAAGGCAATAATAGCCTCACACGAAGCAGGACCGGACGGAAAGGCTGAGTCATCCTCTGATGACGAAGCCGGGGACAAAGACAAAGTACTATACGCGGGCCATGCCCGACGGTTCGAGAGGCCCAAGGGCCTCAATTACCGTAAACAGGGAACGGCTATAAAAGAAAGATATTCCCTTGAAAGTTTATTCCAAACTACCGAAAAGGCCCTGAATAGATGGATAGGTAACGACCAGCCCCTCACCCGGACCGAAAAAGAATTAGCACGGTCAGCCACCCTGTGGGTGTCCCAATATGATACATATAATAATGATATAGTAGCCCAAACGTTCTTGAGCCTCCCACCAAACGAACAGCGCATAGCTGGTGTTTACATGGTCCAACATTTGATTACGTTGTATGAGAGTCAATATTCGGATCCCGGTCTATTGTATAAGTTGCTGGACAACATAGTACTAGATTGGTGGACGAACATGGGTACTGAATTGATTAATGTCATCCTAGATCAGCGACACAAATATATAGAATTCGTGACTAGGTCCCTGCTTCCCGCTCCACCCCATGATAGGCGACAGTTATACAACAAGCTGAACCCCCTACGAGAGGTTCATCCTGTAAAAGATACAAACAATGTGCTACAACGGGTGTATGTCTACACCCCCTTGTCGAAATTAGAGATACTGGAAATGAAAAAGATGTTGCCCTCCCATGATAAAGACCCGGGGGGTTTTCACCGAGAACTAAAAGACATTCTCCGCTTAGGAGATTATACATATGCTGACATTCTAAAATTATTGAAAGTACTATAGCCTGCTGGTATTTACGAGAAGCTTAAAGAAAAGGACTGGGAGGTGGGAGAGAAAAAGATTAGCTGGGATGTGTTGGAAAGAGAGGATGCAGCCAGAGCCCCGGGGGTTGGTCTGGGTCCCCGAGCTAAAGAATTACCTGAACTCCTTGTACAAGTTTTGCCTAGATTATTAGTTACTAAAAAGGAAGACTGGGATGCTATTTCAGCCTGTAAGCAGAAACCAGACGAGGACACAAGCGATTTTTACTCTAGGTTTGAGAAATGTTTTACTATCAATAGTGGCCTTAAGCCCGGTAGCGAATCATACCCCCATCTTTTCGTGAGCAAACTAGTAGAAAATTCCCTACCCGAGATTAAGTATAGGGTACTGAAGGTTGAGAGTACTTGGCAAGCAAACAGCCCTTCACAAATGTTACAAATGTTACAATATCACCAGAACAGAATTAGAGAAGAACACGAGCAGGAAAAGAGACGCATGAAAGACACAAAGATGAAGATGCTGGTGGCCCAATCGGCACCGGCAAACACAAACACGAACAAAAGTAGCGCGACACCAGTTAAAGGGAACTGTAATTATTGCAAGAAGCCAGGCCACTACGTAAATGAATGTGCAGTCCTGAAACACAATATAGCTACAGGTAAAACAAAACCACGTCCATCTCCTCCCAAGGAAAATAACACGCATCAGAACTCAGATACGTTTCCACCGCCGCCACCGCCAGTCCATGCACCTGCACCCACCCACGCTACAGCACAAATGTATCAGCACGCTCAACCTAACTATCCAGAATACCAAGCATATTCATGAAGGAGCCTAGAGAGGGAATTCGACTTGCCCCTTATTCCAGTTCCTGTGGACCAAGAGGGTCCCTATGTACATACACGTTTACTGGGACAGGATAAAAAGTTTTTGATTGACACTGGGGCGAGTAGAACTACCATCAGTCATTCCGAGGTTCCAGGGGCACCCCTCTCGGGCTCAAAGAGCATATCCCTGGGTTTTTCAGGAAAGCCAATTATTAACGAGGTTTCGGAACCAGTCTCTTTAGGAGTTGGTCCACTGATACATACAACAGACTTACTGCTTACTAAATCATGTCCAGAAAACTTACTTGGTATAAAGACATGAAAGGAACTGGGAGCAATTTTCTGTTGCTCGCCAGAAGGAGTGCGACTGTATTTACGTGATTTCAAGGGACATTTTGTAATAAAAGATTTTGACATCAGGCTCCAAAATGTACCACAGCACCTATGGGCACAAGGTCTGACTGACGTAGGTTTCATGAACATTACACCACACCAGGTCACCCTCAAAGCAGGAGTAGTGCTGCCACGGATACGACAATACAAGATCTCACCTGAGGCTGAAGTAGGGTTACTGAAATTAATCGACGAACTCATTGCACAAGGGGTGGTGGTGGAGACTGATTCAAACGTATGCAACTCACCTGTTCTTCCTATTCTTAAGCGAACTGATCCCAAAGCACCACCTGTCTATAGATTAGTTGTGGACCTGCGAGAATTGAACAAATGTGTAGTCCCACAGTACCCGGTAGTCCCGGACATTTCTTCATTATTGACTGCTATTGATGCAGAGGCTACGTTCTTTACAGTTATCGATCTGAAGAACGCATTTTTCAGTATCCCAATACATCCAGACAGCCAATATCTTTTTGGCTTCAGTTTAAAAGGCCGCAGCTTCAGATTCACAAGAGCACCACAGGGCTACACAGAGAGTCCTAGCATCTACAGTAAGGCACTCAAACGGCAACTAGACAGTATTCATATGCCTACCACTACAGCACTGATACAGTACGTAGATGACATTCTCATCACAGCAAGATCAGAAACTGACTGCGAAGATGCATCATTCACGGTTTTACACTTTCTGGCTGACAAGGGGCACAAAGTGTCCCCTTCGAAGTTACAATTCTGTGAACAGCAAGTGGCGTACCTTGGGCACTTGCTCTCCAAGGAGGGTAGGCGACTGACACCGGAACGTATTCAATTGATTTCTGGCCTTTCACAGCCCAAGACACAAAAGGAGGTACGTGCATTCATTGGCCTCACTTCATATTGCAGGCAGTGGATTCCCCAGTATGCTTACATAGCCAAGCCCCTAATGCAGTTGACGACACAGGAGGCAGCTTCTACTAATGTCCTCCCTTGGACACAAGAACACACTGTGGCATTTGAAGAATTAAAAAGAGCTTTATGTCAAGCACCAGTTTTAGCGACCCCTGATTACAACAAATCTTTTATGCTTTTTGTGACAGAGCGGGATGGAACAGCACTATCTGTCCTCACACAAGATCATGCAGGAAAACACAAGCCCTGTGCTTATTTTTCTAGTACATTGGACCCAGTAGCCCAGGCTTTGCCTGCGTGCCTAAAATCTGTTGCAGCAACGGCCTTAGCCATAAGACAAAGTGACTCGATAGTGCTGGGCCACCCCTGACAGTACAAGTACCACACGCAGTGGAGGTTCTCTTGAACCGGACACAAACCCAACACCTGACTGTAGCGAGACTGACAGGTTATGAGCTGACGTTATTTCAACCACACATAGAGATCAGACGATGCAACATACTGAATCCTGCTACTCTTTTGCCCTCTAGTACAGAAAACGTTCCACCACATGACTGTGTTGAAGTGATACATACCGTGACTAAACCAAGACAAGACTTGACAGATGTTGCACTCCCAGACCCTGACCTAACACTCTATGTTGACGGCTCATGCATGAGGACGGGGGCGGGAGAATTAGTGGCAGCGTATGCAGTGACCACTGCTACTGAAATCATAGAGACTAAAAGAATAGACATACTGTCAGCACAAGCAGCAGAGCTCATCGCTCTGACACAAGCATGCATAAGAGCTAAGCACTTGAGAGTAAACATTTACACCGATTCACAATATGCATTCGGGGTAGTTCACGATTTTGGAGTACTATGGAAAGAAAGAGGTTTCTTGACCTCTCACGGGGCCAAGATACAGCATGGCCCCCTTATACAAGCCCTTCTGGAAGCGATACATTTACCGACAGCCATAGCTATCCTGAAATGCAAAGCACATACTAAAGCCACAGATACCATTTCTCAAGGCAATGATCTGGCAGACCGAACTGCTAAACAGACAGCGCAGACCCCACTAGACATGACGAACTCACAGATACCATCAATGACCAAAGCCATGACAGTCAGGGATCCTTCCAGGGATGTACAAGACATACAGACACATGCTACTCTAGACGAATTAAAGAAATGGTTGGAACAAGGAGGGGTACTGACTGATCAGGGTTGGATGACTAAGGGCAAAGCAACATGGTTTCTTCCTGATTCGATGGTACAAGTGATCATAAATACCGCACATAGTCCTGCACACTTAGGAGAGAAAGCAATGCTAGACAGCTTACAGAACATCTGGTTCAACAAGCACCTGCGTGCAGCAGCGAAACAAAAAGTCAGAACATGTATGATCTGTTGCCAATTCAATCCAGGTAAAGGCATTCCGGTGGAACAAGGTGGATTCTCTCCACCTGACCATCCTTTTGAAGTCCTCCAAATGGATTATATCCAAATGAACAGATGTAGAGGTTACAAATATGTCCTGGTAGTTGTATGTGCACTCACAAGATGGACAGAAGCCTATCCAGTCCCTGATTATACTGCTGTAATTACCGCCAGACAATTGGTGCGAGAGTTTTTCCCACGTTATGGATTACCGCGTGTCGTATATTCCGACAACGGTCAGCCTTTCTCCTCTGAACTCATGAAGCAGGTGTCCCTTCTGTTAGGGTATACATGGAAGTTTCATTGTGTGCGACATCCTGAAGCAGCAGGCCTTGTAGAAAGGCACAATCAGACCTTAAAGACAAAACTAGCAAAGATTTGTGCAGAAAAAGGTGTAGATTGGATGGTAGCCCTGCCGGTTGCCCTCTTTTACATGCAAATGGTAGCCCATTCTAGAACTGGCTTATCTCCTTACGAAGTGGTCTTTGGTAGGCCACCGAATATGTGGGGCACTCCGATGCCTAAAAAGATTACTGATGTTGATAGTAACTTGCTGACAGATTACCTGGCTTCCTTGATGTCTGCACTACTCTCTTGTCGTTCGCAGGTTGCCGCCGCCTTCCCTGACAACACCCAGGTCAAGGAACACTTCATCGCTCCTGGGGATTATATTTTAATAAGGAACTTTGACAGGACGAGTCCTCTTGAGCCGAGGTGGAAGGCGCCGAAGTTAGTGCTATTGACGACGAGGACAGCCGTTAAAGTCGAAGGACGGAAAGGATGGCTGCATATACACCACTGCAAGCGCTACTTCGGGAATAACGACTCTTTTAAAAAGGAAACGAACTTTTCAGACTTTGAGCCCCCTTTACTAGAGGAGACTCCTCAGCAGGAGTACAAAGCTAAACTTAGATCTAGAAAGCCAGACCCCGTTTGATCAATTAAGTCCACTAGGTGGTGAATCGGTTGAACATGTATTCTGACTTGCATAAGATCTCGGACAATGATAATCATAAAAAGAGCAAGATGAAAAGCAAATACTGTAAAATATTACGTGGTAGATGTATAGTGACTTTGATTTTTCTATTTCTTCTGTGCATCACGATAATATGTATCAGCTTAATACTACATGCTATTTTTCCTCCCATTGCCTCACTCTTACACTCCTCCACTAATGATACCATAAAGCACACATTTAGTGATCTGCAATCCTATGAGCTATCCTATCGACTTGCCCTGCGCAACAATACCTTTATTCAGATGCTGCACCATTCACATCAGACTAGCAATGCTACAGACTGCTGGGTCTGTGGCCGACTTCCCCCGTATCAGAAGGTGAAGGGAGTGTTGCCTCTTTTCCCTTTTCCGTTCTCCCATAATGGTTCTTGCGGAGCATGGTTTGCCTTAATGACATCCATCAACGGTGATGCCAAAGAATGTCAAGACAAGGAGTGTAGGGGTGACTGGGTATGGGGTAACTTGAATAAAGTCATGAATGAAGCATGTTTCCCAGACGAAGAAGGTCTTCCCCAAAGAAAAGGTACAGATCTAGAAAATGAAGAGTATCAGCAAGGAAATGCGACCCTCGACTTTATAATGTTGAATGTCAAGCCCATACACAATGTAGGTCCATCCTCAATTACAGTCCTGCCAGTAAAAGGGGACTTGTGTGTCAGAAATGAAGGCTCAGTACATTTGGGGCACAGCGAGTGTAATACTATAGTAGAGTTTAAAGACAAAGGAAAGTCCTATTTCAGAGCATCACGACACACCTACTTTATTTGTGGCCAGACAGCCTATGTAAACCCAAAGTATGAGAGGCAACGCGAAAATAAAATAGCTGGTATACTGTGATATTACAGAATTAACGTAATACACAAAGAGCTAAGCAGTTTTTCAAATTTCTTCTTTATTGTGATGGTGTTGTTATATCCACAGCCAACGCGTTTCGCCCAAACATGGGCTTCTTCAGGACTGTTAAAATCATACAAAAATTCACATCAGATTTATTCATAAAAACATGTTGAATAAAAAGACAAATATGAACCTAATTTTAGCGAAGAGTAGAAACCTTAAACCAAAGTGCCAGCTTATGCATCAGGGCCAAAAAGCTGCCCATATCAAAAGTCGAGATACCGTGAATAGGAAAGGTCAGAGTAATTTGAAGAAGTTTTTTTTTAAAAAGTGAAGCATGAAGCAATCATCACCGAAAAAAAGGAGTGTGAGAAAAAGAAAAAAAGTCCAAAGTGCAAGTAGGACTGATGAACACGTGAACAAAGAATACCACCTAGGAACCAAGAATATGTAACCTAATGCACAAATCACTTACCAACGAATCAAGCTGTCGAACTTAGTAGAACACGATTGTTCAGTTGTAGTAATGTGGAAAGTTCCCAATATGCAAGAATCTAAAGAGCGTGTAAAAGAGAAGAAACGATGTAGAAATGTCTATATAGATAAATTCCCAAGTTTGCAGAGGAAGATGTCATATTAATTCAGTCCAATGTTCCTAACCTATTAGGAACAAGACTCTAAGTATTAATTAGCCGGCATTTATCTGAGTAGATAAAAACAAATAAAAACTCAAAGCATGGCAAAATGTGCACATGCAGTCCCATAGTCATTTGTATAGTCACCACAAAATCCAATAGGCATACGTACAGCCTTAATATTTGATGTTCTTACCGAGTTATATTGCCGGTAGACAAGCGTAGGCGATGACAAGTTATCCAAAGCAACAATAATTCAGAATAGTCCAAGCTGTATTGTTCCAGCAGTGAACAAACCCTGATGAACACAAATATACAATGTCATAGGCCAACGAAAACAATAATATGAATTAACAGTAAACATATGCTAAAACACTTTTCAGTCAAGAAGATTACAGAACTCTGCCCCCCAACCCTAGTGAACAGGAAGCCAGATACGCTCTCTAGCAGATTTCAAGAATACACCAAATTCCGGCGTGTTAAGCAGTAATGATTTTTAAAATATGTCAGTTTTAACGGTAACACAGTCAAACCACCCAATCCTGCAAGTTGTAATACTGAAATTACAAGCAATTATACATACGAACGACAGCATGTGAACGCTGCAGAATGCAGCGACGTATTGTGTGCGAAAGTCATAAAATAACGACATGACCAAGCATAGCGGACCCCACGAACGAGAATCCCACAGTAAAAGGGGCGATAATCATACATAGTTTGTGCTTTAGTGCGCATCCACACACTTAAAACAACCAATTCAAAGAGTGTAACAAGGGCATGTAAGCCCTCATGATCTACGACCAAAACCGTTCATACCCACTGTCAAAACCAAGATGCCCCGACTGAGTCCCACAAATACCTGAGTACATACGGAGCGTAATGTCAAGCAGTTCACAGGAGTCGATAACGTAGTAACGAAGCACCGTCGTGTCGGATCGGTGATCAACCAATAGTAACCAGCTGCCCGTATTTATGAGTGAGTAAGAGACGTGCTCAGCAAGTCTACGAGAAACGGAAGCGACGTCAATACATCAAACCACTTATGGCCCAGTCCCCGCCATCTTTGACTAGTTCCGTTTCGGACGAGAATATAAGACATTGTATACGAAGCTAGGTCATATGTCAATGCTAGCCCAAATGTTTTTACACAATACGAACAAATCTTCATTTGTTAAGATGAGTATGATCATGAGTATATAAATAAGTGATAGGGCTGAATATTCAAACAAAATTGAATGTCCATGCAAGCAGTTCCCCAGCGTCTCCATCTTGGATTGGTTTAAAGTTCAAAAACTGCTAACACTTGTAGCGACGGCACAAATCGTCTGGGAAGTTTAGCGGTTCGAATACCATGAACATAATTGCCAACGGCATCTTGATTAGCAGTACATGGTCACTGTGCAAAGTCATACCGCCCGTGTTGAATAAAACCTGTGTGCGTACCAGGATAACACGTGCAATTTACGGCTAAAGCATACTAAAGTACTAAAGTATGTTGATGGACACATTACGCCTGGGGGTGGTCACGCATATATGTACCACGTAACGACGGAGCATATGCCGGTATGGGTAGAGTGAGTGATCGAAAGCTTATAATAAACGGTCCAGTGTTAATGACAACGGGCCACGTGCTTAATAATTAATGGAAAAGGGTCCACAAAGTTCATGTTACAAGGAAGTGATTATATTAAGTCCAGAATTACCAAGATCTAGATAAGCGATTAATAGTGATTTCAGATATAAGTATACACCGCTACAATGGTAGCGTCTCAAAGAAACATTCCCACGCACTGTTGTAAACTATTCACAAACAATGTTTAGGCGTTGACAACCTCCACGAAGATTATTTTGTAATGCAGTTAAAAAAGAAGGAAAGGAAGCATGTAAAGTCAGAAGGAAGTGATAGCATGATGAGCAGCATCCATTGATAGTCAGAAGGTTCAGCGCTAAAAGAACGTAATACATTTAAGAGTCAAGTAACGGTCAAAGAATATTTTTTAACATATAATACCGCAGTAGTGTGTGTGAACAACCTGTTGGATGAGATAGGCACGTACAACACTTCAAAAGCAGTACTATAAGGACGGACACAAGGGCCAACATACAGACAGTGTATAGTGAATGTGCCATTCTTTTTACATTTGATACTAAAGTTTTCTAAATACACAGTTGGTGAAACAAAAGGATATGTAAAAACATTATCCAACCATACATATTAGCAGTTGACACAATGAAGCATATGTGTGAACGAGGTGTCATGCATAACAGATTAAATTATTACTACGAACAAGAATCAAATGCTACTAACCAGTTCTAAATTAGAGAAAGTAGTGCATCTCATTGTCACTGTTGAACCCCTTTGTTACCGAACGTAGCATACATATCCATCGGGCTTCCAGTTGTCTCAGTTTGAGTACTCTATCTCCACCCCTTGTTGTGGGCAGGGCTACATCAATGCCATGGAAGCAGAACTTGGATCTGTCTACCCCAGCAATACAATTGTGTGTCACTAATGCATATGCGGTATCCCCATGTAGGGCTGCTCTTCGATGTTCTTGTATACGGATTTTTAGGGGTCTGACTGTGCTGCCAACATATATTTTCCCACATCCGCAGATCAAGACATATACTACATAACAGGTGAGACAATTGATAAAATGGTAGATTTTGTGTTGCTTTTGTGAGTTGTAACTAAATGTTGTAGTTTTGTTACAACCCAAGCCACAAATGTTACAGGAACTACACGTGTAGAATCCCAACGGTTTCTGCAGCCAGCTCGACTTGGATGACTGAGACAACGTGTAGCTTGGACAGAGATCATCCCTGATGGTTCTACTTTTCCTGAAAGTCAGAGATGGTTTGTCTGAGATAAAGTTATTGACACCTGGTGCTCCCTTAAGAATAGGCCAATGCCTATTTAAGATCTTAAATACTTCATGATTCAATGTGGAATGGGTTGTAATGAAAGCAAGTCTCTCTTTTTGTCTGTGAGTGGATCTATTAGTATTCTTGAGTAACTCCTCTCTTCTCAAAGACATGGCCCTGTCCTTCGCTCTCTGCAAAGTGACCTGCTGGTATCCTCTCTTCTGCAGTCTATTCATCGCCAGTGTGGTTTGATATCTAAAGTTTTTGTCTTCGCTGCAGTTCCTTCTGATACGGACCAGCTCACCATACGGTATGGAATTTCTGGTGGATGCTGGGTGCGCACTGGTGTAGTGTAATGTGCTATTGACCGCAGTATCTTTCCTATGTAAGGTGCTGTGTATTTGATTATCTACAACATAAAATTCAAGATCCAGGAAGTAAATAGAGGTTTGAGACGCCTCCATGGTAAATGCCACATTAAAAGTGTTCTGATTCAAGAAATTAAAATACTCTTTAAGTTCCAATTCAGTTCCTGTCCATATTATGATAATGTCGTCGATGTAACGACCCCAGAACTGGATATATCCAGTCCAGTTGGACGCCATCCTAGACCACGCATGTACATGTTCTACCCACCCCATAAATAGATTCGCATATGAGGGGGCGAATTTGGAACCCATTGCAGTCCCTTGGTTTTGTTTATACCAAGTTTGATTGAAAAGAAAAAAGTTATTATCTAAGATCAAATTGATCATCGACAAAAGCATATCATTATGTTCCATGAGTGTGGCTGATCTTTTATCTAAAAAGAAGTCAACAGCCTTTAAGCCCAGATCCTTTTGGATGCACGTGTATAATGACGTCACATCCAGAGTTGCAAACCACATGCCATCCTCCCATTCTAAGTCTTCCAGTTTGTTTAAAATGTCCGTGCTATCCCTGATGTATGAGGGTAGGTTCAAAACTAGAGGCTGTAGGAAAGTGTCTACGAATTTGGCTAGGGCTTCTGTCATGGAGCCAATGCCCGAAATTATGGGGCGTCCAGGAGGAAAGGGTTGCTTTTTGTGCACTTTCGGTAAGAGGTAAATGCAAGGGAATCTAGGATTGTGTACCATAAGAAATTTATGTTCAGTCTCTGAGAGAAGGCCAACCTCCCTCCAGTGTGAAAGATGGTCATTAATCACACTGGTTGCTAGAAGGCAGGGGTTGGATGACAGTCTGATGTAGTTGGTAGTGTCATGAAGTTGTCTGAGCACTTCCCCTTCATAGTCCTCTCTGTTCATGACCACTATATTTCCCCCTTTATCAGCCTCTCTAATGATGATAGAACTGTTGGACTTGAGGGTATGTAGCGCTGTTCTCTCTTCTTTGGTAAGATTATCCTTAGTGTATCTGTTAGAATGTGTTTGTAGTCTGTCTTCTAACATATGTAAGTCCCTAGATACTACTTCATAAAAAGTGTCAACACTGGACAAGTGTGGACCTTGTGGCATAAATTGGCTACGTGTGTGGAGACCACTATCACACGAGTAATCCTGTCTAATATTGAGGTCTGCAAGTATGGTATCAATTGACGTGTCATTATCCTCATCAAGAGCTAGCAGAGTAGCAACATTTTTTACATGAGAAACGGTAATGTCCGTCTGTACAGAGGATCCCTCCAAGGCCTGAGGCTCATAGTTATTAACGGCAAAATGACATTTCAATTTAGCATTCCGTGTAAATTTGTACAGATCAATATGAAGGTCTGAAAAGAAACCCTTGGACACAGGGCAATATCCTAGACCTTTATTCAACAAATTAATTTCACATGTAGACAATTGATACCCAGACAGATTAATCACCAAATTTTCAGAGACATGGGCTGTGTCCATACAATTCACAGAAGCATTAATGTCATAAATCAGCGTTTCTCTATCTGACTTTTTTGGAATCGTGTCAGAACCCTGTCCTTTCCTTGCATTTTTCCTCCTCCCTCCTCTCCTGGTTTTTCTTTTGACTTTTTGTTCCCAATTCTGAAGCGCAGGACTTCGTCTAAAAAAGTCGACGAACTTAGTCCCTGGGCTGCATTATCCATAGGGCTTGTAGTATTACTTTCTTCAATGGAAGACGCTTCAGAACTAATACTAGATATGCTGCCAGTGTTATGTGCCACCGAAGTATCGGGTTTGGGTAACTGTATGTTGTCGAACTTGGCAGCAAAGGTGAACACACGACCATTATCATAGTCACGGTCATCCCGTATGATCTTGTGTAATTTTCTGCTTTTTACCGCATTCTGATGTAAATTAATTTGTTCTTTTAAGATTACATAGTTCTTAGTAGTCGCCTCAGTTAGATTTAGTTGTTTTATTTCGTCTTCTAGAATCTTGATTTCAGCCTGTAATTTAGTGCATTTTCTTTCTGCATGAGTTATTAAAATCCTCATCATGTTAAAAGATGAGTTATGCAGATTATCCTCCCAGTCAATAACTTCATCTCAGACAAACCATCTCTGACTTTCAGGAAAAGTAGAACCATCAGGGATGATCTCTGTCCAAGCTACACGTTGTCTCAGTCATCCAAGTCGAGCTGGCTGCAGAAACCGTTGGGATTCTACACGTGTAGTTCCTGTAACATTTGTGGCTTGGGTTGTAACAAAACTACAACATTTAGTTACAACTCACAAAAGCAACACAAAATCTACCATTTTATCAATTGTCTCACCTGGTATGTAGTATATGTCTTGATCTGCGGATGTGGGAAATATATGTTGGCAGCACAGTCAGACCCCTAAAAATCCGTATACAAGAACATCGAAGAGCAGCCCTACATGGGGATACCGCATATGCATTAGTGACACACAATTGTATTGCTGGGGTAGACAGATCCAAGTTCTGCTTCCATGGCATTGATGTAGCCCTGCCCACAACAAGGGGTGGAGATAGAGTACTCAAACTGAGACAACTGGAAGCCCGATGGATATGTATGCTACGTTCGGTAACAAAGGGGTTCAACAGTGACAATGAGATGCACTACTTTCTCTAATTTAGAACTGGTTAGTAGCATTTGATTCTTGTTCGTAGTAATAATTTAATCTGTTATGCATGACACCTCGTTCACACATATGCTTCATTGTGTCAACTGCTAATATGTATGGTTGGATAATGTTTTTACATATCCTTTTGTTTCACCAACTGTGTATTTAGAAAACTTTAGTATCAAATGTAAAAAGAATGGCACATTCACTATACACTGTCTGTATGTTGGCCCTTGTGTCCGTCCTTATAGTACTGCTTTTGAAGTGTTGTACGTGCCTATCTCATCCAACAGGTTGTTCACATACACTACTGCGGTATTATATGTTAAAAAATATTCTTTGACCGTTACTTGACTCTTAAATGTATTACGTTCTTTTAGCGCTGAACCTTCTGACTATCAATGGATGCTGCTCATCATGCTATCACTTCCTTCTGACTTTACATGCTTCCTTTCCTTCTTTTTTAACTGCATTACAAAATAATCTTCGTGGAGGTTGTCAACGCCTAAACATTGTTTGTGAATAGTTTACAACAGTGCGTGGGAATGTTTCTTTGAGACGCTACCATTGTAGCGGTGTATACTTATATCTGAAATCACTATTAATCGCTTATCTAGATCTTGGTAATTCTGGACTTAATATAATCACTTCCTTGTAACATGAACTTTGTGGACCCTTTTCCATTAATTATTAAGCACGTGGCCCGTTGTCATTAACACTGGACCGTTTATTATAAGCTTTCGATCACTCACTCTACCCATACCGGCATATGCTCCGTCGTTACGTGGTACATATATGCGTGACCACCCCCAGGCGTAATGTGTCCATCAACATACTTTAGTACTTTAGTATGCTTTAGCCGTAAATTGCACGTGTTATCCTGGTACGCACACAGGTTTTATTCAACACGGGCGGTATGACTTTGCACAGTGACCATGTACTGCTAATCAAGATGCCGTTGGCAATTATGTTCATGGTATTCGAACCGCTAAACTTCCCAGACGATTTGTGCCGTCGCTACAAGTGTTAGCAGTTTTTGAACTTTAAACCAATCCAAGATGGAGACGCTGGGGAACTGCTTGCATGGACATTCAATTTTGTTTGAATATTCAGCCCTATCACTTATTTATATACTCATGATCATACTCATCTTAACAAATGAAGATTTGTTCGTATTGTGTAAAAACATTTGGGCTAGCATTGACATATGACCTAGCTTCGTATACAATGTCTTATATTCTCGTCCGAAACGGAACTAGTCAAAGATGGCGGGGACTGGGCCATAAGTGGTTTGATGTATTGACGTCGCTTCCGTTTCTCGTAGACTTGCTGAGCACGTCTCTTACTCACTCATAAATACGGGCAGCTGGTTACTATTGGTTGATCACCGATCCGACACGACGGTGCTTCGTTACTACGTTATCGACTCCTGTGAACTGCTTGACATTACGCTCCGTATGTACTCAGGTATTTGTGGGACTCAGTCGGGGCATCTTGGTTTTGACAGTGGGTATGAACGGTTTTGGTCGTAGATCATGAGGGCTTACATGCCCTTGTTACACTCTTTGAATTGGTTGTTTTAAGTGTGTGGATGCGCACTAAAGCACAAACTATGTATGATTATCGCCCCTTTTACTGTGGGATTCTCGTTCGTGGGGTCCGCTATGCTTGGTCATGTCGTTATTTTATGACTTTCGCACACAATACGTCGCTGCATTCTGCAGCGTTCACATGCTGTCGTTCGTATGTATAATTGCTTGTAATTTCAGTATTACAACTTGCAGGATTGGGTGGTTTGACTGTGTTACCGTTAAAACTGACATATTTTAAAAATCATTACTGCTTAACACGCCGGAATTTGGTGTATTCTTGAAATCTGCTAGAGAGCGTATCTGGCTTCCTCTTCACTAGGGTTGGGGGGCAGAGTTCTGTAATCTTCTTGACTGAAAAGTGTTTTAGCATATGTTTACTGTTAATTCATATTATTGTTTTCGTTGGCCTATGACATTGTATATTTGTGTTCATCAGGGTTTGTTCACTGCTGGAACAATACAGCTTGGACTATTCTGAATTATTGTTGCTTTGGATAACTTGTCATCGCCTACGCTTGTCTACCGGCAATATAACTCGGTAAGAACATCAAATATTAAGGCTGTACGTATGCCTATTGGATTTTGTGGTGACTATACAAATGACTATGGGACTGCATGTGCACATTTTGCCATGCTTTGAGTTTTTATTTGTTTTTATCTACTCAGATAAATGCCGGCTAATTAATACTTAGAGTCTTGTTCCTAATAGGTTAGGAACATTGGACTGAATTAATATGACATCTTCCTCTGCAAACTTGGGAATTTATCTATATAGACATTTCTACATCGTTTCTTCTCTTTTACACGCTCTTTAGATTCTTGCATATTGGGAACTTTCCACATTACTACAACTGAACAATCGTGTTCTACTAAGTTCGACAGCTTGATTCGTTGGTAAGTGATTTGTGCATTAGGTTACATATTCTTGGTTCCTAGGTGGTATTCTTTGTTCACGTGTTCATCAGTCCTACTTGCACTTTGGACTTTTTTTCTTTTTCTCACACTCCTTTTTTTCGGTGATGATTGCTTCATGCTTCACTTTTTAAAAAAAAACTTCTTCAAATTACTCTGACCTTTCCTATTCACGGTATCTCGACTTTTGATATGGGCAGCTTTTTGGCCCTGATGCATAAGCTGGCACTTTGGTTTAAGGTTTCTACTCTTCGCTAAAATTAGGTTCATATTTGTCTTTTTATTCAACATGTTTTTATGAATAAATCTGATGTGAATTTTTGTATGATTTTAACAGTCCTGAAGAAGCCCATGTTTGTGCGAAACGCGTTGGCTGTGGATATAACAACACCATCACAATAAAGAAGAAATTTGAAAAACTGCTTAGCTCTTTGTGTATTACGTTAATTCTGTAATATCACAGTATACCAGCTATTTTATTTTCGCGTTGCCTCTCATACTTTGGGTTTATCATTATTGTTTATAGTCTTTTAAGCGGCTGACTATTTGAGGTGGGCAACGCACACACTACTCGTAAGTGACTTGTTCAGGCAGCGCAAATGTGCTCAAACCCAGACAGCCTATGTACAGCTGCCCTTAGACTGGGGTGGGACGTGCTACATATAATTTCTTTTACCACCCGTTTTCTTGGCCCCATCGAACTATCATCAAGATCCCCAACTAGCACTTATCAGACACAGACGAGGGCTCGATGCCTCCGGCATTGACCAGACCGAGACAGCTTGGGAGCAATATACAGATTTCAACAAAGGATTCTTTTTCTTCATAGGTCCCATCCAGAATTGTAAACTTATCCGCAGGCTAACAAGGATTCTAGAAACAGTTGTAAAAGAGACTGCATCAGCCCTGGGGAACTTGACCCAGGAACAGTCTGCTATGAGAATGGTCGTTCTTCAGAACCGCCTTGTTCTTGACGTCATCCTGGCGGATAGGGGCGGGGCTTGTAGAATCATCGGCTCCAGCTGTTGCGTTTTTATTCCTAATAACGCACCATCTGTATACAAAGCAATAACAAGGCTCCACAAGATTGCCCAAAGCATACATCAAGACCCAGGCACGTGGACTTGGTCCAGTTGGCTCTGGGGAGTAATATCGGCATGGGGATGGAAAGTGTTGACCGTCTGTGGGTTAATACTACTAATGGTATTCAGTTGTTGTCTATGTCTGCAGTGTGGCCCGGCCATTTGCGGCCTGTGTGCTACTGCATGTGTTCCACGTCCCCATATACAAAGCATTGAAAATGGAAAAATAATGCTGCAAGAACAGATCGACTGTCTCATGAGAATAGATGTGACATGCAGGGTCCACTAGGGGACAAGGAGGTAATGAGAAAATAAAGATTATGACAAGGCCTATGTGTCCCCTATGTGTTCCCCAACGTTTCGTGTACATGCATGTACGCCATGCATTTTCCCTCCATGGCCTGTCAACCATGATGCCTATGCTATAACGTGGCCTGCCATCAAGTATCCCATGAGAGAAACGACAAATCTGCACTGAGGCCTACACGTTTTGCATCATGTTTTCCTGCACACGTGCCATTTTCATGAAAGCCCATTTTGTGGCTCAGCCGGAGCCCGAAAAGAGGTTTCAGGCCTCAGACGCTCTGAGAGCTGCAGCTGCGTATCCTTGGCCTCGCACACTTGGGCCTCAGCCAAAGGGACCCAGTCCGGGGTGCCGAAATAGTATTGAGCACGGTTAGCTGCTTACTCCTACTGAATCACATTCCTGCCTGGAAAAGGAGGAATAAACAAAACCCGCCTGCAAAGGATAGAGCCTAGCCTTTCTGTCTCCCTTTCAGTGATTGCAAAGCTCACGTCAGTGAAAAACCCATAGCCCCCATGTAAGGCCCACGCAGTGAATAAAGAAATAGAAGCCACATCGGCTCTTGGTGATAGGCAACCTATGTCACAGATCAGTTCCTGCTCCGGACTTTAGATATCAGATAATACAAGATGTGCTGGTCGTCCTGACACTGAAGGCCTCTCTTCCAGACTCCCCGGCTGCACAGCAACCTTCCCCCAGTTACACGTCAGTTACACGTCATGCTCGAGTTGAGCACAAGTAAGGCAAAGTTCCAGTAAAGTTCCAGCTGATCACGCAACCCCCTCCAGGTACCCACCCACCTATGACACTCACCTATGACTCATCAAGTGGACGCCCACATGGACACCCACCTTCGCGCCTACTTACACGCCCACATGCTCTTATCTCATTCTCTCTTGCTCTGCCTGAAGCGCTCCTGCTTACGTATAATATGGAATGTATATATACTGTGCTCTGTGAATAAAGTTAGAGAAGACCCTTCCTGATCCCTTGTGGTGATGGAACCATTCTCCCTATAACTCGAGTTATTGGAATAAAGCCCTTTTGAACCTGATACCACGGACTCAGCCTCTTGCTTTATGCATGATCCTATTGATACCTATAGAAATTATGAGTGCGTAATACTTTATTTACGACACGTGAGCTCGCTAAATGGTGGCAATGGGGCGGCTGCGCCATGTCCCGTTGGGGCGGGAGCTTGTGGAGCAGCTCGTTGGGGGGGTGGCACCACCTGGGGGGCACTCCCACCACTGGCACCCTGGCTGCTCATTACTATGAGCTATCTGACACCCCGTGCGTGTCCGAGCTTGGTGGCCGTGTAGGAACGCTTGGTGAGCGCAGGCTTGGAGATGCAGTCTCCTTGTTCCGTGCTCCTTCCTGGAAGCAGGGTGTGTGTTAGTGCAGCTCTTGCTGGGTGTAATCCTGTGGCTGGTGTACTTTCCCCCAGTGTCAGTCTGATCTTTGGCAGCTGCAGGCAATGCTTGGGGCACTTTACCCCCCCCACTTAGTACCAGCAAGGCAGTCTCGGAGCTTCCAGGCTTTAGGGGAGGCACACAGCGCCACGTCTTCCTCCTTTGCACAGGCTTTGTCTTTGCACTCTTCTCACACAACGAGGAGACACAGCAGGGGGGCGCCCTGGGATTGTGGTAGTTGAGATATACTAACTACTTTCACTTTATGTCTGGGGTTGACATCTTTCTGTGGGGCGCTACTCTTTGGTTTGTGGGACAGTCTCAATTGAAACAACAAGGACAGTTTATTGATTAAGATATCACAATCTACCATGTGAAAGAAGAAACAATACCATGGGACCTCTTAGAATTGATCGCCCGAGCTCAATAGAGTGGCTATCTAGACGATTAAGTTCTAGTTAGACCGGTGTGAGCTAATCAAAATGGAGAACTTATGGTCCGTGGCACTATGGCACTTGGGGCACATACCTTGTTATTTTGAAACAACTTGGGTGCGCGATTTTTGATACATCTGACCTGCTCATGAATCCTTTTTATAGTCTAATTACAGCATTTGTACTCTACTATGATTTTTCTAGTTGCCTCGTAACAAGTACTCGAAACTTGGGCTCATTAAACAAAGTCCCTTCTCTTTCCTTATATAAGCACAACGTTCCAACACCAGTATATAGGATTTGTCGGGAGTCTGCGACCTCGTTTCTTACTGGTCCGCGAGAAATAACTGGGTTAGAGTCTTATGGCCATATATATTATGGCCACTTTGTTAAATTTTTATTTTTATTTTTTATAAATAGGAATATTACGTAGAATTTAGCTCTTACAGAAGACTCGTTCAGACGCCTCGTTTACCGTTCAAAAATGGCAGACGTGTTTCCCTTTGGAATCCACTAGTCCGCTTTTACTCTCCAGTTAGGACTATGGGGAAACCAGCTAAATTCTTCCACTGTGTCCATGACCCCTGTGCTTAAATAGCGGCACATGTAGATCATGGCCGCTTTCACTAACCGAAGCCGGAATTACGGCTCTCTGCACGTCGAACACAAGTAAGTACTGCCACTTTAGGTCCTTGACAAATATTTCACAATAGTTTTCTTTAGAAACGGTAACTTTTATAAATAGGAACAACATACAAATTCATTGTTCCTTTTTCCTACAGGGACCTATCATAGTCGTTGTACTTTGGAAATATCACCATTTTTGTGAATAGTAAGTAATTTGCTTGCCATTCTGCATTATTGCCATCGCTGAATATATCTCTTCTGAGTGGGAAGATTAGAACTTCCAACCTTTTAAATATGTGTCATTTTTATAGAGGCAGACACTTAGCTTAAGAAGAATCGCAAATTAATAGAATACATACTAGTAATGTGTTCATTTGGGGAACATACTGGATAAAATATGAATTTGTTCGTTGTTGGAATGTTGGTTTCCGATTGAGTCACTCACTTATTCTAAAACCCTGAGTGTTAAAAAGAAAAAGTGAAGGGAATATTGGACATCTTGCTATGATGACAGGGTTAGACACCAGGGCTCTGCTTAATTCTTTTAACACAATAAGACATTTTGGGTGCTATTTAAAAAAGTAACTTTAGGATAGATCTTAATAATATCAGAAATACTGGCCATATTGGGCCATGTCCTTAGACTATGTGGCATTCTCAAACAAATACATTCTCGGGCCAACCTCTGGTCACCCTATTATAAATATGATAGACTACTTAATAATAGTAGCTCTCACAGAATGTGTCTCATTTTTTCGTTCATGCTAATAGTCCTCTAAACAATAATATCAACAGATTAATTCAATCTTTTATTTTTTATAGATGTTTTTATGAGGTATCCTCAATTTGAATACATCTTACGCACTCTAATAGGAGTGAACCAAACCAAGGTCAGAATGGGTCAATTATCAGGGCAACAATGCTCTTAATAATCACTATCGAGTTTACACAGTGAAGATTAACTTTTATACGCTCTAATTGTGTTTCTTTCCATACTTACAGGAGTGATCCAGTACTAAAGGATCACATTCAGATTCTTCATGCCAATCTGTGCCTACTTTGCATATCAATACCAGCTCAAATATTACATAAGGTAGTTTCCTTTTTATCTGATCTGTGCACCTCGAATTTTCTTCTAAAGGCATTCATGTCATCTACACATTTTGGATCACTATTTGGATTCTGAGTGGGTTAGTTCTCCTTTTCTTCTTTATTTAACCTTCTTTCTTTCTTCTGGTTGTTGGTCTTGGTGCAGTTGCACTTCTCAATTAGCATCTTACTACTTTGTGATTTCACAGATTTCTCTAGGTATCTGTATATCCTCTTTTGCTCACGGGTCAGTTTTAATGAACAAACTTACTAATTCACATCGTATTTATGTTTTGAAAAAATAACATCACTGCACTCATTTCCTTTCCCTTTATAAAGACACTAATGAAATGATTCTTTAACGGACTAGGTCTTTCTCTCGGATATAAAAGCATATCGCAATCCTAAATGAACTTTTTGTTTTTTGTCCCTTTGTCTTTCCCAAACTTTGTTCACAGCCTTGATAAAGTTACTCACAGTAACGAAACACGTGTCGGCTGTTTTGGGAGAAAAAACAACTTCATTATTTGGATTTCTACATCTGTTTATGACTTTGTCTCAGCAGGAACAGAGAATAGACTATGTTTATAAGATTCTGAAAAGCTTTGTATGGACTTGGTTTGTAATCTTACACTTTGTACTTTTAAGCATATCACACTAAATTCTCATGGTACATATGAGATTAAATTTTGCAAAAAATAATTGCTGTATGATGTTCTTTCTTCTGATGAACATTTAATACGCTGTGCCTTTACTTTGGTGAGATAATAATACCAATCATTGTCATAGTGCTCTTATTTAGCAACTGTTGAATGGTTTTAGACAAATCTGTAATATACTTTTTCCACTGTCATCATAACTTCAGAGTGCCGGGGTATACCTATATGCTAAAATGTGGCAGGACTTCGCCTGCCGGCTCGACCACGTGACAGTGGGAGCGCAGCCGGGCAACAGCAGCGTGAGGGCTCACACGGCGTCAGGGATTGCAGTGCTGGGTAGAGGCAGCGCGCACCACCACAGACGTGCAGGATCGGCCTCACCTCCAGCACTGCTCCTTGCGCCGACGATTCGCCTCCTCCTTCTCGGTGATGATGCGCCAGCCGATGCAGCGCACTCCGGGCCCAGGGCGGCGGTGCGAAGGACGGCACGCGGGGTGGGCACCCGCTCCGTGACAGCAGCGCCGAGGACGTCGCCTCGTCCACGGCAAACGTAGGCTCCAATCAGCACCCGGTGAGTAGTGGCGAGGCGTGGGGAAGACCCGCCTCGTCGCCAGTGTAGTGTCGGTGACTATCGGGTCACGACGCGTGGGCGAGGCCGCACGCTTACTGGATATTAAATGAGACCACACGTATGCTGTTATTTAGTATCTGGCAGTGGCGGCTGGTGCCATTTGAAAGCAGTGGGGCGTAAAAGTTTGGGATGAGTGACGTGTGGCGAGCGAGCCGACCGTCATAAGGGGTGTTGGGAGCAATTCTCCCCCTGAGAAAATTTTGAAAGAAGGGAGGGCAAATGGTGCATTTTCAAGCAAATCTGAGAAAGCTAAATATCAATAACAAATGTGAAAGTGTAGTTATTACATCAATAAAGAGATTTCATATGATAATTATGTAGGTAGCTGCTTATTCAGTATAACCACAGAACTTCATAACAGACTTTGAGATTTGAGACTCTGAATTTTGTAACACACTACTTCCCCACTTTTGGCACATCCGTTAAACATTGCATACCTTTACAGCCAGTAGGTGCTTTGTCCTCAGAGGTGTTCTTTCATCTTCACCCTTGTACAGCTCCCTGTCACAGTGTTTATATATAAATGGATAGTGCTCTTCATAGCGCACACTGCAGAACTTCAGTGCATGTAGGCGCTTCATAGAGATAATCATATGGGTTCGATGCAGGAGCCTAACATTATGAATTGACCCATCGCCCTTAACTATACATTGTTATTTCTCAATGGCACTCATTTCATCATTGGCAAGAGGATGAAAGATGAGTTGGCTCGGTCTGAGCTTAGACCTGTAGGCTGCACGTACCCTCTCAGCAGTGGGTGCTCATCAGTAGCAGCACAGCGCGGTGCCAGCCTTCGCTTGCTCATGCTTCTGCGCTCTCATGGACGGACAGCTATTGGGTATTTCGTACTTGCAGAAAATACCAAACATGTCATTTTAAAATGTCCCACAACACTTCTGAAAAGTTGGGATCTCGCAGACCTGCCCATATTTTAATTACTGTAAAGACAAGCGAGCAGCGTGTGAGGGCACCGGCACCTCCGAGGCGCTCGTGCCTGGGTGCAGCCGCTATGTAGGGCTTCAAGGCACACGTATACCCCATTTCTGGAATTCTGCAAGCTTAATGGCTTCAGTGGCATGTTTCAAACATTAACAAATGGCTTTATATAAAGTCTCACACCCCAGTTCTGCCGGTTCTGAGCACTTCAAAAATAATGCGTTACTGTTACCCAGTGTAAGAGTCCTGCACTTGCTGACCGTGAAAGCATGGACGCCTAAGAGGGCACTACCTAAATGTATAATGCACAGCTCGTTTACTCCACATCAATAAACCTGTCCGTCTGCCGGATCAATGGGTTAACAACCAGTGGATATTTGTACCCCGGTTGATTCTGAAGTTACATGCCCAAGTCGAAGTCAGTAAAGAAACACGTTTAACAGACAAAGTGTCCAGGAAACTGGTACCCTGTGTCCACCCCTCAACCAAAGATTTTACAGTCAAAGATGACCTGCATCCAGCGAACCTCCGTTTTCATCCAAACAGTCGCGGCCAGAATTATGGGCGGGGGTGGAAATGGGGTCGTCAGGTGGGGTATGGGGGAGGCGGGAGGGGTTTAATAACATCAAAATATTAAATAAAACTTACTGAGCTTCTGGATGGGTCCGACGACTTCCGACTCCCGCCGTCCGGTCCTGCGCCAATTCCTGCCAATGTTTAACCGGACGTAGTGCAGGTCAATATTTACTAACAGTAGTAAAGTGCCTTCCCTCTCTCGTCGCTCACCTGGACAGGGGGAGGTAGCCATGCAGCGTCGTGCCCAGGGCCTGTCCTGTGCCTCTAAGTCCCTGTCTGCTGCCCGAGAAGGACACAATCCCTGGGACACAGGTGAGAGGCGCGCGGGGTCTTCTGAGGAAGTAAGAGTGGCTCTAGGGGGGCATACCTTGCTCTCTCTCTGAAGTGTAGACGGAAAGAAGGTGCCTCTCGGCGCCTCGCTTCAAGCAGCTAGGCCTCGTACACAACGACCTCGGTGAAGGGAAGTGTGGCGTAGAGCTGCATGCTCCCCATAGAGGTTTTGCCTGAAAGCAAGGACTAGCGCCTAAGGGTAGGTGATCCAGCAAGAGCTGCTAACAGACTCGGGTCAGCAGAACACGTGTCATGTCCTGGAGAGTTATTTCACAAGCCATTCTTTTCATTAAGTTATTCCTACTCTTTCAGTTAGAATAAACGAAGACCCTCTCCTCGCGGATTGGAAGCGCGGTGTCCTGTTTACATGGCGAGATCTTGAAACTTAAAAAAAAAAATCCCAGCCAGTTTGTATTCACACACAAAAGCAGCTCTCGCTCGAAGGAGCCATTTCTGTTGCTCCAAAAGAAAGTTCCGAGTGCAGCTCCTCGTCAACTGGAAAGGCCGCCTCGCTCCTCGTCAACTGGAAAGGCTGCCTCCCTCCCCTCCCTCCACCAATCACAATGCTGGTGAGGCGCTGGGGAGAGCGCCCCAGCCGCGCCATTTTCTCCCGCATAGAGAACAAGCATTTGCAATGCAATAGGTCTCGCACTATTAAAGTCTGAGCTATTGGCATTGCTAATAATAATGCAACACAAATAGCTCAAACATTCAGTAATGCGGGACCTATTGCATTGCAAATGCTTGTTTTCTTAAGACATGGTACGGGGCAGAGTCAGAAAGGGGGTAACAAAAACGAGCAACAACATCCTTCCAAACACTGCAGTTTGTTATTACAGTCTGGCTCCAAGGAAACATCTGAGATGTACCGAGGAAAAAGCCCTGAGCTGAATAAAAACATTGACACCTAGACGAGGTTTGTCCACTTATTGTCCGGGTGGAGGGCTCCGATCACCGCCCAAACCTGCCGCAAAGGCGACTTCTACGAGCCGGAGGCTCTCCGAGGGGCGAGTTTATTGTCTTTAAAACCCAGGGTGTGTTTTATTCGCATCAGATGCTGACATAAGTGAGTGCATTAACGAGCTCCCTGACGGCATCGTCCGCAGATTAACGACATAATCTGTTTTTACTTTCAGGAAACTTTGATTTTTAATCTACCGCATGTTACCGTTCACAGCGATGCAACAATTTTTGTGACACACTTGGTGAGGCTAGAACTGGAAGAAATATGTAGCCAAGAAACTTTTACTGTTTTTAATTAGATTTTAATAAGGGACAACAGATAGCGGACAGGCTTCATCACTACCTAGTAATTTATACGTAGTGGATAAAATAAATTGTATTTAAGTCAGTTGTCATTTTAAGAAGATAATACAAATACTAGCTTAATTAAAACTACAATACAAATAAAACAGAAGTTGAATGAGGGCAATGACGGTATACACAACAACGAAAAGAAAACTAGAACTTTAGAGCGGACCAGATGTTCATTCGCAATAATTTAAAAGACGTTGATACACACCCGTGACATCATAGTACAAAAGGGGTACAAATGCTAGAAGTTGAAATTGCACTATATTGTCATATGCAATCATGTAAAATAGAAGCTGAGTGAGGACTATGACGTAATTGACAATAAAGCTAAAAATATATCAGAAGCAGAAAGAAGAACAGGCCAGCACATATGATAGAAAAAGAACAGAAAGGGAAAATGGACTATGTTTTAATAAACATCACAGCTGGAAGCAATGTAAGTTGAAGTAGGCTAGGTCGTCATATAACATTATATAAAATAAGACTAATAGTTAATGAAGCCATAGACAATACAGCTAAGCATACTTGAGACTGAGAGAGGACTTTATAAATGCTGTATGTCTTTACATACGAAAGATAAAAGGATTTGAAATGCTCCCCGCGCACCCTCTGCCCCTTCTCACCTCTCATACTCTCTCACGTTGCCTCCTCATTCATCCTCTGGAGCACATCTTGGCTCAGCCGCTTCAGCGGGAAGGACCCGAGGCTCCCTCCTGTTCCGGAATGCCGTTGCACACACTTCCGGAGCATGCACAGGGAGATCTACCAGAAACGTTTCTCGCAGCCAGTGAAGTATACTAAATGTGAGCATGCGGTGAGAGAACTGATGCAGTTGCAACAGCGCCAGCTTCCTTGTGGTTTCTGGAAAGAAAGAGCTTCCTAAAGCGAGGGTGGCGAAATGGAGAAGAGAGAAAGAAGTAGAAGAGGTAAAGCAGCTTTATGTAGTCGACTTTGAGATAGAATAAAAAATTCTGTCTGTATTGCTCAACTTCAAGAAAGGTGGGAAATAAATGAAACATGTCAAATTCCAAAACCCTGGCCCATGTGGATTCGGAAACACTAGCCCATGTGGTCACAATAGACAACCTATCCGAGGGTAACACAGGCAGAATAGGAGACTGTGAGAACGAGTCAATTGGTGAACGAGTAGATGCATGCGCAGGTCACGTACGTACGAATGAATTAAAAAATGAATGACTGGGCACAAGGCTAAAGTATTAGTTAATGAGTACTGGCAGAGCGCAGGCACCTCTCACAAGTAGATGACACCACCCTACAACATCCTGGCCTCCCTCAGTCTTAAGCATTCATCCAGCCACACTGTCACTTGTTTTTCACTCATTCATGCACTCTCATTCATCCATTTGTGCATACATCATTCATCCATACATTCCCTTTTTCGTGCATTAATTCACACACGCACCCTACGACTCGCCCATTCATTCTGCTTTGAACTGGGTCAATAACCCATTTGCCCGTGCACTTCCTTATACTTGCATTGGATTGCCCCCTGATACGCTCTCGTCTTCACCCAGGCACCTATAGACACAACCACTCATACAAAATCATATTTTTAAAAAAGATGACTTATTGGCTTTTCTAGCGCTCGTTCTGGTCGAAATAACAATCGATGTGGCTCTTCTCAACCTGGTCGCAGGTTCAAGGCACATGGACTGCAAACAATAGTCAGCGCTGTTCTTTTGAAATGAAAGCTTTGGGGTTGTCGCGTGGTCAGCGCTCCGACTCCCATTGGTTGCTGGCCTCTTGTGAAGTCTGCCATAGCACAGTGGACTAGCCTAGCCTACTTGCCATGTTCACTGTCCGAGGATACCTCCAGCTGATGTTTACAATCACACACTTACAAAGGTAGCGAGAGCTGGAAAATGTAGGAGTGCCATCGAAATAAAGTCCTATGTGTTCCCTCGTAAACTGCATTCCCACATGAACACACGAAACGCATTCGCTGTGAATTCAATTGTGTACGTTCGAGGCTACCGCAGTACGGAGCAGAGGCGTCTTAACACAACATTCTCTGCCTACCAGGCAAAGAAGGGAGAAAAACCCAAGAAGGCTGGGGCTTAGAAATACAATGTGCTCGACCAAGGATGCTAGTTGAACACAACATGACCCTGGGCAGCTCACCGTTCCTAAAGAGTGGGCTGAATTTGCTTCTTCTTTTATTGAATATATTTTTCTCCAGAAAAATCTTATAAAAACATACACATGTTCACAATACATGTGGATAGTGAATAAAATCATAAAGATTGACTTTATAACAGTTTAAGCATTCCCAAAATCTGCCAGTGCAGACACTGCTACCGAGGCTACCACAGGCGCAAGAGTCTGGTAAGAACATAAATTACCGGGATCGTAATCCGGATTCCGAGCTTGGTAATCAGCTCCCACTCTCATCCCGACATCTAGAAAGACAAAAGCAAGGGGATGAGCCTGATGGGCATTCTTTTTCTCCCCCACACAGCCCTCCATGACCTCTCTTTCACAGCGTTCGAGGCTCCCACCGTGCTCGTCGTCGCTGCCGCTCTCGTCGCTCATGAGCCCGTTGGAGGGGCTTTTGGCGCCGTTGTGTCGGGTCCTCCCCAGGAACTCAATCCCCTTGTCCATTATGCCAGGCATGGTGGGGCTGCGGTGTGTTAGGTGTGAGTAAGGGGCAGCCCCGCGCCTGGCCGGCTCTGGGTCTCTGGGAGGTGGGGAAAGTTAAACATGGAGTCGCGGTGGTGCTGCTGCAGGCGGCGCTCGCTTACGCTCATAAACGACGCCCCTTTACGCACAGCAGGAACGTTAGAGCGGAGGCGGGGTGGTGGCTGAGGTCCGTTTGCTTTCCGTTATGCTGTCTGAGTCTGAGGACAGTTACTGGGTGCCGCTTTTCAGTCCCTGGTAGTTCCTGTCCGTCGGTCTGTGCGCTGCTGTCGCTCATCGCAGGCAGCCGAGGAAAGGAGCTTTGGTCAGTACTGCAGGAAACACCGAGGTTTGTCAGCCGCTTTCTATCTCCTAGGAGGAATCCCGCCCGCATGTGTGCTTGGACAGCAGCAGCCCTGCTCCAGGAGTGAGGGACACGGATGGGAGCGGTGGTGGGGGAATCGGAGGGCACAGGGGTGTGGGGGTTTGGAGCAGGAGCACATAGTGGTTGCGCGGTGTATGGAGGGGGGGAGGGGAGGTGGAGGACGTGGGGGGGTGGGGAGGGGGAATCGCATTGGGGCAGGGGCGCATCTCTACTTTTGGCTGCGGGACTGGGCGGCGCGGTGGCCGGGCAGCGCTTCAGCAGGGGTTATGGCAGACAATCGGCGGACTCGCGCACGGTGGGGTAGATTGGCGAGGCTGCCGCATTCGGCGATCCTGGACAAATGAGGGTTTTGGGCTGGATAAATTACAGCCATCACACTGATGTGTGTCGGAGAGCGCGGCCGCCAGTGCATCACTGATACTAAGAGGGAGAGAAAGTTAAAGTGCGCCATGCGCGCGCTGCGTTCACGCGGGGACAGAGCAGCAGAAACTCGCTTGCGAAAGTGAAAGGGGGAGCGCGAGAAGAGACGCTGCGGGTGCACATGGGATGTCCGGGGGGACAGGAGATGTGCACACCGCGTGGCTGTACGTGCGCGTACACCAACTCAAATCCGCCAAAGCCTGCGCGTGCCCATCTCCTGTCCCACTTCCGAGGCAAGTCAGCAACAATAGATCTCGCTGGCGATAGCACCGCTTCGCGCTGCGTTCGCCAGGCGAGACCTAAAAAGGGAGAGTGGGCGGTCGTGCTCGAGGGCAAGGGGGGAGTGGCTTACCCACTGTTGTGGGTACTGACTGTTTGGTCGGCGCCAGGGGCCGTCCAAGCAGTCAGTACCCACAACAGTGGGTAAGCCACTCCCCCCCTGCCCTCGAGCACGACCGCCCACGATCCAGCCCCCAACCAGGTACTTCTTCTTTCTCGCAGTGCGAGAAGCAGAAACATAAAATGGTAGTTTTACCATTTTATGTTTCTGCTTCTCGCACTGCGAGAAAGCAGTGGGGCAACGCCCAAACGCCCCTATGGAGGAGCCGCCACTGGTACTATCTGGCCAAAAGACCCCGAGCGGCCTTGACCACGTTTATTTATCCCCTCGGGCGTGCCCGCCCTCGAGGTGCGTGGATGCGTGCAATGTGTGCATGGACGGGCCGGGTGGCTCCGTCACTACATGCAGTAGAGTAGTGAAGGCACATTTAATTAGTAGTGTGCCTATCACTGTAGAAGTTAAACTGTTGAACACTTTTAAAATAACTATACATCAGGTAATTCTTCCTTTAAACCAGATGTATTTTGAAATTCACTGTAAGTATAGCTGTGCCCATCAGCGAAGAAGTCACTCTGCAGAGGTACTTCTGTGCGTGTCTTTTAAGCGTCAGCAGTCTTTAGTAAAAGGACACCGGCAGCGTAATCAAATCTCTATCATCCGAGCGCAGCGGCGCTGGTCAGCACAAAGCAATGTAGGTTGCCAAGGCAACGATCAGAGACAACGTGGAGTGCGTGGAGTGAAGCCGTGAAACAATGTGACGAGCGCAGCGGCGCCGATACGCAGGTGACGTACTGTTGTCTAGGAAACGTTTTTGCAATGACGACTCCAACAAATGCTACCCGCGAGATAGAGCAGGCGCGAGGAGGTAACGGTAGGCTTTTTCAAACAACATAATAATAAGTTTCTTTAAAAGAAATGCAGAGTGCACAGCATTATATGAAAGCTTGCGCAAACAGTACCTTATTTTTTTTAAGTCAGCCAGATACGAAGAGAATCTATTGGTTGCGTAATCAGCCGTGTTAAGACGTTTCTTTCTTCATTGGAAGTAGATGTATCTGGGTTTTTTTCTTTTCCGCCAGATCGTCGCCATTGTAAAGAAGTCCAATGGAGTCTGTAAAGGTTGACAGGTTCTTCTTTATTGAAGATAAAGATCTACAGGAAGAAACCTTACACGCTAGTATTCTATAGCTACTACCAAGCTCCATGAACACTCTGGAATAAAGAACACATCTCACATTCTGAATAACAACGTGAGATACATAACATGTAGATTATTACAATTATATTATAAAATGCTGGTCTTCCATTTCACATTTTTACACGTAATTTTCCCAAAATTTAGTATAATTACACAAATGCAAATTACTCAGATTTCGCACACCTATAGTGATGCCGAGTCCAAGGAGGCTAACTCCTTCCAGATGAGGGTGTAAGGTGAAAGACATGATTTGGGAGGCCACCGCACTTGCATTTTATCAACCGGGTGGCAAAAAGGGATGGGAACAAGGCAAACTGAAAAAGACTGAATCAGAGGACGGGAAATATGCCACAACACAGTTGATGTGAGCATTCACAGACCTCGTGGTAATGCGGGGAAATTCCCAGAATGCATTAGCCTAACCAGGTGCTAATCCAGTGGGTGGTTCACAGGGTGAGGTCCCACCGGAGTCCCCCTTATGATGCTATCCTGCAGATGAGAAGGGTCCGGGGAACACCAATGAAACCCCTCTGGACCCCCTAGTGCGGAGTATCATGTTCAGAGCAACGAACAGCTCTGATTTTGGCAGTCAGCGGCCGATGGCCATGGAGACGTAAGTTGCCCTCAAGATGGTGAAGGAGGGCTGTGACTAGCGGCCAAGCGAAACCCATTGGAACTGGAGGCCTGCTGCCATGAAAGGACGAGAGCCTGAGACTAGCGGCAGGAGCGAAGGAGTAGCGAGAGTGGCACCCCAGGGGTGCCTCGAGGACAGACCCTGCGGCGTGGAGTTCAGGACCCAGTGGCGCTGTGGCTACTTGAGTCCGGCGGGAGACCTGACTTTGTGGCACAGATCTGCTAAAGACCAGCACTGTTATGTTTGGGGTCAACCCCTCTATTATGCATCACCGGTGTAGGGGTGTTCATTTTCCTGGACCCGTGTATGTGTGTCAGGTGGACTGACCCGTGACTTCCAGTGGAAGATAATAAAGAAGGACGGGACCGTGGTCACAAGGTTTCTCAGCCAGCACCTCTCTGTGTATGCCTCATTATTTGCCCACACCAGGATGCGTGTTTCTGTTCCAGGGAGGACCTGGCTTGGCAGTTTGGGCTGAGCTGTTCCCATAAGGAACAGGGTCAAGACTGATTTGCATATGGCTGGATCCAAACTGGGGTGGTGTGGTGAGCAAAAGACTGATGGAATAAGCCCAGATCTTTGTGACTGGGGATGAATGTTGCATTATTCAGCATTCTGCCCATCATTTGTTCCTTTTGCATTTGTTCCCCCAAGTGGGAAGAATATGCCTAGAGGTGGGTCCCATGCTCACTGCACCACTGGATTCAAGGTAGCCTGGCTTATTAGGGGTGATGCTCCGAAACCGGTCCCAGGATGCTTGTTTCCAGTCCAGGGAGGACCTGGCTGGGCAGTTCGGGCTGGACTGTTTCCATAAGGAACAGGGTTAAGACTGATTTGCATATGGCTGGGTCCAAAATGGGGTGACGAGGTGAGCAAAAGAACAATGGATTGAACCCAGATCTTTGTGACTGGGGTGAATGTTTGCATTGTTCAGCATTTCGTCCATCATTTGTTCCTTTTGCATTTGTCACCCTAAGTGAGAAGGGTATGCCCAGAGGTGGGTCCTGTGCTCACTGCGCCACTGGATTCAAGCTAGCGTGGCTGATGAGGGGTGATGGCCCGGAACCAGTTCAAGGATGCTTGTTTCCGGTCCAGGGAGGACCTAGCTTGGCAGTTGGGGCTGGGCTGTCCTTATAAGTAACAGGGCCAAGACTGATTTGCATATGGCTGGGTCCAAAATGGGGTGACGTGGTGAGCAAAAGAACAATGGATTAAACCCAGATCTTTGTGACTGGGGTGAATGTTAGCATTGTTCAGCATTTCGTCCATCATTTTTTCCTTTTGCATTTGTCACCCTAAGTGAGAAGGGTATGCCCAGAGGTGGGTCCTGTGCTCACTGCGCCACTGGATTCAAGCTAGCCTGGCTGATGAGGGGTGATGGCCCGGAACCGGTTCAAGGATGCTTGTTTCCGGTCCAGGGAGGACCTAGCTTGGCAGTTGGGGCTGGACTGTCCTTATAAGTAACAGGGCCAAGACTGATTTCCATATGGCTGGGTCCAAACTGGGGTGGTGTGGTGAGCAAAAGGACGATGGATTAAACCTAGATCTTTGTGACTGGGGGTCAATGTTTGCATTGTTCAGCATCCCGTCTGTCATTTGTTCCTTTTGCATTTGTCGAGTGGGGAGGGTATGCCCAGACGTGAGACCTGTGCTCACTGCACCACTGGATTCAAGCTAGCCTGGCTTATGAGGGGTGATGCCCTAAAACCGGTACCAGGATGCTTGTTTCCGGTCCAGGGTGGAACTGGCTTGGCAGTTCAGACTGGACTGTTCCCATAAGGAACAGGGTCAAAAGTGATTTGCATATGGCTGAGTCCAAACTGTGGTGGCATGGTGAGCAAAAGAACAATGGATTAAACCCAGATCTTTGAGACTGGGGGTGAATGTTTGCATTGTTCAGCATTCCGTCCATCATTTGTTCTTTCCATACTGAGGGGCCCCTACGCCGATGGCACCAGTGCATACTCAACAAATTGCCGACAAGTGGGTTTCCCCCATCCATCTTCATGCTCCTGCTCTGGCACCATACCTGCTGTTTCCGCTGGTGGCCCGAGGAGTGTTTGTGGCTGTGTTGCTGCCGTTGTGAAGCTTGTTTTCAGCCACGGAGCAGAGCATTCCCTGCTGCTCTGCTGCTGGTGCCGAGGCCTGCTCCTGCTGGACCTTCTGGTGGGGAGTGCAGAGCATCCCCTGCTACTCCTGCTGTCCGCACCGAGGCCTGCTCCTGCCTCTGACGTTACAGTGCGATGCACCGCACTGTGGGCGTGTGCGCGCTCCGGTCTGCTGGAAGGAAGGGACAGTATATCCTGCGTCACTTGCCTGGCCTCCTGCATTCTGTGGTGCCCACGAGCCTGTCTTACCCTGGTTTTTTTTCTTCCTGCACCAGGGACCACATTGCTGCTTTTCCAGCCCTACTATTTTCCTGGGAGAGATGCCTGTCTAGGATACCTGATCCCCAACTACAGCTCTGTTTTCCCTGGAATTTTGAGGGCCTTGTTGTAGGAGTGCCTGCAGACTGGCCATAGTACTGGTCCGCTCATTGATTCTGTTAGAACGCTGTGTGCAGACCGGCAGGTCAAACAGCCTATCTGCACATCATTTGGCTGCCTGCAGAGTCATGAAATGTGCACCTGTCACCTACTGCCTTCACCTGTAGCATCCTTGCCTCACGTTCCCACCTTAGGCATGCCTGAAAATCATATGGAGCACTAGACCCCAGCCCTGCGCAGAGCATCAGCCATCCAGGCTCCAGGGACATGTGCATAACACTCTAAAACTGTACCACGGCAAGCTTGGTGCCATTTCCCGCCATCCCACGATTGCTTCTCCTAAACTGCTCCTTCCCTAGTGGAGGTCATCTTTACCCAAGGTCAGTCTATTGACCCCTGTGCTACCTCTTCCAATTTTTGCTACTGCCATCATCATGGCCTCTGTACTCACTCTGGAACCCTTTGTAATGGATGGCCTCCACCCGCTCAAGCGGCAAGGTGAAAGGACCGGGTTGAGCAACTAGAGACCTATTTTGCAGCAGTGTGCCTGGAAAAGGAACGATGAGGCCCATGCTAACACATTTGGGAGGGTCTGCAATTCACAAACTGGGAAAATCATCTGTTGTTGAGGCTTGCCCTCCATTCACTTACACTAAGCTAAAACAGGCTTTGACAACTCACTGCGAACCCCTTGCAAATCCTGACTATGAGATGTTCTTGTTGACCAAGCCCATCAGCTACCTGAAGAATCCGTGGACAATTTTTATGCCCGCCTGAGAGATCTGGCCAGCACCTGTACTTTGCCCGATGCCAAAATTTGTGCATAATTTATACAGTGCTGCTCTTCCGTCAAGCTTAGAGAGAACATTCTCCAAGTTCCATGGATGTCCACGGCCGACATACTGACTATGGTTCGCTCCAAAGAACTCTCCAAAGTGCGCGCTGCACACATGGAAGTGGCTCTGCAACACCAGGTGAAAACGGAACCCATTAACGTAGTGAGTACAGACAAAACGAAACCCCACTCCAAATCCAACTCAGCTCCTAAGATGAATTACGGCTGTGGAGGGTCATATCCACACCAAGGACCCAGCCCTGCTCACAGTAAACTATGTTGGGCATGCAATAAGCCTAACCATTTCGCCAAGGTCTGCCGTTCTTCCACAACCAAAAAGGGGCAGAGACCCAAAAGAATCAACTCAACGCAATCCCCTACTATGCCAGAAGATGACGAAGTATAGATGATGATGACCCAGAAGGAAACGTTCATATTATCCATACACTACAACCTCATGGATATCTGCAGAGGTGCATTCCCAAGTACAATGTTCTCCTGGCAGGCCATCAGATACCGGCATTAATCAACACTGGAGCTTCAATCCATATTTTGGCCCATGATGACCTCAAGACACTCTCTTTTTAACCGGGCTTATGTGCCATCACCACACAGGTTTTTGCATATGGATCATGCACGCTGCTCCCTCTAGCCAGCATCTTCGCGATGGAAATAACACGAGTCTCATTCGACTAGGGTCAAGGTGTATGTAATCAAAGGGATGCTATTATGCTGCCGCACAGCACAGTGTCTTCAACTCGTTGCGTTTGCCTTCAGCATCCACTTAGGAAGCATGGACGACCTAGTGGCTGAGTTTGCATCTCTGTTCGAAGCGATATGGTGCCTCAAAGACGGTCTGATACAACTCCACATTGATGACTCTATCCAACCTGTTGTGCTGAAGCATCGCAGGGTAGCCTTTCACCTACGACCCAAAGAGAAAGCTAAACTGCGGGAAACTGAAGCAAGCAGATATCATTGAGAAGGTTGACGACCCTATGTCCTGGGTATCACCAATAGTGTTGGCAAGGAAACCCAAGCAGCCAGTGGAAGTCAGAATTTGTGTTGACATGTGCCTGTGCAATCTGGCCATCCACCGTGAAAGACCTACGGTCTCACACCCACGGTCAATGACATCGTGGCTGAAGTCAGCGGATCAGAGTGGTTTTACAAAATGGACCTCCATGCAGGGTACCACCAGCTCATGCTTGCTCCAGAGTCTAGAGCGATCACCACATTTTTCACCCATGTAGGTCTGAGGAGGTACAAATGCCTCAGTTTCGGTGTGTCGAGTGCGGCAGAAATATTTCAAGACACAATTAGGTATTCTTGGCTAGCCTCACAGGAGTAATTAATGTCTGTGATGACATTCTAGTCTAAGCCCCGACCCTGGAGGAACATCTCAACCACTTGAGAGCCACTTTTCAAAGACTTAAGCATAACGGTCTCATGCTCCATAAAGAAAAGTGTGCTTTTCTTCAAAAGGAGATAAAATTCTTTGGGTACCGTTTCTCAGAGGAGGGGGTCATGCCTGATCCCGCGATAGTTCATGACATCCAATCAGCACCGGTGCCCACAAAGGAGTGCGCAGTTTTTTTAGGAATGGTTACTTACTACGGGCGTTTTATCCAGAACCTGACAGGCCTCACTGCCCTCTTTGAGAGTTGACCAAGGCCAGTGCCATGTGCATGTGGGGTGCCCCCCAGGAAGAAGCCTTTTGGGCAACCAAATGTGCCATGTCAGCTGACACCACATTGGTTTATATTGACCGCAGCCGAGAATCAGAGTTGTAAGTCGTCGCCTGCCCCACTGGTTTAGGGGCTGCTTCATCAGAGACAATCCAATGTTGATTGGGGCCCAGTGGCGTACGCCAGTCGTGCCTTGACTGAGACGTAGCTGTGCTATTCTCATATTGAAAAAGAGGCCACTGCGGTGCATTGGGGCTGCCCCAAATTTTCATATCTACTTATATGTCCAGCCATTCACAGTTCAGAGAGACTTTTAGCCACTGGTCCCTCTTTTCACTGGATCCTCATCTAAACCACCTCCTAGAATCGAGAAATGGATTCTTCAACTTCAATCATACCATTTCTCTGTCATATGTAACCCGGATCACAAAATCCTGCTGATTATCTGCAAAGGCATGCAAGACCCACCACTGTGGAAGTGGAGTCAGTTGCTGAGGAGGTCGAGGAACACGTTAGAATCAAGACTGTGATGCAAGGTATAGTTCCAGAACTTGGATGCTTTAGTGAAGCGTACCATCCGGCAATGCCCGTTGTGTCAAGCTGCTGGACCGGTGGAGTCATCGGCACCCATCATCACGGAGACAATTCCACCCATTCCGTGGCATAGAGCCAGTGCTGATTTCGGACGTCTACCCAATGGCAGACACATGCATGTTGTCATAGATGATTTTTCAAAATACTCTGAAGTTGAATACATTGAGTCAACGACAGCCAGACACACCGTCCCCTGTATGGAAAAAGCCATGGCCACTCATGGGTTGTCGATTGAGATCCAAACAGACAATGGTCCCCCGTTCTCCAGTCAGGAGTTCACGTAGTACTTACAATCTCGTGGCATCCGTCACAGATGAATTACACCACGTTGGTCTTGAGCCAAAGCAGAGGCTGAAAGATTTATGTGGACTCTGAACATGACTCTGAGAATCGCCCTGGCGAATGCACAGAATATGGAGAGTGCCCTGTATGCTTTTCTGAGGGAATACCACCTCATGCCACATACAAGATGAGCCCCAGTGCCCTCTGCATGAATCAGAACGTAAATAATACCATTCCCCATGTGGAGAAACCCTCAGTTTTACACAACCAAGAACACGATGTGCCATGAGGAGAGTCATTTGCGTTGGTGACATGGTGCTAGTTAAGAACAGGCATCCCCGTAGTAAGTGTTTGCTGCCTTTTGAGGTTGACCTGTGAAAAGTAACCTCTGTCACCAGGAACTATGGTAAACGCTCAAAAGCAAGGTGAGTCTGTCACAAGAAATGTGTCTTTGTTCAAGCTCTTCCGGTGACCGGCTGCCAGTGTCACTGATCCACCACCATAACCCAATTGCGGTGTCCTAAAACCTGAGGAGGATTACCCAAGGGCCAGATGTCCAAGGAGCCAAGTTTCTTCGCCCATGCGGACACCCGCTCTAGAGGATGATGAACATTCCGTGCCAGCAACCCTGTCCGTGTCTAGTGACAGGGCAAGAGAGGACAGTTCAAGTCTAAACTATGATCCTGAGGTTTGTCATCCCCTAGAACGATCTGGAGCTGGTGGTGAGACTCCCAGGCAGCACAGGACTGGCAGGTATCATCTCAGGCTGCGTCCAATGAGGTCCTCTCATCGGAGGGACTTTGTGGTAAACTGATGTAGTGTGCCAATACTAAAATACAGCTAATAATAGGTTTTTTCTTCTCTCTTGCTCCCTCTCTCTCTTTCTCATACTCTTGTTTCACCCATTCACCAATGTTGTTAACTGTTGCAATGCCATGCTCTATTTTTCTCATAGTGCATTTGTATTAAGTATGACTCGACTGTTTATGTTTTTTTTATTTTATGTCTGGGTAAAGGAGGAATGTTATGTTTGGGGTTGACCCCTCTGTTATGCCTCACCAGTGTAGGGGTGTTAAGTTTTCCTGGACCCTGTAGACGTGCATCAGGTGGTCTGACCCGTGACGGTAAGTGGTAGATTATAAAGAAGGCCCAGACCGTGGTCAGGAGGTTCCTCAGCCCCCACCTGGCTACAGAGCGTGTATGCCTCATTATTTGTTCACACTTAGAGACCCCTGCACTGAAAGCACAGGCGTGGACTCAACAAGTTCAAGATCAGCCCTGAGATCCTACATGCCACCTCTGCCCACCAACCAGCCTTCTACCCCTACGGCCATCACCAGCTCAGGGATCCCTCCAGGCTCAAGATTACTGTCAGTGAGTGCAACAGCACCCTGAAGGCCTGGTTGAACGGCGACGAGAAGATCATGCTCTGTAAATATGTTATATATATATATTTGTCCAACTCTTATCACTTCTTAAAATGTAATCTTGATTGAATTTGCAACTAGTATCTGTAGTAGATTTTTGTACTTACTACTATTCTTATGTGAGTTTAGAGTTTATTTATTTGCATCTTTGATGTAAGATATCCAGACGAAGATAAGTGTGTTGAAGTAGTAGGTTTATTCAACAACAATAACTCCACCCAGCACACGGAGCATCCCCTTCAATAGAGACTCGAACGGCAACTCCGGAGCAACACCAGAGTCTCCAACAACGGACGCCCCGTGCGTGAGCCACATATTTCAAACATAAACACAAGTACCAACAAAGCATCAATCAGATGCACGAGTACAATATAATGTGAGTGAGACATCGTGCGCTGCCCACGCGATGTATGACTCACCTAGAATGCAAATACATCAGTACATTTACCACTACATCACCTTCCCCCTTATAAAAATAAACAGAAGAAAAAAACCCCAAATAAAACAGTCAATATCTAACATACATATCAAATCTTCCCGGAGCTCTGATTGTGCATCCCCGAGAAGAACGAGGATAAATCCTTAGAGAGTTTTGACTGATAGTAGGAGGGGAAGAAGATGTAGAAGGTTGAGTGGAAACACCAGCCTTACTAGAAGGTTCTAACCAGTGGCTCCAATCGAGGTCACCTTCACCACTCTTGTGCCTGTCCTGCATTATCTCAACTTGGCGTGGAGATACCTTTACCAGATGTCTTTTATTCAACCAACCTTTTCTATCGGTAAAAGCAGCTCCCTTGCTGACCTTCAGGACTTGGACTGGATCATAGAAAATTGACTCACCCTTCTTGACTCTATTTGGTTTTTTAATTAAAACCCAGTCACCAACGAGAACATCCTTGTTGGGAACCTTTTTTTTATCAAAACTGGCCTTCATTTGAGTCTGTTTCACATTTACCCTCTTATAAATTTCCTCCAGGTTAATCTTTTTCTCCCCGGCAATATTTTGGAGCCATGTTGGGAATAAAGTGTAATGTGCCTCCCTGCCTCTTAACAAATTGAAAGGTGAGACCCCTGGGGTGCAATGAGGAGAAGTGTTATAGCTTCAAACTTTTTGTTTGATAAAATCCTCCACATTAAGACTAGATGATAAAGCAGTTTGTATCCCTTCTTTGATTACTTTATTACCCCTCCCTACTAATACATTCAAAGGGGAATACAATGCGACCTTCACTTGTTTGATGTCTAAGTCCTTCAAAAATGTACACATTTTTTCTGAAACAAAATGGGTACCGTTATCAGTAACTATGATCTTCGGGGAACCTTCTACCAGAAAAATCTTATTTAAAAATGCAATTGTTGTGTCAGTGTGAGGAGAATTAACAAAATCATAGTACATTCACTTTGAATAATAGTCGATCAGTAAAATTATATATTTTTTTTCTTGGTTCAAGATGGAGTATGGACCAGAAAAATCAAGGCCTACTATTTCCCAAGAAGAACGAGGATAATCAGTAGGATGTAGGGGTACCTTAAGCGTTTGCCAGTGCTTGTCTGACAAAAGGCATTCAGGGCAATCGTTGATTATCTAAAGAAGGCCACCAGTAGTGTTGTTTAATTCTCATAATGGTCTTGGTGACTCCTAGATGTCCCTGGTGAGCTTTGTTTATAATTAAGGGGCGCAAATTAGTTGGAGGAACAAATGTGTCCCCCCTCCGAACAATACCATTCTCAACCAAAAGTTCTTTGGCTACTTGAGCAAATACCCGTAGGTCACCATCAAGAAGCCTTGGCTCAGGCCAAGTTTGAGTGGAATACTCCATCACTTTCTGGAGTACTCCATCTTTCTCGCAGGCTGAATTCCAATCATTCTCTGACAAAACCGAACTAAGTTCAGATACTGCGTCTACGACTGCAACACATTCTATGTCTTCAGGTATAATGTCATCGTCTTTGCTCATAGGCAATCTAGAAAGGCAGTCTGCCCGAAAATTCTTTCCGCCTTGTATATGTTTAACAACAAAATGGAATTCTTGCAATCTGGAGACTAACCGCATTAATCTGGCGGACATAGAAGAGGAATTTACTTTATCAAAGATATAAATAAGTAGTTTGTGGTCCGTTACTAGTTCGAATTTCTGGCCCCAAATGTACATTTTAAATTTCTGAACTGCCCACACGCATGCCAAGGCCTCTCTTTCGATTGTACTGTATTGTTGTTCAAACGATTTGAGAGACCTGGACGCGAAGGCTACCGTTTGCTCATGACCGCTAACTCTTTTGGTGAGTACTCCACCCAGACCAGAGATGCTATCGTCAACAGTTATAATTGAAATACAATTGTCTCTGAAAACGTGTAAGTCCTGCGCTAAAACGATCATCTTTTTTACCTCGTTGAATACTTTTTCTAGGCCCGCCGACCAGTTAAAACTAGCCCCTTTCCTTAGAAGTAAAGGTTCAACCAACTGGGAATATGCCGGGACAAACCTGGCATAATACTCAGCTAACCCCAAAAACGACCGTAAAGAGTCTTTATCAGATGGATGCTTTGCGTCTTCAATAGCCCTGATAACAGAAAAGTTTGGTTTGATCCCGTTTTTGGAAATTGTGTGACCCAAATATTCCAGTTCTTGAACAGCTAACTTGCATTTATCCGAACGCACCGTCCTGTTCTTAGGCAAAAGAATCGATAAGACTCTTTTTAAAATCATGTTGTGTTCCTCAAATGATTTTGCAAAAATCAAAGTATCATCTAAGTACGCCTGTACCCCAATGATCCCATTAAACAGCGTGTCCATAAGCTTTTGGAAAACACTTCCGGCCGATGCTAGACCGAAAGGAAGGCACAAACATTTGAAAGCCCCGAACAGGGTAACAAAAGTAGTCAGCTCTTGGGATACCTTAGCTAGTGGAACCTGGTGGTAGGCGGATCTTAAATCGATAAGAGAAAACCATTTCGCACCCCCTAAATTTGCTAGCAGCTCATGGATTTTAGGGAGAGGGTGGCAGTCGATGATAATGTTTTTGTTTAAAACGCGCAAGTCCGCACAGAGTTTAATCTCGCCGGATTTTTTCCGTGCGACCACGATGGGTGCGACCCATTGTGAAGAATCAGTCGGTTTTATAATACCTTGGTCACACAGGTTCTTTAAAGAGTCTTTCAATTCTTTCCTAACGCTTAAGGGAACGGAGCGTACTTTGTGTTACGGGTTGTTCCCCAGGGATTAATCTGATCCGGTGTTCGAAACCTTTTACCACCCCCACTGAGTTACTAAATACAGATTTGAACTCAGAGACAATCTCTTTCATGAGGTTAGACTCAGCATTAAGGTTGTCGCACTCAATATTACACACTGGTAATTCTCCCACTTTAATCGGATCCGCATCACCTGGGACTAAATACAAGCCCATACGAGCAAGATCATTCCAACCGATAATATTCTTGCCCTTCTCAGCAACATAGATCTTCGTCATAGTCTCCCTACCCAGACACTGTACTAGACCTGGAAAGTACCCAAGCATGTTAATATCTTTCTCCCCAAATGCTTTTGGGTTTACATCAGATGTAAGAAGGTTAGCCTTTTTTTTCCACAAATCATAAAAGGTTGAATCCCTCAGGATTGTGATCGGAGATCCTGAGTCTGCCATTACCTGTAAAGGAACATTATCGATTATGGCTGAACACAATGGACCCTTTATGTGATTCTTTTGATCACCACAATCTAAAGTTATCACAATGTTATTCAAGGAACTACCACAAGCATCAACCTCAGGGTCAACATAGTTTACATTAAATGATTTCCTAACATTTCTACAAACCCCCTGGAAATGTCCAATTTGTTTGCAAATAACGCATCGCTTGTTCATAGCTGGGCAATTTGGAGAATTGCCAATGTGGGTCTTTGATCCGCATCTGTAACAAAATATTGATTGTTTCCTTTGAAAAAAAAATTGAGGCTTATTCTTAATGTTTATTGAACATAACGCGCTGTCTTTGTCTGACTCTGGTGGTGAAACGATGTTGACTCCGCTCTTAGAACCGTCTATTACCTTGCTGGAGATGGTGGAATGCTCGATGCTCAAGGCTAGGTCGATTACTTCAGACAGGGTTGGGTTTTTACATCCTAGGATTCTCTCTTTAATTTTCTGTGAAGAGCAATTGAAAACATATTGATCCCTGATGTAACTGTCAGACAGTGGACCAAAATCACATGTGGTTGACAGAACTCTAAGTGCAGATATGTATTCCTCTACTTTTTCTTCTTCTTTTGTTTCCTGCTATAGAAACTGTGCCGCTCCAGCATTATATTAGGCTCATCTGAGAATTGTTTTTTTAAACGAGCTACCGCTTCCAAGTACACATTCCACTGACCATCCCCTGCGTGGGATGCAGGTGGTGGAATGGGGACAATCCTGTCAAAGATTCTTTGTGCAGCTTGGCCTAAGCATCCAAACAATAGGGCAAACTTGCGAGCAGGGGAGTAACCAACAGCATCGATAGCACCAGATGATTTTCAAAAAGCCTAAACCATTCAGACCAAATAATTTCTGGGCTACCGGGTTTGCTGAGAAACGGAGGTGGGTGATTAATCTGTTGTACATTAGCCATAGTGCAAAATACCTTTGGAAGCAAACTTATAAAAAACAAATAAAGTACAATATAGCTATTGGTCAGTGCATAAATAAAACATTCTAGAGTAAACAACTATTGGATGAACCGTGCCACTATAAAACCATCTATGTGTGACAATAAAAATCTTAGACATTCTGAAACCTAATGTTTACATTACAAGATGTTTATAGATTGGATAATTTGACACGCTGATGACGCATACAGTGAATGTGTCACTGTTGTAGCATGAGTTGCGCCGTCAAAATATCCATGTAATGAGTTGAGGTATAAGTATGTTTCTCTTTTTTAATATATTCCACATTTGAAATCAGGGGTGTTAAGCGTGCGCATCGCTGAATACACGTGCTGGAATGGGCAAATAATGTCAAAGCGTGCGCATCGCTGAAGGTTGGGGTGACGCGCTACTCAGGTAGGTATACGCGAATCGATTCGCTAATTAATGATAGAAATCAAAGCGTGCGCGTCACTGAGAAGCAGATCGACGCACTGACAAAGCCGATGAGAAATGAAACGTTAAAGCGTGCGCGTCGCTGAAAGATCAATCGACGTGTCGGCAAAGCATTGAGATAATGGATACAATGTATCCGCATGTAGACAGGGTGAAATGCCGTAATTGGTTGGCAGTTATGAGGATTTAACCAGTCGCCGCTTGAATAAATCGTGGCGACATTGACCAATCCGAAAGTGTCTCTCGGTACGCTTGTGAAGGAAAGCGTGCGGGCCAATGGGGGCTCCGTGAAGTGAAATTTTCGGACGTACCTCTTCCGGGTCAAACCCTGTTGAACGTCGAATTCGGGATCTGATGTTGTCTTCGCAGGAGTCGAAGAAATCAGATGGCGTTGGATCGTCACGTCCTTGACGAAATTCAATTCTTCGGTGTGCGTTGGTGTGGGTGGAGTTTCCCCAATCGTCGCCAAATGAAGTAAGATGTCCAGACGAAGATAAGTCTGTTGAAGTAGTAGGTTTATTCAACAAGAATAACTCCACCCAGCACACTGAGCATCCCCTTCAATAGAGACTCGAACAGCAACTCCGGAGTAACGCCCGAGTCTCCAACAACGGACACCCCGTGCGTGAGCCACATATTTCGAACATAAACACAAGTACCAACAAAGCATCAATCAGATGCGCGAGTACAATATAATGTGAGTAGTACATCGCGCGCTGCCCGCGCGATGTATGACTCACCTAGAATGCATATACATCAGTACATTTACCACTACAATCTTTTATGTTATTCATGTGCTCTGAGGTCCTATTTTAATGTAACTGGTTCTATTGTAAAGCGCTCTGACCCCTTCAGGTAAAGTTTGTGATATCCCTGGTCAAAAAGGAATATCATCCTGGGGCCATTCTGAAGTCATTCGATGACTTCAGCCAGGCTATTCCTGCAATTATCTGGGGACGTCATCCCAAACCATCCTGAAGTATGCCTATAGGGGGAAATATTTAAATGGGATGACTCTTACTGTAATCACAAAAACTACTCTAGGATGGTGTTCTGATGACTTCCACTGGCAGGGTGTGATTACCTTTTACTCCACGAATACTAATTGACAACTTTGGGATGAGTGTGAATTACTCCAGGATGGGCTCCAGACAATTTAAGGATGATTGTGGATTATTCCTGGATGATCCAATTACCGCTTTAGGATGGAAGTTGATTACTTTGGAATGATCACGTGATAATTTCAGGATGAGTGTGGATTACTCCAGGATGATTTAATGATAACTCAAAAATTAGCATAGATTATTTAGGATTATATTAGGACAACTACAGAATGACCGTGGATTACTAGACAATGACTACTTAAGGTCTTTAAGATGGTTATGAAATACTCTTGCAGGATTTTATGCCAACGGTAGGCCAAGTGTAGATAGCTCCCAGGTGATTTAATGAATAAATCAGAGTGGCTGTGGATCACTAATAAATAATTACGGGCTAGATTACACCTTAAAATTTTCATGTTACAAGCACATTAGCTGACTGCCAGTATTCCCTTGCAGGGCCCCACTATTAGTTTAGGAATATGGATGTGCTGGTAGGGAAATATTTAGAGGATCACCTCCTCAATGAACCTTCCTGTCAAAAACAAGCCTCTTGAATGCAATATGCCTTCTTTATACAATACCATGAATTGTTTCAATTCCATAAGTTCTAAAGTAAGACCTAGATTTAAAAAAGTGTCACTTAACGCAGCGCAACACCCAAATTTGCTGCGTTGCATTACAGGGTGAGAGCAGGAAAGTGCCATGTCTACCCCTCTCCCTTGCAACACTGCACCATTAGGCAGTCGAGCACCATGCACACACATTTGCACTATGGTGCAAAGGTGTCTGCGAGAGTCTAGCTTTGGTTTTGTACTGGAAGGGCCCCCTTGCAGTACAAAAAATGCTATCCCTAGAAAAACCTGAAAATGTTTCCCATTGTGGATGAGAGTTGTAACAAATACCAATTTGCTCTGGTTTATAAATCCTGAAAAGATTTTGCGTCAAGTCCACATTATAAAACTTAAGCAAACCAAAAACAAAACTTCCATAAATCTGGTCCCAATTATAAGATCAATATTCTCCTACTCTGGAAAGATTACTTTTTAAACTCTACCGTGAGATGTGGGCACTCTACAAAATACATCTCAGAAACATTCCTTTTGGCTAGCTTTGTGCTGTAGAAATACCATATGAATACAAAAGTAGTGGCTTCAACAATGTTATACTTTGCATTCAGATAAGATTAACAACTGTGCAGCTACTCCCATACTCCTGACTCACTGGGACTTGCCTTACTTTGAGGTACAGAGCAATATCTGAAGCTGTTTAATGTGGTGACCAGTGGCAAAAGACTGAAAAAAGTAATAGTTAAATGAAAAAGCACCAAAGGAGATGTAATTTTATTGATCTAAAACACACCTTTGGCCCCATAGGAGCCAGGATACTGAACAAGGGAACATAAAGAAAGTCCAGGACACCCTTCAAGAGGGGAACAAAATGCCAGAATACTACAAAAAGAACAAAAAGGCTTAATGAAAGCCAGCAACTTCAATGTTTGTTTTTAGATTCAGAGTTTTCTTTAGTCCTCTTCCAGTATTGCAAATCTTTATAGCCAGCTTCCTTCTCATAGTTCTGTTGTCCAGTGATGGCCAGCCTTCATCCCTGCACATATACTTCATAGAGTCTGGAGGAAAAATAAATTAACATACATCAGTATCATGTTAACACCACTATTTTAGGTTTTTAATAGGACTGGGTTGCCTTCAAAATGTTCCAATCCTTTTATTTCATATAGTGTGCCCGATGAGATATGGTTACAAGGGATCATAAGTTTAACATTAAGGTTACTTGGTCAAAGAGGTAATGGTGAGATCAAGGCATTGATGAAGAGGTGGGCAGGAGGTTAAGAAAGAAGACTCACCTGTCCAAGTGAAGAAACCGCCACTGTTCACCAGACGCTGTCACGCTTCCTCTGCAAACAGAAAGCAATCAATACCAGATTTCATTTACAAAACCATCATGGAGGTAGCCATGTTGAGCCTGAACTCTACCTACAGTATTCTTCTTTGGAAAACAGTCTAAAAAATTACCATACTGACCAGGGTTCAAAAATTTTTGTAAGACTGAATCTCAATGCACAGTCACGGTTTCAGTGGCTTTCACATGGCCAAGTGATGGTGCAGGTCAGAAACAGATGTCTAAGACATCCTGAGACAGGACAGAGATATCCTGTGTGTTCTTTTCCAGCTTGGGGAAGTGACAAGTTCTGCATTTAACAGTTGACTGATTCAATGTTGTCCTTTTACAGTTGCATGACTGTGGCACCAAGCCCCTTAACCACTCATTCAAACAAATATGCCGCTGGAAATACTATCAGGGCAGAGTGATAGCTTTCCAGGATACCAGTGATCTGTCTGTTCCATAACTATCAAAGCATTTCAAATTCGTTGAACCAGGATCCATTCTACATCCTCCTTTCAGCATCTAAAACAGGTAATACTGAAGATGGCCATAATCTATGACACAAAAGCTGGTTCACAAAAAACAAGGCCCTAAACACCCAGCATTGGACAGAACAAGGCTCAAGGAGAGCAAGGTGGGGGCATTGTCAGTCACGCCCGCTCCTATTGCAGACAGGGAGCTGGGTGGAGTCAAGTGCGGATAAATTGGGTCGGTCCGTGACAAGAACGTGGTTCGCACTCAGTCACAGATCTGCCTAGCATTTCCTGCACTCCCTTGGTGTTGTCGACTTACCTGCTCGGGTCCTGTTGTCCTGCAGTTGGGAATTTGTGGTACCTTGATTGGATGTCTCTGACATGTTACGGCTCCGACACGCGGGACTTCCTCTTACAGGTCGTTGATCTCTTCTTCCGGGTACCTGTCCGCATCCATGTTCCCTCGCCGGAGGTACCTGCTTGTGTAGCTCTGTTTCTTCGCGCCGGAGTTTCTTCAGCCTCTCGTCCTGTACAGAATACAATTAGAGAAGAAAGATATATTTAACCAAATAATCTTCGTCTATCAGGTATATGGTAGGATGATGATGTTATATATGGTTAGAAGGACATTGTTACTTATCTGATTTATCTGATCCACAGAGAGTGGAAAAATGGTTATTCTTTTGTTTCCCTTATTTAACACGGGCTGGATATTGAGAGAAAATAGATGTAAGTTAGTTTCCTGATTTCTTAAGGAGACGCTATATTCTTATCTGACCCTGCAACTTGTGTAGATTTTTCATATTACATCCCATCTAGGAAAATATGTGTTTTGCCTAGTATTAACTAGGATGTATATTTTTGGGGTCTAATTGAGTGCTACAGTGGCATTTGTTAAGGTTAGTCCCTCATTGTTTTTGGCAATTATACATATAACTTCTTTTACCATAAGGTGAATAACTAAGCTCACAAAAAAGGGCCACTGCCCACTCTGCAGAACCATGCAAACAAAGATGTGGGCTCTCAGCCATGCTGCAAAAGCAGGGCCCTGGTCGAAGGTGCATAACATAGGCTCAAATACAATATACCAGTGCTTAGCTGCATAGAACACATTTAATTCATGCTACATACACTAGATGTGGAGCACTGATCTGTGCCAGACACAAGAGCTCACATTTATAAGGGGTCACTGGTCCGAGCTTCATACTCTGGCTTCACCCACAGAACTAGCCTATGTTACACAGTAGCGTTTAGGGGAACAAAAGAACAATAAATAGTGCCATGTTTTTTGGTTTGCGTTCAGTGAAGCAATCCTGATACCAGGAGTAGGGGCTAGTGGAGTTACAGAAGAATGCATCACATTACAAAGCTTAACTTTTTGCTTTTATACACACTTTTTCCAATATAAAAATAATTATTTGGGCCGCCGCCATAGCTTGCCTCTCCTGTCGTGCAATTTAAAAGGTAATTCTTTTTCCTTTCGCTTCATAAACATAATTAACTGTGCGCTGCCACAGCAAACGTCAGTTTTAACTCTGCAACAGCTGAAATGCATGTTTTAATGGTTGCACTGATTAGGTTTACCTAATGTGTGCTTTCGAACAGCATGGTCTCTGTATAATTATGCACTTATAAATCTCAGCTTACATGATGGCCACCACACACTTACTGCTTGTGAACTGGTCTTGAAGGCGAGTAGGATGGTGCATATCAGTGATCACAGCAGCAGCATAAACTTCACGGTAGGGCAGGTCATGTGATGATGAACGTAGCCATATTGGAGTGTCGAAACACTGACGGGCATAGTCACAAACTGCATTTTGGAAAATGTTTTGAAGTACTACTGGGGTGGGATAGGAAGATCTAAGGAGAGGTTAAGGAAGGGGTTTAGGCAGGGAAATTAACCCCTTGTTTGACCCGGAAAGCACCGTACTGGATGTGAACATAGGCCAGGGGCACTGAGACACAAGGTGTATTATAGCTTTACTTGATCCTATTCCCATGATCAGGGATGCACTAATGGGCAAGCCCTGGCACTTCTGACCTATCAAAATGCCTACTCCTGGGGAGAAAGATGAAAGCTGGCCAGAAATGTAAGCTTTGTGTGCAATGCCAATATTGATTTAAGTATTGTCAATTCATTGACTGGTATTTCTGACCTCCTGTCTGTCCAACACTTTCTGCATGCAGCTTTGTAAAACTGATGAGGCTTGGAGTCATCTGTGCTCTATTTAGGAATTTGTCATAAGCCTGAGGTTTGAAAACAATTAAATATATTAGCATATTAAGTTTATAATAAATAAACCACATAACCTATTTCCGGCATTGTATAGCATTTAGGCATATATTTTATAATACATATTTGAAATTTTCATTACTTAAATTGCACCTGGAAAGAAGACACCAAGAGAGCCATTGTACATTCAAGGTATCCACTGTACATTGTTCATTTCTGTAAAAGGTGATCGATCCAGAGCATCATGTAAACAAAAGTAAGTAGCACACAACTAGAGAGCAACAAGCAATGGCAAAGCCAATAGGCCTTCCCCAGACGAGAGCTATTGGCTGTGGCAATGCGTTTTAGCCATGTTGTACACCAGTGTGGCAGCTTCTCAGCATGGCTAAAAGTTTGTGGGGTGGGTTATATTGGGGTGGAGTGGAGCGGGATAGATTGGCGTAGAGTGAACTGCGGGTAGAGATGAGTGGATAGGAGGGGGGTAGAGTGGAGTTGGATAGATTGGAATGGAGTCGATATTGAAAGGGGAAGAGTGGTGTGGGGTAGAATAGAGTACGGTATATTAGAATGGAGGGGGCAGATTGCAGTGGGGTGGAATGGGGTGAAGTGGGATAGATTGGGGCAAAGTGGGATAAACTGGAGTGGAGCTGGGGTGATTGGAGTGAGGTAGTTTGGGTACCTTTGAGTAGAGTGTGGTTGATTGGAGTTAAGTGGAGTGGGGTAGATTTGTGTAGAGTGTGGTAGAGTGCAAGAGGTAGAATGGGGTAGATTTGAGTGGAGTGTGGTAGACTGGAATGGAATTGGGTAGATGTGGGTAGAGTGGCGTGGACTGGGGTACAGTGTGCTAGACTGGAGTGGGGTCATTTGAAGTGGGATAGATTGCAGTGGAGTTTGGAGTGGAATATTGTAATGGAGTGTGGAAAACTGGACTGGGTTAGATTGGAGTAGAATGAGTTGGATTGGAGTAGACTGGAGTAGACTGCGGCAGAGTGTGGTAGACAGAAGTGGGATGTGGTACGGTGGGTTAGATTGGAGTGGAGTAGTGTGTGGTAGATTGAAGTGGAGTAGGGTAGATTCAATCAAAGTGAGTAGATTGGGTTGGAGTGGTGTGGGACGGGGTAGATTGAGTGGGGTATATTGTTGCAAACTGAAGGGGGTGGGGTATATTGGTGTGCAGTGGAGTGGGGAGAAGTGCAGTGGGGTGAGTGGGGAGGGATAGATTGGAGTGTCTCACAGTGGAGTGGCATAGTGTGGAGTATGCACGGCGTGGTAGCCCACTGCCATTACAGACAACACATTTTCAATTGAAAGGACCATTATATTGGCACCAAAATATGGCGTTACTGCATACAACCTACAATGTGTGCGAATGTCATCACCTAGTGTATTGATGCGTCACATTCAAATATTTGTTTCCACCACACTTCAGAATTACAAAAAAAATCACTTGTACTAATTCAGATACATCAGCGTAGTTCATTTTTAGGTCTCGCCTGACCCAGTGCATGCGCTGGTCTGATGAGACTTTTAGTGAGGGCTTAAAAAAATGCTGCCATGGCCGGCCTAGTGCTTGAGTGCATGTGCGCGCGCTTTGCGTGCCTCTCTCCGTGCTTCATTCCCTCCCCCACCACAGATCTCGTCACTCTGCTGGCCTCTAAGTGCATCACAATCACTTTCACTTTCACACACAACTCCCGGGATTCTCTTGCGTTTCTTCCCCCATTGTTCTTCCTTTAATTCCGGCTTCTGCGTCAGCTCTTGTTTTCTCTTTCCTACCATTCCCCGTACTTCTCTTCACCTACTGCTTCTCCGTCTCACCTTGCGTCTCTTTCACTGTTGGTTTCTCTCGTCTTATACTGTTGCTCTTCCCCGCTATTACCTCACTAAGGTAATAGGTGCATCTGTCCAACTTGTTTTTCTCTCTCCTTTCTGTTGCCCTACTGTGTATTTGTATTTTATCCATGTTATACTTTTTAATAGAGGAATCGTGTTTCATGGACATCGTGATCGTAGCCAGGTGTTCGTATATTATACTTATTATGAAGAAGTCGGCTCACTATAATTGCACTCGATCCCGCTATCCCCCATAACAGATGCAGGCACTGTTAACAGATTTTAAAGCTTCCTGTGTTTACTTGTTACCGCCTCCCCGATTCAAAGTTGTCATATTCCGTTTCACTGTGACAGTATACATATACTTGACAGTATACTGAGAGTATACATAGAGCAAACAATGAATGAGTGACGTAAATTCAGGGCTATTTATTTATGTTTCGATTTTCTTGTATAGAGGTTGCAACCTCGGCTGTTTAACACGTAATCAACCTAATAAATATAAAGTTGCAAGAGCAAGTGGACAATGGTGCCTGGCTAGGATCAGTTCAACATGTTTGAGTTGTTTTCTTGAACGAGTTTTGACAGTCCAACCCCTTGTGCGCTCTAAAATAATACCGCCTTGGTCACCAATATGAAGAGTCTTGTGTTAGTACATTAAATAACGCCCTATCCCGTCGCTTTTTAAAAAACTTTACAGTGCGACATTTTGACAACAAAAAAACGAGATAGTAAACGGAGGCGTTTTTGTACCCCCTTGTCAGGCAGAGTTTGTGATTTTTATACTTTAATGTAAGCAATTCTATTTGACTGCGTGCAATATGTGTGTGCGTGAAATGGTGTGTGTGCGTGCAAGTGTGTGTGTGTGTGCGCGCAATAGTGTGTGTGTGCGTGCAATAGTGTATGTTGGACTCTATCGGGTATCCCAAGACCTGTTGATAAGACTCCCCCAACCAGTTGCAGAGCTTCATGAAAGCCACTGTCCAATGAATCACAGATGCTGCCTCGGGGCTGCTTGTTCTCACAGTGAGTCTGGCATTCTTAGTACTCAGACTGAGAATAATAAAATATTTCCATCGCCTAAGCCCATTACCTTCCACAGAGCTCTCTGTGCACCCAAACCCCAGCAGGGCTCGGTACACCTAAGCATCATTCTAAAGGGGCACAGTGCGCGAAACAATCACCAGGTCTACGTGCACAAAATATCTCTAGGAATACTGACCATCCCACTGACCTGCACACCAAAGCATCTCTAGGGATCCGTGCACCCAAGTATCCACAGGGCTCTGCACGTCCAAAACACACAAGCCTATTTATAGGACTTCTCAATCTGCAGGGCCCTCTTCTGTGCACCAAGCAGCCACGGAGACTATGCACAAAACACACACGTTCATATATATCTAAAAGGCTGTCCGCACCAACATTTCTATTGGGCTCTGTGCACCAAAATAACTTCTATGCACTCGTCCCCCTGAACAAACAAGCATTGGCATAGCCAATAGGTCTCGCTTTTGGGACCTTTTAAGTATTTAGTTTTACAGCACAATATCCTTGGTGCAACAACATCAGCTGTTGCATGGCTAAACTTTGTACCTTATAAGTGTTTAGCCATGCAACAGTTGATGTTGTTGCACCAAGGATATTGTGCTGCATAACTAAATACTTATAAGGTCCCAAAAGCGAGACCTATTGGCAATGCCAATGCTTGTTGTATTGTGCAAGGAGAAAAGCTTCCAACATACTCTCCTCTTACATGGGTACTTAGCAGGACTGTCACATAAATGCTCTCACTTTGAAGTCAGAGAAAGAAAAATAAACACCAAGCTCCTTGAAAGAGAGAGCCTGACATTTGACCTCTGTCTTTGAATGCACAGCAAATGTGCTAAGATAAGAACAAGATTTAAAAGCCTGTTAGCAGATAGCAAATTCGTAAGAATACAGTAAACAAGGTTGGGGCAACAGGAGGGGCGAACTTGAGCTGGACAGCCTAAAGCAAAAAAAAAACAGCAAATAGAAAGCCAGAAAATGTGAGTTACAAACCACAAAGCCAATGGTAAGCAAAGGGTGAATGCATTCCTAGGTCAGTTTTCTGAATCTCCCCAAGATGTTTTCAGCAAACCAGACAGCTGCGCTGTCTTGAAGGCTTTAACCTAAAAAGGAGCTTAGTTATGTAGATTAAAAACAATATAGAAAGGAAGAGTGTGAAACATGGTAGGAATAAAAAAATTGTGATGAAAAGATTAAACAAAGTCGAGAGGAAAGTGACAAAAGTAGAAGATGAAAAGAGAATAAAGGGTATAGAGGAAAAAGAGGAGACAGAATGAGTTTCAAGAATAATTTCTTTTGTAAATTATTCAGCCCAGGTGTTTTTACGTCTGGTGATTTCACAAAAATAATTCATGCAATAGACTTAAATTGCAAGGACGTTCAGTCAGGCCTCTTCTTCCACTGGCCTGTTGTGTCATTTACATTTTTGTCCCACCCAGTGCAGCATACAGCATGGGCAGAGTGTCAGTCAGCTCACTGTAGCTGAATGGCTAACTTCAATTTGACTTCATTCTTACTTTCATAAGGAAGACATTGCAGGAACTGCTACAGCAAGTGTGCTAACCGAGAACAAAAAAAATCTTAGCTTTTAGCTATTTTTTTCTTAGACTCACAAGAACCCTGCAGCTTCTGCTAACAAAGTTTTGCAAAAGACATGAAGGTACAAAACTAGCACAGACCAAGCCAGAAGGCTGGCGGGCAACGTCAGACCTATCTGCTTTGCCTGGTCCGGTTTCCCTCTGTATCTAGTTTTATATTCTGATAAATATGACTACAAAGCACAGAATGCAGAAAAATAAATCACCTGCACTATACATACATGGATGTGAGAAACTCGGAGGTCTGCTTGGTTCAGAAACAATCATGTAGGAGGCCAAAGTATTCTAACTTTTTTGTTTTTTTTTTAAGTACTTTGACATCTACACATGTTTAAACTGAGCATATGATGGCAGATTTTAACATTTGAAATAGTTGATTGCAGAGTTGGGGAGATCCAAATAGCTGGGACCTTATTACTGACACCACTGTGTCCCTTACCATGGGCAAGACTAAAAATCAATGTCTCCAAGGCAAAGGACACGAGTAAGGAGCACAATCATAGTCGCAATGTGTGATTTAGTAAAACATTAGTGTAAAAAAGTTCTATTCATAGCATTTCAAGAATCAAGGTACCAATGATAGGAGGGTTGATTGGAAAGACAAACACTATTTTCTTTTTTTTTTAGCAGAGTTTTATACAGAGCGCTTTACATAGCACCAGTTACGTTACATGAGGACACACATTTTTTTTTTGTTAGGCACGGGGAGATTACGTGACTTGTCCAGAATCACAGGAGGTTTAGCGTCGCTACCGAGACTCAAACCTAGTTCCCCCAGGTCCAAGGTCGAGCGCCCTAACCTTTTATTGTGGTGGTTCCATAATGTTGAAAATGTCACCACCCAGCAGTGACTGAAAAATAGCTTTGCAAACAGCATTATTATTATTTATTTATTTATTGTAGACATTTGTAAAGCGCGGCTTTCACCATTGCAGGCATCCTGGCGCTGAAAGAAAAAGAGACTGTAATGAGAGCGGGCTAGCAAGGGAAAAGCCAGGTTTTAATCTTCCTTCTGAACGGGAGGAGTTCGCTGGTGTGTCTAATCTCGATAGGGAGAGTATTCCACAGTCTGGCGGCAGTCACTTCGAAGGATCTGCCCCCGGCTCTGACCTTCCTGAATCTAGGAACAACTACCAGTTTAGCGACAGAAGATCGAAGCTGTCTGGATGGGATATACCAGGCAAATTTAGATTGCAGGGGAGCTGGACCAGCTCCATGGAGAGCCCTAAAAACTATACAGAGGGCCTTAAAATGAATTCTCTGCCTTATAGGAAGCCAATGCAGTTTTGCCAATGCGGACGCTCCATGAGAACTTCTCGGCAACCCCAAAGCCAGTTTAGCAGCAGCTGATTGGACCCTCTGGAGCCTGTCCAGCAAGAACTCAGGGGACCCGAGCAGGAGGGCATTACAGTAATCCAACCTGCTAAGAATGGTACATCTGACCACTTGGGCGCAGGCAAAGGTAGGTAAGAGGGGCAAGACTTTCCCTAGGGAGCGAAGGATGGCAAAACAGCAGGCAGACGTTTTTTGAACATGCGTCTCCATGCTGAGCCTCTGATCCAACATGACCCCAAGGTTGCGCACAGATTCCACCGGCCGTACGTTGGACCTCGTTACCGGAGGCCAAAAATTAGTTGGAAAAGGTTGGGGATATCCTATGTGAGGTGAAAAACAGCGTGCTACTTGAAGACAGCCTCAAATCGTGTTACATAGAGGAGATACCCTGGAAAAAGCCAGAGGACGGACTCCATTGTGAAAATCATACAGACAGGGATTGCCAAATACGCAGTCCATACCCAATAAATTGGAAGCACAGACATCCTGTGATTCTCTGCCAATAACGTAAGCTTCCGTGTGTAAAGGAAAACATAAACGTGACCCTGTGTAATATGGATACCCTTGTAAAAGCGCTCCAATCCCTTCGGCTCGAGATCTGTCCCATAAAACTGAAAAACAAACCCATGTCTAAAAAACGGGGAACAACCTTTACAACGCAACTTTTACAACGCACTACCATTACAACGCATTTTTTACAACGCATAATCCATTACAACGCATGACATTACAACGCATGACACTACAACGCATTTTTAAAAACTACCTTTACAACGCATTCCATTACAACGCATACTACCATTACAACGCATACCATTACAACGCATAATATTACACTATACTATCCAACACTTACCCTACTGATGCACCCCCTGGAGTTAGAATAGTAATTTTTACCCCTATACTATCCAACACTTACCCTACTGATGCACCCCCTGGAGTTAGAATAGTAATTTTTACCCCTATACTATCCAACACTTACCCTACTGATGCACCCCCTGGAGTTAGAATAGTAATTTTTACCCCTATACTATCCAACACTTACCCTACTGATGCACCCCCTGGAGTTAGAATAGTAATTTTTACCCCTATACTATCCAACACTTACCCTACTGTTGCACCCCCTGGAGTTAGAATAGTAATTTTTACCCCTATACTATCCAACACTTACCCTACTGTTGCACCCCCTGGAGTTAGAATAGTAATTTTTACCCCTATACTATCCAACACTCACCCTACTGTTGCACCCCCTGGAGTTAGAATAGTAATTTTTACCCCTACACTATCCAACACTTACCCTACTGTTGCACCCCCTGGAGTTAGAATAGTAATTTTTACCCCTACACTATCCAACACTTACCCTACTGTTGCACCCCCTGGAGTTAGAATAGTAATTTTTACCCCTATACTATCCAACACTTACCCTACTGTTGCACCCCCTGGAGTTAGAATAGTAATTTTTACCCCTATACTATATAATACTTACCTTAAATGTAATTTAATATTATGCGTTGTAATGGTATGCGTTGTAAAGGTAGTATGCGTTGTAATGGTAATGCGTTGTAAAGGTATTTTTTAAAAATGCGTTGTAGTGTCATGCGTTGTAATGTCATGCGTTGTAATGGATTATGCGTTGTAAAAAATGCGTTGTAAGTGCATGCGTTGTAAAAGTGTGCGTTGTAACGTCATACATCCCTAAAAAACATACCCTCTTGCTATTAGAAATTAGCAGTCTCTAATAAGACGAAAGTTTGTTGTTTTTAGTTTTAAGGGGCAAAACTGATCCGGTGCGCAATTAATATACAGACCAGAAAGGCCAAAAAGTGAAAAATACACGACGCATTTTTTAAGCCTCAGCAAAAAATGATAAACTACAAGTTAGCTGTTGCGGATGAGCATTAGGAGCTAGGAAATGGAATGCATACATTTTAAATGTACAAATACGCAGCTGCCTAGTTTTTGGTAAAATACAACTTACCTGTGCTTATCTCTAAAAGAATGCTCAGTGAGGCCACAATTAAACCAGGAAGATCACTGCTGCAGAACTAAATAATATATTAGAAGCGATGCAATGCAACAATAAAATATACCTCCTTGAGCTCCCTAGAGCTGGAGTGTGAGAAATGTGTGCTCAGTGAGGGGGCGTCAATTTGCCCGCCATTTCGGACTACAATTAGGGGTGGGCAGAATTTGCGAAATTAACTTTCGCAAACTATCGCGAAAATGCTGAAAATCTCCGCAAACACGCCGGAAATATCGCGAAGACGTGGAAGTTTTTTTCCCGCCTGTTTGCGGTATTTTTTGCGTGATCACGGCTCGTCAACTTACCCGTGCGGTTGCTCACGGGCGCGGCCATCTTGTTTTCACTTGTCCCGCCCTCTCACGATGCTTACTTCCTGTTCCGGGTCGCGCAATGCATGTTCGCGCCCGTTCGCGGTAGATATTTCCTGTTCGCGACCGCTTTTACTTGATCGCGTTGCTTTTTGCTTGCTCGGGGAGAAAATATCGCGCGAACTTGGTCGCAATGGGCGCGGCCATCTTGTTTTTCACTCTATTGCATGGTTCTGGGGTCTGATTTTGAATCATCCCTACATCTTTTCAATCCTTTGTTTCAAGCCACTTTTTTTTGATCTTGCTTATTTATTATTTCTCTAACTATTTTCCTGCTTCTATATTTTTGGATTTTGTCTACTTTTTTGTTTGTTTTTTAGCTACTTTTTCTCTCTTTCTATTGCCTGCTATTTATTTCCTTTACGTCTTTAATTTTATTACCTTTTCTTTCCCGCCACGTCCCAGAACCATGTCAAAGGGTAGGGCTTTTCGTCTCAGCCAGAGCCGCAACCGCCTTCCTTGGGGAAGGCGGCGCCCACAAGGGGTGCAGGCACGGGCCTTATTTGGGGAGGTGGAGTTGGCTGCACTCATTTTCTTTGTGCAGCGCCACCTCCCCTCAACCCTGGCAGCAGGTGGCAGGTCCGGGTACAGCCTCCGGGAGCTTCGGCAGCGGTGGGGGAAGGTGCGCCGGGCAGTGTTGCACTTCTCTGGGGTCCGGCGCACCCAGGCGCAGCTGACGCACCGGTGGTCTGACATCCTGAGGGACCTGCTAGGAGTGGAGGTCCCGTGGCTTGGTGAGTAACTATTTAATTATTACTGTGTCTGTTCTTCTGCTCTGTGTTATATATTGCAAATATCTTTTTTTTCTTCCAACCAGCTAGAATGTTGCTGCTTACATTCCAGGTTAATTACGTTTAAAAGTCTTCTGTGATTATGACACAGGTGCTCTTCTGCGCTACTACTAATCTTACTTGTTTGCAACTTTGCGTTTGCGCTCGCTTAGAGTGATTCTGTAAGAGTTTATTTTAGAGAAATTAAGTTACGTAATGCTACAGTGACTCTAGTCCACTCCTTACTTTGTCCTGTCACTAGGAGATAGGGGCGGATTGATACTTAGGTTGGTTTAGGTACTTTGTATGAGTTTCTAATTTGTTAGTGGTATGCGTGATGCCCCCTCAGTTACGTGACGTGCTGCTACTACGGCAGTCTTTATTATAACCTTTTCTAGTTTGTTCAATGAGTGGTGGTAATTGGCTTAGCACTAGCAGAACATCAGCATCAATCAATCAACCCAAAATTTGGTGTATACCAAAAATGTAGTCATGTGTCCTCCATTTGACCATATGCATTGTTGAGGAATAAAAGAAGTGGAAATGCATACTTTTTATTTTTTTATTTTTATAAAACCTTTATTTACGTCAACATGGTACACAGCTATTCAGCCGACATCCCGGAGGTCCGGCTGCACGATGAGAACAATACGTAAGGAGGTCCATAGCTATAGATCAGGAGTAACAAAGGTTTAGTTTTAATGTAAACCAACAATAAAAAACACAAGCAAGGCAGAGCATATAATAAGCATGCGCTAGTTCTCAGCTGGGGCGAGGTCCCACCCCCTTCAGCGGAGCAGTACACCACGCCAAAAAAGTGAGGGGAAAGCAGAGGTACAGACTCCAGGTTATGGACAGTTTTACGACCAAAGTTGGAAGTAGAGCTAGGGGGAAAGTTGCACATCGGGCATCTCAGTAACCCGGGGCACACAAATATCTCCCCTATAATGGTTCCATTGCCCCCATATCTTATGCCATTTCTTAGGGCGACCTCGGGCACTGTACACCGTTTTCTCCCGGAACATGCCCCAATCCATATTTTCCATCCATGTTACCAGGGTGGGAGGTTTCTGGGATCCCCACAGCTGTGCAATGTCTCGCTTAGCCACCATATTCCCCAGGGTCACCCATTGGGTATGAGCAGCATCATAGTCGGTGGGACCCCAGACATTCAATAGGCATCGTCTTGCCTCCGGGAAGAGTGCGATACCCGTGACCTCTTCCGTCACATCATGAATTTGTTTCCAGAACTCTACGATCTCCCCACACTCCCAAATAATGTGTAGAAAGGTGCCCAACATCCCACAGCCTCTCTTGCATAAGCCATCATCAGAGAAACCCATGTGAATCAGGCGGGGCCCCGTGACGTAAACCCTGTGAAGTATCTTAAGCTGCAACAGCCGCAGTCTCGCCGGGATCGCAACCTCCTTCGGAGAGGAGATGGCATATTGCCAGTCCTCATCGTCCAGCTCGAGACCATCCCTAGTCCATTGTTCTCGCACATCAAGGAGGAGGTCAGTCCGAACATTCACAAGCTTCTTGTAAATCAAGGAGATTGTACTCTCCGGCATATGACCATCCAGGATACGGTCCTCCAAAGGAGAAGACTCAGGGACGACCTCCCCCTCGGCAAAGACAGATAACAGCGCATGACGCACCTGGGCATATCGAAAGTATTCAGTACCCCCTAATTCATACTCCGTCTGCAGCGTCTCAAACGATTTATCCTTACCCTTAGCCAGCAAATCCCCAACTCTAGAAATCCCAATTAGGTCCCACTTCTCAAACCCTTTCGTGTACCATAGTTTCCCCAATATATCGGATTCGAAAAGGGGAGTAGCCTGGGTAAGTCTGTCCTTCCAGCCCAACGAATTTGTGACCGCCTTCCACACATGCACTGCCGTCTTGGTTGGTCCCGTAAGGGACCCATCCAGTGATTTGGAATACAACGCCCTAAGATAATTACCCCCGCGTAACAACCACCGATCCATAGCAAACCCAGGGTTCAACGCCGGACCATAAACACCGTGGTTAATCGCTCCCAACTGGGTAGCCCAATAATATCTTCTGATGTCAGGGAGTGCAATCCCCCCGTCATACCATGGAAGGGTCAACTTTGCAATCGCTATACGCGGTCGACCGTCCCATAGCAGCGAGCGCTGGAGACTCTCCACCTCACGAAAATAACCGGCCGGAACTAACTCTAGGGTGTTCTGGAGGGCATAGAGGAATCGGGGAAGAGACATCATTTTAAACAATGCGGCGCGGCCTAGGAGTGAGAGTGGCAGCCGCCTCCAACCCGCAACGTCCCTTCTCAAACGTAACAACGGAGGGAGTAGGTTCTTCTCGTATCGGACAGAGGGATCGGTGGAAATATATATCCCCAAGTACAGAAAGCCCTGTTGGGCGATCTGGATGGAGCAGTTCTGCGGGACGATAGGGGTGTCTCCACTTAGAACATATAGGTGCGACTTTCCCCAGTTAATGGCGAGACCCGAGTTTCTACCAAAAGAATTCAATACGTCGCAGACCACTATGAGGGATTTCCTAGGTGAGGTCAAATATAACAAAATGTCATCTGCATACAAAGAAAGACGGTCCTCGTGGTCTGGCGACCATCGGATCCCCTTTATGTCTGGCTGCCATCTAATCCATGCCGCCAGCGGCTCAAGGGCGAGGGCGAACAATAGTGGCGACAGAGGACAACCCTGCCGGGTGCCCCTCCCAAGCTCGAACGGCGATGACGCCCTACCGTTCACCGCAATTTTTGCCAAAGGTGCCTCATAGAGTAGCCTGATCCAGCCTATAAAACCCGGTCCGAAGCCAAATTTTGTGAGCGCTGCCCACAGATACGGCCATTCCACAGTGTCGAAAGCCATCGTGGCATCAAGTGACGCCAAGATGGCCGACTCCCGCAGCGTCCCAACCCTCGTGAGCACGCCATGGAGTCGCCTGAGGTTCAACGCAGTGTTGCGGTGTGGGATAAACCCGGATTGGTCCGGGTGGATCAAGTCCCCAATGACCCTGATCAAACGGTTAGCCAACAGTTTGGCGAGGATTTTTGGCTCAGCATTGAGTAGGGAGATCGGCCTATACGATCCACATCTGTTCCGGGGCTTGCCATCTTTGTGTATAACCACTATTGTCGCCAGACGTTGGTCAAATGGGAGACACCCATGCTCCCGCGCCTCTACAAACATATCTCGCAAATGCGGAGCAATCTTATCCGGCCTGAGTTTATACAACTCGATCGGCAAGCCATTCGGGCCCGAGGCCTTGCCCGGGTGTAGCGAGCGGATAGCAACTGCAACCTCATCCGCGGTGATGTTACCATCAAGGTCTTCCCTGTCTGCGTCAGAGAGACAAGGCAGGGCAATATCTCGCAGCAGTTCGTGCGAGTCTTCCTCCGGCTTGTCCGACACGGACGTATAGACCATGCGGAAGAGATCCGCGAAACACTGGACTATCCCGTCGGGTTCGGTGACAATATCCCCGCCGACTGTCACTATTTCTGGCACAACTCTAGTCACTCGTTCTTTTTTGTCTAACCACGCTATCAATTTCCCAGCCTTGTCCCCAACATCATACAATCGCCCTTGTCGTTCCCTGCTAAGAACCTTTGCCGCGTTTGTCACCAGTGCTTTATATTCCGACTGTTTTAGTCTCAACTTATGCAGTGTTTCCGCCGTAACCTCGTCTTCCAGGACTGACTCTAATACCATTATCTCAGCCTCGATCTGCGCCACCTCCGCATCTCTCCGACGTTTGACATTCGCTATCAAGGAGAGGGCCTCCCCTCTCAGTACTGTTTTAAACGCTTCCCACAAAGACACCGCGGAGGTAACCGAGCCAAGATTCTCCGAAAAGTAGAGATCGACTGCTTTCAGCAGCGCGCTACGAGTCCTAGGGTCACGGAAATACCAGGGGTTAATTGGAGCCACCCTACCCGCCGCTCCCCGGCCAAAATCCATACAGATCCACACCGGCGAGTGATCGGAGATGCCCCTAGCCATGTGCCTAGCCTCGGATACCAATGAAGCTTGGGCAGCCAAGGTGAGAACATAATCTATTCTAGATAGACTGCCGTGTGCCCCAGAGTGAAAAGTGTACTGCTGCTGAGCGGGGTGCAGCAGCCTCCAGCAGTCAACCAGACCTAGTGTATCAATAAAATCTGGAAGCCATCTCTGCACCCCCCCGGGGTCCCTTGGCGGATGTCTGTCTAGTAATCCGGAACCAACTGCATTAAAGTCACCACCCACCAACAACACGCCCTCGGGGAGATCCAGCATAGCCCTCCCCAAGTCAGCAAATGTGGCGGCCTGCAGGCCAGGAGGGACATAAACAGAAACCAAAACCAGTGTCCTGCCCTCCCACCTCCCAGCAACAGCCACAAAGCGCCCCCTCTCATCGACAGTGGTAGAATCAATCTCAAACGACAGCGAGGTCCTAACGAGTATTGCAGCCTCCCGAGAGCCCGAGGAAAACCCAGAATGTGCAACAAATTTATAGCCCTTTCTATTGAGAGCATGACACGTGTTGCCTATCAGGTGCGTCTCCTGCAGCAAGACTATGTCAGGAGAGCACCTCTTCAGAAATTGCAAAACAATACCCCACTTAATACGATCCCCCAAGCCATTAACATTCCAACTAAGTATATTCAAACCCCTACCCCCATCACAGAATGGCAAGAGCCCCCCGCCCCCCCCAGAGAGCAGCACACGAGCGAAAAAGACTTGCATTGCGATACCTTGCAAAATGAAAAACAACAACAAACACCCCAACAGACCCATACCACCCCCCACCCTGCACCCCTGCGTAAGCCTAAAAAGCCCCCCCAACTTGCAGTGTGCCTGTCGCCCTAGCAAATGCTAATCTACAAGAAGAAACCCCGTAGGAGGAAAGAGTTCCCATTGTACCCTCGCCACCCCCGGACAATAGCCAGCAATGAAAACTAATCAGCAAACCACTGTCCTGAGCTTAACCAGAATGTTCAATCACCGGAGTCCTCACTCTTGTGTGACATGACCACCTTCTGCTCCGCCAGCATGATCCCCGCTAGTCCGCCGCTGAGGCAATGTGTCGAGCCATTCCCCAACCTCGTCTGGCAAGTCAAAGAAAAAGGTTCACTCTTCGTACTCGACGCGCAACTTGGCTGTGAAGAGCATGGCATACTTCAGACCCATTTCACGTAGCCTCCTCTTAACCCCCAGGAAACTCTGCCGTTGCTTCTGCACCGCCTGGGTGAAGTCAGGATAAAAACTCACTGCAGTGTTCTGGAAAGTGACTGGCCCGGACACTCGTGACGCCTGTAGAATGGCGTCGCGGACCCTGAAATTGAAGATCCTGGCGATGATCGGTCTCGGGGGGGCTCCCACCTTGGGCCTCCCACCCGGGACTCGGTGGGCCCGCTCGACTGCAAAGAACTTGCTGAGGCCCTTAGGCGCCAGATGATTAACCACCAAGTCCTCGACAAACAAGTCCGCTGATTGCTCCTCCGATTTCTCCGGAACGCCAACAATGCGCACGTTATTGCGCCGCGCCTGGCCTTCAAAATCCTCCATCTTGTGGGCAAAGAGGTCATTAGTATTCCTCAGCGTGCGGACCTCTATTTGCAGATCAGAGACATCCCCCGTGAGGCTAGAGGTTTTTAGGTCCAATGATTTAACTCGCTCATTAGTTTTCCCCAGGTCTGCGCGAAGCAAGTTAACGTCAACTGAGATAGTGTCCACTTTGTGTGCCAGGGCCTCGAACTGTTGCCCAATAGAGGACTTCATCCCCTCAATGGCACCCATGATTTCTTGCAGCGTCAATTCCGGGTCGGGGACCGAGCCATCTCTCGGTACTTCCTGTGGCTTCCCCGGTCCGCTTGGCGATCCCTTTTGCTGGGCATAGCAATCCATATTGTTAGTTTGAGTGTAGCCCCCCCGCCTGGTATTTTTGGGCTTCTGTTTGTCGGCTTCCGATTTGGCCGACATCCTCAACACCGGAACAGTCAGCGTCAAAGACAGGCCACTCAGCCACACAATTGGCACGAGGTCCGCTGGATCCGGGACCCCGATTCAAGCCCATGCATGTGCAGGCCGAGCTACAGGCGACTGTTGCCCAAGACACTCTCGGGCTGAGGCACGCACGTGTAGAGGCAAGCGAAAGTGAAAGTGAAAACAGCCCCCATCCGATGGTATGCACCACACACGGCCGCTGTTGTTCAGTTAGTGTCCGGGCCCATGCCAACGCGAGACCCGGACGCCTCCCGGGGACAGGCCGCGAACTTCCACTTGTCGCAAATTCGGTCTCCGGTGTACAATTTCAGTCCGGATAACGACGTTCGCCTCAGCAATGGTTCATCTCCAATATTCCGGATATTTGAAACAGGATTTCTTCAGGATAGTTGCCGGAGGGAACGAGGGTCGCGGGAGCTCTGTGCTCACGCAGCCATCTTGGTCCCGCGCTAGGCTCCTCCCCCCGGAAATGCATACTTAATGTACAATTGGTATGCCTGGAATAGGTGGGCTAGGTCGGGTGGTACGTCATACTTAGGCTTAGTTGTAACTTAGCATTCTGGAATCAGAATGGAAGACTGGATTACTGATGATAAATAGTAACTTAAGTAGTCGATCCGCGAATCCTCCGATACTACTTGTTGACCAGATGAGATTGGTCAATTTAGTTATTGCAATTGTTGTTTACATAAGTGTTTTTTGACCGTTCTTTAAAAATATTGTATTTGTTTGACACCATCCATCAATTTTTGTCTCTTTCTTATATCTTTCCTGTTCATCAGCACCCAGGGGCAGACAGACAGGGAGTGGGCAGTCGGCGGACAACAGTCCGAACACCACCACCAGGAGGACACCAATGAGGGCTCCTCTGCTGGCCCCAGTAAGTCTTCTTGTTTTTAACAATATTTCTTATTCCATAACTTTTACTGCACCATATTTTTCACGAACTATTGTTTCAGTTTCCCAATGCTATTTTTACCAACAATTATCCTTTGATCTGTACGGTTTCAAAAATCTTGTTATCCCTGCCTCTGCTATGATGACTCTCAGTACTACTATTACTATCAGTCTGTCTGTACTGTAGCAGCTAAGCTTGCCCAGTTGGCCAGTGCCACTCTTTATGTGAAAGGTTGTAATAAAACTCAGATTCACCAGTAGCTCTAGCCACTGAGTCCAGTCCTTTGGGTCATCCTCTTGTACTACTTCTAGTCTTATTGATCTTGAGTCTTTGTTAATCTTGAGGCTTTGACAATTCACAGCAACAAATGCCCAACCAGATTTAATTACTATTTTGATATGATAGCCTATAGGACATACTACTACTGTTGGAGGGATCTTGCACATACAGACCTTTGCACAAGAAAATAGGATGTTGGTGATGGTAGGTTGGACCTTCCTCACACACCTCAATCAGAAATTCAGAACCTACCACAATCCCCTGCTCGACTATAGTACTGTCTTGTCATAACTATTAGGTCTCCGAACCCTCCCCCCAAGATACCCAACAAGTAGACAACCCAGAACATAACACACCCAACCTCTCAGTCGTGGAAGCAATGCACATGCACACCCTTACTTTAATTTGCTCACTCGTGTAAGTTAAAAAGAACACTACGGGGAATGCCCAAATGACCCTCCCATACCTGGGCATAGAAACATCTATAATATACAAACAATTGGTATAGAGGGATAAATCTCTCTTTTATTTTTGTAAGTACGATAGAACACAATAACAGTAAACAAAAACGCAATCAAAATATCAATGACATCTAATACTCTTGACAAACACCCTGGAATATCTGCGCCTGGTTAATTCACTATGTGTATCTAAAATACCTAATTAACCAAGGACTCAGATTATTTTATGTCACCCTCACACTTTACAAAGTGCAATGAAAATCAAAAAGAACACTACGGGGAATGCCCAAACAACCCTCCCATAACTGGGCATAGAAACATCTATAATATACAAACGATTGGTATAGAGGGATAAATGTCTCTTTTATTTTTGCACAAGAGTTTATAAATTACCTTGGCAGAACACAATTTCTTATAGCAAATTCAATGATTATTTTTCAGGTGCAAATATCCACCAGTGAGCATCAGAATGAATTATACACAAAACTAGACAAATTCATCACAAGTATTCAAAAATAATTTGCAAAACAATCCATATATACATAATCATATATACAACAAATACATCACATATATTCTCCCCTAACTACTTCTTAAAAATGTACACTTCTCCATCTCAGTGATACATTCAAAGGTAGTCCTCTTGGCATCAGAGGTGTAATCCCTCTATCTTAATTCATTATGCCAAATCACTAATGTTTTAATTGAAACAATAGGCGGACTCCTCCTTCGTGTGTGTGTCGACGCGGTCGCGTTTCAGCCTTCACTTTCTTATTGGCTTCCTCAGGACGGTGATACACTCTACAACAATGGTTAAACTTAAATAAATCATATCTTCTATCGTACTTAACTCTATCCCTTATTTGCCCATGCAGTGCTCGGAAGGAAGGAGACGTCTCATAAATTCAGTGACTCTAACTGAACAAATCTATAATCTATAAAAATAATCAATCAAAAGTGACAAAATTAAATGGAACCGCACCACACCGGCGGGGCGCTCCGGGAGAAAGAATACCCAGGTGTGGGTGTAAAAAGATAGAAAAGGTCAACACCACATGCACATACACACCAGTAGTGTGACTGTGTGCCAAACTGACCCAGCTTCATCATGCCATATCTCAATTAAAACCTGAAGTATACCTGTATGCAGTCCAAATTAATCAAACTTCAGAGCAAATAGGCATCTGCTTTGGCCCCATTCATCAATCTCGTAGTCCTATAATAATGGACAATTACTTATAGGAAACTCTTAGCAATCTCATTTTGCGGGTTATATCATTAATCATGTGGTACTTAATTCAATACCTCTGAGCACTTGCTTCATCTATAGGCGACCTGGCATTCTTCACGTGATTCGTCATAATCTCAGGTCACTACAAGGAAAGAAACAAATATACTATCTGTAGATAGCAAATCTATGTCTATATGTACACACCACCTAATCTCTCCCAATTAAAACTACCTTCTCAGTGGGTCGAAAAATCCAAACTTACATTAAGTTTAAACCAAGTCGCTGCGCAATCGTTCGACGTTTCCTCCTCTCGCTTCAATCGACAGGCGCAGCTTGCACTTCTGGGCCGTGTATGAATACGTATGCGCGTGATCGCGTCATACGTTCCCGGGCTATAGACATAAACAAAGGGCTGATCTCTACGCTACGTTTGGGTTATCAAACTACTAAGTGGTATCGACCTTCACCGAGATATTCGCGTCATACATTCCCGGGCTATAGACATAAACAAAGGGCTAATCTCTACGCTATGCTTGGGTTAACAAACTACTAAGTAGTATCAACCTTCAACGAGATACTCCATGCCCCAGATTCAATACATCTCCAAACATAATAATTAAATAAAATAAAAACCTCCCTCAGACTCCACATCAAATACGTAACGCAAAAAATATTTTTTTGTCTAACAAACATAATAATAACACAAACTAACTGGTTCTTTCTCCCATCTTCTTAAATGTCACCTGGGCTCTAGGCTCCTCACCAAGCACATAAAACATCCGTGTGTGTCTCTGTGTAGCATAACCTTCAAGTTAAATCCCCATATTGGCATCGCCATTCTGTATAGTATCAACCTTATTTCTGACTGTTATAGATTCGTTAGGCGATACTCATCGCTCCCACTGTTACTATCCATCCATCACAATGTAATTTATCATCGAGAATTCTCAACAAGGAAATCTCAAGTAATTTCTCAAGACCAAGAAGTAGGTCACACATCTCATACAAGTCCAAAGATTTGACAATGGAATCTCCAAGGCATTTATCAGAGCTTAGTGGTAAATCGCACGGCTCCTATAGGTGCAAAAAATTTAATATGTGACATCTAAAAAGTCTCGCGAATTCCAATGCACTGTATGTTCAAACACATGGGCTTACATTCTGATAAGGAAGCTAAAGCCTCACTTCCCAGTATTTAATCTCTTGGTTGCCCAGTTATATTTGCAGACAAAGAGCCAAAGTAAAATCACATTTGTCTGAATGATTCAAATGCATCCTTGGTTAGATGTTTTATACCTGATACCTGACGAATAGGAATGCCTCTTTCTACTTTAAATCAAGGCCCATAATTCATCTCTCTCATTCAGACCCTCTGTCGCTGTATGGTATCTTTCAATGAGTCGCGCTTCTATGCGATTTAGCCTCTTTTCCAATTCTCCTTTGTTGCTTGCCTTAATTACAGCTAAGACTGTCCACTCCATGTCATTCTCACTATGGCCAGACTCAACATAATGTTGTACGAGTGGGGCTCCCTGGATTTTACATCTAATGCGGGATTTATGTTGTAAAATCCACATCTTAACCATTTGCGTTGTCTGCCCAATGTACATCTTCCCGCAGGGACAGGTCACCGCATACACCACATTTTTGGTGTTACAATTGGAGAATACTTGCATCACATGTTCCTTGTTATTGATCATCAGTGCTTTTGAGTCGCTTGTACTAGCGCAGGCGACACAATTATTACAACGGTAATGCCCTATAACTGCGGGAAGGCCAAGCAAAGTTCTTGTATCTTTTTTGTCATTGGTTCCCTCATGGCTTTTACCAAGTGTTGTTTCAAATTTTTACCTTTTCTAAAGGCAAAAAAGCGGTTTCGGTATATTGAATTGGTCAATCAACCTCCAGTTTTTTAGGATAATCTTTTTAAACTTGTTTGCTTTTGGGTTGAATGTCAGTACACATGTCATAAGTTCTGTCTTTTATTTTATTTTAGGAGTTAGTAAACTCTCCCTAGGCGTATACCACGCTCTTTTAAGTGCCGTTCTTACCAGTTTTTTTGGGTATCCTATTGCGCACAATTTAACCTGTAGTTTCTTAGCATTATCAAAATAATCGTCTTTGTTTGAGCAGTTGCGCCGTATTCTTAAAAACTGCCCATACGGCAAGTTTTCTTTTAAACTTCTTGGGTGCCCTGATGAAAACTCTAAGAGTGTATTCCGATCAGTGGGTTTCGAATACAGAGTCACCTCCAATTTCCCTTTGTTGTCGAAGATCCACACATCGAGGAAATTAATACGTGTATTACTGACGCATTTTGTAAATTTCAAATCTGGTGTACATCCGTTCAACCAGATATGGAATCTCTCTAATTCCTCCATTTTTCCATTCCAGATAAGAAAAATGTCGTCAATGAAGCGCACCCACTTATGGGTGTGATGGTAAAATGGTGCTGCTTCATTGTAGACATATTGCCTCTCGAATTGGTCCTTTACTAGGTTCGCTATTTCCGGAGCGAAGCAACAACCCATGGCTACGCCCTTTATTTGTAGAAACAACTCATTCTTAAAAGAGAAAAAAATGTTTTTCAAACAGATTCTCGCCAACTCTAGTAAGAATTCGGTTGGGACCTGATGAGGCCTGGTTCTTTGGTCCAAGATCAGTTCCATTACCAAAAGGGCCTCATCTTGAGGGATGTTAGTATACAGGCTCTCAATATCGAAGGAGACCAACAATTGCTGGTCTCCATCGAAAGCCTGATCTTCAATTTTAGAGATGAGGTCCATAGTATCTCTAACATATGCCCGTGTTGTACTCACAAATGGTTTAAGAAATGTATCTAAATACTTGGCCAGTGGTTCGAGTATCGATTCACATGAAGAGATAATCGGACGTCCCGGTGGATTGGTAGCATTTTTATGTACTTTAGGAAGTACATAAATCAACGGTACTTTTTGCTTCGTAAAATTTAGATATTCATATTCTTTTTTACATAAGTACCCAGATTCTAAAGCCTTAGTTGTCAAATACAGAATTTTTGCTTTTAATGTAGGTGTTGGGTTATCGCAAACCTTACGGTAGTGTATGGGGTTATTCAATTGTTTAACCACCTCTCTATCATAATCATCAATATCCCAAACAACAATTCCCCCTCCCTTGTCAGCCGGTTTTATTACCGTTAGGGGATTGTCCGTTAGACTTCTCAGAGCCATATGTTCTTCTTTATTGAAGTTAGACTTAAATGTTAAATGTTTACTGTTCAGATTGTCTATTTCCTTCAATACTTGATTTTCGAACAATAAAATCTCTTCGGGGATCATCTCATTCTCTGGGCAAAAAGAAGATTTATACTTTAATCCACTCACATTGTATTCCTGTGTTTCATTTTGGTGAGCAAAGAATACTTTCAATCTGATCTTGCGTAAAAATTGTAGTACTTCGGTCTTGGTGTCAACTGGATCTTGTAAGACTAGGGGCACGAAGGATAAACCCTTTTGTAGAACTTTCATCTCCCACGATGTCAGGGTATATTTAGATAAATTGTAAATAGGCATCAAAGTGTCACTAGATTGATTACTAGAACGATTAATAGCATCTACATCTAGGTCTACCGCCTGTATACTCGTTGGAGCGTTTGAAAGAAATTCTGTTCTTGTGGTTGTTGGTGGATCGGTGCCCTCCATCCCCCTCTGAACCCTCGCCCCCTGCGGGTCCCTCTGTCTAAAAAAGGCGGGGGTGCATTTGGGTATTGATAGAAGGGGTGGTATGGCTGATAATATGAACCTGCTCCTTGATCGGAGTCTGAAGAAGAATCAGAAAAAGTCAGGAACCTAGTGCGTGATCTTCCTTTGTATGGTAAATTTAATGAGCTAGGATTATTATTTTTAAAGAAGTCTTTCTTTAAGTATGGGTATACTTGCTCCTGCTTGAAATTTTTGATATCCCTGCTCAGTTTGGATGTTTTTAAATTCACTGTATGTGTTTTGAACTCAGCAAGCGTTTTATTAATACTTTCCAATAGAGCCTTAGTGACTGTAATCGTTAAATCCCTCTCAATTTCTTCCTCTAACCTTTTTATCTCTTTTAATTCCTCTTCACTAATTCGTAATGCGGTGTTAATGGACAGCACAATCCAATCACGTGAACACTTTGTCCCCACTCCACTGAAATCGACTAGATACGGTTTATCATTTATAAAAATCACAGGGACATTTCTCACCTGCAACCCTACTGGTATGGTGTTAGTCTTCAGATATTCAAGTAGCACTTGTGCATGCATGTAATTGTGTCCTTGTGTTTTTCTTCCTTAATTGAATTAGTCTTTCTCCTTTATCTGAATTAACAGTTCTATCTCCTGTGGTATCTCTCCCTAATAAGGAGGGAAACTGTTTCAGTCTATTGATTTCCTCTTCAGAATAGCTAACCATATGGGGTTCCGTCATAATAATAGCGAATTTAAATTTCCTTCCAACACTGTAAGTACGATAGAACACAATAACAGTAAACAAAAACACAATCAAAATATCAATGACATCTAATCCTCTTGACAAACACCCTTGAATATCTGCGCCTGGTTAATTCACTATGTGTATCTAAAATACCTAATTAACCAAGGACTCCGATTATTTTATGTCACCCTCACACTTTACAAAGTGCAATGAAAATCAAAAAGAACACTACGGGGAATGCCCAAATGACCCTCCCATACCTGGGCATAGAAACATCTATAATATACAAACGATTGGTATAGAGGGATAAATGTCTCTTTTATTTTTGCACAAGAGTTTATAAATTACCTTGGCAGAACACAATTTCTTATAGCAAATTCAATGATTATTTTTCAGGTGCAAATATCCATCAGTGAGCATCAGAATGAATTATACACATAACTAGACAAATTCATCACAAGTATTCAAAAATAATTTGCAAAACAATCCTTATATACATAATCATATATACAACAAATACATCATATATATTCTCCCCTAACTACTTCTTAAAAATGTACACTTCTCCATTTCAGTGATACATTCAAAGGTAGTCCTCTTGGCATTAGAGGTGTCATCCCTCTATCTTAATTCATTATGCCAAATCACTAATGTTTTAATTGAAACAATAGGCGGACTCCTCCTTCGTGTGTGTGTCGACGCGGTCGCGTTTCAGCCTCCACTTTCTTATTGGCTTCCTCAGACGGGGGTACACTCTACAACAATGGTTAAACTTATATAAATCATATGTTCTATCGTACTTAACTCTATCCCTTATTTGCCCATGCAGTGCTCGGAAGGAAGGAGACGTCTCAAAAATTCAGTGACTCTAACTGAACAAATCTATAATCTATAAAAATAATCGATCAAAAGTGACAAAATCAAACGGCGGGGCGCTCCGGGAGAAAGAATACCCAGGTGTGGGTGTAAAAAGATAGAAAAGGTCAACACCACATGCACATACACACCAGTAGTGTGACTGTGTGCCAAACTGACCCAGCTTCATCATGCCATATCTCAATTAAAACCTGAAGTATACCTGTATGCAGTCCAAATTAATCAAACTTCAGAGCAAATAGGCATCTGCTTTGGCCCCATTCATCAATCTCGTAGTCCTATAATAATGGACAATTACTTATAGGAAACTCTTATCAATCTCATTTTGCGGGTTATATCATTAATCATGTGGTACTTAATTCAATACCTCGGAACACTTGCTTCATCTATAGGAGACCTGGAATTCTTCACGTGATTCGTCGTAATCTCAGGTCACTACAAGGAAAGAAACGAATATACTATCTGTAGATAGCAAATCTATGTCTATATATACACACCACCTAATCTCTCCCAATTAAAACTACCTTCCCAGTGGGTCGAAAAATCCAAATGTACATTAAGTTTAAACTAAGTCGCTGCGCAATCGTTCGACGTTTCCTCCTCTCTCTTCAATCTACAGGCGCAGCTTGCACTTCCGGGCCGTGTATGAATACGTATGCGCGTGATCGCGTCATACGTTCCCGGGCTATAGACATAAACAAAGGGCTGATCTCTACGCTACGTTTGGGTTAGCAAACTACTAAGTGGTATCGACCTTCACCGAGTAATTCGCGTCATACATTCCCGGGCTATAGACATAAACAAAGGGCTAATCTCTACGCTATGCTTGGGTTAACAAACTACTAAGTAGTATCGACCTTTAACTAGATACTCCATGCCCCAGATTCAATACATCTCCAAACATAATAATTAAATAAAATAAAAACCTCCCTCAGACTCCACATCAAATACGTAACGCAAAAAATATTTTTATGTCTAACAAACATAATAATAACACAAACTAACTGGTTCTTTCTCCCATCTTCTTAAATGTCACTTGGGCTCTAGGCTCCTCACCCTGCACATAAAATATGCGTGTGTGTCTCTGTGTAGCATAACCTTCAAGTTAAATCCCCATATTGGCGTCGCCATTCTGTATAGTATCAACCTTATTTCTGACTGTTATAGATTCGTTAGGCGATACTCATCGCTCCCACTGTTACTATCCATCCATCACAATGTAATTTATCATCGAGAATTCTCAACAAGGAAATCTCAAGTAATTTCTCAAGACCAAGAAGTAGGTCACACATCTCATACAAGTCCAAAGATTTGACAATGGAATCTCCAAGGCATTTATCAGAGCTTAGTGGTAAATCGCACGGCTCCTATAGGTGCAAAAAATTTAATATGTGACATCTAAAAAGTCTTGCGAATTCCAATGCACTGTATGTTCAAACACATGGGCTTACAATCTGATAAGGAAGCTAAAGCCTCACTTCCCAGTATTTAATCTCTTGTTTGCCCAGTTATATTTGCAGACAAAGAGCCAAAATAAAATCACATTGGTCTGAATGATTCAAATGCAAGAAATAAGGTTGATACTATACAGAATGGCTACGCCAATATGGGAATTTAACTTGAAGGTTATGCTACACAGAGACACACACGCATATTTTATGTGCAGGGTGAGGAGCCTAGAGCCCAGGTGACATTTAAGAAGATGAGAGAAAGATCCAGTTAGTTTGTGTTATTATTATGGTTGTTAGACAAAAACATATTTTTTGCGTTACGTATTTGATGTGGAGTCTGAGGGAGGTTTTTATTTTACTTAATTATTATGTTTGGAGACGTATTGAATCTGGGGCATGGAGTATCTCGTTGAAGGTCGATACTACTTAGTAGTTTGTTAACCCAAGCATAGCGTAGAGATTAGCCCTTTGTTTATGTCTATAGCCCGGGAATGTATGACGCGAATATCTCGGTGGAGGTCGATACCACTTAGTAGTTTGTTAACCCAAACGTAGCGTAGAGATCAGCCCTTTGTTTATGTCTATAGCCCGGGAACGTATGACGCGATCACGCGCATACCTATTCATACACGGCCCGGAAGTGCAAGCTGCGCCTGTAGATTGAAGAGAGAGGAGGAAACATCGAACGATTGCGCAGCGACTTGGATTAAACTTAATGTAAGTTTGGATTTTTCGACCCACTGGGAAGGTAGTTTTAATTGGGAGAGATTAGGTGGTGTGTATATATAGACATAGATTTGCTATCTACAGATAGTATATTCTTTTCTTTCCTTGTAGTGACCTGAGATTACGACGAATCACATGAAGAATGCCAGATCTCCTATAGATGAAGCAAGTGTTCCGAGGTATTGAATTAAGTACCACATGATTAATGATATAACCCGCAAAATGAGATTGATAAGAGTTTCCTATAAGTAATTGTCCATTATTATAGGACTACGAGATTGATGAATGGGGCCAAAGCAGATGCCTATTTGCTCTGAAGTTTGATTAATTTGGACTGCATACAGGTATACTTCAGGTTTTAATTGAGATATGGCATGATGAAGCTGGGTCAGTTTGGCACACAGTCACACTACAGGTGTGTATATGCATGTGGTGTTGACCTTTTCTATCTTTTTACACCCACACCTGGGTATTCTTTCTCCCGGAGCGCCCTGCCGGTGTGGTGCGGTTCCATTTGATTTTGTCACTTTTGATTGATTATTTTTATAGATTATAGATTTGTTCAGTTAGAGTCACTGAATTTTTTAGACATCTCCTTCCTTCCGAGCACTGCATGGGCAAATAAGGGATAGAGTTAAGTACGATAGAACATATGATTTATATAAGTTTAACCATTGTTGTAGAGTGTACCCCCATCCTGAGGAAGCCAATAAGAAAGTGGAGGCTGAAACGCGACCGCATCGACACACACACGAAGGAGGAGTCCGCCTATTGTTTCAATTAAAACATTAGTGATTTGGCATAATGAATTAAGATAGAGGGATGACACCTCTGATGCCAAGAGGACTACCTTTGAATGTATCACTGAGATGGAGAAGTGTACATTTTTAAGAAGTAGTTAGGGGAGAATATATATGATGTATTTGTTGTACATATGAGTATGTATTTGTTGTATATATGATTATGTATATATGGATTGTTTTGCAAATTATTTTTGAATTCTTGTGATGAATTTGTCTAGTTTTGTGTATAATTCATTCTGATGCTCACTGATGGATATTTGCACCTGAAAAATAATCATTGAATTTGCTATAAGAAATTGTGTTCTGCCAAGGTAATTTATAAACTCTTGTGCAAAAATAAAAGAGAGATTTATCCCTCTATACCAATTGTTTGTATATTATACACTCGTGTAAGTTAGTCCACACCAAATACCACCAAGTCTATGTAAGTTCAAAATGTTTGTTTTGAATTGAGAAGCTCTGTACATTGTTCTATTATAAAATGCAGCACCAACCGGAAAATCAATAACATTAAAACAATAAACATTGTTACACTTACTTACAGTTGGGAATTAAATCATGATAACTGAACAGTGGTGGAAGGCAGCACTACCATCCCCTAGGAATTTAGTTTATATAAATTTATAAATGAAGATCTGAGTGAAGGGACCCCTCACCTTAGAAGAACCTAGTACTGGTAGTTGTTGCATCATTCATAAGCTCTGCAAAGCTCTGGTTCGTAGAAGGGAATCTTCCGTCTGTAATGCGAAAAATGAAATGGTGCGCGTTAGTATATTGCAACTTGCAAGCATTTCTCAGCCGTGCCAAAAAGTGTAGCATTTATGGATAAGCAATATGGAGTAACAGTACACCAGTACTTCATAAAAGAGTGGCCTGTTAATGTTTTTGTTGACCGCTTGTACGCAGCGCGTAGACAGTAGCAGTGTGAGGCAGGTCATGTGGGCTCAAAGGTGTCTTGTACAAAAAGCTGCAAGGTAACGTCACATGTGCAAAAATAAAAGACACAAAGGTAAAATGGTTGCATGGCTCGGGCTAACTAAGCAAAGGCTAGAATGACCATATATAACTATTAGTGTCTACTCTACTACTACCTGATTTGTACTAGTGATGTATGTTAGTATACTATTAACTCATTTTTCAACCTTGCTACTGATCAATAGGGGAATGTGTATATGACGCCTAATAAATGTGTAAAGTTTTCTAGGCGCATTACCGACCACTATTGCCGGGGCCAGCGAAGGCGACGCGGAGGGAGAGGATGCGGCAGTTGCTGCAGATACCGACGATAGAGCAGTAGGGGTAGTGGCAGCACCAGTGGCGGGCGGTGGTAAGTTAGATTCATAATCCTTAACTATTGTTGAACTTGACAGTACACTCACTGCAAGCGTGTACTGTATGTATACTGTACTGTTGAGACTTAGGGCCCCATTAGGATGGCGGGCGTATTGCCCCCGCCGGGCCGGCAGTATTCAACGCCGACACCGCAGGGGCAATCCTCCCGCCATCCCTGTAGAAAAGAGTCAGACCCCCCACATGTCGATCAGGCGGAAAAGGGTTCAATATGGTGGTGGTGTCTCTCTGAACACACCGCCAGCCATATTATCTGCATTTTGGAATGCCTTTGCGTGGCGGCATTGCCGTCCGCCACGGAAAGGCATGCAGACATTGCAGAGTATGCTTGGACCCCATGGAGGGTACGTATGCTATGGTACCCCCCCTGCCTTTCAAAGCAAAATGGGACAGGCTCCGCACGGGGCCTGTCATGTTGTGCTTGGAAAAGCAGCACAACATGTATTTTTAGCATTGCTTTCGGCACCGCCAAGCAGAATGTAAAAAAAACAGGATGCGCCCGCCACTGTGCTGGGCGCATCCTCCTAATTAAATTCTCCCCACGGGACCCCCACCCTTTTTAGCGTGAGGATGGCGGGCGGACAAAGTCCGCCTGCCATCCGATGTCCTAAGTAAGTATGAGTTGTTGTGAACGTTTGGAGAGTGAACTAGAAGACTAGAATCCCTTTAATTGGCATAGGAGCGGGAGTATTGAGTAACCAATGGCCTCATCTATCTGATTTCAACTCCGCTTTGAAAGTTTTATGGAGAAGAGCACCTGGTGCACTGTTCAACTAAAAAGTGAAAGACGGATGGAGGAAGAAGGACGGGCGATATTTAAAATGTTATGTACTACTGTGCTTTATAGTGCTACTCTACCATGCCACTATGTGTATAAATAATTAACTTGTCTTACTGTTTTTCTAAGAGTATATTTTACAATTGTCTTGTTTTTTTATTTTTGATACACAGCTACTTCTAACCTCAATCGAAAGGAGTTGGCCGCCAAGGCACGGCGCCGGAAGCTGGAGGCAATCCAGCGTGAATACTACCGGCGGCTGGTGGTCTTGGCTGAGGAGGAGGAGGAGACTGCAGCAGCACTTGAAGCCTCCTCCAGTGCCCCCGGGCCCCAGCCACCGCCCTCCAGCGGTACGGCGCCACCGTCTGGTGGCTGCCTGCCGCCACCGCAGTGCCATCTCTGGTGCCCCCCCACTGTGGCTGCAACTGCCGCGTCGCCCGTATAGAGGAGCAGATGCGTGTCCTCCTTCAGTCTCGCCCCACACCTTAGTCCCTGTCTACAAGTTCTGCCCCCTTTTTAATTTTTGTTTGGGTGGGTGTGAACTGGTTTGGGCGTTGGGTTTTTGCTTTTCGGACTACTATTTTCTCCTGGACTTTCCTACGGATATTGGTTGGGGTTAGGGAGGGGGGTGGGTCAGCTTTTGTGGGTTTTTAGTTTATTTTTGTTAGGGTAAATTAAATATATTTTTCTATGTTACATGCAATGTTGTTAATGTTTTGTAGGTGGGGTTACTGTTTTACATCACACTGTTTCCTTGCTGGTGCAGGGCCGCCCATAGCCTGTGTTTGATTTAAATAATTGGCTGACTGTGTAAGACACAAACAGATAGATGCGACACACCTCACTGATTGACTTGTCCTACTAGTACTTTCAGTCTGTCCTCTAGTCTATGCATTCTTTATCTGGACTGGTGTGTGAAATTGAATTAATTGAAAACATGTCCATTATTAATTCTGCCTCCCCCAAACTTCTCTCTTACCTGTGCTTGATGTTTATTTTTAACTTAGGCACAGCAATGGCTGCATGGTGAAGATGGTTTCCTTTTTCTAACATGCCATGATTGGGGTGGTGGTGGTAGTATAGTAGTAGCAGTAGACACTGGCAGGGCGGCAGCATTTGCAAAAAAAGAAAAGGAGACAGTCAATCGCCTTTGAGAGACTGTTAGAGGAGTAGTAGAATGAAGTACAGTACAGAACTTACCGAGCAACAATAATATGCTAAAATATTTTTCAACAAAACATAATGGTGGTTGGGATAGCCTACTAGACAGAGTTACAAACTATAGTTGTGTCGAGTCACTTGACTAGGCCTACAGCCTAACAGTTAGTGCTGTGTATGAGGAATGAAAACAAACAAATCCAATCAATGCCGGCAATTAATGCTGAGGTATATGTTCCTTTGTTAAATAAAATACCCTCTAAAATATCCTACTCATGGGTGGGCAAGCAGAAGAAGATCATCGCTCTGCCTTGAAATTGAAGTACTGTTGCTCTTGCCACATCCGCCCCAGCAAGTGTGTGATTAAGTATTGGTGTACATTTAATTTAGTCACACCTCGACAATAAGTCACACAGCCCGGGGAAAGAGGGTTAGGGTTTGTTGAATGGATGGGAAGGGGGTTTTGGGAAAGGTTTGACATTGAAAAACAATATGCATGGACAAACAAACGACAATCTTTAAAGACTACCATATCCATATGTTAAGGGAGAAAAAGGAAATGCATGCATGATGATGAGAGAACCGGATTATATACACTTCTTGTTCTGTTGTTCCGGCCTTAATACTTTTACAGATAGCAAATAGAAATTTTAAATATTGGTAGGGAAGAATCGTAAACAGAGAGCAAACCTAATGATGATAATAACAACAAGAACACACTGTTGTAAAGATTGTATAAAAAAAAATTATTCTAATTATTTAAAAGAAGATAAAAGTTGATACTGTTATTGTGTTATCCTGGTAAAAAATGTGGACTGGATTTGCATCTCTGCATTCCTCTTGGTCCTCTCGTCCATCAATCTTGGGTGTGTCGCCACTCGCCACTGCCCGGCTGGAAAAAAAATGACAATTTATTGGTAAGGTAAGTGTGCATTGTAATGTTTTCCAAAGTATAGGCCAAGGCCCGGCCTGTAATTGTAGATGGAAAACCAAAGGGGATATTGAGAAACAAAGTTGAAACAAATGCACAAGTTATGCCGTAGTACAACAAGAACACTTTCCGAGGTGGCATGTATGCATCATCTCTACTCTAGTCTGTTTCCAGCATTGACCTTCAACAATAACAGGAGAGAGCAGGCCCACAGTGACAGGCCTGACGGCACGTTGCTTAGCAGTAGCACATCCTACGTTTAGACTTTAGAGTACTTTTTTTTTTTTTAAAGCGTTGGACAAAGGCAAAGCACATTATCCATTCCAAACATAGCATTTTACAGTTTAAGTCAGTAAATCAATGCACCGCAGTCATCCCACCACTACACTCTATTCCACTTCTACACAGACATTTGGGTCTGCTGTGGTTGTTGTTGACGTGTTTACCTTTAGGCTTTATGAAACGTCCTCCTGACTTCATCATCATCTCCGATACTTTTACTGACTGACTGTGAAGATCGGCCTGCATTAGAAGTAAAATTGTTATTACACAACAAGAGTAGAAATATTATTGACTTGAGTCAGTCTTTTGTGTGTACAGAAAGATAGATTACTAGTACACTTTGACTTCACTTTGTGCACAACAAACAAACAACGAAAACACAAACACCAATCTCTCAGAGTCAGGTGTCCACTGTCCAATGCATGCCATTAATTGTCATTACCTGTTCCTTCTCATCTTAAGTTAACGGGCCGTCTATTTCGCCATCATTATCATGGACGGTGCTGTTGTGTCAATCATACTCATTGCGCAGATTGAGTGAGTCCCCTTCCTGTATTGAATTAAAAGCAATGTATCACCAAGCTGCAGGAGAAGTACAAATTTCTTATTTGCAAGAAGGGGAAAATTGAATTCACCTTGAGTTAAGTTTAGTGTGTTCTGTAGAAAGATGATTAGTGCACAATTACATAACTTCATGCACAACAAACACAACAAAATCATTCAGTCTGCGACTCTGCGTCCAATGCATGGCATCAATCATTACCTGTTCCATCTTATTTTCAGTTAATGGGTAGTCTCTCTCGGCTCTGAAAAGAGGATATCTATAGTAGTCATCTGATTCATGCTCCACTTCTTTTGGCAGGACTAGGAAAGTTTGAATTTGTTCTTCTAGTATTTACCATCATCCAATCATCATTCATGAGGGCAATGGATTTGGGCGGGAGATTCAGTATGATGGAGCGGAGGAGCTGGATCCGGAGGACTGTACTGTCAAATTGCAGACACCTGAAACTTGTATATTAAATAAGAAGAGTAGAAGACGGTGGTAATGGATTTGTTGTGATTCACAAGTTTGTAACCGGAACGACAGACACACAAATAAAAGGGGAAAAAAGGGAGGAAGACAGTAAGTGCAAGCCTAATTGTCAGGGAAGTATAGCTCGTCCTCAAACTCTGGGAGGTCAGCCAGTAGTAGATAATCATCATGTGACACACTACTTCCGTCACCTGAGCCGCTGTCCTCATCTTCCTCCATTGCTTCATGTATTATGTAATTCGGTGGTATGAAGTGCTGATTCATTTTGATCATTGTTAACCTCTCCACGTTTTTGGGCGAGAGACTGGTCCTTCTCAATGTTACAATGGAACCAGCAGCACTGAAAACACGTTCGGAAGAGACACTTGCGACAGGGCAAGCCAGATAGCTTATCGCCAGCCTGCTGAGCAGTGGCCATTCAGACCTTTTCCTATACCAATACTGCAATGGGTTTTGATCAATGTACACCTCTGTTGGGTCGTCCAGATAGGCCTGGACCATCCGCTCAATGTTCAGGGGTGCTGCTAGCAAGCTTTTGTGCTCTTTTCTCTGTGCATCAGCACTGTGTTTATTAATTCCTAACTGTACATACCAATCGTCTAACGATTGTACTGGGCCTAATGATATAGTTATTGTTGCTGTTGTCGATAGTGATGGTGAGTGTTGTGATCCAAACGCACTGCCCTCAGCCGACGAAGTTGCACTTGATCCTGCATGCCCTGCTGCAGTACTTCTTGTGGGTTGATCTTGCGGGCTTTTAATTAGCAGCCGTTCGTTTTCCAACTTACTGGCTGCTTCAGCTATACAAGTTTTGTAGCGGGCAACATCATTCTTGGAAAAAGCAAAGAATGTCTTCAGTCCAAATTTTGCACGTGGATCCAGAATTGTGGCACAAATGTAATGTTCTTGTGACAAAATTTTATTTTGTATCCTTACTTTGCTAAGCGACGGGCTAAGCTCTCCACCAAGTCATAGGCTTCCCTTTTGTCCTCAACACCTTTGTATGATTCAGACACATTCTTCAGCTGATGCTCTAGCATTTGCAATAATGGGATAGCTTGGCCCATTGTACAGTCCTCCTTGCTGACTTCACGTGTGAAGACCTCAAAAGGACAAAGCATCTCAGTCAGGCATTTAATTAGGCTCCATTGCTCCATCTCAAGGTTCATGCCTTTAACAGTAGCATCCCCTCTTCTTTTCCAGACATATTCATGGAGTGACCTGTGCTGTTCGGACAGACGATCAAGCATGTAATACGGTGAGTTCCAACGTGTTGCCACCTCCTGGATGTGTGCCTTGACTGGCATCCTATGTTCACGTTGGATGATCCTCAGCTGCTTCCGAGCTTTAAAAGAATTGGTGAAATTAGTGCATATTCTTCGGTAGATGGCCAGTAAATTGCTGACTATGGGTTCTTTTTTCACAAAGTCTTGAACCATAATGTTTATGCAGTGCGCCAAACACGGAACCCTGAAATAGGAGCCAAGTTCCATGGCCTTAAGTACATTACTGCCATTGTCTGTGGCAACAAAACCAATACTAAGCCCCCTTGGCCGCAGCCATTCCAAAACCTTGCTGCAAAACTCGTCTAAAAAGTTTTCAGCCGTATGAGATTTCTCCATAGCTTATCTCTAACCCCCACAAAAGAGACCCAGTGTGCAGTGATGTACATGTAATCTGTGGCTTGGCAACTGGTCCACATGTCTGTTGTCAGGTGAATATTGTGGACAGCACTCTGCTGCAAAGCTTGTCCAACCAATTTCAGCACATCATGATGTAGGGCCGGAACAACAATTCTTGCGGAATAGGACCGGCTGGGAACCTTCCATTTAGGGCAGATGGCTGACACAAATTCAAGGAAACCCACCCCTTCCACAAATGAAAAAGGAAGAAGGTCCAGCGCTAACATTTTAGCCAGCTTCGCATTGTACAACCGTGCCGTTGGGTGGTTGCGTTGGAACTGCCCCTCCAACCTAAACATGCTCTCAATGGTAGGCTGGATTACTTTCCTTTGTGGTGCTGTTTTCATTAACCCACTTAGGCTCAACGACTCAGTTTGTCTCATTGCGGTACTCGGTCGCCTTGGTGTCTCAGCCTGACTCTTTGTATGGCTCTTTCTGCGGTGCCACTCAGATGTTACTGAGGAGGATGTGGGCGGTACCACTGCACTACTGGGGACAGGGCTAGATATGCCTCCGTCTTCTTCACCTTCCACCGCAATACTATCGCTCCCTGATTCTTCCTGACCAACTTCAATGGGTTGAGTTTTTCTACTTTCTTTTAACTGAAGTAGGTGATTCTCCCAGACGATATTGTGGTGTATTCTGAGATGACTTGCTTGGCCTCCGGTACCATAGTTTGTACCAAGCTTACCACGCCAAACACCTTGCCGACAAATTGAGCATATAGCAACGTTCTCCTCCTTGGTGCTAACAGAAAAGAAGTCCCAAACTGAGGTGGAGAACTTTCTGGCACTTCTGGAGGTCCAACTTTCAATACCAGATGAACTGAATAGTGTGCTTGAAATGTGACCCTGTGCACCTAGACTGTGACTTTTACTACCACTACCTACTGAGATGGTTGAGCTGGATGTAGGTCCCTGCCGGGCCTTGGAAAATATGGCAGCTGGAGGTAGTGGTGGTGTAACCTGTGTTGGTGATATCCATGCTCAGTAGCAGCCTTTCTGGATAGGGTGAGAATGTTGGTCTCCAATCGATTTGGGGCGGGAGTAATGTGCATGATGACTGGCTCGTCTTCATCAACATCACCCCCCTCTTCTACATCTACCTCCATAACTCTAAGTTTTTCTGGGACCTTCCTTTTCTGAAGCATTGTCTTGTGGCGTATATCACTCTCAGACTGAGCTGGTGGGTGCCAAGTGGCATCACGATCATCAGAAGCGGTGCTTGAAGAAGAAGATGATGGACTAAGCCTCCTTTTCCTTGCTGGTGGTCTGAAAGACACTAGATCTTCTGAAACAGTGGTTTGACTTTGCTCCACTTTGTCTGCAGGAAGCTCGATTTCCTGAAATGCCCCAGGTTCAGGAGCAACAACTACTATGGTGGGCTGTTGCGGCTGCTGCTGTTCTTTTTGTGGCCGCTACTGTTCTTGTTGCGGCTGCTGCTGTTCTTGTTGCGGCTGCTGCTGTTCTTGTTGCGGCTGCTGCTGTTCTTGTTGCGGCTGCACACTTATCTGTTGAGTTTGCGCCTGCGTTTATTGTGTACTACTTTGCGATAATGAAATTTCCTCAACATTGCTGCTCGTTAGTAGACTGGCTACCTCTGCAACACTAAAGTCCTTGGGCCTAGGTTGGTGGGGTTGGACCGCTGGTGCTGAGGTGCTGCTCCCAGCTTGGTTCCCGGACAACGCTACTGCAGGCGTAACTTTTTTGGTGCCAAAAAAAACATTGGCCGGCACACCACCAGTCAATGGTTAATGGCACTTCCTTTTTCTGTTCCTTCTTCTCGCCGGCAACTTTCTTGGTACTGGACCTGGTACATTTCTTTGGGGCCATCTTCTTCAGATGTCAGGCAGGATGCAGATGCACAACAAGTTCTGGTCACACGTGGACGTGATGCGCAGCAGGACTTCTGTCTGGCTGGCAGTACAACGGGTAGCCGGGTGATGCTGAGGACACCTCCTCCTCTGGCTTTTTGTGCACCTAAAAGCAAATAAGCCAGGAGAAGAACATCAGTGAAATGTTGCATTTGTTGTTGTGGTTCAGTTACTTAGTACTGTACTTGTGCACACAAAAGATATAGTCTAGTCATTTATGACTTTTTTTGAACAAGGGCTTTGTTATACTACTGTGTACAGTCACACACTACACTCTCAGGAAATATCGGAAAGTTAATAAGAACCACCAAAATAAAAATGTAATGGAAGTGGGGTAGACCCTATTTGCCATTAAATTATTTGAGCATCTCAGCATCCATGGAGCTGCTGCTGGCAAAGGGGGTGGATGGATGGAATCAGTAAGCCAATAGGATCCCATGCAGGCCTATATGGCAAAAGCAGGACACTAATAACTCCCAACACAAAAAAAGGCCACCAGCCACATGGAAACTCACAAATCACAAACAAGCAGAGGGCCTGGGAAACACCAGGAGCAAACAAACGGCCTATAAAAGCCAGGTAAAGGATGCATGCTAAAGCACACTGCTCTGCCTTTTTAATGCAACAAAATGCAAATACGAACATTCACAGGCCCCAAAAAGGTCTGCAGGGTGCATGCATTGCACACCAACACACCAGACACACACAACAAAAGCATGTCTTTAAGACAACCAACATCAGAAAGCCCACCCCAAAAAAACACACTTCCCCAACTCAATCCAATGCCATCCATGCCCTAAATGATGTCTAAATTCAACAGACCACACAGAAAACACTTGATTAATAAAGCTGTGGCTACCTGCTCTGATCCTAGTGGATGAAAGCAGGCCTGTTAGCAGACAAGGCCAGGCAAGCTTGGAGGCCTAGGCTCCAAAATGGCCACCAGCCACATGGCCAGGCCCAACAACATCAGAAAGCCCACCCCAAAAAAACACACTTCCCCAACTCAATCCAATGCCATCCATGACCTAAAGGATGTCTAAATTCAACAGACTACACAGAAAACACGTGATTAATAAAGCTGTGGCTACCTGCTCTGATCCTAGTGGATGAAAGCAGTCCTGTTGGCAGACAATGCCAGGCAAGCTTGCAGGCCTAGGCTTCAAAATGGCCACCAGCCACATGGCCAGGCCCAACAACATCAGAAAGCCCACCCCAAAAAAACACACTTCCCCAACTCAATCCAATGCCATCCATGCCTTAAATGATGTCTAAATTCAACAGACCACACAGAAAACACTTGATTAATAAAGCTGTGGCTACCTGCTCTGATCCTAGTGGATGAAAGCAGGCCTGTTGGCAGACAAGGCCAGGCAAGCTTGCAGGCCTAGGCTTCAAAATGGCCACCAGCCACATGGCCAGGCCCAACAGCATCAGAAAGCCCACCCCAAAAAAACACACTTCCCCAACTCAATCCAATGCCATCCATGCCCTAAATGATGTCTAAATTCAACAGACCACACAGAAAACACTTGATTAATAAAGCTGTGGCTACCTGCTCTGATCCTAGTGGATGAAAGCAGGCCTGTTGGCAGACAAGGCCAGGCAAGCTTGCAGGCCTAGGCTTCAAAATGGCCACCAGCCACATGGCCAGGCCCAACAACATCAGAAAGCCCACCCCAAAAAAAAACACCTTCCCAATTCAACCCAATGCCATCCATGCCTTAAATGATGTCTAAATTCAACAGACCACACAGAAAACACTTGATTAATAAAGCTGTGGCTACCTGCTCTGATCCTAGTGGATGAAAGCAGGCCTCTTGGAAGACAAGGCCAGGCAAGCTTGCAGGCCTAGGCTTCCAAATGGCCACCAGCCACATGGCCAGGCCCAACAACATCAGAAAGCCCACCCCAAAAAAACACACTTCCCCAACTCAATCCATTGCCATCCATGCCCTAAATGATGTCTAAATTCAACAGACCACACAGAAAACACTTGATTAATAAAGCTGTGGCTACCTGCTCTGATCCTAGTGGATGAAAGCAGGCCTGTTGGCAGACAAGGCCAGGCAAGCTTGCAGGCCTAGGCTTCAAAATGGCCACCAGCCACATGGCCAGGCCCAACAACATCAGAAAGCCCACCCCAAAAAAACACACTTCCCCAACTCAATCCAATGCCATCCATGCCCTAAATGATGTCTAAATTCAACAGACCACACAGAAAACACTTGATTAATAATCAATGCGCCATTTTCCAATTCGGTGCACAGTTTTTTGGCTGATCTGGAAGCTTTTCATTTATTTCAATTGGTAGAATCACCTACTCATACTGGTGGACATCTGCTTGACCCCTTTGTGACGTATATCTCGACGAATATTTCAGTGCTCCAGCCCAAGCCTATGGCCTGGACCGATCATTATTTGATCGAAGCTCGCATTGTCACTAATATTCCTCCCCCTAGGAATAATACTCCTGACATTCTCAAACGTCCCTGGAGAAACCTGAACCTAGAGCATTTTCACCATCTTTTGATGAAGCACCATCCTCTTCCTCCTAAAGAAGTCTCTCTTGGTTACGACAGCTTCTGTAAGTGGTTGGACCACTCATTGGATATTCTCATACCTGCTAGGTGGAGTAAGACTAGATCAAGCCCCTCCAGTCCTTGGTACAATGAATCCCTTAAACTGATGAAATCTTCTTGTAAAAAGGCAGAACGCGCTTGGCGCAGAACCTATGATGCTGACCTTAAATCAGCATATAGGACCTGCACCAGACTGTACCATCGGGCCATATGTACAGCTAGGGCAGCCTTCTACTCCCAGGAGATTAAGAACAGCACAAACCCGACTAAGGTTATCTTTAGGGTTTGTAAGGACCTCACTAGCAGAAAGATTGCCACCACTATGCCAGCTTCTATGGCCCATTGTGAGGATTTAGCCTCGTTCTTTGTTGGAAAGGTCGATGCCATCTACAGGTCATTCTCACATCTTTCCGTCACTGAGAATATCAGAGCCCCATTGACCTCTAAGCGGCTACAGGTTATTCCCAGCCCTACTCAAGAGGAGTTTTAAGCTTTGACAATTAAAGTTAAATCTGGGTCACCTGATGACCCTATGAGGCCTATTCAGTTTCGGGAATGTGCTGAGTGTTGTTTTCCGGCTATGCATAGCCTTATCAATCTCTCTTTTAGTACTGGCAGTGTTCCCACGGCTTGGAAGCAGGCGATCGTCATACCTATTCTCAAAAAACCCTCCCTTGACCCTGCAAAATTAGAACACTACCGTCCCATCTCCCTCCTCCCGTGGATGGCTAAATTAGCTGAGGCTCACGTGAATTGCATTCTCTCCTCTCATTTGCAGGAAGCCAATATATTGGATAAATCTCAGAATGGTTTTCGCACGGGTCACAGTACTGAGACTGCTCTTCTGGTGGTGGTGGGGCATATTAGGAAACTGCTGGACCGGGGTCAGACGGCGGCAATGATCCTACTGGATCTCAGTGCTGCCTTTGACACGGTCTCCCACCACATCCTTTTGCAGCGTCTTGGGGAAGCAGGAGTTGGAGAGATGGCCCTTGAATGGTTTCGCTCCTTTCTTACGGATCGAACCTTCAAGGTATCCTTACCGCCCTATGTCTCTGCCCCCCGTCCCATTCCTCAGGGTGTTCCGCAGGGTTCGGCTCTCAGCCCTACCTTATTCAACATATATGTTCAGCCAGTGGCGGAGGTAGCCCGCAGTTTTGGTCTCACCATGGTGTCATACGCCGATGACACGCAGCTGGCGGTGGCACTTAATGGTGACTCCACTATGGATGCCTCGACCTTTCAGTTAGCTCTTAAGTCAGTGGCTGGCTGGTTGGCGGAAAATAGACTCCAACTTAACGCCTCTAAGACCGAGGTTATCATCTTTGGTGAGGATACCGGGCTATGGGGAGACAATTGGTGGCCATTGGAGTTGGGTCCTGTTCCCATTCCTGTAGCTGAAGTCAGAAATCTGGGCGTATGGATTGACAATAAACTTTCTTTCACCCCCCACACTAAACGTGTAGCTGGCACCTGTTTTGGCGCCTTGCAGTGCCTTCGGCCCATTTTTAAATTTTTCGACTCAGTCACCAGACAGATCATTGTACAAGCTCTGGTTCTTACCAGACTGGATTATGCCAGCTCTCTGCTTCTGGGTGTTAATCAGGCAGAACTAACCCGCCTTCAGCGGGTACAAAATGCTGCGGCCAGAATGCTGGTCGGTCTTCCTAGGTTTGCTTCTGTTCGTCATACCATCCAAGACCTCCACTGGCTACCAGTAGGCCAGAGAATCAGGTTTAAAGCTCTCTGTGTAACTTTTAAAATTCTCAAGTTAGCTTCTCCTCCCATTCTCACCCAGACTATTCTCCATTACGTTCCCTCTAGATCCCTCCGATCTGCAGGGTCCAATTTAGCTATCGTCCCGCGTTTTAAGAAAGCGCGTATAGGTGGTCGTTCCTTTTCGGTGTTGGCAGCCACCCTTTGGAACTCACTGCCTGCCTTTCTTCGTGCGATTCCGGACCTGCTTCTCTTCAGGAAGTCTTTGAAAACCTTCCTATTCTCTAAAGCCTAGTCTTCTTTGCTCTAGTTACTGCTGTGGTGTTGTGTTTTCCATCTCCAAAGCGCCAGGACGCCTCTTTGCTGCGGCAGCTGCGCGCTATACAAATTTAAATAACATAACATAACAATAAAGCTGTGGCTACCTGCTCTGACCCTAGTGGATGAAAGCAGGCCTGTTGGCAGACAATGCCAGGCAAGCTTGCAGGCCTAGGCTTCAAAATGGCCACCAGCCACATGGCCAGGCCCAACAACATCAGAAAGCCCACCCCAAAAAAACACACTTCCCCAACTCAATCCAATGCCATCCATGCCTTAAATGATGTCTAAATTCAACAGACCACACAGAAAACACTTGATTAATAAAGCTGTGGCTACCTGCTCTGATCCTAGTGGATGAAAGCAGGCCTGTTGGCAGACAAGGCCAGGCAAGCTTGCAGGCCTAGGCTTCAAAATGGCCACCAGCCACATGGCCAGGCCCAACAACATCAGAAAGCCCACCCCAAAAAAACACACTTCCCCAACTCAATCCAATGCCATCCATGCCTTAAATGATGTCTAAATTCAACAGACCACACAGAAAACACTTGATTAATAAAGCTGTGGCTACCTGCTCTGATCCTAGTGGATGAAAGCAGGCCTGTTGGCAGACAAGGCCAGGCAAGCTTGCAGGCCTAGGCTTCAAAATGGCCACCAGCCACATGGCCAGGCCCAACAACATCAGAAAGCCCACCCCAAAAAAACACACCTCCCCAATTCAATCCAATGCCATCCATGCCCTAAATGATGTCTAAATTCAACAGACCACACAGAAAACACTTGATTAATAAAGCTGTGGCTACCTGCTCTGATCCTAGTGGATGAAAGCAGGCCTCTTGGCAGACAAGGCCAGGCAAGCTTGCAGGCCTAGGCTTCCAAATGGCCACCAGCCACATGGCCAGGCCCAACAACATCAGAAAGCCCACCCCAAAAAAACACACTTCCCCAACTCAATCCATTGCCATCCATGCCCTAAATGATGTCTAAATTCAACAGACCACACAGAAAACACTTGATTAATAAAGCTGTGGCTACCTGCTCTGATCCTAGTGGATGAAAGCAGGCCTGTTGGCAGAGAAGGCCAGGCAAGCTTGCAGGCCTAGGCTTCAAAATGGCCACCAGCCACATGGCCAGGCCCAACAACATAAGAAAGCCCACCCCAAAAAAACACACTTCCCCAACTCAATCCAATGCCATCCATGCCCTAAATGATGTCTAAATTCAACAGACCACACAGAAAACACTTGATTAATAAAGCTGTGGCTACCTGCTCTGACCCTAGTGGATGAAAGCAGGCCTGTTGGCAGACAATGCCAGGCAAGCTTGCAGGCCTAGGCTTCAAAATGGCCACCAGACACATGGCCAGGCCCAACAACATCAGAAAGCCCACCCCAAAAAAACACACTTCCCCAACTCAATCCAATGCCATCCATGCCTTAAATGATGTCTAAATCCAACAGACCACACAGAAAACACTTGATTAATAAAGCTGTGGCTACCTGCTCTGATCCTAGTGGATGAAAGCAGGCCTGTTGGCAGACAAGGCCAGGCAAGCTTGCAGGCCTAGGCTTCAAAATGGCCACCAGCCACATGGCCAGGCCCAACAACATCAGAAAGCCCACCCCAAAAAAACACACTTCCCCAACTCAATCAAATGCCATCCATGCCCTAAATGATGTTTAAAAATTAAATACATTCAAAAAACACCAAAGGAACAGTTGCTTCATCATGCACACACCCATGAGGCCATGCCTATGACTAGCTCGGGCCTACTACTGACTACTACTACCCACAACATTTTTTTAAAAAGCAATGATGATAGTTACCAAAAATAAATTGTAGTTACAACAACTGCAATGCCCCTAATCAAACAGACACAACAACCACTTACTTGTAAAATAGCCAAATAAAAAAATCCTCAAATCCAATTGCAATGATGCAGCAGACAAAAAGAGTGATCTTTCCAGCTTAAAATCCAAAGGCAGAATGAGCAGGAGATGGACAAAGCACTGGGGGGAGCCAGCTGGACAGGAACAGGAAGTTGGAGATTCTGTGGCACTTTCTCCCTCTCCCCACCTTTTTAAACAAGCATTTACAATGCAATAGTCTCGGCATTGGTAAAGTTAGAGCTATTGGCATTGCTCATGACATTATTTTTGTTTATGTTTTTGTTTTTAAAACATTTAAAGAAACAGCATTTTCATGAGCACTGCCAATAGCTCTAACTTTAACAATGCCGAGACCGTTGCATTGTAAATGCTTGTTTAGGCATAGGGAGATTTAAGTGATTTGCCCAGAATCACTGAATGTTGAGCTGACGCGGAGACTCAAACCTGGTTCTCCAGTTCCAAACTCTGAAGATTTGGCCGTAATACCACATCCAGCCACACAGACTTTCACTGCAGGTCCGCTGAAATACCAGGAGGGGAATAAAAACTGATGCAGCAGTTTGCCCCGAGCCCCACACAGTTTTACCACCCTGTCTACAGTTCTGCAAAACGTCAGACGGGATGATGCTTGGGAGTTGTTGTACTGCATTGAAACGCTACGCGATTTCTCGGCTCCCCACTGCGAGTTTCTCCCTCGCCCAACTGTTGGTCTCCCCCGCCCCGCTGTTGGTCTCCCCCTGACCCAATGCCCGTCTCTTTCTAAAGCAGGCTTCTCCAATGAGCAGCTCTCCACCTGCCTCTACGTAGCTCTCCTGTGTTCAGCCCGGCATAGTAAATTAGAGGCTTTTGCTTGGCTGAATTAAGATATGTATATCAAAACCGAAACATGAATTTGAGACACAAATGTGTGCATTTGCATGACTCATAAGTTCAGAGCCTAATGTTTAGAGAAAAATATTTTAAATGCTGATAAATCATGCGGAGTGGGAAAGACGTATTGCTAATATGATCACCTGGGTGCCAGGGAAGTATGTATTACCCATGCAGGGGCATTCCAAATTCATAAGGCCTTTTTACATTACAGCCGGCAGTCTTGTCTGATAATCTGGGGTGACCACTGCTGTTAATAATGCATGGGGGGGCCACTAATGTAATCGTGCCTCATGAGGTCACTATTACTACACTAATAATCTTCAATAGTAGCTCGGGATTTGGAAACTTTTTACACAAAATGCAGTGGTGTAAAAAGCCAATATGTCAAATGAAATATGAAAACTTGTTCACAAGCCGCAGTGATGTATTTAAAATGTTACACAGTGCCCTGTGAAATATGCTTTTATGTTTTGCAATGGGCCATTGCTTAATAAAGTTCTAATCACGAAAGAAACAAAGCCTGAATATTCTCAATCCGATAAGCGCTGTTTGTTGGCTGCATACTGCAGAGAAGACCTTTATTAATGGCTCCCTTCTGAATACAGAATTAGTTTTCAGTAAAGCATTGGTTTCTTTTCTGAAATGATTAACTATATATCCAGTAATTAGCTCTTGTTTTACACAACACACAAAATAAAAAAATCAAATGGCTCACTATTTTGCTCACATTTTCAATGAACATTTCGCCTTTTTAAAAAATAAACCTGCTTAAGTGTCCTCAATTAAACTTATAATACATACAAAGCACTTGGCCGCCTGCCTTGTGGTTTCACCCAGCTTTAGGCCAGGAGCTTTCTGTCATCACACCATAAACACGCATAAAAGATGTTAATGCCTTCCACTGATCCTCATTTCAGTGACCACCATTCCCCACTAAAGAAAGTGTTAGCAGGGATTTATAAATTAAGCGAGGGACCAGAAAACGAAAAAGGCCAAAACATTTCCACAGCACGCTCAAAACGAGCTAAGTAATCTTTCCGACCTTCTGAACATGTTAAATCATTTGGAGAAAAAAAAATCATACCCCGAGGCATCCAGATGACTTGCTCACTTAGTTCAGAAGACAAAAATAACTTTCTGTGACTAATGCAAGCACCAACAGAGCTTACACACATTCACTGTTGCAAAACCCAGTAATTGGGAGGTTTTTTCCTTAGTCAAGATTGGAATACATGAAAACAGTTTATGTAGCAATTTTATGGAACCTTTGCACAACACACATAAATTAAAAATAAAGCGGGGGAGAGCAAGGGACTGGGACAAAGATTCATTCAAGAACACACGAGCAGGCCATATGAATCACTCTGCAACTTCCCTAACCCACAAGTCCCACATTTTTCAGCGGCTGGGACCACCGCAAAACTGCATCTAAAGGCAAAACTCCACCTAAAGGAGCCAGGGGCTCACGAAGTATGCATATATTCCAAAGAGAAATTGCGATTTCGTCACTCGCACTTATAGCTAGATATGTTTTGAACAAGGCGACGTCACACAACTCCGTCCTTCGAAATGAAGGTTAATTATCGTCATCAGTGCTGCACTTTGGAAGAGATGGGTCTCCCTGCAGAGGGTGAACTGGCGGGTGGGCGCAGGTGTCACACCGTGAGGATGCAAGCAAATGCAAACATTGTGAACATCCGGAAAAGGGAGGAGGGGCTAAAGGGGGTCATGTCAGAGGGTGGCAGTGGTGTAGCGAATAGGGCGGTCGAGTGATGAAAATTGGTACATGGGGTGGGCGTAAGGTCACAAAGGGAATGACAGCTGGTTGGGTAGAATGAAAGGTTGCAGGGTGGAGCAGACAAGGAAGAGCAAGGTTATATGGCCAAGAATTCTGGCACACGAAACAGACAGGCATATAGTGCGAATGAAGGGTGGCACAAGTAAGAGACAGGGGTTTCCAGTAGGAATGAAGGCTGGCATAAGCACTATGAGGTGGAGGTACAGCGAGGAGGGTGGTAAAGAAAGAGAATATAAATGGCACAGACTGGAAGGAGGGTGGTGGTGCTGGAAGGAGGGTGGTGGTGCTGGAGTGTGGCTGGCAGTGCGAGCAGAGTGCAATGGGCACGGAAGGTGGTATAGACCGTCAGGAGGGTACTACAGGAAGCTGAGGGTGGTAGTATAGGCAGGAAGGTGAACAGTACAGAGATGATGGATGCAGAGGGACACAGAAGCAGGGTGATATGGAAAGGAGGGCTGTATAGACAAGAGTGAGGGTGGTACAAGGAGCAGCACCGTAGGGGTGTTAGACAGGAGGACACGAAGCAATGCGGGTTGTGGGGATCGGACAGGCAGGAGGGGACAGCAGAAAAACGATGGGTAAGGTGGTGCAAATCAGAGAGTCAGGAAGCAGAAAAGTGGGACAGGCCAAATAGTGAGTAAGGGACAAAGCAGGGTAGTGCGAGGTGGTGGGTAGGAAGGTCCTAAAGGCAGGTAGGAGAGTGCTATTCTTGTAACAGAGGTGTAAGGGGATGGTGCAAAGACCAGGGCGGCATTAACAGCACAGCCCTCCCCCCAGCAACGGGGCTATAGAGATATTTACAGTATTTAAAGGGAAGGGGTGGCACAGGCAGTAGAAGAAGTGCAACCAGGGCAAATGGGGGCCCTTGCAAATAAATGCAACCGGGTAAAGGAGAGGCATTGAGTGGGTACCGGGGGGTGGAGGATAAGGGTACACTCAGCGGGGAAGAGAGGGAGACTGTCTCTGATGAGGGTACAGACAGGAGGATGCTAATGTACCGGCATGATGGGGGACGGAGTAAGAAGAGGCCTGACAGGCACGAGAGATGCAGGATAATAAAAAAAAAAAGAGGACCGCCAGCTGGCCACAGGAGGCGATTGTGACGACATCCACAGACAGCGGGACAGCCAGAGATGGGTCGGATGAGAAGGGCACAGTGAGGACGGGAACAGAGTAAAGAAGAGGGGTGAGAGGCACAGGGCACCCTCAGGGACCCAATCACTCACCACGTAGGAGGACCCGCCCTCCCCGCTGCGGGTCTTGGTCTCTGGGATGGAGAAGTGCATGTCCCCCGTCTCGCGCGCCCCGCTCCTCTCCAGGCACGGCACGCGCACCCTCTCCAGGCACGGCACGCGCCGTCTCGCGCCTGCCCCTCCCACACCTTCCCCTCTCCTGGAACGCGCCGGGCACCCTGGTGCAAACAACTTCTCGCCACTAACTTCCGGTCGCCATCATGGATTGGGAAAGGAGCCCTCAAGGCAGAGGTGGCGCGATCCCACTCAAGGCAGAGGTGGCGCAATCCCAGTGGTAGCGGTTTATGAACGTTAACTGCGCAAGAGATAGTGTTTGCAGCGAAGAATCGGTTCTTGAACATACGGATGTGTTATCTTGCAGGCACATTTTGCCTTTCGGATACAGTTTGTAGTGTTGTATCCTAACATTGGGAGGCTATACAATATAAATAACAAATACAGCACCCCTGTACGTCAGTGTTTGGCTCGGGAAAACATTATAAATGTGCGTTGCATGGTAGCCATTGTCGAATCAGGCACAATCTCAAGGCCGTATGACTTATCACCGCTTGTACGTTATGCCGCTATGGCCGTGTCCTGACTTTAACATGGCGTCGAGAGAATTTATCCAACCCTAAAGAGCCGATTGAAGTAGATAAACTACTCCTACGCCGCAAATAAGCTAAAGCATGTATAAATAAATATCAAAAGATGGCGCATTTTGGACAAACAAGCGCGAACAATTGCTCTGGAACCTGGCAGAAAACCCCAGCAACAGCACCGGAAGACACCACCGCCTTTCTCCGAGGCAGAGCAGAAATGCCTCGGAGAAAGGCAGCGTCCTTTTCGGATTCGGGGGCGTGTTTTGCTGTTGTCTCCTCCCTGAGACTTCTCGCAAAAAACACGCCCCCCGATCCGAAAAGAACGGGGCCTAATGTGAATGACTGACCTCTTCTCCAATGGCTGGCCAGCATTCAAGAGGCCAGCCAATGGAGAACAGGGGAGAAGAGGGGCGGGTTCAAGCCCCTCTTCTCCAAGTCATTAAATCTCGGAGCGAGACTGCGCAAGCGCAGCCTTCGCAGCCGAGACCTAAAAAGGACTCCTTGCACAAAAAAGGACAGCCAAATGTCAATCTGAGGAGTTGTTTTCATCCAAAATCATAATTTGCAGAAGGTTTCATGCTGCTAGAGCTGATATTCTTCTCCAAATTGAAAATTTTACATGCTCGAGTTCTCGAGCTTCACATTACTTCCGCCAGATGTCGATGGCGTGTCCAAAATGACTTGATCGCGTTCTCTCGCTCCCTGTCGCGTTGGATATGACGCGTTCGGGGTCTCTTTCTGCTTTTCGCGTTCGATTAGACGTGCCCGCGTCCTCACGCTCTCGCTCGCGGTGGAGAATGACGTGTTCGAGATCTCAATCTTCTCATACTCGCGCGGTGCATGATTGCGAGAAGAATGACGTGATCGCGCGACAAATGACGTTAATGCGGGCGCGATCTGTCGCGAGACAGCGCAAAATGGCTACCAACAATCCAATATCTCGTGGAGAACGCGACCGGGTCGGGAAAACTTGTCGGCGAACGTGGGGATTCAGGTAAGGCGATCGTGCGCACGCGAGAATGTATTTTTTTACAGTGCGAGCAAGAAACAAATTACCGCTAAGATGCGGATTGCTGAAATTTTGAAATTTTCGCGCTTTCTGCGGAACGCGAAAAATGCCAAATTATTGCAATTTCCACGAGCGGAACAGAATTTTGGCCCAGGCCTAACTACAATCCGACCCCACTATTTTCCTGACCACGATTTACCTCAAAGCAATTCGGAAACAGGGGCTGCGAAATCCTAGAGCTGCTGGTTGCTGAAAAACGCATCTGAGAAGGGCAAAGAAGAGCAGTCATTCTCCTATTTCGCACACCTCTTCGATTTTCCGGCCGCGTAATAATGTCGGCCAGGTAGGTGATGTCACTTCCAGGCTGACGTCTCTTCCGGCGTCACCGGATGTCTGCTCCAAAGTGCTTTAGAACTGTGCTTGAGACGCATGTGTCATGTAAGCTACTTGTACATTAGTGGTCAAGCTGTTGCAGGTGGAGGTAAAAGTGCGTGGTGCAGCTGCATGAAATCTAGAGTTTCAGAAAACTTTTAGTTAGGGCTGAATTCCTGCGATCCGATTTAGTTTGTAGAATTCCGATTTTTTCAGCAAAACTAACCTTATTTTTATTTTCTTAACTCTAAATGCCCTTAATGGAAGTTACTTGGAGATGGTATTTCTCTCCGTGTTTTCGATCTCTGCAAGAGTTTCCTTGTGTTGACCCTCTATAGATTGATATGTGCAAGAACGTGGAAATGGGTGCAAAACAGGAAATGTGACATTTGTTTTAAGAGCAATGACACTGTAAATGATTATACGTGCGCACCAAGGGATGATTTATGCATACCATTTTAGAAAAAGAAAGTGAGATTTTTTTTAAAAATGTCTAATTAAGCAAGGCAATTTGAGGTGGGAGACACTAAAATATAGTCATTTGTGCCTTCAGAAAATCGGGAGTCTCCGACCTGAATCTGGTCTATTGGCACTTATGTTTATGTGCCAATTAAGATATGCATATCTGACTTTTTACGTGCAGCACATTACGTCTGGAACTGAGAGTTTCACTTTTAATGACTTAAAAGCCCAGAATGCAACAAGCAATTCTGAAGAGATAAAATGTGGAGGGAAGCCACGGATAGTTATACTTTACAGGAATGTATCTTTCTCACACAATGTAACATGCTCCCTAACTTAAAGATTACTAGTGACTGCTCAAAAATGAATAGCATTACCACTTGGAAATTTATAGAACATCATACCCTCATCAAGTGCGTAGTAGTAACCTTGGAACTTGTGTAAAGCACTTGATCTGGTGCCTCTCGCTTTATTTGGTACCAAATTCTTCCAGTGACTTAAATATTATAAAGTACAGTTGTGGGTACAGCACTCTGTCCATAAATGCAATGTATTTTGAATTTCGTTAAAAGGTTCATACTTCCCATGGTAAAGGGCTATGACATAACTCTAAACTGCAATATGAGCGTTATTAATATTTCCAAATGTAGTGGCAAGCCTCAGCTCCACTGCACTAATTACAAAAGCAACCTTAGGAGTGAACAGGTATGGTGCTGTCATCCTTCCCTCTCAATTGCCTGTTCTGTTCCGTAACGGCCTCACACATAGTTGCTGGCTTAGAGATCAAAGTGTCAAAAGGTTGGGGTTACAATAGGAGGTGCTCTGCCATGCTTGGCTGTTGCTGTGCTTCAATTAATATCAACTTCTTCTTTATGAAGATTGGGTTCTGTTTGGATTTGTGTGGTTACTACTCTTTACGTTCAGTGGCCTCAAACAGTTCCCAGAAGTCCTGGAGAGTGGGGTTCAAGATTTTGAACATTGTGCGCTGTGGCTTTTACAAGAGTTTTGAGGGCCCTGTCCTTCCACGCAGGTTTATGGTGTAGGAAACTGGCTCTATATATACTACACCAAAATTAGGTATAGTGTGTATTGAGTCCAGGTGACCCCAGAGGTAGGCAGAGGTTAAAGTTAGATAGAACCTTACTCTCTATTTGTGGAAGAGTGGTCGAGCAGTAAGGCAGTACCAGAGGACAGTGTTAAGCATTTGATGTACACACTCAGTCAGCAAATTAATTCACACACTCAAGAACTGAACTCTAGGCCAATTGTTTTTGTATACAAATGTATACTGTTGTTTTATTTTTAGAACCAAGCAAGCCTGGCACAGGTAAGCATTAAATACTTTTCAGTAATAAGTAGCATATAGAACAGTTTGAATATGCAATAGAAATTGTACTTTGTTTGATTTACAGGGGATGCAGTAGGTTGCAACACTTAGCAAATACAGTACATTTTCAGTAAATTACAGGTAAGTTACTTTTTACGTTACTTTTCTAACTCAGTGCTGTATACCGAGATTCAGCACTGGGACATTTCCTGCAAACAGGTAAGTAAATACGTTTTGGTTATTCACACAATTTTTTAAGAATATCTTTAGATTTCAAAACTCCACACTTAGAAACTTTTTAGAAACTTTTTCAGGAAAAACAGTCTATGTTATCCTATGGAGGAAAAGTAGGTTATCGGTTTAAAGGTAAGTTATCGTCTGTGGGAGTTAAGTTTCTGGGGTTAGACTCAGGGGTCCCCCAGGGTCAGTGATGCACTTTTGTTTCACCCTCAGCGGCACTAGGGCGGCCGGGTGCAGAGTTTTGAGGCCCAATGTTATCCAATTGGGAATTGGGGGCCTCCGGTTGGTGGCTGCTGGCAAGCAGGCCACTGGGTTGTGGGAGCCAAGCTCCTAGGGTTTAGGTCAGGGCAAATGTAGAACAAGAGGTGCACCCTCAGCAGCACTAGGGCGGCTGGGTGCAGAGTGCTGTTGCGACGTCGGTCGCCCTGTTGTTTTCTATGAAGAACCTCCGGTTTGCAAAAGCACTGCAGGCAGGGAGACAAAGGACTTCGGGGGGCGACCACCAATAGGAGAGGTAAGTTGGGAAGTTAAGGGTTGGTTAGGCACCGTCGGTTTGGGCACACAAGGCCGTGGGGCGTCGGGTGCAGGGGTGCCTATTGAGGTCGGATCTTCTTACCAGCTCCTGGTCGCGGTTAGGGGGGCCTTCTGGATATAGGCTGCAGGCGTCGGCTGGAGGCTTGTGGCAGGTCAGGGGTTACCGGATCTCCGGTCAGGATCGCCGGGGTGACCTCCTAGTGATGTTTTGCCACTCAAGCTCTGGCCGGGTTCGGCTGGTGCAGAGTGGGCTGGATTCGCGGTCTCTGGCTGCTGCCAGAGGTTGTAGTTGAATAAATCCGGTGTTCACGGGAAAAGCAGTCTTTGGAAGTGAAGGCAGGCAGGTCCTCCGTGGTTTTTGAAGTTGCTGAGTGCAGGACACACCGGTATTTTGCAGGAGCAGGTTCGAGGGGAGACAGGCCGGTAGGGTTGGGGCCAAGTCAGTGGCCGTCTTCCTTTTGTTGGCTGACTGCACAGCTGTTCCGTCCTTCTTCTTTTCTTCTTGTTTCTTGTCTGGATCTGAGGAAGCAAGGTTCAGGGTGCCCCCTAAATACTAGATTTAGGGGCGTTACAGGTAGGTAAAGGGCATGGACCAATGGGCCCCTTTTCTGGGGTGGGTACACCCCCTATCGTGCCACCCTCCAGTGGGAGGGGGTAGGAGCCTGTCCCTGGTTGGTTGGGTCCCCCCCATCCTGAAGATGGCGGGGACTCAGAGTTGTGCTTCACCTCGCCTCCCCCACCTGAGGGGTGGAGTTGGCAGAGGTGGGCACACCTCTTTTCCTCACTTGTTTTTCCTGCCGGCTCTCCCGGGGGGGGGGGTAGAACCAGTGGGGACTGGTCTGGGGAGGCTCACAAAGGTGGCATGCCTTTGAAGCTTCCCCTTTGTGAGCCCTGCCCATCCTGGGGGAGAGACTTGGCACTTCGTCCCAGGATGTGCATTGTTTCAGGCCCCAGAGAGCAGCAGGCTCTCTACCCTGGGGTCCAGAAACATGTCTGGTGGTGGCAGCTGAAGGCAGCCACTCAGCCTGGACACTAGTGGTGGGTTAGTTTTCAGGGGGCATCTGTAAGATGCCCTCTGTGTGCATTTTTCATTAAATCGCACACTGGCATCAGTGTGGGTTTAATGTGCTGAGAAGTTTGATACCAAACTTCTCATTTTTCCGTGTAGCCATTATGGTGCTGTGGAATTCGTAATGACAAGCTCCCAGCACCATATACTCTTAATGGCAGCACTGCACTTTCAATGTCTAAGAATGGATTTAGACACTGTAGGGGTACAGGACTCATGCACCTGTACCCTCACCACTGGCATGGGGCACCCAGCTAGAGGGGTGACTGATCTCTGCCAGGGCAGTGGGTTGTAGACATGGATGTGCCATGTCGACTCTTTACTTTGTTCTGTACCAAAACATGCAGCCTGCAAAGGCAGTGTGTGTGTGTAAAGGTACAGGGCATCTAAGAGTGGCACAATAAGTGCTGCAGCTTAAAGGTCTTCCCTGGTCACAGTGCCCTGGGTACCTATGGTACTATTTACCAGGGGCTGACCTGTGGCCAGAGATGCCAATTGGGTTAGTTTTGGGGAAAAGAAAACAGGCCCTGGGAACCTGATTGGCAGGGACCCAGGGCACACCAAGAAAAACTGCATCAGTAGTCTGGCAAAAAGTGGGGGGGTTACTGCAACAGAAACCCACACTCCTACACATGGTTCCAGAATGAGATGTGCTGTTGGTGTTAAACGTTTTACTGAATACATCATTTGGAAGCAATTAATATTATGAGTTACCGACTCGTAGAGTACACTCAACAACCTGGATTGTCTCTCCACATTAATACCTGTCCTTGTTATTGAAACCAAGGTTGTGATTTTTGCCCAGTTTTTACTGAAGTGGATGAAAGAATCAGTCACCATGCAGAAATTCAAACAAGTGGCTTGCAATTCCCTACAACAAGCATTTGGCTGACTGAGCTGACTTAGAACAGGGACTATTTTCACGCGGGTCAGGTGCTCAGTAAAAGGCTGCTATTTTCCTCTAAATAATGGAATACTGTCTTCTATAAGTTACAGTTGCGTACTGCCAGAAACTCTTTTTCCCTCCCATACAATCTTTTGATAGTATTTTTGCCTTTCATCCTTTTGCCCAGGTTTGCGTTATACAGGCATGGGAAAAATTAGGTTACCATAATTTACGTAATTTGTGGAATTTTACGCCTGCTACATGAAATTATGCAACATTGAACGTGCACTTTGTGGTAAAAATTTACCGCAAACGAACGGGAATAACAGAACGCGAGTAGCTGTTGTTCACTGTGCATTTGTGTAAATGCGTCCTTGCACCAAAAATTTACACATTTCACAGCTCAACATAGTACAAAATTATGGATTTGCATTTCAAGTAATCAACACCATTTTTTGCAATTTTGCCGTAATTTTGTGTAATTACTCATAATATAAATGATGTAGATTTTGCACTCCCCTATATACATGTAGATTTACATGATTTAGACAGACTATTTTCATGTGAAAGATAGAAAATGCAGTATTAATTGCAAGCAGTGATAAAGTCAATTGGTCTGACGTTTGATTAGTAAAGTGCTTTGTAATTGGTGGTTGAGAAGGTGTATAGTTATTTATACACTGGGATGCACTTTGTATCCATCTCTCTATGTGATGAAAATAGAAGCAGGTGAATATGCACCCTTCACCCACAAAGTGTGGAAACGTCACCATCTATGAAGATGCTGAAGCTTCCCAGGATCACCAAGACAAAGTTTTAGCCCCTTACCCTGAAATTTGTACATTTGACTTTTTTCCAGCCTCAGGGTGTTCCAGCCTTTGGTTTTCCAAGGTGGGACAGTTGACATGAAAAGGTGGAGACTGGGGTGACGCTCCAGCTCTGGAAGCAATGTCTATAAGGGTGTAGGACCAAATGACTTAGTACGGTAGCAGGAGATGGGGCATAATGTTAAGACTCAGAATCTGATTAACAAACATGTTTCAGGTAGGGTCTCTGTTGGAGACCACAGCCACCCACCGAAAGTCGCCATAGTAGTTCTCACTGCTGCAAAATTCTGCTAAAGCTGCTATTTTGTTTAATTACTTTGCAGTATCGCACTTTGCACAATTAAAAAATGATGTAAAGTTCCAAGTTGCTCGAGCCTGTAACCCCTTTTAAAATGTCAAGTAGCTAAATGTAGCAATTTCACAGAAGGTGCTGTATAATTTGCATTCTTTGAATTTATACTTTGTTTTACCCAGCTACATGGTTTAAACAATACTGCCCAATAATTTCGTACTCCATTGCTGCTTAATTCCATTGGCTCTACCTACAATTGATCAAGTGGAATCAAAATTAACATGTTTTGAACATGTTATTACAATGTACTTGTTAATAAGGATTATTATAAATAAAAAGGATGTAAAATAAAAAAAAATAAAAACATATTTACCTTTGACTTTTTTTCATAGTCTTTTGAAGCCCTCTGTATGCTAATTTGCATTTAAAGAGCACTCATTTAATACCTAAATAGTGTTCACTGAGTAGTAATTATGAGATAATTCTGAAATCACTCAGCATGTTGGACCTTTCTGACAAAAAATTAAAGCAGAATAATGTGTATATTCTTGAGGTAATTGGAAATCATTCTTAAAATACCAGGAGCAATTTCATCATGTTATAAAGAAATGATGCTTGTGGAGTTTTGGATGTTTATTTTCAAATTATCCTCACATCATCAAGAACAACGGGACCATATGAAGTAATCAGATACTCATTCTTAAATCCTCCTGAAGTCATCAGGAATAGTCACACCTTGTGTAGTCATCGGATACTCATTTTGATATCCTCCTGAAGTCATCAGGAATAGTCACACCTTTCGAAGTCATCAGATACTCATTTTTAAATCCTCCTGAAGTCATCAGGAATAGTCACACCTTGTGAAGTCATCAGATACTAATTTTCAAGTTATTCGCTAATCATCAGGCTCAAGTTTCTAAGCTCTGCTGATGACGTCAAGAGCTTGATGATGTCTGATGATGTGAAAATGACTTCTACAGTAGTTGAATGATCATCCAATGACTTTGGGATGGCTTCTAAAGTAATCCTGTTTGACCTGGGATATAAAAACGCATAAATAAGTAAATAAACGTGGTCGGTATTTTCATGCAAAGAGAGGTAAAAATATCGGTAATTATATCTGATGTTTTAACCTCTTTGAGGGACACACTGAAAGTAACATGACTGATATTACTGTGCGTTTTTAGAAATTAACACTATCGAAGAAAAGAAAATCCGAACTTCCTAATGATAATTGCAATTAAAATACATTACAATTTTCAAACTCACATTGGATTATCTGGGCGAAATCCGGTAATCGTTATTTACATACGACAACGAGAGTCTATGTGAGCAACATATCAATAAAGCTTTGTTTGTTATGAAAAGAAAGAATTACACCACATCCACGCTTCTTCCAATTCCAAGCTGGCCGAGCCCTGGAACAAGGCGGCACACAAACTCGGTGCACGGCAGCGCACCGGGGATGTACTTGTCTCAGGGGAGAATGCCCCGGTTACTTACCGGTAATCTTCATTACTCCGAGTCCTTGTCTTCCTCGCCACAGTAGTAAGAATGAGCCTTCGGCTCCCGACAGAAACTCCAAGTAAAAATTAGCATACCAGTCTCCCTCTCCCTCCTGTCGTACTTTAATATTCGGGAACGCGTAGGGGACAGGGCCCTACCCCTGTCTATCTTGGTATTAGCAAACCGCAAATGGTTAATGCGGTATGTACGAGTGCTTTATATATCGTTCTAGCTATGAATGCACTGTGTACACGCTATTCTGCTTCACTACGCGGGTTCCATTTTGGAAGCAGTGACCATCTTGTCATTGCCCTCACATAGGCTATAATGGAGTAAATACGGGCCTCACAGTACATGGGCTTCTCCTCTGACTTCTCTGTGACCTGGGCAGCTGGCTCTGCTGCCCCGGGTCAAACTGGTCTCACGAGCTCCCCTTCCTCCGTCCACCTGTGATTAGCATCAGGGCTTGACCCGTCATAAAACCCTTTCATTCTACACAATCCTCCGGCTAATCTCTTTCACACCTGCTTGTTCCTGCTTTATGACTTGTTTCCCGAAACAGGAGATGCTCATGTTTATTGGGGGGCCTATTGATATCAAATGTGGGATCTGAACCTTACTGTGTAAATCATTGTGGGCTGGCCGAACTGGAATGTGGGATGGTCATCATGACTCTGCCATTTCTTTGTAATGTACACTTATAATGGCCGTATCATAAAACCTAGGAATGTATGCTTGAGGCAAGAAAAAGGGTATTTAAGATGAAGTCCGTTCCTATGATTTTCAGCAGTCTCCTGAGAACATACACGCTGTTGTACTTCTAGGATACCTGTAATTGGTCTGCAGCCAATAAATGAATCTTTGACTTCACCCAGAAGACTCTGTGTTTCTGTAGGTCTGGAACAGGGTGAACCCAGAAGTCATAGGGTGTGTGCCCCTGCACCGCTGGGACTAAAATACCCAGTACTTCACTCCAATATGCCCCCCAGTGACGACAGCCAATCCCATAAAGGGATACAGAAAGCAACAAACGACCTGAGAAACCAAGCCGCAGACATGAAGCCAATAAGAGGGCCGGGAGGGAAAGGGAAACTATACTGTGGTGAGGAAGACAAGGACTCGGAGTAATGAAGATTACTGGTAAGTAACCGGTGCATTACCTCCTTGTCCGTCTTCCTCGCCACAGTAGTAAGAATGAGCCGATACCAAAGCATATCAGCTTCATGGAAGAACACAGTCCACCAGGAAAGTCAGCATTAAAGCAAAACTTTATTAAACAACAGGAAAGAGACACATAGAACCTCCAACCTATGGGACCCCAGAACACAGCACAGAAGAGGCAAGGCAACCGAATCACCACCCCCAACCTGAAGACGGTAGTGCGACATAAAGGTATGCGGGGAAGACCAAGTGGCAGCACGGCAAATATCCTCCATGGACACCCCCTTGAAAGCAGCCCAGGAGACAGCAACCGAACGAGTGGAACGCCCCTGAACAGGAAGAGAGGGAACCAAGGAAGACGAACCACAAGCCAACAGAATAACGTCCTTAATCCAACGACTGAGAGTGGACAGAGAAGGGCGCGAACCCCTACGGAACAAACCAAAATTCACAAACAAATTGTCCACCTTACAAAAGGAAGAAGTCCGATTAACATAAATCAACAAGGCGCGCCGAACATCCAGAAGATGTAGCAGCGACTCCTCCCCAGAGGAAGGACCAGGACAAAGAACCGGAAGAACCACCTCAGCAGAACGATGAAAAAAGGAATTCACCTTAGGAACAAAAGTGGGGTGAGGGCGTAGCACAACACGATCATCCAGAATACACAAAAAAGGAGCAGACCGCAGGAAAGCCCCCAACTCCCCAATCCTCCTGGCAGAAGCAATAGCCACCAGAAAGACGACCTTAAGGGTCAAGAACTTCAGGTCCACCGACCCCAAAGGCTCAAAAAGAATCGACTGCAGGGAGCTCAGGACCAGCGGAAGATCCCAAGGAGGAGAAGACAGAACAGGACGGGGACGCTGAAAAGCCAGAGACTTCAAAAGTCTGGACACCAAGGGCGTCAGAGAGAGCAAAGGAAGAGCATGAAAAGCCTGAATGGCAGCCCACTGTGCTCGAAGAGTAGAGATGGCCAAACCCAAATCAAAACCCTCATGCAAAAAATCAAGAATGCTTGCAGGATCCAAGTCAGACACAGACAAACCGTGCCGAACGCACCAAGCAGCAAAGTGGTCCCAGTGTTTTGCATAGGAACGCAAAGTAGACGGACGCCTGGACCGCTGAATAACATCAGCAACCACCACAGAACACCCACCCCGAATCAGGGAGTCCCTCTCAAGAGCCAGGACGGCAGACCCAAGGACCGGAACACCGGAAGAGGAAGCGGAGTCCCCATCAGAGGAAAAAAATCGAAGGGCAACAACCATCCCGTGCCCACTGCCAGCTCCAACAATGGAGGAAACCATGGGCAGGGAAGGCATACAACAGGCCCTTTGGCCACAGGAAGGACAGACCATCTATCCGCCACGCCTCCGGACACGGAATAATCGTGCAAAAACAACGAAACTGCACATTGGACCGGGATGCAAACAGGTCCACAATCGGAGACCCATACCTCCTCCTCAAAGTCCGGAACATCAGGCGCGTCTGAGACAAGGACCCCATGGACGGGAAGACCCTGCTCAGGCAGTCCGCAACCACGTTCTCCCGATCAGGAAGGTAAACAGCCGACAGGGACTCCAGGTGCAACTCCGCCCACGAACAAATCTGGTATCGGAGGGATATGAGGGAAAGGACCCTGCAGCCCCCCTGATCATTGAGATACGCCATGACCACCTGATTGTCCGTCTGGACCTGAACATGGTGACCCAAGAGAAGGTCCGAGAAGGCCAACAGACCCAACTGGTCAGCTTTCATCTCTCTGTAATTCGGGGATCAAGACAGCACATTCGGAGCCCACACACCCTGAGTCGAAGAGTCCCCCAGAGTAGCACCCCAGCCCAAGATGCTGGCATCAGTAGTGAGGACCCGAGAAGGAACCACCAGAAAAGGACAACCCCAGGATAGATGAACCACGTCCAACCACCACCCCAGGGTCACCCGAACCCCCACTGACACAGGAATCAAGAGATCGAGATTCAGAGAACAGGGGTCCCAATGCAACAAAATGTGGGACACCATGGGATACATGTGTAGGTGAGCCCAAGGAACCACCGACAAGGAAGCGGACATGAGACCCTGTACCCTCAACCAAAGTCCCGCAGGCTGGGAAGGACTGGACAGCAGGGACTGAACAGCAGACATTAGGGTTTCCATCCGTGCAGGGGGCAGGTGCACCGACCCCAACAGAGTCCTGAAACGAGCCCCAATGAATGTCAGATCCTGCAAAAGGAATCAGGGAGGACTTCCCCACATTCACCAGGAAGTCGTGCAGTTCTAGGACCCGGCAAACCCTCCGGACATGGATCATCGCCTTAGAAAGAGAAGAAGCAGAAATCAATAAATCGTCCAGGTAGGGAAACACCTGAATGCCCTCCCCATGCAAATGACTAATGACAGAAGCCAGAACCTTCGTAAACACCCTTGGCGCAGAGCAGAGACCAAAAGGTAATACCTGAAACTGGTAGTGCCGACCCAGGACACAAAACCGCAGAAAACGCTGACTGGCGGGGTGCACAGGCACATGGAGATAGGCGTCCTGCAGATCGACAGAGGCCAGAAAGTCTCCCCGAGAAATCAGAGGGAGGATCACCTTCAGAGACACCATCTTGAAAGTCTGAGGTGGAATGAATCCATTCAGCCACTTCAGGTCTAGGACAGGTCTGAGATCCTCCGTGCGCTTGGACACAAGGAACAGGATGGAATACACCCCCCAACCCCCGCTGAGCCATCGGGACCGGAATAACAGCCCCTTTCGCCAGAAGAGAGTCTATACCGGCAAAAATCGCCGCTTTCTTGAGGGCCACCCTGGGGCAAGGAGTGGACCGGAAATAGTCTGGCGTATCCTGGTTGAACCCAAGGCGAAAACCCTCGGAAACCACCCGAAGGACCCACTGATCTGACACAGTCAACCTCCAGGATGTCAGGAAGAAGCGCAGCCGACCCCCAACGGGACCGTTCCCCGGAGAAACAGAGTCATGATTTCGAGGGAGCAGAAGCGGAGGAGGCAACGTTGGAGAACCGGGATTTATCAGTGGAAGGGACACCCCGGCCATGCCCCCTACCACGAAAGGGCTGGTGAACACGGCCCCTACGAGAAGGACCAAAGGCACGGGTAGCACCAAAAGACTGGAAACGTCCAGCACGATCCAGAGCCAGCAGTTTCCTATCCTCCGCAGCCAGGCCCAAAAAGCTTAACCCCAGTAAACGGTATCTTCATCAATAAAGACTTCTGGGTAGCATCAGCCTTCCAGGAGCGTAACCACAACTGGCGCCTAGCCGCCACCGAAGAACCAGCCGCAGCAGCAGCCGCACCCAAAGCATCAAAAGAGACATCTGAAAGGAGACAAACCTGCTGTTCCATCATGGCCAATGTAGAGGAGACATCCTCCCCCTGGTCCAACAGTTCCGCCAACGACTGAAAATCCTTCAGCAGAGATTGAATGGCATAAGAAGAGTAAGTAGCAGCACGGATGGAAAAATTAGCAGCAGAAAAAGTGCGCTTCACTGCCCCATCCACTTTCCTATCCACAGGATCCGCCGGAGAGGAATCCTCAGAAACCACAGACCCATGAGACGACATCGCCGCCATCAAGGAATCAACTTTCACAGAGGAAGGGTACTTGGTAGAAAAATCCTGCAAAGGATAACGTTTCGCCAAGTATCGTGGGAAAGCCCCTTTGTCAACATCCTTCTATTCAGTCTCTAACACCTTTACGACAGAAGAATGCAGAGGAAGATTCTCAGGATCCGGACGTTGATACTGCGCAAAAATATCCTCTTCCAGCGGAACAACCGCATCAGGAAACAGCAAGTTGGTGCGAATGTGCCTCAGCACGTCCTTAAGTTCAGCACCTTGCACAAATCGACCCCTAACCTCCACATCATCCTCAGCGTCAGAATCAACCTGGGAGGCAGGATCAGACCTAAACTTTTTCGAAGGAGGCGCAGCCATCTTGCCCTGCAAAGCAGCAGCCACAGCCGACTCAATCATCTGTTGAATCACAGACAAGGAAGGCACCCTGAGACCCAGAAGCGACGTCCCCAAGTACAGGAGCCCCAGCATCATCAGAAACCTCCATACTAGCAGCAAACGCCAAATCAGGAAGGGAAGAACAGCCCAGCACAGAAACCGGCAAGAACTCAGCGCTTAAATGGCCACCTGGCCCCATGGCAAGCAAGAAAAAAACATCGGACACGCCCCCAAACACACAATAAAGGAGCCAGAAGCCCGCGCCCCCTACCCGAGAAAAAATCCTGTCCGAGGAGGTGCCGCTAAAGACTTGTAGAGTCAGCAGCATAGCAAACAAAAGGAATCCCCATAGAACGCTCAGCTCCTGAAGCGCGAAGAATCAATGAATAACATGAAGAGCTGACCGCATGAAGTCCGCTGAGCAAGACGTGCGGTCGGCAAGGATTGAAAAACGCCCGCACCAGCAGGACATTGAGGCGCGTAATCAGGAAGGAGGCGGGTCCCAAGCGAACCCAACCACCGCCACGCCGGGGCCGCTAGAGCAGGAACCGGAGAGGCATGTTGGAGAGAGGAACAAAACCAAAACTTAACAATAACTAACGATCCCCCAAACCCAAACCAACACAGGGCACCAGAGTCCGCTATAGCAGGACCTCCGCCCCACACTCACCTGACAAGCAGGAACACAACACTCGGAGTAGTGCAGAAACAAATAAACAGGTTCTTTGTTGCTTTCTGTATCCCTTTATGGGATTGGCTGTCGTCACTGGGGGCCATATTGGAGGGAGAGGGAGACTGGTATGCTAATTTTTACTTGGAGGTTCTGTCGGGAGCCGAAGGCTCATTCTTACTACTGTGGCGAGGAAGACGGACGAGGAGGCAATGTGGACTTTAGCTCACTCCTACTGTCTCAAATCGTGCTGCAGGGCTTGGCGGCTGCTGGTTTCGAACGACCTTCTCCCATTCAACTGAAAGCCATCCCACTGGGGAGATGCGGCTTGGGTAAGCTGCCCGCCTTGATTTTTTTTTTTTTAAACGGTGTAGCGTCAGACGACTAGCCACCTAGTTTTAAGATTGCTGCGAACATGACAAAGCTCCGAAATACTCCTGATCCAACATGGATGTCTGTACCTACTCATTCCCTACGGTTGCCACGCCCCCACCCCCTATACTTCCGTTTGTACCGCAGAGCTAGATGGCGACCAGATTGGTCGCCGCCTTGGTGTGGTGGTACGGGTGTTACAACTAAACAATTGAACTGTTTAGAACTAAAAACACAAACGCATGGCAGTCGCTAGTCGTTTGACAAAATACACGCAGGGCGATCTGCTGATTATCTTTAACACACCAGGAATACGAGCGTTTGAGGCATTTGTTAATTATTTTTGAGAAAACTGTTTATACCCGTTTACTCTAAATTGTTAATGTTGCCTCTCCTTGAAGGATGGCTTTAGGGCGAAACCTCAGTGAGCATGGAAAATGTGGTCTATTCTTCGTAGCTATATGTTTTTTATTTAGTTCATTGTAAACGATCTGTTTTCATAAGGTACTGCGCTAACATAATTTAAACTGCTTGTTTCCCTTTGTGGTAATAAAATGCCTCAAGTGAAATGAAAATCATACCAGTGTTACGGCTACGTTTGCGAGGCAGTGCAGTGCAACTGTGAATTTTTATCCTCCTGTTTAGGTGTATGAGGTCTAGATTGCTTTTACTTAGAATATCAAAGACTCCTTAATTTTTTGTTTCTTGAGCAATTGTTACTTTAGATTTTTAAAGAAATTTAAAATAACAAGTTTGTGAACGTTTATCCAAACTTGGGGTTAGGTATACATAGAACCCTATAAGAATTAACCTATCTACAATGCATAGGTTAGCAATCGCTGCAAAGGGGAGATGCAGAGCAGCCATTTGAGGGATGGAATCAGTTGCAGCTGGTGATTTTTGAAAGTGGTCAGGTGTAGTGCCTGTACTAAATTTTAGCAAGCAAAGTAGCTTGGGTGGGGGGGGGGGTTATCCCCCAATAAAATGTTTACAAAATGTGCTTTGCAAAAAAGCGATCGGTTTTGCATTTTTTAAAACAGTTTAACTTAAAATGATTAAAAGACAAACTGTGAAGTAGACAATTGAGAAACTGCACTTTTAAACTGTCTGCCTTCTGCCATGTTATTTTCTTCAATTTCTACATTTTATATTTCTTTTTTCCAGTATCAAGTCAAAATCCGTCTGGTGTTATGACAAAGCACCTACATTGAATAGGTAGGGTTGAAAAATATAATATGGCAAATTTTGTGGTCGAAGGTAGAATTATGCAGCTAACCAGACTTCATAGGCTTGGATAGCAGTGCTGCCTCACAGGTGATGGAAACCTTACAGGTTCAGGCAGTGATAGTATTTTTTTGTCCTAAAATTCCATCTACCTAAGAATATCCTCTATATCGAGGAAACCGCTCTCTGGCATTCTGGGTCATACTTGGTTCACAAGCCATCTGACTTCGAGATCCTGCACTGGACTTCACTGCATAGCCTAGCCCCTGGTTCTATAGCTGCAGTGATAGCAACCAGGCCACAGCGTATTCCTTCATAGCGGAATATATGCTAGTCCTCAAGTTTCTCTGTTCCCCTCAGTTCAGCCCATAAAGTGTCTTTAAGGACTATGCACCTTCCAGAACACTGCATCAGAGCATATTACAATACAAGCCTCTGTGTATGTGCTGTACTGGTGGTGGTGTATTCTGTTTCCATCATTGCATTGTTTTATTACATATACTGGCATTACTTTTTAGGTCTCGCCTGACCCAGCGCATGCGCTGGTCTGGCAAGACTTTTTGAGAGGGGTCCAAAATGTGCTACCAGGCCAGCCTAGAGCTACAGTGCATGTGCGCGGGCACGCGCGCCGCGCTTGCTTTCACTTTCGCGGCCGCACAGCCGCTTTGATGTCTGATCGCGATCACTTTCGCGGCCGCACGGCCGCTTGGCATAGCCAATAGTTCTCGCTTTTGGGACCTTATACGTATTTAGTTATGCAACTGTTGCATGGCTAAACACTTATAAGGTTCCAAAGGCGAGACCTATTGGCTATGCCAATGCTTGTTCATTTTGTATGATGGTGTTAAAGTTGAGGTCATAATAGAAATTTGCAGTTATTTCAACTGCTAGTAAATGCCTAGTGTATACGAAAAATTACTCCAGTGCATAAACCATCCTTCCTCCAAGGAGGCTTTCTGTTTGCTACTGAATGGTTTCCTTTAATCAGCAAAATACCTTTTTAGCTTTGATAACTTTATTTCGGTCAGAGACCATAAAAGCACAGGTAAAATATATACATACAAGATAAAATACATAAATATTTATGCACCTAGGTTAAAAAGTTATTAAACAAGAAGTTATCAAGGAAGACATAAGAAACAATTCAATTCGTCAGTATTAAGAACAGTTAATCAGGGCAGCCCTCCTCCGCCACATACCATATAAAAAACGAGAGACAGAAAACACAATGGGGGGTGAGGTGTCATATCTTAAAATCCTACAGGCTTGGGCACATTGTTTTAGGCCCAAATTTCTACACAATGGCGCCAACCAGGATCTACGTATTGCACTATAAGCAGGGCAGAAGAATAAAACATGGATCATATCTTCTTTACTTTCATTACAAACTGGGCAGAGTCCGTCTCCTCGTCCAGCCCATTTGCAAATCAATGCTCCAATCGGGAGGCAACCATGCCTTAGTTGTGTATATAACTTTTTTGCCATGGGGGGTTGAATCAAATCTAAGAACTCCTCCCTCCTAGGCACAAATTTTATTTGCAGAAATTCTATGGTCAACCTACCCATTGCTGGCAAGCGGTGCAACAAACTTAGATTGTGCTGTCTAAGTAGGGCCAGCAGCTCAGTTCTCCGCACCGCTGGGCAACTTTCCTCTGGGGTCTCCCATAATTGAGGGAGTCCTATTTGATGTACAACAGCTTTAATGTGGGATAACCAAGGTATATTTCTGCTCTTCAGCTGGTCCCAAATTACAGAGAACTCTGCTCTATAGTCACCAAGTTCAGGTACTGTCCACAGCCTTCTCCAATACAGGAGGGGTCGAATCGATAGGAGTTCAGAGATAGGCTCTAGACCTAGATCTAATCTCAAAGGTATAAGCGGAGTGCTCTGGGGGAGCCCTAGCAAGTTCCTAATAAATGTGTGCTCAACCTTGGAGAGGCTCAATATACACGTATGACCCCAGAGTTCTGCGCCATACATTGCGGCAGGTCTAGCTTGGGCACCATAGATTTCAAGGGCTGGCGAAACTGGTTTAAATTGGGTTTTCCTCTGAAACTTATTAATACCTCCCACTATCTGTGTAAGCCTCAGGGCAGATTTGGTTACCTGGGGACCCCAACCGAAATCTTCAGTAACACCCAGATATACAAAAGTTCTAACCCTTTCAAGTGGGATACCATTTAAAAGTGGGCTGGGGCGGGTGCGCTTCGGGGGACCGAAGATCATAAACTTCGTCTTTTCTAGGTTGATCTCAAGTCCCCGCGAAGCGCAGAATGATAAAAAACCGTCCAGTACCCTCTGGATGCCTGTAGAAGTTCGAGACAACAGTAGGGTGTTGTCTGCGAACATCAAAGCAGGCACCCGTCCGGACGGCAGCCGAGGGGCATCACTATCCCTAACAGTATCTAGCTCACCCACCAGGCCATTTATATAGAGGCTAAAGAGCGTAGGGGCCAGGGCGCAGCCCTGGCACACTCCTCTAGTTACAGGGAAGCGGTCCGATAGTTCCCCGTTCTTCCCACATCTAACCTGGGCATAATTCCCTTCGTGGAAGCGCTTCACGACGTCTAATAGGTAAGGCGGAAGGTCTAGTTCTTTCAAGACCCTCCATAGATTTTCCCTGGGCACAAGATCAAAGGCGGCCCGTAAATCTACGAAGACCAAGTAGAGGCTACCACCCTCAATACTTACAGTCTTCCAATAAAGGACCTGTAGCCTAAAGAGCTGGTCCAGGGTTGAAATCCCAGATCTAAAACCAGCCTGGAGGGTAGTTATTATTTCATTTTCGTCCGCCCACCTGAGTTTTCTATCCAGAAGGATCCGGCCCATGAGTTTCTGAGTAGTATCTAAAAGACTTATCGGCCTATAATTTGAGGGGACTAAGGGACAACCCTTTTTAAAAATGGGAACAATCTCGGCCCCTGCCCAGGTGTCCGGCAGTTTAGCTCCCAACAAAACCGCATTGAACAATACGGCTAGGTACGGTGCCCAAATTTTGGGTTGGGACCGGAAGAGATCACCTGGTACCTTATCAAGACCTGGTGCTTTATTAGGAAGCTGCCTAGCAATTGCAGATTCAACTTCCTTAACTGAGATACTCTCGACACTTCCAGAGGCCAGCCTCACCCCAGCATCCAAATGACCCGTCTGGTCTCCGCAGTCCGAGGCCCCCCGCAGTCGATACTCGTGCGGGAGGTCTAGGGCCGGGGGAGTACAGAGCGGATCATCTGGTTGTAATGTCGTAGTCCTATTCAAATGTTCAGGTATAACAACCAAAGGAGAAGTGTAAAGTGCGGCGAAATGTGCCTCCCACACTGAGGAGGCAATATTTGGTAAAAACGATTCCCCACTATCTCTCGTGGCAGAGTTTACCAATGCCCAAAATAGTTTAGCATCCTTTGACACTAGGGCATCCCTCAATTTTTTCCACCTATCTTCTTCCCATTCTATCTTGCCCCTAGACAGTTCCTTCTTATACATCTGCCTAGAAGCCCAGATATTCTCTTTATTTTTTTATTTAATTGCTGCAAGAAGCTCCTTTTTTAATTTCCTGCAGGCATCGTTAAACCAGGGGTGGGTTTTCAGCACACACCTCTTGGTTCTGCCTACAGGATTAAAAACATCCCCCAAAATCGTAACTAGTTGTTTGTGTATTTCCAATGCCTGCAGTTGTCCAGTTGGATCACCCATCTGGGCTATAAAGGGTATTACAATTTGGTAAATTTTTGCAAGCTGTAAGGGTGACTCTGCCAAATGGGGCCATTTCACCCTCCTTCTATTATTGGTTAATACGAGGGGGGGCATTGCCATAACAGATTTGGGTTCAGGATTAGTTAGTCCAAAGGACCCTGGATTGAAAGTTAAGACCAGGGCATTGTGGTCACTGTCTTGTCTTTTTTCTATTCTAAAATCCTTCAACTTATCCCAATTTTTGGCTTCTACCATTACATAATCAATGATGGATGTTTTATTAGCCCGATTAAATGTTTCTGTTGCTGGGCGGTCAGGGTCCACTCTCCCATTGCACGCCCGCAGGGATGTTGCAAGGGAGAGGGATTTTACTTGTAGCACCAAAGGTGTCCATGCTCTAACTGGGACGATATTAGGATCCGGGATGTGCCATAGCACATCTACTTCATCCTGTTCACCCAGCTCGACACTTCCCAGCGGTTTGAATTGGCAGTTAAAGTCCCCACCAAGAATTATAGCAGTAGAGGGGTCTAGCCCCAAAATAAATGAGCCCAAATCTTTAATTGTGTCTGATTCTTGGCCATTTCTAGTTGGTCTCGAGTAAACATTTATTAATGCTACTGGTGGGTTATTTGGAGGTTTTAATAAGACACACTGGACATCCAGGGATTTTGTTGGAATTTGTGTTGCCTGGATTCCCAAATGTGTGCCTATCCATATTGATAATCCACCAGATGGGCGGCCTTTACCTGTGGACACTGTCAAAATATCAAAAGTAGCAAAAGTCGGGCTGGAACTCTTTTCCAGTGCCCAGGTCTCTTGCGTTAGGCAGATATCATGTTTTGCCATAAATGCGGCCCACTCCGGAGTATGTAATTTGTTTTTTAGGCCGGCTATGTTCCATGAGACCAGTTTTAGGCAACCTTCCACCAAATTTTCTGAGCCCTCAATTGCCGTACTCCCTCTAATGCTAGTCCTTTCCACAGGTATCTGATCTGTTTTTAAGTCCTCCCTAGGGGTTGATGATAAAACATTTCCCTCTATTGTCCCTACCCGACTAGAGGCTTCATTGGTGACTTGTGTAATTTGATTTCCACCTAATCTGAGTCAGTCCACTTCTTCCAATACGCTAAACCTGTTCCAATGCGGTTGTAGCGGAAAGAGGGGGGCATGGGTAGACCTACCTCTCCTAAATGTCCCCCCGTTTTCCGGGTTATGGAATGGAAGGTGGCACCCCCTGTTATCAAACCTAGCTCTGGGGCGGTATGATTCCAAACTAGGGGTAGGATAAAAATATGAGAGATGCAGTGGGCATATTTGAGTGTTTTGCTTATGGGGAGGAGTATTGCAAATATACTCTACAACAGAGGCATCCCTGAAATTCAAAAATATTACATCACCTGCTACTGTCTTTGGGTTCCTCCCAATCCAATCCACTCTTCTGGCCAGCAGAATTTCGCCTAAAGCATTCGCTGGCAAGGGTCTATTTACCGTGAGCCACTGAATGCACTTGTTTTTTAACTCATCCTCCCTTTCTCTTTTCCCCTCACTTAGGGGTGGTACTCCTACAAGTGCAACGACATATGGTTGGGCTTCAGGGGGTAGATTAATTGTTGGCAACTGTTGGGGAGTAGTTCTTAATGTTACGTTGCTTTTCATAAATGAATTAATTTTATCCCCCTTTCCACCTTCTTTTGTCTTAGTTGGAACTTTATCTACGGCACTTGCCAGATTTCCTGCAGTTTGGCTGCTCTGTTTCTGGAAGCCAGTACTAAGTAAAGCTTGCGGTGGAGCAAATGTGGGTTTTTGCGTACCTAACGTTGCTCCTACGTTGGTAATCTGTGCTGAGGGACTATTATTTCCAGCTGTTATGTTACAAGGGCCATTATATGGTAAAGCTTCAGTAGCAAGGGGTGCAGGGGTTCTTCGTAGTTTGGCTGACTCAGTTGTCCCTCCCCCCCTAGTATTCATAATAGAAATGAGTTTGTCGAGTTTTGATACCAGAGGCTTAAGTTGAGTAACAATTGTCCGTTCCAAGGATGCTTGTAGGTCCGAAACCATATTAGCGACCCAGCATGGTATTCCTGACGTAGAATCGGCTAAGTTACTAGATGGGGTCACCAAATCATGATTTGTAGGCTTATTTTTACTCGGTTTGTTTGGAATATTTGCTCTCTTATTCCTAGGGCAAGGCTTACATGCATCTAGCCTTTTCTCTGGAAAAGGAGGGATCAAAGTAATGGAGCGATCTTGGGGGTCTATAGGAATTTCTGCAGGCAACTGACTACAGGGCAGATCTACATAAGATGAGGCCATATAGGAGCTAACCTCCAACGCATCAGTCATGGTAATTGAAATTTCTCTTTCCTGAGTTGGCATACATAGTGATGGTGTAATAGATAGCCGTCTCTCTGTGTTCTCAATGGCATTTGCCACAACGCTGATAGTCTGTTGCAGCATTTTGTCAATGGCGGTCAAGGTAGGTAGAGGTTGAGAGTCTGTGGTCAGCAGCTTAGTGTATGACCGAGTGGCTGGGGTTTTAGTTTTAACTTTCTTGCCCCGATTAATCATTTTGTTAAAATTTAGAACACAAAAGATATCATACAAATATGACAGGAAACCAAACACTATCGAGCAATGAACTCGTTTTACAAATTGTCTTCAAGTGTATAGGTATATATCAACCCTTAAAGGGGTCAGCAGATAGGATCTTAATCACCACAATACCTTACTAGGCGTTGCCTTATCAGTGTCACATCCTCATGCAAACGAAAATGAAAAGGGGGTGGCCAGTCCCGTCCTCGACCGTCCCCGGACGGCCACAGACGGCCCGCCCTCTGCCCGGGCTCAGCCCGGCGCTGCCCGCGCGCGTCCCGCGACGCGGAGGGAGCCGGTGCTTTTGAAGCGCCTCGGGGCGCGCTGGTAGGCGGAAGTGGGCTGTATCGCAGGGGCTCACGGGCGTTGTAGTTTCCCCTCACTGCGGCCGATAGCGTTGTTCGGCGGCGGGAGAAACAATCAGCGTCTGCACCCCGTCAAGAGTGGCCTGCACACGACCCAGGACCCAGGAGACTCCGGTAGGTTGCGTCTATTTGCGGCTTGAGGCTTTAAGAAATGTCCCCCGCTCCGCCGAGGAAGCCGGTGCTTTTGAAGCGCCTCGGGGCGCGCTGGTAGGCGGAAGTGGGCTGTATCGCAGGGGCTCACGGACGTTGTAGTTTCCCCTCACTGCGGCCGATAGCGTTGTCCGGCGGCGGGAGAAACAATCAGCGTCTTCACCCCGTCAAGAGTGGCCTGCACACGACCCAGGAGACTCCGGTAGATTGCGTCTATTTGCGGCTTGAGGCTTTAAGAAATGTCTCACCCCTTAGTAGGTTGGGTAATATCCCATGAGATCAGTGAGGGTCACTTGAGAGCAGTGCCGGAGTCCCAAGCCCCGCGGGAGGCGCCTCCTGCCCGTGGTACGTCCATCACCAAGCCACGCCGCCGGCCCCGCACCGAGCCCTCCCCGGAGACGGGCGAGTCCAGACCACTCCCAGGCCGACGCTGCCGCCTCCTGGCGCGGATGGATGAGACACGCAGCCCGCGGATGCTGTGTTTACCCAGGTGGGCGCGTCAAGGCGCGGATGGATGGATGAGACACGCCGCCAGGGGCTGCTGTGTTTACCCAGGTGGGAGCCCTGTTCCGGCCTCTGCCAGGTGGGCGCGTCAAGGCGCAGCCGAGTCCACACTGCTTCTAGGAGCTCTGCCAGGTGGGCGCTTCAAGGCGCTACCGGGGACGCCGCCTCCAGGTGCCGGGGCTGCTGCGTTTACCCAAGTGGGAGCTCTGTGCCGAGGCGCCTCTGCCAGGTGGGCGCTTCAAGGCACAGCCCAGTCTCCTCTTCACCCGCGGGGACTCGGGACTGGTGCTTCAAAACGCGTCCAGGTGGAAGCTCCGGATGGGCGCTTCAGGCGCACGAGGGTCTTATCTGCCCAGGCGCCAGCTCCCGACTACTGCTTCAAGGCGCTACTGGTTTCAGTCAGCTGGGAGCAAAATACCTACTAATTGCTAAGACAGGGGCTGCAATAATTGCCTTTAAAGCCAAATGTTGATTGTTATTATTTTACACTTTCAAGGCTCTGGTTGTGTCTGAGCCAACCCTCATCTGAGTCTTTTATGGTACAGGAGAACATGAATGTAGTGTCCTGCAGGACACGTTCTAGTGTTTGTCAGGCTATGACATTCCCAGCCACTTCCTTGTGGGCTGGGCACACTCGCACTTCCACCCATCCATCAAGGGTGTCACGAGTGACGTGGCCCCGACAATAAAAGGGCCCGGGTGCACGTGCTCAGTTACTGTACCTCATCACCTGGAGTCTGCATCAGTTATTGCCATCATGTGGACCTGATGCCCAACACCACATTGGCGACGAGGCAGGTTGCTAACCCCGTGTGCCTGCTGCTCAGCGCTTCATCGTCCCTCGTGGGGAGGGAATAAGCCTGACAGGCGGTTGCCCCCCCTGTCGTGCCGTTCTCTGCCACCCATGACTGCGGTGAGGAGTGAGCCCCTCGTGTCACCCGGTCACCGCCTCCTAGCCCCTAGAGGATTAGCATTGCCTGCACGGTGGCTCACTCATACCCAGTGCCATTACAAGGATCGAGGCCGTGCTGAGGAAGAAGGCCACCCAGCGCATGCACCGGCGTCACGGGAGAGGTCCCTGCAGCGCCCACATACGGCCGCCGCTGCAGCCCTGATGCCAGCCAGCCCGACAGCGGAAGGTCAGTGGCCTAGGGAGCGGACAGACTGGAAGAGACTTGCCACTACTAGTGCTGCTCCCCGCCCGCCATTACTGCACTGACATCAAAAGGGAGAAGGGACACGATGCAACACGTCTGGTTTCAGCACCGCCAGCAGCGGCCTGAGGCCAGAGCCGTTCGTGTCATCGGAGGTCGTGGAGAGGCTGTACAGCCTGAATGCCCCTCACCCCCTGCATCCTAGCCGCTGGGATCACACGAACTACGGCGCACCAACCGGCACTTACCTCTGAACCCTTTCCAGCAGCGGGTCAAAGACAATACGCTGCCGCAGCCTGGTGAGGTGGGAGCGCACCGATTCACGGCCTCCCTTTTGCTGCGCACGGGACTGCCTCTTTTAAATGCGGCTCACAGGCAGATAAGTAACAATCCTTTTCTCTCCTTAGATATTATCTCTTAAGATCTTTTACTTGCTTAAAAAAAAAAAAAAAAGAGAAAACTATGATTTACTACTAACTTTCTGATTATCCTTAACGTTTCCTTCACCCTGCATTATGTTATTAATGTTCCTCCTCGTCTAGGCGCGCTACTCCGTGTTATCGTGTGTCTGACTACGGGCCTTATCCCCCCCCCCCCCCCCCACCCCTCCATTGACTTCCTATGAAGGTTGTCGATCCTTTTTTGCCACTCGTGCGCATAAAATATTTCCTCTTAAACTAACAAATTTCCGCAGAGTAGTAATACTTACATGCCAAAACTCTTCTCCGTTATTAACGTAACATTTGTTACCTTAAGAAAACCCCAATTTCGTTTTTCAGACAAGTTCGTCGCACTCGCTTAGACCAAGCGAGTGCGACATAAGCTTTTAAGAAATGCACCTTAGCAACGGTGCGCGCTCGCATGGCAACCCCCAAGTCACTTTCCTCTAACGCTGATCGCACCTGGACTCATTTTAAGAAAAAAATTACGTTTCAACACCTGAAACAAGCCTCAAAACTTCAATCTCAAGCCTAGCTCTTCTTTCAACCAAGCTCTTGCCATTTCACATGCTTTTTGCATGTTAACTGATTTATTATAATATATTCGACTCCTTATTAATTGTCCCATTTATACTATCTTTACAAATTAACATTTAAAAAAAAAAAGGAGAATTTAACATCGATCTAAAAATAACAAAAAAATATTTAAAATAAAAAAAACATTTTTTAATTAACAATAATTAATACATCTACTCTTCAGAGATTATTTTGTTTCTACTTACCGCCCAAATGTCAGACCTTGACTCTGACGATGCCACCGCTAGTTCCCCACTGCACAATAATGACTCCTTTAAACAATTCTTGCAGAAAGAAATGCGATCCTGCATGTTATCTACACTAAAAGAAGTGATGTCTACTAAAAGACCTCTTCCCCATGATCAAGACGACCCTATATATATATATATATATATTACCTACTGGCGGTCGCCAGTAGGTAGTTATAGTTAGGACCACGTTTCCATAGGAAATCCGCAACATTCTATTTTGAATAACTTTGGCGCCGGTTGACGAATCCTCGCGAATTTTTCAAAATAGGTGGGGCGCTACGCTCTGCTCCTACCCTGAAAGTCTTGGGGGGATTCGTCAAGCGGGGGCTGAGATAAAAGGGGGGTCCCAAAACGCGTTTTTCCCATGCATTTTTCCATAGGACCTTTAGACACAGCTACAGCCCGAACGGCTGAACAGAATTACTTGAAATTTGGCAGAGAGGTAGTCCTCAGGTCAAGGAAGTGCCTTTTTTAGGTTTGGTGTAAATTTGTTCAGTAGATTCTGAGAAAATAGCCTTTAAATCAATATATATATCTGAGCCAGCTTACGGTGCGCTTACGGTGCGCTTACCGTACGCGTACGGTGGCGTGCGCGAGCGCGATTCTGATTGGCCCTTAGATCTTAGTAAACATTCGAATCGGTCGAAACCAGGAAGCGGCGTCCGCCATTTTCTCTCTCGCACTCTGACAGGGGGTTAAAAAACCAAGTGCAAAAACATGTAAAGGGGCTGTTTACACAGCTCCCAAGCACCTAGCCATGTCGAGGGAGTCCCCAACGATCCCCCAAGTGAAAAAAGGCAATTTTAATTTTTTCGAAAATTTCGCCGATTACGCTTACCGTACGCGTACGGTAAAAAATATTAAAAAAAAAAATAAATATCCACATTCTCTCCACCCCGTGTACAAAAGGTGCCCGAAGGGCACCTTTTGTGCATGGCTTATTAGAGCTAAACAAAACATATATTTTACCTGTCACAACGATGCTCATCATATGTCCTCCATGTGCGCACGGTGCGCGAAGCGCATCGTGCGTTCATGGCCCATCGAGCGTAACGTGGGCACGCGGTGCGCGAAGCGCACCTCGTGCTCACTTTGCACGCACGGTGCGCGAAGCGCACCGTGCGCGCACGGAACGAACTGCGTTAAGTGGGCGCGCACGCCACAAATGGCGTAAAGTAACTTAGCATTTAAAAAAACGTACAAATTCACTGAAAAAACCATAGGTTTCACACACGTTATAGTTAGGAATTAGCATTTAAAAAACCTTGCAAATTCACTGAAAAAACCATAGGTTTCACACGTTATAGTTAGCTGGACATTTTACTGATAAAAAACCAATGAAATTCCCCCGTTATAGTTACTGTAGGCAACTATAACTCACGCGACCGTAATCCTCTGCTGATGACATATGTGTCTTTATGAAAAAAAAATATTTGTAATATATGTATAGCTAAAATTTAATGGAAGAAGACATGGGCAAATAAGTGTCTAAATACAGTATTAGCATCAGCAGAGGATTATGGTCGCGTGAGTTATAGTTGCCTACAGTAACTATAACGGGGGAATTTCATTGGTTTTTTATCAGTAAAATGTCCAGCTAACTATAACGTGTGAAACCTATGGTTTTTTCAGTGAATTTGCAAGGTTTTTTAAATGCTAATTCCTAACTATAACGTGTGTGAAACCTATGGTTTTTTCAGTGAATATATATATATATATGACACCAGAATTACCGGAAAAAAGAAAAAAAAAATCAAAAAACTGCGAACATCCTTTTGATTACATCACGGGAGGTAGTAGCACCTCAGTTGATTTTCAAGGTCCTAGTACTTCATCTATGTTGAGAGGCCCTCGCGCCTCAAATGAGAACGGTGCCCCTCGCGGCATAAATTTGATGGGTGTCCCTAGCGGCACAAATTTGACTGGTACCCTTCGCGGTACAACCTGTTATGACGGGAAAGATGTCGCAGACTCTGATTCAGAGGAAGAAAATTTTCACAACCCATATGATGAATTCGTCTTGGACCTTGATGATCAAAACCAAGACATAGACCTTAACAATCCTGATGAAGGAGAATCCCCCTCCTCTTCTGATAACGCTATACTCAATCCCTTAGGGGAAGAAATGTTCTCCCCCCCCTAAGTATCTCACATCCTAATAGCTCAAAATGGTTCCCTCAGGAACACGTTTCTAAATTCATTAAGAGATGGCTAAGAAACTCTCTCGAAAGAGAAACAAGGAACTCTCTAAAATCAGAGTGCCCTAGACCCACCATTCCCGAAAAGGTCTCTCAAACCCCTAACCTCGACCTGATAAAATTCTTATTCAAACTAGGGAAAGACCCTAGAAGAGGTCTGGAGAGAGCACTCAAGGGCTGCCAGGACCGCCTTCTTGACGTCCTCGGCCCCCTAACCAGAATCCTAGACCTAGCTGAAGAGTCTCATATTTCAAACACGCCTCTTGATACCAACCTTATTTGCGGTTGGAGCCAAAGAGCTATTGTCCTCCTTGGAAATGCAAATTCGAGTCTAAACATCGAAAGAAGGAGAACTATCCTTACAAAGATCAACCCCAAACTCAGTGACCTGGCAGAAAAAGAACCATCTGACAACCCTAAGGGTCTTCTCTTCGGAGAAGACGTGATTAAATCAATCGGCAAATACGTTGCCACCTTTACCGCCCTTGATGGGGCTCAAACAAATATGAAGCGTGTTTTCAACACAAACCTTTTTGGTCAGGCTGGAAGAAGGGGCCGTTCTTCCGGCCGGAGTACCCAGCGGCCCTTCTCGTCCTTCAGAGGTTCTGGTAGAGGCTTCTACCCCACAAATCAACAATTCTACCCTCATCGAGCCAGAGGACCACGCAACAGAGGCTACAGATCACGGGGAAACCCAAACGCTTCCAACCTTCCAAGTAAGTCTTCCTCCTCTTTCCCCTTCTTCCCAAGAAGGGGGCAGACTAAAACTCTTCTACCATGTTTGGGAGTCGCTAACTCAAGACCCCTGGGTTCTAGATACCATTCAGGGTTTCAAAATAGATTTTATAGAGAATCCCTTTCAATCTCACCCCCAAAACCCTCTAACCCTTTCAGTCGAACATCAGAAAATCGTCGAAGAGGAAATCTCTTCAATGCTCAAAAAGGGAGCTATCGTACAGGTACCCTGGTCCTTAAAAACATTTATCAGCACCCTTTTCTTAGTTCAAAAAAAGGACAAAGGATGGAGACCAGTGATAAACGTTCGAGAAGTGAACAAATACTTAGTTTACAGACTTTTCAAAATGGAAGGTATTCACCTTCTGAGGGACCTTCTTCTGGAAGGAGACTGGTTAGTAAAACTAGATCAAAAGGACGCCTACTTTACCATTCCTATGGCGCAAGAACACCAGCGTTTTCTCCAATTCAGCTGGAAAAAACCTCTGTATCAATTCCAAGCTCTTCCCTTCGGCCTTTCCTCCGCCCCCTGGTGCTTTACCAAAATCATGAGGACTATTGTCTCTATCCTGAGAGAGAGGGGCATTCGTCTCATTGTTTACCTAGACGACATCCTCATCATGTCCCAAGTCTACTCCCAAATTCAGAGAGATCTGAATACCACCGTCCATCTTATCGAAAGTCTTGGGTTTATTATAAACAGGGAGAAATCTATCCTCACTCCCTCCAAATCTCTAGAATTCCTCGGATTCACTGTAGATACCTCGAGCTGTCTCCTCCTTCTCCCTACCAAGAAAATCGCCAAAATCCGGAAAGAGATCAGATATGTTCTAAAACAAGATTCTATAACCCTAAGAGAGTTAGCCCGACTGATAGGTCTCCTCTCCTCCAGCATCCAAGCTATCTTCCCAGGCCCACTGAATTACCGTGCCCTTCAGAGATTAAAAGGGAAAGCTCTCAAGTCTGGTCTCTGGTACGAGGACTCTGTGATCCTGGACCAGGAGGGCAAATTAGAACTTTCATGGTGGCTAGAGAACCTGGACGTCTGGAACGGCAAAGCAATATTTGGTTCTGCCCCGGAATTCGTCCTGGAATCAGACGCCAGCCTCCACGGTTGGGGTGCTCGCTTCCTCGACCAAAACACTGGTGGCGCATGGTCACTTGCGGAATCTTCCCACCACATAAACTTTTTAGAACTTACAGCCGGTTTATACGCCCTAATGAGCTTCAAACACTCTCTTCAAGGCAGATCTGTTCTTCTCAAGATGAACATCTCTGCAGTATCTTATATCAACCGCCTTGGCGGTACCAAATCAGCAGACTTATCTGCTTTAGCAAAAAAACTTTGGATGTTCTGTCTGGAACACAAGATTTCCCTGAAGGCGGAATACCTTCCTGGGAAGTCAAATCTCTCTGCAGATTGAAACTCAAGATTCCTCTCAGATCGTACCGATTGGAAACTCAATGTGAACATTTTCAATACGCTCTGTCTTTTTTTGGGTCCACTAGATGTGGAATTGTTCGCCAGCAGACTGTCATCCCAACTCCCAAAATATTTCATCTGGATGCCAGATCCGGGAGCTCTAGCGGTGAATGCCTTTCCTCAATGCTGGTCAAACCTGCAGGGTTACGCCTTCCCTCCCTTTGCTATGATACAAAGGGTCCTACAGAAGGTGAGAATAGACCAATGCTCCTTGGTTCTGATAACCCCAATCTGGCCCTCCCAGGCATGGTTCCCGACCACCCTCAAACTTTCCTGCGACATCCCCTTCCTCATTCCAACGAGCAAGGGTCTGGTCACCAACGCAGACGGAGAAGATCACCACCTAGTCTCTTCAGGGAATTTGAACCTTCTTGCTTGGAAAGTGTCAGGCAATCCAACGAACTGTCTGGCCTTTCGTCATCAGCTCTCTCACTCCTCGGAAAATCATGGGCACCCGGAACACACTATAGATACAATAACATTTGGAAAAAATGGGTTTGTTGGTGCATGGAGAGGAACTTGGATCCCTTGGAAGCTCCTATCGTCAATATAGTCAATTTCCTTGTCGAACAATTTGACAGGGGATTATCTTATAGATCTATTAACTGCTACAGATCAGCAATCTCTGCTAGACATTCCCTCGTCAACGGTAAGACGGTAGGTAAGAACAATATTATTTGTAGAGTTATGAAAAGCATCAGACTTAAAAGACCCCCCAGACCAAAGTACCAATCCATGTGGAATGTTAAAGCTATCTTAGACCTTTTCTGTTCTTGGCCAAATAATGCTTACCTTAACAGAAAATACCTATCGCTTAAACTTGCTACTCTTTTATGTCTAATCTCTTGTCGTAGAGTTTCAGATGTGAAATGTCTGAATATTTCTTATAGATCTTATGATATGTTTGGAGTTAAATTTGATATATTTAGACGGACTAAAACCATGTCGGACTCTATTTTTTATCCTCGCTTTGATCTTTGCAAGAAATTGTGTCATAGACTGTATGAGAGAATATGACTTGAGAATGAAAGATCTTCGTCCTTTAGACGCCAAACAACTCCTTATCTCTTTCGTTAAACCCTTTAAACCAGTAACTTCCTCCTCCATCTCTAGATGGGTCAAATCAATAATGAATCTAGCCGGAATTGATCTTTCTAAGTTCCAAGCTCATTCTCTCAGAGGTGCTATGGCAAGCAAATCCTTTTGGTCTGGAGGTAAGTTGGATGATATTCTTAAAGCGGCAGATTGGTCTAATGCTTCAACCTTTGCTCACCATTACTGTAAACCTATTGAACATATGTCTGATGTACTTCATGGCTACCAACATGCATAATGTAGCCTCCGGTCTTGTAATGAAATTGCGATTCTCCTATTAACATGACTAGAGAATCTGGATTTCATTAAAGACACGGAGGCTATCATTATCCCACCCTTTGCCACTCCCTTGGTTGGTTTATTTATTGAACTATGTATGTTTATAGTTTGCATTTTGATATCAACTCATGACTTTTCTGTCCGATTACCTTCTCTATCGTCATATTACCATTCTCCTCTTTCTTTCAGATAATTCTGCTTAAACACCTACCTTCAACTTTCTTCACTTCGGAGTTCTCATTACCTTCAGCTTCAAGATCATCCTGGACCTTACCTCTGAACTTTATCTACTTCATTGCATTTAAAAGAGGCAGTCTGTCTGTGCCTCATGCCATTTGTACCCTGCTCACTACATTCTAGAACTGTTTCTTCTTTATGATGTAGTGCGGCTGCTTGTGACTGCATTAAAGGATTTATGCATAATGATAGCCTCCGTGTCTTTAATGAAATCCAGATTCTCTAGTCATGTTAATAGGAGAATCGCAATTCACGGCCTCCCTGTTGCTGCACACGGGAGTGAGTGCAGCGCCCTGGGCAGACATCTGCAGCATTGTAGCTTGGAGGAAGAAAGGAGCCTGTGCCCAGCCGCACCGGCCGAGCATGATCCGGTCTCCACGCTATGCCCCGTCAACTTCCTAGAAACGGCCAAAGTGCTCACAGCGTCACCTGGCCATCATGAGCAACAGTGCAGCTGCTCCCGAAAGACTAATAAGCACTGGCAATGGTTGGGCCCCCCATGCGCACATGTCTCTGGATGCCTGTCACAAGAAGGTAAAGCTGCCGCTGCCACCAGCATCAATGTCAGCGCCACCTGGTGGCCAACATTGCACGCCAAATCCGCATCTACCCGCACATAAGCAGCTCCATGTGTCAGCACTGCACAGAGCCCTGCACCAACTCCTCCAGCAACCAAAACCTGCAGCAATCAGGACAAGCCACCGCGACCTTTTAGAGACTGCTGTGTCCTGTGGTGAGCAGATGAGAACACCGCGCCACCCAGCGGTCGCATGCACGGCACCTGCATGCTGCCTGAGGAAGTCTCAGAAAACTACCACAGTGCCAGCTGGTGGCCCTCCCCCAGAAGTAACGCGCTGAACAACGGACGTCCTGCCTGGCCAGAGCAGATAGCCAGCTGTGCCCCACGAACATCGTCCCAAGCAGCAATGTAGGTCGCAGGAGAGTCCCTGATGCACCACCACCCTGCCGGAAGTGGCAGAATCAGCAAAAGGGAAAATTGCAAATTGATCCTGGCAGGAGGATCCACACTCACGCGACCACAGAGCAGTCAAGCACACTGACTGCCCAGCGCGACAGACATCAGCAGGTGAGAGCGGCAGACCAGTGACAAGTGTGGCTGCACTACCACCTACAGACCAGCGTTACCAGAGCACAGCACAAGGCCCTGCTTATCAGCCGGCAACTGCAGTCAACAGGTCCCAGAGTGCGCACCGCCACCATAAGGAAGGCTGCCTGCTCAAGCCCAACTGCTGAGACAGACTGCGCAAGGCCCAGCGAGGCGTGCCCTCAGAGGTTAATGCCCCAGAGAGTACCCCCTTGGCACCCTGCAAAAGACAATAGCAGCCACGCTCCCACCACAGACTTGCAAATAGGAGAAGGGTGGCTCAAAAGGTTTTTCTGATCCCATGCTGCCGTCAGGGAACACAACACTGCCACGTGACGCACCAGTAGCAGAACAGACACAGCAGCCAGGAGAAGAAGAACGGTACACCCCAGCAGGGCATCACTTCACTCGCTACCAGCGGAACTCGGAAACCCCTGAACACTGACCAGTGGTGCCCGTCAGTCTGCAAGGCCCCAAAGCAGCAAGCCGAACAGACAGCAACGGCACAAGGTACCCCTCCACACCAACAGTACAAGGAAGACTGGTGTAGAGTGAGCACCACAAGTAGCTGCCCAACGCCACCGCCAGAGAGGACATCGCATCACTCACTCCTACTGGTGAACAAACACAACCGCAAGCTACACCACAGGCACACCACTTGCCAGAAGAAAGCGCACAAGAAGTAGACGGAGCGCACTAAGTCAGAAATGCGCAGAAGGCCGCGCCAGCGAATCTGACAGCACGGGCAGGCGCCAGGGAGATAGAGACATCTCTATAAAGAAACACTGCTGAATGCAGCATAGAGAGCAATTACATCTTTACTGCACCAGCGAAGCCCTGCAGTGGGCCGAAGACAACACGGAGTGTCCTCCCTCGCACTGCCTCAAGACGGAGTCGCCGGCGACCCAAGACAGGCAAGAGAGGAGTCGCATACTCCACTTGGCAAGCCGCCACAGCAACATGTGCCCTAACGACGGACGGCACGTCGCACAGCAAGCAAGGAGCACGTCACACGAAGTGACTAGTCTCGACAAGCACGCCGGAGCGAAGACAGAAGCAGGCACCACTATGGTGCTGCCTCGAGGTCCAAGCGCAACACCCTTGAGGGAAGAAGAGTGACCGCCCCCTCATCCCGAAGAACCGGATGAACACAGGTGCGCTGAAGAGACCAACAAGAGGAGAAGACCGAGGACTCGTACAGCAAGCCAAGAGCATACCTAGACACACCAGACAGCCACCCAGGCAAACCCCACGTCCCTGGACACAGCCTCACGGGAGTACCAAACATAAGCCGCAGAAAGCGCAAACCGCGTCTCTCCCCAACGCTTCCCCAGGCGACCGTCCATCCCCGAGCGTCGGCAGTCTAAGACAACAGGCATCCCTGCTCCTGACCGCAGATGCCAACGGTGAAGATCAACACCAAGTGTCCTTCCTCACACCGCCTCAAGATGGAGTCGGTAGTGGCCCCAAGACAGGCAAGAGGCATGCCCCCACCGGGGATCAACCTCAGCAAGGCGGAGACACATGGCTGCTAAGTCCCTTCTGACATCCAGCTCTCCCAGCAAGCCACCATCTGTTATTCCGACTCGCCATATGGCTGGCAACTGCCATCACGCCAGCCCTCAGCACATGCGTCAAACAACACCACTCCCAGAGTACCGATAGACAGGAATCCTAAACGTTGCCACACCAGCCGACAAAAGAAACCAGAGGCTACTTGCGAACCTGGCCTGCACCTGAACCGTGGCAGCGAGAGCATGTCTTGCCCAAGACTCATCCACCCTCGAGGGTTGTGCGTGCGACTAAGTAATGGCTCCTCGGTGGTCCTGCAGCTGTCCCCAGTCAGCACACAAGCGGCCCCAGCGCAGCCCTCCTGCAGTCCCGTAGCAACCCAGACAACTGGCCTCCCCAGGCGGGAGAGTGAGAAGAGACATTGCCCCACCGACAGGTTATCGGTAACGGCCAACTGGTGCAACAAAGGCAATCGATCAGGCAACACCTCCGTGAACTCTCACCAGGGACTCCATCCATGTTCATGACGCAACCCACTATATGAACTGTTAGAATTCACCACAGACCATCCTCGACGTCAGCAGAGTAGAGCCACGCAAGACAGGAAGACATGTCCTCATCAGTGAGCTGACTGTATGCGGAGGAGTCTCCAAGCCAGCGGTCGTGTCCTGAACCCCTCTGGTTTAACTACGAGTACACGCCGAGATGGTCCTGCTGCAGGACGAGTCACCAGCCCATGATTGACATCTTCCCGCCACCTGACTCGTAAGGCTGATGGACCCTGTAGTGTTTAGTTGACTGTTTGTTTATCCCCACAGATTGGACTAATGTTTGTTGTTGTTCTTCAATACAGTTGGGGAGGAATGTAGTGTCCTGCAGGACACTTTCTAGTGATTGGCAGGCTATGATATTCCCAGCCACTCACTTGAGGGCTGGGCACACTTGCACTTCCACCCATCCATCCCGGGTGTCACAAGTGACGTGGCCCTGACCATAAAAGGGCCCGGGTGCACGTGCTCGTGGCCAGTTACTGTACCCCCATCATCTGGAGTCTGCGTCAGTTATTGCCATCATGTGGGCCTGAGGCCCGACACTACAATGATAACTTTAGCAAATTGGGTTGTGGCACAGCTTCACCTTTCCTTCTGCAATCCTTTATGCAGAGGACGAAGCCTCTATATCTGGACAGTAAACTGGCGATCTTGTTTTATTCAAAGCATTGAGATATTGTTGCTAAAGTGGATATAAACGTTATTGCCAGTCAGTAATAATCTAAAATGTCAGCACTGTTTTTCCCACAGAACAGAAGCCAAGTCATGTGAAATGACTTGCATGGACTTGTGGTAAATATTTCATTACCGGTACTATTTTTTATGCGGTAAAGTCTAGTAAGAATAACTCAGTAAATATAAGAGGCAGAATCCGTGGTATTAGAGGTTCTAAAAGGCTTTATTCCTCTATAAAGGAATTACAGTTCGAACTGTAGGCTTCAAATTCCATCACCACGAAGGTTCAGGAAGGGAAGGCAATACATTATTGACAAGTAATGATATTTATATGAAAAGTATTACATTAAGACAGATGCAAGAGGCGTAACAGCTGATAATACAGATAATGAAACACATACGTAATGAAAAAAGGCGTAAACATAGGCGTAACTAAATACGTCATTAAACATGATGTCACAAGTGGGTGGATCCATAAGAGAATCCTGCAATGTCAGCAGAAATACTTGGCAGAGATGCAAGCGCAGCCGCATGACGTGTGATTGACGTGCAACTAGAGGGTGAAGGAGACTTGACATTTAGCTCTACATGTGGAGACAGAAGTCTGAGGGGTCATGTCAACCTAATCCCAAATCATATCTAATATCTTATGTTTAAAGAACTGTATTATCCAAAAGGAAAGGTCTCTCGGACGGAATCTATTCTTTACTGACTGTTAGTGTGTGTACAAGCGTCTAAATGTCTACATGAGATGCGAGGGGGCAGGAATCTTCCATGGTAACAGGGGCTATGAATTACTTGCATGAGGACAGTGAGGCCTGGCCCTTTGCACGGTAGCTGGAAGAATGTTTACCTAAACTACTAGACAGGAATGCATCGGATGAGGAGCGGAGCAGATAATCTTGAAGGTGAAATACAGTTTTTGGCAGGCAACAGGCTGGATCAGGCACCGTTAGCCGCGCAGGGAGTAGGACAAAGTTCATGGATACAGATGCAGGTTTGGACTGGAGCTTTCAGAGGCAGAAGGCAGGAAAAGGCTGGATGGCAGAATTCAGGGCCTACTCGCCTGAATCTGTAAAATGTGGAAAGTGAACCACATAAAGTCGGTGGCCTTTCATACTTAGGAATGGAATATCTGACCCATTCATGGCGGGTCTGAAAGAGGACATGTTGACGGTGGACGCACATATATTTGCGTCTTCATAACTGGAACTGGAGGGAACATACATGTACTTGTAACATGCACATGGAGCCGTTGGGGTCTACGATAGGGGACATAACTGATCACAAAATTCATATTTCCTCATTCCCTCCTTGTCCCCTACGGACCCTCAGGAGATTTCGATCTTCATCAATCCATCGATCTGTTCATATAGCATCATTTGTTCTTCTTTCTTCTTCCGGGATCTTGAACGAAAACTTGGATGCGGGGTACACGATGTGGCACACAGACCACAAATCGCTGGCCCACATTGTAGACATAAGCAGCAACTGAATAGTATGAGAAAGCCAATACCTAGGAAGGATAGGATCCTCCATCCCCAGGCTGACAACACGCTCCAGAACCAACCGGACCAAGTCCAGGTGCCTGGACTCTGGTGTATCTGGCTTATAATCTTATGAAGGCGAGTTATGGCTTTATATACTGACGGCGAGTTTTCTGGTATGAAAACACAGCAACTTGATCCGATGACCCTACAAGCTCCGCCCCTATCGGCCAGGATGACGTCAAGGACAAGACGATTTTGAAGCACAACAATCCGCATCGCAGACTGCTCTTCTGTTAAATTTCCTAAGGCGGAAGTAGTCTCGTTCACTACTGCTTCAAGGGTTCTAGTTAATCTACGTATCAGCTTACTATTAGTGACTGTACCTATATAGGGAAAGAAACCTTTATTTAAATCTGTGTATTGTTCCCATGCCGTTTCAGTGTAATCGACAATCGGGAGATCTCTCTGCTGTCTATTGTGTACTAAATGGGTATTTCTGTGATAATCAGGAGGGGCTAGGAAAACAGGTGGCAGAAGGAATGCTATGTAACAGGTACCATCCCAATCTAGAGGTAGACGTATATATGCGGTCTGGCCACATATGAAGTAGGAATGACGGGAAGCTCTAAATGTAGACTTGCCTTGATCACTGAATTTTATTACAGTGGTGCATTTACTATGGCCCATGTGTATGGAACCATTCTTTCTTACACATAATTCCCCTTTAACTGGGAATACTGACATAACGGATAAGATTGGCGTAGCTTCGGATTCAACATTCAGAATCAGGAGGTTAAGTGTAAAATTACCTAATCCATATACTTCATTTTCTAGATCAGTTCCTGTTCTTTTGGGAAGTCCCTCCTTGTTAGGGTAGCAGACTTTAAGCAAAACTAGGTTCAGGTTTCCCCATACCCAGTTGTCTTGATAAACTACGGGATTTGAATCTAGGGAATTAATCAAACTAAACCATGCTCCACAGGAGCCATTGTGTGTGAACGGATACGGAAAGAGGGGCAAAACTCCCTTATAGTTCTGATAGGGAGGGAGTCGGCCACATATCCAACAATTTGTAGCATTGCTGGTCTGATGGGAATGATGTAACATACTAATGAAAGTGTTGTTGCGCAGCGCAAATCTATAAGACAACTCATGCGGAGGTAATTCGCTAAAAGAATGTTCTGCGGTAACATTGTAAGCATGCTTAGAAATAGGGTAATACATATGTAACAATACACTAGAAATGATGATCAAAAGACTTAGAAAAAACAAAATTAATAATGTAACTGTGCAGTGACTACGAAGCGATTTACAGTACGCATGTTTTTTAAGCTTTATCTGTCTATTTCTCTCTCTATTTCGGTCTAGAGGATACATGTCAGAGACAAATTCAACCGATTCACCTTGGAGAGGACTTAAACAATCAAATTGTCTGACTTGCTAGACCTTAATTTCAGTTTATAGAGTTCATTTTTTGTCTGTTCAACCAAGGGGAGCTTTGAGTCTGTCTGTGAGGGAATGCAGGGCTGAGTGTTCACATCGGACGGTAGTCCATAAAATTTCTTGATATGACTCGAGTGTAACCACCCTTTAAGTCCCTCAACCTTCACGGCTGTCCTTGTTGTCAGCAAGACGAGTTTGGGCGATTTCCACCTGGGCTCCAACTGGGTCTTCCGGTCGAAGTTCCTCACAAGAACCAGATCACCTGGAACCACGTCATGGGGCTTCACCTCAGTGTTATCGGGAAAAGCTGCAGCTACCTGTGAACGACAAGATTGTAGTGCAGACATCAAGGAAGCCAGGTAGTCTGTCAGCATATTACAGTCAACATCAGTGATTTTGAGAGGTATAGGCGTCCCCCACATATTTGGTGGTCTACCGAAGATCACCTCGTACGGGGATAGCCCTGTTCGAGAATGTGCTACCATTCTCATATAAAAGAGCGCAACTGGTAAGGCTACTATCCAATCGACACCTTTTTCTCTACATATTTTGGACAATCTAATTTTCAGAGTTTGATTATGACGTTCCACAAGACCTGCTGCCTCGGGATGTCGAACACAGTGGAATTTCCATTGGTAACCTAACAGAAGTGAAACGTGTTTCATTAGTTCAGATGAGAATGGCTGGCCGTTATCTGAGTACACGACACGTGGTAAACCGAATCGTGGGAAGAATTCTCGAACTAGCTGTTTGGCAGTAGTCGGGGCAGTGTAATCTGAAACCGGGTAGGCTTCTGTCCAACGGGAAAGAGCACAGACAACTACGAGAACATATTTGAATCCTCGACATCGTTCCATCTGGATATAATCCACCTGGAGGACTTCAAAAGCATGATCGGGAGGTTGAAATCCACCCTGCTCTACGGGGATGCTTTTACCTGGATTAAACTGACAACATATCATACAGGTACGTACTTTCTGTTTGGCTGCTGCTCGCAAGTGTTTGTTGAACCAAATGTGTTGAATACTGTCTAGCATAGCTTTTTCTCCTAGGTGCGCTGGACTATGTATTGTGTTAATGATGACTTGAACCATGGAGTCGGGAAGAAACCATATAGATTTTTCCTTCGTCATCCATCCTTGATCCGTTTGGATCCCTCCTAATTCAGTCCATTTCTTTATTTCTTCTGGTGTAGCATGTGTCTGTATGTCAATTACATCAAGGGCGGGATCCTTAACTGTCATGCAATGTGTTGGTGTCGGAACTATTGTCTTTGTCGTGTCAGTTGTATGGGTCTGATTCTGAGCAGTCTGTTTAGCTGTTCTGTCAGCTAGGTCATTACCCTGAGAAATGATATCGGTAACTTTTGTATGGGCTTTGCACTTCATAATCGATATTGCAATAGGTAGATGAATCGCGTCTAATAGGGCTTGAATGAGGGGTCCGTGTTGGATGTGGGCACCGTGAGAAGTTAAATAACCTCTCTCTCGCCACAGTACGCCGAAGTCATGGACGACTCCGAATGCATAACGTGAATCTGTGTATATGTTGACTTTCTTATTTTTGGCTTGAATACAGGCTTGTGTCAGAGCGATGAGCTCTGCTGCTTGAGCTGACAAAGTGTTAATACAATTTGTTTCAATGACTTCAGTGTCTGTTGTGACTGCGTAAGCGGCCACTAACTCTCCTGTACTTGTTCTCATACATGAACCATCTACATACAATGTCAGGTCTGGATCTGATAAAGGGATGTCTGTCAAGTCTTGTCTGGGTTTCGTCGTGATAGTAATGACTTCAATACAATCATGTGCTAATGGATCTGTTCCATTTATGGGCAAAAGTGTGGCAGGATTTAACGTATTACAACGTCTGATTTCTATATGTGGCTGAAACAATGTTAATTCATAACCGGTGAGTCTTGCTATAGTCAAGTGTTGTGTTTGTGTGCGGTTCAAGAGAACCTCTACTGCGTGTGGTACTTGTACTGTCAATTGATGTCCTAACACTATGGCATCGCTTTGTCTGATTGCTAAAGCTGTTGCTGCCACTGATTTCAGGCACGCAGGAAGAGCCTGAGCTACTGGATCTAATGTACTAGAGAAATAAGCACATGGTTTGTGTGATCCTGCTTGTTCCTGAGTGAGTACTGACAAGGCAGTACCTTCGCGTTCTGTAACAAAGAGTGTAAAAGGCTTACTGTAACATGGTGTTGCTAAAACAGGTGCTTGGCATAAAGCTTTCTTTAAGCTTTCAAAGGCATGTGTATGTTCTTGAGTCCAAGGGAGGACAGTCGATGTGGCTGCCTCCTGTGTTGTCAACTGGATGAGTGGTTTTGCTAGAAATGCATATTGAGGGATCCACTGCCTACAGTATGAAGTGAGACCTATAAAAGCCCGCACCTCCTTTTGTGTCTTTGGTGGTGACATGTTAGCAATTAACTGGATGCGGTCGGGTGTAAGCTGTCTTCCCTCCTTGGACAACGAGTGCCCAAGGTAAACAACTTGCTGGACACAGAATTGCAGCTTAGAAGGGGACACCTTGTGCCCCTTGTCGGCCAGAAATCTTAAAACCGTCAGTGACGCTTTTTCACATTCAGGTTCGCTTCGGGCGGTGATCAGCAGATCATCGACATATTGAAGCAAGGCAGTGTTAACTGGCATGTGGATACTGTCAAGTTCTCCTTTCAGTGCTTGGCTATAGATGCTGGGGCTTTCTGTAAATCCTTGAGGTGCGCGTGTGAATTTAAAACTTCGTCCATTCAAACTGAATCCGAACAAATATTGACTTTCCGGATCTATTGGGACGCTAAAGAAGGCGTTTTTGAGATCAATTACAGTGAAGAACGTTGCTTCTGAGTCAATAGCTGTTAGTAATGAAGAGATATCTGGGACCACAGGGTATTGTGGTATAATACATTTATTTAATTCGCGCAGATCAATAACTAATCGATATACTGGTGATGCTTTTGGATCAGTTCTCTTAAGAATCGGAATTATCGGGGAATTACATACATTGGAGTCGGTTTCTACAACCACTCCTTGTGCAATGAGCTCGTCAATGATTTGCAGCAAAGCCACAACAGCATCTGGTGGTAACTTGTATTGTCGCATTCGTGGTAGTACTACTCCTGTTTTTAGTGTGACTCGATATGGTGTAATGTTCATGCAACCAACATCAGTTGGGCCTTGTGCCCATAGATGTGTAGGTAAATTCTGCAGCCGGTGATCCATGTCTCTGGACACGTAGTGACCTTTGAAATCACGTAAAAATAATCGTACTCCTTCCGGAGAACAACATATTATAGCTCCTAGAGCTTTCAATGTTTTTATACCTAACAAGTTTTCTGGACATGATTTAGTAAGCAATAAATCTGTGGTTCGTGTCAATGGACCAACCGTAAGTGGAAGGGGTTGCGTTACTTCATTAATGATAGGCTTTCCTGAGAATCCAAGGGAAATATTCTGTGAGCCTGAGAGGGGTGCCCCTGGAACTTCACTGCGTCGTATAGTTGTTCTGCTTGCCCCTGTATCAAGTAAAAACTTTCTGTCTTCCCCTAATTGTTCACTATGTACATAAGGTCCCTCTTGATCTACAGGAACCTCGATAAGGGGTAAGCCAACTTCCCGCTCTAGGCTATTTCATGTGTATCGCTGATAATCGGGATAGTCATTTTGTGCATACTGGCACATCTGTTGTGTTGTTGCTTGTGTGGCAGCAATAGGCTGCGCTTGTGGTGGTGCTACGGTCTGTTGTAGAGCTGCCTGTTGCGGAGCTAGTTGTTGCGGAGCTGACCTAGGTTGTGCATGCTGAGGGATTTGTTGTTGATTCTGATCCTGTCTAGGTGGACGTGGTCTTTCCTGTGTTCTACCCGTGGCGATATTATGTTCTTTCTGTGACTGTCTGGCTTTCTTTTTCCATAATTCTTCTTCTACTCTCATGATGCAATCTGCATCCCAGGTCCCCGCTGCGGGCCACCTCTGACTTTCTGGCAACTCTTTGGTGTAGTCCACCCATAAATCAAGAAATAACACGGCATCTAGGCCATGCTTATGATACATAAAGTATCCTGGAGTGTCCCTAGGTGGAATGGGAACAGCTTCTTCGAGTACCCCTTTTCTGGTTTTGATCTGTCTTAGTTTTGAAAAGAGCGGCATTTTTAGACCTTATTATTTGAACACACTTAATACAATAAATACAATAATGAACAATCATTCACACCACAATATGTAGAACGTATTAAAACATTTAACATTTAATGAACGATGATAATTAATAGAAAACTAGTTACTGACATAATACTGACACTAAATAATACTGAATTATATGCAAGACATCCTAGATATACTGCTAAACAGTACAGATACACTGCTAAAACAGTGCAGACCGGATTTGTGTACCCAAACCCGTCTTGACCGGCACAACCTATGTGCACGTTTAAATGCCTCCCCGGCAATGGTACTCACCGGGTAGCGCGGAACGGAAGGCCTCGGAACTGAACTGAAACTGGACCGGACTGGACTCGACTCGACTGGACTCGGAACTTCGGAACCTGGTGGGCCTCTGTATACCTCGGATCTTGCTCTCTCAGCTAGGCTCTGGTCGGGATACTTCACACTTCTCACCGCCTCGTCTGGGTGTTGATCGCAGCCTCAGTCGCCCCCGCTTGGCCGGAGGGAGATACAGGAAATCCTGCAGGTACGCGTTTTTGTCCGTTCAGCTGTGGCAGGAGACCGGGCCTGCAACGCACCTCCGGCGCGTGAGATGAGAAAGTGTCCCTGTTCGGGCGCCAATTTATGTGGTAAATATTTCATTACCGGTACTATTTTTTATGCGGTAAAGTCTAGTAAGAATAACTCAGTAAATATAAGAGGCAGAATCCGTGGTATTAGAGGTTCTAAAAGGCTTTATTCCTCTATAAAGGAATTACAGTTCGAACTGTAGGCTTCAAATTCCATCACCACGAAGGTTCAGGAAGGGAAGGCAATACATTATTGACAAGTAATGATATTTATATGAAAAGTATTACATTAAGACAGATGCAAGAGGCGTAACAGCTGATAATACAGATAATGAAACACATACGTAATGAAAAAAGGCGTAAACATAGGCGTAACTAAATACGTCATTAAACATGATGTCACAAGTGGGTGGATCCATAAGAGAATCCTGCAATGTCAGCAGAAATACTTGGCAGAGATGCAAGCGCAGCCGCATGACGTGTGATTGACGTGCAACTAGAGGGTGAAGGAGACTTGACATTTAGCTCTACATGTGGAGACAGAAGTGTGAGGGGTCATGTCAACCTAATCCCAAATCATATCTAATATCTTATGTTTAAAGAACTGTATTATCCAAAAGGAAAGGTCTCTCGGACGGAATCTATTCTATACTGACTGTTAGTGTGTGTACAAGCGTCTAAATGTCTACATGAGATGCGAGGGGGCAGGAATCTTCCATGGTAACAGGGGCTATGAATTACTTGCATGAGGACAGTGAGGCCTGGCCCTTTGCACGGTAGCTGGAAGAATGTTTACCTAAACTACTAGACAGGAATGCATCGGATGAGGAGCAGAGCAGATAATCTTGAAGGTGAAATACAGTTTTTGGCAGGCAACAGGCTGGATCAGGCACCGTTAGCCGCGCAGGGAGTAGGACAAAGTTCATGGATACAGATGCAGGTTTGGACTGGAGCTTTCAGAGGCAGAAGGCAGGAAAAGGCTTGATGGCAGAATTCAGGGCCTACTCGCCTGAATCTGTAAAATGTGGAAAGTGAACCACATAAAGTCGGTGGCCTTTCATACTTAGGAATGGAATATCTGACCCATTCATGGCGGGTCTGAAAGAGGACATGTTGACGGTGGACGCACATATATTTGCGTCTTCATAACTGGAACTGGAGGGAACATACATGTACTTGTAACATGCACATGGAGCCGTTGGGGTCTACGATAGGGGACATAACTGATCACAAAATTCATATTTCCTCAGACTTCAGGGGTATGCAGCCCAGTCCAAACCACAAAAGGACACTGTTCCTATTGCATGGTGCAAACAGTCACCAATGCATAAAGGTGCAAAAAGTCACCCATTTATTAAAAAGGAAAGAAAAAGAAGGAAAAGAGAGAGAGACTCTAGGTGATGAGGACCCACCAGTGAAATGAAGGAACACAAATAGTCCTCTGTTGCCCTCACACACCCCAAGGAGTGTCATGCTTCATCATCGGGCGTTTGCTCCTCGTGGGGACGGCGCTGCAATTCCCCATGGGTCCCCCGAAGGGTCTCTTTATCGGAGATCTTTTTTGGACTGCCGGATGGTGCATGCGGGTGTGTAGGTTGGGGGTCAAATGAGGGTAAAAATAGTGCGTGCATAGTGATGTATCAGTTCATAAAGGGTAAACATGCAGCAAATGTATTAGATTGTATACCCTTCACAAATTAAACTGCTGTGAGTGACAGACATGGTCTAGATGAGACCTCAAATATACGTTAACTATGTCATCTAAATATCACAAAGATGGTAACTCCAGTAATCTGCAACGTGTTCTGGCTACACACTGTTCAAAGGAATAACCAAATAGTGCTCCAATGGACATACGGCATCGTAAATACTAGATGCCATAACAATTATGAAAATGAATAGGTCTCCAAGAGCACATACCTCCCACTGTCATGGTGGTTCTTCTCTGGCTCGAGTAATGGCCGCCCGCACATTTGGATATGGGCTCCACTGAGCATTTATGTTATACTGATGTGTCTCGTGTGCCTGTTGATCTTCTTTTTATGTAATTGATGTGCACACAATTGAGGCACACCATGTGGCATCAAGTTGTTACTGATGCTCACCTCTGTGATTTATTATGTTTTTTCTCCCTAGGTATCGACCAGGAGCGGTATACACCATGCAGTTGCAGCCAAATTATAGGTACACAGGCTCACTGCCCGCCCTGACTGATTTAGAGGGTACTTTAATTGGTTTTATTTCACGTGCACTTTAACTTTATAGTTTTGGTCCTGAGGAAGCGCCAACGACCATTAAGGCGACGCAGGCGCGAAACATGTCGACCTATGACCTTTCTGACACCCAGGCATAGTGTGCCGCAGGGGCAAGATTTCACACAGCAGTTTAATTTGTGAAGGGTATACAATCTAATACATTTGCTGCATGTTTACCCTTTATGAACTGATACATCACTATGCACGCACTATTTTTACCCTCATTTGACCCCCACCCTACACACCCGCATGCACCATCCGGCAGTCCAAAAAAGATCTCTGATAAAGTGATCCTTCGGGAGACCCGTGGGAAATTGCAGCGCCGGCCCCACGAGGAGCAAACGCCCGATGATGAAGCATGACACTCCTTGGGGTGTGTGAGGGCAACAGAGGACTATTTGTGTTCCTTCATTTCACTGGTGGGTCCTCATCACCTAGAGTCTCTCTCTCTTTTCCTTCTTTTTCTTTCCTTTTTAATAAATGGGTGACTTTTTGCACCTTTATGCATTGGTGACTGTTTGCACCATGCAATAGGAACAGTGTCCTTTTGTGGTTTTGATATTGGCATATGGAGCATGGACACTGGACCTTTATCAGCTCCTGGGTCCCCCCTCTTTGTTTGTGATAAATGAGTATGCAGCCCAGTGCCAGTAGTTTGGTGTATATTGCAAAGAACGTCTCCTCTAGCTTTAGCTGGCAGATTCTAAGCGTTCACTATTATTTTTTAGCTAAGAGATCTATGGCACAGCCACATACTGTGATATGCTTACAGCTGACTTTTTAAACGTATGATTTAGAGAACGGCCATTGGGGTCTCTTTTATAATTATGTGCATTGGCGCTCTTTTTTAATACTAAAATATATTTTGACAGCTTTTTATAGTGTAAACATGGCCCAAGGGCACTAGAGCGCATTACAACAGATGCAGACCTTTTTAGGCACACGGAGATTAAGCTATTTGTCCAGAATCACCGGATACATAGCCTAGGCAGGATTTTAACCAGGTACTCCAGTTTCAAGGTTGGCAGATTTGGATGCTAGGCTACATCTCTTATTGAAAAGAACATATGCAGGAGTGTGTTCAATGAATTGGTAAAATAAGCCTTATTAAAAAACATAACATATTATAAAAAAAAAACCCATAAATTAATTCATTTTTTTAAACAGTACCGCCTCTATATTTTCCTGAAAACCAAAAGACACTGGGAGGATGGAGGTTGCCGTGATTTATATATTTCAATAGTCATATTTATTTAGCAGGCTTCAGTTGTGAAGAGATAACAGGCCTAACACAACCAAAATTTTAAATAAAATGTGAAATAAAATTAAGGTACAGAAGTGACATGACAGTGCCTTGTTACTAGTATTGTAATCGGTAAACAATTGCAGGTACCACATGATGCATCCCTCAACTCTGCTAAATCATACTTCCACTTGGGGGGCGTGGCTTAGGCGCCGACGGGAATAGCCACCGCTCTCGGAGGCTCCGTGAGAGCGTAGAGCGACGGAACTCCTCTGGCCGTCCACCGGACTGAGACACCGCGAGGATCGTACCTGACAGCGGCGGAATTCCTCCTGAATGCACAGGCGGCTGAGCAAAGGTGCGGGGTGAGCTTGCGCTATGATTTTTTGGTGCTAATTATCGGCCGCGGCTCGTTGCTGAGTTGCAGCCGCCATTTTGTGCACTTATGCTCCCCCTGCATCCCGCGATGAATTTCATCTGTTTTCACTGCCTGAAAATTACTTTTGCTGCCTTGGAAGGATTATAGTTGCCTTCTTTCTCCTCATTTCACAATATCCTTTATTTTGCTTGGCAATTTGGAAACTTTTGGCTTCTGTGGAGAGCTTTCTCATGTTTCCTCAGCTCAATGTAATCCTGGACTCCATTTTGGATTTTAGTTTGCTGCCTCTACCTTCCTGTTCGCTTTCTACCATGTTTTCTGCAACTTGTTCGGTTTTGTTGCTCATTCCTGCACATAATTGATATAAGAGCATATATGGATGAAGGTTTTATTTTTGTCACGTACTAGCTGACTCTTCATTTTTCCTCGACAATTTTTCAGTGTTCTCTACAGACGCCATTTCGGGACTTTGCGCTCATCTACCAATATTTTCATCTCTCGTATTTTTGGTAATGATGGCTCGTTCTAATGGTAGTAACGCGCAGCACATTAATGCCAGTTCCTTGCCATTAGAGGAAAATAATCCATTCAGTGTTTTACAGGATAATATGGATGAAGTAACTAATGACTCTATTGGAATAAAAGGCTCATCTCCTAACACATCTCACCAAGGCACAAAACCTAACTCTAAAATACCTTCCACCCCAGGAAAAAGGGCAAAGACGAATCCTCCTTCTCCCACTACCACAGCTTCGTCCATTTCCATGGAGCTTCTTCTTGAAGAAATACGCTCTCTTAAACCCTACATGGCTGAAACAAATGCTCGCCTTCAGAGTCTTGAGGATAGTTGGTCGCATACTGAACAGAAAGTTGGGGACCTTGAAAGGAAAATGTCCTCAGTGCAGGTACACTCTGACCAGGTTCCGGGAATGCATAAGGAAATACAATCTCTTAAGCAACAGGTTGAAAATTTAGAACATCGCAATCGACGTAATAACCTACGTATTTATGGCCTTGTGGAAGGTCTTGAAGGTACTAACCCTATATCCTTCTTTCAATCATTCCTGCCAACACTCCTTGGTCTTCCAACTTCTCCTCCGTTGAACATTCAGCGAGCTCACCCTTTGGGTCAACTTTCCCGTTCTACCAACTTCTCTTCATCTTCGACGAAACCTAGGGATGTTATTTTGTACTTCCTAGAGTATACCGATTTGCTTAGAGTCATTCAAGCTGCCAAACAGAAGGGGAAGATCACCTGGAATGGTTCCAATCTCTTTTTTGCTCAGGATTACGCTAAGGCCACTGCAGATCGTGGCAAACAATTTTTGGACATGAGACCTGCTCTCCGTGCCCTGAATGCACGATACGGACTGTTTCATCCTTGTCTCTTTAAAGTGACTTACAATAATAAAACGACAAATTATTGAGATCCTTTACTTCTTCAACATTTCCTCGATTCTTGCAGAGATGGCTCTATGGACACTTCATGTTTATAATTGAGGGGATTATCTCATTGTTTACTGTTTGTCTATCATCGTCTATTTTTATCCTCCTTTTTGCTGTTCTTGTTATGTCTTGAGGTATTCTTCTAATGTTTTTTCTTTCCTTCCTATCAGGTGCGGTTTTGTGATCCTTTTGATGTATGACTTCTTCGTCCTATGCCCGAAGGTTGTTCTTCCTTTGCCGCGTCCTCTCGGAGTCCTCCGTTCGGTGTGTTTTTTCCCTTATGTGGTTCCTCCATCCCCACTCTCATTGTCTTTCTGTGGTATGTCTTTTAGACAATTTTACGCTTTTCCAAACTGCGTTTAATCTGTTTTGTATTCCTGTTCTATGTACTCTTTTTTCCGCTCCCTCTTTCATTTCTTTCTTTTTCTTCTTTTTCTCTTCCTATTCTCTGTTTCTTCTCCCCTTCTTCTTTCTTCTTTTGTCCATTTTTGATTACAGTCTCTTTCTTCCATTTTCCTCTCTTTTTCTAATCTGCATTTCCCACTTCATAGTCTGTTACTCTGATATCTACCATTTTTTCAATATTGCATTTAGTTTTCTCATTGTTTACATGATACTTGTTCCAGTTGATCCTAATCAGTTGCATATTTGTTCTAATTTTTACCAGTCTTTTAGTAATGTGCTTGACTTTTTTACTGTCTGCATAATAATTGTTAGTATTAATTTAATCTGGTTCCATTTAGAGTTGTTACATGGAATGTTAAGGGAATAAATAATCCTATGAAAAGACAACGAGTATTAGCCCACTTAACTAAGTTAAAGGCTGACATAGCTCTACTTCAAGAGACACCTGTCTGATACTGAATCATCTAAATTGAAATGAGGTTGGGTTGGTAATGTTCTTTCTTCTCCAGCCCTTGGTAAAAAAAATGGAGTATCTATTTTATTCCATAAAAAGTATCAGGTCTCAGTTATTCATCAAGAATGTGATTCGGAAGGTCATTGGATAATAATCAAGCACTCATAAATCAAATTCCTTTAGTCCTTTTTAACACCTATGCTCCAGTTACTGTTGATAATTCTTTCTGGACTCAAACTTCTCTTGCTGGATGATGAATATATTATTTTTGGAGGGGATTGCAATCAGGTTTTTGATTCCATATTAGATAGACACTCTTCTGTTAGATTTTCTAATTCTAAGATGCATTCCCAATTTACTTCTGCCATACGACGCAAATCCTTGGTTGATATTTGGAGACTTTGTAACCCTGATACTCGAGAATACAGCTTTTACTCTCCCGCTCATCATTCTCAATCCCGAATAGATTACCTCTTTTTTAGTAAATCCTTATCCCAAAAAGTTTCTCACTCTGAAATTGGATCCATTCTAATTTCAGATCATGCTCCAGTTTTTGTTGATGTTGATTTGTTACCCTCTACTCCGCATACACGCAGATGGCGATTCAATAATAATTGTCTGATTCCAACTGTACAAGCCAATTCAACTCGTTTGCCTCCGAATTCTTTTTCCTCAATTCTGTTCCAAACTTTTCCCCAGTTATGATTTGGGATTCTTTTAAAACAACGGCCAGAGGTTTTATTATAAATTTTGTATCCCGCAAAAAGAAATCTTTTGAAGCTAAAACTTCTCAAATGCTTACAGAAATTAAACGACTTGAATACAATTATTATCATTCAAACTCTGAATCTTCATTAAAAAAACGTATTGACGCAAAATTCAAGTTTAATAAATCATCCACTGAAGCTGCTTCTTCCTATCTTTTAAAGAGCAGTGCTCGTTATTATGGAGGTCAAAATAAAATGGGGAAGTTACTGGCAAACTATTTGAAAGTACGACGTGATCGGACTAAAATAGAATCCATAAGGAACAATACTGGTATCTCCTTATTTAAGGATAATGACATTTCCAACAAATTTGTTTCTTTTTATAAGAATTTATATACTCCTGAACAGCAACTGACTTTAACTAATCTTTCTGCCTATTTTGAGTCTATTGAGCATCTTCCATCTCATGACACTGACTTTTCCTCTTTAGAATTGAATATCACTCTTTCTGAAATTACTCATGCAATATCAGTGCTAAAAAGGGGAAAAGCTTCAGGTCCAGACGGATTTAAGATTTAATTTTATGCGCAATTTGCTAATTTACTTCTTCCACATCTTCTTTTACTTTTCAATTCCTTTATTACAAATGGCGCTTCTTCTGGTACATTTCAGGAAGCCTTAATCTGCTTAATTCCCAAGGATAGCAAAGATCCCACTCTTTGTAAAAATTACCGCCCAATTTCCCTAGTCAATCTTGATTATAACATTTTCGCTAAAATTCTTGCTCTCCGCCTCGACCCCATCTTACCTAATTTGATTGGACCCGAGCAAGCAGGTTTCGTAAAAGGTCGTCTATCCTCCGATAGCTCTAGAGTCTTTTTTAACATCCTTAGTAAAGCTCCTTCTCTTGAGTATCCTATCGCTGCCATAGCGCTGGGTGCAGAGAAAGCATTTGACAGGATTAGATGGGATTTTATGTTCCAAGCTCTTAAATGGATAGGGCTTCCTTCTAAATTAATATCCTTTATTTCGTTATTGTATTCGGATCCTAAAGCTTCTATTTTTGTTAACGGTAAAATCTCAGACTATTTTCCTCTTCTGAGAGGAGTACGTCAGGGTTGTCCCCTCTCTCCCCTTTTATTTATAATTGCTTTAGAACCCTTCTTAACCAAAATTAGGCAAGATGCTCAAATTACCGGTTTTCAGCTTGATACCTCCCATGTTAAAATGTCTGTGTATGCGGGTGATATTCTTTTATATTGTTCTAATCCTTCTACATCCATTCTGTCTTTTTTACAACAGGTTGATACATTTTCTCAATTATCCGGCAACTGGCTTAACTCAGACAAATGTGAAGTTCTTCCTTTAAATGTGCTTTGCATTAAGCAAGATTTTATTTCTACTAGTTTCTCTTGGCGAACCTCTAAGATAAAATACCTAGGCCTGTGGTTTTCTTCAAACATTCCGGAAACACTCAAATAAAATTTTGATCACATAATTAAAGCTCTATCTGATTCTATTGATCGTTGGCATCCACTTTTTCTCTCTTGATGGGGACAACTAGATTCCATTAAAATGATGTTCTCTCCCATAGTGTTATATATTATTTCCATGATTCCTGTACATATCCCTGGATTTTACTTTAAAAAAAATTGATACTCTTCTAATGAAATTTCTTTGGAAAAACAAACCTCCTCGTATAGCTTTGTCCTCTCTAAAGAAGGACAAATCTTCTGGCGGCCTTAAATTTCCTCATTTCAAACAATATCATTATGCGTTTTCATTAAAACAATCTTCCCGTTAGCCTTCTTTTGACCAGACTACATCTCCGCCCGTTTGGTTGAATATAGAAAATTCCTTTGTATCACCTTTTCAACTTAACGAATCTCTAACCTTTACCGACAATATCTCATCTTTTCGAACTCCAGTCATCTCTCATACTCGTAAACTTCTTGTTCCATTACTACCATCTTCTTATCCCTCGTTTTCCTCATTGAATCAATAGCCCATCTGGCATAATAATCTATTACGGATTAATAATCGTACTTTTTACTGGAAGTCTTGGAGAACCAGAGATCTGCTTTGGATTTCAAAATTAGTACTTAACAACACCCCTCTATCCTTTTCGGATCTTCAGACACAATTTTCCTTACCATCCTCATGTAAAGCTCAATATGATCGTTTATATCCTTCGCTCTGCCAATATCTTCTTTCTTTACCGACAACGTCTTCCCCTTCCTCCAGATGCTCCAGGCTTTATCCCTTACTATCCAGTTCTTCTTCAGCCTCTGCTCTCTATAATTGCATGTCTCTTTCCTCTGATAGGAGCAAAACAAAAGTTGAATTGGCTTGGGAGAAATATTTTCTTGAATGCTGGACAATCCCTCTTTGGGATAAGTTGTGGCTCAAAATTCATAAAACGTCCAGAGCTGCTAATACATCCCAAACCCTTTATTATATTTACCAACGCCTCTTATTTACTCCCGCAAAATTGGCCTCCTTCACTACAGATGCCTCTCCAACCTGTTGGTCATGCTCTGCCACAAATGCTGACTTACTACATATGCTTTATCATTGCACTTCTGTTAACCGTTTTTGGCAATTAGTTTGGTCTCAAATTAACAACATTTTTAAAACAAACATTCCTCTTTTCCCCACTAATATCTTTCTAGGCTCTCTATCACCACTCTGGCCCGAGTCGCCTTCCAATTTTAAGTTGATAGATTTGTTATTGGCGATAGCTCTTCACTTAACTTCTAACTGGATACAAGCCGATAAAGTTACCTTTAGAGCCTGGTGGAATGCAGTTTGCTTTCACCACAGACTTGACACCAATTTCAATGCCCATGTCTCTGTAACTATCAAAAGAGACCTTTTATGGCTACCTATCTCCACATATTTAACTTACATCGCCTCACAAAACGCTCCAATGGTTCAAACTTCTGATGAAGTTCGGAAACCTCCATGATACTCTTGTTGTCTTTTGACTAATTTAACAAATATTCTTATTGATATTCCCTTTGATATTTTCTCTTATTGCAACTTGATTAACAACATTGTCTTTTTCATTTACAGGAATTATTCATGTATACTGTTTTTTCTTGAAGTTTATAATAGTGTTACAATCATAATAGTTTTTCTTCCCCTTGCTCCTCTCTTTCCTTTTCCTTCTCCCTCCCCCCTTTCTTTTCCCTTTTTATTGCTTCATTGAATTGTTTTTATTGCTTCTCATTATCATTTCCATGTATTATATCTTATGTACTTGCTGTTTTTGCCTTGTATTACATTGGAATTTTGATGAATAAACTTAATGTTAAAACTTAAAAAAATCATATTTCCACTTACCACGACACTATAAACCGGGCTTTCATTAATGTGAGACACTTCAAATGAGTCGTGGGAATAAACAGTGCCTGAACCGGGGCTCGGGGAATGATGTGAACAGAGTCAAAGCCAGGACCAATCCTAGGCAATGATTATGGTGCTGCAGAGGTATGGAGAGAATGCACGGTGCTGCATAGCACATGAATAGTATATTTTTGGGCATCGGTGACAGAGGCATGCCTTAGAATGCCAGTAGCCAGCAATTAGCAGAAGCAGAGTCCACAAACCATACAGATGTTAAAAAAATTAATTTAAGAAAACGTAAATTAAGAGAACACCTTGCAAACGAGAAGGACAACTCGGTGATGAACTCTGCAATAGTTACCAATGCTAGAACTGCGGCTTACAGGACTTTTTACAACGATTGCATCTAGTTACCAATATCTACGTTGTCCCCTTTGCACCTATGAGTTACGCCAGCCCTCTCAGGGGGTCACATTAGAGCTTGACAAACTGTGCGCCCCTGCTCTGTCCTAGTTTCTGATAGGGCATGGGCGGACTTTACAGAACATGTGTCCCCTATATTTATACATTCTGTGCTTCACAGAACATTTGCAGCATATAAACGGTGAATGTGTGACAAGGCTTATTTGAAAAGCACCCCTCACACGTGCAATCCATGGAGCTCAGCACTGGCCCTCTTTGCTGCTGACTTGTGCATTTCTCACACAATAATAAGACGGTATGTAGTGGGGATCAATTATAGCCTATGCTAGTTATCCAAAATGAAACAGTTACTTAAAATTGGGAACCTGATTTAATCAAACATGATTTGCTAATTAATGCAATAAGTGATGATACCTACCAAAATATATCTACAGTTCATCAGCGGCTCTTAATATACACATTGTAAGAAGTTGGGTCATTGTTGGGGGGGCGAGGGGAGAGTGATTGGGTGAAAACCAGGGCTGGACTGGGAACCCAAAGCAGTCCTGGCAATTTTGTCGGACCGGCCTCCACCCCTAGTGGGGGTAGGAGGTTGTGGGGTGCAAGTGTGACGCACTGCTGCATGTGTCCTCATGTAACGCAACTGGTGCTATGTAAAGCACTCTGATACCCAGAAGTCGTTGTAGGCGGCAGAGTTTCGGCATATACAGGCCTATTCTCAGGCAGGTCCAGTGCAGCAATCGGCTGATTAGTTGCAGGGAGGTCTCTGGAGCTTGTTGTGTCCCTGTAGCACAGACTGGAGGTCAGCCAACTGGCTCTTGGAGTTACCCAAGTGAGCCTGGGATGAAGAGAGCAGGTCCGTCTTCCTTCTTGGAGCACCAGTCAGTTCTCTGGTAACAGCAGGGAGTCCTCTGGCAGCAGCAGGACAGTCCTTCTGCAATGTCCATAGGTTCGGGAGTGTCCTGATGAGTGACTTGGGGGTCCAGTATTTGTACCTGGTGCCAACCTTTGTGTTTGGCGGGAATACCCTGTCCTACCCGACATCCGATTTGGGAAATTAAGTTCTTCCCTTTTCGTGTCCAGGCTCCTAGAAGTCTGGGGTAACAAAAGGCTGATGTCGGGGTCATTTGCGTTCGCTGGAGCATGGAACGTTTGATGTTTAAGTGCGGCTAGGCACCACTCCACTCCCAGCCATGCTGATAGGATGGACCATCCTGTCCACACCTAAGCCCCTTTTGTGTCACTGTCTGGCAGGAATACACAAACCTCAACAGAGGAACCAATCACAGTAATGTGACCCAGGATTCTGGTAGAATGCACAAATGATTATGATAAGAACATGACAACTTTCTAAAAGTGGCAATTTCAGAACAGTGACTTAAAATCTAACTTTAGCATTAAATAGGATTTTAAATTACAAATCATTTGAGTCTAAACAGCATATCTCTCTGTTTCCAATCCAAATGTATCACTTATTAAATGTAATTAGCTAACCCAATGTTAATCAATGGGAGAGTCAGGCCTTGCAGCAATGAAAAACGACTTTAGGAGTTCACTGCTAGGACATCTAAAAATTAAACACACATGTCCTACTTTTTAAGTACAATGCAATCTGCCCTATGAGCCTTTAGAGCCTAACTTAGGGGTGACTTATATGTATTAAAAATGAAGGTCTACGCCTGGCAAATGTTTTTTTTATTTTAGCCAGGTAGAAATGTCAGTTTACAACTGCGCTGCAGTGGCAGACCAGAGACATATTTTAAAGGCTTACTTTAGTGGGTGGGGCAATAAATGCTGCATCCCACTAATAGCATACCATATATACCATATATAAGGGACTTACGTGCCAGTAGGTGTAGGCCAATTTTACCATATTTTAGAGAAAGAGGACAAGCACTTTAGCGGTGGTAAAGTTCAGAGAGCCCTAATGCCAACAAAAACAAATTCAGCAAAACAGGAGTAGTGAAGGCAAAAAGTTTGGGGGAGTAGGATGTCAGGTCTACCACACATACACATTCTTTCATGAACACAAAATTAACTTATAAGACAGTAGAATACAGACATTAGATGCAGCAATATATATACAGTGTTAGTCTGCGTCTAGTCTCCCATAGCATTCAGCATATTAGGTGTTTAGGTTCTCAATGATAATTGATTGTTTCATTGTGGATAACCAACATAGGCTATAACTGATTCCCACTATGTACGGTCTTGTTATTAGTGTATGTTGTAGCCCAGGCTAAGTGGGGTGATGTGGGCAGACCCTTTATTGATTGTGACTCGTGAAGTTTGTGCTGTCTGCACATAAGCTCTTTGAATTGTAAACAGATGATGTGTCAGATCACTTGTTTACATTTTAGCTACTTTATCGTCAAAGAGCTGATCAGATGAGACCTAGCTGCCCTTATGGTTTGGTTGATGGTCTTTGCATGTCATACAAATAAGGGATTGAAGAAATCCCTCTGGAGCACAAGAGCGTTTCTGGAGTACACACTTGAAAACCCATACTCTGGTATTCAGAGATAAGAACATATGTGTAGTGGGGGGGACCAAAGGCTATTGAGAGAACGAATCTCCGCATTCCATAGCAGCTTGACGCGTTTGATAGTATGCAAATATGTCCAATGCACTGACACTCCTATGTTCACTGAACTGCTCAGAAATAAAGAAGGTTCCGCCAGGAAAAACGATGACCCAGCTCGCACAATAACTACTCCACACAGTTAGTTAGCGTAAAAGGCCATTTATTAGGACAGGGTTGAACAACATATGACACAACATCAATCAAACCCCCCAACAATCCCCAACGTCATGTCTCTCATCCCTCCATTCACTCCCACACTCCAACTACTCACTCCCACATCACCCAGTGACCTCTTCACTTATCCCATTCGCTTCCTCACTTCTCTTCCAACCTCCTCCATCATCTCCAGCCATCGCACTCCTGCATGACGCACCCCCACCTTGCACCTGTATCCCCCTCCCCGGAAGGGTGAGTATGCCCGTCATGGACCCCCCACACCCCCCCCAAGTACCGCCAACACAACCTCTCAACCCGTCCTAAACTGGCACGCTTTGTATACATACACCCTTTTCCTCCACCTGCAACAGTAGGGTGGGAGGGTGGACAACAAAAACTTCCCTTATCTCACCCTGAGGCTCTGGGGACAGGAAGAGGAAGAACTTCCTCTCCTGCCCCCTTTTATCACCTAACCTAAAACTCCACCCCCCCCAAACTAACTCTACCACCTGTCCCGGTCTCGCGCAAACTCCCCAGGGGAAGACTGGTCTGTCGACCTCACTTCCACTGGGGGCCGCATTCTGCAAACTCCAAACGGCTCAGTGTGAGTTTCATTGACCTATCAAGTGATGGTTGCAGGGCAGAATTATCAGGGCTGGGAATTTCTGGGTTTATAATGGTGTCGTGCTAGTCAAATCCATCTATCTGTACAGTAGATCTGTCAATTGCAGGCCCTTATTAGCTCATAGTCTCTGTTTAAGGCAATACAGAGAGAGCGGATAGAGCCGTCCCTCCAAGCTCGTAAGAGGAAACACCTCTGACTTACTCCTGTTTATTTGGACCCCTGAAAAACCATCAAACCAGACAACTTCTCACACTGTAGGCTGTAGGTTCCCGTCATTGTTCTTAACAAACAGCATAATGTCCTCTGCATAGAACTGTAACCAGGGGCGGCTCTAGGCTCATGGTGGCCCTGTGCAGGGAGCGCAGGTAGGGGGCCCCGGAAGAGGGGGTCCGGGCGGGGTGGAGCTCAGGAAGGTGTTTTAATAAAACGTCCAGAAAAGGCGTTAGATGACCAGTAACATGGTAACAGAAAAACAACGTTTACTTTTTGAGTGCTCATCACTTGGATACTTTATTTTAGAATCTGGGTCTCTGGAGGGACCCCTTTCAACAAGAAAAACACGTTGCGCGTCCGTAAGAGAGTTCGGCCACAAAGTAGGATCCCTCCAATCACATAAATCATATTCAGAACACGGGTCTGTAACATGGTCTTGCTGTTTGGCTTCCTTTTCAATACCAGCATCATCCGTCTGTAAACTCTGAACCTCCTTCAGAATGCCAGATGTTGATGGACCGATGAATGATGTTTCAGTTTCTCTGTCTGAGGGTCTTTTGTAATAATCCTCATCCTGAGTTGGTAATTTCTGCATGTTTGTATCAATTTCAGAGTCACCTTGTTCATTTTCATTGGTCTGCTCATGAGTATCATTCTGCTCATGGATATCATCATTTTTTTGTTCTTCTTTATGGTCGTCAGCGCCTGTTTTACCTGGTGCATCAGCAGTACTCTGGCCAGAGGATTCTCCATCTTTAGGTTTCCCTTGGGTGATAAAGTTCAGGATTGCTCCTTCCTGTGACACTACGAAAGCCTGCTGAGCCACCTTTCTCTTTCGTTTCAAATAACCAGATTTGTGTACTCAAATTCTCTTCATTTTGCTTGCAATGCAGCGGGCGAGGCTAGCAGTGGGTAGGGAAAAAAAGAAGACAATCAGCAGTGGCGGCTGCTGAAAGATTTTGATGTGTCATTTTTATTTTCTTGCAAAAACAACAGTTAATGGACAGAATACAGAACAATGTCATACATTCACCCCAGTACAGAGATCTGGGCCTAAATCCATCATTTTTTTGCTCACCACACCACCCCAGTTCAGACATGGCCATTTGCAAATCAGCCTTGACCCTGTGCCTCATGGGAACAGTCCAGCCCGGACTGCCAAGCCATGTCTTCCCTGGACTACACAATGAAGGACCAGCATACCTTAATGAACGAGTGAATTTCCACCAACCTACCAGGAAAATATGTTCCAGAACCATCTCCCTAGCAGCCACCCAATGCAGCCGCTGATAAAACAGTGGAGGCCGCTACTTCTCCCACCTGGCAGTGAAGACCTGAAAACCCTCCCCCTGCACCTCAGAGCCTCACCATTGCTCCAGCAGTTCAGGAAGGACCACAAGACCTCGCTGTTCAACCAACAAGCAGCATGATCCAGCAGCATGAATCCCACACCGCCTCAAGACCCTTATGTGTGAAGCAGCTGAGCTTTACAAACCCTGACTGATTGATAGTAATTACCCTTCCCACTACATATATGACACATTATGAGGACTAGCCACATATGGAAGGTTTATTTGAAGAGTGTTATAAAACTATAGGGTAGATCATGTGACTTGGCATACAAGGTCTGTTTTATCAGTCCACTGAGAACAGTAGAGCCTGGAGAATAGTTCATGATCTATTTGGGAAGTGACCTTAGCAGGAAGAGAGTAAGCTACCTTGAAATCATGGCACACAGAGACCTGTCTCAGTACGTCACTAACTGATCCTGAAGACAGCCTACAGGTAACCAAAGACTCGTCCACTTTACCACATTGTCAAAATACAATATATTTAATTAAGGTTTCTTGTATAGTGCCATATTCCAGCAACCAGTTCTGCTCGCTTTCAGAGCACCTATTAAACAAGGATTAATGCACATGCCTAAGGCCGCCCCTGCTGTAACAGGTACCACCGTGTGTGGAATGCACTGCCATTCTCTGTTTTTCACGGAGCAGGGATTTTCCATGAAATGGCGAAGAATAAAGGTGACACTACGAAGCATTGCCGTATGCCTCTTCCTATCCCGAAAGAGGTAGAAGTGTACCCATTAATATGCAATCTGGAGATGAGATCTGCAAACAGCTATTTAAGCAGCTGCATCAAGTAGCCACCTGGGTACATTCTGTGGGTCACGATCAACAGAAGTGGATATTCAATTAAATCCAATGCTTCTACGCATTCAGAAAACACTCAGACAACCTCTATTTCTGGGCAGATTTGATCTATATGTGCATATAATGTATGCAGCGTATTGGAGGCGGCCCTGCCAGGTATGAAATCTGCCTGGTCTGGCCAGACAAGCTTATCCAGCAACTGGCTCAGTCTGTTGACAAGCATGCAGACCAGTATCTTACTATCCATGTTTAACAGGGATATTGCCCTACGTGACTGGGTTTCTTAGGGGTCTGTGCCCGGCTTTAAAAGGATAATGATCAAGGTCTCAGTGGCAGTAGGAGAAGGGACGCCTCTATCAAGAGATTCCTTGTAAAGATCCAGTAGCGATGGGGCCAGAGTTACCTTCGTTGGTTTTAAAAAACTAACCAATTAATCCACCAGACCCAAGGACCTTACAATTGGCAAAACTATTTATTGTGCATTTAATTTCTATCACTGATATTGGCTCGAGCATATATTCCCATATACCATCCTCGAAGCAAGCCAGCGTGATATCTTCCCGGTATTCCTTGATCTGTACTAAATTATGGTGGTGTTTGGAGGCATTCAATTCCGCATAATAATTCTAGATATTTTGCAAAATATCACCACTACCAATTATAATCACACCTGAGCGCAACCTCAGTGATTGGACAATTGTGTGTGGTTGGACTTTCTTTAACAGCCAAAACTGTCTTGCTGGGTTTCTCACTCTTACCATATATGCCAGTCTGTACACTGTTACCCAGGTAAGCTGCTTCTCGCTCAGCAGCCTCTTTGAACTGCAAATCATAAATCTCTTTGAGGGCGCACATACTATACACAGTTCAAGGGCCTGCCCCGTGATATTATCTCTCTGGATAGTAGACAGAAATGTTTTCAGGAGTACGTGTTGTAGGCCAAAGGACTGAAAGAATAGGCTCATGCTTCCTGTCTAACCTCTTGCCACACATCTGTCGGCCAATTTGGGTCAATAAACTGATGCTCGATGCTAACCATTTTAGGGTTGCTGGTTCTGAAGGAGTTTGACCTGTCGAGAGAAGAGTCCAGAGCAAGTCTATATTTACCCCCTCAGATGATATTATGGTTGTTATGCAACCAACGGTGGTGCATAATGATCTCAAAAATTCCATGGAGTCCATGTATTCGAAGTTACAAATGTAACAAGGCAATCTTGCAGGGTTCCTGAAACATATACATATATTCTCTGTGGGTCTGAGTGAATATACTAAAGTCTAAAACATAATGTCTTCCATATCAATACAACCACCACCCTGAGAATTAGAACTGTAGGAAGGAAAATCGTTAAACTGGCCCCAGCTGTCTGCAAAATGATGGGCTCTGGAAGGGTTTAATTTGATTCTCCTGCAGTTGGGCAACATCAACGTTGAGATATACCAAGATTAGGCTCTTCTTTTTGAGGTTGCTAAGACATCTGATCTTCTAGGTTATCATTTTAATGACTCATTCCAAAGACAGACATAGGGTGATGGAATGTAAAAATAAGGATGCTATTGTATTGCTGTAGGGTGGAACGTTGAAGTTAGCTGTGACTTTGTAATGTGTACCAAACCGGTGCAGCCCTTATAATAGAAACTGCCTTTAAAAGACCCCCTGCCCACATTGCTCACATGGAATCCAACAACTTGCAGTGAAAAATCCCTCATTCTCTCACCTCCCCACTAAACCCCAGTAAACTCTCCAGTAAATAACACTAGGGGCATGGCCTCGCAACAGCTACCCCGGATCTGCAAATAACAATTGAAATGTGCATCCTTACAACATTGGCGATACAGGCAGACTGCGTTTAGGCACTGCAGTTATGGTTCAGTGTATGTATGCAAAAGCAACCCAGAGAAAATTAAACAGACTGTCCAGTATTTTAAGAGAAATGCAGGGTCTACTCCACATCACTTGTTCGCTCCCCTGTCTCCCACTGACAAGTGAAGAACATTGTTGTAGATAGGGCAGGTTAGAGTATAGCATTTTGCATTCGTTCTGAACATAGGGTCCGTGAAACCTACTCAAAAGGTTTACGAGTGTTTAGAAAATTAAAAGTATTGATTTGATAGCATATATACGTAAAAAGCAAAACTGAAAATGTAAAAAAAGTGAAGAAATTCAAAACTGGAGGCTAAAAATTAAGTTGGTATCCCTATCATGAGTCATTGAAGTAGTGCAAGTACAGCAGACAGAATCCAGCATGGTCTACTGCTGTTCTCAACCGAAGCACTGGTATGCACCGATGAATAGACAGCATGCAGTAGGAAAATAAAGGACAACGTGATATGCTAGCGCCTACCATATTGCTCTGTCCTCTTGTAATAAAGCAAACATTTGAAAGGCACCAAACTTCCCATTAAAATGTGACTTTTGCATTTTTGGGGAGGTAATTTAAAATATTTTTTAATGTATGTATTTGTTTGGTATATACTTGATTCTCTGTTAGTGTATTGTTTTGAGGGTCATGTCAAATAAATTGTTTAAATGGGATAAATGTTTAAAGAATCAATGGGGTCCTCTGAAGTCAAAACAACTGGCGTAGTGGACATTAAGGGATCAAAGTTATTTTTTAAACATCTGTGAACACCCACCTGGCTTCTTGTACAGCAACAGAAAAGTCTGGATAGATGTACAATGTGGTACCCCGAGACTCCAAGTGTCCCTTCTTCCTAGAAAGCTTCAAAGCCACATGTTAGTGCCTGTAGTTTGGAAGGTGCTATAATTGGACATGGTGTAGTGCCAATCGATGGAGTGGGACCAAGAGATGTATTTGCCATCTCAACGACAAACCAATCAGAAACGTTTTGCCCGTCTCCAAGAAGCTGTTACATTAAGGTCTCCATTTTGTCAGTTTTCATAGTTTCTGCCAGTCCAGTTATGGGGAGATTTTGCGCCGTGAGTGCCATTCCAGGTCCTCCTTTTTAGGTTGAGCCTAGGCAGTGCGCATGTGCTGTCTTCAAGACATGATTTATTTACTATTGGGCTTTCATTCCGCCCCTTGCTGCTGATTGGTTAAAGTGCGAGTCATTCTGAACAGCTTGCTTCTATGTAATTTGTTTTACTTGATGTCCCTCCTTCTCGTGGCTTGTTCTCTCCCCTGGACTATTGCCTATTACTAGTCTCCTTTCTCTGTAGTCTTTTTTTTTTCCTTTATGTTTGCGCACTCATTTTTAGGTTGAGCCTAGCGCAGCTTGCATACGCTGCTCTAGGAGATGACCTTTTGGAATCGGTCTGCACTTTTTAGGTCTCGCGTAGACAGCGCATGCTGTCGCAAGACCTATAGTAAACAAAATATATAGGGTAATTTCTCCTGTCGCTTGCCATTGGTTGATTCTGACATTGCTCTTCTTATCTCGCTTACTGTTGGCTGTTGATCCGATAGTCACTTCCGTTTTTGTAGGAAGCAGCACCGACCAACTACAGTTTCCCTACACTGTGAGTGTTTATATAATATTTTGGGGACTACTTTTTAGTTTGAGCATCACACACACACATGTATACATAATCAGCATGGCGCCCTTTTACGAGCGCCGTGCTGAATGGTTTCATTGTTTCTTCCACCATGCTCTCGCTCTCACTACCCCCTCCCTTCTCTCCCTCCCTCCTTGTTTAAAGAGCTTGCTGGAGCTCCGTTGTCGGTAAGATGCCACACTTTAACTTCAACAATTTCTGCTTTTTAAGCAAAGAATAAATAAGAAAATAAAAGATCAGCGGAAAGCGCTTGTTCCTTGCTCTGCCAAGGGCAGCTCTCCTGGGCTCCCGCTGTGTGAGCACACAGGGCTGCCCCGACCGTCCCCTCACAGCTCCTCTCACTGGTGTACACACAGAGCACAGCAGAGGGAGGAGGCAGCGGTGTGAGGGTGGAGAAGGCGGCAAAGGGACCTCCCTTACAGCCGCATCCTCTCTGTGCAGCTGCAGCTGGGCTCACGGGCTGTATGGGTCTGTCTGTGTGTGTCCTGGGCCGGGGACCTCAGGAGGTGAGAGATCTCATTACAGAGTCATGTGACAGGAGCGAGGAGCTTCAACCTGCCCAAACCCAGCCCCTCCTGCCTGGGCTGCACCTACTGTCTCCAAATACTCTAAGTACCTTTTATGTGCTCTGCTAGTACCGTATGTAAACTCACGTCCTTTGCATTCTACGCACCTTAAACACGTGTGTTCTGTGCATACGGTATGTCAACACATTTCGCTAACATTCCATAAAGCATGCACTTGTATCCCATGTGCATGCTATATACGAATAGGGTCTCTGCACTCTGCAGCACGCACATGTGTGTTGAGCTCACACTGTGTATATACATGTGTGTTCTCGGAACTCTAGGCACCGTGTACGCTTGTGGGAGCGCCGCTATGATGACGCCTGAGAAACTCACAATAAGCCAGTGTTGCAGAAAGCACAGTGGGGCCGGAGCAGTATCAGGGTCTCTAAAGGCAGAAGGGCTGGGGAGAAGTCATTCACGTCAGAGGGGACTGAGCATCTGCAGTACTTCCAACATGCGGAACAAGTTACTGCTAATAACTACATCCACACTTAATGAATAAAACTGCATCGTGTGGAGTGACACTCATTTCAAAAGAAGACATACATTTTAAATAAAAGTCAGAACGAAGTTAGTGCTACAGATTTAAAGTGGCATCCCCAAAATATAAAGTGGGTGCTATCCAAGCAACAAAGTAGAGCTCCGATTTCTATAAAGATTGTCAGCGAACCATCAGTAGTAACCAACCGACTGAAACACTCACAAGGAAAACACGTTTTCACTCCTCAGATCCAGCACTTTAGGACCAGTTTCTAAATATACTTTTCTAGAAAAAAAAAAGAAAAGCAAAAAACTGCAGGTGATCAAGAGTGGGCATAAGTAAAAAGGAAAACAAGATCCAGAGGACTAGTAATTCGGGTTTAGACTAGTTGAATGCAGACTCCCTCCCCACCTCTTGAAGAATGTCCAGACTACTGCAACTTCAGTAAAAAATAAGTTTTTCTTGTCACACTTATTAGACGCAAAATGTGTACTGAAATGCAAACAGCGTTTATGAGGTTAACACTGACATCCCATTAAACCATGGAAAACAGTCTATAGACCAGACTAACGTCCATTACTGCAAGTGACTAGACCTCCCCCAGGGTTCCATATGGGGATGTAACTGAGCGTGACCAATCCCGGATGGACTTGCCCCTATGCGGCCTCTTACTCTGTGGACGGTAAAGGTCTCAATACGGGTTGGTATGATGCCCACCTCTGTCCAATTCATCACAGACGCACTGTGTCCAGTCCTGAACTTTCTTGTGATCACCTAACACACTCTGGGGCATATTAACAACACGTAGCGATAATTATCGGTAAATGCGGTTAGCGTGTTTTTTTCTATCGCTGGATTTCATCGCCATGATAGCGCTGTATTAACAACGCTTTGCGCATTGGCGATATAAAATCCAACAATAGCGGCGAAATGCAGGAATATCACAGGAAATCCAGCAGTAAAACATCAGTGATAGGGAAATCCTTGCTGATAGGCCATGGTGGACTTAGTCTATCAATCCAGCTTCCATGGAAGAGATGACTAAGTCAGAATTTTTGCAGGAGTTAAATCCTGCGATAAAGGGGGCTTAGCGCGCCTTTTCCTCTCGCATCGCGGGTCAGGTGCAGCCTTGTTAATATGGCGATGCAGAGTTAGCAAGTGTTTTCCATTTAGTTTTGCTAAGGTACGCCCACTTTGCATGTCATTAGCGATAATAATCGCTGACATGCAAAGTGGAGAAAAAAGGGCTGCTAACTCAAGGAAACCGGCGTTGGCGTGTCCTTGATAATTGAGCGATATATAAATCGATGCTTTTCGGACGAAAACGGCCACTAAAGAGGCGAAATTGGGCTTGATAATATGCCCCTCTGGGTGTTATGGTCTTTCTCTGCTTTCGTTGAACTAATTAGACTAACATATCTGAAATCAAATGCAAGAGATGAGGGGAACTGGGGAATGAGAGGAGATGGGAATGAAGGAGATCCCTAGCTATATACCAGAGGCATGGACAAGAGGGACGGTTTGCCTACACAGAGAAGGGGTGAGCAACTGTAACTGATCTCCTTGGAAGGGGGGGCACACCGGGGGAGAAGGAGGGGACAGGGGCGCACTGACATGGGGATGGGGGGGAGGGGACGAGTTGGGGTTGGGAGGGAAGGTACCCTTAATGAACACGGGGACCCGTGGTGTAATGAACAGTCATTGTTGTTTTGGAAAATAATAAAAAATGTTTCAACAAAAAAAAAAACATATCTGAAATCAAATAATTTGTAGGGATACTTTCAGGGCTGAAGACAGAGTCCATAATGATCTGGAGTGACTTGCTTCCATCCTTTGTCACTGTTTTCCCATATTTTGCTTCCTCCTTCTTTCTCCGAATTCTCTTTTGCTCTTTCTTGCTCTCGATCAAAATCTGATGATGCAAAATAAGTTCCAGTCCCCAAAATTGCATAGCAATCTCAAACGACCTGCAGCCACCTGCACAAATTAAGAACTATCTATAACTGTACATGTAGTATGATTTAAATCAAAAGAGTGATATTAGAAGATTGGTACACCACCTATCAAACGTACTTCCCTCACACAACCAAAAACAGGACCCGAAACAAAATACACCAAAATTATAATAATGGTTGACAGTCATGCTCGGCACCGACCATCTGAAACGAGCATTGGCATAGCCAATAGGTCTCGCCTTTGGGACCTTATAAGTGTTTAGACATGCAAAAATCCCTGTTAACTTCTTTGTTGTATGCTACACTGTTCGTTAGTGGTCTGCAAGAGTACGTGCAGGGCAAACGTTTAGTATAACGTCTTGTAGGCTCATTCGTTTACTCTGGCCTGCTTAGTTGGTGTCAACATGCCTAATCCATTTGCCGCTTCTACAGCCATCAAATTTAGCTATGTATACTCCTTTTCTCCATCTCTGACCAGCATATCTAGGCCCCATTTTTAGATCTTGCCTAGCATTTCAGTGCATGCGCTGCTCGCTCGGCGAGACATATAGTGAGAGAGGAGATTGCAGAAGGGTTCTTGAAGCCCCGCCCATCCTTTTCATTGGGTCATGTCCGCGTTTATGCTAAACGCTGGCTTCCCATTGAAAAGGATGCTTTTTGGCCACTGCCTTTTCTCCCTTTTGTACGGCCCATCTGGACAGGGTCGTCAGCTTCATGGCTGTCGTGAAGCAATTTCTTATCTTTAGGGGGGGGGCATCTATTTCTAATTAGCATGGCCTTAGCGCGGCCATGCAAATTAGAAGCAGAAGTCCCCCCCCCAAAGATAAGAAAGTCTGCAGGCACTACCTTTTATTTCGCAGAGCGGTTCAGCGTCGCCTTCTTGTCTGCTCAGGGCACCACGAGGACATTTTGCATCAAATTAGCATTTTTATTAATATCATGTTTGAGAAACTGTGTCTCAAAAGTTTATAATTTACTATAACTCAAAATTAATGCATTATTTATGCAAAGGGGCGCACAAACAAATGTATGCAAATGTTTAAAATGTACGAGAAAATATTCAACCAACACACGTGTCCTTTTCATAAAATACAAATGTTCAATCACCCTTTTATCCCCACAACGCACGCATACAATAAATGTATGTATTTGAAGTCATGAAATAAAATGTGCTAAGCAGCGTTCTGTGATCAGGTCACTCGATCAAATAAGACCTCTCACCTGCTGATGGGGGCGGGCCTCAGTTTTCGCATAACAAACAAGACGGTCGAAGCGCAGTAATAAATCTAGCCGCTGGGTGGCGCGCATTCACAAAGCATAGTTTTCAACAACGTTGGCATTCGGCAGCGATAACAGCAGGTGGTGGGCATGACCACTGGCACAATACTGTATGACAGGGCTTGATTTCTGGCACACTAGTGTATGACAGGGCTTGATTTCTGTCACAGTACTGTGTGACAGGGTTTGATTTCTGGCATAGTACTGAATGACAGGGCTCGATTTCTGGCACAATACTGTATGACATGGCTTGATTTCTGGCACACTAGTGTATGACAGGGCTTGTTTTCTGGCACAGTACTGTGTGACAGGGTTTGATTTCTGGCATAGTACTGAATGACAGGGCTTGATTTCTGGCTCAGTACTGTATGACAGGGCTCGATTTCTGGCACAGTACTGTAAGACATGGCTTGATTTCTGGCACACTAGTGTACGACAGGGCTTGATTTCTGGCACAATACTGTATGACATGGCTTGATTTCTGGCACACTAGTGTATGACAGGGCTTGATTTCTGGCACAGTACTGTGTGACAGGGCTTGATTTCTGACACAATACTGAATGGCAGCCTGAACCAGTGGAGACTCTGAAGGCTGAAGCCGGGTTGTATTTTAGACCGCTATGTTCTTGAATCATGTTTGTTTCTACCTGTTATTACACAAAGACTTCCTGTCCCTCTGAACATGAGTCAGTGTGACTCAGTCTCCACGAGCCCCGTGAAAGGCGCTTTGTGTGTTGTCAGCTCTTCTTCAGATATCGCCTAGCTGCATCATTTGGACTGGAAAATGAGTCAACTTTCACTAGTTGGTTGGTTGGGAAAAGGTGCAGTTGAATTTGTCAGGAAGCCCTGACGGCACTGGTTGTGCTCGCCTGTGGCTCTTGAGATGTCCGTGTTTGCTTGTGTGCCGCATCATCCCTGACATCATTGTGGGCACAGTAGTGCCGGAGGATCCCTTGGTTTGAATCGGTGAGCAGACTTGGAAAAGCGCAGGACTCCAAAGCGAAATCCTTCTAAGCGTCCGCAGGCTCAACTCCCTTCTTTTTGGGCTCTCAACTTCTTCATGCAATTGGGCCAAGAGATACACATTAATTTGCCCAGGATCACAAAGTTTGTAGCATGTGAGAAAGCTGGGATTAGAATGCGAGTCTCCTGGCTGTGAATATTGCCAGTGCACGCACTGGATCACATCTGCTGCCCCTCATGAAGAGGGAGCTGGGCTTCCACTGCAACGCTTTTAATCCAGAATCGTAGTTAGCTAGATTTGGGAACATGGTTGCAAGCACTCTGGTGAGATGTTTTTCTCGCCTCTTTTTCCCTAAGTATTTACCTCACAATATCTCATGCTTTTTATTCTCGGCTTTGTTTCGGTTTCATCTTTCTTTCCCAGGCTTACTTTGTCTTTCCTTTGTCATGTCTGGACCAATTGTGCCAACGCCTCGTTTGATTTGATTCAGATGTGCACCTTAAAAGACCTACATAAATACTATAAGCTCATAACCCAGACAGAAAGAAGTGTCCCGTACATCCGTTCCTCACAACTGGCCCATTTCAGCATGACATTAACACAAGATGGACTGTGGGACGCCAGTACAGAGTAATGTGTAGCTGAGAGGAGGCAATGGTTGAACCAGGATTGCCTGCATACATTTGCTCCATACTTCATTACTGGTTTCCAGGTTGTTGCTGTGCTTGCAAATGGACCCCTGGATATTTGCCTTTAAAGATGAGATTATCTACCCACGTGGGTTAGGTTTAGTATTGCTTTGCAGACTTACTTTTGCACCACCCTGATGTTTCAGTAAATCCTTCTTCAGGGATATGTTTGCAGCTAAAATGTGTAAATGCTGAAGAATAGAAGTGGAACCGTGGAGGCTAGTCCGCATTGATCTGCCTAGGGTTTGGGGTCCTGCTATATATTTATCAGCATTCTCTGTCAACACTTATAAGGTCCCAAAGGCGAGACCTATTGGCTATGCCAATGCTTGGTGTGGTTGTGTGTGGTTGTGTGTGTGGTTGTGTGTGTGTGTGGTTGTGTGTGTGGTTGTGGATGTGTGGTTGTGTGTGGATGAGTGGATGTGTGGTTGTGTGTGGTTGTGTTTGTGGTTGTGTGTGTGTGGTTGTGTATGTGGTTGTGTGTGTGGTTGTGGTTGGTTGTGCATGTGGTTGTGTGTGGGGGTGTGTGTGTGTTGTGTATGGGGTTGTGTGTGTGTGGTTGTGTGTGGGGTTGTGTGTGTGTAGTTGTGTGTGGGGTTGGGTGTGTGGGGTTGTGTGGGTGTGGTTGTGTGGTAGTGTGTGGTTGTGGTTGTGTGTGTGTGTGTGTGGTTGTGTGTGCAGTTGTGTGTGTGACAGTAATACTAAAAGCATCTCAAAATAAAGGAATACAAACATCGAGTTTGTGGAAAGAGAAAGAACGTTGTAAGTCAAACGGGCTCAGCAAAGCATTAACACAACAACAAAACAAACAAGATCACTTAGCGAAGAGTGAGTGCTGATAATGGATACACACAGCCCATCATCTTAAGATTTCGATTGCAGCCAATGTGCACTCAAACCTGCCCCCTCCTTGTGAGTTGCACCCCATATTTCATGAGTTGTAACTGCTGCACCCACCATAGCGCTTTGAGATCTAAAGCGCTACATAGGTCTAACAGATTAACCAGTCGCCAACATGCTGTGCTTTTAAAGAGAATGTGCCAAAAGTTTCCAGCTTCCTCATCATGTCCTCATGAAAGCGCCAACGAAAGGACTCCCTGAATGGTGCAACGGACATGAACCACCCGCTGCAATCAGAAATAAACACTGTGTACGTTGTCCAGTATCACAGTAAAATTTCCTTAATGTTCTATAAGTCACAAAACAGTAATACTAAAAGCATCTCAAAATAAAGGAACACAAACATCGAGTTTATGGAAAGAGAAAGCACATTGTAAGTCAAACGGGCGCAGCAAAGCATTAAAACAACAACATGTTCTTTGATGTTTGATGTTCTTTGAACGAGAACATCATGGGGGTGCCGCGAAAGTGATCGCGGGTGCTTAATGAGCACGACGAGGTTTGCCAGCCTCTGCTCCTAAGCGCGCGCCCGCACACATGCACTGTAGCTCTAGGCTGGCCATGGTAGCATTTTTTGAGCCCTCACAAAAGTCTCGCCAGACCAGCGCATGCGCTGGGTCAGGCGAGACCTAAAAAGGGGAGCTCGGAGCAGCCGTGAAATAAATGTGCAGAAAAACTGCGGCAAGTGAACGCTGCAGGTCTCCTTGTTTGAGCCTCGCGGTCTCTGTTGGCGCTATGACGAGTAAGGAAGCTGTTCTGTGGGCTCATTCTCACTTCAAGTTTAGACATTGCTACCCTAGTAACATTGAGGAAGGACTATACTGTTGGTAATGGCAGCCATATTTTGGGAGGAAGTGCAGAAAAAGTGTTCACATTGCGAGTTATCTGTATCTGTCTTGCAACATGGCTTATCATTGAGTTATCTGTCAACTGATGACCTTTGGTCAGAATGTTTTTGTTCGGGTTCACTGTATTAGTGACTGTGGATCGTTGATAATTTCATTTCTGTTAGCGCTTTTTCTTCTGCAAATTCTGGGGCCCATAAAGTTAACCTGTAGCTTAAATAGGCCGACCCACTTCCCTATTTCATATGCTGTAGTGGGTGGAAGCAAAATGTAAAGGACAAGAGACCAACAGATGAAGAGAGGTGGCTGAAAGTCCCTTTAAGTACACATATTATACATATTATTTTAGTAAAAATCAAAAGGTCTTCGTTAAAGCCAGACCTACAAACGACAATTCAAATGTATGCACTTTGCTTTGGTCCTGGCTAAGAGGTGTTTAGCTATAGGTTGGTTGGGGACGGGGAGCCCTGCAATAAGTTTCAAGATTGAAGAAACAACTGAGTGGGAACTAGCAGATGAGATTCATATTCTGATGTTTCGAGGGGAAGAGAAAATAGCAGATGATTTGGACACATGGGCTAATGCAAGCCCTTCACAGTGTGTTCTTTTTTTATTCACTGCCTACAAAGAAGTTTATACTGCCAATGTTTAAAGAACTTAAATTTCGTTAATGCAGATCAGCTCTGTTATTTGTACAGCAAGTACATACTCTGATATGCAGCTCGGTGGCCTCTCTAACCCGGCATATACCAAACATTAGAAAATGTGCAAAATTATAATTTTTCCACTCTGTATGCAACTGTATTATATTGTGATGGATTGTTATATTTTTGTGGCATAAACGAGTAAAAACACAGTATAATCACACAGGATAAATGATGACTAAAGATATATTTGAACTGAATTAATTGGAATTTAAAATATTTGCTATGAAATTATTTTCCATTTGTAAACCTTTTCATAAAACTATTTGTAAAAATTCAGACACATTTAAAGCTGCTTCAAGAAATTTTACAGAGGGCTTCTCCGTCAGAAGAAAAAAAAGGTAATAAAATTCTAGAGCAAGGTTTCAGAAAAGGTATTTTCTCAGAGGGATAGGAAAAAGAAAGAAGAGAAAATGTGAGGTAGAAAAAGAGTTTAAGAGAGATGCGCACCTAAGTGCACAGAAAGTAGGGAGATGGATAATAACTAATGCAACAAAATATAGTGTCCAAGTAGATTATTTAGGGAGGTTTGACTGTTTCTAGGTACAGTTAAGAGTTTATTCCACAGCAATCTAGAGGAGGTAGCACTGAAATTCTCATAATGTATAATAATATGAGCACTTCGATAATAGCAAACATAAGCCCAGCAGATATGGCACAAGGCATATATATTTTTCCAATCATGAATGAACAGTTTTAATATTTATGTGAGTAGCAAATCAAGTAAGTAGTAATCCCATCTGTTTAGTATAACGTTAGGTGTTCTTGCTAACGAGCCTAAAGGGAATTATGTAATTGAGACACAAAATGTCCACATTGACCTCACAATTCAAATACTGGACCATTTAGATATCCTTTTGCATGCCTAAGAGACTGCGCAAACTGGGCCTTGTAGACTCTGACCTTTGTTGGTCATTGTAATGAATCCTGAAGAGATTTAGAACATCTTACTGTTTACTGCAAACAATCACACATACTTGGAACATAGAGAACGTACCATAAACAAAATATTCAATACTACTCTTAAATAAACAATATTGAAGCAAGCAAGGAAAGTGCATGCCTAAATAATGTGAGTGCAGAAACGCTGACTGGCCAAAAACACTTGACAAAGTAAAATAGAAGAAAAAGCCAACTATGAATAGAATTGTATTGCGGATAGACGTGAATCACCCCCTTCTATAACCTAATAAGGAAGTGGTGATGAAAAGCTAAGAAAGACAGAGACAGTGAGGTTATGGCAAGAGGGGGCAAGCTGTGATATTGACAGCTTACAAAAGAAAACTAAGGAAGAGAGAAAAGTGGGGACTGGGCTAGAGACCGAGAAAGAGGGGGCCGGGGGACGGGGGGGGGTGAACAAGGAAGATGAGAAAGAGTCAGAGGAGCAGGGGTAGCGGCAGGGGAGAAAGAGAGATAAGAAACAAGGACGGGGTCATGGGGGGGCAGGAAAGAAAAAAGACAAATGGGCCTGGGGGTAAAGAAACAAGAGGCTCTTGGGGGGTGGGGATCACACAAGATGACATGAGGGAAGGAGAGAGACACACACACACACACACACAGACAGAGGCCTGGCGGAGAAGAGAAAGACATCATAAAACATACTGGGAAGAGAGAAAGACAGGGAGACTGGGGGTACAGGAGACAGACAGGTCAAGGGGTAAAAGACGGACAAGAGGACGAAAGGGGTGGATGAGGAAGTCAGAGAAAGACAATGGGCCTGGGAATGAAGAAAGAAAACCGGTGGGTCCAGTGGTGGGGTGGCGAAACGTGAAGGCTAGTGGGAAAATAAAATAGGGGACAAAGGGATGAAAGTTACTATGGAGATAGTAACATGGGAAGAACAAGAAATGGAGCTGGGTGGAAGGAAAAACAAAAAGGATTGGCCGTGCGGCCGTGAAAATGACACGGCCGCGCGGCCCACGAAAGTGAAAGTGATCGCGGACGCGATCAAGCACGGCGGAGGTACACATGGCGGCTGCGCGCGTGCACGCTCAAGTGGACGCAGGCTTTAGGTCACAGGCAACACTTGGAAAACCCATATTAAATGTCTCGGCCAGATTAGCACATGCTCTGGATCAGGCGAGACCTAAAAAGAAATGTATAGCGTGGGGGAACTGTGTAATAGAAAGCAAGCTGCAAATCAGTGTTGCAGGTAAAAAAATGTCTTCTACTGTGTCACCAACTATTGCTGCAGGCTTCATCCCCCGAAGGCCGTGCCAATCTCTAAGAAATCAGTTACTGAGCCTCCATGGCAGCAGAGAAGAACCCCCAGTTCTGTTGGCTATATTTTTTAAGAAACATGACTTAAAGGTCAAAAATCCTAAATGACAAAAACATACACGTGTAGTGGCGGTGGAAAGGGGGCCTTTTCACCTTTTCTACCTAGTTACTTATTCAACTAGCCACAATACTGTCAAGCATTTGCAATGCAATAGGTCTTGCATTCACACGATTTTAAGCTATTAGTATTGGAAATAACAATGCTTTGTATTTATGTTTTAAAACCCAAAACATAAATATAAGGCATTGTCATTTACAATGCCAATAGCTCAAAATCATGTGAATGCGAGACCCATTGCATTGCAAATGCTTGTTAGAACTCCAATTGCTTTAACACCAGACCAATCGCACAAAGCACCATACACATGGTACAGCAGAATACAGTACAATGTTTGGTTAATGGGGACTCATTCAATCCTCTGCCAGCTTAGTTGTAAAAAAAACCAAAACCCTGATGAATATATAGCACTATAAATGAATGGTGTAACCTCCTTTTTAGCCACATCTGGCAACAGAGGATAGCTTATGGAGCGCTTAAATCACTGGCTCCTGTCTTGCTTCACTCTAAAAAACTACCACTCTCACACGACAAAGCAGGAGATATATAACAGAACAACACCTAGAAAGGGGTTTTACTTTATTAAATGAAATGCATCAAAGACTTTCTTTTTAGAATAAGGCTGGGGATTTTATTTATGCAATGCTGTCTAACAGAAAGGTTTTCCCAGATGTCAAATGAACCACATTCAAATCTGATTCATTATTGCACATGTATTTGTATGCAAGCAATAAGAACACACTTGGCAAATGTAACTGTTAAATGCATGAATAATAATAATGAATAAACAAGCAGCAAATACTGGACGTCCTGCAAGAAATCAGAAAGATATATACATCAAATGATCACTTTGGATGTGCACTCTCTCTCACTCGCACATCACAAAGAAAACACCTCAAATGACCACAGCCACTGAAACCTGCACAAACAGCCATGCATCACAATAGCACTAGTCAGAAACAAATCACCTCATCGGCCGTTCACTCGACATCCTTGCCAACTCAAGCTGGAGGAGCCTGTTAACAGCCAGGCATGGACTCGCAACCGGCACTCGGGTTCCGTTCTTTTGTGACGACACGTCTGCCACACAAATGAACTCCTAAGCTGCCTGCCAAGATTCTCTGCCTTTATAGTCTCAAAACTCACTAGAAGGTTCTGGAGTCCTTCCCTCTGCGCCAAGGAAACTTACTGGAATTGTCCACCTTCCATTTAAGCATTCCAGGGAAAAAGGAGTTGCCACGTTCCCTCTGCATTCTCACATGTTCCAGCTATTATCTAAACGAAGCTTACGAAACCCTTCCAGGGTACATTCAACAATCTCTTCTCCAAAAACAAAACAAAGCAACCTTGAAAGTGATTAATCCAAGCAATTTGCAAACACTCTGTGGGCCTGTCTGTGCACAGAAAGCTCTAGCAAGACCGAGTCAGGATTCAGGATGACATGAGGCCATGTCAAAGCCAATAGTAAGAACTTCATAAGACTTCCCAACGTACAACACAATGCACATTTGTGCACCACTGCTCATAACACTGTACTTCTAGACCAAAGCGTACATTCCACACCTCCTTCTCTCTCATGCTTTCAAATGCGCAATCCTACACGTTCTGTTCTTGGCAAGGCTGTTCTACTTTGTGACAGCTCTCACTTTAAGACTGCAAGATTACATGAAAGAAACCATCAAGGGAAAAGGCATATGCAGAATGTCGTACATTTAGACTAGGATAAAGTAAAACACCAAAAGACAATTGAAATGATATTAGTCAAAGAACATCACGTGGTGTCAAACCATAAGAGTACCTGTAGCACTACAGCTCCCAAAGGTGAGACCTATTGGCTATGCCAATGCTTGTTTGTGATAACTATGGCCATATTGTTAGTGAGGCACTGCACTGTGTTCCTGAGTTTTTCCATTCCATCCTCAATTGAAGAGATTCTGTACTCTGCTTCACCCAAGAATTCTCTGTGTTTGTCTATTGTATCCGTCTGCTGTACTAGACTAGCTGTTTGAAGGTCGAGTTTATGATTTATTGTCTGAAGGCTGTCTCACCCTTCCAGTAGGATTCCATACATCTCCTGCTCTGCTATTGGCAATGGGCCCTCCCAGCTGATTCCAGTGGCTCTGTCCTACTCGGTCCCACTCTCATAGGAAACGTTGATCGAGCAACTACTGTCAGAGGTGGTTATAGGTTGTTTGGGATTCTTTTAACCCATGGTTTGACCATGATCTCATTTGCAATAGTTGGTTTTGGCCATCATGTCATCAAAGGTTGCCTAGTATATCTCTTTACATTATTCTCATTCTTTTTAAAAGCTGAAGTGGCCAGCATTTAGTTAACTCATTCTGTATCTCCGATCCCACAACTTAATGAGCCCTCTCTTATCATGATTTCATGCGCTTAAGCGGATACTGAACTTAATTACTTCTGCCCTCTGTTGTCGTCCCTACATCGTAATTCTTGATTGTCTCTACAGCCACGATACTCAGCTACACATTAAAAACTGTATACGATTGGTTCCTTAGCTATCAAATTGCTCCTTCTCTGACTCCTAGTGTTCTCGTTCTCATCACCTACACCACTTTCTGCATTAGGTCCTTTAAGTTTTGTTCTTGAACCCCTCATTACACTGCCTTTCTTGGTATGTTGATGTTCTTTCCTTCGGATTCTTATACCACCTTTGTACAAATAATTAGGTATTCTTCTCCTTCCACTCATACTCTCCCAGAGGTCTGAATTCCAAACTGTTCTAGCCTTACTAACATTGAATGCCTCTTCTCTCCATCTTGCTAAACAATAAAACGCATGTTAATGTACTTGCATGATTCATGTGCCCCAATGCCCTTCCAGGCCCCTATTTGGCCCCATCTCTCCTTTGCGGTCTAGTGTGTACAGTAGCGCCATTTTTGTAACTAGAGGATGTTATTTGACTCCAGCATCTCCACTACTACCACAGGAGGTAGACCTCTGGTTCTGTGCAGGAAAAAATAAGTAGTCAACTCCAGGCAGTCAAATCTTTCCATCAATATCATGGTAATGGGGAAGTTTGACTCTCTGTCCCTCTTTATTCCTCCTCTATCCGAAAACAATAGAAACGCTGTTCAGTTTCTTTAAGCATACTTTCACCTCCTATTAACACCAAGCTGGAAGTCTGTTTGCGATCAATAAAATTGTAATAAAGAACCTTTCCCCCTCGTTTTCAAGTTGGATCATTTCATTTAATTCGTCATCTCCACTGAGACTTGCTCTGGGTGAACTGGTGTTACTCAATCTCTCCCCATGTTCAATACTGTCCTCTGGCCCGATCTCCTTTGTGAAGACAACCATAGCTAACCACCCAATTCAACAATGTCGATCATCATATTAATTGTATAACTAACTTCTGGATACCCCGGTAGTCTCCCACCTACCTCAAGTAAATATGCAATGTGTTACATAGAAGTCATATTTGCATCTTTTTAAAGAATACACCACCATGTTTCACTATGACTTCTACAGGCATCCCCTAAATCTGTCTTTTGTTTTTAAAATCTATGCACCTTAATTTGCGTTTCTGTTTAAAGTTATAGCAACATATTTCGGGAAACTCAATAAACTGTGTTTGTGAAGCTGATTTTAAAATGTAATGCAACTCAATGGTTTCACAGTCATGGACACAGTGGTTATGTTTAATTGTTCTCCGTGTGAACATGCCATCATGTGATGGTTTAACTATGAAATGCCCGTCCTTCTTATAATCATGATGATTCACATAATGTTCAAAGATGCTCCACTGATGAGCATAGGCCATACGTGATGGCTTCCTACCATAAACTCCATGAATGTGCTTGGTTGCCTGTCCCTATTTTTCCTTAATGGACACAATAAAAGGTAATAATCCTTACTGTCACTCAGCAAATGACTTGAACATGAATTTTGTGATGAGCTAGAAAACCTAGATGCTGTACATTCTTGTGTTGAACTGCCCTTATGTATTTCTGAGATAGCCTTCGTGTTTTTCCTTCGGTCTGCAGCTATGATTTGCATAGCAGCGCAAGCATTTTCTTAGCTTCTTCTGAAACCCACCTGTCCCTTTGCAGGTCTGAAGCCTTCATAGGAATGTGTCTGGCCACATTGATAATATTTCTGACTGTCTAATTCGGCCTGAGTTATTTCCTTAATTTATTTATTTTATTTACATTTGCATTTAGTGCTACTGTACCGGAAGGTGTCAGTACGCTGGGCACAGAATAGCATAGATACGCATGTAATCCCTTGCAAAGAGCCATAACATAGTAACATCTTACAAATGGTAGAGAACAGCCTGCGGAAGAACAATTTCTTCTAAGTATTTATTAAAGCACTAACCAAGAAAAATGTGCGGGATGTGTGAGACATAAACAGAAGAAAAGACTGGTTACTTTAAGGCAGTTTGCATAGACAAATGCAAATAAGATATCTTGTAGTATCTTGTTATTATGCTCACCAGGACCCTTGCTGTTCTTGGTGCACTCTAAACGAGAATTCCATAGTCTGCCGAGAGGTGTTAAGGTGTGGTTATAAAAGTTATGTCGCAATGAGTACAGTGTGTGATCATATTCTAAGGAATTAAGGCGTCTGTTACAGAGCTGCGTATGTGGCATGTTCTTTTGTATGCTTCCAGGCTAAGGAAGACACTACAACTGGTGACAAGTAGGGCATAAGTGCCCTGAAGAAACAAGGCTGCTCTCCTCAAGAGTGTGCAAAGGTACAGCAAACTGTTTGTGCGTGCCATGTTCGGCCCAAATCAATGCAAATCAGTCTGCGATTGGCTTATGTGGAGTCAAATCCCTGCTTCAGCCCATACACAACCATCAAAGAAGGTAAAGGCCCTACAAAGGGGCACATTTAAAAAACCCACGAACCTGCTTTTAAGGCTTAAAGAAAAGAGACTGGACCGCATCATCATCCATATGAAGCAATGACTAAAGGTATTGATTGCCAGGTACGAAAATAGACATTTATTTACCGGCACAAGCGAGTGATATGCTATGCGACCTCAAAATCGGGTGAGATGACCAGGCCCAAGCCACAGGGTGTTGTGTGGAGTGGTTGCCGTTCCTAATTTGCACAGAGAATGCTGCCTGAACAGCACATGCTCTCAATGGCGATAGAAGGAGGTGCGTAGTACGATGCGGCTACATTCCTGAAGCTACCACCACCGTTTGATACAGCGAAGAATCAAAACAGGTGGACTGCATGGATCAAAATGTTTGATTTCATAGAAGAAGAAGACAATAAGAAAATCATTAAATATTTTTAAAACCTTGCTGATGATAGAGTGAAAGAAGTGCTAATGAAAGTCTCACAAACTGATGCAACATTGCACCAAAAGATACAAAAATTATTGGAAGCCAAGTTCAATTTGATGCAGAATGTTTATTATGAAAGGTACATCTTCAACCAAGCATGAAAACAGGCTGGTGAAACGATGAATGAGTTTGAGAGACGTGGTGCACTTATTAAACACTGTAAGTTCTGTGACTTTATTGTTGAAGAAGTGTCACAACATGAGTCAGAGTGTCAGAGGTAGTACATGCACAACCCACTAACCTGAGCCGGCCAGCAGGAACGATGAGGTATTGCTGCCTATCCCTTCCTTCCCTCTCCAGCTCCTGCCCACTGCGACAAAACAGCCTATGCAGTGCACGGGACCCAGCGGGGGAAAACAGGGGAAAGAGGGAAACAGAAACGAAGGGGTAGTGATAGTCGTCTGAGGGTGGTCACGACAGGTACGACAACGGCTCTCCCAAGAAAGGCCTCTAAGGACGAGAAAGTAGGAAGGTGTTAACGGGGAGGACCCAATTCGAACCTTAGCAAACCCAATCCCTCTGCCCTGGTACTCACTGTGGGTCCCCTGGTTTCTGGCGCCTTTCACAGGTCCCAATACTAGTCGTGCGGTCTGAAGACGAAATCCCCTCGGGGAGAGTACTGCATGGGGCAGTTTCAGAGCGGGAGAGGTGAGAGGACAAGGGAGGGTTTCTATCCCCCTACAATCCGGCGTCTTGTCTCTCACCCTCTCTAACTCAAGCGGTGATGCAACTTGGGCAAGTGGTGAATCCCCCTCAGGGCTCCAAGCGGTTTCCTCACAGCTCAGGAGCCAAAGGGAAAAGGGGGGTATAAACGGGGTCAAAATCAAAGATGGTTCACTCGCCTCTCTTATGGAGGCGCCCTGAAGACTCAAAGCCTTTCGTAGCGCTCGACCGTTGTTCCGGCACAACGGGAGCGGAGAAATAGATGTAGGACTCAGCTCCGGGTTCCTGCGTCTCTACGCAGCGTTTGCTGAAGTTCAGAGTGGAGAAATCTGGCGAACATTCCGTCGGCTCCTCAAGAGTTTCGGAACGCGGGAAACAATCCAGCAGCGAAGGACAACGCGCTGGGACGGTTCTTCATGAAGATCAATCCGGAGCAACGTCGGCGTCTAGGGGACGAGCTTCCTCGTCGGGGCTCTCATTCAAAGGAGTTCAAAACGATTGTCAAGCGCCTCCTAGTGGGGGAGGCGTCCTTTTCTACTTCCTGGATGGGCGCGAGTTCGTCCTCCGCGCCCCAGAGCATTCTGGGTGTTGTAGTTCTGCTGCCCTCGTCGAGTGATCGCGACAGAACCCCCTCTCAAGGACTGCCGTCTCGGCGGTCGACCCGGCTTCCCGGGATGTGTGCTATGGAAGGCTTCCAATAGGTCTGGGCAGTGGAGATTTAGTGCAGGTTCCCAGGTTCTGTCTTCCACTCCGAAGCCTTTCCAATCCACCAAATATTGGACCCTCCCTCTTATAATACGGGAATCTAGGAGTTCTTGTACTTCGTACTCCTCCTGTCCGTCTATGTCTACTGGATGTGGTCTCACCGGGAGCCTTGTGTCTACTGGGCAGGGTTGGAGTAAGGACACGTGGAAGACAGGATGTATACGCCAGGCCTCGGGTAGGGAAAGCTTCATCGCTACAGGATTCACTATTCTCTCGATACTGTACGGGCCTATGTATTTGGGTTTAAGCTTCTATACCCCCTTCAACTTGAGGTTACGCGTTGATAACCATACTCTATCCCCAACTTTGTACTGGGGTTCTTCCTCCCTCTTTCTGTCTGCGTACCGTTTGTGAGTGGCCTGGGCAGCAGCCAAATTCTGCTTGGCTTCAATCATTACTGCCTGTAGGTGCATGTGATGTTCTTGGATGCTAGGAAGGTTGGATTGCGCTGGCCAGTCAAAAGGGAGCATGTTGGGATGATAGCCATAAAGGCAAAAGAAAGGAGAACACCCCAAGGTGGAGTGGTCCGCGTTATTATACGCGAATTCCGCCATCCAGAGTAATGGGTACCACTGCATAGGATTTTGTAACGTGAAACATCGCAAATATTGCTCAAGGGTCTGATTTAAGCGTTCTGTTTTTCCATCGGTTTGCGGATGGAAGCTCGTGGAGGTTCGCATATCGATGGAGAGGGTTTCGCAGAGTGCTTTCCAGAATTTGGATGTGAATTGTGACCCTCTATCTGTGATCAAGATACTCGGGATACCATGCGCTTTTATGACATGTTGGAGAAACACTTGAGCAAGGTCAGCAGAGGAAGGGAGTTTCCGCAGCGGGATGAAGTGTCCCATCTTCGTTAAGTGGTCGACCAGTACCAGTATTACTGTGTATCCTTCACAGGGGGGCATTTCGACGATGAAATCCATCGAGATGGTGTGCCATGGTTGAGGGGGAATAGGGATTGGTCGTAATAACCCCACGGGTCTTGTATGAAGCGCCTTGCTTTGTACACAGATCGAACAGGTTTTTACGTAGTCCTGCGTGTCTTTTCGTAAGGTAGGCCACCAGAAGGATCTTTCGAGGCTCGAAATAGTCTTATTGATGCCTCCATGACCTCCCAGTGGGGCATCGTGTGTCCACTGGAGTACTCTATGTTGAAGACGAGGGTTTGGCACATATAGGGCATGGAAGTGATACAGAAAGTCATCCTTTTCATGGCGGTGCTCGGGTTGTTCTTGAATCCAGGTTTGTGCATCCACGTTTGCTACTGCTTCTTTCAGGTCGTCTAGGAATTCCCGTGGGGTGATCAGGGAGATTGCCAGGACTGACTCCTTCTGGTCTGGGATGATCAGCGGAGGTGTTTCATCTTCCGTTCTTGTGCAGCTGTCTGTTTCTTCGGGTCTCGATAAAGCATCGGCCTTCCCATGTTGAGTTCCAGGGCGGTATTTAATAACGAAATCATAATCGGAAAAAAAAAGCGACCAGCGCAACTGTCTGGGTGTCAGGGCCTTTGCTGTCGTTAAGAAGAGTAAATTCCCGTGGTCTGTATATATCTCCACCGTGTGGCGTGCCCCCATGAGGTAATGTCTCCATTCCTCACAGGCTCTTTTGATCGCCAGTAACTCCTTGTCGGTGACAGTATAGTTGGTTTCACAAGGGGTCAGTTTCTTCGAGTAATAGGCAACGGGATGAAGCTGCCCGGTTTCCGGATGCCGTTGCGATAGTACTCCTCCGATGGCATATTGTGATGCGTCGGTTTCGACTACAAACGGTAGGTGGGTGTCTGGATGTCTGAGAATCGGGGCTTGCGTGAACTTGTCCTTCAGGGCCCGGAAGGCTTGGTCGGCGTCCATTCCCCATCGGAAGGGGGTGTTTTTTCGTAAGAGACTAGATATGGGTTTAATGATCTTGGAGAAGTCTCTTATGAACCGCCGATAGTAATTAGCGAACCCCAAGAATCTCTGGACCGCTTTTACGGTACGAGGGGCCTCCCAGTCTGTAATAGCGTTGACCTTGCCTTGATCCATCTGAAAACCCTGCGCGTTTATGATGTACCCCAGAAAGGCTACCTCTTCCACATGAAATAAGCATTTCTCTAGTTTGGCGAATAAGGAATGTTGTTGTAGCCTGTCCAGTACTGCCTTCACATGTACTTCGTGATCCTCTGGGGTGGTTGAATAGACCAGGATATCGTCTATGTACACCACACAGAACGTCTCCAGGAACCCTCTGAGTACCTCGTCCATAAAAAACTGAAAGGCCGCTGGGGCGTTACACAGCCCAAACGGCATCACCAGGTATTCATACAGGCCGAATTTTGTTCTAAATGCCGTCTTCCACTCATCCCCGCTTTTCACGCGTACCAAATGGTAGGCCCCCCGTAAGTCCAATTTCGTGAACCATCGGGCTCCCTTTAGTTGGTCTAGTAGTACCGGAATCAACGGTAGGGGATACCTATTTTTGATCGTAATTCGATTGAGCGCCCTGAAGTCGATACACGGCCGTAGTTCAGCACAATCCTTCTTCGGTATGAAAAAGAGTGGGGACGAAGCGGGGGATGAGGAGTGCCTGATGAAGCCTGAGGCCAGGTTCTCTGCAAGATACTGTTGGAGGTACTGCGTTTCAGGTTCTGTGAGGGCGTATACACGACTACAAGGAATTGTGGCTCCTGGAACGAGGTCTATTTGACAGTCGTACGCGCGATGAGGGGGGAGTCGAGTAGCCTTTTGTTTGTCAAAAACAGTAAGGTATTCTTGGTAGATTTCTGGTATGGTAGTGGTACAACAAAACCCTGTTTCCTTACACTCGGACGCCAGAAGGCTTGCTTGAGAGATGCCTGTCTCTCCTTGGCGGATAACTTGGTCCGTGCAATGATTCACACAATGTTCTGATTGCAAGGTGACGGATCGTTCTGCCCACTTAATAACCGGATCATATAAGGTGAGCCAGGGCATACCCAATATGAGCCGAAAATGAGGTGCATCAATCAGTTCGAAACTGATGTATTCGTAGTGCGCAATACCCACTTTCATGAGGAGAGATGCTGTCTGATAGAGGACGGGTCCAGAAGACAGCGCAGTACCATCTACCGCCTTGACTTCTTCTGGGAACGGCTTCTTCTCTGTTGGAACTCCAATGGTTTTCGCATAGCGAATGTCGATATAATTTCCTGTTGCACCGGAATCCAACATAGCCGGTACGTCTAGGGGTGTAGTTGAGGATATCCAGAGAGTAACTCCTACGTTGATATGTGCTACTGCCGGCTGGGTAGTGTTAGCGATGGCAGGGGAGATCACAGCCTGTTTTCTACCCGGTCTAGGGATCTCTTCCAGACTCGGGCTTTCTAGTTTTCCGGCGTCTCTTCTTGATGTACTGAGGATACTTGCATGCGTCCGTTGCCCGTTTTGCCGGTGAGACGGGTTCTGGAACGGCACTCTCTGATGAAGTGTCCACTCTTTCCACAGTAGAGACATAGCTTCATGTTTCTACGTCTTTCTCTTTCCTCGGTAGTCAGGGGTCCTTTTATTCCCCCGATTTGCATTGGTTCAGTAGTATCCGGGAGTTTCGGGGAGTCAACCTGGGCAACTTTAGGTCGTACATACGGGAAACGGTTTTCCCCTCTGGTTCGATCACCCTTCCGTTCCAACAGTCTGTGTTCCAATTGGACCGTGAGTGAGATGAATTCCTCGCACGTAGGGGGGAGTTGCACCACTTGGGACAGAACATCTTTTAACTCCCCTCGCAATCCTTGATAAAAAAGGGAGGTGCGTTTCTCTTGTGGCCAGTCTGTCACCACCACCAGGCGGTTGAACGAGGTGATGTACGTAAGGAGATCTTGTGATCCCTGTTTCAGGGATATCAATTCTCGGTCCAGTGTTAACATGTGCGATTTGCGGTCGAATAGCTTCCTCATTTCAGCGCAAAAATTAGCAAAGTGATGTAGCACAGGGTCATTTCTTTCCATCAGGGGTATTGTCCAACTGGCTGCGTTACCTCCCATGTAGGACATCATGAACGCTGTTTTTGCCGCTTCATCCTGGAAGACCGCAGGCTTACAGAGAAAGTGTAACCTACATTGGTTTAGGAAGGTTTCGAATTTCTTGGGCTCACCATAGAACCTTTCGGGGGGGGCCAAAGGTATACTCGTACTCTGTAGCACATGTACTGTGGGGACTGAATCTGTGACTGGAGCTGTGCTCCGTAGGGAAAATTCCCCATTCCCTTTTAACTGGCCTGCTTGTTGCGCCATACCAGGAGGAGGCAGCGTCCAGTCTTTAATGTATGGACTCCTGGCCTCAGATCTTCCTTGGCGTGATATTCCAGCTACTTCTCTACGCAGGGTACCTAATTCTGTTCTAAGGTCTCTGTTTTCGGCGCGGGATGCCTGTACCTCAACTTGAAGTGCCGTTAGGCTCTCCACCAGAGAGGTGAGAACAACGTTGGTATCCATCGTTCGGGCTGGGATACTATCTTGGGCTTGACAATCTGTCACAACATGAGTCAGAGTGTCAGAGGTAGTACATGCACAACCCACTAACCTGAGCCGGCCAGCAGGAACGATGAGGTATTGCTGCCTATCCCTTCCTTCCCTCTCCAGCTCCTGCCCACTGCGACAAAACAGCCTATGCAGTGCACGGGACCCAGCGGGGGAAAACAGGGGAAAGAGGGAAACAGAAACGAAGGGGTAGTGATAGTCGTCTGAGGGTGGTCACGACAGGTACGACAACGGGTCTCCCAAGAAAGGCCTCTAAGGACGAGAAAGTAGACAGGTGTTAACGGGGAGGACCCAATTCGAACCTTAGCAAACCCAATCCCTCTGCCCTGGTACTCACTGTGGGTCCCCTGGTTTCTGGCGCCTTTCACAGGTCCCAATACTAGTCGTGCGGTCTGAAGACGAAATCCCCTCGGGGAGAGTACTGCATGGGGCAGTTTCAGAGCGGGAGAGGTGAGAGGACAAGGGAGGGTTTCTATCCCCCTACAATCCGGCGTCTTGTCTCTCACCCTCTCTAACTCAAGCGGTGATGCAACTTGGGCAAGTGGTGAATCCCCCTCAGGGCTCCAAGCGGTTTCCTCACAGCTCAGGAGCCAAAGGGAAAAGGGGGGTATAAACGGGGTCAAAATCAAAGATGGTTCACTCGCCTCTCTTATGGAGGCGCCCTGAAGACTCAAAGCCTTTCGTAGCGCTCGACCGTTGTTCCGGCACAACGGGAGCGGAGAAATAGATGTAGGACTCAGCTCCGGGTTCCTGCGTCTCTACGCAGCGTTTGCTGAAGTTCAGAGTGGAGAAATCCGGCGAACATTCCGTCGGCTCCTCAAGAGTTTCGGAACGCGGGAAACAATCCAGCAGCGAAGGACAACGCGCTGGGACGGTTCTTCGTGAAGATCAATCCGGAGCAACGTCGGCGTCTAGGGGACGAGCTTCCTCGTCGGGGCTCTCATTCAAAGGAGTTCAAAACGATTGTCAAGCGCCTCCTAGTGGGGGAGGCGTCCTTTTCTACTTCCTGGATGGGCGCGAGTTTGTCCTCCGCGCCCCAGAGCATTCTGGGTGTTGTAGTTCTGCTGGCCTCGTCGAGTGATCGCGACAAGAAGCCATTGATGGCTGTCTTTCATAATCCTTCAGAAGACGCATGTTGAGAGAGACCGTAGCTTAGAGAAAATACTAACGGCTGCATGGGCAGAAGAACGAGCAGATCAATAATCTGATTATGTGGAAGCAGGAACAGCACATAATGAATCAGCGTTGATTTATAAAAGCAAGCATACGAACCCAAATAGATGAACACGAGTCGACGTCTCTGAAGAAGAAAACAAGATACTTCCGACGTGGGTTTTCATTACCAGCCCATGTCCAGCCATAGAACAGGTATGCAAAGGCTGCTGGAAAGAAAACCACTTCATAACTGTAAAGCGCTAGAGAAACCAAATGGGTCACAGCAAGAAGATAAAGTGGACGCCAAAAGGTTCCAGAAGCATTCTTGCCATGCCCAAAAGGCAACCTCAGTTACAACAAGTAGAAACCAAGCACAGTCTCTAATCAAGTTAATTATATAAAGGCTATTCAACGTCACTATGAAGCACTAGCGAAGAACACGGATGTGCGTCGATGATATCGACCAAGGAATGACATGCACATGTTGGATTAGCTGATTAGACAATCAAAAGTAAAAAATGAATTACAAAACGACCAGATTCATTTGGACACTGTCCTAAAATTTCATTTAAAGGTGAATGGCTGCCCCATAACCTTCATCATAGACAGTGGTGCGTCGCTTAACACCATGCCAGTAGAAAAGTTCAATAGTCTATCTCCTGTGCCGCGACTTACTCTGTCAAACACGTAGGTATACATGTGGGCTGCTTCTAAGCCATTGCAGAGTTAAGCGTCATTTACAGCAAACATGCGACATAAAACGACATCAGTGCAAGTGCCAATTCATGTCCTTCAGGGAACTTATTCTAGTGCATGCCTACTTAGCTTTGCCACTTCTGCTGACATGGGACTGATATCTCGCAACTATAACATCCGTGCTCAGTCTGAAATTGTGAGTCAGTTCCCACTGTTTTGTGGCCTAGGAAGACTCAAGAAAATGAAAGTGCAACTTCATATCAATGAGGACATTCACCTTGTTGCCCAACTGCACTCCAGAGTCACTTGTTATCTGCAAGAAACCATTGAAAAAGAATGATTAAGACCGTTGAAGCATGACATCACTGAACACTCCACTGGTCCTACACTGTGGGTTTCGCCCATAGCTGTGCCAAAAAAGGACAACGGAGGTGCAGTGCACATTTGTGTTGACATGCGCCAGGCCAACAAAGCAATCGAGAGGAAAGACATCCTGGTCCCCACATAGTGGACATGATTATGCAGCTAAACAAAGCCAAAGTCTTTTCCTGTCTTGACCTAAACAAAGGATACAATCAGCTTGAGCTGGAATAAAACTGTAGGTTTGTTCAGATACAAAAAAACGAGCTTTGGAGTATCTTGGCTGCAGAGGTATTTCAGGATGTTATTCATCTAGTAATTCACCCTGCTACACATGCTTTCAATTATAGTGATGACCTTCTGATATTTGGGACAGCCCAAAAGTGGTATGACAAGGCTCTTACACAAGCGTGCCAATCACTTGCTGATGCAGGTATCACTCTGAATGCAGCAAAGTATGAGTTTCACAAAACCAAACTTTAATTTCTTTGGGCACATATTCTCTGATGGGAGAATGACTCCTGACATGGTTACAGTGCAAGCATACCCATACCTGCCCCCCACAAGATGTAACCATGCTGCAATCCTTCTTAGGCATGGACAGATATTGCCCAAGATGCATTTGTGGCTTTGCTACAGTGAGTGCCCCATTGAGTGACTTAACAAAGAGAAATGTTCCATTCCAGTGGCCTCCTGAAAGATTCCAAAATTTCAAAGAAATAAAACGTAATTGAGAAGGCAACTATTTTGACCCCAAGTTACATACTAAGATCACAATAGATGTAGCCCCATGGGGCTACAGGCAATCCTTGCGCAACACAATGGTCATCCAAATGCCTAGAAACACTTTGTGGCCTATGCCAGTAGAAGCCTTTCTAAAACAGAACGTGCCTACTCTCAGCCAGAGAAGGAGAGTCTGGCTGTACTGTGGGCCTGTAAATATTTGTCATATGTCTACAATATTTGCTGCTGGCTAGTGTTCTCACCTGCTCCGCGACTCTTCACAAAACCCGAAAGATAAAGGGACAAGAGGGTTGGCCACACTGTAATGAGCCGTGAAACCAAGCTTCTGGTAAGGATTTCTATGTAATGGATAAGAGGTCCTGTTTGCTGGTATTAGACCTAGCGGTTTCGGGCTGGCTAAGACTCATCAAAGCCAGTTAGAATCCACTGTTCCAAATAGTATGAGTACGATACACTTGCCGGATAACCTATGCTCACCCTCTGGTAGCTTGGCATCAAGCAGTCAGGCTTATCCTCAGGGCTCGAGTGTAAAGTATTGGCACAACACCCTCCTCGCAACACACTGCGTACGCTACAAAAAAACTCCACACCGTATGTATAAAAACACTTGTCTTTGAATTACACACACCGAAATCATAATGAGATACACATTGCCAATACACTCTACAGTTCTATTTAGTTGTCAAACTTCTCTATTGAAATCAAAACGAAACACACTTTGTATATGTACTTTACAGTTACATGCAATTGTTGGATTTTTCCATTGCAGAAAGGTCAAACAGCCACCAACCTCTGACTGTGCTGTGTGACCCAGCCCCTCAGTCCTTCAACTCCACCAGCCAAGGATACACATTGCCCCGGCTGGCGCCCTGTTGACTAGACAGTCGGAACCACATAACACTGAAAGAAACAGTTACTTAGTTTCGTCCATATGGATTAGACCTTTGGTACCCAACAACATCTGCACAAGTGTGGGATCGCTATTTTCCCTTCTCCCGTAGACAAAATGTTGTGCCCCAGGAAGCTTGCACACTTCCACATCTGGTGAAATATTTTCCCCACAAACGGAGGTGTGACCTGTCTGTTGTAGATGCCCACAAGGCACACAAAACCCCTCAGGTCTCATCATAGGGTTTTCCACAACAAAGCACCCTGTGACGTTGGTCCAGTGTCAGGGAGCCAACAACCTCGGACAGAGGTCGTGATGTCAGGCACTGTCTTCCTCCCGATCTGGAGGCAGAAGACAGTCTCAGCTCCTGGCTCAGGTTCCCAACACCCCTCTGACACCACACGTTCTGGAGCGCAAGCTAGCAGAGGTCCTCTGGTTGCAAGCAGAGTTGCCTCGCACTCTGCAATTTTCCCCCGTACTCCTCAAACTCCTCACGTCCTAGAATCTCATTTTTGCTGATTTTTGTGCTCACACTTCTCTTGCACAGTGCGATGATGGTGTATGTCAGGACGGTCCTTGTCCCAACCACAATTACTTCCACCTGGCTCCGTCACACCCCGTGCATTCCTTACGATCTTGTGGAGACAGTGAGATCCTTTGTGTCCCTGGAATCTCATGGACAGGAGGCCAGCTCACTGGCCCTTGGAGAGTACTTCGAGACCCAGGCCTACCAAGGAAGTTTGATCACAATCTTTAGTGTGGCTAAAACCCTTCCCCTTGGAATGCAGGTGCCAATTTAACACCCAAGTAACCGTCCTGGAAAGGCTTCTTAGAGTCGGAGGTCCGCAGTTTCCCGTGAACTCCTAGTTTATGGCCTTCTATCAGGAATGCACAGATGTCGCTGTCCCCCCATTTCCATCACCTTAATGTCGAACCCACTCCCACTACCGGAGAGAATTCACCATCACAAACTCATTGATATCAAACTGTTACTATGCTGCCTGTAGGAAATACTACTAGATAGCCTTTCCCTACACCCCTCTCATGCTAATCCAATGAGAGAAACAGGCCCCGTCGTATCAAACACACCACACGGTGCCGTTCGCGACCCCTGGATGTAGCGCACACACATGCCCTATCTCTTCCCAACACCGCACCCTGTCCCCAAGGAGACCTCCGATTTAGTAAGAGACATGCCGAACCTTGGTATGTAGCTTTTTGAATGCCAAGAGTAACAGTAACCTGTGCACACAGGCCCCACCAGGGCAAATCTGTGGCACAATTGATGAGCGACCTCCGTAGATGGCACAACCAGTGTAGCCCATGGAGGCACAACCAGTGTAGCCCATGGAGGCGCATTTGAGACACATGCCTCGTGTATAGGCCTTACCCCATGACAAGGGACTTACAGCTAACTCAAATCACCCAATCATATATACACTGATCCACAGTATGTATATGATTGGCACAGCTCTTTGACACTTCACAGCAGTGCCAAACGCACTCAAGTCCTAGGCCTTGCATCCAGATCAGCGGAAAACTGAGAGGGAGAAAAGCAAAAAGTTGAGGGAAAGCACCCTGGAAGGGCCATTTCTAACATACGACAAGAACTGCAAAACTCGGAATCCCTGTCAGGTTTTAACACCAGAGTAATTAACAACTCAATTGTGGATTCAGATACTATCCCTAAAGAACTGAAGCAATTAAAACCACAGCTAGGGTCTCTGCCACAATATCTAGGAATGCTTTATAAAAAGACACAGAGAAGCCATTCTGGACTCATAGGGCATTACAAGGCATACCCTGGATTGCTATCTTTATGTATTAACTGGTGTTATGAGAGAGTCCAGCTCCACCTGCATTGTGTGCAGTCTCTGGAGGTGCAAAATTTTCCAAATAATCATCTTGGTGGGATCCATCTATTAATGCCTCTGCTCAATATAATACTGAATAAAAAATCTGAAAATACAAAGAATAGTTTGTGAATAGCTACCTGCAAATCACCCCTTTTTAGGACTCGCCTACGCAGTGCGCATGTGCTGCATAGGAAAAAGACCTTTAGAAATCGATTCATTTTGCAGTCAAAAACGTGCACGCATTGCATTGCTTTGAATGGCAATGTGTGCACGTTTGGGGATTCCCTTGCGGGAGCGAGCTTTCAAACCATCCGTTTGTAATCAACAGTTGGTTCCTGCTCGCTCCCGCAAGGGAAACTGGCGTAGGCCCCTCCTCTCTCCCCTCCCCCTGCTACCTCTTGTCAAACTTGTTTAGTCCGCAGGGACTCGCCTTTTGCTCTGGGGTTTTATTCAGTATTAAGTGCCTAAGTCCAGCGCGAGTTGTGAGCTGTGACTCTGAAGACCTCTACTAATGCACAACAATCTATTACTATACAGCGCTTGCATTCCTCTCTCTTCTCTTGGCACCATTGCGCTCATAAGCGCTGCAACCTAAAACCCCATAAGGGCGCTCTGGCCACGCAAACACCATAAGATTCCTTGCACCTGCACTCTTCGACCCAAGCCTCACTCCCTCAAAATGAAGCCTGCCACGCCTCCCCTCATGCACTTCAGTGCCTCATGAGGTGTGTGAAGCGCTTTAAATAAAGCAATTGCAATACAATACATGAACAGGGGCTGTTTTATTTCCTCTTTATCCAAGTTTGTGAACTGTCCCTCTCCCAGGTGGTTTTCGAAATGTGGGGCGAGGGAGCTGCGCAACCCAAGCCCCTTCCTGCTCTCCTCCCCTATGGAGAGCGCAGGGTCCCCTAAAGGCGGAGGGGTGATGAAGGCTGGGTGGAAAAGCACCATGCGCCACAGCCGGAGCTCAGACAGCCCTTAAAGGCTCCGGGGTGCCAATACTTTTTGCTCAGTTTTTCGGCGCACACTGCTGGTCCAGCCGAAGGCAGTGTGCTTCGGGTGGGGAGGTCTGAGTGAGGGCACATCTGCTGACTGGGGAGCCGCCAGGCATTCGCCCACCATCCAGAGCAGCGCCCTTCTCCACAGCAGCCCGCCTCTAGAGGGACTCATTTCTTGAGCAGAACTTCGGAGAGACAAGCCCACACTACTACTGCCCGAGGGAAGACCCCATTCCTAGCCCCCACCTCCTGTTAGAATACCCCCAGGAGTCACCCATCCGGAGAGAAACCACTGAGAGAAATCAGCCCACATTGTCACAGACAGTGCGTTGGTCACAGAAACCCCCCCCCGGCCCTTATATTTCTAGGTGCCCACCAGGACCCAAGCATTGTCAAACACCGGGTAACTCCCAGGACAGCGGTCCCATCTTTAGAACCCCTTCCCCTCAGAAGATACCAACCCAGAGCGCCACAGTGAAGCCCACACGACATCTCTACTTAGACAGCCACCCCATACACAGAACCCACGTGAGAGCCCCCCCACCCCATACACAGAGTCCACTCGAGAGCCCCCCCACTCCTTCAGCGCATCTCCCCGCCCATAAACAGAGAGAGCAAACCCGGAGGGAAGCATCCCTCTCTCAGAGAAACCGACAGATGGAGCCCCACTGCCAACCCCCTTGCAGCACATCCCGCACTCGCACCTTCCGCACAGTCCCCAATCGGAGCACCTCAGGGTCCAGGGCACCCCCTGTTTCTGAAGCAGCCCCCTTATGTGAAGGACAGATCACCCCTATCTCCCACAGCACCCCTCCCCCCACACACATCGTAGAGCTCCCCGCACCCAGAGCAGTCCCTACCTCTTGACAAGCCTCCCATTCTCTGGAGTCTTCATCTCTGGGGCGCCCCCACACTGCGCCTGCTCCTGCCCTCCTCAGCCCGCGCTGACCCTGCCCGGCACCCCCGCAGCCTGCAGGGCGCACGGCTCTGCGCTCTCTGCTGCCCCTCGTCGTTTCCTCCATGGAGAAAGTCCATGACTCTAGTGGCAGGGAATGAGGGAGTCGAGGCAGCAATCCTGGATAGGAATAACTTTATTGAAAGTATAATTGCTAAGGCCCACGAGGAGCAGGCGGGGAGACAACCGCCCGTTACGATCTCCGTGCTCTTCTCCCCTCCTCTCCCCGCCCCCTGACGTCACAGCCGCCCACGATAGCTGATTGGCCACGACGTCAGGAGGCTTGACAAACACGGAGAAAAGACTGCTCCCTTCTAGTGCGACACGAGTTACATTACACTCATGTACGACATCTCCCCCCTTAACAATACAAAGAATTAACAAAGTTTAATCTCATAACAAAATCGTCAAATCTCTTGGGTGCTCTGATATGCCTTGCCGGCCTACTTGGGGTAACATACTGAGGGTGTCCCACCCACCCAGTGCCGGTATCACCTTGGCCAGAGCTTCGATCATTTTGACTGTCAACCCTCACCTGTTTGGGGCTAGTTCCATTCCGCCCCTCGGCACCACCCGTGATACACCGCATACTCCCACTCTTATCTGCACTGCCACGTCCGGTCCACCCTTGGACGGGGGAATTATCCCCATTCTCATCATCGCACATACTTCCGTAAGCGACCTCATTATCCTGCCATTCAAGCACACTGTCATCGCCCACGGTCTCACGCACACGACCGCCCCTCATGATGATTTCCTCCTGACCAGTTTTGAGCTTGACTATGTCGTCCTTACTACGCCATCCACCTCCTTCCAGACATACTGCCCCTCTTGTCGCTTCTTGCACACGTACAGGGGTTTGAAACACAGATTCCCCCTTCATCACTTTGTGTGGCTTCTTCACCAGTACCCAATCTCCCTGCTCTATTTCTTTTGCTTTGGCTCTGTTCACCATATCAGCATACCGTTTGTTGCTCTCTTGCTTAGCCACAATTCGCTCCTTGACTCTCAACATCTCATCCTGTATAGTCTCAGTTTCATCCCTCATGTCATACCATTTGTTGAATTTGGGGGTAAGCTCGCTCATGCACCTTCTCCCTCTCATCAAATAGAACGGTGTGTGACCTGTGACTTCATTAGGCGTATTATGAAAGGTGTGTACTTTATCTGGTATAAACGCCTTCACATCCACGTGGGACACAACTGCCTGTTGAACACCCTCTTTGAGGAATCTATTCATCCGCTCAACCTGCCCATTACTCTTCGGGCTGTACAGTGGAGTCTTCTCCTGCTTGATTCCCAACTTGGCCAGGAACTCCGTCATCTGCCTGGACACCAGCTGAGTGCCATTGTCCGAAACCATGATCTTCGGCTGCCCCTCCAACGCAAAGACTTTCTTCAGCACCTTGATCACCCGCTCCGTGGTAACCTTTCGAACAAACTTGTAGTGAATCCACTTGGAGAAGTAATCAGTGAGAACTATGAGGTGTCTGCAGTCGTCCGGTAGCAGGGCAAACGGACCCGCGAAATCAATAGCAATCTTGCTCCAGGGGCCGACCGGTATGTCCACCAGTTGCAGCTCCCCTTTGCCCGTCTTCCAATGTTTGTCGGCTCTCAAGCACTGCTCGCATCGATCTATAAAGCTGCATACGTCGCTGCACATCCCTGGCCACCAGTAGTATTGTTTAAGAAGATTTTTGGTAGCGGTGCTACCTGGGTGACCCCTGTGGGCAATCCTGATTAGCTTGTCCCTCAGGCCTTCCGGAGGCACAAACAGCTCATGCCTCTTCAAGAAACCGTTTTCAAGAGTAAGTTCTGCGCTTATCTGCTGGAAACATCTGAGCGCTCCATGCAAGTTCCGGACCGGAGGCCAATGCGACGTCATGTGGTCCAACACTCTGCGAATGGTCATGTCTTTTTCCTGGGTTGCCAGCCACTCTTCCTCAGAGATGGATCCTTCGCAAATGGCCGTTGCGTCCACCATCGCCACCACACATTCCGTGTCGTCCAGGGAACAGTCCTCCTCTCCGTTCACTGGCATGCGCGATAGGCAATCCGCCCTGCTGTTGAGGCCACCTTTGATGTGTCTGATGACAAAGTGGTACTCTTGCAGCTTGGACAGTAAGCGCAGGAGCCTCGAGCTGGCTTTCCCATTACCGCGGCCTTCACCATCCATCATGTATATCAGGGGTTTGTGATCCGTGACAATTTCGAACACCTTGCCCCACAGATAGTTCTTTAGTTTTTCCACTGCCCAGACACAAGCGAGCGTCTCACGCTCGATGGTGCTGTAGTGTTTCTCCGCATCGCTCAAAGACCGGGATATAAACGCTATGGTATTCTCCTTCTTCCCTTGGAATTGGCAAAACACAGCGCCGATACCCTTAGCGCTAGCGTCGACCGTGATCACATTCCGGAGGTCCTTGTTGTACGGTTGCAACACTGGAGCCGCAACGATGGCGCGCTTGACGGATTCGAAGGCAGCGCTTTGTTCCGATGCCCACACGTACTTCTCGTTCTTCCGCAGCAGTTTCCTCAGAGGTTCCACCGTGGTTGCGTATCCCTGCATGAACTTCGAATAATACTCGCTGAGCCCCAGGAACGATCGTAAGGCGTCCTTATCTCCGGGTCATGGGGCATCTCGTATGGCCTTCACCAGGACATCCTTGGGCGCAATACCATCCGGGGTCAGAACGTGCCCCAAGTATTCGATCTTGCTCTCCATGAACTTGCATTTGTCTTTGGAGACCGTCATCCCTTTCTCCCGCAAGACCTCCAGTACCTTGCCCAGCAGCTCCAGGTGCCCCTTCTCATCTTCCGTGTGGACTAGGATGTCGTCCTGGAACGCTTCGACCCCCTCCATGTCGCAGAAGAGCAGATCCATCAGCTTCTGGAAGACGCCCGACGCCGATGCAAGGCCGAACGGAAGACGGACGTACCTGTACGCTTCGAACGGGGTGATGAAGGTGGTCACTTTCTTGGAATCCTCCGTGAGGCACACCTGGTGGTACGCTGACTTCAAATCTATCAGAGTGAAGAACCTCGACCCTGATGTGGATGACAAAATCTCTTGAATGTTGGGTAGCGGGTGACAGTTCACCAGGATATTTTTGTTCAGAGACCGCAGGTCCACACACAGCCGAATGTCCCCTGTCCTCTTTTTTTGGACACTACGATCGCGGACACCCATTCAGATGCGCCTGCTTCCTCTATCACTCCTTCCTGTTTCAATCTTTCTAGGACAGCCTTCAGCTCCCCCCTGACAGAGAGAAGAACTGTTCTAACCTTATGTTTTATCGGCACCGCACCATCTTTCAACTGTATAGCGTGCACAAATCCTCTCACACACCCTACCTCGTTTTTAAAAACGGCATCGAATTTGTCAGCGACCTCTGACAACCCACCATGCACATCATCTGGCTGGATATAGTTGACCCAGTCGTCACGCAGAACTATGGGATCGGCAGCCCCAGGGACTAGCATCACACCCAACTTCGCCAGGTTCTTCCACCCCACAAGGCTCCTCCCTTTCTCAGCCACGTAAATTTTTGTCCTCACTGTCCACCCTCTAAAGGTGAGGGTATCACAGAAGTACCCTTTCATCACTATGTCTTGTTCCCCAAAGGCCTTCGGATTCACATCCGTCTCACGCAATTGCACACCCTGCCACTTCACATCAAATGTCGTGTCGGAAATCAAGGTAATAGGGGAACCAGAATCAGCCGTAAACTGCAACTCTACGGCACCAATCAGGACGGAGCCGATGGGCCCCTCCCTTCACTCTGCCATCCTCCGCATCAATGGACAGCACAATGTCCGTATTCGTATCCAAATCGCTATCGCTCACCGAGCTCACACTCCCCCCCCCCCTGCCCCCCCCCTGGATTTCCTGGTTTTACACACTGCCGCGAAGTGGCCCACTTTCTTGCATTTGGTGCATCTTTTGGTCAGAGCCGGGCAAGCCCTGCTGCCCGCCAAGTGATCCCGTGCCCCACGCCTAAAGCAAGCGAGCGGTCTCCTGCCTCCCCCTCTATCGCTCGCCGCCTTGTCTGGAGTCTTAGGCGCACTTTTATGTTTGTCCTGCACGTAGAACACATTCGAAGCCAGGCTCGTGCTCGCAAGCTCCCTAGTGGACACCAAGGATCTTTCTATGGCCTTCGCAATGGCCACCACATCCTTCAGTGAAGGGTTCCTACAAGCCAGCAACCGTTCCTGCACCTTCTTAGAATGGCAGTAGAACACCACCTGGTCCCTGATGTATGTATCAGTCATCTGAGCAAATTCACAGTCTTGGGCCAAAACGCGTAAACATGCAATGTACTCTTCGATAGTCTCTCCCTCATCCTGTTTCCGCAACGCAAACATGTGGCGCCCCACCATGATGTTACTTTCCTCGGAATACTGCAGTTCAAGCCGCTTAACCACCTCCTGGTACTCATTCAGAGGAGCGAGGGCCCCCGGGGGGTTCACATATACTGGTAAGCTGTCGAAAACCTCTTGGCCAGCCTTCCCCAGCAGTCCGAATAAGAGCGCCTTCTTGCGCTCGGCGTCATACCTCTTGCCGTCTATGGAAACTATATAGTTTTCAAAAGCGCGCAACCACCCCTTCCACTTCATGCACGGCTTACCAGGGGACTCGAGGAAGAGAGGAGGCACGCAGATATTGTTAGGCTGCGCCATCACCGGAGGAACAGGCACCACAAGCGGGAGCGGGGCCTCCGAGATCAGATTCAGCTGCAACTCTGGTCTTGCCACAGACTGCGCAATTGAACACCCCAGCACGAAGAAATGGGCCACACCACACCGATGCAGACGGCAGGCGCAGGCTCTTCACCCACCGGGGCACACCAGCGTTGCGGGGTTCCCTGGGCCTCGCGACGCACCGCCTGGGCTCCACGTGTCGACAGGATCAGCAGCGATACACAGGAGACCGCAGCAACATATCGGCAGCTCGCAGGGATAGTCGCACGTGGTCAGGCAGGGATGAGGCACTCCATCGGGGACTGCAGGCAGCAGTCATCAGTAGCGGAAACCCGCCGGTAGGACAGGCAGCACACGGCAGGCACTAGCAGGAAGGAGACGACGTCCGTGTGGAAGTCTCCGCAGGATCACAGGTGGGGACACAGCCGTGCCCCACACCGCAGCGGGCATAAGAGCGCTCGGGGCGTCGGAACTCGCTCGTGGGCCTTAATTCAAGCGTTAACCCTCGTCGCCATTTGTAGTGGCAGGGAATGAGGGAGTCGAGGCAGCAATCCTGGATAGGAATAACTTTATTGAAAGTATAATTGCAAAGGCCCACGAGGAGCAGGCGGGGAGACAACCGCCCGTTACGATCTCCGCGCTCTTCTCCCCTCCTCTCCCCGCCCCCTGACGTCATGGCCGCCCACGATAGCTGATTGGCCACGACGTCAGGAGGCTTGACGAACACGGAGAAAAGACTGCTCCCTTCTAGTGCGACACGAGTTACATTACACTCATGTACGACAATGACGGAGAGGTGGGAGCGGGACGAGGACATCACCGAGGTGGAGAAGCGGCTCATCCGCGAGACATGGAGCCGGGTGTACGTCAACTGCGAGGACGTGGGGGTGTCCATCCTCATCAGGTATGAGCCCGAGGGGGTCTTCTTCACCCTTGTCAATAGCAGGCGAGATAAACATTATGATGTAGGGAGAGGTAGGAGCTGGGGGTTCCCATCCTCACCAGGTATGTACGTAGGCAGAGGGTGGCTGTGCGTGGGGTCAACATCATGTGATTCTGGACTAATCACTTAATTTCCCGGTGCCTACCAAAAAGGAACGTGTCCTTGTGTAATATAACTGGTGCTCATGTAAAGCGCTCCAATACCTTCAGGTCGAGTTCGGCGCTATATAAAATTGCCACAAAAGAAACAAGCATTGGCATAGCCAATAGGTCTCGCCTTTGGGGCCTTATAAGTATTTAGTTATGCAGCACAATATCCTTCCTGCAACAACATCAACTGTTGCATGGCTAAACACTTATAAGGTCTCAAAGGTGAGACCTATTGGCTATGCCAATTCTTGTTATATCTTGGTTTAGGTAGGCAGATTCTGCCACTTTTCAATTTATTAACCAAGATACAAATCCCATCGGATATAATGGCATTTATATTTCGGCAGACGGGATATCCGTCACCATTGTGACGGAGTTACCCGTCCGCCAAGATCTAAATCGGGCCCTAAATCTTTCTCACCTTCTCGTAGTATTTATAACTTACATAGAGCATCTTTCCTTCATTCTCAACATTAACATGTCTTCTAATTCGCCTCTAGCAGCACTGAGATCCCTGTAGGGGTCCGAGGCATGGCATTTGTTAAAATTGTGATTCTAGGGTAGAGGTGCAAGATTTTGGCTCCAATCTTCTATCACTGGCCATTTTAACAAATGCCATGATATGAGAGATCAGTTCCCTTTGCACCATTGATTTCGAAGTATTCCATAGGACATTGTGAGACAAAGTCCCCTATCATTGTTCTCAAAACACGAGGCACAACAGCCTCTAGCACCCACAGCTTTGCGGGCCGGAGCGAGAACTCTATCGTGACAGGCAACTTCGAGCTCCCACAGCCGAACGAACTCAAGCAGGCTGGAACAAGGATACCATTGCCAAGCTCCCACAGCCTCAAGCTCCCACAGCCCACATGCATGACCAACAGGTGAGTGGCACAGGTTAACAGATAAAAAAATGCGGTAGATGCAGGGCTCATTGGTTACACCTTAAAAATGGCAGACAGTCACTGACAATACAGACGGCATACAGGGTGAAATGTACAGTAAAGTTGTAACGCACCTGTATGTGAGTGCAAAGGCAATTTCTATGAGGAGCTTACCTGTAGATCCAAAGTATGGGTTTCAGCCAGTGGGTTCAGTGTAGCAAACACAATGCGATGTAGCGGTCAAAAACAGTTCCACCCTACTCCTGGTACCAAAATGTAGTATCGGGGGTGAAACTGACAGACCGATACTGGAGACTTTATAGTATGTCAAAAAATAGTTTATTCCATAAATCCGAAGGAAGGGACCCACGGCAACAACTCCACCGCAACAGAGGGAGGTGCAGCAGTAACTGGCCAAACCTCTATTACAAAAATTCTACAAGAATATGGAACACACCATACTATGAGAATTCTCTTACTTAAAGTGGCCGTAGAAAAACCATTGACAGACATGCCATTAAGCACACCAAAAGCCAAAACCCTTTAAACAGTGAAATGGTGGTGTAGGGCTGTCCCACATCATTATAGCCAATACCAGCTGATAGTCCCAGCACTAAGAGGAATTGCAATGTTAGCACTTCTCCTTAAAAAGTGCTATAAAGTGGCCGGTGCTGGCCACTTTATAGCACTTTTTTCAAGCATCCCCTATCCACCACCCTCCTTACCTCCGCCCCTTCCCTTCCTTAGATACTCACACCCGATTGCCAAAGAGATCGCCCATGGGCCACACCTATTAGCTTTGCCAATGATTGTTTATTTTTTGCTATTCAGTATATGTCAAACAGCATTTTAACTACCTTATACTTTTAAACTTTTAATGCCTTTTTCATATTTTTGTAAAAATAAAGTTGCAGCATTGGCTTTCCAGTGCCTGTTTTTTATTGCACACTAGAATACGTGTATGTTTGTACTGCAGTGTGATGCAAATTTTCCACGGGTTAATACTTTTGGGGGAAGCATGTGCTCAGTTGCCTCATTTGTGTTTAAGTGTCACCAGATTCTCCGAAATTATTCTTTCTGCTCCAACGCCAACACCTGGCTTGTGGTGTGTGGCCTTTGTATGTAAGAGTAATGTTGTGGTTTGATCAGAAACTGTCAAGAAACTGTCAAGCTTTTGTCCGTTTGGTCACCATATCAACAAGCATTTACAATGCAATAGGTCTCGCAACTGCGAGTTTTAGAGTTATTGGTATTGTAAATGGCAATGCCTTTTGAAAAATTAACAGGTATTGTAATTTATAATTGTAATTTTCCACCAGTACCATAACTACCACTATTATTATTACTATCACCACAGAGTAGTAATAGTAATAATTGTAATGGTGGTTATGGTACTTGTGGTGGTTGTAGCGGTGGTGGTAGTGGTGGTGGTGTTGGTACTGATGGTGTAGTGGTGGTGGTGCTGGTGGTCTACGTTGATTTGATTTTATTACTTATGCTACTGCTGTAATATTTTTAAACAAAAAAATACGAAAACTAACAAACCTTATCATTTGCAACGCCAATAGCTCAAACCTTTAATAATGCCAGCCCTATTGCATTGCAAATGCTTGTTTTATGTAGCAGGCATGAGGTGCATCATCTACTTTCCGAAATACAATCTTAGATTTATAGACACTCGTAACAGTCCTATGGTAGGAAGCAGTTGTTCAGCCAGTGTAAGGCTAATAGCTCACACAACTTTGCATTTTGATACCTGAAGTTTTAAATGACAATAAATGTAGTATACCTCAGGCAGGAGACTTGAGTTACAAGTAACTGTGGAAAGATCAATACCTTTAGAAACTGGTGCTTTATTTCACCTTTTCCGTGTTGTGAAGGTTACGTAACTATTTTATTGCATTCAAATGGGCACAATGGGGCTTATTTACAAGTCCCTTGCACTGCCGGTGCTTCACTTTTGTGTGGGGAAAAAGTGACGCAGAGGCGGCACAAGGGGCTTGTAAAAAAGCCCCAATGTCCTTTTTCTCTGGCTCTACAACGGCTCTGCTGACCTGGTTCTCTGGCTCTAAAGCAGCTCTGCTGACGAGGTTCTCTGGCTCTAGAGCGGCTCTGCTAACCTGGTTCTCTGGCTCTACAGCAGCTCTGCTGACCTAGTTCTCTGGCTCTACAACGGCTCTGCTGACCTGGTTCTCTGGCTCCACAGCAGCTCTGCTGCTCCGTTTCTCCTCCTCTAGAGCCGCTCTGCTGACCTGGTTCTCTGGCTCTAAAGCAGCTCTGCTGACCTGGTTCTCTGGCTCTAAAGCGGCTCTGCTGACCTGGTTCTCTGGCTCTAAAGCAGCTTTTCTGACCTGGTTCTCTGGCTCTAAAGCAGCTCTGCTGACCTGGTTCTTAGGCTCTAGAGCAGCTCTGCTGACCTGGTTCTCTCCCTCTAAAGCAGCTCTGCTGACCTGGTTCTCTGGCTCTAAAGCGACTCTGCTGACCTGGTTCTCTGGCTCTAGAGCAGCTCTGCTGACCTGGTTCTCTGGCTCTAAAGCAGCTCTGCTGACCTGGTTCTCTGGCTCTAGAGCAGCTCTGCTGACCTGGTTCTCTGGCTTTGAAGCAGCTCTGCTGACCTGGTTCTCTGGCTTTGAAGCAGCTCTGCTGACCTGGTTCTCTCCCTCTAAAGCAGCTCTGATGACCTGGTTCTCTGGCTCTAAAGCAGCTCTGCTGACCTGCTTCTCTCCCTCTAAAGCAGCTCTGCTGACCTGGTTTCTCTGGGTCTACAGCAGCTCTGCTGACCTGGTTCTTAGGCTCTAGAGCAGCTCAGCTAACTTGGTTCTCTGGCTCTAATGCGGCTCTGCTGACCTGGTTCTCTGGCTGTAAAGCGGCTCTGCTGACCTGGTTCTATGGCTCTAAAGCAGCTCTGCTGACCTGGTTCTCTGGCTCTAGAACAGCTCTGCTGACCTGGTTCTCTGGCTCTAAAGCAGCTCTGCTGACCTGGTTCTCTCTGGCTCTAGAGCAGCTCTGCTGACCCGGTTCTCTGGCTCTAGAGCAGCTCTGCTGACCTGGTTCTCTGGCTCTAGAGCAGCTCTGGTGATCTGGTTCTCTGACTCTACAACGGCTCTGCTGACCTGGTTCTCTGGCTCTAAAGCAGCTCTGCTGCTTCTTTTCTCTGCCTCTACAGCAGCTCTGCTGACCTGGTTCACTGGCTCTAAAGCAACTCTGCTGACCTGGTTCTCTGGCTCTAAAGCGGCTCTGCTGAACTGGTTCTCTGGCCCTAAAGAAGCTCTGCTGACTTGGTTCCCTGGCTCTAAAGCAGCTCTGCTGACCTGGTTCTCTGGCTCTAGAGCAGCTCTGCTGACCTGGTTCTCTGGCTCTAGAGCAGCTCTGGTGATCTGGTTCTCTGACAATACAACGGCTCTGCTGACCTGGTTCTTTGGCTCTAAAGCAGCTCTGCTGACCTGGTTCTCTGGCTCTAAAGCAGCTCTGCTGACCTGGTTCTCTGGCTCTAAAGCGGCTCTGCTGACCTGGTTCTCTGGCTCTAAAGCAGCTCTTCTGACCTGGTTCTCTGGCTTTAAAGCAGCTCTGCTGACCTGGTTCTCTGGTTCTAAAGTGGCTTGGCTGACCTGGTTCTCTCCCTCTAAAGCAGCTCTGCTGACCTGGTTCTCTGGCTCTAAAGCAGTTCTGCTGACCTGGTTCATAGGCTGTAGAGCAGCTCTGCTGACCTGGTTCTCTCCCTCTAAAGCAGTTCTGCTGACCTGGTTATCTGGCTCTAAATCAGCTTTGCTGATCTGGTTCTCTGGCTCTAAAGCGACTCTGCTGACCTGGTTCTCTGGCTCTAAAGCAGCTCTGCTGACCTGGTTCTCTGGCTCTAAAGCAGCTCTGCTGACCTGGTTCTCTGGCTCTAGAGCAGCTCTGCTGACCTGGTTCTCTGGCTTTGAAGCAGCTCTGCTAACCTGGTTCTCTGGCTTTGAAGCAGATCTGCTGACCTGGTTCTCTTCCTCTAAAGCAGCTCTGCTGACCTGGTTCTCTGGCTCTAAAGCAGCTCTGCTGACCTGCTTCTCTCCCTGTAAAGCAGCTCTGCTGACCTGGTTTTGTTGCAGGGATTCTGCTTTTGCACCGAACTATGCGCAGGAGACCAGGACCTCAGAGAATTGTGGTGTACCAGAAAACTCCCCTCAGAACCCAGAACCCCTTATCCGACTAGCTTAGTATCTCATTCGTTAACCTAGATCTAGCTAGGTGGTCCCAATGTATAGACAAACCAGAACAAGCGACTTAGATATTTCTCAGGAGTGGTGGGAATCCGAAATACCTGTTTGTACTTATTTATTAGTCCACAACATAATAATACAGACACGGTAAAGTTTAAAGAGTTTATTTTATAAACCTCGTGTCCTAAGATGCAGTACTTTGGCTAACACTAGCAGACTAACAATACAGATCAGAATCATTAGCATTATTTTAATACCATATAGAATGAAAGGAGCAATCATACTATTAATGACAGTGGTATACGGCCACACTCCTTTCACTATAATCTAATACATTGTTATTATTAGACTATTAGAAGGTCTCTTAGGCTAACAGGGGGGACCCCATACCGTATAGACCAGCTTAGTAGAATCACATCAAAGGATCAGCTCTCACAGCATGCATCAGCTCTTCTTGTTCGAATGAATGTAAAACTAAACTGTTCTGCAATATTAAAGACGCTCGTCCTTTAAATATTGGCAGCTGTATGCATGATATGTCTAACAAGTGGTACGATCAATCTAAATACAACACTCTGTACCTTCTAGTGACCCAGACGCGTTCTTTGCATGATGTACAGACCAAGGGCACATTTCACGGTTAAGAATGTGAAACAACAGTTTTTTATCCTGTAAGGCAAAGTCGAGTCAGCATTTCTAAAATGAATAACACATAACAACAGTGTCGTGTGCAGCGCAGCAGAAACGACAAGCTTGCTTGTTAACTATGATTTCGGTTATGCTAACTTAGTGTTGTAAATAGGGCGTGGCTTAATCCATCTCACACCCCCCCATGATCGGAGCACTAACCAATAGGGATACACTTATCAAGAACGCAGAGTTCAAGTGATTTAGAACGGACTCAAGGGCATATAAGGTAAGTGTAAAGTCCGAGAATAAAAAAAATGTGCGTTTAGAAAATGAAATATGATGTGGTAAAAAAGTAAGCAAAACTTTCGTAGAAAATTAACAATTCTGGATGCAAGCTGCATTGACAATGTCAATCAGTCAATCCATGAAGGTATATGCACCGTAAGTTGCGATTGCTTCCAAGAGGAAATCATTGGAGCGTTCCGCAAAAGCATCTGCCATCCAGTTGAGCAAGGGAAAGGAACATACATGTTCATCAATTATCGGAGCATCCAGCACCATGATAGGACAACTGTCAGTCTCCTCAATATAACTCCTTTCAAGGAAATCAATAGCTGCCTCTCTGATATCCCAGTTTCCAAGGACTCCGTGTGCCGCACCCAAAGCCATAAACCCGACACCAGAACAGTTGAATTCATGAGCCACTAAGGGACACATTAGTTCATCAAAATCCGGGTCAGGTGACGCCAAGTTTGACAGGCACAAGTCCAGAGCCCATTGGAAGGGACAATCTAGGCAATGAAAAACAAGTTGCACACACGTAAAAAAGGGAAACCGGAATGACAATCCATACTTGACGCTTAATACCGCCAGTGGTAAGGTGCCGTAGAAATCAAGCATCCGGCTACGAAGATGGAGCAAGCGCAGCATTCTGTCTTGCAACTCCCGGTGTGCAGCCATATCGAAGTGCGCAAATCAACAAGAGGATCCCAGCCACCAAAGCGAGGAGCAAGGGGAACCCTCCGAAGACACTTGAAAAAATAGAATGTAAAAATGCGGGGATCACACCAAAAACAGTCTGGAAAGATGTCACGAGGCCGGAGCTCACAATTTAAAAAAAATGAACAAGGCCAGTCGTAGACGAAGCATTAAAGATAGTTTGAATCAAGGTTCCAAAATGGAGGGGGAGGTCGGTATTTAAAAGAGCTTGTACCTCAGTGCGTGTGTTTGCAACATTAAGAAGAAATGTTTCACGGGATGAAGTCAACGCAACCTCTTTTTTAGACAAAAGAGCCCTTATTCTGCTCATCCTATTGAACTCTGCGTTCAAGGTTGGAATCGCTGGCCAGATGGATATGTCGAGTCGGCCTTGCGGGGGCGGGAAAAGGACGTTATTACAGCAAACTACTTTTTGTGAAACAGTCACTATGTAAGGAATACCCACTAGCCTCCCACAGCAAGCTTCACTATTTAAAAGCAAATAACTACCGTTGGCAAGCAGCTTAAAAGAAGACGTTATAACTGGCATTGGAATCCCCTTTAGGACACAAGCTAAATTAGGAGCGTGTATATTGCAAGCGCCATGTAATTGTATATGTCTGCAAACAACAGAGTGATCAGGAGCGGAATTGCATTCTTCACCTTTTAAGTAAACTTCCTTGCCATCCCTCACGCATCTGTAAGTGAACGGAAGTGACCAAACTTCATGCAGAAACGCATCACCAAGTTGTTCATATCTGCGGATAGCATAGTGTTTCATGCACGAACTAAACTTGAACAAACTGAACGGTAAAGTTACTAATCCGTGAACTAACCACACGGCTGAATTTAACTCAGCTACAGAAAAAGGTAAAGGTTCTAATTTTTCAATGTGCAGCAATGCATAAGTAGCATCTTTCATGGACATGAACTGCTGTTTTTCAGTCAAATTAAACGGAAGGAACAATGATGAAATATTCATGTAATCCCAAGGGACTTTCCCTGCCTTTAACGTTTGCAATGTCCATGCAAACTGCATAATTGAACGCAACTGATTTTGACCATGATACAACACAGATACATCATCTTGCACAATGTCTACGACAGAAGAAACAATATTATCTAATGTATAAATTCTAGAAGACAACGTATTAATACTATTATCTATCACAGCCAATACTTTTTCTATATTGGCCTGGTCAATAGCACGTAGTCTAGAAGCAGCCTCAATTTGCGACAACTTCCAAATTTCATTGTAAATAGCATAAGCCCATCGTTTAGATCTACCATTTACAGGACCCTTAATGAAATCATTCAAATCTATTTTTTCATTTAAACGTGACAAATGAAGTTTAACTGAAGTTAACGTGGAATGTTGCAGCCATGACTGACATAACTTACCTACAGAGTAGGTAGTCACCGTGTGTGAAGATGTGAAACGAGGGTCAACCCTAAGTTGTGTATACCCCGGAGTCAAATCCAGAAATCGACGTTGACAGGAATCTGAGCCTGTTTGCCATACCAACCAACCCTCAGGATTCAATGTTGAAATATTGAAGGTGCCATTGGAAACAAGCGACTGCAACCTAGTAAGGGACAGATCTGAGTGATTTTCCCAACCAGGATAAGCACCCAGATCAGGGATCAAGGGGGAAATTAATTTTTTAGATATAGCCAATCCAAAACAGGTGGTCTGAAAAATAGATGAATTTAAAAAGAAAATATGGTTAGGGATAAGACAGGCACGATGCAAAGCTTCTGTTCCTTGTACCTGCCAGGGTTTAGTTCCCCAAACCGATTTAAGATCGATAGTAGCTTTCCATACATCATAACCTCCAATAGCCAATTCCTCCATAAAGGATTTGGAATATAATAATTTTGTGTGTGTCAGCCTGACCTTAGAAGTGGGTTCTCCGGCTACCTTAAAATAAAAAGACTCAGGGTGTGACACACTAAAATCCGAAAAATATGTGAATTTTTTCAATAACGTGGCAGAGCTGCCGGGCATAGGGACAGGACAATGTTCCCATTGTGTGAAATTAACAACATTTCTAAAAGTATTTGCTCTGTGTAGGAAATGTGTGCCATAATGTTGAAAACAAAACTGCTCATCATAGTTCACAGTATTTAAATATAGATCTTCAGCATCAAATGCAGCATAATATTTTAAATCAGAAAACAGTGCTTCTATTGCTTGTACATCCCAATCATCTGAGCGGATGTTTTGTTTAACTACATCACCCATAGAAACACGAAAAACAGTTGGCACATTAATAACTTCGGTGGGACCATGAATTTGAAAGTTCACCGCATCCCAAGCAATCCCATCACGTACAGGCCAGGCGGTGATGTTCACAAACGTCTGGTCTCTTTTCATGATGTGTGATGAGGAATGGGGAGCCAAAGTTCCATCAATTAATTGAATTGTAGAACGCTCATTCAGGTAGTGTCCATTTATAAGTCTAAAAAACACTACCACAAAGCCAATTGTCATGAATAAAAAAATACAAATCAGCACCATCCAGATGTAAGTCCAAGGTGCAACCAAAAAATGTCTCTTGAACCAGGCAAAAAATATAGAGATTTTGGAAGGGACAGTGGAAGTCAATGATTCAGTTTCAAAGGAAGACTGGGACTGGGCAAGTGTTGTTGTATTTAAAAAGGGCAAAGCGTTTTCTGTAGGATAAGCATACTCAGGATCAGCTGGCAAACCACCAGCAGTAGGTGGCGGATCATTAACTGTGATCATCTCAACGGAAACCTCAGGCACTATGATAGAGGGTGGCACCACAACAGAGTTTCTCAGCATCGAAGGGCAGGAAACCGAAGGTGTCATACTATGGAGAATCGGCCACCCTGTGTAGCTTGACATTTTCAATTGAAATGTACCTTTTTTCTTTGCGACCAGGAAGTGGTGGTAAAACAACTGTACGTGTCCCCAATACACCAAGCACCGGGACTGGTGCACGATAAGAGGGGCCAAACTCCTTCTTGTTCTCCACCTTCTCACGGACCAGATCACCAACTCGAGGCAGCCAGCCGACCACCGGAATCAGGAGCGCTTCTTCAGATGTAGAGGGCACGTGTTCCTTTGCTAGAGTGTCTCTTGCTTCTTGTAGATTCTGTAATACAGCACAGTGGTCATCGAGGTCAAAAGGCGCGGCAGCTGCCGCCATGTCTAGACCATCAAGGTCCGGAACAAACATTCTCACTCCAAAGAGCATCATGTACGGGGTCCGCCCACCCAGAGACCTTCTAGGGAGATTATTAAGTGCACGTTGGACTTCATAGAAGTGGGCAAGCCAGTTCCGGCCTGTACCTAACACCTTGGCTGTCAATGATTGCTTTAGGTCACGGTTCATCCGCTCCACAACACTATTGCCCTCAGGCCAGTATGGAGACGAAAATTTGACTTGGACCCCCAAACTTATCATTGCCTCTTTGTAAGCCTTAGAGGCGAACGCCGGGCCCTGATCAGAGTGAAGGGTACCACACGCAAAACTCCCTATAAAGACACGCAATGCTTTGATGACAGTCCTGGCATCAGCACTCCTTTGTGGCCACACCCACAGAAAACGTGTGCACGAATCCACTGCAACCAAGATGTACTTGTACGCAGTATCAGAGGTAAAAGGACCGCAGTGATCTAAATAAACACACGCTAGTGGTTGATTAGATATATGCAGCTGCGTTGGCGGCGGCCGCGCAACAGAAGAAGGTTTGATCTGCTGGCAAATGTCACAATTAAGTACATAAGCCCGCGCTTGTTTATACAAACCGTACCACCAGTAACGTTGCTGCAAAAGAGAGACAGTTGCTGACACTCCAGCATGCGCAGACGCAACACCTTCATGGGCAGCTGTCATCAGATTTGGTCTGCAGTCCGCATTGGGAATCAATCTATCACCAACGTCGTTAATTCTCACTAATGGGACGTTATCAGGACTTAAGTGATAATGGTATCGAGAAGGGAAACCTCTAGGGAAGTTTGTCCCTGTCACAGAAGCAGCAATAGCTGCTAAGATGTCTGCATCTATCTTAGATTTTGATCTTGTAACTGCTGCTACTAATTATGTCGCCACTGCTGTTTTAGCTGCCTCGTCAGCCAAACTGTTACCGACAGCATGGACACCAACTCGTTGGTGACCAAGAGTGTGAATTACATCCACAAGTGGCAAACTCCCTTTGAGTTCTGACACTCGAGCCCAAATTGTTTTATGCTTTACTGAGCAACCTTTGGAATCACGAAAAACATTCATAATCCAAAAAAGTATATTGTCGTTGTAAGATTGAACACAATAGTAAGAGTCACTCACTATAAGAGTAGTGACTCTGTGATCAGCAAACTCAAGTGCAAGCACTAGAGCACGAAGCTCCGCCAGTTGCGCGGTACAATCACCCAATGACTGCGTATGCACTGCATCAGATTTGAACTCTCCATTCACGAAAGTACCGACTACAAATGCGCAAGCCGCTGAATAAGGGTGCCTTGATCCAGTTGCCGGTTGCGCCGACCTGTCAGTGTATATGACACAATGGTATTCCTCTGTGGTAAATAATTTAATTACCGGGACTTAATTTGATGCGGAAAATCTATAACAATAGCTCAGTAAAATAAGAGGCAGAATCCGTTGTATTAGAGGTTCGGAACGGGCTTTATTCCATAATCAATTTAAATCGATGAGCTCCAGATTCCATCACCACGAAGGTTCAGGAAGTGAAGACCGTACTTTATTGATAGGTAATCATTTTTATACAATAGGCATTACAGTGAAACAAATGGAGGAGGCGTAACAATTGATAGTAAAGATAAAACATACATGCGTAGCAAAAGTGGGTGTAACTGGGCGTAACTTAAAGAACGTCATCAGGTATGATGTCATAATAGGGTGGTTCCATGAAAGAATTTCGCAATGTCAGCAGAAATACTTGGCAGAAATGCGCGCGCAGCAGCATGACGTGTGATTGACGTGCAACTAGGGGGTGAAGGGGACTTGACATTTAGCTCTACATGTGGCGACAGAAGTCTGGAGGGTCAAGTCAACCTAATCCCAAATCATATCTAACATCCTATGTTTAAAGAACTATGTTATCCAAAAGAGAGGCCTTCTTGGAGTAGAATCTTATTCTATACTGACTATACTGACTGTGAGTGCGTGTACACGCGTCTAAGTGTCTACACTAGATGCGAGGGCAGGAATCTTCCATAGTAACAGGGCTATGAATTACTTGCATAAAGACAGAGAAGCCGGGCCCTTTGCTCGGTAGCTGGAAGAATGTTTACTTAGACTACTAGTCAGGAATGCATTGGGTAGGGAGCGGAGCAGATAATTTCGAAGGTGAAATACAGTTTTTGGCAGGCAACAGGCTGATGTCAGGCACCGTTAGCTGCGCAGAGAATGAGGACAAAGTTCATGGATGCAGATGCGAGCTTAGACTGGAGCTTTCAGAGGCAGAAGGCAGGAAAAGCTTGATGGCAGAATCAGGGCCTACTTGCCTGGACTGTAAAATGGCATAAGTGAACCATGTAAAGCCGGTGGCCTTTCATACTTAGGAATGGAATATCCGGCCCATTCATGGCGAATCTGAAAGAGGACATGTTGGCGGTGGACACACATGTGTTTGCGTCTTCATAACTGGAACTGGAGGGAACATACATGTACTTGTGATTTATACATGAAACCGTTGGGGTCCAAGATAGGGGACATAACTGACCAGAAAAATCCATATTTCCACATTCCCTCCTTGTCCCCTACTTGCCCGTCAAGAGATATCAATCTTCATCAATCCATTGATCTGTTCATATAGCATCATTTGTTCTTCTTTCTTCTTCCGTGATGAATGAAATCTTGGTGGTGGAATACATGATGTGGCACACAGACCACAGATCGCTGGTCCACATTGTAGGCATAGACAGCAACTGAATAATATGAGGAAGCCAATACCTAGGAAGGATAGGACCTTCCATCCAAAGGTAGATAATACACTCCAAAACCAACCGGACCAAGTCCAGGTGCCTGGATTCTGGTGTATCTGGCTTACAATCTTATGAAGGCGAGTTATGGCTTTATATACAGATGGCGAATTTTCTGGTATGAAAATGCAACAACTTGATCCGATGACCCTACAAGCTCTGCCCCTATCGGCCAGGATGACGTCAAGGACAAGACGATTTTGAAGCACAACAATCCGCATAGCAGACTGCTCTTCTGTTAAATTGCCTAAGGCGGAAATATTTTCGTTCACTACTGCTTCAAGGGTTCTAGTTAATCTACGTATCAGCTTACTATTGGTAACTGTACCTATATAGGGAAAGAGACCTTTATTGAAATCTGTGTATTTTTCCCATGCTGTCTCAGTGTAATCGACTATTGGGAGATCTCTCCTTTCTCTATTGTGTACTAAATGAGTATTTCTGTGATAATCAGGAGGAGCTAGGAAAACAGGTGGCAAAAGGAATCCGATGTAGCAGGTACCATCCCAATCTAGTGGCAAACGTATGTATGCTGTCTGACCACATATGAAGTAGGAATGGCGGGAAGCTCTAAATGTAGACTTGCCTTGATCACTAAATTCTATTACAGTGGTGCATCTACTATGGCCCATATGTATGGAACCATTCTTTCTTACACATAATTCACCTTTAACTGGAAATACTGACATGGCGGGCAAAATTGGAGTAGCTTCGGATTCGACATTCAAGATCATGAGATTGAGCGTAAAATTACCTAATCCATATACTTCATTTTCTAGATCAGTTCCTGTTCTTTTGGGAAGTCCCTCCTTGTTGGGGTGGCAGACTTTGAGTAAAACTAAGTTCAGATTTCCCCATACCCAGTTATCCTGGTAAACTGCAGAATTCGAATCTAGGGAATTAATTAAACTAAACCATGCTCCACAGGAGCCGTTGTGTGTGAACGGGTATGGAAAGAGAGGTAGAATTCCTTTATAGTTCTGATAGGGAGGGAGTCGGCCACATATCCAACAATTTGTAGCATTGCTAACCTGATGGGAATGATGTAACATACTAATAAATGTGTTATTGCGCAGCGCAAATCTATAAGACAATTCATGCGGAGGTAATTCACTAAAAGAATGTTCAGCAGTAACATTATAAACATGTCTAGAAATAGGATAATATGTGTGCAACAATATACTTGCAGTAATTACTAAAAGACTTAAGAAAAACAGAATTAATAACGTCACTGTGCAATGACTACGCAGTGATTTACAGTACGCATATCGTTTCAATTTTATCCTTCTGTTTCTTTCTCTATACAGGTCTAAGGGATACATGTCAGAGACAAATTCGACCGCTTCACCTTGGAGAGGACTTAAACAATCAAATTGCCTGACTGGTTAGACCTGAGTTTTAGTCTGTATAGTTCATGGCTATTCAGTTCAACCAAAGGAAGTTTAGAGTCAATCGGGGAAGACACGCAAGGTGTGTCGTTTACGTCTTTACGGCTGTCCTCGTCGTTAGCAGTACGAGCTGAGGCGACTTCCACCTAGGATCCAGCTGAGACTTCCGATCAAAGTTCCTCACTAAAACCAAATCCCCTGGAATTACGTCATGGGGTTTCACCTCGGTGTTGTCGGGAAAGGCTGCAGCTACCTGTGAACGACAAGATTGTAGTGCAGACATCAAGGAAGCCAAGTAATCTGTCAGCATATTACAGTCAATATCAGTTATTTTACGTGGTATAGGCGTCCCCCACATATTTGGTGGTCTACCGAAGATCACCTCATACGGGGATAGCCCTGTTCGAGAGTGTGCTACCATTCTCATGTAAAAGAGTGCAACGGGTAAGGCTACTACCCAGTCGACACCCTTCTCTCTGCATATTTTGGACAATCTAATTTTCAGGGTCTGGTTATGTCTTTCCACGAGACCTGCTGCCTCGGGGTGTCGGACACAGTGAAATTTCCACTGATAACCTAACAAAAGTGAAACGTGTTTCATTAGTTCGGATGAGAACGGCTGGCCGTTATCTGAGTAGACAACACGTGGTAAACCGTATCGTGGGAAGAATTCTCGAACTAACTGTTTGGCAGTAGTCGGGGCAGTGTAATCTGAAACCGGGTATGCCTCTGTCCAACGGGAAAGAGCACAGACAACTACGAGAACATATTTGAATCCCCGACATCGTTCCATCTGGATATAATCCATCTGGAGGACTTCAAAAGGGTGATCAGGAGGCTGAAATCCACCCTGTTCTACGGGAATGCTTTTACCTGGGTTAAACTGACAACAGATCATACAGGTACGGACTTTTTGTTTAGCTGCTGCTCGTAAATGTTTGTTGAACCAAATGTGTTGGATGCTGTCTAGCATAGCTTTTTCTCCTAGATGTGCTGGACTATGTACAGTGTTAATAACGACTTGGACCATTGAATCAGGAAGGAACCACACAGATTTTTCCTTCGTCATCCATCCTTGATCCGTTTGGATCCCTCCTAATTCAGTCCATTTCTTTATTTCGTCTGGTGTAGCATGTGTCTGTATGTCGATTACGTCAAGAGCGGAATCCTTAACCATCATGCAATGTGTTGGTGTCGGGACTATTGTCTTTGTCATGTCGGATGTTTGAGTTTGAGCAGTCTGTTTAGCTGTTCTGTCAGCTAGATCATTGCCTTGAGAAATGATATCAGTAACTTTCGTATGAGCTTTACATTTCATAATTGATATTGCAGTGGGTAGATGTATTGCATCTAATAAGGCATGAATAAGGGGTCCGTGCTGAATGTGGGCACCGTGAGAAGTTAAATAACCTCTCTCTCGCCACAGCACGCCGAAGTCATGTACAACTCCGAATGCATAACGTGAATCAGTGTATATGTTGACTTTTTTATTTGTGGCTTGAATACAGGCTTGTGTCAGAGCGATGAGCTCTGCTGCTTGAGCGGACAAGGTATTTATGCAATTTGTTTCAATTATTTCAGTGTCTGTTGTGACTGCGTAAGCGGCCACTAGCTCTCCTGTACTTGTTCTCATACATGAACCATCTACATACAACGTCAGGTCTGGGTCTGACAATGGGACATCTGTCAAATCTTGTCTCGGTTTCGTCGTGATAGTGATAACTTCAATACAATCATGTGCTAATGGGTCTGTTCCATGTACAGGTAACAGTGTGGCAGGATTCAATGTACTACAACGTCTGATTTCTATATGTGGCTGAAACAATGTTAATTCGTAACCAGTGAGTCGTGCTATAGTCAAGTGTTGTGTTTGTGTGCGGTTCAGGAGAACCTCGACTGCATGTGGTACTTGTACTGTCAATGGATGTCCTAATACTATGGCATCGCTTTGTCTGATTGCTAAAGCTGTTGCTGCCACTGATTTCAGGCACGCAGGCAAAGCCTGAGCTACGGGATCTAATGTACTAGAGAAATAAGCACATGGTTTGTGTGATCCTGCTTGTTCCTGTGTGAGTACTGACAAGGCAGTACCTTCGCGTTCTGTAACGAAGAGTGTAAACTGTTTATTGTAACATGGTGTTGCTAAAACAGGTGCTTGGCATAAGGCTTTCTTTAGGCTTTCAAAAGCTTGTGTATGTTCCTGAGTCCAAGGGAGAACAGTCGATGTGGCTGCCTCCTGTGTTGTCAATTGAATGAGTGGTTTTGCTAGAAATGCATACTGAGGGATCCACTGCCTACAATATGAAGTGAGGCCTATGAAAGCCCGCACCTCCTTTTGTGTCTTGGGTATCGGCATATTAGCAATTAGCTGGATGCGATCTGGTGTAAGCTGCCTTCCCTCCTTGGACAGCGAGTGACCAAGGTAAACAACTCGCTGGACACAGAATTGCAGCTTAGAAGGGGACACCTTGTGCCCCTTTTCGGCCAAAAATTGTAATACCGTCAGTGAGGCTTTCTCACATTCAGGTTCGCTTCTAGCGGTGATCAGCAGATCATCGACATATTGAAGCAGGGCAGTGTTGACTGGCATGTGGATACTGTCGAGTTCTCGTTTCAGTGCTTGGCTATAAATGCTGGGGCTTTCTGTAAATCCTTGAGGTGCGCGTGTGAATTTAAAGCTTCGTCCATTTAAACTAAATCCGAACAAGTATTGGCTTTCCGGATCTATTGGGACGCTGAAAAAGGCATTCTTGAGATCAATTACAGTAAAGAATGTTGCTTCGGAATCAATGGCTGTCAGTAATGAAGAAATGTCTGGGACTACGGGGTATTGTGGTACTATGCATTTATTTAATTCGCGCAGATCAATAACCAATCGATATACTGGCGGGGCTGTTGGATCGGTTCGTTTAAAAATCGGAATTATCGGTGAATTACATACATTGGAGTCAGTTTCCACAACCACTCCTTGGGTAATAAGCTCGTCAATGATTTGTAGTAAAGCCACTACAGCATCTGGGGGTAACTTGTATTGTCGCATTCGTGGAAGTACCACTCCTGCCTTTAGTGTGACTTGATATGGTGTAATGTTCATGCAACCAACATCTGTAGGGCCTTGCGCCCATAAATGTGTCGGTAAGGTCTGTAGTCGGTGATCCATGTCTCGGGACACGTAGTGCCCTTTGAAATCACGTAAAAATAATCTTACTCCTTCCGGAGAACAACATATAATAGCTCCTAGAGCTTTCAAAGTTTTTATGCCTAACAAGTTTTCTGGACATGATTTAGTAAGTAATAAATCTGTAGTTCGTGTCAAGGGACCGATCGTAAGTGGAAGAGGCTGTGTTACTTCGTTAATGATAGGTTTTCCTGAAAAGCCAAGGGAAATATTCTGTGTGCCTGAGAGGGGTGCCCCTGGAACTTCACTACGTTTTATTGTTGTTCGGCTTGCCCCTGTATCAAGTAAGAATTTTCTATCTTGACCTAACAGTTCACTGTGTACATAAGGTCCTTCTTGATCCACAGGGACCTCAATAAGGGGTAAGCCAACTTCCCTCTCTAGGCTGTTTCATGAGTATCGTTGATAATCAGGATAGTCATACTGTGCGGTCTGATACATCTGTCGGGTCGTTGTTTGTGTGGCAGCAATAGGCTGCGGTGGTGGAGCTGGCATAGACTGTTGCGGAGCTGGCATGGACTGTGCATGCTGCGGAGCTCCTTGTTGGTTCTGATCCTGTCTAAGTGGTCGTGGTCTTTCTTTTGCGTTACCTATGGCAATATTATGTTTTAAAACTGGACAATCGTGTATATAATGACCTGGCTGTTTACAATAGTTGCACGTCCCTTTAACAGGACCTGTTGAAACACTGGACTGTGTTATACCCTTCTTATGACCGTCAACTGGCACTGTCTGGGAAACTAGCATTTTCATTTTCGTGTCTTTCATGCGTCTATGTTCATGTTCTTGTTCTTCTCTAATTCTATTGTGATGGTACTGTAGCATTTGTAACATTTGTGACGGAGTGTTACCTTGCCAGGTACTCTCGAACTTCAATACTCTATTCTTAACTTGGGGCAAGGCATTTTTAACCAATTTTGTCACAAACAGATGTGGATACGACTCGCTACTTGCTTTTATTCCACTATTTATACCAAAACATTTCTCAAATCGGGAATAGAAATCACTAGTGTCTTCATCTGATTTTTGTTTACAGGCTGAGATTGCACCCCAGTCTTCCTTTTTCGTAGTTAATAAACGTGGCAGTACCTGTACTAGTAAACCTGGTAGTGCTTTGATCTTGTCCCCGAGCCCTGAACCTGGACCTCGAGCTTTTTCTTCGTTTTCTAATGCTGTCCAATCTATCTTCTGGTCTCCCACCTCCCAATCTTTTTCCTTGAGTTTTTCGTAAATGCCCGCAGGCATTAATACCTTCAATATTGTCATAATGTCGGGGTAGGTATATTCTCCCATGAGTAACATATCTTTAATTTCACGATGGAAACCTGCTGGGTCTTTATCATGACTGGGTACCACTTTCTTCATTTCTAATAGTTCTATTTTAGATATGGGTGTGTATACAAACACACGTTTAAACTCATTGTCATCACCCTTTATCGGGTGCACTTCGCGTAAGGGATTCTGTCTATCCATGTAATGCGTCGTTCTTTCCTTGATGGGCAATGAGACATGTTCATGACATACAAAAATAATATACTGTCTTCTAGATTCTAGTATTTCTCTAATTAACTTAGTACCGGAACCTCTCCATTTATTCGTGAGTAATCCAGTCAATATATCAGGTAAGGGACCAGGATCGGAGTGTTGACTTTTATACAATATAAGGAGTTGTTGAATCATATAGATACCAGCTAAACGCTGTTCATCTGGGGCGAGGTTCAAAAACGTATGTACTAGTATATCATCACCATATTTTCCAGGACTATCAACCCAGTGAACGGCTGACCTGGCTAATTCTTGTTCGTCCATAGAATCGAGTATATGATAACCCCTTCGTTCTCGGAGTAATTTGTCAGCGGCTTGGAATGAATGTTCGGGGGACCTTATATTTATTATAGGAGTTTGGAATTTTCTGTTATTATCTGGACGTATCGGACATATCGGATCAGTAAAGCATCTAGTATTATTGCAAGATCTTCCTCTACCTACATATGCCATTGTTTCTAACTGTCCTGTGGGCAGTTCTAATTCTTCCTCGTCCTCGGTTTGTTCTGGTTCGTCTACTGCTAATCTTTCCTCGTGTATTCGTTCTATTTCTTTGCGGATCTTTCGGCTCATAGCTACTATGCATGATCGTTTATCGTGTCTCCCCTCTGATATATTCTTACCCCACGTGGTAAGAATTTGCATTTCTTCCGTATTTACCCCTGGTTGATCTTGATTTCTGATCACACAGTTTATGAGGAAACGTAACAGTTCCCCCTGTATTTCCACCTTTTGATACTCCATGGCTCTGTTAATACTCTCAGGGTCTCGCCCTGATTGAACAAAATGATATATATTTTCTAAATGTGCAGTCATTCCTGGTAGCTTCCCTAAATATATTGCAGCTCGTCGGATACGTAATGATGCCAGCATCATTTCGTCCCCTTTTCCGGGCACAGGGTCATATCTACAATCTATTAGAAGTTCCTTGAGCGTGCTGGGAGTTACTAGTTTGGGCGTACGTTGGTGGGCTAATTCTTGAAAGGACAGTTTATTTGTTCTGGGTGGCGTAGAAAAAATGCTTGATGTACCTCCGGTAGCACCACCTGGGGTGCTGGATGTGAAAGGATTCGTTGAACGTGATATAGCAACCATAGGTGTGGATGCGGATGTAGAAACAGATGTGCTTGCCGGAACTTGTGTCGGAGTTTGCTGTTGCAGAGGTACAGACGAAGGAGGGTCTCGGCGTTGAACCCCCTCGGCAGGCGGTCTATGTGGCGCAGCATTAGCATACTCGGGAGCTGCGTCGTCTAAATAAGAGGAAAGAAAAACATCTTCTGCGGTTCTGGGATGCCCTTTGGGATGTGCTTTTATCGGAAACAATGGGGGTGGCAAGTCTCTTGGTATCTCCGGGGTAGCCTTAGGTAGTCCTTCGGCCAGAAGAGGATACATACCATTCACAAGGGCATTTCTTTGTCTGTCTGTTTGTTCTGATTTTACTCGAGTACCTTCTTCAATTAATACACTTTCTCGAACTTTATTTGAATTCTCCTTACTCTTCTCTTCCTGTCTACGTGCTTTTTCTGTACGTCTATACGATTCTTTACGCCATAATTCAATGGCGTCTTTCTGTGACTGTCTAGCTTTCTTTTTCCATAATTCTTCCTCTACTTTCACAATGCAATCTGCATCCCAGGTCCCAGCTGCGGGCCACCTCTGACTTTCTGGTAATTCCTTGGTGTAGTCTACCCATAAATCAAGAAATAATATGGCGTCTAGGCCATGTTTATGATACATGAAGTACCCTGGAGTGTCCCTAGGAGGAATGGGAACAGCTTCTTCGAGTACCCCTTTTCTAGTTGTGATCTGTCTTAATTTCGAAAAGAGCGGCATATTTGAGAACTGATCTGATACCTAATTTTGAACACGTTTAATACCATAAAACACAATAATGAACAGTCATTCACACCACAATATACAGAACGTATTTAAAACATTTTAACATTTAACATTTAATGAATAAACAATGATGGTCATTTAGGGAACTAGTCCCTAAGCATAATACTCGATACTAACTAGGTAATTCTGAATTATATACTAGACATACTTGATATACTGCTAAACAGTACAGATACACTGCTGAAACAGTGCAGACCGGATTTGTGTACCCAAACCCGTCTTGACCGGCACAACCTATGTGCACGTCAGAACGCCTCCCCGATAATGGTACTCACCGGGTAGCTCGGAACGGAAGGCCTCGGAACGGAACTGAACTTGAACCGGACTGGACTCGACTTGAAACTTCGGAAACTTCGGAAACTGGCGGGCCTCTGTATACCTCGGATCTTGCTCTCTCAGCTAGGCTCTGGTCGGGATACTTCGCACTTCTCACCGCCTCGTCTGGGTGTTGATCGCAGCCTCAGTTACCCCCGCTCGGCAGGAGGGAGATACAGGAAATCCTGTGGGTACGCGTTGTTGTCCGTCCAGCTGTGACAGGAGACCGGGCCTGCAACGCACCGCCGGCGCGTGAGATGAGAAAGTGTCCCTGTTCGGGCGCCATTTATGTGGTAAATAATTTAATTACCGGGACTTAATTTGATGCGGAAAATCTATAACAATAGCTCAGTAAAATAAGAGGCAGAATCCGTGGTATTAGAGGTTCGGAACGGGCTTTATTCCATAATCAATTTAAATCGATGAGCTCCAGATTCCATCACCACGAAGGTTCAGGAAGTGAAGACCGTACTTTATTGATAGGTAATCATTTTTATACAATAGGCATTACAGTGAAACAAATGGAGGAGGCGTAACAATTGATAGTAAAGATAAAACATACATGCGTAGCAAAAGTGGGTGTAACTGGGCGTAACTTAAAGAACGTCATCAGGTATGATGTCATAATAGGGTGGTTCCATGAAAGAATTTCGCAATGTCAGCAGAAATACTTGGCAGAAATGCGCGCGCAGCAGCATGACGTGTGATTGACGTGCAACTAGGGGGTGAAGGGGACTTGACATTTAGCTCTACATGTGGCGACAGAAGTCTGGAGGGTCAAGTCAACCTAATCCCAAATCATATCTAACATCCTATGTTTAAAGAACTATGTTATCCAAAAGAGAGGCCTTCTTGGAGTAGAATCTTATTCTATACTGACTATACTGACTGTGAGTGCGTGTACACGCGTCTAAGTGTCTACACTAGATGCGAGGGCAGGAATCTTCCATAGTAACAGGGCTATGAATTACTTGCATAAAGACAGAGAAGCCGGGCCCTTTGCTCGGTAGCTGGAAGAATGTTTACTTAGACTACTAGTCAGGAATGCATTGGGTAGGGAGCGGAGCAGATAATTTCGAAGGTGAAATACAGTTTTTGGCAGGCAACAGGCTGATGTCAGGCACCGTTAGCTGCGCAGAGAATGAGGACAAAGTTCATGGATGCAGATGCGAGCTTAGACTGGAGCTTTCAGAGGCAGAAGGCAGGAAAAGCTTGATGGCAGAATCAGGGCCTACTTGCCTGGACTGTAAAATGGCATAAGTGAACCATGTAAAGCCGGTGGCCTTTCATACTTAGGAATGGAATATCCGGCCCATTCATGGCGAATCTGAAAGAGGACATTTTGGCGGTGGACACACATGTGTTTGCGTCTTCATAACTGGAACTGGAGGGAACATACATGTACTTGTGATTTATACATGAAACCGTTGGGGTCCAAGATAGGGGACATAACTGACCAGAAAAATCCATATTTCCACACCTCGATGGGGCGCAATGACTGCGGAGCAGGATGAACTAATTCATACTCCAAACTCTCCTGAGTCTGCAACGCCACGTCAAAGATGTATTCGACGTCAGGCGAAGCCAAGGAGGTTGCCCATTGTATCCACCTTGGATGCAAAGCCTTAGAATTTGGTACACTAGCCTTAGTGACTGCTTCTAGAGCAGGAAACGGTGTTACCACCAGCATGCGCTTTCCTTGTGATAGCGCTCGTTCTTTCAGGATCGCCATCTGAACTGCTGTCAAGACTTTTTCAACAGTGGAAAATCGCAGCTCAGCCGAAGTGTACAGATGAGATTTGTAAGCAATGGGGACTGTGTCACCCTCATTGAACGTTAAGTACGTGAAACCTTCCGCGCCTGGAACAATTCTAATGACCAGGTTGGTGTGGTTGTCACGAGTTTTTAGATATTTAGCTGTAAGAAGATCAGTTTGCACAGTATATAATGCCAACGTGTGCTCTGGCAGCCAGCAAGATCTGGTATAAGTTGGTTGTATCAAGGCATAAAGTGTCTTGATACGCTGGGCATAATCAGGAATGTAGGATCGACCGAAATTCAGAAAACCCAGCAAGGATTGTAATTTTTTCAATGTCGTAGGGATACGAAGGTTTGCGCATTTCTCAAAGAACTGCGGTGCCAAGCCTCGGCCTTCATTATTGAGTTCGTACCCCAAGAACAACACTGTAAATTCAGCAATGTGCGACTTCTTAAAGTTAAACTTGTAACCGAAGTCTGCAAACATAGTCACTATGTTATCCACACGAGCAAGGTGTGGAAGCAACTCGTCGTCTGTCAGATAGATGTCGTCGACATACGAGTATGCTTCTGGGTCTACCATCTCCAAGAGAGAGACCACGCGAGCGGCAAAAACTCCAGGGCTGTTCTTATAGCCCATCGGGAGCCTCTTGAACAATTTTTGTTTGCCACCCGAGGTGAATGCTGTCCACTCATACTAAGAGGGGGCAGATTATGGCAATAAAAGCCAATGGATAAGTCAAGCGTAGTTTTGAAACGTTTTCTCACAAGACTATCCACGAGAGCCGAACTATGAGTATTTTGTACCGCACACGTCCGGCAATGTGAGTTTAAATGCCGGTAATGCAAAACTAGGCGGTACGATCCGTCAGGCTTCGTTACAGTGAATAAAGGATTATTCATGGGTGACACACATGTCTCAATTACTCCTTGATATTCCAATTGTTCAAGGATTGACGCGACGTGAGGTCTAGCCTCGCGACGCATGGGATATTGGGGTTGAGGCTGGGGATCGGATCGCAATGGAATCTCGTGATTGGGAGAACATTTATCCCAGCCAACCTGATTACGATATAACGCAGGCGCAAGCACCTGTGCCCACTCCCCGGCCAACCTAGTAGACTCCTCCGTGGGCACTGCGTGCCCAAAGGAAGGAAGTATAACTTCCTCGCCCCTAGGGGCGTCCAAAATGAAAGCCGGAGGCCAATCTTTCTCCGCCAAAAGAATATCATATGTGGTGGTAAGATTATCCCAAAAAACCCCTTTAATTTTGCGTTGTATGTCACCCTCAATATTAAGGACTATTTCAAATAATCTTTCTGGGGGGGCTACGCGAGTATCAGCAGTTTCAACTGTCACATATATGTCAGTTGCTGTCGCCTCCAGAAATGGACGCAATGCTTCCCGCACTACTGTAACCTCCGCCGCGCTGTCTAGCAGCGTTAGTGCCCATGTCAGGTTCCGAAGCTGTGTCCTGACCATCTGAGGCATATCTCGCTGAGATAGCAGCAACTTTCTTTTTCTGAAACGGTGGACGTGGTCTGGCACCGTCTTCCTGTTTGCCTTTACCGTCAGTCTGGCGGGGCTGGTCTCGACCTTGAGTGCCCCGTCCTCTTCCTCGATCTCCACCACCAGAGTGCGAAGTCGATGTTTCCTGTGAAGAACGAGGAGAGCGTTGTTCAGAAACCTGAAACCTATCAGGTGACTTAATACGAGTACGATCGCGCAAATCATAAGTGCGTTCACTATACGACTGAACTGGTGAGGCAGGACGAGAAACCTGTTTCTGTTGCTGCTTCTCTTGTTTTTTGGCTCGCCAACTTTGTTTAGGAAAGTTGGGCTTTTCGTCTTTTGTAGACGAACTCACCTTAGTTTGTTGCACTATATCTGGAATTTTGATGGTGGGTTTTACCCCTAAGGCACTACGTCCAACCATCCTGTAGGCTTTCGCAATAATTTTTGCGAACTGCCGAGGCCTGTCTTCATCAGCCAGAAGCTCCAGCATATTGCCAACTTGGAACTGCATGGCATCTCCTTTGAGGTTGCCCATTACCATGAAACAAACCACATCGAAACTGTCGACAAGCCTCATTCCCAACTCAATAGCTGCCTCCGCACCATGACTTTCTTGAACTTTCTTGATGACGGAGGGTAGTACAGCCATAGACGGAGTGCCGTAGCACTTCGAATATGTCGCAGCAAAGACCTTGCCCCAATTGTCACAATCAACAAGCTCAGGGACCAGGTCTTTCGGCAAAGTAATGGTGAGTATCCTGTGTTTATCCACAGGTGTAGTGTTTGGAAACACGGCTTCTAATTGATCACATTTTTCTGCAAGCCAATAAGGAAATTCATCCTTACTGAGGGTGCGCTTGCCGATAACCGCGTTAACCATAACAGGGCTTATCACCACCGCGTGATGGTGATCCGCCCCGTGTCCAGCAACCGCAGGTGCTCCCACCTGAACTGTGCGTGACACATACTGCACTAAAGCCCTATGGACTGTAATCAGGGCTGTGTGTAGCGTTCGTAAATCACCCACTCCCACCGTCAGGTAGCGTGGGTGTGGAGTATATCCGGCCAGTACCGGCCATGTAGCTCCCGCAATTGACAACGGGCCCATTCTCGCCGATACGACCTCATGGGGGAGGGCGCCATTAAACCAAATTGTATGCTGCCAGGCAGAAATAGGAATTTCCAGAGTCCGATATGGGGCATAAGCCGCAGGTACAGCCGAGGCTGTATATTCGTGGAACAAATTATCGTCTGTATCCACCTCCGCAAAGGTCACCCATGAGTAAAACAACTCATACGGGTAGGTGGTATCAGCACTGACCACAAAGACTACGGACATCCCGTCATCAGGTATCCCATACGCTCTCAGATGAGCACGCAGAGGAACCCTACTATGAGCGGGAATATTAACCGCCATAAGGACTCCTTAAAGAATAACAACGATCTACACAGTAGCACTTGGGCTCAAAAATTATAACCTTTTTAATTCTCAAGCTTGATAGAACCTTTAGTCTAAACCTAGGTAGGTTAAACCGTCACTCAAGTTTTCCGGAAACGAGAGCGAGGGTTGTTGTGGACTAAAATCAGCACTACTAAAGCGTCTCAGACGTTAAGACCAAACGTTAGGTGCGCCATGTTGCAGGGATTCTGCTTTTGCACAGAACTATGCGCAGGAGACCAGGACCTCAGAGAATTGTGGTGTACCAGAAAACTCCCCTCAGAACCCAGAACCCCTTATCCGACTAGCTTAGTATCTCATTCGTTAACCTAGATCTAGCTAGGTGGTCCCAATGTATAGACAAACCAAAACAAGCGACTTAGATATTTCTCAGGAGTGGTGGGAATCCGAAATACCTGTCCGTACTTATTTATTAGTCCACAACATAATAATACAGACACGGTAAAGTTTAAAGAGTTTATTTTATAAACCTCGCGTCCTAAGATGCAGTACTTTGGCTAACACTAGCAGACTAACAATACAGATCAGAATCATTAGCATTATTATAATACCATATCGAATGAAAGGAGCAATCATACTATTAATGACAGTGGTATACGGCCACACTCCTTTCACTATAATCTAATACATTGTTATTATTAGACTATTAGAAGGTCTCTTAGGCTAACAGGGGGGACCCCATACCGTATAGATCAGCTTAGTAGAATCACATCAAAGGATCAGCTCTCACAGCATGCATCAGTTCTTCTTGTTCGAATGAATGTAAAACCAAACTGTTCTGCAATATTAAAGACGCTCGTCCTTCAAATATTGGCAGCTGTATGCATGATATGTCTAACAAGTGGTACGATCAATCTAAATACAACACTCTGTACCTTCTAGTGACCCAGACGCGTTCTTTGCATGATGTACAGACCAAGGGCACATTTCACGGTTAAGAATGTGAAACAACAGCTTGTTATCCTGTAAGGCAAAGTCGAGTCAGCATTTCTAAAATGAATAACACATAACAACAGTGTCGTGTGCAGCGCAGCAGAAACGACAAGCTTGCTTGTTAACTATGATTTCGGTTATGCTAAATTAGTGTTGTAAATAGGGCGTGGCTTAATCCATCTCACAGTTTCTCTGGGTCTACAGCAGCTCTGCTGACCTGGTTCTTAGGCTCTAGAGCAGCTCTGCTAACCTGGTTCTCTGGCTCCAATGCGGCTCTGCTGACCTGGTTCTCTGGCTGCAAAGCGGCTCTGCTGACCTGGTTCTATGGCTCTAAAGCAGCTCTGCTGACCTGGTTCTCTGGCTCTAGAACAGCTCTGCTGACCTGGTTCTCTGGCTCTAAAGCAGCTCTGCTGACCTGGTTCTCTGGCTCTAGAGCAGCTCTGCTGTCCTGGTTCTCTGGCTCTAGAGCAGCTCTGCTGACCTGGTTCTCTGCCTCTAGAGCAGCTCTGGTGACCTGGTTCTCTGACTCTACAACGGCTCTGCTGACCTGGTTCTCTGGCTCTAAAGCAGCTCTACTGACCTGGTTCTATGGCTCTACAGCAGCTCTGCTGACCTGGTTCTCTTGCTCTACAGCAGCTCTGCTGCTTCTTTTCTCTGCCTCTACAGCAGCTCTGCTGACCTGCTTCCCTGGCTCTAAAGCAGCTCTGCTGACCTGGTTCTCTGGCTCTAAAGCGGCTCTGCTGAACTGGTTCTCTGGCCCTAAAGAAGCTCTGCTGACTTGGTTCTCAGGCTCTAAAGCAGCTCTGCTGACCTGGTTCTCTGGTTCTAAAGCGGCTAGGCTGACCTGGTTCTCTCCCTCTAAAGCAGCTCAGCTGACCTGGTTCTCTGGCTCTAAAGCAGTTCTGCTGACCTGGTTCTCTGGCTCTAGAGCAGCTCTGCTGACCTGGTTCTCTGGCTCTAGAGCAGCTCTGCTGTTCGGGTTCTCTGGCTCTAAAGCAGCTCTGCTGACCTGGATCTATGGCTCTAAAGCAGCTCTAATGACCTGGTTCTCTGGCTTTAAAGCAGCTCTGCTGACCTGGTTCTCTTGCTCAAAAGCAGATCTGCTGACCTGGTTCTATGGCTCAAAAGCAGCTCTGCTGACCTGGTTCTCTGGCTTTGAAGCAGCTTTGCTGACCTGGTTCTCTAGCTCCAGAGCAGCTCTGCTGACCTGGTTCTCTCCCTCTAAAGCAGCTCTGCTAACCTGGTTCTCTCCCTCTAAAGCAGCTCTGCTGGCCTGGTTTCTCTGGGTCTACAGCATCTCTACTGACCTGGTTCTCTGGCTCTAGAGCAGCTTTGCTGACCTGGTTATCTGCCTCTAAATCAGCTTTGCTGATCTGGTTCTCTGGCTCTAAAGCGACTCTGCTGACCTGGTTCTCTGGCTCTAAAGCAGCTCTGCTGACCTGGTTGTCTAGCTCTACAGCAGCTCTGCTGCTTCTTTTCTCTGCCTCTACAGCAGCTCTGCTGACCTGGTTCTCTGGCTATAAAGCAGCTCTGCTGACCTGGTTCTCTGGCTCTAAAGCGGCTCTGCTGAACTGGTTCTCTGGCCCTAAAGAAGCTCTGCTGACTTGGTTCTCTGGCTCTAAAGCAGCTCTGCTGACCTGGTTCTAAAGTGTCTCGGCTGACCTGGTTCTCTCCCTCTAAAGCAGCTCAGCTGACCTGGTTCTCTGGCTCTAAAGCAGTTCTGCTGCCCTGGTTCTCTGGCTCTAGAGCAGCTCTGCTGACCTAGTTCTCTGGCTCTAGAGCAGCTCTGCTGTTCGGGTTCTCTGGCTCTAAAGCAGCTGTGCTGACCTGGTTCTCTTGCTCAAAAGCAGAACTGCTGACCTGGTTCTATGGCTCAAAAGCAGCTCTGCTGACCTGGTTCTCTGGCTTTGAAGCAGCTTTGCTGACCTGGTTCTCTGGCTCCAGAGCAGCTCTGCTGACCTGGTTCTCTCCCTCTAAAGCAGCTCTACTAACCTGGTTTTCTCCCTCTAAAGCAGCTCTGCTGACCTGGTTTTCTGGCTCTAGAGCAGCTCTGCTGATCTGGTTCTCTGGCTCTAAAGCAGCTCTGCTGACCTGGTTCTATGGCTCTAAAGCAGCTCTAATGACCTGGTTCTCAGGTTTTAAAGCTGCTCTGCTGACTTGGTTCTCTCCCTCTAAAGCAGCTCTGCTGACCTGGTTCTCTCCCTCTAAAGCAGCTCTGCTGGCCTGGTTTCTCTGGGTCTACAGCATCTCTGCTGACCTGGTTCTCTGGCTCTAGAGCATCTCTGCTAACCTAGTTTTTAAGCTCTAGAGCAGCTCTGCTTACCTGGTTCTCTGGCAATAATGCGGCTCTGCTGACCTGGTTCTCTGGCTCTGAAGCAGCTCTGCTGACCTGCTTCTATGGCTCTAAAGCAGCTCTGCTGACCTGGTTCTCTAGCTCTAGAGCGGCTCTGCTGACCCGGTTCTCTGGCTCTAAAGCAGCTCTGCTGACCTGGTTCTCTGGCTCTACAGCAGCTCTGCTGACCTGGTTCTCTGGCTCTAGAGCAGCTCTGCTGACCTGGTTCTCTGGCTCTAGAGCAGCTCTGCTAACCTGGTTCTCTCGCTCTACAACGGCTCTGCTGACCTGGTTCTATGGCTCTACAGCAGATCTGCTGACCTGGTTCTCTGGCTCCACAGCAGCTCTGCTGCTCCGTCGATCCTCCTCTAGAGCCGCTCTGATGACCTGGTTCTCTGGCTCTAAAGCAGCTCTGCTGACCTGGATCTCTGGCTCTAAAGCAGCTCTGCTGACCTGGTTCTCTGGCTCTAAAGCGGCTCTGCTGACCTGGTTCTCTCCCTCTAAAGCAGCTCTGCTGGCCTGGTTTCTCTGGGTCTACAGCATCTCTGCTGACCTGGTTCTCTGGCTCTAGAGCAGCTCTGCTGACCTGGTTATCTGCCTCTAAATCAGCTTTGCTGATCTGGTTCTCTGGCTCTAAAGCGACTCTGCTGACCTGGTTCTCTGGCTCTAAAGCAGCTCTGCTGACCTGGTTGTCTAGCTCTACAGCAGCTCTGCTGCTTCTTTTCTCTGCCTCTACAGCAGCTCTGCTGACCTGGTTCTCTGGCTATAAAGCAGCTCTGCTGACCTGGTTCTCTGGCTCTAAAGCGGCTCTGCTGAACTGGTTCTCTGGCCCTAAAGAAGCTCTGCTGACTTGGTTCTCTGGCTCTAAAGCAGCTCTGCTGACCTGGTTCTAAAGCGTCTCGGCTGACCTGGTTCTCTCCCTCTAAAGCAGCTCAGCTGACCTGGTTCTCTGGCTCTAAAGCAGTTCTGCTGCCCTGGTTCTCTGGCTCTAGAGCAGCTCTGCTGTTTGGGTTCTCTGGCTCTAAAGCAGCTCTGCTGACCTGGTTCTCTTGCTCAAAAGCAGATCTGCTGACCTGGTTCTATGGCTCAAAAGCAGCTCTGCTGACCTGGTTCTCTGGCTTTGAAGCAGCTTTGCTGACCTGGTTCTCTGGCTCCAGAGCAGCTCTGCTGACCTGGTTCTCTCCCTCTAAAGCAGCTCTGTTAACCTGGTTCTCTCCCTCTAAAGCAGCTCTGCTGACCTGGTTTTCTGGCTCTAGAGCAGCTCTGCTGATCTGGTTCTCTGGCTCTAAAGCAGCTCTGCTGACCTGGTTCTATGGCTCTAAAGCAGCTCTAATGACCTGGTTCTCAGGTTTTAAAGCTGCTCTGCTGACCTGGTTCTCTGGCTCAAAAGCAGATCTGCTGACCTGGTTCTATGGCTCTAAAGCAGCTCTGCAGACTTGGTTCTCTCCCTCTAAAGCAGCTCTGCTGACCTGGTTCTCTCCCTCTAAAGCAGCTCTGCTGGCCTGGTTTCTCTGGGTCTACAGCATCTCTGTTGACCTGGTTCTCTGGCTCTAGAGCATCTCTGCTAACCTAGTTTTTAAGCTCTAGAGCAGCTCTGCTTACCTGGTTCTCTGGCAATAATGCGGCTCTGCTGACCTGGTTCTCTGGCTCTGAAGCAGCTCTGCTGACCTGCTTCTATGGCTCTAAAGCAGCTCTGCTGACCTGGTTCTCTAGCTCCAGAGCAGCTCTGCTGACCCGGTTCTCTGGCTCTAAAGCAGCTCTGCTGACCTGGTTCTCTGGCTCTATAGCAGCTCTGCTGACCTGGTTCTCTGGCTCTAGAGCAGGTCTGCTGACCTGGTTCTCTGGCTCTAGAGCAGCTCTGCTAACCTGGTTCTCTCGCTCTACAACGGCTCTGCTGACCTGGTTCTATGGCTCTACAGCAGATCTGCTGACCTGGTTCTCTGGCTCCACAGCAGCTCTGCTGCTCCGTCGATCCTCCTCTAGAGCCGCTCTGATGACATGGTTCTCTGGCTCTAAAGCAGCTCTGCTGACCTGGATCTCTGGCTCTAAAGCAGCTCTGCTGACCTGGTTCTCTGGCTCTAAAGCGGCTCTGCTGACCTGGTTCGCTGGCTCTAAAGCAGCTCTTCTGACCTGGTTCTCAGGCTCTAAAGCAGCTCTGCTGACCTGGTTCTCTGGTTCAAAAGTGGCTCGGCTGACCTAGTTCTCTCCGTCTAAAGCAGCTCTGCTGACCTGGTTCTCTGGCTCTAAAGCAGTTCTGCTGACCTGGTTCTCTGGCTCTAGAGCAGCTCTGCTGACCTGGTTCCATGGCTCTAAATCAGCTTTGCTGATCTGGTTCTCTGGGTCTAAAGCTACTCTGCTGACCTGGTTCTCTGGCTCTAAAGCAGCTCTGCTGACCTGGTTCTCTGGCTCTAAAGCAGCTCTGCTGACCTGGTTCTCTGTCTCTAGAGCAGCTCTGCTGACCTGGTTCTCTGGCTTTGAAGCGGCTCTGCTGACCTGGTTCTCTGTTTCTAAATGCATCTCGGCTGACCTGGTTTTCTCCCTCTAAAGCAGCTCTGCTGACCTGGTTCTCTTTCTCTAAAGCAGTTCTGCTGACCTGGTTCTCTGGCTCCAGAGCAGCTCTGCTGAACTGGTTTTCAGGCTCTAGAGTAGCTCCGCTGACCTGGTTCTCTCCCTCTAAAGCAGCTCTGCTGACCTGCTTCTCTAGCTCTAAATCAGCTTTGCTGATCTGGTTCTCTGGCTCTAAAGTGACTCTGCTGACCTGATTCTCTGGCTCTAAAGCGGCTCTGCTGACCTGGTTCTCTGACTGTAGAGCAGCTCTGCTGACGTGGTTCTCTGGCTCTAAAGCAGCTCTGCTGACCTGGTTCTCTGGCTCTAGAGCAGCTCTGTTGACCTGGTTCTTAGGCTGTAGAGCAGCTCTACTGACCTGGTTCTTAGGCTGTAGAGCAGCTCTGCTGACCTGGTTCTCTGGCTCTAAAGCAGCTCTGTTGACATGGTTCTCTGGCTCTAAAGCAGCTCTGTTGACCTGGTTCTCTGGCTCTAGAGCAGCTCTGCTGACCTGGTTCTCTGGCTTTGAAGCAGCGCTGCTGACCTGGTTCTCTGGATTTGAAGCAGCTCTGCTGACCTGGTTCTCTCCATCTAAAGCAGCTCTGCTGACCTGGTTCTCTCGTTCTAAAGCAGCTCTGCTGACCTGCTTCTCTCCCTCAAAAGCAGCTCTGCTGACCTGGTTTCTCTATGGGTCTACAGCAGCTCTGCTGACCTGCTTCTTAGGCTGTAGAACAGCACTGCTAACCTGGTTCTCTGGCTCTAATGCGGCTCTGCTGACCTCTTTCTCTGGCTCTAAAGCGGCTCTGTTGACCTGGTTCTATGGATCTAAAGCAGCTCTGCTGACCTGGTTCTCTGGCTCTAGAACAGCTCTACTGACCTGGTTCTCTGGCTCTAAAGCAGCTCTGCTGACCTGGTTCTCTGGCTCTAGAGCAGCTCTGCTGACCTGGTTATCTGGCTCTAGAGCAGCTCTGGTGACCTGGTTCTCTGACTCTACAACGGCTCTGCTGACCTGTGTAGGAGAGTAGGATGTGCACTTGTGTTGTCCCCACTTTTTTTCTGATGTTAACACTGGTTTCTGGCTATAGTCTGGCTGGGTCCCTGCTAATCAGGGCCCCAGTCTAACTGATCTCTCTAAACCACTTGGTGTGCATATTAGATGCACTAGTGATTGGATACTGTGGTACCTTATGAGCCCCTAGTATATGGTACCTTAGGTAACTAGGGCATTGGTACTTCACAGGCCTACCAGGGGCTGCAGCATGTATTATGCCACCCCTGGGAAGCACTCACAATCTGACACCACAGGCCTGCTACTGCAGCCTGTGTGAGGTAGTGTTAGCACTCCTCACTGAGGTATAGGTTCCTATATTTCACCATACACACACATATAAACATATCAGTCACCCCTATGGTAGGCCCTATCAATCCCAAGGGCAGGGTGCATGGTTTACTATGTGAGGGGGTGCTTCTGCCTAAGCAGGACCCCTCTGCAGCTGACAGAGTCTATTCTCTGCTGCTGTTTGTGGATGTGGTTAAACCATATACTATTAAGTGCATTATAACCTCGCGGTAAATGCTAACTTTGGAATGACTGCATCAAAACATGTCGTGTTTGGTGTCAAACAACTTGGAATCCTACCCCCACACCAGTAACTGGTGTGGGAGTAGGATCCCACCCTTCTAGAGGGGACGACATGTACCCACTGTACTACACGGTAGAAATCATTTAGAGCCCTGGCATCACAAAATGGATGCCACCAGCACAGACACCGGGCTGCCCTCCTGCTGCTGACCGAAACTCGCAGTGGAGGGAGCCCAACAAAGGGTTTCCTGTCACAGGGAGGTGTCACCACCTCCCAGACAGGATTTAGTGTATTGGAGCTGGGTGGGTGCACTCTTAGAGTGTTTTGAAGTCCTGCACTGGGGGAGCAATAGGCTCCTCTGTGCATATGCCAGCTCAAACCGGTTCAGGGGCTACCTGCCCCTGCTCTGGCGTGAAACTGGACAAAGGGAAGTGGGTGTAACCACCCACTACCCTGACCCTCCTAGAGGAGTGGTCATAGAGCTAGTCCCTCCCATCTTTTCACTATAAAATACCACACATTGCCAATGCAATTTAGATTACACCTGGACGACGCTCTACTAAGAAGAATCCTGGCCCTTCGACGTTCCACTATCTCTGGAAGACTGAGGAATCTCCCTTGGAGTGACTCCCCTGCTTGGCAGGCACCAAAGCTCTTCAACAACGGTTGCAAACTTTACCGCTCCCGCCGGAGCCCGAAGTCCCTGCGTCCCCTGAAGTGGATTTCCTGACCTCTCGACGGCCATTTTGAGTCCCCAGCGAAGCTGTGGTGTCTGGACCCCACGAGTGACGAGGGACAGCAATACCAGGGAACCGTGCACTGATTTCAAGTGCAAGCCCTAATCTACGTCCAACGAAATTGTGCTTTGGACCACTTGTTGTCCAAGTCCCTAGCAGGTCTAGTACCGAAATTCAGCGGCCTACCTTGTCCCGAGTGACCGTGGGCTGTTGTTAAACTTTTCCTGTAAAGGCGTCTTCGCGGTTGCTTGCCCGTTGGCTAGTAACTCACCTGAAGACTTCCACATCGACTTCAAGGGCTCTCCTAGTTGCTCTGGGCCTGCCCTCACTTACCCTCGCTGGGTAAGTCTATCAGACCTTGCTGGTCAGCACCATTGCCAATCTTCACTCTACACGAGACTTGCAGTTGCCAAGGCTTGTTGGCTCCAATCCGGGTGCAGACACCGTCATCAGCTGCAGATGTCATGGGAACCTCCGAAGCCAGCTGCTGGTCATCTTCGATCCCTCCTGGTCCTCGTGAGCGAAGAGATAAAACACCATCATCGACCTGAAGAGACGCGACAGCTGTGGTCATCCATCTTGCTGGCCACCGGTCACTGGCAGTGGAAGTGCCCTAGAACTGTAAAATACAAACCACAACATTTGCCATTGAAACGCATTGAAAACCCGCGTGTGTGTTTAGACACTGCACGCGTTTCCTGTGGGCTGATTACTTACCTGCTAACACTGCAGAAGTGAAGCCCCAGCGATTCCCAAGGCCCTAGGCCTCTTCATTTTGCAAGTCGAGTTTGTTAACCCATTATTTTAGAATATGGTCTGGTACGCCCCTAGGGCTACAGCCATATTTGTGCTTAATTTATTGAGAACTGTTGATCTTTTGAATGTTTACCTGGCTCTAATCTCATAAAGAGATTAGTAGAGTATATATAGAAATAAATACATATATATTTGATATATATAACTGTGTGGTGTCCTTTTCATTTGGTAATTCAAGAGATTATAAGGTAAAACAAGCTGCTTTACATTCCTCAGAGACTTAGCCTGAAGGCTGCTCTCCACAGCTACCACTAGGATAGCTTTCTTTAAAAGGTTGTCTTTACACCTATCTACCAAGAGTCGAACTGGACTGGTGCAAGGTGGCCACTATAACTAGTGACCAGCATATGCCAGGCCAACTTCTCACATTGGTGGGCAGCGTGTGGGATTCCAGCTTGCCATTGTTTTACCAGAAAATCTCTATTTGAATTACTAACTGAAAACCACTTAAGGTACTCAAGGTACATATAAAGTCAAGCTAGTATCAATAAGTTCTACTGAACTTAGAGCTGTTTGTGAAGGGACAAGCACACCCTTGCTACAGCTCAAGCTAGGTCCAGTAGGCCTCAACTAGTGTAGGTAGTACAACACTGGACAACACTAGTATGTCTCACCATGGTGGAGCCAGTGGGTCCACCCCATCTCAGTACAAAGATATAGCCTACACTGAACTGAAGGCCTTATGCTTTGAAAGACAACTGAGGGTGGGCAGGAGTCCCTCATCACAACACCTGATAGATCTGTTAGTAGCAGATGACCCGAGACAAGCTCTAGTAGCAAGTGGGTCTGCATCAGGGGGTGATTCAAACATAGTCTCTGGGTCTGATGATGAAAATCTAGATGACCTGGAGTCTGTGGTTGAAGGGCCAGACCCAGAAGGGTCTGAAGGGAACAGAGGAAGTCTCCCTAAGAGAACTGACAGAGTGGGAGGAAGGCCTAGGTCCCTTTCAAGGGACTCTGACCATTCATACCACTCTGGAAGAGAATCTGTTCCCCAGAGGAACTCCAACTTTCCCAGGGAGTCCTCCTCTGAAAGAAGGTTCAAGATGCTCCAGTATGAGGAAGCTAGGCTTGCCCTCAGAACCAAGCAATTGGCCTTAGATAGGGAAGCCTTCGAGCTCCAGAGAGCTTCTAAGAAGGAGGGGTTAGATACCCCTGGTGGCAGCAACAGTGTCCCTAGAGGCAGAGATTACATTCCAGACCATAGGAACCTGCCCAAGGTTGTTCCTCCCTACCAGAGTGGGGATGATATCCACAAATGGATAACTGATATGGAGAGGGCCTGTAAAGTTCAACAGGTCCCCCAGACACAGTGGGCAGCAATCTTGTGGCTCTCCTTTTCAGATAAAGGTAGAGACAAGCTCCTTACTGTTAGAGAAGAGGATGCTAATGATTATGAAGCCCTGAAGAGTGCTTTGATAGATGGGTTTGGCTTAACCACTGAACAGTACAGGTTGAAGTTCAGAGACACCCAGAAAGCACAGACTCAGGATTGGACTGACTTTGTTGATTGTGCAACCAAGGTTCTAGAAGGTTGGCTGGTTGGTAGTAGAGTAACTGACTTTAAGGGATTGTATAATCGTATAATGAGAGAACAGATCCTTAATAATTGCCAGAACCAGTTGTTGCATCAGTACCTGGTGGACTCTGATCTAACCTCTCCCCAAGAATTGGGAAAGAAGGCAGAGAATGGGTCAGAACCAGGGTGAGGCAGAAAAACCAGAACCAAGGTGGTGACACTAAGAAGCAAGATCCTAAAGGCTCAGATAAAGGTGGGGATAAATCTAAAGACCAGAAGTCTTCACAAGGGCCCCAAAAATCTGCAACTGGTGGGGAGTCACAATCTGCAGAGGGAAAAAGCCAAAAGAAGCCCTGGTGCAAATTCTGTAAACAGAAAGGGCACTGGACTTCTGACTGTACAAAGTCCAAAGACCAAACCACCACCACTCCAGCCCCTAAGGCAACTGTTCCCCCTAGTGCAGTCATTGGTGGAGGTAATACTCAGAATAAGGGTGTAGTAGGGTTGACCCTGGGTTCTGATGTAGACTCTGGCCTAGTCAGAGTACCAACACAGACATTGCTAGTTTGTGAGGGAGACCTTGATATGTCCTTCCTAGTGAGCCCCAGTAATCTGGGCAAATACAAACAGCAGCCTATCATAAATGGCAAACAGGCTTTGGCATTTAGGGACACAGATGCTAGTGTCACCATGGTGGCAGAGGACCTAGTGGACCCTACACAGATCATCCTGGGTGAAATGTACCAGGTAACCAATGCAAGCAACACCAGGACCAACCATAGCCTGGCAGTTGTGAATTTCTCCTGGGGAGGGGTAACTGGCCTCAAAAAGGTAGTAGTCAGTGCAGACCTCCCTGTCGAATGTTTGTTGGGCAATGATCTGGAGACTTCAGCCTGGTCTGAAGTAGAATTATGGACTCATGCTGAGATGTTGGGCATACCTGCAGAGGTATTTGCTGTGACCAGGTCACAAGCCAAAATGCATAAAGCTGAACCAGCTCTGGATCCTGAAACTATGGACCAGGTGCTACCCAAGAGGAGGAGCAGTAGGGTTAAGGCTGGGCCTTCCCCTCTGTCTCAGATCTCAGATTCCCCTCCTGAGGGAGGAGAAGCAGAGCCTGAAGTAGGAACTGCCCCAGAGGAACTTGAGCCTGGTCAGGTTGAGTTCTTGGGGGCAGGGGGACCTTCCAGGGAAGATCTGAGCAAAGAGCAACAGTGCTGCCCCACTCTTGAACCCCTCAGACAGCTGGCTGCTGCTGAGACTGCTGGGAGTGCTAGTGGGTCCCATAAGGTTTGTTGGGATGAGGGGCTCCTATATTCTGAGGCTAGGGATCCTACCCCTGGAGCCACCAGGAGGTTGGTAATTCCTCAGAAGATTAGGGGGTTCCTCTTGACCCTCGCACATGATATCCCATTGGCAGGACACTTGGGCCAAAACAAGACCTGGGACAGGCTTGTACCACATTTTCATTGGCCACACATGTCTGAAGACACAAAGGAGTTTTGTCGCTCCTGTGTCACTTGTCAAGCCAGTGGCAAGACAGGTGGCACCACAAAGGCCCCCCTGATACCACGACCTGTGGTGGGGGTTCCCTTTGAAAGGGTAGGGATTGACATTGTTGGTCCCCTTGACCCACCAACAGCATCTGGGCACAGATTTATACTGGTGGTAGTGGATCATGCCACCAGGTATCCAGAAGCTATACCCCTAAGGACTACCACAGCTCCTGTGGTAGCAAGAGCCCTCATTGGAGTCTTCTCCAGAGTGGGTTTCCCTAATGAGGTCATCTCTGACAGAGAATCTAACTTTATGTCAGGATATCTAACTGCAATGTGGAAGGAGTGTGGTGTAAACTACAAATTCACTTCTCCCTATCACCCACAATGCAATGGGTTAGTTGAGAGATTCAACAAAACCCTAAAGGGAATGATTAAAGGGCTCCCAGAGAAGCTTAGGCAAAAATGGGACCTTTTACTTCCCTGCCTTCTGTTTGCATACAGGGAGGTTCCTCAGAAGGGGGTTGGCTACAGCCCTTTTGAACTTCTGTTTGGGCACCCAGTTAGAGGACCATTATGTCTGGTGAAGGAGGGATGGGAGTTACCTCTCAAACCTCCCAAACAAGATGTAGTGGACTATGTACTTGGTCTCCGCTCCAGGATGGCAGAGTATATGAATAAGGCCACTAAAAACCTTGAGGCAAGCCAAGAACTCCAAAAAGCTTGGCATGACCAAAAGGCTGTCCTGACTGTTTACCAGCCAGGCCAGAAATTGTGGGTGTTGGAGCCTGTGGCCCCAGCAGCTCTACAAGACAAATGGAGTGGCCACCATAAAATTGTTGAAAAGAAGGGAGAGGTCACCTACTTGGTAGATCTTGGCACTCCCAGGAGCCCCCTTAGGGTGCTCCATGTCAACAGCCTTAAGGCATATGTGGTCAGGGCTGACATGAGCTTGCTCATGGCAACTGATGAGGACCAGGAGGAGGAGAGTGACCCTCTCCCTGACCTGCTCTCACAGAGCCCTGAAGATGGGTCAGTTGATGGTGTTGCTTTGGCAAGCAGCCTCACTGAACATCAACAAACTCAAACAAAATCAACAAGTGCTACATCAGTTTAGACATATGTTTAGCCTGACCCCAAGTCAGACTTCCTGGTGCACCCATGAGGTGGACACTGGAGACAATCTGCCTGTAAAGAGTAAAATCTACAGGCAACCTGACCATGTCAGGGACTGTATCAGGATTGAAGTCCAGAAAATGTTGGAGCTAGGTGTTATTGAGCCCTCAGATAGCCCTTGGGCTAGCCCAGTAGTCCTTGTCCCAAAACCTCACACCCAGGGTGGTAAGAAAGAGATGAGGTTTTGTGTTGACTACAAGGGCCTCAATGCAGTCACCAGGACTGATGCCTACCCAATACCCAGGGCTGATGAACTAATAGACACTTTGGCCTCAGCCAAGTATCTCAGTACATTTGACCTTACAGCAGGCTATTGGCAAATCAAGTTAGCTGATGATGCCAAGGCTAAAACAGCATTTTCGACCCCTGGTGGGCACTATCACTTTGTGGTAATGCCCTTTGGTTTGAAGAATGCACCTGCCACATTTCAGAGGTTGGTGAATAAAGTTCTGACTGGTATGGAAACCTATTGCTCAGCTTATCTTGATGATATTGCTGTCTTTAGTTCCACCTGGCAGGATCACCTGGTCCACCTCAGGAATGTACTGGAGGCCCTGCAGAAAGCAGGCCTCACTATCAAGGCCACCAAGTGCCAGATAGGGCAGAGTCAGGTTGTCTACCTGGGCCACCTTGTAGGTGGGGGCCAGGTTCAACCATTGCAGAGCAAGATCCAGACCATAATGGACTGGGTAGCTCCAACCACCCAGACACAGGTGAGAGCCTTCTTTGGACTGACTGGGTATTACAGGAGGTTTGTCAAGGGATATGGATCTATAGTGACCCCCTTAAATGATCTGACCTCCAAGAAAATGCCAAAAAAGGTTCAGTGGACAGATAGCTGTCAAAAGGCATTTGGTGACCTCAAGCAGGCAATGTGCCCTGCCCCCATCTTACAGAGTCCAGATTACAAAAAGAAGTTCATTGTTCAAACAGATGCTTCAGAGCTGGGTGTGGGAGCTGTACTGTCTCAACTTAATGATGAAGGTCAAGACCAGCCAGTAGCTTTCATAAGCAGAAGGCTGACCCCTAGAGAGAAACGTTGGTCAGCTATTGAGAGGGAGGCCTTTGCTGTGGTGTGGGCCCTGAAGAAGCTGAGGCCATACTTGTTTGGCACTCACTTCATAGTTCAGACTGACCATAAGCCCCTCCTATGGCTCAAACAGATGAAAGGTGAAAATCCTAAACTGCTCAGGTGGTCCATTTCCCTACAGGGGATGGACTATACAGTGGAACATAGACCTGGGACCCAATATGCCAATGCAGATGGACTCTCGAGGTATTTCCACTTAGAACATGAAGACTCAACTGGTCAAGGTTAGTTAAATGTCCCTGCATTTGGGGGCGGGGGGGGTTGTGTAGGAGAGTAGGATCTGCACTTAAGTTGCCCCCACTTTTTTCTGATGTATACACTGGTTTCTGACTAAAGTCTGGCTGGGTCCCTGCTAATCAGGGCCCCAGTCTCACTGATCTCTCTAAAACAACTTGGTGTGCATATTAGATGCACTAGTGATTGGATACTGTGGTACCTTATGAGCCCCTAGTATATGGTACCTTAGGTACCTAGGGGATTGGTACTTCACAGGCCTACCAGGGGCTGCAGCATGTATTATGCCACCCCTGGGAAGCATTCACAATCTGACACCACAGGCCTGCTACTGCAGCCTGTGTGAGGTAGTGTTAGCACTCCTCACTGAGGTATAGGTTCCTATATCTCACCATACACACACATATAAACCTATCAGTCACCCCTCTAGCAGGCCCTAACAATCCTGAGGGCAGGGTGCTTGGTGTACTATGTGAGGGGGTGCTTCTGCCTGAGCAGGACCCCTCTGAAGCTAGCAGAGTCTATTCTCTACTGCTGTTTGTGGATGCGGTTAAACCATATACTCTTAAGTGCATTATAACCTCGCGGTAAATGCTAACTTTGGAATGACTGCATCAAAACATGTCGTGTTTGGTGTCAAACAACTTGGAATCATACACCCACACCAGTAACTGGTGTGGGAGTATGATCCCACCCTTCTAGAGGGGACGACATGTACCCACTGTACTAAACAGTAGAAATATTCTAGAGCCCTGGCATCACAAAATGGATGCCACCAGCACAGACACCGGGCTGCCCTCCTGCTGCTGACCGAAACTCGCAGTGGAGGAAGCCCAACAAAGGGTATCCTGTCACAGGGAGGTGTTACCACCTCCCAGACTGGATTTAGTGTATTGGAGCTGGGTGGGTGCACTCTTAGAGTGCCTTTGAAGTCCTGCACTGGGGGAGCAGTAGGCTCCTCTGTGCATATGCCAGCTCAAACCAGTTCAGGGGCTACCTGCCCGTGCTCTGGCGTGAAACTGGATAAAGGGAAGTGGGTGTAACCACCCACTACCCTGACTCTCCTAGAGGAGTGGTCATAGAGCTAGTCCCTCCCCTATCTTCACTATAAGATACCAAGCATTGCCAATGCAATTCAGATTACACCTGGACGACGCTCTACAAAGAAGAATCCTGGCCCTTCAACGTTCCACTATCTCTGGAAGACTGAAGAATCTGCCTTGGAGTCAAGGAGTGACTCCCCTGCTTGGCAGGCACTAGTAACTTGATCAACGGTTGCAAACTTCACCGATCCCGCCGGAGTCCTAAGTCCCTGCGTCCACTGAAGCAGATTTCCTGACCTGTCGACGGCCATTTTGAGTCCCCAGTGAAGCTGTGGCGTCTGGACCCCACGAGTGACGAGGAACAGCAATACCAGGGAACCGTGCACTGATTTCAAGTGTAAACCCTAAACAACGTTCTACGAACTTGTGCTTTGGAACATCTGTAGACCAAGTCCCTAGCAGGTCTGGTGCTGAAAATCAGCAGCCTACCCATCCCGAGTGACCGTGGGCTCCTGTGGAACTTTTCCTGCAAAGGCGTCTTGGCGGTTGCTTGCCCGTTGGCTAGTGACTCACCCGAAGACTTTCTCATCGACTTCAAGGGCTCTCCTGGTTCCACCGGGCCTGCCCTCACTTACCCTTGCTGGGTAAGTCCATCAGACCTTGCTGGTCTGCACCATCTTCAATCTTTACTCCACACGAGATTTGCAGTTGCCAAGGTTTATTGGCTCCAATCCGGTTGCCGACACCGTCATCAGCTGCAGACGTCATGGGACCCTCTGGATCCAGCTGCTGGTCATCGTTGATCTCTCCTGGACCTCGTGGGCGAAGAGACAAATCACCATCAATGACCTGAAGCGACGCGACATCAGTGGTCATCCATCCTGCTGGCCACCGGTCACTGGCAAGTGACTTTGAACTCTGTCCCCTCAATTTTCATGTCCTCTTTAACTTCAATCCATCTTCGGATTCCAGCGGACACCTCTCCAGTCGTCACAAGCAGCAAGTCATCTCCATTGAAAACAGCATCGGGACCCGACACCAAAAGACACATATGCACCCGGCTTCCGTGGGTGAGGTAACTTGTGCACTCCGGTGCCCAAGTGTGTATTGGCCCTCGAAATACTTACCTTGTAAATGGCTTGCTTGTTGACTTCTCCGAAGTGCCCTAAAACTTTAAATTACAAACCGCGACTTGTGTCATTGAAACCAATAGGAAACCCGCGGCTGTGTTTAGACACTGCACGCGTCTCCCTTGGGCTGATTACTTACCTGCTAACTCTGCGGAAGTAAAGCCCCAGCGATTCCCAAGGCCCTAGGCCTTTTCATTTTGCAAGTCGAGTTTGTTAAACCATTTTCTTAGTATATGGTCTGGTACGCCCCTAGGGCTCCAGCCATATTTGTGCTTAATTTATTGAGAAGTGTTGGCATTTGAATGTGTATCTGGGTTCTAATCTCATAAAGAGATTAGTACAGGGGCGTAGCTAGAGCTTGTGGCGCCCGGGGCTATCCCTCAGATTGCCGCCCCTGGGGGGGGGGAGGGGGGGGGGGAATAAGGGGAGGAGGGTGCTGGGGAAAGGACCGAGAGACACGTAGTATCGCCGCTAATAGTTACCTTGATCATGCAAGTTACATGCACATACATGACACGATCCAAGGCTACACAGTTGAATACACTGGTGACCGGCAGTACAAAGGAGAACACACAGACTGCCACACTGCAGGATTTCAGGAAGGGCCTAAAACCATGGTTATTCGATTAAAGTCATCATCAGCAGCACCGCCCCCACCCTCCAGCACCTAGATACCCTTACAGGTGATAAGTGGCGCTATGCAAATCCTGTTTGTTTGATTGATTGAGACCCGATTTCCACACATCGTTTTTGCGCTATATTAGTTTTATCTGTAAAACTGTATGTCTTTGCAAGTTAAGTGACCCCTTCAATGGAGATTGTGCTGACTGTACCTTGGGGCACATGGCCTCTGTTTATAACTTCCCTCAGCTCACTCCTTGTACTTGCCAGCCCTTATCACTGACCTACTCCTGCCCAGCAGCTTCAGCTGACACCACGTGCCGGTGGATTTGAGGGTGGACTCTCATCCAACCCTCTAGCTTACTATTTTTCTCCTTTTTGTGCATACTGTGGAAAGTTTAACATGTTGCTTTGTACAAATTGTTACCGATTTGATTATTCAAAACTCCAACCGAATAAATTTCTGTGACTTGGTATTTCCTGTATCAGGTCATTTAAATCTGCCATCATGCCCTGGGAAGCTGCAGCAAAAGAACGACTGTGCTGCGAATTACATTGCGAAAAACTCCACTCTTTGCTAATAGTGGTAAACTGCAAACAATATTAAAGAATCTGTGGGGAAGGAGGTAGTACATGCTTTGCAATACAAGGAAGAAAATGCCCTGATGTGTGACTCAAACTAGACACGGGACACCATGAGATGTCTAACAGCATAGGGTTTCCACGGTGCCAACCTGCACTCTAAACACTTCCTGGCAGGTCTCCCCTCTTCTAATGTTTTCCTTTCCCCTTCTATCCTTGTCATCTTTTTGCGAACTGTAAGCTCTTTCTTGCGCTACACCACCCCCATTCCAGTTTTTCCTGGCTCTTTTTATCTCCTTCATTCTCTTCTGTGCCGCTTTCACTGTACTGTAATACCTTTGGACCTGGGCGAAATTTAAATTATGCTGGCAAAATCTATATCATTTTGGAAATTTCGCCTTAACCTTGCTATGTAAAATTTCCAAACTTGGACCATGTCGTGTAATCGTCATAAAATTATAGCAGAGGGGTACAGGAACAATGCGAACAACCACAACATGAGCAGCTATAGTTTGCAGTAATCAGTTTTTTTTGCACTTTTTTAAAATGCAAAATACGTTGTTGCATCAAAAATTGAGGCTAGGATGCAAATATTGCACTAAATGATGGCTTTGCATTTCACGAAATGATACATAATTTTCTGGAATGTTCCTGATATTTTGCGATTTATACGAGCAAATTAGATAAATTTTGCACACCCCTAAAATAGTTTCCTTTCACCTCCTTTTCTTTATGTTTCCTTGTTCTTAGTTCGTCTCTTCCCTTTGCTACTCCGAGCTCTAATCTCCTGTCCATGCATGCAGGGAAGGATGGGACAGACCTACCGTTTCTGAACTCCCAGAATTTACTACTGTTTCGTTTATCTTTTTCTCATTCGTTCCTCCCCTCCTCCAACGCTGTTTACTGCCTCTCCCTCTCCTTGGTTTCCTTTCCCCTCTCTCTTTCGTTTCTCCTGGTACACTGTGCCTCTAGTTTCCTTTCTCAGTCTCTCCTGCATCGCGCTGCGCCCCCTCCCTGTCTACCTGCCCCCAATCTGCGGAAAATCCCCGATCCCTGCATCTCTGATTGGACACACAGAGTGAGTACAGAGGGTACGTAGTGCATTCACATTCAGAACACACAGGCCCTATCTGTACTTTATTAACTGTATCTTCCTGTACATATAAAATCCCAATAAATATTTTCTGACATTAAAGAGAACACACAGGCTCTTCTTAAGAATATCACGTAAGCAGTAGAAGGTGTTTACTTCTGCAGAAGGGACATCAGTGGTCCTCAAATTTGATAAGGGCATCTTATTTCTTTGTCGCTCTAGAAACATATATCACAATAGTGTCCAACATATAGGAAGGCTTCTAGGAGTGATAAAGTGACACTTTTTATGCAATTACAGTTAAAGCTCCCTGTTTTCCGTTTTTACTGATTTTTACAGGTAAATACAGACAGAAAACTTTTATTTTCTTGTCTGTATTTATTTCTAAATGTGGACAAAAACGGAAATTTTGTTGCTTTTTGAGTAATTCTAAATACTGTCTCCCATGACTGCCAGGCCAATAGCTGTGTGGATTGATAGGTAAGGGAGCTAAAAAAGAAAGGAATTCTAGTAAAGAAGCTTTAACAGCAGTAGATAAGTGCAAGGTTGACACTGACATTTGCATAGTTTCATTAAAGTGCATTGATTTATCTTCTGTGGGTGTTTACAGCATTGAAACCTGGAAGGCATTCAAGCATTAGTGCATATATACTGGTTAAATAAATATGGAAATATACTAATTTCAGCTTAATTTTTCAATAAAACCCACAATAAATATGGATAAATACAGATAAAATTTGCAAAAAATAAATATGGATAAATACAGGCGGAAATGTCCAAAAAATAAATACCATAAATCCGGGAGCCCTAATTACAATACACTACAAACTCCCATTCTCATTGCTTCGGTCCTCTCACACTCTTCGTGAGCTACCCCCTCCCGCACATAATAGCACAGCCAATGCCCCCCCACCGCTCTCTCACCATTACATCTGCACTTCCGTGCCCTTCCCCGAAAGTCTAGCAGTAATAGGTCCATAGAAGATTCTGTTGCTACCTGAGTCAATGCAAACTCATACCTGCCAACTCACACGGTGCCACCGCGTATGACACGATTTCCTACACGCGCGCTGACATCATGCAAGGCTGGCACAGTCTCACTTACTTGGAGGCAGCCCCCATCACTAACTGTACCCAGGACTGTACCCAGATGAAAGACTCACGAGCTGAACATGCGGGACCCTGCACCACAACAGCTGAAACAAACGCGACTATTATTAAAAGAAAAAAATGTGTCCTACCTTACAACGCGAACCAACTGAAAACTTTGGGAAAGGGAGGCCCCTGCACTTCGAGGAAATACAAGCCGAAAGTGTGTGGCAACTCTATGTATGCTACATCACCCTGCTGCCGTGGCTGCCCTGAAGGTGTCGAGGTCAGGGAGGGAGGGAGGACAATCCAGCTCCTGGGGGGAAGGTCCATTAGCAGGAAATTGACAAAAAAAACACATAACGGTGCCTGCCTCACGCTGAGTACGATGAGTGCAACATTGTCGGAGTCTGTTCACGTGACCTGATAGACTGGCGCCAGCGTTCGGGTCCCACTCTAGCAGAGGGCGCCAATTTGATACTAAATGCGCAGCTGTGATCCTCGGCGTATAGTGTCCGAGGCGGCCGCCAAAAGATGTCAGTGGCATAATAGGGAGTGGGTGTTCAGAAGAGCAAAGTGGGAGTTTTAAAAAAATTAATCGGGAGAATGGGGCCTTGAATCAGGTTACTGTCACGTGTGGGCTTTGGAAGTGTGCTGCTGCAGGATCGGGCATTTGAAACGAAAATGCACGTTTTTCTCTTACCTTTCAAAAGCATGGAGCGTAATGGCAGGCAGAGAGAGGGTGATACAAGTGTTGTGTGCACTCACTGGTTTGACAGGTTGCTGGCTAAATCTGGAACCCACGAAGGAGACGCCGATCCCGGCCGGCCGCGGCAGATTCCTTTGTTGACAGGATGTCCCGTCAGCCATGTGAGGAAAGCAGTAAAATGACACTTCCTAAGCCAGGCGGGTCCCAACCACGATCCCAGCGCCCTCCGGACGCACAGGCCAGGACCGCGGCCTCTCTGCGGTCACTACAGGGCTCAGGAGCGCAGTGCCCTAAGAAGGGCGCCCTACAGAGGCGAGGTGAAATAGGCCACCGTCGACTGGGTGGGTTCTTAAAAATAACACCAATAATTGGAGATAAAGTGGGCCCTTAAAACGCTGGGCCTGGTACCACTGTACCTACTGCACTATTGAGAGCTGGGTACCCGAGGGTTGAGAGCTTATCAGGGGCTTTCAACGCCACCACCCCTTACAGGCCCCAGACCCTTTAAATAAGAGCCTTAAACTACGGGAGCTGACGTGGGCCCCTGTAGCATGGAGGAGCCCCACTCGTGACGTGTCCGCCTATAGCATGGCAGAGCCCCTCTCGTGACGTGGGCCCCTATAGCATGGTAAAATGTGACGTGGGCCCCTGTAGCATGGCAAAGCCCCACTAGTGACGTGGGTCACTATAGCATGGCAAAGCCCCCGCTCGTGACGCGAGCCCCCATAGCAAAGCTCCACTCTTGACGCGACGCGGGCTCCTATAGCAAAGCCCCAATCGTGGCGTGGGCCACTATAGCATGGCAAATCTCAAGTCGTGTCCTAGGCTCATATATCATGGCAAAGTCCCCACTCATGTCGCTGGCCCCTATAGCAAAGCCCCACTCGTGACGTGGGCCCCTATTGCAAAACCCCACTCGTGACGCAATGCCCCTACAGTACAGCAAAGCCCCACTCGCGGCGTGGGCCCCTATACACTCGTGACGGGGGCCCCAATAGCATGGCAAATCCCTACCCGTGACGTGGGGCCCCAAAGCATGGCAAAGCCCCACTCGTGACGCGGGTCCCAATAGCAAAGCAAAGCCCCGCTCGTGCTTGTGGGGCGACCTGAAGTGACCTTGCTGCTATTCCTGTGGTTAAACGCAGGTGGCGAGAATGCCAAGGACCTTTGCCACACAATGAATTTTGCCCATTTCGTAAGGGGGTGGGAGACAGGCCCGGCTCTAGGAATTTTTATTTGGGTGGGCCAAGGGTGCAGTGGCAGTGCAAACACCACCGCCCCCACCCCCCTGTGTGTCAGCCCGGGATTACTCGCTGAGACAGCTTCCTGTGAACACACACAGCCGCCCCCAGTACTTCACAGGCCTTTAAAAGACCATTCGCTGGTTAATGAGGCTTTGTTGATTTTTCACCCCTTCGAGAGCCCCTGCATCGCCACTCTGACTATTGCTGGAAGAATTAGCACTTTACTCGATACAAGCTCTGTCAGCTGAAACCCCGAGGAATCTTGCTTGCAGGAATCGGGAGGCGGGAGACTAGCCTTAACATCGGTAGTCTCCCGCCTGAATCGGGAGGGTGTCTGTTCTTGATCTGGTGACGTCTGGCCTGGGCCCGGGGCCGTAGTCTGATTGACTGGTGGCCCGTCCGTTGCGGAGGCCTTTATAATTTATTTGTGGACTCGACTCGGGACACTGACTGACTACTGTAAAGTGTCAGACAGTGAGTGTCCCCACTCCTCAAATAAATTATAAAGGTCGCCGCGACGGGCCACCAGTGACCGCCGCCGCCCCAGAAATAGTGCCGCCTGGGGCGGTCCGCCCCCCCCGCCCCCCCCTAGCTACGCCACTGGATTAGTAGATTGTATCTAAGAATAAATACATATATATTTGATATATATACCTGTGTGGTGTCCTTTTCATTTGGTAATTCAAGAGATTATAAGGTAAAACAAGCTGCTTTACATTCCTCAGAGACTTAGCCTGAAGGCTGCTCTCCACAGCTACCACTAGGATAGCTTTCTTTAAAAGGTTGTCTTAAACCTATCTACCATAAGAGTCGAATTGGACTGGTGCAAGGTGGCCACTATAACTAGTGACCAGCATATGCCAGGCCAACTTCTCACAACCCGGTTCTGTCGGGCTCTAAAGCAGCTCTGCTGACCTGGTTTCTCTGGCTCTACAGCAGCTCTGCTGACCTGGTTCTCTGCCTCTAGAGCAGTTCTGCTGACCTTGTTCTTTGGCTCTAGAGCAGCTCTGCTGACCTGGTTCTCCGGCTCTAAAGCAGCTCTGCTGACCTGGTTCTCTCCCTCTACAGCAGCTCTGCTGACCTGCTTTCTCTGGCTCTACAGCAGCTCTGCTGACCTGGTTCTCTGGCTCTACAGCAGCTCTGCTGAACTGGTTCCTAGGTTCTAGAGCAGCTCTTCTTACCTGGTTCTCTGGCTCTAATGCGGCTCTGCAGACCTGGTTCTCTGGCTCTAAAGCAGCTCTGCTGACCTGGTTGTATGGCTCTAAAGCAGCTCTGCTGAACTGGGTCTCTGGCTCTAGAGCAGCTCTGCTGACCTAGTACTCTGGCTCTAAAGCAGCTCTGCTGACCTGGTTCTCTGGCTCTAGAGCAGCTCTGCTGACCTGGTTCTTAGGCTCTAGAGCAGCTCTGCTGACCTGGTTCTCTGGCTCTGCAACGGCTCTGCTGACCTGGTTCTCTGGGTCTAAAGCAGCTCTGCTGACCTGGTTCTATGGCTCTACAACAGCTCTGCTGACCTGGTTCTCTGGCTCTAAAGCGGCTCGGCTGACCAGGTTTTCTCCCTCTAAAGCAGCTCTGTTTACCTGGTTCTCTGGCTCTAAAGCAGTTCTGCTGACCTGGTTCTCTGGCTCTAAATCAGCTTTGCTGATCTTGTTCTCTGGCTCTAAGGTGGCTCTGCTGACCTGGTTCTCTGGCTCTAAAGCAGCTCTGCTGACCTGATTCTCTGGCTGTAGAGCAGCTCTGCTGACCTGGTTCTCTGGCTCTAAAGCAGCTCTGCTGACCTGGTTCTCTGGCTCTAGAGCAGCTCTGCTGACCTGGTTCTCTGGCTCTAGAGCAGCTCTGCTGACCTGGTTTTCTGACTCTACAACGACTCTGCTGACCTGGTTCTCTGGCTGTAAAGAAGCTCTGCTGACCTGGTTCTATGGCTCTACAGCAGCTCTGCTGCCCTGGTTCTCTGGATCTACAGCAGCTCTGCTGCTCCGTTTCTCTGCCTCTAGAGCAGCTCTGCTGACCTGGTTCTCTGGCTCTAAAGCAGCTCTGCTGACCTGGTTCTCTGGCTCTAAAGCGGCTCTGCTGACCTGGTTCTCTGGTTCTAGAGCAGCTCTGCAGACCTGGTTCTTAGGCTCTAGAGCAGCTCTGCTGACCTGGTTCCCTCGCTCTAAAGCAGCTCTGCTGACCTGGTTCTCTGGCTCTAAATCAGCTTTGCTGATCTGGTTCTCTGGCTGTAAAGTGGCTCTGCTGATCTGGTTCTATGGCTCTAAAGTGGCTCTGCTGACCTGGTTCTCTGGCTGTAGAGCAGCCCTGCTGATGTGGTTCTCTGGCTCTAAACCAGCTCTGCTGACCTGGTTCTCTGGCTCTAGAGCAGCTCTGCTGACCTAGTTCTTAGGCTGTAGAGCTGCTCTGCTGACCTGGTTCTCTGGCTCTAAAGCAGCTCTGCTGACCTGGTTCTCTGGCTCTAGAGCAGCTCTGCTGACCTGGTTCTCTGGCTCTAGAGCAGCTCTGCTGACCTGGTTCTCTGACTCTACAACAACTCTGCTGACCTGGTTCTCTGGCTCTAAAGCAGCTCTGCTGACCTGGTTCTATGGCTCTACAGCAGCTCTGCTGCCCTGGTTCTCTGGATCTACAGCAGCTCTGCTGCTCCGTTTCTCTGCCTCTAGAGCAGCTCTGCTGACCTGGTTCTCTGGCTCTAAAGCAGCCCTGCTGACCTGGTTCTCTGGCTCTAAACCAGCTCTGCTGACCTGGTTCTCTGGCTCTAGAGCAGCTCTGCTGACCTAGTTCTTAGGCTGTAGAGCAGCTCTGCTGACCTGGTTCTGTCCTTCTAAAGCAGCTCTGCTGACCTGGTTCTCTGGCTCTAAAGCAGTTCTGCTGACCTGGTTCTCTGGCTCTAGAACAGCTCTGCAGACCTGGTTCTTAGGCTCTAGAGCAGCTCTGCTGACCTGGTTCCCTCCCTCTAAAGCAGCTCTGCTGACCTGGTTCTCTGGCTCTAAATCAGCTTTGCTCATCTGGTTGTCTGGCTCTAAAGTGGCTCTGCTGATCTGGTTCTATGGGGGAACAACCTTTACAACGCAACTTTTACAACGCACTACCATTACAACGAAACTTTTACAACGCTAGTGCATTGACAACGCAGGACATTACAACGCAAGTCTTTACATCGACTTGCACTAGATGGCGTGCTAGCATTAAAAATAGTGTAGTTTACTATCCCAACACCTTCCCTACTGTTACGTGGACTGGAGTTGGAATAGTAAATTACACTTTTTTAATGTGAGCACGCCATCTAGTGCAAGTCGATGTAAAGACTTGCGTTGTAATGTCCTGCGTTGTCAATGCACTCGAGTTGTAAAACTTTCGTTGTAACAGCATGCGTTGTAACAGCATGCGTTGTAACGTCATACATCCGGTTCTATGGCTCTAAAGCGGCTCTGCTGACCTGGTTCTCTGGCTGTAGAGCAGCCTTGCTGACCTGGTTCTCTGGCTCTAAACCAGCTCTGCTGACCTGGTTCTCTGGCTCTAGAGCAGCTCTGCTGACCTGGTTCTCTGGCTCTAAAGCAGCACTGCTGACCTGGTTCTCTGGCTCTAGAGCATCTCTGCTGACCTGGTTCTTAGGCTGTTGAGCAGCTCTGCTGACCTGGTTCTCTGGCTCTGGTGCAGCTCTGCTGACCTGGTTCTCTGGCTCTAAAGCAGCTCTGCTGACCTGGTTCTCTGGCTCTAAAGCAGCACTGCTGACCTGGTTCTCTGGCTCTAGAGCATCTCTGCTGACCTGGTTCTTAGGCTGTTGAGCAGCTCTGCTGACCTGGTTCTCTGGCTCTGGTGCAGCTCTGCTGACCTGGTTCTCTGGCTTTAAAGCAGCTCTGCAGACCTGGTTCTCTATCCCTAAAGCAGCTCTGCTGACCTGGTTCTCTCGGGCTCTAAAGCAACTCTGCTTACCTGGTTCTCTGCCTCTAGAGCAGTTCTGCTGACCTGGTTCTTAGGCTCTAGAGCAGCTCTGCTGACCTAGTTCTCTGACTCTACAACGACTCTGCTGACCTGGTTCTCTGGCTCTAAAGCAGCTCTGCTGACCTGGTTCTACGGCTCTACAGCAGCTCTGCTGCCCTGGTTCTCTGGATCTACAGCAGCTCTGCTGCTCCGTTTCTCTGCCTCTAGAGCAGCTCTGCTGACCTGGTTCTCTGGCTATAAAGCAGCCCTGCTGACCTGGTTCTCTGGCTCTAAACCAGCTCTGCTGACCTGGTTCTCTGGCTCTAGAGCAGCTCTGCTGACCTAGTTCTTAGGCTGTAGAGCAGCTCTGCTGACCTGGTTCTGTCCCTCTAAAGTAGCTCTGCTGACCTGGTTCTCTGGCTCTAAAGTAGTTCTGCTGACCTGGTTCTCTGGCTCTAGAACAGCTCTGCAGACCTGGTTCTTAGGCTCTAGAGCATCTCTGCTGACCTGGTTCCCTCCCTCTAAAGCAGCTCTGCTGACCTGGTTCTCTGGCTCTAAATCAGCTTTGCTCATCTGGTTGTCTGGCTCTAAAGTGGCTCTGCTGATCTGGTTCTATGGGGGAACAACCTTTACAACGCAACTTTTACAACGCACTACCATTACAACGAAACTGTTACAACGCTAGTGCATTGACAACGCAGGACATTACAACGCAAGTCTTTACATCGACTTGCACTAGATGGCGTGCTAGCATTAAAAATAGTGTAGTTTACTATCCCAACACCTTCCCTACTGTTACGTGGACTGGAGTTGGAATAGTAAATTACACTTTTTTAATGTGAGCACGCCATCTAGTGCAAGTCGATGTAAAGACTTGCGTTGTAATGTCCTGCGTTGTCAATGCACTCGAGTTGTAAAACTTTCGTTGTAACAGCATGCGTTGTAACAGCATGCGTTGTAACGTCATACATCCGGTTCTATGGCTCTAAAGCGGCTCTGCTGACCTGGTTCTCTGGCTGTAGAGCAGCCTTGCTGACCTGGTTCTCTGGCTCTAAACCAGCTCTGCTGACCTGGTTCTCTGGCTCTAGAGCAGCTCTGCTGACCTGGTTCTCTGGCTCTAAAGCAGCACTGCTGACCTGGTTCTCTGGCTCTAGAGCATCTCTGCTGACCTGGTTCTTAGGCTGTTGAGCAGCTCTGCTGACCTGGTTCTCTGGCTCTGGTGCAGCTCTGCTGACCTGGTTCTCTGGCTCTAAAGCAGCTCTGCTGACCTGGTTCTCTGGCTCTAAAGCAGCACTGCTGACCTGGTTCTCTGGCTCTAGAGCATCTCTGCTGACCTGGTTCTTAGGCTGTTGTGCAGCTCTGCTGACCTGGTTCTCTGGCTCTGGTGCAGCTCTGCTGACCTGGTTCTCTGGCTTTAAAGCAGCTCTGCAGACCTGGTTCTCTATCCCTAAAGCAGCTCTGCTGACCTGGTTCTCTCGGGCTCTAAAGCAACTCTGCTTACCTGGTTCTCTGCCTCTAGAGCAGTTCTGCTGACCTGGTTCTTAGGCTCTAGAGCAGCTCTGCTGACCTAGTTCTCTGACTCTACAACGACTCTGCTGACCTGGTTCTCTGGCTCTAAAGCAGCTCTGCTGACCTGGTTCTATGGCTCTACAGCAGCTCTGCTGCCCTGGTTCTCTGGATCTACAGCAGCTCTGCTGCTCCGTTTCTCTGCCTCTAGAGCAGCTCTGCTGACCTGGTTCTCTGGCTATAAAGCAGCCCTGCTGACCTGGTTCTCTGGCTCTAAACCAGCTCTGCTGACCTGGTTCTCTGGCTCTAGAGCAGCTCTGCTGACCTAGTTCTTAGGCTGTAGAGCAGCTCTGCTGACCTGGTTCTGTCCCTCTAAAGCAGCTCTGCTGACCTGGTTCTCTGGCTCTAAAGTAGTTCTGCTGACCTGGTTCTCTGGCTCTAGAACAGCTCTGCAGACCTGGTTCTTAGGCTCTAGAGCATCTCTGCTGACCTGGTTCCCTCCCTCTAAAGCAGCTCTGCTGACCTGGTTCTCTGGCTCTAAATCAGCTTTGCTCATCTGGTTGTCTGGCTCTAAAGTGGCTCTGCTGATCTGGTTCTATGGGGGAACAACCTTTACAACGCAACTTTTACAACGCACTACCATTACAACGAAACTGTTACAACGCTAGTGCATTGACAACGCAGGACATTACAACGCAAGTCTTTACATCGACTTGCACTAGATGGCGTGCTAGCATTAAAAATAGTGTAGTTTACTATCCCAACACCTTCCCTACTGTTACGTGGACTGGAGTTGGAATAGTAAATTACACTTTTTTAATGTTAGCACGCCATCTAGTGCAAGTCGATGTAAAGACTTGCGTTGTAATGTCCTGCGTTGTCAATGCACTCGAGTTGTAAAACTTTCGTTGTAACAGCATGCGTTGTAACAGCATGCGTTGTAACGTCATACATCCGGTTCTATGGCTCTAAAGCGGCTCTGCTGACCTGGTTCTCTAGCTGTAGAGCAGCCTTGCTGACCTGGTTCTCTGGCTCTAAACCAGCTCTGCTGACCTGGTTCTCTGGCTCTAGAGCAGCTCTGCTGACCTGGTTCTCTGGCTCTAAAGCAGCACTGCTGACCTGGTTCTCTGGCTCTAAATCAGCTTTGCTCATCTGGTTGTCTGGCTCTAAAGTGGCTCTGCTGATCTGGTTCTATGGGGGAACAACCTTTACAACGCAACTTTTACAACGCACTACCATTACAACGAAACTGTTACAACGCTAGTGCATTGACAACGCAGGACATTACAACGCAAGTCTTTACATCGACTTGCACTAGATGGCGTGCTAGCATTAAAAATAGTGTAGTTTACTATCCCAACACCTTCCCTACTGTTACGTGGACTGGAGTTGGAATAGTAAATTACACTTTTTTAATGTGAGCACGCCATCTAGTGCAAGTCGATGTAAAGACTTGCGTTGTAATGTCCTGCGTTGTCAATGCACTCGAGTTGTAAAACTTTCGTTGTAACAGCATGCGTTGTAACAGCATGCGTTGTAACATCATACATCCGGTTCTATGGCTCTAAAGCGGCTCTGCTGACCTGGTTCTCTGGCTGTAGAGCAGCCTTGCTGACCTGGTTCTCTGGCTCTAAACCAGCTCTGCTGACCTGGTTCTCTGGCTCTAGAGCAGCTCTGCTGACCTGGTTCTCTGGCTCTAAAGCAGCACTGCTGACCTGGTTCTCTGGCTCTAGAGCATCTCTGCTGACCTGGTTCTTAGGCTGTTGAGCAGCTCTGCTGACCTGGTTCTCTGGCTCTGGTGCAGCTCTGCTGACCTGGTTCTCTGGCTCTAAAGCAGCTCTGCTGACCTGGTTCTCTGGCTCTAAAGCAGCACTGCTGACCTGGTTCTCTGGCTCTAGAGCATCTCTGCTGACCTGGTTCTTAGGCTGTTGTGCAGCTCTGCTGACCTGGTTCTCTGGCTCTGGTGCAGCTCTGCTGACCTGGTTCTCTGGCTTTAAAGCAGCTCTGCAGACCTGGTTCTCTATCCCTAAAGCAGCTCTGCTGACCTGGTTCTCTCGGGCTCTAAAGCAACTCTGCTTACCTGGTTCTCTGCCTCTACAGCAGTTCTGCTGACCTGGTTCTTAGGCTCTAGAGCAGCTCTGCTGACCTAGTTCTCTGACTCTACAACGACTCTGCTGACCTGGTTCTCTGGCTCTAAAGCAGCTCTGCTGACCTGGTTCTATGGCTCTACAGCAGCTCTGCTGCCCTGGTTCTCTGGATCTACAGCAGCTCTGCTGCTCCGTTTCTCTGCCTCTAGAGCAGCTCTGCTGACCTGGTTCTCTGGCTATAAAGCAGCCCTGCTGACCTGGTTCTCTGGCTCTAAACCAGCTCTGCTGACCTGGTTCTCTGGCTCTAGAGCAGCTCTGCTGACCTAGTTCTTAGGCTGTAGAGCAGCTCTGCTGACCTGGTTCTGTCCCTCTAAAGCAGCTCTGCTGACCTGGTTCTCTGGCTCTAAAGTAGTTCTGCTGACCTGGTTCTCTGGCTCTAGAACAGCTCTGCAGACCTGGTTCTTAGGCTCTAGAGCATCTCTGCTGACCTGGTTCCCTCCCTCTAAAGCAGCTCTGCTGACCTGGTTCTCTGGCTCTAAATCAGCTTTGCTCATCTGGTTGTCTGGCTCTAAAGTGGCTCTGCTGATCTGGTTCTATGGGGGAACAACCTTTACAACGCAACTTTTACAACGCACTACCATTACAACGAAACTGTTACAACGCTAGTGCATTGACAACGCAGGACATTACAACGCAAGTCTTTACATCGACTTGCACTAGATGGCGTGCTAGCATTAAAAATAGTGTAGTTTACTATCCCAACACCTTCCCTACTGTTACGTGGACTGGAGTTGGAATAGTAAATTACACTTTTTTAATGTTAGCACGCCATCTAGTGCAAGTCGATGTAAAGACTTGCGTTGTAATGTCCTGCGTTGTCAATGCACTCGAGTTGTAAAACTTTCGTTGTAACAGCATGCGTTGTAACAGCATGCGTTGTAACGTCATACATCCGGTTCTATGGCTCTAAAGCGGCTCTGCTGACCTGGTTCTCTGGCTGTAGAGCAGCCTTGCTGACCTGGTTCTCTGGCTCTAGAGCAGCTCTGCTGACCTGGTTCTCTGGCTCTAAAGCAGCACTGCTGACCTGGTTCTCTGGCTCTAAATCAGCTTTGCTCATCTGGTTGTCTGGCTCTAAAGTGGCTCTGCTGATCTGGTTCTATGGGGGAACAACCTTTACAACGCAACTTTTACAACGCACTACCATTACAACGAAACTGTTACAACGCTAGTGCATTGACAACGCAGGACATTACAACGCAAGTCTTTACATCGACTTGCACTAGATGGCGTGCTAGCATTAAAAATAGTGTAGTTTACTATCCCAACACCTTCCCTACTGTTACGTGGACTGGAGTTGGAATAGTAAATTACACTTTTTTAATGTTAGCACGCCATCTAGTGCAAGTCGATGTAAAGACTTGCGTTGTAATGTCCTGCGTTGTCAATGCACTCGAGTTGTAAAACTTTCGTTGTAACAGCATGCGTTGTAACAGCATGCGTTGTAACGTCATACATCCGGTTCTATGGCTCTAAAGCGGCTCTGCTGACCTGGTTCTCTGGCTGTAGAGCAGCCTTGCTGACCTGGTTCTCTGGCTCTAAACGAGCTCTGCTGACCTGGTTCTCTGGCTCTAGAGCAGCTCTGCTGACCTGGTTCTCTGGCTCTAAAGCAGCACTGCTGACCTGGTTCTCTGGCTCTAGAGCATCTCTCCTGACCTGGTTCTTAGGCTGTTGAGCAGCTCTGCTGACCTGGTTCTCTGGCTCTGGTGCAGCTCTGCTGACCTGGTTCTCTGGCTCTAAAGCAGCTCTGCTGACCTGGTTCTCTGGCTCTAAAGCAACACTGCTGACCTGGTTCTCTGGCTCTAGAGCATCTCTGCTGACCTGGTTCTTAGGCTGTTGAGCAGCTCTGCTGACCTGGTTCTCTGGCTCTTTTGCAGCTCTGCTGACCTGGTTCTCTGGCTTTAAAGCAGCTCTGCAGACCTGGTTCTCTATCCCTAAAGCAGCTCTGCTGACCTGGTTCTCTCGGGCTCTAAAGCAACTCTGCTTACCTGGTTCTCTGCCTCTAGAGCAGTTCTGCTGACCTGGTTCTTAGGCTCTAGAGCAGCTCTGCTGACCTGGTTCTCTGGCTCTAAAGCAGCTCTGCTGACCCGGTTCTCTCCCTCTAAAGCAGCTCTGCTGACCTGATTTCTCTGGCTCTACAGCAACTCTGCTGACCTGGTTCTCTGGCTCTAGAACAGCTCTCCTGACCTTGTTCTTAGGCTCTAGATCAGCTCTGCTGACCTGGTTCTATGGCTCTAAAGCAGCTCTACTGACCTGGTTCTATGGCTCTAAAGCAGTTCTGCTGACCTGTTTCTCTGGCTTTGAAGGAGCTCTGCTGACCTGGTTTCTCTGCCTCTACAGCAGCTCTGCTGACCTGGTTCTCTGGCTCTAGAACAGCTCTCCAGACCTGGTTCTTAGGCTCTAGATCAGCTCTGCTCACCTGGTTCTTAGGCTCTAAAGCAGCTCTACTGACCTGGTTCTATGGCTCTAAAACAGCTCTGCTGACCTTGTTCTATGGCTCTAAAGAAGCTCTAAAGTAGCTCTGCTGACCTGGTTCTATGCCTCTAAAGCAGCTCAGCTGACCTGGTTCTCTGGCTTTGAAGCAGCTCTGCTGACCTGGTTCTCTGGCTTTGAAGCAACTCTGCTGACCTGGTTCTCTGGCTCTAGAGCAGCTCTGGTGACCTGGTTCTCTCCCACTAAAGCACCTCTGCTGACCTGCTTTTCTGGCTCTAAAGCAGCTCTGCTGACCTGGTTCTCTCCCTCTAAAGCAGCTCTGCTGACCTGGTTTCTCTGGCTCTACAGCAGATCTTCTGACCTGGTTCTCTGGCTCTAGAGCAGATCTGCTAACCTGGTTCTTAGGCTCTAGAGCAGCTCTGCTTACCTGGTTCTCTGGCTCTAATGCGTCTCTGCTGACCTGGTTCTCTGACTCTAAAGCAGCTCTGCTGACCTGGTTCTCTGGCTGTAGAGCAGCTCTGCTGACCTGGTTCTTAGGCTCCAGAGGAGCTCTGCTGACCTGGTTCTCTGGGTCTAAAGCAGCTCTGCTGACCTGGTTCTATGGCTCTACAGCAGCACTGCTGAGCTGGTTCTATGCCTCTAGATCACCTCTGCTGACCTGGTTCTTAGGCTCTAAAGCGGCTCTGCTGACCTGGTTCTGTGGCTCTAATTCGGCTCTGGCGACCTGGTTCTCTGGCTCTAAAGAAGCCTTGCTGACCTGGTTCTCTGGCTCTAAAGTAGCTCTGCTGACCTGGTTCTGTGGCTCTAGTGCAGCTCTGCTGACCTGGTTCTCTGGGTCTAAAGCAGCTCTGCTGACATGGTTCTCTGGCTCTAAAGCAGCTCTGCTGACCTGGTTCTCTGGCTCTAGAGCAGCTCTGCTGACCTGGTTCATTGCCTCTAGAGCAGCTCTGCTGACCTGGTTCTCTGACTTTACAACGGCTCTGCTGACCTGGTTCTCTGGCTCTAAAGCAGCTCTGCTGACTTGGTTCTATGGCTCTACAGCAGCTCCGCTGCCCTGGTTCTCTGGCTCTACAGCAGCTCTGCTGCTCCGTTTCTCTGCCTCTAGAGAAGCTCTGCTGACCTGGTTCTCTGGCTCTAAAGCAGCTCTGCTGACCTGGTTCTCTGGCTCTAAAGCGGCTCTGCTGACCTGTTTCTCTGGTTCTAGAGCAGCTCTGCAGACCTAGTTCTTAGGCTCTAGAGCAGCTATGCTGACCTGGTTCCCTCGCTCTAAAGCAGCTCTGCTGACCTGGTTCTCTGGCTCTAAATCAGCTTTGCTGATCTGGTTCTCTGGCTCTAAAGTGGCTCTGCTGATCTGGTTCTATGGCTCTAAATTGACTCTGCTGACCTGGTTCTCTGGCTGTAGAGCAGCCCTGCTGACCTGGTTCTCTGGCTCTGAACCAGCTCTGCTGACCTGGTTATCTGGCTCTAGAGCAGCTCTGCTGACCTAGTTCTTAGGCTGTAGAGCAGCTCTGCTGCCCTGGTTCTCTAGCTCTGGTGCAGCTCTGCTGACCTGGTTTCCTGCTCTAAAGCAGCTCTGCTGACCTGGTTCTCTGGCTCTAAAGCAGTTCTGCTGACCTGGTTCTATGGCGCTAGAGCAGCTCTGCTGAACTGGTTCTTAGGCTGTAGAGCAGCTCTTCTGACCTGGTTCTCTGACTCTAGTGCAGCTCTGCTGACCTGGTTCTCTGGCTCTAAAGCAGCTCTGCAGACCTGGTTCTCTGTCCCTAAAGCAGCTCTGCTGACCTGGTTCTCTCGGTCTCTAAAGCAACTCCGCTTACCTGGTTCTCTGCCTCTAGAGCAGTTCTGGTGACCTGGTTCTTAGGCTCAAGAGCTGCTCTGCTGACCTGGTTCTCTGGCTCTAAAGCAGCTCTGCTGACCTGGTTCTCTACCTCTAATGCAGCTCTGCTGACCTGATTTCTCTGGCTCTAGAGCAGCTCTCCTGACCTGGTTCTTAGGCTCTAGATCAGCTCTGCTGACCTGGATCTAAGGCTCTAAAGCAGCTCTACTGACCTGGTTCTATGGTTCTAAAGCAGCTCTGCTGACCTGGTTCTATGGCTTTAAAGCAGCTCTACTGACCTGGTTTATGGCTCCAAAGCAGCTCTGCTGACCTGGTTCTCTGGCTTTGAAGGAGCTCTGCTGACCTGGTTTCTCTGGCTCTACAGCAGCTCTGATGACCTGGTTCTCTGGCTCTAGAACAGCTCTCCAGACCTGGTTCTTAGGCTCTAGATCAGCTCTGCTGACCTGGTTCTAAGGCTCTAAAGCAGCTCTACTGACCTGGTTCTATGGTTCTAAAGCAGCTCTGCTGACCTGGTTCTATGGCTTTAAAGCAGCTCTAAAGTAGCTCTGCTGACCTGGTTCTATGGCTCTAAAGCAGCTCTGCTGACCTGGTTCTCTGGCTTTGAAGCAGCTCTGCTGACCTGGTTCTCTGGCTTTGAAGCAACTCTGCTGACCTGGTTCTCTGGCTCTTGAGCAGCTCTGGTGACCTGGTTCTCTCCCTCTAAAGCAGCTCTCCTGACCTGGTTCGCTCCCTCTAAAGCAGCTCTGGTGACCTGGTTCTCTCCCACTAAAGCACCTCTGCTGACCTGCTTCACTGGCTCTAAAGCAGCTCTGCTGACCTGGTTCTCTCCCTCTAAAGCAGCTCTGCTGACCTGGTTTCTCTGGCTCTACAGCAGATCTTCTGACCTTGTTCTCTGGCTCTAGAGCTGATCTGCTAACCTGGTTCTTAGGCTCTAGAGCAGCTCTGCTTACCTGGTTCTCTGGCTCTAATGCGGCTCTGCTGACCTGGTTCTCTGGCTTTAAAGCGGATCTGCTGACCTGGTTCTCTGACTCTAAAGCAGCTCTGCTTACCTGGTTCTCTGGCTGTAGAGCAGCTCTGCTGACCTGGTTCTTAGGCTCTAGAGGAGCTCTGCTGACCTGGTTCTCTGGGTCTAAAGCAGCTCTGCTGACCTGGTTCTATGGCTCTACAGCAGCACTGCTGACCTGGTTCTATGCCTCTAGAGCAGCTCTGCTGACCTGTTTCTTAGGCTCTAAAGCGGCTCTGGCGACCTGGTTCTCTGGCTCTAAAGAAGCCCTGCTGACCTGATTCTCTGGCTCTAAAGCAGCTCTGCTGACCTGGTTCTGTGGCTCTAGTGCAGCTCTGCTGACCTGGTTCTCTGGGTCTAAAGCAGCTCTGCTGACATGGTTCTCTGGCTCTAAAGCAGCTCTGCTGACTTGGTTCTCTGGCTCTAGAGCAGCTCTGCTGACCTGGTTCGTAGGCTGTAGAGCAGCTCTGCTGACCTGGTTCTCTGGCTCTAGTGCAGCTCTGCTGACCTGGTTCTCTGGCTCTAAAGCAGCTCTGCAGATCTGGTTCTGTGTCCCTAAAGCAGCTCTACTGACCTGGTTCTCTATCCCTAAAGCAGCTCTGCTGACCTGGTTCTCTCGGGCTCTAAAGCAACTCTGCTTACCTGGTTCTCTGCCTCTAGAGCAGTTCTGCTGACCTGGTTCTTAGGCTCTAGAGCAGCTCTGCTGACCTGGTTCTCTGGCTCTAAAGCAGCTCTGCTGACCCGGTTCTCTCCCTCTAAAGCAGCTCTGCTGACCTGATTTCTCTGGCTCTACAGCAACTCTGCTGACCTGGTTCTCTGGCTCTAGAACAGCTCTCCTGACCTTGTTCTTAGGCTCTAGATCAGCTCTGCTGACCTGGTTCTATGGCTCTAAAGCAGCTCTACTGACCTGGTTCTATGGCTCTAAAGCAGCTCTGCTGACCTGTTTCTCTGGCTTTGAAGGAGCTCTGCTGACCTGGTTTCTCTGCCTCTACAGCAGCTCTGCTGACCTGGTTCTCTGGCTCTAGAACAGCTCTCCAGACCTGGTTCTTAGGCTCTAGATCAGCTCTGCTGACCTGGTTCTTAGGCTCTAAAGCAGCTCTACTGACCTGGTTCTATGGCTCTAAAACAGCTCTGCTGACCTTGTTCTATGGCTCTAAAGGAGCTCTAAAGTAGCTCTGCTGACCTGGTTCTATGCCTCTAAAGCAGCTCTGCTGACCTGGTTCTCTGGCTTTGAAGCAGCTCTGCTGACCTGGTTCTCTGGCTTTGAAGGACCTCTGCTGATCTGGTTCTCTGGCTCTAGAGCAGCTCTGGTGACCTGGTTCTCTCCCACTAAAGCACCTCTGCTGACCTGCTTCTCTGGCTCTAAAGCAGCTCTGCTGACCTGGTTCTCTCCCTCTAAAGCAGCTCTGCTGACCTGGTTTCTCTGGCTCTACAGCAGATCTTCTGACCTGGTTCTCTGGCTCTAGAGCAGATCTGCTAACCTGGTTCTTAGGCTCTAGAGCAGCTCTGATTACCTGGTTCTCTGGCTCTAATGCGTCTCTGCTGACCTGGTTCTCTGACTCTAAAGCAGCTCTGCTGACCTGGTTCTCTGGCTGTAGAGCAGCTCTGCTGACCTGGTTCTTAGGCTCCAGAGGAGCTCTGCTGACCTGGTTCTCTGGGTCTAAAGCAGCTCTGCTGACCTGGTTCTATGGCTCTACAGCAGCACTGCTGACCTGGTTCTATGCCTCTAGAGCACCTCTGCTGACCTGGTTCTTAGGCTCTAAAGCGGCTCTGCTGACCTGGTTCTGTGGCTCTAATTCGGCTCTGGCGACCTGGTTCTCTGGCTCTAAAGAAGCCTTGCTGACCTGGTTCTCTGGCTCTAAAGCAGCTCTGCTGACCTGGTTCTGTGGCTCTAGTGCAGCTCTGCTGACCTGGTTCTCTGGTTCTAAAGCAGCTCTGTTGACATGGTTCTCTGGCTCTAAAGCAGCTCTGCTGACCTGGTTCTCTGGCTCTAGAGCAGCTCTGCTGACCTGGTTCATTGCCTCTAGAGCAGCTCTACTGACCTGGTTCTCTGACTTTACAACGGCTCTGCTGACCTGGTTCTCTGGCTCTAAAGCAGCTCTGCTGACTTGGTTCTATGGCTCTACAGCAGCTCTGCTGCCCTGGTTCTCTGGCTCTACAGCAGCTCTGCTGCTCCGTTTCTCTGCCTCTAGAGAAGCTCTGCTGACCTGGTTCTCTGGCTCTAAAGCAGCTCTGCTGACCTGGTTCTCTGGCTCTAAAGCGGCTCTGCTGACCTGTTTCTCTGGTTCTAGAGCAGCTCTGCAGACCTAGTTCTTAGGCTCTAGAGCAGCTATGCTGACCTGGTTCCCTCGCTCTAAAGCAGCTCTGCTGACCTGGTTCTCTGGCTCTAAATCAGCTTTGCTGATCTGGTTCTCTGGCTCTAAAGTGGCTTCGCTGATCTGGTTCTATGGCTCTAAAGTGACTCTGCTGACCTGGTTCTCTGGCTGTAGAGCAGCCCTGCTGACCTGGTTCTCTGGCTCTGAACCAGCTCTGCTGACCTGGTTATCTGGCTCTAGAGCAGCTCTGCTGACCTAGTTCTTAGGCTGTAGAGCAGCTCTGCTGACCTGGTTCTCTGGCTCTGGTGCAGCTCTGCTGACCTGGTTTCCTGCTCTAAAGCAGCTCTGCTGACCTGGTTCTCTGGCTCTAAAGCAGTTCTGCTGACCTGGTTCTCTGGCGCTAGAGCAGCTCTGCTGAACTGGTTCTTAGGCTGTAGAGCAGCTCTTCTGACCTGGTTCTCTGACTCTAGTGCAGCTCTGCTGACCTGGTTCTCTGGCTCTAAAGCAGCTCTGCAGACCTGGTTCTCTGTCCCTAAAGCAGCTCTGCTGACCTGGTTCTCTCGGTCTCTAAAGCAACTCTGCTTACCTGGTTCTCTGCCTCTAGAGCAGTTCTGGTGACCTGGTTCTTAGGCTCTAGAGCTGCTCTGCTGACCTGGTTCTCTGGCTCTAAAGCAGCTCTGCTGACCTGGTTCTCTACCTCTAATGCAGCTCTGCTGACCTGATTTCTCTGGCTATAGAGCAGCTCTCCTGACCTGGTTCTTAGGCTCTAGATCAGCTCTGCTGACCTGGATCTAAGGCTCTAAAGCAGCTCTACTGACCTGGTTCTATGGTTCTAAAGCAGCTCTGCTGACCTGGTTCCATGGCTTTAAAGCAGCTCTACTGACCTGGTTTATGGCTCCAAAGCAGCTCTGCTGACCTGGTTCTCTGGCTTTGAAGGAGCTCTGCTGACCTGGTATCTCTGGCTCTACAGCAGCTCTGCTGACCTGGTTCTCTGGCTCTAGAACAGCTCTCCAGACCTGGTTCTTAGGCTCTAGATCAGCTCTGCTGACCTGGTTCTAAGGCTCTAAAGCAGCTCTACTGACCTGGTTCTATGGTTCTAAAGCAGCTCTGCTGACCTGGTTCTATGGCTTTAAAGCAGCTCTAAAGTAGCTCTGCTGACCTGGTTCTATGGCTCTAAAGCAGCTCTGCTGACCTGGTTCTCTGGCTTCGAAGCAGCTCTGCTGACCTGGTTCTCTGGCTTTAAAGCAACTCTGCTGACCTGGTTCTCTGGCTCTTGAGCAGCTCTGGTGACCTGGTTCTCTCCCTCTAAAGCAGCTCTGCTGACCTGGTTCCCTCCCACTAAAGCACCTCTGCTGACCTGCTTCACTGGCTCTAAAGCAGCTCTGCTGACCTGGTTCTCTCCCTCTAAAGCAGCTCTGCTGACCTGGTTTCTCTGGCTCTACAGCAGATCTTCTGACCTTGTTCTCTGGCTCTAGAGCTGATCTGCTAACCTGGTTCTTAGGCTCTAGAGCAGCTCTGTTTACTTGGTTCTCTGGCTCTAATTTAGCTCTGCTGACCTGGTTCTCTGGCTTTAAAGCGGATCTGCTGACCTGGTTCTCTGACTCTAAAGCAGCTCTGCTTACCTGGTTCTCTGGCTGTAGAGCAGCTCTGCTGACCTGGTTCTTAGGCTCTAGAGTAGCTCTGCTGACCTGGTTTTCTGGGTCTAAAGCAGCTCTGCTGACCTGGTTCTATGGCTCTACAGCAGCACTGCTGACCTGGTTATATGCCTCTAGAGCAGCTCTGCTGACCTGTTTCTTAGGCTCTAAAGCGGCTCTGGCGACCTGGTTCTCTGGCTCTAAAGAAGCCCTGCTGACCTGATTCTCTGGCTCTAAAGCAGCTCTGCTGACCTGGTTCTGTGGCTCTAGTGCAGCTCTGCTGACCTGGTTCTCTGGGTCTAAAGCAGCTCTGCTGACATGGTTCTCTGGCTCTAAAGCAGCTCTGCTGACTTGGTTCTCTGGCTCTAGAGCAGCTCTGCTGACCTGGTTCGTAGGCTGTAGAGCAGCTCTGCTGACCTGGTTCTCTGGCTATAGTGCAGCTCTGCTGACCTGGTTCTCTGGCTCTAAAGCAGCTCTGCAGATCTGGTTCTGTGTCCCTAAAGCAGCTCTACTGACCTGGTTCTCTCGGGCTCTACAGCAGCTCTGCTGACCGGGTTCCTCTGGCTCTACAGCAGCTTTGCTGACCTGGTTCTCTTCCTCAAGAGCAGTTCTGCTGACCTGGTTCTTAGGCTCTAGGGCAGCTCTGCTGGCCTGGTTCTATGTGGGAACAACCTTTACAACACAACTTTTACAACGCACTACCATTACAACGAAACTGTTACAACGCTAGTGCATTGACAACGCAGGACATTACAACGCAAGTCTTTACATCGACTTGCACTAGATGGCGTGCTAGCATTAAAAATAGTGTAGTTTACTATCCCAACACCTTCCCTACTGTTACGTGGACTGGAGTTGGAATAGTAAATCACACTTTTTTAATGTTAGCACGCCATCTAGTGCAAGTCGATGTAAAGACTTGCGTTGTAATGTCCTGCGTTGTCAATGCACTCGAGTTGTAAAACTTTCGTTGTAACAGCATGCGTTGTAACAGCATGCGTTGTAACGTCATACATCCGGTTCTATGGCTCTAAAGCGGCTCTGCTGACCTGGTTCTCTGGCTGTAGAGCAGCCTTGCTGACCTGGTTCTCTGGCTCTAAACCAGCTCTGCTGACCTGGTTCTCTGGCTCTAGAGCAGCTCGGCTGACCTAGTTCTTAGGCTGTAGAGCAGCTCTGCTGACCTGGTTCTCTGGCTCTAGTGCAGCTCTGCTGACCTGGTTCTCTGGCTCTAAAGCAGCTCTGCTGACCTGCTTCTCTGGCTCTAAAGCAGCACTGCTGACCTGGTTCTCTGGCTCTAGAGCAGCTCTGCTGACCTGGTTCTTAGGCTGTTGAGCAGCTCTGCTGACCTGGTTCTCTGGCTCTGGTGCAGCTCTGCTGACCTGGTTCTCTGGCTTTAAAGCAGCTCTGCAGACCTGGTTCTCTATCCCTAAAGCAGCTCTGCTGACCTGGTTCTCTCGGGCTCTAAAGCAACTCTGCTTACCTGGTTCTCTGCCTCTAGAGCAGTTCTGCTGACCTGGTTCTTAGGCTCTAGAGCAGCTCTGCTGACCTGGTTCTCTGGCTCTAAAGCAGCTCTGCTGACCCGGTTCTCTCCCTCTAAAGCAGCTCTGCTGACCTGATTTCTCTGGCTCTACAGCAACTCTGCTGACCTGGTTCTCTGGCTCTAGAACAGCTCTCCTGACCTTGTTCTTAGGCTCTAGATCAGCTCTGCTGACCTGGTTCTATGGCTCTAAAGCAGCTCTACTGACCTGGTTCTATGGCTCTAAAGCAGCTCTGCTGACCTGTTTCTCTGGCTTTGAAGGAGCTCTGCTGACCTGGTTTCTCTGCCTCTACAGCAGCTCTGCTGACCTGGTTCTCTGGCTCTAGAACAGCTCTCCAGACCTGGTTCTTAGGCTCTAGATCAGCTCTGCTGACCTGGTTCTTAGGCTCTAAAGCAGCTCTACTGACCTGGTTCTATGGCTCTAAAACAGCTCTGCTGACCTTGTTCTATGGCTCTAAAGAAGCTCTAAAGTAGCTCTGCTGACCTGGTTCTATGCCTCTAAAGCAGCTCTGCTGACCTGGTTCTCTGGCTTTGAAGCAGCTCTGCTGACCTGGTTCTCTGGCTTTGAAGGACCTCTGCTGACCTGGTTCTCTGGCTCTAGAGCAGCTCTGGTGACCTGGTTCTCTCCCACTAAAGCACCTCTGCTGACCTGCTTCTCTGGCTCTAAAGCAGCTCTGCTGACCTGGTTCTCTCCCTCTAAAGCAGCTCTGCTGACCTGGTTTCTCTGGCTCTACAGCAGATCTTCTGACCTTGTTCTCTGGCTCTAGAGCAGATCTGCTAACCTGGTTCTTAGGCTCTAGAGCAGGTCTGCTTACCTGGTTCTCTGGCTCTAATGCGTCTCTGCTGACCTGGTTCTCTGACTCTAAAGCAGCTCTGCTGACCTGGTTCTCTGGCTGTAGAGCAGCTCTGCTGACCTGGTTCTTAGGCTCCAGAGGAGCTCTGCTGACCTGGTTCTCTGGGTCTAAAGCAGCTCTGCTGACCTGGTTCTATGGCTCTACAGCAGCACTGCTGACCTGGTTCTATGCCTCTAGAGCACCTCTGCTGACCTGGTTCTTAGGCTCTAAAGCGGCTCTGCTGACCTGGTTCTGTGGCTCTAATTCGGCTCTGGCGACCTGGTTCTCTGGCTCTAAAGAAGCCTTGCTGACCTGGTTCTCTGGCTCTAAAGCAGCTCTGCTGACCTGGTTCTGTGGCTCTAGTGCAGCTCTGCTGACCTGGTTCTCTGGGTCTAAAGCAGCTCTGTTGACATGGTTCTCTGGCTCTAAAGCAGCTCTGCTGACCTGGTTCTCTGGCTCTAGAGCAGCTCTGCTGACCTGGTTCATTGCCTCTAGAGCAGCTCTGCTGACCTGGTTCTCTGACTTTACAACGGCTCTGCTGACCTGGTTCTCTGGCTCTAAAGCAGCTCTGCTGACTTGGTTCTATGGCTCTACAGCAGCTCTGCTGCCCTGGTTCTCTGGCTCTACAGCAGCTCTGCTGCTCCGTTTCTCTGCCTCTAGAGAAGCTCTGCTGACCTGGTTCTCTGGCTCTAAAGCAGCTCTGCTGACCTGGTTCTCTGGCTCTAAAGCGGCTCTGCTGACCTGTTTCTCTGGTTCTAGAGCAGCTCTGCAGACCTAGTTCTTAGGCTCTAGAGCAGCTATGCTGACCTGGTTCCCTCGCTCTAAAGCAGCTCTGCTGACCTGGTTCTCTGGCTCTAAATCAGCTTTGCTGATCTGGTTCTCTGGCTCTAAAGTGGCTCTGCTGATCTGGTTCTATGGCTCTAAAGTGACTCTGCTGACCTGGTTCTCTGGCTCTGAACCAGCTCTGCTGACCTGGTTCTCTGGCTCTAGAGCAGCTCTGCTGACCTAGTTCTTAGGCTGTAGAGCAGCTCTGCTGACCTGGTTCTCTGGCTCTGGTGCAGCTCTGCTGACCTGGTTTCCTGCTCTAAAGCAGCTCTGCTGACCTGGTTCTCTGGCTCTAAAGCAGTTCTGCTGACCTGGTTCTCTGGCGCTAGAGCAGCTCTGCTGAACTGGTTCTTAGGCTGTAGAGCAGCTCTTCTGACCTGGTTCTCTGACTCTAGTGCAGCTCTGCTGACCTGGTTCTCTGGCTCTAAAGCAGCTCTGCAGACCTGGTTCTCTGTCCCTAAAGCAGCTCTGCTGACCTGGTTCTCTCGGTCTCTAAAGCAACTCTGCTTACCTGGTTCTCTGCCTCTAGAGCAGTTCTGGTGACCTGGTTCTTAGGCTCTAGAGCTGCTCTGCTGACCTGGTTCTCTGGCTCTAAAGCAGCTCTGCTGACCTGGTTCTCTACCTCTAATGCAGCTCTGCTGACCTGATTTCTCTGGCTCTAGAGCAGCTCTCCTGACCTGGTTCTTAGGCTCTAGATCAGCTCTGCTGACCTGGATCTAAGGCTCTAAAGCAGCTCTACTGACCTGGTTCTATGGTTCTAAAGCAGCTCTGCTGACCTGGTTCTATGGCTTTAAAGCAGCTCTACTGACCTGGTTTATGGCTCCAAAGAAGCTCTGTTGACCTGGTTCTCTGGCTTTGAAGGAGCTCTGCTGACCTGGTTTCTCTGGCTCTACAGCAGCTCTGCTGACCTGGTTCTCTGGCTCTAGAACAGCTCTCCAGACCTGGTTCTTAGGCTCTAGATCAGCTCTGCTGACCTGGTTCTAAGGCTCTAAAGCAGCTCTACTGACCTGGTTCTATGGTTCTAAAGCAGCTCTGCTGACCTGGTTCTATGGCTTTAAAGCAGCTCTAAAGTAGCTCTGCTGACCTGGTTCTATGGCTCTAAAGCAGCTCTGCTGACCTGGTTCTCTGGCTTTGAAGCAGCTCTGCTGACTTGGTTCTCTGGCTTTGAAGCAACTCTGCTGACCTGGTTCTCTGGCTCTTGAGCAGCTCTGGTGACCTGGTTCTCTCCCTCTAAAGCAGCTCTGCTGACCTGGTTCGCTCCCTCTAAAGCAGCTCTGGTGACCTGGTTCTCTCCCACTAAATCACCTCTGCTGACCTGCTTCACTGGCTCTAAAGCAGCTCTGCTGACCTGGTTCTCTCCCTCTAAAGCAGCTCTGCTGACCTGGTTTCTCTGGCTCTACAGCAGATCTTCTGACCTTGTTCTCTGGCTCTAGAGCTGATCTGCTAACCTGGTTCTCAGGCTCTAGAGCAGCTCTGCTTACCTGGTTCTCTGGCTCTAATGCAGCTCTGCTGACCTGGTTCTCTGGCTTTAAAGCGGATCTGCTGACCTGGTTCTCTGACTCTAAAGCAGCTCTGCTTACCTGGTTCTCTGGCTGTAGAGCAGCTCTGCTGACCTGGTTCTTAGGCTCTAGAGGAGCTCTGCTGACCTGGTTCTCTGGGTCTAAAGCAGCTCTGCTGACCTGGTTCTATGGCTCTACAGCAGCACTGCTGACCTGGTTCTATGCCTCTAGAGCAGCTCTGCTGACCTGTTTCTTAGGCTCTAAAGCGGCTCTGGCGACCTGGTTCTCTGGCTCTAAAGAAGCCCTGCTGACCTGATTCTCTGGCTCTAAAGCAGCTCTGCTGACCTGGTTCTGTGGCTCTAGTGCAGCTCTGCTGACCTGGTTCTCTGGGTCTAAAGCAGCTCTGCTGACATGGTTCTCTGGCTCTAAAGCAGCTCTGCTGACCTGGTTCTCTGGCTCTAGTGCAGCTCTGCTGACCTGGTTCTCTGGCTCTAAAGCAGCTCTGCAGATCTGGTTCTGTGTCCCTAAAGCAGCTCTACTGACCTGGTTCTCTCGGGCTCTACAGCAGCTCTGCTGACCGGGTTCCTCTGGCTCAACAGCAGCTTTGCTGACCTGGTTCTCTTCCTCAAGAGCAGTTCTGCTGACCTGGTTCTTAGGCTCTAGGGCAGCTCTGCTGGCCTGGTTCTATGGGGGAACAACCTTTACAACGCAACTTTTACAACGCACTACCATTACAACGAAACTGTTACAACGCTAGTGCATTGACAACGCAGGACATTACAACGCAAGTCTTTACATCGACTGGCACTAGATGGCGTGCTAGCATTAAAAATAGTGTAGTTTACTATCCCAACACCTTCCCTACTGTTACGTGGACTGGAGTTGGAATAGTAAATTACACTTTTTTAATGTTAGCACGCCATCTAGTGCAAGTCGATGTAAAGTCTTGCGTTGTAATGTCCTGCGTTGTCAATGCACTCGAGTTGTAAAACTTTCGTTGTAACAGCATGCGTTGTAACAGCATGCGTTGTAACATCATACATCCAATTCTATGGCTCTAAAGCGGCTCTGCTGACCTGGTTCTCTGGCTGTAGAGCAGCCTTGCTGACCTGGTTCTCTGGCTCTAAACCAGCTCTGCTGACCTGGTTCTCTGGCTCTAGAGCAGCTCGGCTGACCTAGTTCTTAGGCTGTAGAGCAGCTCTGCTGACCTGGTTCTCTGGCTCTAGTGCAGCTCTGCTGACCTGGTTCTCTGGCTCTAAAGCAGCTCTGCTGACCTGGTTCTCTGGCTCTAAAGCAGCACTGCTGACCTGGTTCTCTGGCTCTAGAGCAGCTCTGCTGACCTGGTTCTTAGGCTGTTGAGCAGCTCTGCTGACCTGGTTCTCTGGCTCTGGTGCAGCTCTGCTGACCTGGTTCTCTGGCTTTAAAGCAGCTCTGCAGACCTGGTTCTCTATCCCTAAAGCAGCTCTGCTGACCTGGTTCTCTCGGGCTCTAAAGCAACTCTGCTTACCTGGTTCTCTGCCTCTAGAGCAGTTCTGCTGACCTGGTTCTTAGGCTCTAGAGCAGCTCTGCTGACCTGGTTCTCTGGCTCTAAAGCAGCTCTGCTGACCCGGTTCTCTCCCTCTAAAGCAGCTCTGCTGACCTGATTTCTCTGGCTCTACAGCAACTCTGCTGACCTGGTTCTCTGGCTCTAGAACAGCTCTCCTCACCTTGTTCTTAGGCTCTAGATCAGCTCTGCTGACCTGGTTCTATGGCTCTAAAGCAGCTCTACTGACCTGGTTCTATGGCTCTAAAGCAGCTCTGCTGACCTGTTTCTCTGGCTTTGAAGGAGCTCTGCTGACCTGGTTTCTCTGCCTCTACAGCAGCTCTGCTGACCTGGTTCTCTGGCTCTAGAACAGCTCTCCAGACCTGGTTCTTAGGCTCTAGATCAGCTCTGCTGACCTGGTTCTTAGGCTCTAAAGCAGCTCTACTGACCTGGTTCTATGGCTCTAAAACAGCTCTGCTGACCTTGTTCTATGGCTCTAAAGAAGGTCTAAAGTAGCTCTGCTGACCTGGTTCTATGCCTCTAAAGCAGCTCTGCTGACCTGGTTCTCTGGCTTTGAAGCAGCTCTGCTGACCTGGTTCTCTGGCTTTGAAGCAACTCTGCTGACCTGGTTCTCTGGCTCTAGAGCAGCTCTGGTGACCTGGTTCTCTCCCACTAAAGCACCTCTGCTGACCTGCTTCTCTGGCTCTAAAGCAGCTCTGCTGACCTGGTTCTCTCCCTCTAAAGCAGCTCTGCTGACCTGGTTTCTCTGGCTCTACAGCAGATCTTCTGACCTGGTTCTCTGGCTCTAGAGCAGCTCTGCTGACCTGGTTCTCTGGCTGTAGAGCAGCTCTGCTGACCTGGTTCTTAGGCTCCAGAGGAGCTCTGCTGACCTGGTTCTCTGGGTCTAAAGCAGCTCTGCTGACCTGGTTCTATGGCTCTACAGCAGCACTGCTGACCTGGTTCTATGCCTCTAGAGGACCTCTGCTGACCTGGTTCTTAGGCTCTAAAGCGGCTCTGCTGACCTGGTTCTGTGGCTCTAATTTGGCTCTGGCGACCTGGTTCTCTGGCTCTAAAGAAGCCTTGCTGACCTGGTTCTCTGGCTCTAAAGCAGCTCTGCTGACCTGGTTCTGTGGCTCTAGTGCAGCTCTGCTGACCTGGTTCTCTGGGTCTAAAGCAGCTCTGCTGACATGGTTCTCTGGCTCTAAAGCAGCTCTGCTGACCTGGTTCTCTGGCTCTAGAGCAGCTCTGCTGACCTGGTTCATTGCCTCTAGAGCAGCTCTGCTGGCCTGGTTCTCTGACTTTACAACGGCTCTGCTGACCTGGTTCTCTGGCTCTAAAGCAGCTCTGCTGACTTGGTTCTATGGCTCTACAGCAGCTCTGCTGCCCTGGTTCTCTGGCTCTACAGCAGCTCTGCTGCTCCGTTTCTCTGCCTCTAGAGAAGCTCTGCTGACCTGGTTCTCTGGCTCTAAAGCAGCTCTGCTGACCTGGTTCTCTGGCTCTAAAGCGGCTCTGCTGACCTGTTTCTCTGGTTCTAGAGCAGCTCTGCAGACCTAGTTCTTAGGCTCTAGAGCAGCTATGCTGACCTGGTTCCCTCGCTCTAAAGCAGCTCTGCTGACCTGGTTCTCTGGCTCTAAATCAGCTTTGCTGATCTGGTTCTCTGGCTCTAAAGTGGCTCTGCTGATCTGGTTCTATGGCTCTAAAGTGACTCTGCTGACCTGGTTCTCTGGCTGTAGAGCAGCCCTGCTGACCTGGTTCTCTGGCTCTGAACCAGCTCTGCTGACCTGGTTATGTGGCTCTAGAGCAGCTCTGCTGACCTAGTTCTTAGGCTGTAGAGCAGCTCTGCTGACCTGGTTCTCTGGCTCTGGTGCAGCTCTGCTGACCTGGTTTCCTGCTCTAAAGCAGCTCTGCTGACCTGGTTCTCTGGCTCTAAAGCAGTTCTGCTGACCTGGTTCTCTGGCGCTAGAGCAGCTCTGCTGAACTGGTTCTTAGGCTGTAGAGCAGCTCTTCTGACCTGGTTCTCTGACTCTAGTGCAGCTCTGCTGACCTGGTTCTCTGGCTCTAAAGCAGCTCTGCAGACCTGGTTCTCTGTCCCTAAAGCAGCTCTGCTGACCTGGTTCTCTCGGTCTCTAAAGCAACTCTGCTTACCTGGTTCTCTGCCTCTAGAGCAGTTCTGGTGACCTGGTTCTTAGGCTCTAGAGCTGCTCTGCTGACCTGGTTCTCTGGCTCTAAAGCAGCTCTGCTGACCTGGTTCTCTACCTCTAATGCAGCTCTGCTGACCTGATTTCTCTGGCTCTAGAGCAGCTCTCCTGACCTGGTTCTTAGGCTCTAGATCAGCTCTGCTGACCTGGATCTAAGGCTCTAAAGCAGCTCTACTGACCTGGTTCTATGGTTCTAAAGCAACTCTGCTGACCTGGTTCTCTGGCTTTGAAGGAGCTCTGCTGACCTGGTTTCTCTGGCTCTACAGCAGCTCTGCTGACCTGGTTCTATGGCTTTAAAGCAGCTCTACTGACCTGGTTTATGGCTCCAAAGCAGCTCTGCTGACCTGGTTCTCTGGCTTTGAAGGAGCTCTGCTGACCTGTTTTCTCTGGCTCTACAGCAGCTCTGCTGACCTGGTTCTCTGGCTCTAGAACAGCTCTCCAGACCTGGTTCTTAGGCTCTAGATCAGCTCTGCTGACCTGGTTCTAAGGCTCTAAAGCAGCTCTACTGACCTGGTTCTATGGTTCTAAAGCAGCTCTGCTGACCTGGTTCTATGGCTTTAAAGCAGCTCTAAAGTAGCTCTGCTGACCTGGTTCTATGGCTCTAAAGCAGCTCTGCTGACCTGGTTCTCTGGCTTTGAAGGAGCTCTGCTGACCTGGTTCTCTGGCTTTGAAGCAACTCTGCTGACCTGGTTCTCTGGCTCTTGAGCAGCTCTGGTGACCTGGTTCTCTCCCTCTAAAGCAGCTCTGCTGACCTGGTTCGCTCCCTCTAAAGCAGCTCTGGTGACCTGGTTCTCTCCCACTAAAGCACCTCTGCTGACCTGCTTCACTGGCTCTAAAGCAGCTCTGCTGACCTGGTTCTCTCCCTCTAAAGCAGCCCTGCTGACCTGGTTTCTCTGGCTCTACAGCAGATCTTCTGACCTTGTTCTCTGGCTCTAGAGCTGATCTGCTAACCTGGTTCTTAGGCTCTAGAGCAGCTCTGCTTACCTGGTTCTCTGGCTCTAATGCGGCTCTGCTGACCTGGTTCTCTGGCTTTAAAGCGGATCTGCTGACCTGGTTCTCTGACTCTAAAGCAGCTCTGCTTACCTGGTTCTCTGGCTGTAGAGCAGCTCTGCTGACCTGGTTCTTAGGCTCTAGAGGAGCTCTGCTGACCTGGTTCTCTGGGTCTAAAGCAGCTCTGCTGACCTGGTTCTATGGCTCTACAGCAGCACTGCTGACCTGGTTCTATGCCTCTAGAGCAGCTCTGCTGACCTGTTTCTTAGGCTCTAAAGCGGCTCTGGCGACCTGGTTCTCTGGCTCTAAAGAAGCCCTGCTGACCTGATTCTGTGGCTCTAGTGCAGCTCTGCTGACCTGGTTCTCTGGGTCTAAAGCAGCTCTGCTGACATGGTTCTCTGGCTCTAAAGCAGCTCTGCTGACTTGGTTCTCTGGCTCTAGAGCAGCTCTGCTGACCTGGTTCGTAGGCTGTAGAGCAGCTCTGCTGACCTGGTTCTCTGGCTCTAGTGCAGCTCTGCTGACCTGGTTCTCTGGCTCTAAAGCAGCTCTGCAGATCTGGTTCTGTGTCCCTAAAGCAGCTCTACTGACCTGGTTCTCTCGGGCTCTACAGCAGCTCTGCTGACCAGGTTCCTCTGGCTCTACAGCAGCTTTGCTGACCTGGTTCTCTTCCTCAAGGGCAGTTCTGCTGACCTGGTTCTTAGGCTCTAGGGAAGCTCTGCTGGCCTGGTTCTATGGGGGAACAACCTTTACAACGCAACTTTTACAACGCACTACCATTACAACAAAACTGTTACAACGCTAGTGCATTGACAACGCAGGACATTACAACGCAAGTCTTTACATCGACTTGCACTAGATGGCGTGCTAGCATTAAAAATAGTGTAGTTTACTATCCCAACACCTTCCCTACTGTTACGTGGACTGGAGTTGGAATAGTAAATTACACTTTTTTAATGTTAGCACGCCATCTAGTGCAAGTCGATGTAAAGACTTGCGTTGTAATGTCCTGCGTTGTCAATGCACTCGAGTTGTAAAACTTTCGTTGTAACAGCATGCGTTGTAACAGCATGCGTTGTAACGTCATACATCCGGTTCTATGGCTCTAAAGCGGCTCTGCTGACCTGGTTCTCTGGCTGTAGAGCAGCCTTGCTGACCTGGTTCTCTGGCTCTAAACCAGCTCTGCTGACCTGGTTCTCTGGCTCTAGAGCAGCTCGGCTGACCTAGTTCTTAGGCTGTAGAGCAGCTCTGCTGACCTGGTTCTCTGGCTCTAGTGCAGCTCTGCTGACCTGGTTCTCTGGCTCTAAAGCAGCTCTGCTGACCTGGTTCTCTGGCTCTAAAGCAGCACTGCTGACCTGGTTCTCTGGCTCTAGAGCAGCTCTGCTGACCTGGTTCTTAGGCTGTTGAGCAGCTCTGCTGACCTGGTTCTCTGGCTCTGGTGCAGCTCTGCTGACCTGGTTCTCTGGCTTTAAAGCAGCTCTGCAGACCTGGTTCTCTATCCCTAAAGCAGCTCTGCTGACCTGGTTCTCTCGGGCTCTAAAGCAACTCTGCTTACCTGGTTCTCTGCCTCTAGAGCAGTTCTGCTGACCTGGTTCTTAGGCTCTAGAGCAGCTCTGCTGACCTGGTTCTCTGGCTCTAAAGCAGCTCTGCTGACCCGGTTCTCTCCCTCTAAAGCAGCTCTGCTGACCTGATTTCTCTGGCTCTACAGCAACTCTGCTGACCTGGTTCTCTGGCTCTAGAACAGCTCTCCTGACCTTGTTCTTAGGCTCTAGATCAGCTCTGCTGACCTGGTTCTATGGCTCTAAAGCAGCTCTACTGACCTGGTTCTATGGCTCTAAAGCAGCTCTGCTGACCTGTTTCTCTGGCTTTGAAGGAGCTCTGCTGACCTGGTTTCTCTGCCTCTACAGCAGCTCTGCTGACCTGGTTCTCTGGCTCTAGAACAGCTCTCCAGACCTGGTTCTTAGGCTCTAGATCAGCTCTGCTGACCTGGTTCTTAGGCTCTAAAGCAGCTCTACTGACCTGGTTCTATGGCTCTAAAACAGCTCTGCTGACCTTGTTCTATGGCTCTAAAGAAGTTCTAAAGTAGCTCTGCTGACCTGGTTCTATGCCTCTAAAGCAGCTCTGCTGACCTGGTTCTCTGGCTTTGAAGCAGCTCTGCTGACCTGGTTCTCTGGCTTTGAAGCAACTCTGCTGACCTGGTTCTCTGGCTCTAGAGCAGCTCTGGTGACCTGGTTCTCTCCCACTAAAGCACCTCTGCTGACCTGCTTCTCTGGCTCTAAAGCAGCTCTGCTGACCTGGTTCTCTCCCTCTAAAGCAGCTCTGCTGACCTGGTTTCTCTGGCTCTACAGCAGATCTTCTGACCTGGTTCTCTGGCTCTAGAGCAGCTCTGCTGACCTGGTTCTCTGGCTGTAGAGCAGCTCTGCTGACCTGGTTCTTAGGCTCCAGAGGAGCTCTGCTGACCTGGTTCTCTGGGTCTAAAGCAGCTCTGCTGACCTGGTTCTATGGCTCTACAGCAGCACTGCTGACCTGGTTCTATGCCTCTAGAGGACCTCTGCTGACCTGGTTCTTAGGCTCTAAAGCGGCTCTGCTGACCTGGTTCTGTGGCTCTAATTTGGCTCTGGCGACCTGGTTCTCTGGCTCTAAAGAAGCCTTGCTGACCTGGTTCTCTGGCTCTAAAGCAGCTCTGCTGACCTGGTTCTGTGGCTCTAGTGCAGCTCTGCTGACCTGGTTCTCTGGGTCTAAAGCAGCTCTGCTGACATGGTTCTCTGGCTCTAAAGCAGCTCTGCTGACCTGGTTCTCTGGCTCCAGAGCAGCTCTGCTGACCTGGTTCTAAGGCTCTAAAGCAGCTCTACTGACCTGGTTCTATGGTTCTAAAGCAACTCTGCTGACCTGGTTCTCTGGCTTTGAAGGAGCTCTGCTGACCTGGTTTCTCTGGCTCTACAGCAGCTCTGCTGACCTGGTTCTATGGCTTTAAAGCAGCTCTACTGACCTGGTTTATGGCTCCAAAGCAGCTCTGCTGACCTGGTTCTCTGGCTTTGAAGGAGCTCTGCTGACCTGTTTTCTCTGGCTCTACAGCAGCTCTGCTGACCTGGTTCTCTGGCTCTAGAACAGCTCTCCAGACCTGGTTCTTAGGCTCTAGATCAGCTCTGCTGACCTGGTTCTAAGGCTCTAAAGCAGCTCTACTGACCTGGTTCTATGGTTCTAAAGCAGCTCTGCTGACCTGGTTCTATGGCTTTAAAGCAGCTCTAAAGTAGCTCTGCTGACCTGGTTCTATGGCTCTAAAGCAGCTCTGCTGACCTGGTTCTCTGGCTTTGAAGGAGCTCTGCTGACCTGGTTCTCTGGCTTTGAAGCAACTCTGCTGACCTGGTTCTCTGGCTCTTGAGCAGCTCTGGTGACCTGGTTCTCTCCCTCTAAAGCAGCTCTGCTGACCTGGTTCGCTCCCTCTAAAGCAGCTCTGGTGACCTGGTTCTCTCCCACTAAAGCACCTCTGCTGACCTGCTTCACTGGCTCTAAAGCAGCTCTGCTGACCTGGTTCTCTCCCTCTAAAGCAGCCCTGCTGACCTGGTTTCTCTGGCTCTACAGCAGATCTTCTGACCTTGTTCTCTGGCTCTAGAGCTGATCTGCTAACCTGGTTCTTAGGCTCTAGAGCAGCTCTGCTTACCTGGTTCTCTGGCTCTAATGCGGCTCTGCTGACCTGGTTCTCTGGCTTTAAAGCGGATCTGCTGACCTGGTTCTCTGACTCTAAAGCAGCTCTGCTTACCTGGTTCTCTGGCTGTAGAGCAGCTCTGCTGACCTGGTTCTTAGGCTCTAGAGGAGCTCTGCTGACCTGGTTCTCTGGGTCTAAAGCAGCTCTGCTGACCTGGTTCTATGGCTCTACAGCAGCACTGCTGACCTGGTTCTATGCCTCTAGAGCAGCTCTGCTGACCTGTTTCTTAGGCTCTAAAGCGGCTCTGGCGACCTGGTTCTCTGGCTCTAAAGAAGCCCTGCTGACCTGATTCTGTGGCTCTAGTGCAGCTCTGCTGACCTGGTTCTCTGGGTCTAAAGCAGCTCTGCTGACATGGTTCTCTGGCTCTAAAGCAGCTCTGCTGACTTGGTTCTCTGGCTCTAGAGCAGCTCTGCTGACCTGGTTCGTAGGCTGTAGAGCAGCTCTGCTGACCTGGTTCTCTGGCTCTAGTGCAGCTCTGCTGACCTGGTTCTCTGGCTCTAAAGCAGCTCTGCAGATCTGGTTCTGTGTCCCTAAAGCAGCTCTACTGACCTGGTTCTCTCGGGCTCTACAGCAGCTCTGCTGACCAGGTTCCTCTGGCTCTACAGCAGCTTTGCTGACCTGGTTCTCTTCCTCAAGGGCAGTTCTGCTGACCTGGTTCTTAGGCTCTAGGGAAGCTCTGCTGGCCTGGTTCTATGGGGGAACAACCTTTACAACGCAACTTTTACAACGCACTACCATTACAACAAAACTGTTACAACGCTAGTGCATTGACAACGCAGGACATTACAACGCAAGTCTTTACATCGACTTGCACTAGATGGCGTGCTAGCATTAAAAATAGTGTAGTTTACTATCCCAACACCTTCCCTACTGTTACGTGGACTGGAGTTGGAATAGTAAATTACACTTTTTTAATGTTAGCACGCCATCTAGTGCAAGTCGATGTAAAGACTTGCGTTGTAATGTCCTGCGTTGTCAATGCACTCGAGTTGTAAAACTTTCGTTGTAACAGCATGCGTTGTAACAGCATGCGTTGTAACGTCATACATCCGGTTCTATGGCTCTAAAGCGGCTCTGCTGACCTGGTTCTCTGGCTGTAGAGCAGCCTTGCTGACCTGGTTCTCTGGCTCTAAACCAGCTCTGCTGACCTGGTTCTCTGGCTCTAGAGCAGCTCGGCTGACCTAGTTCTTAGGCTGTAGAGCAGCTCTGCTGACCTGGTTCTCTGGCTCTAGTGCAGCTCTGCTGACCTGGTTCTCTGGCTCTAAAGCAGCTCTGCTGACCTGGTTCTCTGGCTCTAAAGCAGCACTGCTGACCTGGTTCTCTGGCTCTAGAGCAGCTCTGCTGACCTGGTTCTTAGGCTGTTGAGCAGCTCTGCTGACCTGGTTCTCTGGCTCTGGTGCAGCTCTGCTGACCTGGTTCTCTGGCTTTAAAGCAGCTCTGCAGACCTGGTTCTCTATCCCTAAAGCAGCTCTGCTGACCTGGTTCTCTCGGGCTCTAAAGCAACTCTGCTTACCTGGTTCTCTGCCTCTAGAGCAGTTCTGCTGACCTGGTTCTTAGGCTCTAGAGCAGCTCTGCTGACCTGGTTCTCTGGCTCTAAAGCAGCTCTGCTGACCCGGTTCTCTCCCTCTAAAGCAGCTCTGCTGACCTGATTTCTCTGGCTCTACAGCAACTCTGCTGACCTGGTTCTCTGGCTCTAGAACAGCTCTCCTGACCTTGTTCTTAGGCTCTAGATCAGCTCTGCTGACCTGGTTCTATGGCTCTAAAGCAGCTCTACTGACCTGGTTCTATGGCTCTAAAGCAGCTCTGCTGACCTGTTTCTCTGGCTTTGAAGGAGCTCTGCTGACCTGGTTTCTCTGCCTCTACAGCAGCTCTGCTGACCTGGTTCTCTGGCTCTAGAACAGCTCTCCAGACCTGGTTCTTAGGCTCTAGATCAGCTCTGCTGACCTGGTTCTTAGGCTCTAAAGCAGCTCTACTGACCTGGTTCTATGGCTCTAAAACAGCTCTGCTGACCTTGTTCTATGGCTCTAAAGAAGTTCTAAAGTAGCTCTGCTGACCTGGTTCTATGCCTCTAAAGCAGCTCTGCTGACCTGGTTCTCTGGCTTTGAAGCAGCTCTGCTGACCTGGTTCTCTGGCTTTGAAGCAACTCTGCTGACCTGGTTCTCTGGCTCTAGAGCAGCTCTGGTGACCTGGTTCTCTCCCACTAAAGCACCTCTGCTGACCTGCTTCTCTGGCTCTAAAGCAGCTCTGCTGACCTGGTTCTCTCCCTCTAAAGCAGCTCTGCTGACCTGGTTTCTCTGGCTCTACAGCAGATCTTCTGACCTGGTTCTCTGGCTCTAGAGCAGCTCTGCTGACCTGGTTCTCTGGCTGTAGAGCAGCTCTGCTGACCTGGTTCTTAGGCTCCAGAGGAGCTCTGCTGACCTGGTTCTCTGGGTCTAAAGCAGCTCTGCTGACCTGGTTCTATGGCTCTACAGCAGCACTGCTGACCTGGTTCTATGCCTCTAGAGGACCTCTGCTGACCTGGTTCTTAGGCTCTAAAGCGGCTCTGCTGACCTGGTTCTGTGGCTCTAATTTGGCTCTGGCGACCTGGTTCTCTGGCTCTAAAGAAGCCTTGCTGACCTGGTTCTCTGGCTCTAAAGCAGCTCTGCTGACCTGGTTCTGTGGCTCTAGTGCAGCTCTGCTGACCTGGTTCTCTGGGTCTAAAGCAGCTCTGCTGACATGGTTCTCTGGCTCTAAAGCAGCTCTGCTGACCTGGTTCTCTGGCTCCAGAGCAGCTCTGCTGACCTGGTTCATTGCTTCTAGAGCAGCTCTGCTGGTCTGGTTCTCTGACTTTACAACTGCTCTGCTGACCTGGTTCTCTGGCTCTAAAGCAGCTCTGCTGACTTGGTTCTATGGCTCTACAGCAGCTCTGCTGCCCTGGTTCTCTGGCTCTACAGCAGCTCTGCTGCTCCGTTTCTCTGCCTCTAGAGAAGCTCTGCTGACCTGGTTCTCTGGCTCTAAAGCAGCTCTGCTGACCTGGTTCTCTGGCTCTAAAGCGGCTCTGCTGACCTGTTTCTCTGGTTCTAGAGCAGCTCTGCAGACCTGGTTCTCTGGCTCTAAATCAGCTTTGCTGATCTGGTTCTCTGGCTCTAAAGTGGCTCTGCTGATCTGGTTCTATGGCTCTAAAGTGACTCTGCTGACCTGGTTCTCTGGCTGTAGAGCAGCCCTGCTGACCTGGTTCTCTGGCTCTGAACCAGCTCTGCTGACCTGGTTATGTGGCTCTAGAGCAGCTCTGCTGACCTAGTTCTTAGGCTGTAAAGCAGCTCTGCTGACCTGGTTCTCTGGCTCTGGTGCAGCTCTGCTGACCTGGTTTCCTGCTCTAAAGCAGCTCTGCTGACCTGGTTCTCTGGCTCTAAAGCAGTTCTGCTGACCTGGTTCTCTGGCGCTAGAGCAGCTCTGCTGAACTGGTTCTTAGGCTGTAGAGCAGCTCTTCTGACCTGGTTCTCTGACTCTAGTGCAGCTCTGCTGACCTGGTTCTCTGGCTCTAAAGCAGCTCTGCAGACCTGGTTCTCTGTCCCTAAAGCAGCTCTGCTGACCTGGTTCTCTCGGTCTCTAAAGCAACTCTGCTTACCTGGTTCTCTGCCTCTAGAGCAGTTCTGGTGACCTGGTTCTTAGGCTCTAGAGCTGCTCTGCTGACCTGGTTCTCTGGCTCTAAAGCAGCTCTGCTGACCTGGTTCTCTACCTCTAATGCAGCTCTGCTGACCTGATTTCTCTGGCTCTAGAGCAGCTCTCCTGACCTGGTTCTTAGGCTCTAGATCAGCTCTGCTGACCTGGATCTAAGGCTCTAAAGCAGCTCTACTGACCTGGTTCTATGGTTCTAAAGCAGCTCTGCTGACCTGGTTCTCTGGCTTTGAAGGAGCTCTGCTGACCTGGTTTCTCTGGCTCTACAGCAGCTCTGCTGACCTGGTTCTATGGCTTTAAAGCAGCTCTACTGACCTGGTTTATGGCTCCAAAGCAGCTCTGCTGACCTGGTTCTCTGGCTTTGAAGGAGCTCTGCTGACCTGTTTTCTCTGGCTCTACAGCAGCTCTGCTGACCTGGTTCTCTGGCTCTAGAACAGCTCTCCAGACCTGGTTCTTAGGCTCTAGATCAGCTCTGCTGACCTGGTTCTAAGGCTCTAAAGCAGCTCTACTGACCTGGTTCTATGGTTCTAAAGCAGCTCTGCTGACCTGGGTCTATGGCTTTAAAGCAGCTCTAAAGTAGCTCTGCTGACCTGGTTCTATGGCTCTAAAGCAGCTCTGCTGACCTGGTTCTCTGGCTTTGAAGGAGCTCTGCTGACCTGGTTCTCTGGCTTTGAAGCAACTCTGCTGACCTGGTTCTCTGGCTCTTGAGCAGCTCTGGTGACCTGGTTCTCTCCCTCTAAAGCAGCTCTGCTGACCTGGTTCGCTCCCTCTAAAGCAGCTCTGGTGACCTGGTTCTCTCCCACTAAAGCACCTCTGCTGACCTGCTTCACTGGCTCTAAAGCAGCTCTGCTGACCTGGTTCTCTCCCTCTAAAGCAGCTCTGCTGACCTGGTTTCTCTGGCTCTACAGCAGATCTTCTGACCTTGTTCTCTGGCTCTAGAGCTGATCTGCTAACCTGGTTCTTAGGCTCTAGAGCAGCTCTGCTTACCTGGTTCTCTGGCTCTAATGCGGCTCTGCTGACCTGGTTCTCTGGCTTTAAAGCGGATCTGCTGACCTGGTTCTCTGACTCTAAAGCAGCTCTGCTTACCTGGTTCTCTGGCTGTAGAGCAGCTCTGCTGACCTGGTTCTTAGGCTCTAGAGGAGCTCTGCTGACCTGGTTCTCTGGGTCTAAAGCAGCTCTGCTGACCTGGTTCTATGGCTCTACAGCAGCACTGCTGACCTGGTTCTATGCCTCTAGAGCAGCTCTGCTGACCTGTTTCTTAGGCTCTAAAGCGGCTCTGGCGACCTGGTTCTCTGGCTCTAAAGAAGCCCTGCTGACCTGATTCTGTGGCTCTAGTGCAGCTCTGCTGACCTGGTTCTCTGGGTCTAAAGCAGCTCTGCTGACATGGTTCTCTGGCTCTAAAGCAGCTCTGCTGACTTGGTTCTCTGGCTCTAGAGCAGCTCTGCTGACCTGGTTCGTAGGCTGTAGAGCAGCTCTGCTGACCTGGTTCTCTGGCTCTAGTGCAGCTCTGCTGACCTGGTTCTCTGGCTCTAAAGCAGCTCTGCAGATCTGGTTCTGTGTCCCTAAAGCAGCTCTACTGACCTGGTTCTCTCGGGCTCTACAGCAGCTCTGCTGACCAGGTTCCTCTGGCTCTACAGCAGCTTTGCTGACCTGGTTCTCTTCCTCAAGGGCAGTTCTGCTGACCTGGTTCTTAGGCTCTAGGGAAGCTCTGCTGGCCTGGTTCTATGGGGGAACAACCTTTACAACGCAACTTTTACAACGCACTACCATTACAACAAAACTGTTACAACGCTAGTGCATTGACAACGCAGGACATTACAACGCAAGTCTTTACATCGACTTGCACTAGATGGCGTGCTAGCATTAAAAATAGTGTAGTTTACTATCCCAACACCTTCCCTACTGTTACGTGGACTGGAGTTGGAATAGTAAATTACACTTTTTTAATGTTAGCACGCCATCTAGTGCAAGTCGATGTAAAGACTTGCGTTGTAATGTCCTGCGTTGTCAATGCACTCGAGTTGTAAAACTTTCATTGTGACAGCATGCGTTGTAACAGCATGCGTTGTAACGTCATACATCCGGTTCTATGGCTCTAAAGCGGCTCTGCTGACCTGGTTCTCTGGCTGTAGAGCAGCCTTGCTGACCTGGTTCTCTGGCTCTAAACCAGCTCTGCTGACCTGGTTCTCTGGCTCTAGAGCAGCTCGGCTGACCTAGTTCTTAGGCTGTAGAGCAGCTCTGCTGACCTGGTTCTCTGGCTCTAGTGCAGCTCTGCTGACCTGGTTCTCTGGCTCTAAAGCAGCTCTGCTGACCTGGTTCTCTGGCTCTAAAGCAGCACTGCTGACCTGGTTCTCTGGCTCTAGAGCAGCTCTGCTGACCTGGTTCTTAGGCTGTTGAGCAGCTCTGCTGACCTGGTTCTCTGGCTCTGGTGCAGCTCTGCTGACCTGGTTCTCTGGCTTTAAAGCAGCTCTGCAGACCTGGTTCTCTATCCCTAAAGCAGCTCTGCTGACCTGGTTCTCTCGGGCTCTAAAGCAACTCTGCTTACCTGGTTCTCTGCCTCTAGAGCAGTTCTGCTGACCTGGTTCTTAGGCTCTAGAGCAGCTCTGCTGACCTGGTTCTCTGGCTCTAAAGCAGCTCTGCTGACCCGGTTCTCTCCCTCTAAAGCAGCTCTGCTGACCTGATTTCTCTGGCTCTACAGCAACTCTGCTGACCTGGTTCTCTGGCTCTAGAACAGCTCTCCTGACCTTGTTCTTAGGCTCTAGATCAGCTCTGCTGACCTGGTTCTATGGCTCTAAAGCAGCTCTACTGACCTGGTTCTATGGCTCTAAAGCAGCTCTGCTGACCTGTTTCTCTGGCTTTGAAGGAGCTCTGCTGACCTGGTTTCTCTGCCTCTACAGCAGCTCTGCTGACCTGGTTCTCTGGCTCTAGAACAGCTCTCCAGACCTGGTTCTTAGGCTCTAGATCAGCTCTGCTGACCTGGTTCTTAGGCTCTAAAGCAGCTCTACTGACCTGGTTCTATGGCTCTAAAACAGCTCTGCTGACCTTGTTCTATGGCTCTAAAGAAGTTCTAAACTAGCTCTGCTGACCTGGTTCTATGCCTCTAAAGCAGCTCTGCTGACCTGGTTCTCTGGCTTTGAAGCACCTCTGCTGACCTGGTTCTCTGGCTTTGAAGCAACTCTGCTGACCTGGTTCTCTGGCTCTAGAGCAGCTCTGGTGACCTGGTTCTCTCCCACTAAAGCACCTCTGCTGACCTGCTTCTCTGGCTCTAAAGCAGCTCTGCTGACCTGGTTCTCTCCCTCTAAAGCAGCTCTGCTGACCTGGTTTCTCTGGCTCTACAGCAGATCTTCTGACCTGGTTCTCTGGCTCTAGAGCAGCTCTGCTGACCTGGTTCTCTGGCTGTAGAGCAGCTCTGCTGACCTGGTTCTTAGGCTCCAGAGGAGCTCTGCTGACCTGGTTCTCTGGGTCTAAAGCAGCTCTGCTGACCTGGTTCTATGGCTCTACAGCAGCACTGCTGACCTGGTTCTATGCCTCTAGAGGACCTCTGCTGACCTGGTTCTTAGGCTCTAAAGCGGCTCTGCTGACCTGGTTCTGTGGCTCTAATTTGGCTCTGGCGACCTGGTTCTCTGGCTCTAAAGAAGCCTTGCTGACCTGGTTCTCTGGCTCTAAAGCAGCTCTGCTGACCTGGTTCTGTGGCTCTAGTGCAGCTCTGCTGACCTGGTTCTCTGGGTCTAAAGCAGCTCTGCTGACATGGTTCTCTGGCTCTAAAGCAGCTCTGCTGACCTGGTTCTCTGGCTCTAGAGCAGCTCTGCTGACCTGGTTCATTGCCTCTAGAGCAGCTCTGCTGGCCTGGTTCTCTGACTTTACAACGGCTCTGCTGACCTGGTTCTCTGGCTCTAAAGCAGCTCTGCTGACTTGGTTCTATGGCTCTACAGCAGCTCTGCTGCCCTGGTTCTCTGGCTCTACAGCAGCTCTGCTGCTCCGTTTCTCTGCCTCTAGAGAAGCTCTGCTGACCTGGTTCTCTGGCTCTAAAGCAGCTCTGCTGACCTGGTTCTCTGGCTCTAAAGCGGCTCTGCTGACCTGTTTCTCTGGTTCTAGAGCAGCTCTGCAGACCTAGTTCTTAGGCTCTAGAGCAGCTATGCTGACCTGGTTCCCTCGCTCTAAAGCAGCTCTGCTGACCTGGTTCTCTGGCTCTAAATCAGCTTTACTGATCTGGTTCTCTGGCTCTAAAGTGGCTCTGCTGATCTGGTTCTATGGCTCTAAAGTGACTCTGCTGACCTGGTTCTCTGGCTGTAGAGCAGCCCTGCTGACCTGGTTCTCTGGCTCTGAACCAGCTCTGCTGACCTGGTTATCTGGCTCTAGAGCAGCTCTGCTGACCTAGTTCTTAGGCTGTAGAGCAGCTCTGCTGACCTGGTTCTCTGGCTCTGGTGCAGCTCTGCTGACCTGGTTTCCTGCTCTAAAGCAGCTCTGCTGACCTGGTTCTCTGGCTCTAAAGCAGTTCTGCTGACCTGGTTCTCTGGCGCTAGAGCAGCTCTGCTGAACTGGTTCTTAGGCTGTAGAGCAGCTCTTCTGACCTGGTTCTCTGACTCTAGTGCAGCTCTGCTGACCTGGTTCTCTGGCTCTAAAGCAGCTCTGCAGACCTGGTTCTCTGTCCCTAAAGCAGCTCTGCTGACCTGGTTCTCTCGGTCTCTAAAGCAACTCTGCTTACCTGGTTCTCTGCCTCTAGAGCAGTTCTGGTGACCTGGTTCTTAGGCTCTAGAGCTGCTCTGCTGACCTGGTTCTCTGGCTCTAAAGCAGCTCTGCTGACCTGGTTCTCTACCTCTAATGCAGCTCTGCTGACCTGATTTCTCTGGCTCTAGAGCAGCTCTCCTGACCTGGTTCTTAGGCTCTAGATCAGCTCTGCTGACCTGGATCTAAGGCTCTAAAGCAGCTCTACTGACCTGGTTCTATGGTTCTAAAGCAGCTCTGCTGACCTGGTTCTCTGGCTTTGAAGGAGCTCTGCTGACCTGGTTTCTCTGGCTCTACAGCAGCTCTGCTGACCTGGTTCTATGGCTTTAAAGCAGCTCTACTGACCTGGTTTATGGCTCCAAAGCAGCTCTGCTGACCTGGTTCTCTGGCTTTGAAGGAGCTCTGCTGACCTGTTTTCTCTGGCTCTACAGCAGCTCTGCTGACCTGGTTCTCTGGCTCTAGAACAGCTCTCCAGACCTGGTTCTTAGGCTCTAGATCAGCTCTGCTGACCTGGTTCTAAGGCTCTAAAGCAGCTCTACTGACCTGGTTCTATGGTTCTAAAGCAGCTCTGCTGACCTGGTTCTATGGCTTTAAAGCAGCTCTAAAGTAGCTCTGCTGACCTGGTTCTATGGCTCTAAAGCAGCTCTGCTGACCTGGTTCTCTGGCTTTGAAGGAGCTCTGCTGACCTGGTTCTCTGGCTTTGAAGCAACTCTGCTGACCTGGTTCTCTGGCTCTTGAGCAGCTCTGGTGACCTGGTTCTCTCCCTCTAAAGCAGCTCTGCTGACCTGGTTCGCTCCCTCTAAAGCAGCTCTGGTGACCTGGTTCTCTCCCACTAAAGCACCTCTGCTGACCTGCTTCACTGGCTCTAAAGCAGCTCTGCTGACCTGGTTCTCTCCCTCTAAAGCAGCTCTGCTGACCTGGTTTCTCTGGCTCTACAGCAGATCTTCTGACCTTGTTCTCTGGCTCTAGAGCTGATCTGCTAACCTGGTTCTTAGGCTCTAGAGCAGCTCTGCTTACCTGGTTCTCTGGCTCTAATGCGGCTCTGCTGACCTGGTTCTCTGGCTTTAAAGCGGATCTGCTGACCTGGTTCTCTGACTCTAAAGCAGCTCTGCTTACCTGGTTCTCTGGCTGTAGAGCAGCTCTGCTGACCTGGTTCTTAGGCTCTAGAGGAGCTCTGCTGACCTGGTTCTCTGGGTCTAAAGCAGCTCTGCTGACCTGGTTCTATGGCTCTACAGCAGCACTGCTGACCTGGTTCTATGCCTCTAGAGCAGCTCTGCTGACCTGTTTCTTAGGCTCTAAAGCGGCTCTGGCGACCTGGTTCTCTGGCTCTAAAGAAGCCCTGCTGACCTGATTCTGTGGCTCTAGTGCAGCTCTGCTGACCTGGTTCTCTGGGTCTAAAGCAGCTCTGCTGACATGGTTCTCTGGCTCTAAAGCAGCTCTGCTGACTTGGTTCTCTGGCTCTAGAGCAGCTCTGCTGACCTGGTTCGTAGGCTGTAGAGCAGCTCTGCTGACCTGGTTCTCTGGCTCTAGTGCAGCTCTGCTGACCTGGTTCTCTGGCTCTAAAGCAGCTCTGCAGATCTGGTTCTGTGTCCCTAAAGCAGCTCTACTGACCTGGTTCTCTCGGGCTCTACAGCAGCTCTGCTGACCAGGTTCCTCTGGCTCTACAGCAGCTTTGCTGACCTGGTTCTCTTCCTCAAGAGCAGTTCTGCTGACCGGGTTCTTAGGCTCTAGGGAAGCTCTGCTGGCCTGGTTCTATGGGGGAACAACCTTTACAACGCAACTTTTACAACGCACTACCATTACAACAAAACTGTTACAACGCTAGTGCATTGACAACGCAGGACATTACAACGCAAGTCTTTACATCAACTTGCACTAGATGGCGTGCTAGCATTAAAAATAGTGTAGTTTACTATCCCAACACCTTCCCTACTGTTACGTGGACTGGAGTTGGAATAGTAAATTACACTTTTTTAATGTTAGCACGCCATCTAGTGCAAGTCGATGTAAAGACTTGCGTTGTAATGTCCTGCGTTGTCAATGCACTCGAGTTGTAAAACTTTCGTTGTAACAGCATGCGTTGTAACAGCATGCGTTGTAACGTCATACATCCGGTTCTATGGCTCTAAAGCGGCTCTGCTGACCTGGTTCTCTGGCTGTAGAGCAGCCTTGCTGACCTGGTTCTCTGGCTCTAAACCAGCTCTGCTGACCTGGTTCTCTGGCTCTAGAGCAGCTCGGCTGACCTAGTTCTTAGGCTGTAGAGCAGCTCTGCTGACCTGGTTCTCTGGCTCTAGTGCAGCTCTGCTGACCTGGTTCTCTGGCTCTAAAGCAGCTCTGCTGACCTGCTTCTCTGGCTCTAAAGCAGCACTGCTGACCTGGTTCTCTGGCTCTAGAGCAGCTCTGCTGACCTGGTTCTTAGGCTGTTGAGCAGCTCTGCTGACCTGGTTCTCTGGCTCTGGTGCAGCTCTGCTGACCTGGTTCTCTGGCTTTAAAGCAGCTCTGCAGACCTGGTTCTCTATCCCTAAAGCAGCTCTGCTGACCTGGTTCTCTCGGGCTCTAAAGCAACTCTGCTTACCTGGTTCTCTGCCTCTAGAGCAGTTCTGCTGACCTGGTTCTTAGGCTCTAGAGCAGCTCTGCTGACCTGGTTCTCTGGCTCTAAAGCAGCTCTGCTGACCCGGTTCTCTCCCTCTAAAGCAGCTCTGCTGACCTGATTTCTCTGGCTCTACAGCAACTCTGCTGACCTGGTTCTCTGGCTCTAGAACAGCTCTCCTGACCTTGTTCTTAGGCTCTAGATCAGCTCTGCTGACCTGGTTCTATGGCTCTAAAGCAGCTCTACTGACCTGGTTCTATGGCTCTAAAGCAGCTCTGCTGACCTGTTTCTCTGGCTTTGAAGGAGCTCTGCTGACCTGGTTTCTCTGCCTCTACAGCAGCTCTGCTGACCTGGTTCTCTGGCTCTAGAACAGCTCTCCAGACCTGGTTCTTAGGCTCTAGATCAGCTCTGCTGACCTGGTTCTTAGGCTCTAAAGCAGCTCTACTGACCTGGTTCTATGGCTCTAAAACAGCTCTGCTGACCTTGTTCTATGGCTCTAAAGAAGCTCTAAAGTAGCTCTGCTGACCTGGTTCTATGCCTCTAAAGCAGCTCTGCTGACCTGGTTCTCTGGCTTTTAAGCAGCTCTGCTGACCTGGTTTCTCTGGCTCTACAGCAGATCTTCTGACCTGGTTCTCTGGCTCTAGAGCAGATCTGCTAACCTGGTTCTTAGGCTCTAGAGCAGCTCTGCTTACCTGGTTCTCTGGCTCTAATGCGTCTCTGCTGACCTGGTTCTCTGACTCTAAAGCAGCTCTGCTGACCTGGTTCTCTGGCTGTAGAGCAGCTCTGCTGACCTGGTTCTTAGGCTCCAGAGGAGCTCTGCTGACCTGGTTCTCTGGGTCTAAAGAAGCTCTGCTGACCTGGTTCTATGGCTCTACAGCAGCACTGCTGGCCTGGTTCTATGCCTCTAGAGCACCTCTGCTGACCTGGTTCTTAGGCTCTAAAGCCGCTCTGCTGACCTGGTTCTGTGGCTCTAATTCGGCTCTGGCGACCTGGTTCTCTGGCTCTAAAGAAGCCTTGCTGACCTGGTTCTCTGGCTCTAAAGCAGCTCTGCTGACCTGGTTCTGTGGCTCTAGTGCAGCTCTGCTGACCTGGTTCTCTGGGTCTAAAGCAGCTCTGCTGACATGGTTCTCTGGCTCCAAACTAGCTCTGCTGACCTGGTTCTCTGGCTCTAGAACAGCTCTGCTGACCTGGTTCATTGCCTCTAGAGCAGCTCTGCTGACCTGGTTCTCTGACTTTACAACGGCTCTGCTGACCTGGTTCTATGGCTCTACAGCAGCTCTGCTGCCCTGGTTCTCTGGCTCTACAGCAGCTCTGCTGCTCCGTTTCTCTGCCTCTAGAGAAGCTCTGCTGACCTGGTTCTCTGGCTCTAAAGCAGCTCTGCTGACCTGGTTCTCTGGCTCTAAAGCGGCTCTGCTGACCTGTTTCTCTGGTTCTAGAGCAGCTCTGCAGACCTAGTTCTTAGGCTCTAGAGCAGCTATGCTGACCTGGTTCCCTCGCTCTAAAGCAGCTCTGCTGACCTTGTTCTCTGGCTCTAAATCAGCTTTGCTGATCTGGTTCTCTGGCTCTAAAGTGGCTCTGCTGATCTGGTTCTATGGCTCTAAAGTGACTCTGCTGACCTGGTTCTCTGGCTGTAGAGCAGCCCTGCTGACCTGGTTCTCTGGCTCTTAACCAGCTCTGCTGACCTGGTTATCTGGCTCTAGAGCAGCTCTACTGACCTAGTTCTTAGGCTGTAGAGCAGCTCTGCTGACCTGGTTCTCTGGCTCAGGTGCAGCTCTGCTGACCTGGTTTCCTGCTCTAAAGCAGCTCTGCTGACCTGGTTCTCTGGCTCTAAAGCAGTTCTGCTGACCTGGTTCTCTGGCGCTAGAGCAGCTCTGCTGAACTGGTTCTTAGGCTGTAGAGCAGCTCTTCTGACCTGGTTCTCTGACTCTAGTGCAGCTCTGCTGACCTGGTTCTCTGGCTCTAAAGCAGCTCTGCAGACCTGGTTCTCTGTCCCTAAAGCAGCTCTGCTGACCTGGTTCTCTCGGTCTCTAAAGCAACTCTGCTTACCTGGTTCTCTGCCTCTAGAGCACTTCTGGTGACCTGGTTCTTAGGCTCTAGAGCTGCTCTGCTGACCTGGTTCTCTGGCTCTAAAGCAGCTCTGCTGACCTGGTTCTCTACCTCTAATGCAGCTCTGCTGACCTGGTTCTCTACCTCTAATGCAGCTCTGCTGACCTGATTTCTCTGGCTCTAGAGCAGCTCTCCTGACCTGGTTCTTAGGCTCTAGATCAGCTCTGCTGACCTGGATCTAAGGCTCTAAAGCAGCTCTACTGACCTGGTTCTATGGTTCTAAAGCAGCTCTGCTGACCTGGTTCTATGGCTTTAAAGCAGCTCTACTGACCTGGTTTATGGCTCCAAAGCAGCTCTGCTGACCTGGTTCTCTGGCTTTGAAGGAGCTCTGCTGACCTGGTTTCTCTGGCTCTACAGCAGCTCTGCTGACCTGGTTCTCTGGCTCTAGAACAGCTCTCCAGACCTGGTTCTTAGGCTCTAGATCAGCTCTGCTGACCTGGTTCTAAGGCTCTAAAGCAGCTCTACTGACCTGGTTCTATGGTTCTAAAGCAGCTCTGCTGACCTGGTTCTATGGCTTTAAAGCAGCTCTAAAGTAGCTCTGCTGACCTGGTTCTATGGCTCTAAAGCAGCTCTGCTGACCTGGTTCTCTGGCTTTGAAGCAGCTCTGCTGACCTGGTTCTCTGGCTTTGAAGCAACTCTGCTGACCTGGTTCTCTGGCTCTTGAGCAGCTCTGGTGACCTGGTTCTCTCCCTCTAAAGCAGCTCTGCTGACCTGGTTCGCTCCCTCTAAAGCAGCTCTGGTGACCTGGTTCTCTCCCACTAAAGCACCTCTGCTGACCTGCTTCACTGGCTCTAAATCAGCTCTGCTGACCTGGTTCTCTCCCTCTAAAGCAGCTCTGCTGACCTGGTTTCTCTGGCTCTACAGCAGATCTTCTGACCTGGTTCTTAGGCTCTAGAGCAGCTCTGCTAACCTGGTTCTCTGGCTCTAATGCGGCTCTGCTGACCTGGTTCTCTGGCTTTAAAGCGGATCTGCTGACCTGGTTCTCTGACTCTAAATCAGCTCTGCTTACCTGGTTCTCTGGCTGTAGAGCAGCTCTGCTGACCTGGTTCTTAGGCTCTAGAGGAGCTCTGCTGACCTGGTTCTCTGGGTCTAAAGCAGCTCTGCTGACCTGGTTCTATGGCTCTACAGCAGCACTGCTGACCTGGTTCTATGCCTCTAGAGCAGCTCTGCTGACCTGTTTCTTAGGCTCTAAAGTGGCTCTGGCGACCTGGTTCTCTGGCTCTAAGGAAGCCCTGCTGACCTGATTCTCTGGCTCTAAAGCAGCTCTGCTGACCTGGTTCTGTGGCTCTAGTGCAGCTCTGCTGACCTGGTTCTCTGGGTCTAAAGCAGCTCTGCTGACATGGTTCTCTGGCTCTAAAGCAGCTCTGCTGACTTGGTTCTCTGGCTCTAGAGCAGCTTTGCTGACCTGGTTCTCTTCCTCAAGAGCACTTCTGCTGACCTGGTTCTTAGGCTCTAGGGCAGCTCTGCTGGCCTGGTTCTATGGGGGAACAACCTTTACAACGCAACTTTTACAACGCACTACCATTACAACAAAACTGTTACAACGCTAGTGCATTGACAACGCAGGACATTACAACGCAAGTCTTTACATCGACTTGCACTAGATGGCGTGCTAGCATTAAAAATAGTGTAGTTTACTATCCCAACACCTTCCCTACTGTTACGTGGACTGGAGTTGGAATAGTAAATTACACTTTTTTAATGTTAGCACGCCATCTAGTGCAAGTCGATGTAAAGACTTGCGTTGTAATGTCCTGCGTTGTCAATGCACTCGAGTTGTAAAACTTTCGTTGTAACAGCATACGTTGTAACAGCATGCGTTGTAACGTCATACATCCGGTTCGATGGCTCTAAAGCGGCTCTGCTGACCTGGTTCTCTGGCTGTAGAGCAGCCTTGCTGACCTGGTTCTCTGGCTCTAAACCAGCTCTGCTGACCTGGTTCTCTGGCTCTAGAGCAGCTCGGCTGACCTAGTTCTTAGGCTGTAGAGCAGCTCTGCTGACCTGGTTCTCTGGCTCTAGTGCAGCTCTGCTGACCTGGTTCTCTGGCTCTAAAGCAGCTCTGCTGACCTGGTTCTCTGGCTCTAAAGCAGCACTGCTGACCTGGTTCTCTGGCTCTAGAGCAGCTCTGCTGACCTGGTTCTTAGGCTGTTGAGCAGCTCTGCTGACCTGGTTCTCTGGCTCTGGTGCAGCTCTGCTGACCTGGTTCTCTGGCTTTAAAGCAGCTCTGCAGACCTGGTTCTCTATCCCTAAAGCAGCTCTGCTGACCTGGTTCTCTCGGGCTCTAAAGCAACTCTGCTTACCTGGTTCTCTGCCTCTAGAGCAGTTCTGCTGACCTGGTTCTTAGGCTCTAGAGCAGCTCTGCTGACCTGGTTCTCTGGCTCTAAAGCAGCTCTGCTGACCCGGTTCTCTCCCTCTAAAGCAGCTCTGCTGACCTGATTTCTCTGGCTCTACAGCAACTCTGCTGACCTGGTTCTCTGGCTCTAGAACAGCTCTCCTGACCTTGTTCTTAGGCTCTAGATCAGCTCTGCTGACCTGGTTCTATGGCTCTAAAGCAGCTCTACTGACCTGGTTCTATGGCTCTAAAGCAGCTCTGCTGACCTGTTTCTCTGGCTTTGAAGGAGCTCTGCTGACCTGTTTTCTCTGCCTCTACAGCAGCTCTGCTGACCTGGTTCTCTGGCTCTAGAACAGCTCTCCAGACCTGGTTCTTAGGCTCTAGATCAGCTCTGCTGACCTGGTTCTTAGGCTCTAAAGCAGCTCTACTGACCTGTTTCTATGGCTCTAAAACAGCTCTGCTGACCTTGTTCTATGGCTCTAAAGAAGCTCTAAAGTAGCTCTGCTGACCTGGTTCTATGCCTCTAAAGCAGCTCTGCTGACCTGGTTCTCTGGCTTTGAAGCAGCTCTGCTGACCTGGTTCTCTGGCTTTGAAGGACCAAGGCTGACCTGGTTCTCTGGCTCTAGAGCAGCTCTGGTGACCTGGTTCTCTCCCACTAAAGCACCTCAGCTAACCTGCTTCTCTGGCTCTAAAGCAGCTCTGCTGACCTGGTTCTCTCCCTCTAAAGCAGCTCTGCTGACCTGGTTTCTCTGGCTCTACAGCAGATCTTCTGACCTGATTCTCTGGCTCTAGAGCAGATCTGCTAACCTGGTTCTTAGGCTCTAGAGCAGCTCTGCTTACCTGGTTCTCTGGCTCTAATGCGTCTCTGCTGACCTGGTTCTCTGACTCTAAAGCAGATCTGCTGACCTGGTTCTCTGGCTGTAGAGCAGCTCTGCTGACCTGGTTCTTAGGCTCCAGAGGAGCTCTGCTGACCTGGTTCTCTGGGTCTAAAGCAGCTCTGCTGACCTGGTTCTATGGCTCTACAGCAGCACTGCTGACCTGGTTCTATGCCTCTAGAGCACCTCTGCTGACCTGGTTCTGTGGCTCTAATTCGGCTCTGGCGACCTGGTTCTCTGGCTCTAAAGAAGCCTTGCTGACCTGGTTCTCTGGCTCCAAAGCAGCTCTGCTGACCTGGTTCTGTGGCTCTAGTGCAGCTCTGCTGACCTGGTTCTCTGGGTCTAAAGCAGCTCTGCTGACATGGTTCTCTGGCTCTAAAGCAGCTCTGCTGACCTGGTTCTCTGGCTCTAGAGCAGCTCTGCTGACCTGGTTCATTGCCTCTAGAGCAGCTCTGCTGACCTGGTTCTCTGACTTTACAACGGCTCTGCTGACCTGGTTCTCTGGCTCTAAAGCAGCTCTGCTGACTTGGTTCTATGGCTCTACAGCAGCTCTGCTGCCCTGGTTCTCTGGCTCTACAGCAGCTCTGCTGCTCCGTTTCTCTGCCTCTAGAGAAGCTCTGCTGACCTGGTTCTCTGGCTCTAAAGCAGCTCTGCTGACCTGGTTCTCTGGCTCTAAAGCGGCTCTGCTGACCTGTTTCTCTGGTTCTAGAGCAGCTCTGCAGACCTAGTTCTTAGGCTCTAGAGCAGCTATGCTGACCTGTTTCCCTCGCTCTAAAGCAGCTCTGCTGACAAGGTTCTCTGGCTCTAAATCAGCTTTGCTGATCTGGTTCTCTGGCTCTAAAGTGGCTCTGCTGATCTGGTTCTATGGCTCTAAAGTGACTCTGCTGACCTGGTTCTCTGGCTGTAGAGCAGCCCTGCTGACCTGGTTCTCTGGCTCTGAACCAGCTCTGCTGACCTGGTTATCTGGCTCTAGAGCAGCTCTGCTGACCTAGTTCTTAGGCTGTAGAGTAGCTCTGCTGACCTGGTTCTCTGGCTCTGGTGCAGCTCTGCTGACCTGGTTTCCTGCTCTAAAGCAGCTCTGCTGACCTGGTTCTCTGGCTCTAAAGCAGTTCTGCTGACCTGGTTCTCTGGCGCTAGAGCAGCTCTGCTGAACTGGTTCTTAGGCTATAGAGCAGCTCTTCTGACCTGGTTCTCTGACTCTAGTGCAGCTCTGCTGACCTGGTTCTCTGGCTCTAAAGCAGCTCTGCAGACCTGGTTCTCTGTCCCTAAAGCAGCTCTGCTGACCTGGTTCTCTCGGTCTCTAAAGCAACTCTGCTTACCTGGTTCTCTGCCTCTAGAGCAGTTCTGGTGACCTGGTTCTTAGGCTCTAGAGCTGCTCTGCTGACCTGGTTCTCTGGCTCTAAAGCAGCTCTGCTGACCTGGTTCTCTACCTCTAATGCAGCTCTGCTGACCTGATTTCTCTGGCTCTAGAGCAGCTCTCCTGACCTGGTTCTTAGGCTCTAGATCAGCTCTGCTGACCTGGATCTAAGGCTCTAAAGCAGCTCTACTGACCTGGTTCTATGGTTCTAAAGCAGCTCTGCTGACCTGGTTCTATGGCTTTAAAGCAGCTCTACTGACCTGGTTTATGGCTCCAAAGCAGCTCTGCTGACCTGGTTCTCTGGCTTTGAAGGAGCTCTGCTGACCTGGTTTCTCTGGCTCTACAGCAGCTCTGCTGACCTGGTTCTCTGGCTCTAGAACAGCTCTCCAGACCTGGTTCTTAGGCTCTAGATCAGCTCTGCTGACCTGGTTCTAAGGCTCTAAAGCAGCTCTACTGACCTGGTTCTATGGTTCTAAAGCAGCTCTGATGACCTGGTTCTATGGCTTTAAAGCAGCTCTAAAGTAGCTCTGCTGACCTGGTTCTATGGCTCTAAAGCAGCTCTGCTGACCTGGTTCTCTGGCTTTGAAGCAGCTCTGCTGACCTGGTTCTCTGGCTTTGAAGCAACTCTGCTGACCTGGTTCTCTGGCTCTTGAGCAGCTCTGGTGACCTGGTTCTCTCCCTCTAAAGCAGCTCTGCTGACCTGGTTCGCTCCCTCTAAAGCAGCTCTGGTGACCTGGTTCTCTCCCACTAAAGCACCTCTGCTGACCTGCTTCACTGGCTCTAAAGCAGCTCTGCTGACCTGGTTCTCCCTCTAAAGCAGCTCTGCTGACCTGGTTTCTCTGGCTCTACAGCAGATCTTCTGACCTTGTTCTCTGGCTCTAGAGCTGATCTGCTAACCTGGTTCTTAGGCTCTAGAGCAGCTCTGCTTACCTGGTTCTCTGGCTCTAATGCAGCTCTGCTGACCTGGTTCTCTGGCTTTAAAGCGGATCTGCTGACCTGGTTCTCTGACTCTAAAGCAGCTCTGCTTACCTGGTTCTCTGGCTGTAGAGCAGCTCTGCTGACCTGGTTCTTAGGCTCTAGAGGAGCTCTGCTGACCTGGTTCTCTGGCTCTAAAGCAGCTCTGCTGACCTGGTTCTCTACCTCTAATGCAGCTCTGCTGACCTGATTTCTCTGGCTCTAGAGCAGCTCTCCTGACCTGGTTCTTAGGCTCTAGATCAGCTCTGCTGACCTGGATCTAAGGCTCTAAAGCAGCTCTACTGACCTGGTTCTATGGTTCTAAAGCAGCTCTGCTGACCTGGTTCTATGGCTTTAAAGCAGCTCTACTGACCTGGTTTATGGCTCCAAAGCAGCTCTGCTGACCTGGTTCTCTGGCTTTGAAGGAGCTCTGCTGACCTGGTTTCTCTGGCTCTACAGCAGCTCTGCTGACCTGGTTCTCTGGCTCTAGAACAGCTCTCCAGACCTGGTTCTTAGGCTCTAGATCAGCTCTGCTGACCTGGTTCTAAGGCTCTAAAGCAGCTCTACTGACCTGGTTCTATGGTTCTAAAGCAGCTCTGCTGACCTGGTTCTATGGCTTTAAAGCAGCTCTAAAGTAGCTCTGCTGACCTGGTTCTATGGCTCTAAAGCAGCTCTGCTGACCTGGTTCTCTGGCTTTGAAGCAGCTCTGCTGACCTGGTTCTCTGGCTTTGAAGCAACTCTGCTGACCTGGTTCTCTGGCTCTTGAGCAGCTCTGATGACCTGGTTCTCTCCCTCTAAAGCAGCTCTGCTGACCTGGTTCGCTCCCTCTAAAGCAGCTCTGGTGACCTGGTTCTCTCCCACTAAAGCACCTCTGCTGACCTGCTTCACTGGCTCTAAAGCAGCTCTGCTGACCTGGTTCTCTCCCTCTAAAGCAGCTCTGCTGACCTGGTTTCTCTGGCTCTACAGCAGATCTTCTGACCTTGTTCTCGGGCTCTAGAGCTGATCTGCTAACCTGGTTCTTAGGCTCTAGAGCAGCTCTGCTTACCTGGTTCTCTGGCTCTAATGCGGCTCTGCTGACCTGGTTCTCTGGCTTTAAAGCGGATCTGCTGACCTGGTTCTCTGACTCTAAAGCAGCTCTGCTTACCTGGTTCTCTGGCTGTAGAGCAGCTCTGCTGACCTGGTTCTTAGGCTCTAGAGGAGCTCTGCTGACCTGGTTCTCTGGGTCTAAAGCAGCTCTGCTGACCTGGTTCTATGGCTCTACAGCAGCACTGCTGACCTGGTTCTATGCCTCTAGAGCAGCTCTGCTGACCTGTCTCTTAGGCTCTAAAGCGGCTCTGGCGACCTGGTTCTCTGGCTCTAAAGAAGCCCTGCTGACCTGATTCTGTGGCTCTAGTGCAGCTCTGCTGACCTGGTTCTCTGGGTCTAAAGCAGCTCTGCTGACATGGTTCTCTGGCTCTAAAGCAGCTCTGCTGACTTGGTTCTCTGGCTCTAGAGCAGCTCTGCTGACCTGGTTCGTAGGCTGTAGAGCAGCTCTGCTGACCTGGTTCTCTGGCTCTAGTGCAGCTCTGCTGACCTGGTTCTCTGGCTCTAAAGCAGCTCTGCAGATCTGGTTCTGTGTCCCTAAAGCAGCTCTACTGACCTGGTTCTCTCGGGCTCTACAGCAGCTCTGCTGACCAGGTTCCTCTGGCTCTACAGCAGCTTTGCTGACCTGGTTCTCTTCCTCAAGAGCAGTTCTGCTGACCGGGTTCTTAGGCTCTAGGGAAGCTCTGCTGGCCTGGTTCTATGGGGGAACAACCTTTACAACGCAACTTTTACAACGCACTACCATTACAACAAAACTGTTACAACGCTAGTGCATTGACAACGCAGGACATTACAACGCAAGTCTTTACATCGACTTGCACTAGATGGCGTGCTAGCATTAAAAATAGTGTAGTTTACTATCCCAACACCTTCCCTACTGTTACGTGGACTGGAGTTGGAATAGTAAATTACACTTTTTTAATGTTAGCACGCCATCTAGTGCAAGTCGATGTAAAGACTTGCGTTGTAATGTCCTGCGTTGTCAATGCACTCGAGTTGTAAAACTTTCGTTGTAACAGCATGCGTTGTAACAGCATGCGTTGTAACGTCATACATCCGGTTCTATGGCTCTAAAGCGGCTCTGCTGACCTGGTTCTCTGGCTGTAGAGCAGCCTTGCTGACCTGGTTCTCTGGCTCTAAACCAGCTCTGCTGACCTGGTTCTCTGGCTCTAGAGCAGCTCGGCTGACCTAGTTCTTAGGCTGTAGAGCAGCTCTGCTGACCTGGTTCTCTGGCTCTAGTGCAGCTCTGCTGACCTGGTTCTCTGGCTCTAAAGCAGCTCTGCTGACCTGCTTCTCTGGCTCTAAAGCAGCACTGCTGACCTGGTTCTCTGGCTCTAGAGCAGCTCTGCTGACCTGGTTCTTAGGCTGTTGAGCAGCTCTGCTGACCTGGTTCTCTGGCTCTGGTGCAGCTCTGCTGACCTGGTTCTCTGGCTTTAAAGCAGCTCTGCAGACCTGGTTCTCTATCCCTAAAGCAGCTCTGCTGACCTGGTTCTCTCGGGCTCTAAAGCAACTCTGCTTACCTGGTTCTCTGCCTCTAGAGCAGTTCTGCTGACCTGGTTCTTAGGCTCTAGAGCAGCTCTGCTGACCTGGTTCTCTGGCTCTAAAGCAGCTCTGCTGACCCGGTTCTCTCCCTCTAAAGCAGCTCTGCTGACCTGATTTCTCTGGCTCTACAGCAACTCTGCTGACCTGGTTCTCTGGCTCTAGAACAGCTCTCCTGACCTTGTTCTTAGGCTCTAGATCAGCTCTGCTGACCTGGTTCTATGGCTCTAAAGCAGCTCTACTGACCTGGTTCTATGGCTCTAAAGCAGCTCTGCTGACCTGTTTCTCTGGCTTTGAAGGAGCTCTGCTGACCTGGTTTCTCTGCCTCTACAGCAGCTCTGCTGACCTGGTTCTCTGGCTCTAGAACAGCTCTCCAGACCTGGTTCTTAGGCTCTAGATCAGCTCTGCTGACCTGGTTCTTAGGCTCTAAAGCAGCTCTACTGACCTGGTTCTATGGCTCTAAAACAGCTCTGCTGACCTTGTTCTATGGCTCTAAAGAAGCTCTAAAGTAGCTCTGCTGACCTGGTTCTATGCCTCTAAAGCAGCTCTGCTGACCTGGTTCTCTGGCTTTTAAGCAGCTCTGCTGACCTGGTTTCTCTGGCTCTACAGCAGATCTTCTGACCTGGTTCTCTGGCTCTAGAGCAGATCTGCTAACCTGGTTCTTAGGCTCTAGAGCAGCTCTGCTTACCTGGTTCTCTGGCTCTAATGCGTCTCTGCTGACCTGGTTCTCTGACTCTAAAGCAGCTCTGCTGACCTGGTTCTCTGGCTGTAGAGCAGCTCTGCTGACCTGGTTCTTAGGCTCCAGAGGAGCTCTGCTGACCTGGTTCTCTGGGTCTAAAGCAGCTCTGCTGACCTGGTTCTATGGCTCTACAGCAGCACTGCTGGCCTGGTTCTATGCCTCTAGAGCACCTCTGCTGACCTGGTTCTTAGGCTCTTGAGCAGCTCTGGTGACCTGGTTCTCTCCCTCTAAAGCAGCTCTGCTGACCTGGTTCGCTCCCTCTAAAGCAGCTCTGGTGACCTGGTTCTCTCCCACTAAAGCACCTCTGCTGACCTGCTTCACTGGCTCTAAAGCAGCTCTGCTGACCTGGTTCTCTCCCACTAAAGCACCTCTGCTGACCTGCTTCACTGGCTCTAAAGCAGCTCTGCTGACCTGGTTCTCTCCCTCTAAAGCAGCTCTGCTGACCTGGTTTCTCTGGCTCTACAGCAGATCTTCTGACCTTGTTCTATGGCTCTAAAGCAGCTCTGCTGACCTGTTTCTCTGGCTTTGAAGGAGCTCTGCTGACCTGGTTTCTCTGCCTCTACAGCAGCTCTGCTGACCTGGTTCTCTGGCTCTAGAACAGCTCTCCAGACCTGGTTCTTAGGCTCTAGATCAGCTCTGCTGACCTGGTTCTTAGGCTCTAAAGCAGCTCTACTGACCTGGTTCTATGGCTCTAAAACAGCTCTGCTGACCTTGTTCTATGGCTCTAAAGAAGCTCTAAAGTAGCTCTGCTGACCTGGTTCTATGCCTCTAAAGCAGCTCTGCTGACCTGGTTCTCTGGCTTTTAAGCAGCTCTGCTGACCTGGTTTCTCTGGCTCTACAGCAGATCTTCTGACCTGGTTCTCTGGCTCTAGAGCAGATCTGCTAACCTGGTTCTTAGGCTCTAGAGCAGCTCTGCTTACCTGGTTCTCTGGCTCTAATGCGTCTCTGCTGACCTGGTTCTCTGACTCTAAAGCAGCTCTGCTGACCTGGTTCTCTGGCTGTAGAGCAGCTCTGCTGACCTGGTTCTTAGGCTCCAGAGGAGCTCTGCTGACCTGGTTCTCTGGGTCTAAAGCAGCTCTGCTGACCTGGTTCTATGGCTCTACAGCAGCACTGCTGGCCTGGTTCTATGCCTCTAGAGCACCTCTGCTGACCTGGTTCTTAGGCTCTTGAGCAGCTCTGGTGACCTGGTTCTCTCCCTCTAAAGCAGCTCTGCTGACCTGGTTCGCTCCCTCTAAAGCAGCTCTGGTGACCTGGTTCTCTCCCACTAAAGCACCTCTGCTGACCAGCTTCACTGGCTCTAAAGCAGCTCTGCTGACCTGGTTCTCTCCCTCTAAAGCAGCTCTGCTGACCTGGTTTCTCTGGCTCTACAGCAGATCTTCTGACCTTGTTCTCTGGCTCTAGAGCTGATCTGCTAACCTGGTTCTTAGGCTCTAGAGCAGCTCTGCTTACCTGGTTCTCTGGCTCTAATGCGGCTCTGCTGACCTGGTTCTCTGGCTTTAAAGCGGATCTGCTGACCTGGTTCTCTGACTCTAAAGCAGCTCTGCTTACCTGGTTCTCTGGCTGTAGAGCAGCTCTGCTGACCTGGTTCTTAGGCTCTAGAGGAGCTCTGCTGACCTGGTTCTCTGGGTCTAAAGCAGCTCTGCTGACCTGGTTCTATGGCTCTACAGCAGCACTGCTGACCTGGTTCTATGCCTCTAGAGCAGCTCTGCTGACCTGTTTCTTAGGCTCTAAAGCGGCTCTGGCGACCTGGTTCTCTGGCTCTAAAGAAGCCCTGCTGACCTGATTCTGTGGCTCTAGTGCAGCTCTGCTGACCTGGTTCTCTGGGTCTAAAGCAGCTCTGCTGACATGGTTCTCTGGCTCTAAAGCAGCTCTGCTGACTTGGTTCTCTGGCTCTAGAGCAGCTCTGCTGACCTGGTTCGTAGGCTGTAGAGCAGCTCTGCTGACCTGGTTCTCTGGCTCTAGTGCAGCTCTGCTGACCTGGTTCTCTGGCTCTAAAGCAGCTCTGCAGATCTGGTTCTGTGTCCCTAAAGCAGGTCTCCTGACCTGGTTCTCTCGGGCTCTACAGCAGCTCTGCTGACCAGGTTCCTCTGGCTCTACAGCAGCTTTGCTGACCTGGTTCTCTTCCTCAAGAGCAGTTCTGCTGACCGGGTTCTTAGGCTCTAGGGAAGCTCTGCTGGCCTGGTTCTATGGGGGAACAACCTTTACAACGCAACTTTTACAACGCACTACCATTACAACAAAACTGTTACAACGCTAGTGCATTGACAACGCAGGACATTACAACGCAAGTCTTTACATCGACTTGCACTAGATGGCGTGCTAGCATTAAAAATAGTGTAGTTTACTATCCCAACACCTTCCCTACTGTTACGTGGACTGGAGTTGGAATAGTAAATTACACTTTTTTAATGTTAGCACGCCATCTAGTGCAAGTCGATGTAAAGACTTGCGTTGTAATGTCCTGCGTTGTCAATGCACTCGAGTTGTAAAACTTTCGTTGTAACAGCATGCGTTGTAACAGCATGCGTTGTAACGTCATACATCCGGTTCTATGGCTCTAAAGCGGCTCTGCTGACCTGGTTCTCTGGCTGTAGAGCAGCCTTGCTGACCTGGTTCTCTGGCTTTAAACCAGCTCTGCTGACCTGGTTCTCTGGCTCTAGAGCAGCTCGGCTGACCTAGTTCTTAGGCTGTAGAGCAGCTCTGCTGACCTGGTTCTCTGGCTCTAGTGCAGCTCTGCTGACCTGGTTCTCTGGCTCTAAAGCAGCTCTGCTGACCTGCTTCTCTGGCTCTAAAGCAGCACTGCTGACCTGGTTCTCTGGCTCTGGAGCAGCTCTGCTGACCTGGTTCTTAGGCTGTTGAGCAGCTCTGCTGACCTGGTTCTCTGGCTCTGGTGCAGCTCTGCTGACCTGGTTCTCTGGCTTTAAAGCAGCTCTGCAGACCTGGTTCTCTATCCCTAAAGCAGCTCTGCTGACCTGGTTCTCTCGGGCTCTAAAGCAACTCTGCTTACCTGGTTCTCTGCCTCTAGAGCAGTTCTGCTGACCTGGTTCTTAGGCTCTAGAGCAGCTCTGCTGACCTGGTTCTCTGGCTCTAAAGCAGCTCTGCTGACCCGGTTCTCTCCCTCTAAAGCAGCTCTGCTGACCTGATTTCTCTGGCTCTACAGCAACTCTGCTGACCTGGTTCTCTGGCTCTAGAACAGCTCTCCTGACCTTGTTCTTAGGCTCTAGATCAGCTCTGCTGACCTGGTTCTATGGCTCTAAAGCAGCTCTACTGACCTGGTTCTATGGCTCTAAAGCAGCTCTGCTGACCTGTTTCTCTGGCTTTGAAGGAGCTCTGCTGACCTGGTTTCTCTGCCTCTACAGCAGCTCTGCTGACCTGGTTCTCTGGCTCTAGAACAGCTCTCCAGACCTGGTTCTTAGGCTCTAGATCAGCTCTGCTGACCTGGTTCTTAGGCTCTAAAGCAGCTCTACTGACCTGGTTCTATGGCTCTAAAACAGCTCTGCTGACCTTGTTCTATGGCTCTAAAGAAGCTCTAAAGTAGCTCTGCTGACCTGGTTCTATGCCTCTAAAGCAGCTCTGCTGACCTGGTTCTCTGGCTTTTAAGCAGCTCTGCTGACCTGGTTTCTCTGGCTCTACAGCAGATCTTCTGACCTGGTTCTCTGGCTCTAGAGCAGATCTGCTAACCTGGTTCTTAGGCTCTAGAGCAGCTCTGCTTACCTGGTTCTCTGGCTCTAATGCGTCTCTGCTGACCTGGTTCTCTGACTCTAAAGCAGCTCTGCTGACCTGGTTCTCTGGCTGTAGAGCAGCTCTGCTGACCTGGTTCTTAGGCTCCAGAGGAGCTCTGCTGACCTGGTTCTCTGGGTCTAAAGCAGCTCTGCTGACCTGGTTCTATGGCTCTACAGCAGCACTGCTGGCCTGGTTCTATGCCTCTAGAGCACCTCTGCTGACCTGGTTCTTAGGCTCTAAAGCCGCTCTGCTGAACTGGTTCTGTGGCTCTAATTCGGCTCTGGCGACCTGGTTCTCTGGCTCTAAAGAAGCCTTGCTGACCTGGTTCTCTGGCTCTAAAGCAGCTCTGCTGACCTGGTTCTGTGGCTCTAGTGCAGCTCTGCTGACCTGGTTCTCTGGGTCTAAAGCAGCTCTGCTGACATGGTTCTCTGGCTCCAAACTAGCTCTGCTGACCTGGTTCTCTGGCTCTAGAGCAGCTCTGCTGACCTGGTTCATTGCCTCTAGAGCAGCTCTGCTGACCTGGTTCTCTGACTTTACAACGGCTCTGCTGACCTGGTTCTCTGGCTCTAAAGCAGCTCTGCTGACTTGGTTCTATGGCTCTACAGCAGCTCTGCTGCCCTGGTTCTCTGGCTCTACAGCAGCTCTGCTGCTCCGTTTCTCTGCCTCTAGAGAAGCTCTGCTGACCTGGTTCTCTGGCTCTAAAGCAGCTCTGCTGACCTGGTTCTCTGGCTCTAAAGCGGCTCTGCTGACCTGTTTCTCTGGTTCTAGAGCAGCTCTGCAGACCTAGTTCTTAGGCTCTAGAGCAGCTATGCTGACCTGGTTCCCTCGCTCTAAAGCAGCTCTGCTGACCTTGTTCTCTGGCTCTAAATCAGCTTTGCTGATCTGGTTCTCTGGCTCTAAAGTGGCTCTGCTGATCTGGTTCTATGGCTCTAAAGTGACTCTGCTGACCTGGTTCTCTGGCTGTAGAGCAGCCCTGCTGACCTGGTTCTCTGGCTCTTAACCAGCTCTGCTGACCTGGTTATCTGGCTCTAGAGCAGCTCTACTGACCTAGTTCTTAGGCTGTAGAGCAGCTCTGCTGACCTGGTTCTCTGGCTCAGGTGCAGCTCTGCTGACCTGGTTTCCTGCTCTAAAGCAGCTCTGCTGACCTGGTTCTCTGGCTCTAAAGCAGTTCTGCTGACCTGGTTCTCTGGCGCTAGAGCAGCTCTGCTGAACTGGTTCTTAGGCTGTAGAGCAGCTCTTCTGACCTGGTTCTCTGACTCTAGTGCAGCTCTGCTGACCTGGTTCTCTGGCTCTAAAGCAGCTCTGCAGACCTGGTTCTCTGTCCCTAAAGCAGCTCTGCTGACCTGGTTCTCTCGGTCTCTAAAGCAACTCTGCTTACCTGGTTCTCTGCCTCTAGAGCACTTCTGGTGACCTGGTTCTTAGGCTCTAGAGCTGCTCTGCTGACCTGGTTCTCTGGCTCTAAAGCAGCTCTGCTGACCTGGTTCTCTACCTCTAATGCAGCTCTGCTGACCTGGTTCTCTACCTCTAATGCAGCTCTGCTGACCTGATTTCTCTGGCTCTAGAGCAGCTCTCCTGACCTGGTTCTTAGGCTCTAGATCAGCTCTGCTGACCTGGATCTAAGGCTCTAAAGCAGCTCTACTGACCTGGTTCTATGGTTCTAAAGCAGCTCTGCTGACCTGGTTCTATGGCTTTAAAGCAGCTCTACTGACCTGGTTTATGGCTCCAAAGCAGCTCTGCTGACCTGGTTCTCTGGCTTTGAAGGAGCTCTGCTGACCTGGTTTCTCTGGCTCTACAGCAGCTCTGCTGACCTGGTTCTCTGGCTCTAGAACAGCTCTCCAGACCTGGTTCTTAGGCTCTAGATCAGCTCTGCTGACCTGGTTCTAAGGCTCTAAAGCAGCTCTACTGACCTGGTTCTATGGTTCTAAAGCAGCTCTGCTGACCTGGTTCTATGGCTTTAAAGCAGCTCTAAAGTAGCTCTGCTGACCTGGTTCTATGGCTCTAAAGCAGCTCTGCTGACCTGGTTCTCTGGCTTTGAAGCAGCTCTGCTGACCTGGTTCTCTGGCTTTGAAGCAACTCTGCTGACCTGGTTCTCTGGCTCTTGAGCAGCTCTGGTGACCTGGTTCTCTCCCTCTAAAGCAGCTCTGCTGACCTGGTTCGCTCCCTCTAAAGCAGCTCTGGTGACCTGGTTCTCTCCCACTAAAGCACCTCTGCTGACCTGCTTCACTGGCTCTAAAGCAGCTCTGCTGACCTGGTTCTCTCACTCTAAAGCAGCTCTGCTGACCTGGTTTCTCTGGCTCTACAGCAGATCTTCTGACCTGGTTCTTAGGCTCTAGAGCAGCTCTGCTAACCTGGTTCTCTGGCTCTAATGCGGCTCTGCTGACCTGGTTCTCTGGCTTTAAAGCGGATCTGCTGACCTGGTTCTCTGACTCTAAATCAGCTCTGCTTACCTGGTTCTCTGGCTGTAGAGCAGCTCTGCTGACCTGGTTCTTAGGCTCTAGAGGAGCTCTGCTGACCTGGTTCTCTGGGTCTAAAGCAGCTCTGCTGACCTGGTTCTATGGCTCTACAGCAGCACTGCTGACCTGGTTCTATGCCTCTAGAGCAGCTCTGCTGACCTGTTTCTTAGGCTCTAAAGCGGCTCTGGCGACCTGGTTCTCTGGCTCTAAGGAAGCCCTGCTGACCTGATTCTCTGGCTCTAAAGCAGCTCTGCTGACCTGGTTCTGTGGCGCTAGTGCAGCTCTGCTGACCTGGTTCTCTGGGTCTAAAGCAGCTCTGCTGACATGGTTCTCTGGCTCTAAAGCAGCTCTGCTGACTTGGTTCTCTGGCTCTAGAGCAGCTTTGCTGACCTGGTTCTCTTCCTCAAGAGCACTTCTGCTGACCTGGTTCTTAGGCTCTAGGGCAGCTCTGCTGGCCTGGTTCTATGGGGGAACAACCTTTACAACGCAACTTTTACAACGCACTACCATTACAACAAAACTGTTACAACGCTAGTGCATTGACAACGCAGGACATTACAACGCAAGTCTTTACATCGACTTGCACTAGATGGCGTGCTAGCATTAAAAATAGTGTAGTTTACTATCCCAACACCTTCCCTACTGTTACGTGGACTGGAGTTGGAATAGTAAATTACACTTTTTTAATGTTAGCACGCCATCTAGTGCAAGTCGATGTAAAGACTTGCGTTGTAATGTCCTGCGTTGTCAATGCACTCGAGTTGTAAAACTTTCGTTGTAACAGCATACGTTGTAACAGCATGCGTTGTAACGTCATACATCCGGTTCGATGGCTCTAAAGCGGCTCTGCTGACCTGGTTCTCTGGCTGTAGAGCAGCCTTGCTGACCTGGTTCTCTGGCTCTAAACCAGCTCTGCTGACCTGGTTCTCTGGCTCTAGAGCAGCTTGGCTGACCTAGTTCTTAGGCTGTAGAGCAGCTCTGCTGACCTGGTTCTCTGGCTCTAGTGCAGCTCTGCTGACCTGGTTCTCTGGCTCTAAAGCAGCTCTGCTGACCTGGTTCACTGGCTCTAAAGCAGCACTGCTGACCTGGTTCTCTGGCTCTAGAGCAGCTCTGCTGACCTGGTTCTTAGGCTGTTGAGCAGCTCTGCTGACCTGGTTCTCTGGCTCTGGTGCAGCTCTGCTGACCTGGTTCTCTGGCTTTAAAGCAGCTCTGCAGACCTGGTTCTCTATCCCTAAAGCAGCTCTGCTGACCTGGTTCTCTCGGGCTCTAAAGCAACTCTGCTTACCTGGTTCTCTGCCTCTAGAGCAGTTCTGCTGACCTGCTTCTTAGGCTCTAGAGCAGCTCTGCTGACCTGGTTCTCTGGCTCTAAAGCAGCTCTGCTGACCCGGTTCTCTCCCTCTAAAGCAGCTCTGCTGACCTGATTTCTCTGGCTCTACAGCAACTCTGCTGACCTGGTTCTCTGGCTCTAGAACAGCTCTCCTGACCTTGTTCTTAGGCTCTAGATCAGCTCTGCTGACCTGGTTCTATGGCTCTAAAGCAGCTCTACTGACCTGGTTCTATGGCTCTAAAGCAGCTCTGCTGACCTGGTTCTCTGGCTCTAGAACAGCTCTCCAGACCTGGTTCTTAGGCTCTAGATCAGCTCTGCTGACCTGGTTCTTAGGCTCTAAAGCAGCTCTACTGACCTGTTTCTATGGCTCTAAAACAGCTCTGCTGACCTTGTTCTATGGCTCTAAAGAAGCTCTAAAGTAGCTCTGCTGACCTGGTTCTATGCCTCTAAAGCAGCTCTGCTGACCTGGTTCTCTGGCTTTGAAGCAGCTCTGCTGACCTGGTTCTCTGGCTTTGAAGGACCTCTGCTGACCTGGTTCTCTGGCTCTAGAGCAGCTCTGGTGACCTGGTTCTCTCCCACTAAAGCACCTCTGCTGACCTGCTTCTCTGGCTCTAAAGCAGCTCTGCTGACCTGGTTCTCTCCCTCTAAAGCAGCTCTGCTGACCTGATTTCTCTGGCTCTACAGCAGATCTTCTGACCTGATTCTCTGGCTCTAGAGCAGATCTGCTAACCTGGTTCTTAGGCTCTAGAGCAGCTCTGCTTACCTGGTTCTCTGGCTCTAATGCGTCTCTGCTGACCTGGTTCTCTGACTCTAAAGCAGATCTGCTGACCTGGTTCTCTGGCTGTAGAGCAGCTCTGCTGACCTGGTTCTTAGGCTCCAGAGGAGCTCTGCTGACCTGGTTCTCTGGGTCTAAAGCAGCTCTGCTGACCTGGTTCTATGGCTCTACAGCAGCACTGCTGACCTGGTTCTATGCCTCTAGAGCACCTCTGCTGACCTGGTTCTGTGGCTCTAATTCGGCTCTGGCGACCTGGTTCTCTGGCTCTAAAGAAGCCTTGCTGACCTGGTTCTCTGGCTCTAAAGCAGCTCTGCTGACCTGGTTCTGTGGCTCTAGTGCAGCTCTGCTGACCTGGTTCTCTGGGTCTAAAGCAGCTCTGCTGACATGGTTCTCTGGCTCTAAAGCAGCTCTGCTGACCTGGTTCTCTGGCTCTAGAGCAGCTCTGCTGACCTGGTTCATTGCCTCTAGAGCAGCTCTGCTGACCTGGTTCTCTGACTTTACAACGGCTCTGCTGACCTGGTTCTCTGGCTCTAAAGCAGCTCTGCTGACTTGGTTCTATGGCTCTACAGCAGCTCTTCTGCCCTGGTTCTCTGGCTCTACAGCAGCTCTGCTGCTCCGTTTCTCTGCCTCTAGAGAAGCTCTGCTGACCTGGTTCTCTGGCTCTAAAGCAGCTCTGCTGACCTGGTTCTCTGGCTCTAAAGCGGCTCTGCTGACCTGTTTCTCTGGTTCTAGAGCAGCTCTGCAGACCTAGTTCTTAGGCTCTAGAGCAGCTATGCTGACCTGTTTCCCTCGCTCTAAAGCAGCTCTGCTGACAAGGTTCTCTGGCTCTAAATCAGCTTTGCTGATCTGGTTCTCTGGCTCTAAAGTGGCTCTGCTGATCTGGTTCTATGGCTCTAAAGTGACTCTGCTGACCTGGTTCTCTGGCTGTAGAGCAGCCCTGCTGACCTGGTTCTCTGGCTCTGAACCAGCTCTGCTGACCTGGTTATCTGGCTCTAGAGCAGCTCTGCTGACCTAGTTCTTAGGCTGTAGAGTAGCTCTGCTGACCTGGTTCTCTGGCTCTGGTGCAGCTCTGCTGACCTGGTTTCCTGCTCTAAAGCAGCTCTGCTGACCTGGTTCTCTGGCTCTAAAGCAGTTCTGCTGACCTGGTTCTCTGGCGCTAGAGCAGCTCTGCTGAACTGGTTCTTAGGCTATAGAGCAGCTCTTCTGACCTGGTTCTCTGACTCTAGTGCAGCTCTGCTGACCTGGTTCTCTGGCTCTAAAGCAGCTCTGCAGACCTGGTTCTCTGTCCCTAAAGCAGCTCTGCTGACCTGGTTCTCTCGGTCTCTAAAGCAACTCTGCTTACCTGGTTCTCTGCCTCTAGAGCAGTTCTGGTGACCTGGTTCTTAGGCTCTAGAGCTGCTCTGCTGACCTGGTTCTCTGGCTCTAAAGCAGCTCTGCTGACCTGGTTCTCTACCTCTAATACAGCTCTGCTGACCTGATTTCTCTGGCTCTAGAGCAGCTCTCCTGACCTGGTTCTTAGGCTCTAGATCAGCTCTGCTGACCTGGATCTAAGGCTCTAAAGCAGCTCTACTGACCTGGTTCTATGGTTCTAAAGCAGCTCTGCTGACCTGGTTCTATGGCTTTAAAGCAGCTCTACTGACCTGGTTTATGGCTCCAAAGCAGCTCTGCTGACCTGGTTCTCTGGCTTTGAAGGAGCTCTGCTGACCTGGTTTCTCTGGCTCTACAGCAGCTCTGCTGACCTGGTTCTCTGGCTCTAGAACAGCTCTCCAGACCTGGTTCTTAGGCTCTAGATCAGCTCTGCTGACCTGGTTCTAAGGCTCTAAAGCAGCTCTACTGACCTGGTTCTATGGTTCTAAAGCAGCTCTGCTGACCTGGTTCTATGGCTTTAAAGCAGCTCTAAAGTAGCTCTGCTGACCTGGTTCTATGGCTCTAAAGCAGCTCTGCTGACCTGGTTCTCTGGCTTTGAAGCAGCTCTGCTGACCTGGTTCTCTGGCTTTGAAGCAACTCTGCTGACCTGGTTCTCTGGCTCTTGAGCAGCTCTGGTGACCTGGTTCTCTCCCTCTAAAGCAGCTCTGCTGACCTGGTTCGCTCCCTCTAAAGCAGCTCTGGTGACCTGGTTCTCTCCCACTAAAGCACCTCTGCTGACCTGCTTCACTGGCTCTAAAGCAGCTCTGCTGACCTGGTTCTCTCCCTCTAAAGCAGCTCTGCTGACCTGGTTTCTCTGGCTCTACAGCAGATCTTCTGACCTTGTTCTCTGGCTCTAGAGCTGATCTGCTAACCTGGTTCTTAGGCTCTAGAGCAGCTCTGCTTACCTGGTTCTCTGGCTCTAATGCAGCTCTGCTGACCTGGTTCTCTGGCTTTAAAGCGGATCTGCTGACCTGGTTCGCTGACTCTAAAGCAGCTCTGCTTACCTGGTTCTCTGGCTGTAGAGCAGCTCTGCTGACCTGGTTCTTAGGCTCTAGAGGAGCTCTGCTGACCTGGTTCTCTGGGTCTAAAGCAGCTCTGCTGACCTGGTTCTATGGCTCTACAGCAGCACTGCTGACCTGGTTCTATGCCTCTAGAGCAGCTCTGCTGACCTGTTTCTTAGGCTCTAAAGCGGCTCTGGCGACCTGGTTCTCTGGCTCTAAAGAAGCCCTGCTGACCTGATTCTCTGGCTCTAAAGCAGCTCTGCTGACCTGGTTCTGTGGCTCTAGTGCAGCTCTGCTGACCTGGTTCTCTGGGTCTAAAGCAGCTCTGCTGACATGGTTCTCTGGCTCTAAAGCAGCTCTGCTGACTTGGTTCTCTGGCTCTAGAGCAGCTCTGCTGACCTGGTTCGTAGGCTGTAGAGCAGCTCTGCTGACCTGGTTCTCTGGCTCTAGTGCAGCTCTGCTGACCTGGTTCTCTGGCTCTAAAGCAGCTCTGCAAATCTGGTTCTGTGTCCCTAAAGCAGCTCTACTGACCTGGTTCTCTCGGGCTCTACAACAGCTCTGCTGACCGGGTTCCTCTGGCTCTACAGCAGCTTTGTTGACCTGGTTCTCTTCCTCAAGAGCAGTTCTGCTGACCTGGTTCTTAGGCTCTAGGGCAGCTCTGCTGGCCTGGTTCTATGGGGGAACAACCTTTACAACGCAACTTTTACAACGCACTACCATTACAACGAAACTGTTACAACGCTAGTGCATTGACAACGCAGGAGATTACAACGCAAGTCTTTACATCGACTTGCACTAGATGGCGTGCTAGCATTAAAAATAGTTTAGTTTACTATCCCAACACCTTCCCTACTGTTACGTGGACTGGAGTTGGAATAGTAAATTACACTTTTTTAATGTTAGCACGCCATCTAGTGCAAGTCGATGTAAAGACTTGCGTTGTAATGTCCTGCGTTGTCAATGCACTCGAGTTGTAAAACTTTCGTTGTAACAGCATGCGTTGTAACGTCATACATCCAATTCTATGGCTCTAAAGCGGCTCTGCTGACCTGGGTCTCTGGCTGTAGAGCAGCCTTGCTGACCTGGTTCTTAGGCTGTTGAGCAGCTCTGCTGACCTGGTTCTCTGGCTCTGGTGCAGCTCTGCTGACCTGGTTCTCTGGCTTTAAAGCAGCTCTGCAGACCTGGTTCTCTATCCCTAAAGCAGCTCTGCTGACCTGGTTCTCTGCCTCTAGAGCAGTTCTGCTGACCTGGTTCTTAGGCTCTAGAGCAGCTCTGCTGACCTGGTTCTCTGGCTCTAAAGCAGCTCTGCTGACCCGGTTCTCTCCCTCTAAAGCAGCTCTGCTGACCTGATTTCTTTGGCTCTACAGCAACTCTGCTGACCTGGTTCTCTGGCTCTAGAACAGCTCTCCTGACCTTGTTCTTAGGCTCTAGATCAGCTCTGCTGACCTGGTTCTATGGCTCTAAAGCACCTCTACTGACCTGGTTCTATGGCTCTAAAGCAGCTCTGCTGACCTGTTTCTCTGGCTTTGAAGGATCTCTGCTGACCTGGTTTCTCTGCCTCTACAGCAGCTCTGCTGACCTGGTTCTCTGGCTCTAGAACAGCTCTCCAGACCTGGTTCTTAGGCTCTAGATCAGCTCTGCTGACCTGGTTCTTAGGCTCTAAAGCAGCTCTACTGACCTGGTTCTTTGGCTCTAAAACAGCTCTGCTGACCTTGTTCTATGGCTCTAAAGAAGCCCTAAAGTAGCTCTGCTGACCTGGTTCTATGGCTCTAAAGCAGCTCTGCTGACCTGGTTCTCTGGCTTTGAAGCAGCTCTGCTGACCTGGTTCTCTGGCTTTGAAGCAACTCTGCTGACCTGGTTCTCTGGCTCTAGAGCAGCTCTGGTGACCTGGTTCTCTCCCACTAAAGCACCTCTGCTGACCTGCTTCTCTGGCTCTAAAGCAGCTCTGCTGACCTGGTTCTCTCCCTCTAAAGCAGCTCTGCTGACCTGGTTTCTCTGGCTCTACAGCAGATCTTCTGACCTGGTTCTCTGGCTCTAGAGCAGATCTGCTAACCTGGTTCTTAGGCTCTAGAGCAGCTCTGCTTACCTGGTTCTCTGGCTCTAATGCGTCTCTGCTGACCTGGTTCTCTGACTCTAAAGCAGCTCTGCTGACCTGGTTCTCTGGCTGTAGAGCAGCTCTGCTGACCTGGTTCTTAGGCTCCAGAGGAGCTCTGCTGACCTGGTTCTCTGGGTCTAAAGCAGCTCTGCTGACCTGGTTCTATGGCTCTACAGCAGCACTGCTGACCTGGTTCTATGCCTCTAGAGCACCTCTGCTGACCTGGTTCTTAGGCTCTAAAGCGGCTCTGCTGACCTGGTTCTGTGGCTCTAATTCGGCTCTGGCGACCTGGTTCTCTGGCTCTAAAGAAGCCTTGCTGACCTGGTTCTCTGGCTCTAAAGCAGCTCTGCTGACCTGGTTCTGTGGCTCTAGTGCAGCTCTGCTGACCTGGTTCTCTGGGTCTAAAGCAGCTCTGCTGACATGGTTCTCTGGCTCTAAAGCAGCTCTGCTTACCTGGTTCTCTGGCTCTAGAGCAGCTCTGCTGACCTGGTTCATTGCCTCTAGAGCAGCTCTGCTGGCCTGGTTCTCTGACTTTACAACGGCTCTGCTGACCTGGTTCTCTGGCTCTAAAGCAGCTCTGCTGACTTGGTTCTATGGCTCTACAGCAGCTCTGCTGCCCTGGTTCTCTGGCTCTACAGAAGCTCTGCTGCTCCGTTTCTCTGCCTCTAGAGAAGCTCTGCTGACCTGGTTCTCTGGCTCTAAAGCAGCTCTGCTGACCTGGTTCTCTGGCTCTAAAGCGGCTCTGCTGACCTGTTTCTCTGGTTCTAGAGCAGCTCTGCAGACCTAGTTCTTAGGCTCCAGAGCAGCTATGCTGACCTGGTTCCCTCGCTCTAAAGCAGCTCTGCTGACCTGGTTCTCTGGCTCTAAATCAGCTTTGCTGATCTGGTTCTCTGGCTCTAAAGTGGCTCTGCTGATCTGGTTCTATGGCTCTAAAGTGACTCTGCTGACCTGGTTCTCTGGCTGTAGAGCAGCCCTGCTGACCTGGTTCTCTGGCTCTGAACCAGCTCTGCTGACCTGGTTATCTGGCTCTAGAGCAGCTCTGCTGACCTAGTTCTTAGGCTGTAGAGTAGCTCTGCTGACCTGGTTCTCTGGCTCTGGTGCAGCTCTGCTGACCTGGTTTCTGCTCTAAAGCAGCTCTGCTGACCTGGTTCTCTGGCTCTAAAGCAGTTCTGCTGACCTGGTTCTCTGGCGCTAGAGCAGCTCTGCTGAACTGGTTCTTAGGCTGTAGAGCAGCTCTTCTGACCTGGTTCTCTGACTCTAGTGCAGCTCTGCTGACCTGGTTCTCTGGCTCTAAAGCAGCTCTGCAGACCTGGTTCTCTGTCCCTAAAGCAGCTCTGCTGACCTGGTTCTCTCGGTCTCTAAAGCAACTCTGCTTACCTGGTTCTCTGCCTCTAGAGCAGTTCTGGTGACCTGGTTCTTAGGCTCTAGAGCTGCTCTGCTGACCTGGTTCTCTGGCTCTAAAGCAGCTCTGCTGACCTGGTTCTCTACCTCTAATGCAGCTCTGCTGACCTGATTTCTCTGGCTCTAGAGCAGCTCTCCTGACCTGGTTCTTAGGCTCTAGATCAGCTCTGCTGACCTGGATCTAAGGCTCTAAAGCAGCTCTACTGACCTGGTTCTATGGTTCTAAAGCAGCTCTGCTGACCTGGTTCTATGGCTTTAAAGCAGCTCTACTGACCTGGTTTATGGCTCCAAAGCAGCTCTGCTGACCTGGTTCTCTGGCTTTGAAGGAGCTCTGCTGACCTGGTTTCTCTGGCTCTACAGCAGCTCTGCTGACCTGGTTCTCTGGCTCTAGAACAGCTCTCCAGACCTGGTTCTTAGGCTCTAGATCAGCTCTGCTGACCTGGTTCTAAGGCTCTAAAGCAGCTCTACTGACCTGGTTCTATGGTTCTAAAGCAGCTCTGATGACCTGGTTCTATGGCTTTAAAGCAGCTCTAAAGTAGCTCTGCTGACCTGGTTCTATGGCTCTAAAGCAGCTCTGCTGACCTGGTTCTCTGGCTTTGAAGCAGCTCTGCCAACCTGGTTCTCTGGCTTTGAAGCAACTCTGCTGACCTGGTTCTCTGGCTCTTGAGCAGCTCTGGTGACCTGGTTCTCTCCCTCTAAAGCAGCTCTGCTGACCTGGTTTGCTCCCTCTAAAGCAGCTCTGGTGACCTGGTTCTCTCCCACTAAAGCACCTCTGCTGACCTGCTTCACTGGCTCTAAAGCAGCTCTGCTGACCTGGTTCTCTCCCTCTAAAGCAGCTCTGCTGACCTGGTTTCTCTGGCTCTACAGCAGATCTTCTGACCTTGTTCTCTGGCTCTAGAGCTGATCTGCTAACCTGGTTCTTAGGCTCTAGAGCAGCTCTGCTTACCTGGTTCTCTGGCTCTAATGCAGCTCTGCTGACCTGGTTCTCTGGCTTTAAAGCGGATCTGCTGACCTGGTTCTCTGACTCTAAAGCAGCTCTGCTTACCTGGTTCTCTGGCTGTAGAGCAGCTCTGCTGACCTGGTTCTTAGGCTCTAGAGGAGCTCTGCTGACCTGGTTCTCTGGGTCTAAAGCAGCTCTGCTGACCTGGTTCTATCGCTCTACAGCAGCACTGCTGACCTGGTTCTATGCCTCTAGAGCAGCTCTGCTGACCTGTTTCTTAGGCTCTAAAGCGGCTCTGGCGACCTGGTTCTCTGGCTCTAAAGAAGCCCTGCTGACCTGATTCTCTGGCTCTAAAGCAGCTCTGCTGACCTGGTTCTGTGGCTCTAAAGAAGCCCTGCTGACCTGATTCTCTGGCTCTAAAGCAGCTCTGCTGACCTGGTTCTGTGGCTCTAGTGCAGCTCTGCTGACCTGGTTCTCTGGGTCTAAAGCAGCTCTGCTGACATGGTTCTCTGGCTCTACAGCAGATCTTCTGACCTTGTTCTCTGGCTCTAGAGCTGATCTGCTAACCTGGTTCTTAGGCTCTAGAGCAGCTCTGCTTACCTGGTTCTCTGGCTCTAATGCAGCTCTGCTGACCTGGTTCTCTGGCTTTAAAGCGGATCTGCTGACCTGGTTCTCTGACTCTAAAGCAGCTCTGCTTACCTGGTTCTCTGGCTGTAGAGCAGCTCTGCTGACCTGGTTCTTAGGCTCTAGAGGAGCTCTGCTGACCTGGTTCTCTGGGTCTAAAGCAGCTCTGCTGACCTGGTTCTATCGCTCTACAGCAGCACTGCTGACCTGGTTCTATGCCTCTAGAGCAGCTCTGCTGACCTGTTTCTTAGGCTCTAAAGCGGCTCTGGCGACCTGGTTCTCTGGCTCTAAAGAAGCCCTGCTGACCTGATTCTCTGGCTCTAAAGCAGCTCTGCTGACCTGGTTCTGTGGCTCTAAAGAAGCCCTGCTGACCTGATTCTCTGGCTCTAAAGCAGCTCTGCTGACTTGGTTCTCTGGCTCTAGAGCAGCTCTGCTGACCTGGTTCGTAGGCTGTAGAGCAGCTCTGCTGACCTGGTTCTCTGGCTCTAGTGCAGCTCTGCTGACCTGGTTCTCTGGCTCTAAAGCAGCTCTGCAGATCTGGCTCTGTGTCCCTAAAGCAGCTCTACTGACCTGGTTCTCTCGGGCTCTACAACAGCTCTGCTGACCGGGTTCCTCTGGCTCTACAGCAGCTTTGCTGACCTGGTTCTCTTCCTCAAGAGCAGTTCTGCTGACCTGGTTCTTAGGCTCTAGGGCAGCTCTGCTGGCCTGGTTCTATGGGGGAACAACCTTTACAACGCAACTTTTACAACGCACTACCATTACAACGAAACTGTTACAACGCTAGTGCATTGACAACGCAGGACATTACAACGCAAGTCTTTACATCGACTTGCACTAGATGGCGTGCTAGCATTAAAAATAGTGTAGTTTACTATCCCAACACCTTCCCTACTGTTACGTGGACTGGAGTTGGAATAGTAAATTACACTTTTTTAATGTGAGCACGCCATCTAGTGCAAGTCGATGTAAAGACTTGCGTTGTAATGTCCTGCGTTGTCAATGCACTCGAGTTGTAAAACTTTCGTTGTAACAGCATGCGTTGTAGCAGCATGCGTTGTAACGTCATACATCCGGTTCTATGGCTCTAAAGCGGCTCTGCTGACCTGGTTCTCTGGCTGTAGAGCAGCCTTGCTGACCTGGTTCTCTGGCTCTAAACCAGCTCTGCTGACCTGGTTCTCTGGCTCTAGAGCAGCTCTGCTGACCTGGTTCTCTGGCTCTAAAGCAGCACTGCTGACCTGGTTCTCTGGCTCTAGAGCATCTCTGCTGACCTGGTTCTTAGGCTGTTGAGCAGCTCTGCTGACCTGGTTCTCTGACTCTAGTGCAGCTCTGCTGACCTGGTTCTCTGGCTCTAAAGCAGCTCTGCAGACCTGGTTCTCTGTCCCTAAAGCAGCTCTGCTGACCTGGTTCTCTCGGTCTCTAAAGCAACTCTGCTTACCTGGTTCTCTGCCTCTAGAGCACTTCTGGTGACCTGGTTCTTAGGCTCTAGAGCTGCTCTGCTGACCTGGTTCTCTGGCTCTAAAGCAGCTCTGCTGACCTGGTTCTCTACCTCTAATGCAGCTCTGCTGACCTGGTTCTCTACCTCTAATGCAGCTCTGCTGACCTGATTTCTCTGGCTCTAGAGCAGCTCTCCTGACCTGGTTCTTAGGCTCTAGATCAGCTCTGCTGACCTGGATCTAAGGCTCTAAAGCAGCTCTACTGACCTGGTTCTATGGTTCTAAAGCAGCTCTGCTGACCTGGTTCTATGGCTTTAAAGCAGCTCTACTGACCTGGTTTATGGCTCCAAAGCAGCTCTGCTGACCTGGTTCTCTGGCTTTGAAGGAGCTCTGCTGACCTGGTTTCTCTGGCTCTACAGCAGCTCTGCTGACCTGGTTCTCTGGCTCTAGAACAGCTCTCCAGACCTGGTTCTTAGGCTCTAGATCAGCTCTGCTGACCTGGTTCTAAGGCTCTAAAGCAGCTCTACTGACCTGGTTCTATGGTTCTAAAGCAGCTCTGCTGACCTGGTTCTATGGCTTTAAAGCAGCTCTAAAGTAGCTCTGCTGACCTGGTTCTATGGCTCTAAAGCAGCTCTGCTGACCTGGTTCTCTGGCTTTGAAGCAGCTCTGCTGACCTGGTTCCCTGGCTTTGAAGCAACTCTGCTGACCTGGTTCTCTGGCTCTTGAGCAGCTCTGCTGACCTGGTTCGCTCCCTCTAAAGCAGCTCTGGTGACCTGGTTCTCTCCCACTAAAGCACCTCTGCTGACCTGCTTCACTGGCTCTAAAGCAGCTCTGCTGACCTGGTTCTCTCCCTCTAAAGCAGCTCTGCTGACCTGGTTTCTCTGGCTCTACAGCAGATCTTCTGACCTGGTTCTTAGGCTCTAGAGCAGCTCTGCTAACCTGGTTCTCTGGCTCTAATGCGGCTCTGCTGACCTGGTTCTCTGGCTTTAAAGCGGATCTGCTGACCTGGTTCTCTGACTCTAAATCAGCTCTGCTTACCTGGTTCTCTGGCTGTAGAGCAGCTCTGCTGACCTGGTTCTTAGGCTCTAGAGGAGCTCTGCTGACCTGGTTCTCTGGGTCTAAAGCAGCTCTGCTGACCTGGTTCTATGGCTCTACAGCAGCACTGCTGACCTGGTTCTATGCCTCTAGAGCAGCTCTGCTGACCTGTTTCTTAGGCTCTAAAGCGGCTCTGGCGACCTGGTTCTCTGGCTCTAAGGAAGCCCTGCTGACCTGATTCTCTGGCTCTAAAGCAGCTCTGCTGACCTGGTTCTGTGGCTCTAGTGCAGCTCTGCTGACCTGGTTCTCTGGGTCTAAAGCAGCTCTGCTGACATGGTTCTCTGGCTCTAAAGCAGCTCTGCTGACTTGGTTCTCTGGCTCTAGAGCAGCTTTGCTGACCTGGTTCTCTTCCTCAAGAGCACTTCTGCTGACCTGGTTCTTAGGCTCTAGGGCAGCTCTGCTGGCCTGGTTCTATGGGGGAACAACCTTTACAACGCAACTTTTACAACGCACTACCATTACAACAAAACTGTTACAACGCTAGTGCATTGACAACGCAGGACATTACAACGCAAGTCTTTACATCGACTTGCACTAGATGGCGTGCTAGCATTAAAAATAGTGTAGTTTACTATCCCAACACCTTCCCTACTGTTACGTGGACTGGAGTTGGAATAGTAAATTACACTTTTTTAATGTTAGCACGCCATCTAGTGCAAGTCGATGTAAAGACTTGCGTTGTAATGTCCTGCGTTGTCAATGCACTCGAGTTGTAAAACTTTCGTTGTAACAGCATACGTTGTAACAGCATGCGTTGTAACGTCATACATCCGGTTCGATGGCTCTAAAGCGGCTCTGCTGACCTGGTTCTCTGGCTGTAGAGCAGCCTTGCTGACCTGGTTCTCTGGCTCTAAACCAGCTCTGCTGACCTGGTTCTCTGGCTCTAGAGCAGCTTGGCTGACCTAGTTCTTAGGCTGTAGAGCAGCTCTGCTGACCTGGTTCTCTGGCTCTAGTGCAGGTCTGCTGACCTGGTTCTCTGGCTCTAAAGCAGCTCTGCTGACCTGGTTCACTGGCTCTAAAGCAGCACTGCTGACCTGGTTCTCTGGCTCTAGAGCAGCTCTGCTGACCTGGTTCTTAGGCTGTTGAGCAGCTCTGCTGACCTGGTTCTCTGGCTCTGGTGCAGCTCTGCTGACCTGGTTCTCTGGCTTTAAAGCAGCTCTGCAGACCTGGTTCTCTATCCCTAAAGCAGCTCTGCTGACCTGGTTCTCTCGGGCTCTAAAGCAACTCTGCTTACCTGGTTCTCTGCCTCTAGAGCAGTTCTGCTGACCTGGTTCTTAGGCTCTAGAGCAGCTCTGCTGACCTGGTTCTCTGGCTCTAAAGCAGCTCTGCTGACCCGGTTCTCTCCCTCTAAAGCAGCTCTGCTGACCTGATTTCTCTGGCTCTACAGCAACTCTGCTGACCTGGTTCTCTGGCTCTAGAACAGCTCTCCTGACCTTGTTCTTAGGCTCTAGATCAGCTCTGCTGACCTGGTTCTATGGCTCTAAAGCAGCTCTACTGACCTGGTTCTATGGCTCTAAAGCAGCTCTGCTGACCTGGTTCTCTGGCTCTAGAACAGCTCTCCAGACCTGGTTCTTAGGCTCTAGATCAGCTCTGCTGACCTGGTTCTTAGGCTCTAAAGCAGCTCTACTGACCTGTTTCTATGGCTCTAAAACAGCTCTGCTGACCTTGTTCTATGGCTCTAAAGAAGCTCTAAAGTAGCTCTGCTGACCTGGTTCTATGCCTCTAAAGCAGCTCTGCTGACCTGGTTCTCTGGCTTTGAAGCAGCTCTGCTGACCTGGTTCTCTGGCTTTGAAGGACCTCTGCTGACCTGGTTCTCTGGCTCTAGAGCAGCTCTGGTGACCTGGTTCTCTCCCACTAAAGCACCTCTGCTGACCTGCTTCTCTGGCTCTAAAGCAGCTCTGCTGACCTGGTTCTCTCCCTCTAAAGCAGCTCTGCTGACCTGATTTCTCTGGCTCTACAGCAGATCTTCTGACCTGATTCTCTGGCTCTAGAGCAGATCTGCTAACCTGGTTCTTAGGCTCTAGAGCAGCTCTGCTTACCTGGTTCTCTGGCTCTAATGCGTCTCTGCTGACCTGGTTCTCTGACTCTAAAGCAGATCTGCTGACCTGGTTCTCTGGCTGTAGAGCAGCTCTGCTGACCTGGTTCTTAGGCTCCAGAGGAGCTCTGCTGACCTGGTTCTCTGGGTCTAAAGCAGCTCTGCTGACCTGGTTCTATGGCTCTACAGCAGCACTGCTGACCTGGTTCTATGCCTCTAGAGCACCTCTGCTGACCTGGTTCTGTGGCTCTAATTCGGCTCTGGCGACCTGGTTCTCTGGCTCTAAAGAAGCCTTGCTGACCTGGTTCTCTGGCTCTAAAGCAGCTCTGCTGACCTGGTTCTGTGGCTCTAGTGCAGCTCTGCTGACCTGGTTCTCTGGGTCTAAAGCAGCTCTGCTGACATGGTTCTCTGGCTCTAAAGCAGCTCTGCTGACCTGGTTCTCTGGCTCTAGAGCAGCTCTGCTGACCTGGTTCATTGCCTCTAGAGCAGCTCTGCTGACCTGGTTCTCTGACTTTACAACGGCTCTGCTGACCTGGTTCTCTGGCTCTAAAGCAGCTCTGCTGACTTGGTTCTATGGCTCTACAGCAGCTCTGCTGCCCTGGTTCTCTGGCTCTACAGCAGCTCTGCTGCTCCGTTTCTCTGCCTCTAGAGAAGCTCTGCTGACCTGGTTCTCTGGCTCTAAAGCAGCTCTGCTGACCTGGTTCTCTGGCTCTAAAGCGGCTCTGCTGACCTGTTTCTCTGGTTCTAGAGCAGCTCTGCAGACCTAGTTCTTAGGCTCTAGAGCAGCTATGCTGACCTGTTTCCCTCGCTCTAAAGCAGCTCTGCTGACAAGGTTCTCTGGCTCTAAATCAGCTTTGCTGATCTGGTTCTCTGGCTCTAAAGTGGCTCTGCTGATCTGGTTCTATGGCTCTAAAGTGACTCTGCTGACCTGGTTCTCTGGCTGTAGAGCAGCCCTGCTGACCTGGTTCTCTGGCTCTGAACCAGCTCTGCTGACCTGGTTATCTGGCTCTAGAGCAGCTCTGCTGACCTAGTTCTTAGGCTGTAGAGTAGCTCTGCTGACCTGGTTCTCTGGCTCTGGTGCAGCTCTGCTGACCTGGTTTCCTGCTCTAAAGCAGCTCTGCTGACCTGGTTCTCTGGCTCTAAAGCAGTTCTGCTGACCTGGTTCTCTGGCGCTAGAGCAGCTCTGCTGAACTGGTTCTTAGGCTATAGAGCAGCTCTTCTGACCTGGTTCTCTGACTCTAGTGCAGCTCTGCTGACCTGGTTCTCTGGCTCTAAAGCAGCTCTGCAGACCTGGTTCTCTGTCCCTAAAGCAGCTCTGCTGACCTGGTTCTCTCGGTCTCTAAAGCAACTCTGCTTACCTGGTTCTCTGCCTCTAGAGCAGTTCTGGTGACCTGGTTCTTAGGCTCTAGAGCTGCTCTGCTGACCTGGTTCTCTGGCTCTAAAGCAGCTCTGCTGACCTGGTTCTCTACCTCTAATGCAGCTCTGCTGACCTGATTTCTCTGGCTCTAGAGCAGCTCTCCTGACCTGGTTCTTAGGCTCTAGATCAGCTCTGCTGACCTGGATCTAAGGCTCTAAAGCAGCTCTACTGACCTGGTTCTATGGTTCTAAAGCAGCTCTGCTGACCTGGTTCTATGGCTTTAAAGCAGCTCTACTGACCTGGTTTATGGCTCCAAAGCAGCTCTGCTGACCTGGTTCTCTGGCTTTGAAGGAGCTCTGCTGACCTGGTTTCTCTGGCTCTACAGCAGCTCTGCTGACCTGGTTCTCTGGCTCTAGAACAGCTCTCCAGACCTGGTTCTTAGGCTCTAGATCAGCTCTGCTGACCTGGTTCTAAGGCTCTAAAGCAGCTCTACTGACCTGGTTCTATGGTTCTAAAGCAGCTCTGCTGACCTGGTTCTATGGCTTTAAAGCAGCTCTAAAGTAGCTCTGCTGACCTGGTTCTATGGCTCTAAAGCAGCTCTGCTGACCTGGTTCTCTGGCTTTGAAGCAGCTCTAAAGTAGCTCTGCTGACCTGTTTCCCTCGCTCTAAAGCAGCTCTGCTGACAAGGTTCTCTGGCTCTAAATCAGCTTTGCTGATCTGGTTCTCTGGCTCTAAAGTGGCTCTGCTGATCTGGTTCTATGGCTCTAAAGTGACTCTGCTGACCTGGTTCTCTGGCTGTAGAGCAGCCCTGCTGACCTGGTTCTCTGGCTCTGAACCAGCTCTGCTGACCTGGTTATCTGGCTCTAGAGCAGCTCTGCTGACCTAGTTCTTAGGCTGTAGAGTAGCTCTGCTGACCTGGTTCTCTGGCTCTGGTGCAGCTCTGCTGACCTGGTTTCCTGCTCTAAAGCAGCTCTGCTGACCTGGTTCTCTGGCTCTAAAGCAGTTCTGCTGACCTGGTTCTCTGGCGCTAGAGCAGCTCTGCTGAACTGGTTCTTAGGCTATAGAGCAGCTCTTCTGACCTGGTTCTCTGACTCTAGTGCAGCTCTGCTGACCTGGTTCTCTGGCTCTAAAGCAGCTCTGCAGACCTGGTTCTCTGTCCCTAAAGCAGCTCTGCTGACCTGGTTCTCTCGGTCTCTAAAGCAACTCTGCTTACCTGGTTCTCTGCCTCTAGAGCAGTTCTGGTGACCTGGTTCTTAGGCTCTAGAGCTGCTCTGCTGACCTGGTTCTCTGGCTCTAAAGCAGCTCTGCTGACCTGGTTCTCTACCTCTAATGCAGCTCTGCTGACCTGATTTCTCTGGCTCTAGAGCAGCTCTCCTGACCTGGTTCTTAGGCTCTAGATCAGCTCTGCTGACCTGGATCTAAGGCTCTAAAGCAGCTCTACTGACCTGGTTCTATGGTTCTAAAGCAGCTCTGCTGACCTGGTTCTATGGCTTTAAAGCAGCTCTACTGACCTGGTTTATGGCTCCAAAGCAGCTCTGCTGACCTGGTTCTCTGGCTTTGAAGGAGCTCTGCTGACCTGGTTTCTCTGGCTCTACAGCAGCTCTGCTGACCTGGTTCTCTGGCTCTAGAACAGCTCTCCAGACCTGGTTCTTAGGCTCTAGATCAGCTCTGCTGACCTGGTTCTAAGGCTCTAAAGCAGCTCTACTGACCTGGTTCTATGGTTCTAAAGCAGCTCTGCTGACCTGGTTCTATGGCTTTAAAGCAGCTCTAAAGTAGCTCTGCTGACCTGGTTCTATGGCTCTAAAGCAGCTCTGCTGACCTGGTTCTCTGGCTTTGAAGCAACTCTGCTGACCTGGTTCTCTGGCTCTTGAGCAGCTCTGGTGACCTGGTTCTCTCCCTCTAAAGCAGCTCTGCTGACCTGGTTCGCTCCCTCTAAAGCAGCTCTGGTGACCTGGTTCTCTCCCACTAAAGCACCTCTGCTGACCTGCTTCACTGGCTCTAAAGCAGCTCTGCTGACCTGGTTCTCTCCCTCTAAAGCAGCTCTGCTGACCTGGTTTCTCTGGCTCTACAGCAGATCTTCTGACCTTGTTCTCTGGCTCTAGAGCTGATCTGCTAACCTGGTTCTTAGGCTCTAGAGCAGCTCTGCTTACCTGGTTCTCTGGCTCTAATGCAGCTCTGCTGACCTGGTTCTCTGGCTTTAAAGCGGATCTGCTGACCTGGTTCGCTGACTCTAAAGCAGCTCTGCTTACCTGGTTCTCTGGCTGTAGAGCAGCTCTGCTGACCTGGTTCTTAGGCTCTAGAGGAGCTCTGCTGACCTGGTTCTCTGGGTCTAAAGCAGCTCTGCTGACCTGGTTCTATGGCTCTACAGCAGCACTGCTGACCTGGTTCTATGCCTCTAGAGCAGCTCTGCTGACCTGTTTCTTAGGCTCTAAAGCGGCTCTGGCGACCTGGTTCTCTGGCTCTAAAGAAGCCCTGCTGACCTGATTCTCTGGCTCTAAAGCAGCTCTGCTGACCTGGTTCTGTGGCTCTAGTGCAGCTCTGCTGACCTGGTTCTCTGGGTCTAAAGCAGCTCTGCTGACATGGTTCTCTGGCTCTAAAGCAGCTCTGCTGACTTGGTTCTCTGGCTCTAGAGCAGCTCTGCTGACCTGGTTCGTAGGCTGTAGAGCAGCTCTGCTGACCTGGTTCTCTGGCTCTAGTGCAGCTCTGCTGACCTGGTTCTCTGGCTCTAAAGCAGCTCTGCAAATCTGGTTCTGTGTCCCTAAAGCAGCTCTACTGACCTGGTTCTCTCGGGCTCTACAACAGCTCTGCTGACCGGGTTCCTCTGGCTCTACAGCAGCTTTGTTGACCTGGTTCTCTTCCTCAAGAGCAGTTCTGCTGACCTGGTTCTTAGGCTCTAGGGCAGCTCTGCTGGCCTGGTTCTATGGGGGAACAACCTTTACAACGCAACTTTTACAACGCACTACCATTACAACGAAACTGTTACAACGCTAGTGCATTGACAACGCAGGAGATTACAACGCAAGTCTTTACATCGACTTGCACTAGATGGCGTGCTAGCATTAAAAATAGTTTAGTTTACTATCCCAACACCTTCCCTACTGTTACGTGGACTGGAGTTGGAATAGTAAATTACACTTTTTTAATGTTAGCACGCCATCTAGTGCAAGTCGATGTAAAGACTTGCGTTGTAATGTCCTGCGTTGTCAATGCACTCGAGTTGTAAAACTTTCGTTGTAACAGCATGCGTTGTAACGTCATACATCCAATTCTATGGCTCTAAAGCGGCTCTGCTGACCTGGGTCTCTGGCTGTAGAGCAGCCTTGCTGACCTGGTTCTTAGGCTGTTGAGCAGCTCTGCTGACCTGGTTCTCTGGCTCTGGTGCAGCTCTGCTGACCTGGTTCTCTGGCTTTAAAGCAGCTCTGCAGACCTGGTTCTCTATCCCTAAAGCAGCTCTGCTGACCTGGTTCTCTGCCTCTAGAGCAGTTCTGCTGACCTGGTTCTTAGGCTCTAGAGCAGCTCTGCTGACCTGGTTCTCTGGCTCTAAAGCAGCTCTGCTGACCCGGTTCTCTCCCTCTAAAGCAGCTCTGCTGACCTGATTTCTTTGGCTCTACAGCAACTCTGCTGACCTGGTTCTCTGGCTCTAGAACAGCTCTCCTGACCTTGTTCTTAGGCTCTAGATCAGCTCTGCTGACCTGGTTCTATGGCTCTAAAGCACCTCTACTGACCTGGTTCTATGGCTCTAAAGCAGCTCTGCTGACCTGTTTCTCTGGCTTTGAAGGATCTCTGCTGACCTGGTTTCTCTGCCTCTACAGCAGCTCTGCTGACCTGGTTCTCTGGCTCTAGAACAGCTCTCCAGACCTGGTTCTTAGGCTCTAGATCAGCTCTGCTGACCTGGTTCTTAGGCTCTAAAGCAGCTCTACTGACCTGGTTCTTTGGCTCTAAAACAGCTCTGCTGACCTTGTTCTATGGCTCTAAAGAAGCTCTAAAGTAGCTCTGCTGACCTGGTTCTATGCCTCTAAAGCAGCTCTGCTGACCTGGTTCTCTGGCTTTGAAGCAGCTCTGCTGACCTGGTTCTCTGGCTTTGAAGCAACTCTGCTGACCTGGTTCTCTGGCTCTAGAGCAGCTCTGGTGACCTGGTTCTCTCCCACTAAAGCACCTCTGCTGACCTGCTTCTCTGGCTCTAAAGCAGCTCTGCTGACCTGGTTCTCTCCCTCTAAAGCAGCTCTGCTGACCTGGTTTCTCTGGCTCTACAGCAGATCTTCTGACCTGGTTCTCTGGCTCTAGAGCAGATCTGCTAACCTGGTTCTTAGGCTCTAGAGCAGCTCTGCTTACCTGGTTCTCTGGCTCTAATGCGTCTCTGCTGACCTGGTTCTCTGACTCTAAAGCAGCTCTGCTGACCTGGTTCTCTGGCTGTAGAGCAGCTCTGCTGACCTGGTTCTTAGGCTCCAGAGGAGCTCTGCTGACCTGGTTCTCTGGGTCTAAAGCAGCTCTGCTGACCTGGTTCTATGGCTCTACAGCAGCACTGCTGACCTGGTTCTATGCCTCTAGAGCACCTCTGCTGACCTGGTTCTTAGGCTCTAAAGCGGCTCTGCTGACCTGGTTCTGTGGCTCTAATTCGGCTCTGGCGACCTGGTTCTCTGGCTCTAAAGAAGCCTTGCTGACCTGGTTCTCTGGCTCTAAAGCAGCTCTGCTGACCTGGTTCTGTGGCTCTAGTGCAGCTCTGCTGACCTGGTTCTCTGGGTCTAAAGCAGCTCTGCTGACATGGTTCTCTGGCTCTAAAGCAGCTCTGCTTACCTGGTTCTCTGGCTCTAGAGCAGCTCTGCTGACCTGGTTCATTGCCTCTAGAGCAGCTCTGCTGGCCTGGTTCTCTGACTTTACAACGGCTCTGCTGACCTGGTTCTCTGGCTCTAAAGCAGCTCTGCTGACTTGGTTCTATGGCTCTACAGCAGCTCTGCTGCCCTGGTTCTCTGGCTCTACAGAAGCTCTGCTGCTCCGTTTCTCTGCCTCTAGAGAAGCTCTGCTGACCTGGTTCTCTGGCTCTAAAGCAGCTCTGCTGACCTGGTTCTCTGGCTCTAAAGCGGCTCTGCTGACCTGTTTCTCTGGTTCTAGAGCAGCTCTGCAGACCTAGTTCTTAGGCTCCAGAGCAGCTATGCTGACCTGGTTCCCTCGCTCTAAAGCAGCTCTGCTGACCTGGTTCTCTGGCTCTAAATCAGCTTTGCTGATCTGGTTCTCTGGCTCTAAAGTGGCTCTGCTGATCTGGTTCTATGGCTCTAAAGTGACTCTGCTGACCTGGTTCTCTGGCTGTAGAGCAGCCCTGCTGACCTGGTTCTCTGGCTCTGAACCAGCTCTGCTGACCTGGTTATCTGGCTCTAGAGCAGCTCTGCTGACCTAGTTCTTAGGCTGTAGAGTAGCTCTGCTGACCTGGTTCTCTGGCTCTGGTGCAGCTCTGCTGACCTGGTTTCTGCTCTAAAGCAGCTCTGCTGACCTGGTTCTCTGGCTCTAAAGCAGTTCTGCTGACCTGGTTCTCTGGCGCTAGAGCAGCTCTGCTGAACTGGTTCTTAGGCTGTAGAGCAGCTCTTCTGACCTGGTTCTCTGACTCTAGTGCAGCTCTGCTGACCTGGTTCTCTGGCTCTAAAGCAGCTCTGCAGACCTGGTTCTCTGTCCCTAAAGCAGCTCTGCTGACCTGGTTCTCTCGGTCTCTAAAGCAACTCTGCTTACCTGGTTCTCTGCCTCTAGAGCAGTTCTGGTGACCTGGTTCTTAGGCTCTAGAGCTGCTCTGCTGACCTGGTTCTCTGGCTCTAAAGCAGCTCTGCTGACCTGGTTCTCTACCTCTAATGCAGCTCTGCTGACCTGATTTCTCTGGCTCTAGAGCAGCTCTCCTGACCTGGTTCTTAGGCTCTAGATCAGCTCTGCTGACCTGGATCTAAGGCTCTAAAGCAGCTCTACTGACCTGGTTCTATGGTTCTAAAGCAGCTCTGCTGACCTGGTTCTATGGCTTTAAAGCAGCTCTACTGACCTGGTTTATGGCTCCAAAGCAGCTCTGCTGACCTGGTTCTCTGGCTTTGAAGGAGCTCTGCTGACCTGGTTTCTCTGGCTCTACAGCAGCTCTGCTGACCTGGTTCTCTGGCTCTAGAACAGCTCTCCAGACCTGGTTCTTAGGCTCTAGATCAGCTCTGCTGACCTGGTTCTAAGGCTCTAAAGCAGCTCTACTGACCTGGTTCTATGGTTCTAAAGCAGCTCTGATGACCTGGTTCTATGGCTTTAAAGCAGCTCTAAAGTAGCTCTGCTGACCTGGTTCTATGGCTCTAAAGCAGCTCTGCTGACCTGGTTCTCTGGCTTTGAAGCAGCTCTGCCAACCTGGTTCTCTGGCTTTGAAGCAACTCTGCTGACCTGGTTCTCTGGCTCTTGAGCAGCTCTGGTGACCTGGTTCTCTCCCTCTAAAGCAGCTCTGCTGACCTGGTTTGCTCCCTCTAAAGCAGCTCTGGTGACCTGGTTCTCTCCCACTAAAGCACCTCTGCTGACCTGCTTCACTGGCTCTAAAGCAGCTCTGCTGACCTGGTTCTCTCCCTCTAAAGCAGCTCTGCTGACCTGGTTTCTCTGGCTCTACAGCAGATCTTCTGACCTTGTTCTCTGGCTCTAGAGCTGATCTGCTAACCTGGTTCTTAGGCTCTAGAGCAGCTCTGCTTACCTGGTTCTCTGGCTCTAATGCAGCTCTGCTGACCTGGTTCTCTGGCTTTAAAGCGGATCTGCTGACCTGGTTCTCTGACTCTAAAGCAGCTCTGCTTACCTGGTTCTCTGGCTGTAGAGCAGCTCTGCTGACCTGGTTCTTAGGCTCTAGAGGAGCTCTGCTGACCTGGTTCTCTGGGTCTAAAGCAGCTCTGCTGACCTGGTTCTATCGCTCTACAGCAGCACTGCTGACCTGGTTCTATGCCTCTAGAGCAGCTCTGCTGACCTGTTTCTTAGGCTCTAAAGCGGCTCTGGCGACCTGGTTCTCTGGCTCTAAAGAAGCCCTGCTGACCTGATTCTCTGGCTCTAAAGCAGCTCTGCTGACCTGGTTCTGTGGCTCTAAAGAAGCCCTGCTGACCTGATTCTCTGGCTCTAAAGCAGCTCTGCTGACCTGGTTCTGTGGCTCTAGTGCAGCTCTGCTGACCTGGTTCTCTGGGTCTAAAGCAGCTCTGCTGACATGGTTCTCTGGCTCTACAGCAGATCTTCTGACCTTGTTCTCTGGCTCTAGAGCTGATCTGCTAACCTGGTTCTTAGGCTCTAGAGCAGCTCTGCTTACCTGGTTCTCTGGCTCTAATGCAGCTCTGCTGACCTGGTTCTCTGGCTTTAAAGCGGATCTGCTGACCTGGTTCTCTGACTCTAAAGCAGCTCTGCTTACCTGGTTCTCTGGCTGTAGAGCAGCTCTGCTGACCTGGTTCTTAGGCTCTAGAGGAGCTCTGCTGACCTGGTTCTCTGGGTCTAAAGCAGCTCTGCTGACCTGGTTCTATCGCTCTACAGCAGCACTGCTGACCTGGTTCTATGCCTCTAGAGCAGCTCTGCTGACCTGTTTCTTAGGCTCTAAAGCGGCTCTGGCGACCTGGTTCTCTGGCTCTAAAGAAGCCCTGCTGACCTGATTCTCTGGCTCTAAAGCAGCTCTGCTGACCTGGTTCTGTGGCTCTAAAGAAGCCCTGCTGACCTGATTCTCTGGCTCTAAAGCAGCTCTGCTGACTTGGTTCTCTGGCTCTAGAGCAGCTCTGCTGACCTGGTTCGTAGGCTGTAGAGCAGCTCTGCTGACCTGGTTCTCTGGCTCTAGTGCAGCTCTGCTGACCTGGTTCTCTGGCTCTAAAGCAGCTCTGCAGATCTGGCTCTGTGTCCCTAAAGCAGCTCTACTGACCTGGTTCTCTCGGGCTCTACAACAGCTCTGCTGACCGGGTTCCTCTGGCTCTACAGCAGCTTTGCTGACCTGGTTCTCTTCCTCAAGAGCAGTTCTGCTGACCTGGTTCTTAGGCTCTAGGGCAGCTCTGCTGGCCTGGTTCTATGGGGGAACAACCTTTACAACGCAACTTTTACAACGCACTACCATTACAACGAAACTGTTACAACGCTAGTGCATTGACAACGCAGGACATTACAACGCAAGTCTTTACATCGACTTGCACTAGATGGCGTGCTAGCATTAAAAATAGTGTAGTTTACTATCCCAACACCTTCCCTACTGTTACGTGGACTGGAGTTGGAATAGTAAATTACACTTTTTTAATGTTAGCACGCCATCTAGTGCAAGTCGATGTAAAGACTTGCGTTGTAATGTCCTGCGTTGTCAATGCACTCAAGTTGTAAAACTTTCGTTGTAACAGCATGCGTTGTAACAGCATGCGTTGTAACGTCATACATCCAATTCTATGGCTCTAAAGCGGCTCTGCTGACCTGGTTCTCTGGCTGTAGAGCAGCCTTGCTGACCTGGTTCTCTGGCTCTAAACCAGCTCTGCTGACCTGGTTCTCTGGCTCTAGAGCAGCTCGGCTGACCTAGTTCTTAGGCTGTAGAGCAGCTCTGCTGACCTGGTTCTCTGGCTCTAGTGCAGCTCTGCTGACCTGGTTCTCTGGCTCTAAAGCAGCTCTGCTGACCTGGTTCTCTGGCTCTAAAGCAGCACTGCTGACCTGGTTCTCTGGCTCTAGAGCAGCTCTGCTGACCTGGTTCTTAGGCTGTTGAGCAGCTCTGCTGACCTGGTTCTCTGGCTCTGGTGCAACTCTGCTGACCTGGTTCTCTGGCTTTAAAGCAGCTCTGCAGACCTGGTTCTCTATCCCTAAAGCAGCTCTGCTGACCTGGTTCTCTCGGGCTCTAAAGCAACTCTGCTTACCTGGTTCTCTGCCTCTAGAGCAGTTCTGCTGACCTGGTTCTTAGGCTCTAGAGCAGCTCTGCTGACCTGGTTCTCTGGCTCTAAAGCAGCTCTGCTGACCCGGTTCTCTCCCTCTAAAGCAGCTCTGCTGACCTGATTTCTTTGGCTCTACAGCAACTCTGCTGACCTGGTTCTCTGGCTCTAGAACAGCTCTCCTGACCTTGTTCTTAGGCTCTAGATCAGCTCTGCTGACCTGGTTCTGTGGCTCTAAAGCACCTCTACTGACCTGGTTCTATGGCTCTAAAGCAGCTCTGCTGACCTGTTTCTCTGGCTTTGAAGGAGCTCTGCTGACCTGGTTTCTCTGCCTCTACAGCAGCTCTGCTGACCTGGTTCTCTGGCTCTAGAACAGCTCTCCAGACCTGGTTCTTAGGCTCTAAAGCAGCTCTACTGACCTGGTTCTATGGCTCTAAAACAGCTCTGCTGACCTTGTTCTATGGCTCTAAAGAAGCTCTAAAGTAGCTCTGCTGACCTGGTTCTATGCCTCTAAAGCAGCTCTGCTGACCTGGTTCTCTGGCTTTGAAGCAGCTCTGCTGACCTGGTTCTCTGGCTTTGAAGCAACTCTGCTGACCTGGTTCTCTGGCTCTAGAGCAGCTCTGGTGACCTGGTTCTCTCCCACTAAAGCACCTCTGCTGACCTGCTTCTCTGGCTCTAAAGCAGCTCTGCTGACCTGGTTCTCTCCCTCTAAAGCAGCTCTGCTGACCTGGTTTCTCTGGCTCTACAGCAGATCTTCTGACCTGGTTCTCTGGCTCTAGAGCAGATCTGCTAACCTGGTTCTTAGGCTCTAGAGCAGCTCTGCTTACCTGGTTCTCTGGCTTTAATGCGTCTCTGCTGACCTGGTTCTCTGACTCTAAAGCAGCTCTGCTGACCTGGTTCTCTGGCTGTAGAGCAGCTCTGCTGACCTGGTTCTTAGGCTCCAGAGGAGCTCTGCTGACCTGGTTCTCTGGGTCTAAAGCAGCTCTGCTGACCTGGTTCTATGGCTCTACAGCAGCACTGCTGACCTGGTTCTATGCCTCTAGAGCACCTCTGCTGACCTGGTTCTTAGGCTCTAAAGCGGCTCTGCTGACCTGGTTCTGTGGCTCTAATTCGGCTCTGGCGACCTGGTTCTCTGGCTCTAAAGAAGCCTTGCTGACCTAGTTCTCTGGCTCTAAAGCAGCTCTGCTGACCTGGTTCTGTGGCTCTAGTGCAGCTCTGCTGACCTGGTTCTCTGGGTCTAAAGCAGCTCTGCTGACATGGTTCTCTGGCTCTAAAGCAGCTCTGCTGACCTGGTTCTCTGGCTCTAGAGCAGCTCTGCTGACCTGGTTCATTGCCTCTAGAGCAGCTCTGCTGGCCTGGTTCTCTGACTTTACAACGGCTCTGCTGACCTGGTTCTCTGGCTCTAAAGCAGCTCTGCTGACTTGGTTCTATGGCTCTACAGCAGCTCTGCTGCCCTGGTTCTCTGGCTCTACAGCAGCTCTGCTGCTCCGTTTCTCTGCCTCTAGAGAAGCTCTGCTGACCTGGTTCTCTGGCTCTAAAGCAGCTCTGCTGACCTGGTTCTCTGGCTCTAAAGCGGCTCTGCTGACCTGTTTCTCTGGTTCTAGAGCAGCTCTGCAGACCTAGTTCTTAGGCTCTAGAGCAGCTATGCTGACCTGGTTCCCTCGCTCTAAAGCAGCTCTGCTGACCTGGTTCTCTGGGTCTAAATCAGCTTTGCTGATCTGGTTCTCTGGCTCTAAAGTGGCTCTGCTGATCTGGTTCTATGGCTCTAAAGTGACTCTGCTGACCTGGTTCTCTGGCTGTAGAGCAGCCCTGCTGACCTGGTTCTCTGGCTCTGAACCAGCTCTGCTGACCTGGTTATCTGGCTCTAAAGCAGCTCTGCTGACCTAGTTCTTAGGCTGTAGAGCAGCTCTGCTGACCTGGTTCTCTGGCTCTGGTGCAGCTCTGCTGACCTGGTTTCCTGCTCTAAAGCAGCTCTGCTGACCTGGTTCTCTGGCTCTAAAGCAGTTCTGCTGACCTGGTTCTCTGGCGCTAGAGCAGCTCTGCTGAACTGGTTCTTAGGCTGTAGAGCAGCTCTTCTGACCTGGTTCTCTGACTCTAGTGCAGCTCTGCTGACCTGATTCTCTGGCTCTAAAGCAGTTCTGCAGACCTGGTTCTCTGTCCCTAAAGCAGCTCTGCTGACCTGGTTCTCTCGGTCTCTAAAGCAACTCTGCTTACCTGGTTCTCTGCCTCTAGAGCAGTTCTGGTGACCTGGTTCTTAGGCTCTAGAGCTGCTCTGCTGACCTGGTTCTCTGGCTCTAAAGCAGCTCTGCTGACCTGATTCTCTACCTCTAATGCAGCTCTGCTGACCTGATTTCTCTGGCTTTAAAGCAGCTCTACTGACCTGGTTTATGGCTCCAAAGCAGCTCTGCTGACCTGGTTCTCTGGCTTTGAAGGAGCTCTGCTCACCTGGTTTCTCTGGCTCTACAGCAGCTCAGCTGACCTGGTTCTCTGGCTCTAGAACAGCTCTCCAGACCTGGTTCTTAGGCTCTAGATCAGCTCTGCTGACCTGGTTCTAAGGCTCTAAAGCAGCTCTACTGACCTGGTTCTATGGTTCTAAAGCAACTCTGCTGACCTGGTTCTATGGCTTTAAAGCAGCTCTAAAGTAGCTCTGCTGACCTGGTTCTATGGCTCTAAAGCAGCTCTGCTGACCTGGTTCTCTGGCTTTGAAGGAGCTCTGCTGACCTGGTTCTCTGGCTTTGAAGCAACTCTGCTGACCTGGTTCTCTGGCTCTTGAGCAGCTCTGGTGACCTGGTTCTCTCCCTCTAAAGCAGCTCTGCTGACCTGGTTCGCTCCCTCTAAAGCAGCTCTGGTGACCTGGTTCTCTCCCACTAAAGCACCTCTGCTGACCTGCTTCACTGGCTCTAAAGCAGCTCTGCTGACCTGGTTCTCTCCCTCTAAAGTAGCTCAGCTGACCTGGTTTCTCTGGCTCTACAGCAGATCTTCTGACCTTGTTCTCTGGCTCTAGAGCTGATCTGCTAACCTGGTTCTTAGGCTCTAGAGCAGCTCTGCTTACCTGGTTCTCTGGCTCTAATGCAGCTCTGCTGACCTGGTTCTCTGGCTTTAAAGCGGATCTGCTGACCTGGTTCTCTGACTCTAAAGCAGCTCTGCTTACCTGGTTCTCTGGCTGTAGAGCAGCTCTGCTGACCTGGTTCTTAGGCTCTAGAGGAGCTCTGCTGACCTGGTTCTCTGGGTCTAAAGCAGCTCTGCTGACCTGGTTCTATGCCTCTAGAGCAGCTCTGCTGACCTGTTTCTTAGGCTCTAAAGCGGCTCTGGCGACCTGGTTCTCTGGCTCTAAAGAAGCCCTGCTGACCTGATTCTCTGGCTCTAAAGCAGCTCTGCTGACCTGGTTCTGTGGCTCTAGTGCAGCTCTGCTGACCTGGTTCTCTGGGTCTAAAGCAGCTCTGCTGACATTGTTCTCTGGCTCTAAAGCAGCTCTGCTGACTTGGTTCTCTGGCTCTAGAGCAGCTCTGCTGACCTGGTTCGTAGGCTGTAGAGCAGCTCTGCTGACCTGGTTCTCTGGCTCTAGTGCAGCTCTGCTGACCTGGTTCTCTGGCTCTAGTGCAGCTCTGCTGACCTGGTTCTCTGGCTCTAAAGTAGCTCTGCAGATCTGGTTCTGTGTCCCTAAAGCAGCTCTACTGACCTGGTTCTCTCGGGCTCTACAACAGCTCTGCTGACCGGGTTCCTCTGGCTCTACAGCAGCTTTGCTGACCTGGTTCTCTTCCTCAAGAACAGTTCTGCTGACCTGGTTCTTAGGCTCTAGGGCAGCTCTGCTGGCCTGGTTCTATGGGGGAACAACCTTTACAACGCAACTTTTACAACGCACTACCATTACAACGAAACTGTTACAACGCTAGTGCATTGACAACGCAGGACATTACAACGCAAGTCTTTACATCGACTTGCACTAGATGGCGTGCTAGCATTAAAAATAGTGTAGTTTACTATCCCAACACCTTCCCTACTGTTACGTGGACTGGAGTTGGAATAGTAAATTACACTTTTTTAATGTTAGCACGCCATCTAGTGCAAGTCGATGTAAAGACTTGCGTTGTAATGTCCTGCGTTGTCAATGCACTCGAGTTGTAAAACTTTCGTTGTAACAGCATGCGTTGTAACAGCATGCGTTGTAACGTCATACATCCAATTCTATGGCTCTAAAGCGGCTCTGCTGACCTGGGTCTCTGGCTGTAGAGCAGCCTTGCTGACCTGGTTCTCTGGCTCTAAACCAGCTCTGCTGACCTGGTTCTCTGGCTCTAGAGCAGCTCGGCTGACCTAGTTCTTAGGCTGTAGAGCAGCTCTGCTGACCTGGTTCTCTGGCTCTAGTGCAGCTCTGCTGACCTGGTTCTCTGGCTCTAAAGCAGCTCTGCTGACCTGGTTCTCTGGCTCTAAAGCAGCACTGCTGACCTGGTTCTCTGGCTCTAGAGCAGCTCTGCTGACCTGGTTCTTAGGCTGTTGAGCAGCTCTGCTGACCTGGTTCTCTGGCTCTGGTGCAGCTCTGCTGACCTGGTTCTCTGGCTTTAAAGCAGCTCTGCAGACCTGGTTCTCTATCCCTAAAGCAGCTCTGCTGACCTGGTTCTCTCGGGCTCTAAAGCAACTCTGCTTACCTGGTTCTCTGCCTCTAGAGCAGTTCTGCTGACCTGGTTCTTAGGCTCTAGAGCAGCTCTGCTGACCTGGTTCTCTGGCTCTAAAGCAGCTCTGCTGACCCGGTTCTCTCCCTCTAAAGCAGCTCTGCTGACCTAATTTCTTTGGCTCTACAGCAACTCTGCTGACCTGGTTCTCTGGCTCTAGAACAGCTCTCCTGACCTTGTTCTTAGGCTCTAGATCAGCTCTGCTGACCTGGTTCTATGGCTCTAAAGCACCTCTACTGACCTGGTTCTATGGCTCTAAAGCAGCTCTGCTGACCTGTTTCTCTGGCTTTTGTGGTAAATAATTTAATTACCGGGACTTAATTTGATGCGGAAAATCTATAATAATAGCTCAGTAAAATAAGAGGCAGAATCCGTGGTATTAGAGGTTCGGAACGGGCTTTATTCCAAAATCAATTCGAATTGAGGACTCCATATTCCATCACCACGAAGGTTCAGGAAGTGAAGGGCCCCACTTTATTGACAAGTAATCATTTATATACAATAGGCATTACAGTGAAACAGATGCCGGAGGCGTAACAGTTGATAACAAAGATAAGAACATACATGCGTAACTAAAGTGGGTGTAACTAAAGAACGTCATCAGGTATGATGTCATAAATGGGTGGTTCCATGAAAGAGTTTCGCAATGTCAGCAGAAATACTTGGCAGAGATGCGCGCGCAGCAGCATGACGTGTGATTGACGTGTAACTAGGGGATGAAGGGGACTTGACATTTAGCTCTACATGTGGAGACAGAAGTCTGGGGTTATGTCAACCTAATCCCAAATCATATCTAATATCCTATGTTTAAAGAACTGTGTTATCCAGAAAGAAAGGTCTCTTAGGATAGAATCTTATTCTATACTGACTATACTGTCCGTTAGTGCGTGTACAAGCGTCTAAGTGTCTACACTAGATGCGAGGGCAGAAATCTTCCATAGTAATAGGGCTATTAATTACTTGCATGAAGACAGAGAAGCCGAGCCCTTTGCTCGGTAGCTGGGAGAATGTTTACTTAAACTACTAGACAGGAATGTATTGGATAGGGAGCGGAGCAAAGCAGATAATCTTGAAGGTGAAATACAGTTTTTGGCAGGCAACAGGCTGGAGTCAGGCACCGTTAGCCGCGCAGGGAGTAGGACAAAGTTCATGGGTACAGATGCGAGCTCAGACTGGAGCTTTCAGAGGCAGAAGGCAGAAAAGACTTGATGGCAGAATCAGGGCCTACTCGTCTGAACTGTAAAATGGGATAAGTGAACCATATAAAGCTGGTGGCCTTTCATACTTAGGAATAGAATATCCGGCCCATTCATGGCGGATCTGAAAGAGGACATGTTGACGGTGGACGCACATGTGTTTGCGTCTTCATAACTGGAACTGGAGGAAACATACATGTACCTATGGTTTATACATGAAACCGTTGGGGTCCAAGATAGGGGACATAACTGACCATAAAAATCCATATTTCCACATTCCCTCCTTGTCCCCTACTTGCCCTTAAGAGATATCAATCTTCATCAATCCGTTGATCTGTTCATATAGCATCATTTGTTCTTCTTTCTTCTTCCGGAGTCTTGAATGAAAACTTGGATGTGGGATACACGAGGTGGCACACAGACCACAAATCGCCGGTCCACATTGTAGGCATAAGCAGCAACTGAATAGTATGAGAAAGCCAATACCTAGGAAGGATAGGACCCTCCATCCAAAGGTAGATAATACACTCCAAAACCAACTGGACCAAGTCCAGGTGCCTGGATTCTGGTGTATCTGGCTTACAATCTTATGAAGGCGAGTTATGGCTTTATATACAGATGGCGAATTTTCTGGTATGAAAATGCAACAGCTTGATCCGATGACCCTACAAGCTCCGCCCCTATGGGCCAGGATGACGTCAAGGACAAGACGATTTTGAAGCACAACAATCCGCATAGCAGACTGCTCTTCTGTTAAATTGCCTAAGGCGGAAATAGTTTCGTTCACTACTGCTTCAAGGGTTCTGGTTAATCTACGTATCAGCTTACTATTGGTAACTGTACCTATATAGGGAAAGAGACCTTTATTGAAATCTGTGTATTTTTCCCATGCTGTCTCAGTGTAATCGACTATTGGGAGATCTCTCCGTTCTCTATTGTGTACTAAATGAGTATTTCTATGGTAATCAGGAGGAGCTAGGAAAACAGGTGGCAAAAGGAATCCAATGTAGCAGGTACCATCCCAATCTAGAGGCAAACGTATATATGCAGTCTGACCACATACAAAGTAGGAATGGCGAGAAGCTCTAAATGTAGACTTGCCTTGATCACTGAATTCTATTACAGTGGTGCATTTACTGTGGCCCATGTGTATAGAACCTTTTTTTTTTATACATAATTCACCTTTAACTGGAAATACTGACATAGCGGGCAAAATTGGTGCAGGTTCGGATTCGACATTCAGGATCATGAGATTAAGCGTGAAATTACCTAATCCATATACTTCATTTTCTAGATCAGTTCCTGTTCTTTTGGGAAGTCCCTTCTTGTCAGGGTAGCAGACTTTGAGTAAAACTAAGTGCAGGTTTCCCCATACCCAGTTGTCTTGATAAACTGCGGAATTCGAATCTTGGGAATTAATTAGACTAAACCATGCTCCACAGGAGCCATTGTGTGTGAATGGATATGGAAAGAGAGGCAGAATTCCTTTATAGTTCTGATAGGGAGGGAGTCGGCCACATATCCAACAATTTGTAGCATTGCTAACCTGATGGGAATGATGTAACATACTAATAAAAGTGTTGTTGCGCAGCGCAAATCTATATGACAACTCATGCGGGGGAAGTTCACTAAAAGAATGTTCAGCAGCAACATTATGAACATGTTTAGAAATAGGATAATATATGTGCAACAAGATACTTGCAGCTATTATTAAAAGACATAAGAAAAACAAAATTAATAACGTCACTGTGCAATGACTACGCAGTGATTTATAGTACGCATGTTGTTTCATTCGCTTCCTTCGGTGTCTTTCTCTATTCAGGTCTAGGGGATTCATGTCAGGGACAAATTCGACCGATTCACCTTGGAGAGGACTTAAACAATCAAATTGTCTGACTTGGTAGACCTTAATTTTAGTCTGTATTGTTCTTTGTCATTCAGTTCAAACAAATGAAGCTTTGAGTCAATCGGTGAAGACACGCAAGGTGTGTCATTTACATCGGACGGTAGTCCATGAAATTTCTTGATATGACTTGAATGTATCCAGCCTTTTCGACCTTCGATCTTCACGGCTGTCCTCGTTGTTAACAGTACGAGTTGAGGCGATCTCCACCTAGGATCCAGCTGGGACTTCCGGTCAAAATTCCTCACTAACACCAAATCCCCTGGAATTACGTCATGGGGTTACACCTCGGTGTTGTCGGGAAAGGCTGCAGCTACCTGTGAACGACAAGATTGTAGTGCAGACATCAAGGAAGCCAAGTAATCTGTCAGCATGTTACAGTCAATATCAGTTATTTTTCGTGGTATAGGCGTCCCCCACATATTTGGTGGTCTACCAAAGACCACCTCATAAGGGGATAGCCCTGTTCGAGAGTGCGCTACCATTCTCATGTAAAAGAGTGCAACTGGTAAGGCTACTACCCAGTCGACACCTTTCTCTCTACATATTTTGGACAATCTAATTTTCAGAGTTTGATTATGTCGTTCCACGAGACCTGCTGCCTCGGGGTGTCGGACACAGTGAAATCTCCACTGATAGCCTAACAAAAGTGAAACGTGTTTCATTAGTTCGGAGGAGAACGGCTGGCCGTTATCTGAGTAGACAGCACGTGGTAAACCGTATCGTGGGAAGAATTCTCGAACCAACTGTTTGGCAGTAGTCGGGGCAGTGTAATCTGAAACCGGGTATGCCTCTGTCCAACGGGAAAGAGCACAGACAACTACGAGAACATATTTGAATCCTCGACATCGTTCCATCTGGATATAATCCATCTGGAGGACTTCAAAAGAGTGATCAGGAGGCTGAAATCCACCCTGTTCTACGGGAATGCTTTTACCTGGGTTAAACTGACAACAGATCATACAGGTACGGACTTTTTGTTTAGCTGCTGCTCGTAAATGTTTGTTGAACCAAATGTGTTGAATGCTGTCTAGCATAGCTTTTTCTCCTAGGTGCGCTGGACTATGTACAGTGTTAATGATAACTTGGACCATTGAATCAGGAAGGAACCACACAGATTTTTCCTTCGTCATCCATCCTTGATCCGTTTGGGTCCCTCCTAATTCAGTCCATTTCTTTATTTCATCTGGTGTAGCATGTGTCTGTATGTCAATTACGTCAAGAGCGGGATCCTTAACCGTCATGCAATGTGTTGGTGTCGGAACTATTGTCTTTGTCATGTCAGACGTGTGGGTTTGAGCAGTCTGTTTAGCTGTTCTGTCAGCTAAATCATTGCCTTGGGAAATGATATCAGTAACTTTCGTATGAGCTTTACATTTCATAATTGATATTGCAGTGGGTAGATGTATTGCATCTAGTAAGGCATGAATAAGGGGTCCGTGCTGAATGTGGGTACCGTGAGAAGTTAAATAACCTCTCTCTCGCCACAGCACGCCGAAGTCATGTACAACTCCGAATGCATAACGTGAATCAGTATATATGTTGACTTTTTTATTCGTAGCTTGAATACAGGCTTGTGTCAGAGCGACGAGCTCTGCTACTTGAGCGGACAAGGTATTTATGCGATTTGTTTCAATAACTTCAGTATCTGTTGTGACTGCATACGCGGCCACTAACTCTCCTGTACTTGTTCTCATACATGACCCATCTACATACAACGTCAGGTCTGGATCTGACAATGGGACGTCTGTCAAGTCTTGTCTAGGTTTCGTCGTGATAGTGATAACTTCAATACAATCATGTGCAAGTGGGTCTGTTCCGTTTACTGGTAACAGTGTGGCAGGATTCAATGTACTACAACGTCTGATTTCTATATGTGGCTGAAACAATGTTAATTCGTAACCAGTGAGTCGTGCTATAGTCAAGTGTTGTGTCTGTGTGCGGTTCAAGAGAACCTCTACTGCATGTGGTACTTGTACTGTCAATTGGTGTCCTAACACTATGGCATCGCTTTGTCTGATTGCTAAAGCTGTTGCTGCCACTGATTTCAGGCACGCAGGCAAAGCCTGAGCTACGGGATCTAATGTACTAGAAAAATAAGCACACGGTTTGTGTGATCCTGCTTGTTCCTGAGTGAGTACTGACAAAGCAGTACCTTCGCGTTCTGTAACAAAGAGTGTAAAATGTTTATAGTAACATGGTGTTGCTAAAACGGGTGCTTGACATAAAGCTTTCTTTAGGCTTTCAAAAGCTTGTGTATGTTCCTGAGTCCAAGGGAGGACAGTCGATGTGGCTGCCTCCTGTGTTGTCAACTGAATGAGTGGTTTTGCTAGAAATGCATACTGAGGGATCCACTGCCTACAATATGAAGTGAGGCCTATAAAAGCCCGCACCTCCTTTTGTGTCTTGGGTATTGGCATGTTAGCAATTAACTGGATGCGATCTGGTGTAAGCTGCCTTCCCTCCTTGGACAGCGAGTGACCAAGGTAAACAACTCGCTGGACACAGAATTGCAGCTTAGAAGGGGACACCTTATGCCCCTTTTCGGCCAGAAATTGTAAAACCGTCAGTGAGGCTCTTTCACATTCAGGTTCGCTTCTAGCGGTGATCAGCAGATCATCGACATATTGAAGCAGGGCAGTGTTGACTGGCATGTGTATACTGTCAAGTTCTCGTTTCAGTGCTTGGCTATAGATGCTGGGGCTTTCTGTGAATCCTTGGGGTGCGCGTGTGAATTTAAAGCTTCGTCCATTTAAACTAAATCCGAACAAGTATTGGCTTTCCGGATCTATTGGGACGCTGAAAAAGGCATTCTTGAGATCAATTACAGTAAAGAATGTTGCTTCGGAATCAATAGCTGTCAGTAATGAAGAAATGTCTGGAACTACGGGGTATTGTGGTACAATACATTTATTTAATTCGCGCAGATCAATAACCAATCGGTATACTGGCGGGGCCTTTGGATCAGTTCGTTTAAGAATCGGAATTATCGGTGAATTACATACATTGGAGTCTGTTTCCACAACCACTCCTTGGGTAATAAGTTCGTCAATGATTTGCAGTAAAGCCACTACAGCATCTGGTGGTAACTTGTATTGTCGCATTCGTGGTAGTACCACTCCTGCCTTTAGTGTGACTCGATATGGTGTAATGTTCATGCAACCAACATCTGTAGGGCCTTGTGCCCATAAATGTGTGGGTAAAGTCTGCAGTCGGTGATCCATGTCTCGGGACACATAGTGCCCTTTGAAATCACGTAAAAACAATCTTACTCCTTCCGGAGAACAACATATTATAGCTCCTAGAGCTTTCAAAGTTTTTATACCTAACAAGTTTTCTGGGCATGATTTAGTAAGCAATAAATCTGTAGTTCGTGTCAAAGGACCAATCGTAAGGGGAAGAGGCTGTGATACTTCGTTAACGATAGGTTTTCCTGAAAAGCCAAGGGAAATATTCTGTGAGCCTGAGAGGGGTGCCCCTGGAACTTCACTACGTTTTATTGTTGTTCGGCTTGCCCCTGTATCAAGTAAAAATTTTCTATCTTGGCCTAATAGTTCACTGTGTACATAAGGTCCTTCTTGATCTACAGGGACCTCAATAAGGGGTAAGCCAACTTCCCTCTCTAGGCTGTTTCATGAGTATCGTTGATAATCAGGATAGTCATACTGTGCGGTCTGGTACATCTGTCGTGTCGTTGTTGGTGTAGCAGCAATAGGCTGCGATGGTGGAGCCGGCAGAGACTGTTGCGGAGCTGGCATGGACTGTGCATGCTGCGGGGCTCCTTGTTGGTTCTGATCCTGTCTAGGTGGCCGTGGTCTTTCTTTTGTATTACCTATGGCGATATTATGTTTTAAAACTGGACAATCGTGTACATAATGACCTGGCTGTTTACAATAGTTGCATGTCCCTTTTACAGGACCTGCTGAAACACTGGACTGTGTCATACCCTTTTTATGACCGTCAGCTGGAACTGTCTGGGAAACTAGCATTTTCATTTTCGTGTCTTTCATGCGTCTTTGTTCATGTTCTTGTTCCTCTCTAATTCTGTTGTGATGGTACTGTAGCATTTGTAACATTTGTGACGGAGTCTTACCTTGCCAGGTACTCTCGAATTTCAATACTCTATTCTTAACTTGGGGCAAAGAATTTTCAACTAACTTTGTCACAAACAGATGTGGATACGACTCGCTATTTGCTTTTATTCCACTATTTATACCAAAACATTTTTCGAATCGGGCGTAGAAATCACTAGTGTCCTCGTCTGGTTTTTGTTTACAGGCTGAGATTGCACCCCAGTCTTCCTTTTTCGTAGTTAATAAACGTGGCAGTACCTGTACTAGTAAACCTGGTAGTGTTTTGGTCTTCTCCCCAAGCCCTGCACCTGGACCTCGAGCTTTTTCTTCGTTTTCTAATGCTGTCCAATCTATCTTTTGGTCTCCCACCTCCCAATCCTTTTCCCTGAGTTTTTCATAAATGCCCGCAGGCATTAATACCTTCAATATTGTCATAATGTCGGGATAGGTATACTCTCCCATGAGCAACATGTCTTTAATTTCTCGGTGGAAACCCGCTGGGTCTTTGTCATGACTGGGCACCACCTTCTTCATTTCCAATAGTTCTATTTTAGATATGGGTGTGTATACAAACACACGTTTAAACTGATTGTCCTCACCTTTTATCGGGTGCACTTCGCGTAAGGGATTCTGTCTATCCATATAGTACGTCGTTCTTTCCTTGATGGGCAGTGAAACATGTTCGGGACATACAAAAAGAATGTACTGTTTTCTGGATTCTAGTATTTCTCTAATTAGCTCAGTACCTGAACCTCTCCATTTATTCGTGAGTAATTTAGTCAATATATCAGGTAAGGGACCAGGGTCGGAGTGTTGGCTTTTATATAATATAAGGAGTTGTTGAATCATATAGATACCAGCTAAACGCTGTTCATCTGGGGCGAGGTTCAAAAACGTGTGTGCTAATGTATCATCACTATATTTTCCGGGACTATCAACCCAATGAACGGCTGACCTGGCTAATTCTTGTTCGTCCATAGAATCGAGTATATGATAACCCCTTCGTTCTCGGAGTAGGTTGTCAGCGGCTTGGAACGAATGTTCGGGGGACCTTATATTTATTATAGGAGTTTGGAAATTTCTGCTATTATCTGGACGTACCGGACGTATCGGATCAATGAAGCATCTAGTATTATTGCAAGATCTTCCTCTACCTACATAGGCCATGGTTTCTAACTGTCCTGTGGGCAGTTCTAATTCTTCCTCGTCTTCGGTTTGTTCAGGTTCGTCTACTGCTAATCTTTCTTTGTGTATTCGTTCTATTTCTTTGCGGATCTTTCGGCACATAGCTACTATACATGATCGTTTATCATGTCTCCCCTCTGATATATTCTGACTCCATGTGGTAAGAATTTGCATTTCTTTCGGATTTACCCCTGGTTGGTCTTGATTTCTGATCACACAATTTATGAGGAAACGTAACAGTTCCCCCTGTATTTCCACTTTTTGGTACTCCATGGCTCTGTTAATACTCTCAGAATCTCGCCCTGACTGGACAAAGTGATATATATTTTCTAAATGTGTAGTCATTCCTGGTAGCTTCCCTAAATATATAGCAGCTCGTCGGATACGTAATGATGCTAGCATCATTTCGTCCCCTTTTCCGGGCACAGGGTCATATCTACAATCTATTAGAAGTTCCTTGAGCGTGTTGGGAGTTATTAGTTTGGGCGTACGTTGGTGGGCTAATTCTTGAAAGGAAAGTTTATTTACTCTGGGTGGCGTGGAAAAAATGTTTGATGTACCTCCGGTAGCCCCACCTGGGGTGCTGGATGTGAAAGGATTCGTCGAACGTGATATAGCAACTATAGGTGTGGATACAGATGTCGAAGCAGATGTGCTTGCCTGAACTTGTGTCGGAGTTTGCTGTTGCGGAGGTACAGACGGAAGAAGGTCTTGGCGTTGAACCCCCTCTGCAGGCGATCTATGTGGCGCAGCATTTGCATACTCGGGAGCTGCGTCGTCTAAATAAGAGGAAAGAAAAACATCTTCTGCGGTTCTGGGATGCCCTTTGGGATGTACCTTTATCGGAAACAATGGGGGTGGCAAATCTTTTGGTATCTCCGGAGTAGCCTTAGGTAATCCTTCGTCCAGGAGAGGATACATACCATTCATAAGGGCATTTCGTTGTCTGTCTACTTGTTCTGATTTTACTCGAGTACCTTCTTCAATTAATATATTTTCTCGAACTTTATTTAAATTCTCCTTACTCTTCTCTTCCTGTCTACGTGCTTTTTCTGTACGTCTATACGATTCTTTACGCCATAATTCAATGGCGTCCTTCTGTGATTGTCTAGCTTTCTTTTTCCATAATTCTTCCTCTACTTTCACGATGCAATCTGCATCCCAGGTCCCAGCTGCGGGCCACCTCTGACTTTCTGGTAATTCCTTGGTGTAGTCTACCCATAAATCAAGAAATAATATGGCGTCTAGGCCATGTTTATGATACATAAAGTACCCTGGAGTGTCCCTAGGAGGAATGGGAACAGCTTCTTCGAGTACCCCTTTTCTAGTTTTGATCTGTCTTAATTTCGAAAAGAGCGGCATTTTGAGAACTGATCTGATCTGATACCTAATTTTGAACACGTTTAATACAACGAAACATAATAATGAACAGTCATTCACACCACAATATGCAGAACGTATTTAAAACATTTAACATTTAATGAACAACAATGATGGCCGTTCCCTAAGCATAATACTCGATACTAACTAGATAATTCTGACTTCATATACTAGACATACTTGATATACTGCTAAACAGTACAGATACACTGCTGAAACAGTGCAGACCTGATTTGTGTACCCAAACCCGTCTTGACCGGCACAACCTATGTGCACGTCAGAACGCCTCCCCGACAATGGTACTCACCGGGTAGCTCGGAACGGAAGGCCTCGGAACTGAACTGAACTGGACTCGGACCAGACTGGACTCGACTCGATACTTCGGAACTTCGGAACTGGTGGGCCTCTGTATACCTCGGATCTTGCTCTCTCAGCTAGGCTCTGGTCGGGATACTTCGCACTTCTCACCGCCTCGTCTGGGTGTTGATCGCAGCCTCAGTTACCCCCGCTCGGCAGGAGGGAGATACAGGAAATCCTGTGGGTACGCGTTGTTGTCCGTCCAGCTGTGACAGGAGACCGGGCCTGCAACGCACCTCCGGCGCGTGAGATGAGAAAGTGTCCCTGTTCGGGCGCCATATATGTGGTAAATAATTTAATTACCGGGACTTAATTTGATGCGGAAAATCTATAATAATAGCTCAGTAAAATAAGAGGCAGAATCCGTGGTATTAGAGGTTCGGAACGGGCTTTATTCCAAAATCAATTCGAATTGAGGACTCCATATTCCATCACCACGAAGGTTCAGGAAGTGAAGGGCCCCACTTTATTGACAAGTAATCATTTATATACAATAGGCATTACAGTGAAACAGATGCCGGAGGCGTAACAGTTGATAACAAAGATAAGAACATACATGCGTAACTAAAGTGGGTGTAACTAAAGAACGTCATCAGGTATGATGTCATAAATGGGTGGTTCCATGAAAGAGTTTCGCAATGTCAGCAGAAATACTTGGCAGAGATGCGCGCGCAGCAGCATGACGTGTGATTGACGTGTAACTAGGGGATGAAGGGGACTTGACATTTAGCTCTACATGTGGAGACAGAAGTCTGGGGTTATGTCAACCTAATCCCAAATCATATCTAATATCCTATGTTTAAAGAACTGTGTTATCCAGAAAGAAAGGTCTCTTAGGATAGAATCTTATTCTATACTGACTATACTGTCCGTTAGTGCGTGTACAAGCGTCTAAGTGTCTACACTAGATGCGAGGGCAGAAATCTTCCATAGTAATAGGGCTATTAATTACTTGCATGAAGACAGAGAAGCCGAGCCCTTTGCTCGGTAGCTGGGAGAATGTTTACTTAAACTACTAGACAGGAATGTATTGGATAGGGAGCGGAGCAAAGCAGATAATCTTGAAGGTGAAATACAGTTTTTGGCAGGCAACAGGCTGGAGTCAGGCACCGTTAGCCGCGCAGGGAGTAGGACAAAGTTCATGGGTACAGATGCGAGCTCAGACTGGAGCTTTCAGAGGCAGAAGGCAGAAAAGACTTGATGGCAGAATCAGGGCCTACTCGTCTGAACTGTAAAATGGGATAAGTGAACCATATAAAGCTGGTGGCCTTTCATACTTAGGAATAGAATATCCGGCCCATTCATGGCGGATCTGAAAGAGGACATGTTGACGGTGGACGCACATGTGTTTGCGTCTTCATAACTGGAACTGGAGGAAACATACATGTACCTATGGTTTATACATGAAACCGTTGGGGTCCAAGATAGGGGACATAACTGACCATAAAAATCCATATTTCCACACTTTGAAGGAGCTCTGCTGACCTGGTTTCTCTGCCTCTACAGCAGCTCTGCTGACCTGGTTCTCTGGCTCTAGAACAGCTCTCCAGACCTGGTTCTTAGGCTCTAGATCAGCTCTGCTGACCTGGTTCTTAGGCTCTAAAGCAGCTCTACTGACCTGGTTCTATGGCTCTAAAACAGCTCTGCTGACCTTGTTCTATGGCTCTAAAGAAGCTCTAAAGTAGCTCTGCTGACCTGGTTCTATGCCTCTAAAGCAGCTCTGCTGACCTGGTTCTCTGGCTTTGAAGCAGCTCTGCTGACCTGGTTCTCTGGCTTTGAAGCAACTCTGCTGACCTGGTTCTCTGGCTCTAGAGCAGCTCTGGTGACCTTGTTCTCTCCCACTAAAGCACCTCTGCTGACCTGCTTCTCTGGCTCTAAAGCAGCTCTGCTGACCTGGTTCTCTCCCTCTAAAGCAGCTCTGCTGACCTGGTTTCTCTGGCTCTACAGCAGATCTTCTGACCTGGTTCTCTGGCTCTAGAGCAGATCTGCTAACCTGGTTCTTAGGCTCTAGAGCAGCTCTGCTTACCTGGTTCTCTGGCTCTAATGCGTCTCTGCTGACCTGGTTCTCTGACTCTAAAGCAGCTCTGCTGACCTGGTTCTCTGGCTGTAGAGCAGCTCTGCTGACCTGGTTCTTAGGCTCCAGAGGAGCTCTGCTGACCTGGTTCTCTGGGTCTAAAGCAGCTCTGCTGACCTGGTTCTATGGCTCTACAGCAGCACTGCTGACCTGGTTCTATGCCTCTAGAGCACCTCTGCTGACCTGGTTCTTAGGCTCTAAAGTGGCTCTGCTGACCTGGTTCTGTGGCTCTAATTCGGCTCTGGCGACCTGGTTCTCTGGCTCTAAAGAAGCCTTGCTGACCTGGTTCTCTGGCTCTAAAGCAGCTCTGCTGACCTGGTTCTGTGGCTCAAGTGCAGCTCTGCTGACCTGGTTCTCTGGGTCTAAAGCAGCTCTGCTGACATGGTTCTCTGGCTCTAAAGCAGCTCTGCTGACCTGGTTCTCTGGCTCTAGAGCAGCTCTGCTGACCTGGTTCATTGCCTCTAGAGCAGCTCTGCTGGCCTGGTTCTCTGACTTTACAACGGCTCTGCTGACCTGGTTCTCTGGCTCTAAAGCAGCTCTGCTGACTTGGTTCTATGGCTCTACAGCAGCTCTGCTGCCCTGGTTCTCTGGCTCTACAGCAGCTCTGCTGCTCTGTTTCTCTGCCTCTAGAGAAGCTCTGCTGACCTGGTTCTCTGGCTCTAAAGCAGCTCTGCTGACCTGGTTCTCTGGCTCTAAAGCGGCTCTGCTGACCTGTTTCTCTGGTTCTAGAGCAGCTCTGCAGACCTAGTTCTTAGGCTCTAGAGCAGCTATGCTGACCTGGTTCCCTCGCTCTAAAGCAGCTCTGCTGACCTGGTTCTCTGGCTCTAAATCAGCTTTGCTGATCTGGTTCTCTGGCTCTAAAGTGGCTCTGCTGATCTGGTTCTATGGCTCTAAAGTGACTCTGCTGACCTGGTTCTCTGGCTGTAGAGCAGCCCTGCTGACCTGGTTCTCTGGCTCTGAACCAGCTCTGCTGACCTGGTTATCTGGCTCTAGAGCAGCTCTGCTGACCTAGTTCTTAGGCTGTAGAGTAGCTCTGCTGACCTGGTTCTCTGGCTCTGGTGCAGCTCTGCTGACCTGGTTTCCTGCTCTAAAGCAGCTCTGCTGACCTGGTTCTCTGGCTCTAAAGCAGTTCTGCTGACCTGGTTCTCTGGCGCTAGAGCAGCTCTGCTGAACTGGTTCTTAGGCTGTAGAGCAGCTCTTCTGACCTGGTTCTCTGACTCTAGTGCAGCTCTGCTGACCTGGTTCTCTGGCTCTAAAGCAGCTCTGCAGACCTGGTTCTCTGTCCCTAAAGCAGCTCTGCTGACCTGGTTCTCTCGGTCTCTAAAGCAACTCTGCTTACCTGGTTCTCTGCCTCTAGAGCAGTTCTGGTGACCTGGTTCTTAGGCTCTAGAGCTGCTCTGCTGACCTGGTTCTCTGGCTCTAAAGCAGCTCTGCTGACCTGGTTCTCTACCTCTAATGCAGCTCTGCTGACCTGATTTCTCTGGCTCTAGAGCAGCTCTCCTGACCTGGTTCTTAGGCTCTAGATCAGCTCTGCTGACCTGGATCTAAGGCTCTAAAGCAGCTCTACTGACCTGGTTCTATGGTTCTAAAGCAGCTCTGCTGACCTGGTTCTATGGCTTTAAAGCAGCTCTACTGACCTGGTTTATGGCTCCAAAGCAGCTCTGCTGACCTGGTTCTCTGGCTTTGAAGGAGCTCTGCTGACCTGGTTTCTCTGGCTCTACAGCAGCTCTGCTGACCTGGTTCTCTGGCTCTAGAACAGCTCTCCAGACCTGGTTCTTAGGCTCTAGATCAGCTCTGCTGACCTGGTTCTAAGGCTCTAAAGCAGCTCTACTGACCTGGTTCTATGGTTCTAAAGCAGCTCTGCTGACCTGGTTCTGTGGCTTTAAAGCAGCTCTAAAGTAGCTCTGCTGACCTGGTTCTATGGCTCTAAAGCAGCTCTGCTGACCTGGTTCTCTGGCTTTGAAGCAGCTCTGCTGACCTGGTTCTCTGGATTTGAAGCAACTCTGCTGACGTGGTTCTCTGGCTCTTGAGCAGCTCTAGTGACCTGGTTCTCTCCCTCTAAAGCAGCTCTGCTGACCTGGTTTGCTCCCTCTAAAGCAGCTCTGGTGACCTGGTTCTCTCCCACTAAAGCACCTCTGCTGACCTGCTTCACTGGCTCTAAAGCAGCTCTGCTGACCTGGTTCTCTCCCTCTAAAGCAGCTCTGCTGACCTGGTTTCTCTGGCTCTACAGCAGATCTTCTGACCTTGTTCTCTGGCTCTAGAGCTGATCTGCTAACCTGGTTCTTAGGCTCTAGAGCAGCTCTGCTTACCTGGTTCTCTGGCTCTAATGCAGCTCTGCTGACCTGGTTCTCTGGCTTTAAAGCGGATCTGCTGACCTGGTTCTCTGACTCTAAAGCAGCTTTGCTTACCTGGTTCTCTGGCTGTAGAGCAGCTCTGCTGACCTGGTTCTTAGGCTCTAGAGGAGCTCTGCTGACCTGGTTCTCTGGGTCTAAAGCAGCTCTGCTGACCTGGTTCTATGGCTCTACAGCAGCACTGCTGACCTGGTTCTATGCCTCTAGAGCAGCTCTGCTGACCTGTTTCTTAGGCTCTAAAGCGGCTCTGGCGACCTGGTTCTCTGGCTCTAAAGAAGCCCTGCTGACCTGATTCTCTGGCTCTAAAGCAGCTCTGCTGACCTGGTTCTGTGGCTCTAGTGCAGCTCTGCTGACCTGGTTCTCTGGGTCTAAAGCAGCTCTGCTGACATGGTTCTCTGGCTCTAAAGCAGCTCTGCTGACTTGGTTCTCTGGCTCTAGAGCAGCTCTGCTGACCTGGTTCGTAGGCTGTAGAGCAGCTCTGCTGACCTGGTTCTCTGGCTCTAGTGCAGCTCTGCTGACCTGGTTCTCTGGCTCTAAAGCAGCTCTGCAGATCTGGTTCTGTGTCCCTAAAGCAGCTCTACTGACCTGGTTCTCTCGGGCTCTACAACAGCTCTGCTGACCGGGTTCCTCTGGCTCTACAGCAGCTTTGCTGACCTGGTTCTCTTCCTCAAGAGCAGTTCTGCTGACCTGGTTCTTAGGCTCTAGGGCAGCTCTGCTGGCCTGGTTCTATGGGGGAACAACCTTTACAACGCAACTTTTACAACGCACTACCATTACAACGAAACTGTTACAACGCTAGTGCATTGACAACGCAGGACATTACAACGCAAGTCTTTACATCGACTTGCACTAGATGGCGTGCTAGCATTAAAAATAGTGTAGTTTACTATCCCAACACCTTCCCTACTGTTACGTGGACTGGAGTTGGAATAGTAAATTACACTTTTTTAATGTTAGCACGCCATCTAGTGCAAGTCGATGTAAAGACTTGCGTTGTAATGTCCTGCGTTGTCAATGCACTCGAGTTGTAAAACTTTCGTTGTAACAGCATGCGTTGTAACAGCATGCGTTGTAACGTCATACATCCAATTTTATGGCTCTAAAGCGGCTCTGCTGACCTGGTTCTCTGGCTGTAGAGCAGCCTTGCTGACCTGGTTCTCTGGCTCTAAACCAGCTCTGCTGACCTGGTTCTCTGGCTCTAGAGCAGCTCGGCTGACCTAGTTCTTAGGCTGTAGAGCAGCTCTGCTGACCTGGTTCTCTGGCTCTAGTGCAGCTCTGCTGACCTGGTTCTCTGGCTCTAAAGCAGCTCTGCTGACCTGGTTCTCTGGCTCTAAAGCAGCACTGCTGACCTGGTTCTCTGGCTCTAGAGCAGCTCTGCTGACCTGGTTCTTAGGCTGTTGAGCAGCTCTGCTGACCTGGTTCTCTGGCTCTGGAGCAGCTCTGCTGACCTGGTTCTCTGGCTTTAAAGCAGCTCTGCAGACCTGGTTCTCTATCCCTAAAGCAGCTCTGCTGACCTGGTTCTCTCGGGCTCTAAAGCAACTCTGCTTACCTGGTTCTCTGCCTCTAGAGCAGCTCTGCTGACCTGGTTCTCTGGCTCTAAAGCAGCTCTGCTGACCCGGTTCTCTCCCTCTAAAGCTGCTCTGCTGACCTGATTTCTTTGGCTCTACAGCAACTCTGCTGACCTGGTTCTCTGGCTCTAGAACAGCTCTCCTGACCTTGTTCTTAGGCTCTAGATCAGCTCTGCTGACCTGGTTCTGTGGCTCTAAAGCACCTCTACTGACCTGGTTCTATGGCTCTAAAGCAGCTCTGCTGACCTGTTTCTCTGGCTTTGAAGGAGCTCTGCTGACCTGTTTCTCTGGCTTTGAAGGATCTCTGCTGACCTGGTTTCTCTGCCTCTACAGCAGCTCTGCTGACCTGGTTCTCTGGCTCTAGAACAGCTCTCCAGACCTGGTTCTTAGGCTCTAGATCAGCTCTGCTGACCTGGTTCTTAGGCTCTAAAGCAGCTCTACTGACCTGGTTCTATGGCTCTAAAACAGCTCTGCTGACCTTGTTCTATGGCTCTAAAGAAGCTCTAAAGTAGCTCTGCTGACCTGGTTCTATGCCTCTAAAGCAGCTCTGCTGACCTGGTTCTCTGGCTTTGAAGCAGCTCTGCTGACCTGGTTCTCTGGCTTTGAAGCAACTCTGCTGACCTGGTTCTCTGGCTCTAGAGCAGCTCTGGTGACCTGGTTCTCTCCCACTAAAGCACCTCTGCTGACCTGCTTCTCTGGCTCTAAAGCAGCTCTGCTGACCTGGTTCTCTCCCTCTAAAGCAGCTCTGCTGACCTGGTTTCTCTGGCTCTACAGCAGATCTTATGACCTGGTTCTCTGGCTCTAGAGCAGATCTGCTAACCTGGTTCTTAGGCTCTAGAGCAGCTCTGCTTACCTGGTTCTCTGGCTCTAATGCGTCTCTGCTGACCTGGTTCTCTGACTCTAAAGCAGCTCTGCTGACCTGGTTCTCTGGCTGTAGAGCAGCTCTGCTGACCTGGTTCTTAGGCTCCAGAGGAGCTCTGCTGACCTGGTTCTCTGGGTCTAAAGCAGCTCTGCTGACCAGGTTCTATGGCTCTACAGCAGCACTGCTGACCTGGTTCTATGCCTCTAGAGCACCTCTGCTGACCTGGTTCTTAGGCTCTAAAGCGGCTCTGCTGACCTGGTTCTGTGGCTTTAATTCGGCTCTGGCGACCTGGTTCTCTGGCTCTAAAGAAGCCTTGCTGACCTGGTTCTCTGGCTCTAAAGCAGCTCTGCTGACCTGGTTCTGTGGCTCTAGTGCAGCTCTGCTGACCTGGTTCTCTGGGTCTAAAGCAGCTCTGCTGACATGGTTCTCTGGCTCTAAAGCAGCTCTGCTGACCTGGTTCTCTGGCTCTAGAGCAGCTCTGCTGACCTGGTTCATTGCCTCTAGAGCAGCTCTGCTGGCCTGGTTCTCTGACTTTACAACGGCTCTGCTGACCTGGTTCTCTGGCTCTAAAGCAGCTCTGCTGACTTGGTTCTATGGCTCTACAGCAGCTCTGCTGCCCTGGTTCTCTGGCTCTACAGCAGCTCTGCTGCTCCGTTTCTCTGCCTCTAGAGAAGCTCTGCTGACCTGGTTCTTAGGCTCTAGAGGAGCTCTGCTGACCTGGTTCTCTGGGTCTAAAGCAGCTCTGCTGACCTGGTTCTATGGCTCTACAGCAGCACTGCTGACCTGGTTCTATGCCTCTAGAGCAGCTCTGCTGACCTGTTTCTTAGGCTCTAAAGCGGCTCTGGCGACCTGGTTCTCTGGCTCTAAAGAAGCCCTGCTGACCTGATTCTCTGGCTCTAAAGCAGCTCTGCTGACCTGGTTCTGTGGCTCTAGTGCAGCTCTGCTGACCTGGTTCTCTGGGTCTAAAGCAGCTCTGCTGACATGGTTCTCTGGCTCTAAAGCAGCTCTGCTGACTTGGTTCTCTGGCTCTAGAGCAGCTCTGCTGACCTGGTTCGTAGGCTGTAGAGCAGCTCTGCTGACCTGGTTCTCTGGCTCTAGTGCAGCTCTGCTGACCTGGTTCTCTGGCTCTAAAGCAGCTCTGCAGATCTGGTTCTGTGTCCCTAAAGCAGCTCTACTGACCTGGTTCTCTCGGGCTCTACAACAGCTCTGCTGACCGGGTTCCTCTGGCTCTACAGCAGCTTTGCTGACCTGGTTCTCTTCCTCAAGAGCAGTTCTGCTGACCTGGTTCTTAGGCTCTAGGGCAGCTCTGCTGGCCTGGTTCTATGGGGGAACAACCTTTACAACGCAACTTTTACAACGCACTACCATTACAACGAAACTGTTACAACGCTAGTGCATTGACAACGCAGGACATTACAACGCAAGTCTTTACATCGACTTGCACTAGATGGCGTGCTAGCATTAAAAATAGTGTAGTTTACTATCCCAACACCTTCCCTACTGTTACGTGGACTGGAGTTGGAATAGTAAATTACACTTTTTTAATGTTAGCACGCCATCTAGTGCAAGTCGATGTAAAGACTTGCGTTGTAATGTCCTGCGTTGTCAATGCACTCGAGTTGTAAAACTTTCGTTGTAACAGCATGCGTTGTAACAGCATGCGTTGTAACGTCATACATCCAATTTTATGGCTCTAAAGCGGCTCTGCTGACCTGGTTCTCTGGCTGTAGAGCAGCCTTGCTGACCTGGTTCTCTGGCTCTAAACCAGCTCTGCTGACCTGGTTCTCTGGCTCTAGAGCAGCTCGGCTGACCTAGTTCTTAGGCTGTAGAGCAGCTCTGCTGACCTGGTTCTCTGGCTCTAGTGCAGCTCTGCTGACCTGGTTCTCTGGCTCTAAAGCAGCTCTGCTGACCTGGTTCTCTGGCTCTAAAGCAGCACTGCTGACCTGGTTCTCTGGCTCTAGAGCAGCTCTGCTGACCTGGTTCTTAGGCTGTTGAGCAGCTCTGCTGACCTGGTTCTCTGGCTCTGGAGCAGCTCTGCTGACCTGGTTCTCTGGCTTTAAAGCAGCTCTGCAGACCTGGTTCTCTATCCCTAAAGCAGCTCTGCTGACCTGGTTCTCTCGGGCTCTAAAGCAACTCTGCTTACCTGGTTCTCTGCCTCTAGAGCAGCTCTGCTGACCTGGTTCTCTGGCTCTAAAGCAGCTCTGCTGACCCGGTTCTCTCCCTCTAAAGCTGCTCTGCTGACCTGATTTCTTTGGCTCTACAGCAACTCTGCTGACCTGGTTCTCTGGCTCTAGAACAGCTCTCCTGACCTTGTTCTTAGGCTCTAGATCAGCTCTGCTGACCTGGTTCTGTGGCTCTAAAGCACCTCTACTGACCTGGTTCTATGGCTCTAAAGCAGCTCTGCTGACCTGTTTCTCTGGCTTTGAAGGAGCTCTGCTGACCTGTTTCTCTGGCTTTGAAGGATCTCTGCTGACCTGGTTTCTCTGCCTCTACAGCAGCTCTGCTGACCTGGTTCTCTGGCTCTAGAACAGCTCTCCAGACCTGGTTCTTAGGCTCTAGATCAGCTCTGCTGACCTGGTTCTTAGGCTCTAAAGCAGCTCTACTGACCTGGTTCTATGGCTCTAAAACAGCTCTGCTGACCTTGTTCTATGGCTCTAAAGAAGCTCTAAAGTAGCTCTGCTGACCTGGTTCTATGCCTCTAAAGCAGCTCTGCTGACCTGGTTCTCTGGCTTTGAAGCAGCTCTGCTGACCTGGTTCTCTGGCTTTGAAGCAACTCTGCTGACCTGGTTCTCTGGCTCTAGAGCAGCTCTGGTGACCTGGTTCTCTCCCACTAAAGCACCTCTGCTGACCTGCTTCTCTGGCTCTAAAGCAGCTCTGCTGACCTGGTTCTCTCCCTCTAAAGCAGCTCTGCTGACCTGGTTTCTCTGGCTCTACAGCAGATCTTATGACCTGGTTCTCTGGCTCTAGAGCAGATCTGCTAACCTGGTTCTTAGGCTCTAGAGCAGCTCTGCTTACCTGGTTCTCTGGCTCTAATGCGTCTCTGCTGACCTGGTTCTCTGACTCTAAAGCAGCTCTGCTGACCTGGTTCTCTGGCTGTAGAGCAGCTCTGCTGACCTGGTTCTTAGGCTCCAGAGGAGCTCTGCTGACCTGGTTCTCTGGGTCTAAAGCAGCTCTGCTGACCAGGTTCTATGGCTCTACAGCAGCACTGCTGACCTGGTTCTATGCCTCTAGAGCACCTCTGCTGACCTGGTTCTTAGGCTCTAAAGCGGCTCTGCTGACCTGGTTCTGTGGCTTTAATTCGGCTCTGGCGACCTGGTTCTCTGGCTCTAAAGAAGCCTTGCTGACCTGGTTCTCTGGCTCTAAAGCAGCTCTGCTGACCTGGTTCTGTGGCTCTAGTGCAGCTCTGCTGACCTGGTTCTCTGGGTCTAAAGCAGCTCTGCTGACATGGTTCTCTGGCTCTAAAGCAGCTCTGCTGACCTGGTTCTCTGGCTCTAGAGCAGCTCTGCTGACCTGGTTCATTGCCTCTAGAGCAGCTCTGCTGGCCTGGTTCTCTGACTTTACAACGGCTCTGCTGACCTGGTTCTCTGGCTCTAAAGCAGCTCTGCTGACTTGGTTCTATGGCTCTACAGCAGCTCTGCTGCCCTGGTTCTCTGGCTCTACAGCAGCTCTGCTGCTCCGTTTCTCTGCCTCTAGAGAAGCTCTGCTGACCTGGTTCTCTGGCTCTAAAGCAGCTCTGCTGACCTGGTTCTCTGGCTCTAAAGCGGCTCTGCTGACCTGTTTCTCTGGTTCTAGAGCAGCTCTGCAGACCTAGTTCTTAGGCTCTAGAGCAGCTATGCTGACCTGGTTCCCTCGCTCTAAAGCAGCTCTGCTGACCTGGTTCTCTGGCTCTAAATCAGCTTTGCTGATCTGGTTCTCTGGCTCTAAAGTGGCTCTGCTGATCTGGTTCTATGGCTCTAAAGTGACTCTGCTGACCTGGTTCTCTGGCTGTAGAGCAGCCCTGCTGACCTGGTTCTCTGGCTCTGAACCAGCTCTGCTGACCTGGTTATCTGGCTCTAGAGCAGCTCTGCTGACCTAGTTCTTAGGCTGTAGAGCAGCTCTGCTGACCTGGTTCTCTGGCTCTGGTGCAGCTCTGCTGACCTGGTTTCCTGCTCTAAAGCAGCTCTGCTGACCTGGTTCTCTGGCTCTAAAGCAGTTATGCTGACCTGGTTCTCTTGCGCTAGAGCAGCTCTGCTGAACTGGTTCTTAGGCTGTAGAGCAGCTCTTCTGACCTGGTTCTCTGACTCTAGTGCAGCTCTGCTGACCTGATTCTCTGGCTCTAAAGCAGTTCTGCAGACCTGGTTCTCTGTCCCTAAAGCAGCTCTGCTGACCTGGTTCTCTCGGTCTCTAAAGCAACTCTGCTTACCTGGTTCTCTGCCTCTAGAGCAGTTCTGGTGACCTGGTTCTTAGGCTCTAGAGCTGCTCTGCTGATCTGGTTCTCTGGCTCTAAAGCAGCTCTGCTGACCTGATTCTCTACCTCTAATGCAGCTCTGCTGACCTGATTTCTCTGGCTCTAGAGCAGCTCTCCTGACCTGGTTCTTAGGCTCTAGATCAGCTCTGCTGACCTGGATCTAAGGCTCTAAAGCAGCTCTACTGACCTGGTTCTATGGTTCTAAAGCAGCTCTGCTGACCTGGTTCTATGGCTTTAAAGCAGCTCTACTGACCTGGTTTATGGCTCCAAAGCAGCTCTGCTGACCTGGTTCTCTGGCTTTGAAGGAGCTCTGCTCACCTGGTTTCTCTGGCTCTACAGCAGCTCAGCTGACCTGGTTCTCTGGCTCTAGAACAGCTCTCCAGACCTGGTTCTTAGGCTCTAGATCAGCTCTGCTGACCTGGTTCTAAGGCTCTAAAGCAGCTCTACTGACCTGGTTCTATGGTTCTAAAGCAGCTCTGCTGACCTGGTTCTATGGCTTTAAAGCAGCTCTAAAGTACCTCTGCTGACCTGGTTCTATGGCTCTAAAGCAGCTCTGCTGACCTGGTTCTCTGGCTTTGAAGGAGCTCTGCTGACCTGGTTCTCTGGCTTTGAAGCAACTCTGCTGACCTGGTTCTCTGGCTCTTGAGCAGCTCTGGTGACCTGGTTCTCTCCCTCTAAAGCAGCTCTGCTGACCTGGTTCGCTCCCTCTAAAGCAGCTCTGGTGACCTGGTTCTCTCCCACTAAAGCACCTCTGCTGACCTGCTTCACTGGCTCTAAAGCAGCTCTGCTGACCTGGTTCTCTCCCTCTAAAGCAGCTCTGCTGACCTGGTTTCTCTTGCTCTACAGCAGATCTTCTGACCTTGTTCTCTGGCTCTAGAGCTGATCTGCTAACCTGGTTCTTAGGCTCTAGAGCAGCTCTGCTTACCTGGTTCTCTGGCTCTAATGCGGCTCTGCTGACCTGGTTCTCTGGCTTTAAAGCGGATCTGCTGACCTGGTTCTCTGACTCTAAAGCAGCTCTGCTTACCTGGTTCTCTGGCTGTAGAGCAGCTCTGCTGACCTGGTTCTTAGGCTCTAGAGGAGCTCTGCTGACCTGGTTCTCTGGGTCTAAAGCAGCTCTGCTGACCTGGTTCTATGGCTCTACAGCAGCACTGCTGACCTGGTTCTATGCCTCTAGAGCAGCTCTGCTGACCTGTTTCTTAGGCTCTAAAGCGGCTCTGGCGACCTGGTTCTCTGGCTCTAAAGAAGCCCTGCTGACCTGATTCTCTGGCTCTAAAGCAGCTCTGCTGACCTGGTTCTGTGGCTCTAGTGCAGCTCTGCTGACCTGGTTCTCTGGGTCTAAAGCAGCTCTGCTGACATGGTTCTCTGGCTCTAAAGCAGCTCTGCTGACTTGGTTCTCTGGCTCTAGAGCAGCTCTGCTGACCTGGTTCGTAGGCTGTAGAGCAGCTCTGCTGACCTGGTTCTCTGGCTCTAGTGCAGCTCTGCTGACCTGGTTCTCTGGCTCTAAAGCAGCTCTGCAGATCTGGTTCTGTGTCCCTAAAGCAGCTCTACTGACCTGGTTCTCTCGGGCTCTACAGCAGCTCTGCTGACCGGGTTCCTCTGGCTCTACAGCAGCTTTGCTGACCTGGTTCTCTTCCTCAAGAGCAGTTCTGCTGACCTGGTTCTTAGGCTCTAGGGCAGCTCTGCTGGCCTGGTTCTCTGGCTCTAAAGCAGCTCTGCTGACCTGGTTCTCTCCCTCTAAAGCAGCTCTGCTGACCTGGTTTCTCTGGCTGTAGAGGAGCTCTGCTTACATGGTTCTCTGGCTCTAGTGCAGCTCTGCTGACCTGGTTCTCTGGCTCTAAAGCAGCTCTGCAGACCTGGTTCTCTGTCCCTAAAGCAGCTCTGCTGACCTGGTTCTGTCGGGCTCTACTGCAGCTCTGGTGACCTGGTTCTCTGCCTCTAGAGCAGTTCTGCTGTCCTGGGTCTTAGGCTCTAGAGCAGCTCTGCTGACCTGGTTCTCCGGCTCTAAAGCGGCTCTGCTGACCTGGTTCTCTCCCTCTACAGCAGCTCTGCTGACCTGGTTTCTCTGGCTCTACAGCAGCTCTGCTGACCTGGTTCTCTGCCTCTAGAGCAGTTCTGCTGACCTTGTTCTTTGGCTCTAGAGCAGCTCTGCTGACCTGGTTCTCCGGCTCTAAAGCAGCTCTGCTGACCTGGTTCTCTCCCTCTACAGCAGCTCTGCTGACCTGGTTTCTCTGGCTCTACAGCAGCTCTGCTGACCTGGTTCTCTGGCTCTACAGCAGCTCTGCTGAACTGGTTCTCAGGCTCTAGAGTAGCTCTTCTTACCTGGTTCTCTGACTCTAATGCGGCTCTGCTGACCTGGTTCTCTGGATCTAAAGCAGCTCTGCTGACATGGTTGTATGGCTCTAAAGCAGCTCTGCTGACCTGGTTCTCTGGCTCTAGGGCAGCTCTGCTGACCTGGTACTCTGGCTCTAAAGCAGCTCTGCTGACCTGGTTCTCTGGCTCTAGAGCAGCTCTGCTGACCTGGTTCTTAGGCTCTAGAGCAGCTCTGCTGACCTGGTTCTCTGGCTCTGCAACGGCTCTGCTGACCTTGTTCTCTGGGTCTAAAGCAGCTCTGCTGACCTGGTTCTATGGCTCTACAACAGCTCCGCTGACCTGGTTCTCTGGCTCTAAAGCGGCTCGGCTGCCCAGGTTTTCTCCCTCTAAAGCAGCTCTGTTTACCTGGTTCTCTGGCTCTAAAGCAGTTCTGTTGACCTGGTTCTCTGGCTCTAAATCAGCTTTGCTGATCTTGTTCTCTGGCTCTAAGGTGGCTCTGCTGACCTGGCTCTCTGGTTCTAAAGCGGCTCTGCTGACCTGATTCTCTGGCTGTAGAGCAGCTCTTCTGACCTGGTTCTCTGGCTCTAAAGCAGCTCTGCTGACCTGGTTCTCTGGCTCTAGAGCAGCTCTGCTGACCTGGTTCTCTGACTCTACAACGACTCTGCTGACCTGGTTCTCTGGCTCTAAAGCAGCTCTGCTGACCTGGTTCTCTGGCTCTAAATCAGCTTTGCTGATCTGGTTCTCTGGCTCTAAAGTGGCTCTGCTGATCTGGTTCTATGGCTCTAAAGTGACTCTGCTGACCTGGTTCTCTGGCTGTAGAGCAGCCCTGCTGACCTGGTTCTCTGGCTCTGAACCAGCTCTGCTGACCTGGTTATCTGGCTCTAGAGCAGCTCTGCTGACCTAGTTCTTAGGCTGTAGAGCAGCTCTGCTGACCTGGTTCTCTGGCTCTGGTGCAGCTCTGCTGACCTGGTTTTCCTGCTCTAAAGCAGCTCTGCTGACCTGGTTCTCTGGCTCTAAAGCAGTTCTGCTGACCTGGTTCTCTGGCGCTAGAGCAGCTCTGCTGAACTGGTTCTTAGGCTGTAGAGCAGCTCTTCTGACCTGGTTCTCTGACTCTAGTGCAGCTCTGCTGACCTGGTTCTCTGGCTCTAAAGCAGCTCTGCAGACCTGGTTCTCTGTCCCTAAAGCAGCTCTGCTGACCTGGTTCTCTACCTCTAATGCTGCTCTGCTGACCTGATTTCTCTGGCTCTACAGCAACTCTGCTGACCTGATTCTCTGGCTCTAGAGCAGCTCTCCTGACCTGGTTCTTAGGCTCTAGATCAGCTCTGCTGACCTGGATCTAAGGCTCTAAAGCAGCTCTACTGACCTGGTTCTATGGTTCTAAAGCAGCTCTGCTGACCTGGTTCTATGGCTTTAAAGCAGCTCTACTGACCTGGTTTATGGCTCTAAAGCAGCTCTGCTGACCTGGTTCTCTGGCTTTGAAGGAGCTCTGTTGACCTGGTTTATCTGGCTCTACAGCAGCTCTGCTGACCTGGTTCTCTGGCTCTAGAACAGCTCTCCAGACCTGGTTCTTAGGCTATAGATCAGCTCTGCTGACTTGGTTCTAAGGCTCTAAAGCAGCTCTACTGACCTGGTTCTATGGTTCTAAAGCAGCTCTGCTGACCTGGTTCTATGGCTTTAAAGCAGCTCTAAAGTAGCTCTGCTGACCTGGTTCTTTGGCTCTAAAGCAGCTCTGCTGGCTTTGAAGCAGATCTGCTGACCTGGTTCTCTGGCTTTGAAGCAACTCTGCTGATCTGGTTCTCTGGCTCTTGAGCAGCTCTGGTGACCTGGTTCTCTCCCTCTAAAGCAGCTCTGCTGACCTGGTTCGCTCCCTCTAAAGCAGCTCTGGTGACCTGGTTCTCTCCCACTAAAGCACCTCTGCTAACCTGCTTCACTGGCTCTAAAGCAGCTCTGCTGACCTGGTTCTCTCCCTCTAAAGCAGCTCTGCTGACCTGGTTTCTCTGGCTCTACAGCAGATCTTCTGACCTTGTTCTCTGGCTCTAGAGCTGATCTGCTAACCTGGTTCTTAGGCTCTAGAGCAGCTCTGCTTACCTGGTTCTCTGGCTCTAATGCAGCTCTGCTGACCTGGTTCTCTGGCTTTAAAGCGGATCAGCTGACCTGGTTCTCTGACTCTAAAGCAGCTCTGCTTACCTGGTTCTCTGGCTGTAGAGCAGCTCTGCTGACCTGGTTCTTAGGCTCTAGAGGAGCTCTGCTGACCTGGTTCTCTGGGTCTAAAGCAGCTCTGCTGACCTGGTTCTATGGCTCTACAGCAGCACTGCTGACCTGGTTCTATGCCTCTAGAGCAGCTCTGCTGACCTGTTTCTTAGGCTCTAAAGCGGCTCTGGCGACCTGGTTCTCTGGCTCTAAAGAAGCCCTGCTGACCTGGTTCTCTGGGTCTAAAGCAGCTCTGCTGACATGGTTCTCTGGCTCTAAAGCAGCTCTGCTGACTTGGTTCTCTGGCTCTAGAGCAGCTCTGCTGACCTGGTTCGTAGGCTGTAGAGCAACTCTGCTGACCTGGTTCTCTGGCTCTAGTGCAGCTCTGCTGACCTGGTTCTCTGGCTCTAAAGCAGCTCTGCAGATCTGGTTCTGTGTCCCTAAAGCAACTCTACTGACCTGGTTCTCTCGGGCTCTACAGCAGCTCTGCTGACCGGGTTTCTCTGGCTCTACAGCAGCTCTGCTGACCTGGTTCTTAGGCTCTAGGGCAGCTCTGCTGGCCTGGTTCTCTGGCTCTAAAGCAGCTCTGCTGACCTGGTTCTCTCCCTCTAAAGCAGCTCTGCTGACCTGGTTTATTTGGCTGTAGAGGAGCTCTGCTTACCTGGTTCTCTGGCTCTAGTGCAGCTCTGCTGACCTGGTTCTCTGGCTCTAAAGCAGCTCTGCAGACCTGGTTCTCTGTCCCTAAAGCAGCTCTGCTGACCTGGTTCTGTCGGGCTCTACTGCAGCTCTGGTGACCTGGTTCTCTGCCTCTAGAGCAGTTCTGCTGACCTGGTTCTTAGGCTCTAGAGCAGCTCTGCTGACCTGGTTCTCCGGCTCTAAAGCGGCTCTGCTGACCTGGTTCTCTCCCTCTACAGCAGCTCTGCTGACCTGGTTTCTCTGGCTCTACAGCAGCTCTGCTGACCTGGTTCTCTGCCGCTAGAGCAGTTCTGCTGACCTTGTTCTTTGGCTCTAGAGCAGCTCTGCTGACCTGGTTCTCCGGCTCTAAAGCAGCTCTGCTGACCTGGTTCTCTCCCTCTACAGCAGCTCTGCTGACCTGGTTTCTCTGGCTCTACAGCAGCTCTGCTGACCTGGTTCTCTGGCTCTACAGCAGCTTTGCTGAACTGGTTCTTAGGCTCTAGAGCAGCTCTTCTTACCTGGTTCTCTGACTCTAATGCGGCTCTGCTGACCTGGTTCTCTGGCTCTAAAGCAGCTCTGCTGACATGGTTGTATGGCTCTAAAGCAGCTCTGCTGACCTGGTTCTCTGGCTCTAGAGCAGCGCTGCTGACCTGGTACTCTGGCTCTAAAGCAGCTCTGCTGACCTGGTTTTCTGGCTCTAGAGCAGCTCTGCTGACCTGGTTCTTAGGCTCTAGAGCAGCTCTGCTGACCTGGTTCTCTGGCTCTGCAACGGTTCTGCTGACCTTGTTCTCTGGGTCTAAAGCAGCTCTGCTGACCTGGTTCTATGGCTCTACAACAGCTCTGCTGACCTGGTTCTCTGGCTCTAAAGCGGCTTGGCTGCCCCGGTTTTCTCCCTCTAAAGCAGCTCTGTTTACCTGGTTCTCTGGCTCTAAAGCAGTTCTGCTGACCTGGTTCTCTGGCTCTAAATCAGCTTTGCTGATCTTGTTCTCTGGCTCTAAGGTGGCTCTGCTGACCTGGTTCTCTGGTTCTAAAGCTTCTCTGCTGACCTGATTCTCTGGCTGTAGAGCAGCTCTGCTGACCTGGTTCTCTGGCTCTAAAGCAGCTCTGCTGACCTGGTTCTCTGGCTCTAGAGCAGCTCTGCTGACCTGGTTTTCTGACTCTACAACGACTCTGCTGACCTGGTTCTCTGGCTCTAAAGCAGCTCTGCTGACCTGGTTCTATGGCTCTACAGCAGCTCTGCTGCCCTGGTTCTCTGGATCTACAGCAGCTCTGTTGCTCCGTTTCTCTGCCTCTAGAGCAGCTCTGCTGACCTGGTTCTCTGGCTCTAAAGCAGCTCTGCTGACCTGGTTCTCTGGCTCTAAAGCGGCTCTGCTGACCTGGTTCTCTGGTTCTAGAGCAGCTCTGCAGACCTGGTTCTTAGGCTCTAGAGCAGCTCTGCTGACCTGGTTCCCTCGCTCTAAAGCAGCTCTGCTGACGTAGTTCTCTGGCTCTAAATCAGCTTTGCTGATCTGGTTCTCTGGCTCTAAAGTGGCTCTGCTGATCTGGTTCTATGGCTCTAAAGTGATTCTGCTGACCTGGTTCTCTGGCTGTAGAGCAGCCCTGCTGACCTGGTTCTCTGGCTCTAAACCAGCTCTGCTGACCTTGTTGTCTGGCTCTAGAGCAGCTCTGCTGACCTAGTTCTTAGGCTGTAGAGCAGCTCTGCTGACCTGGTTCTCTGGCTCTAGTGCAGCTCTGCTGACCTGGTTCTCTGGCTCTAAAGCAGCTCTGCTGACCTGGTTCTCTGGCTCTAAAGCGGCTCTGCTGACCTGGTTCTCTGGCCCTAAATCAGCTTTGCTGATCTGGTTCTCTGGCTCTAAATTGGCTCTGCTGACCTGGTTCTCTGGTTCTAAAGCGGCTCGGCTGACCTGGTTCTGTCCCTCTAAAGCAGCTCTGCTGACCTGGTTCTCTGGCTCTAAAGCAGTTCTGCTGACCTGGTTCTCTGGCTCTAGAGCAGCTCTGCAGACCTGGTTCTTAGGCTCTAGAGCAGCTCTGCTGACCTGGTTCCCTCCCTCTAAAGCAGCTCTGCTGACCTGGGTCTCTGGCTCTAAAGTGGCTCTGCTGATCGGGTTCTATGGCTCAAAAGCGGCTCTGCTGATCTGGTTCTCTGGCTGTAGAGCAGCCTTGCTGACCTGGTTCTCTGGCTCTAAACCAGCTCTGCTGACCTGGTTCTCTGGCTCTAGAGCAGCTCGGCTGACCTAGTTCTTAGGCTGTAGAGCAGCTCTGCTGACCTGGTTCTCTGGCTCTAGTGCAGCTCTGCTGACCTGGTTCTCTGGCTCTAAAGCAGCTCTGCTGACCTGGTTCTCTGGCTCTAAAGCAGCACTGCTGACCTGGTTCTCTGGCTCTAGAGCAGCTCTGCTGACCTGGTTCTTAGGCTGTTGAGCAGCTCTGCTGACCTGGTTCTGTGGCTCTAGTGCAGCTCTGCTGACCTGGTTCTCTGGCTTTAAAGCAGCTCTGCAGACCTGGTTCTCTATCCCTAAAGCAGCTCTGCTGACCTGGTTCTCTCGGGCTCTAAAGCAACTCTGCTTACCTGTTTCTCTGCCTCTAGACCAGTTCTGCTGACCTGGTTCTTAGGCTCTAGAGCAGCTCTGCTGACCTGGTTCTCTGGCTCTAAAGCAGCTCTGCTGACCCGGTTCTCTCCCTCTAAAGCAGCTCTGCTGACCTGATTTCTCTGGCTCTACAGCAACTCTGCTGACCTGGTTCTCTGGCTCTAGAGCAGCTCTCCTGACCTTGTTCTTAGGCTCTAGATCAGCTCTGCTGACCTGGTTCTATGGCTCTAAAGCAGCTCTACTGACCTGGTTCTATGGCTCTAAAGCAGCTCTACTGACCTCGTTCTATGGCTCTAAAGCAGCTCTGCTGACCTGTTTCTCTGGCTTTGAAGGAGCTCTGCTGACCTGGTTTCTCTGGCTCTACAGCAGCTCTGCTGACCTGGTTCTCTGGCTCTAGAACAGCTCTCCAGGCCTGGTTCTTAGGCTCTAGATCAGCTCTGCTGACCTGGTTCTTAGGCTCTAAAGCAGCTCTACTGAACTGGTTCTATGTCTCTAAAACAGCTCTGCTGACCTGGTTCTATGGCTCTAAAGAAGCTCTAAAGTGGCTCTGCTGACCTGGTTCTATGCCTCTAAAGCAGCTCTGCTGACCTGGTTTTCTGGCTTTGAAGCAGCTCTGCTGACCTGGTTTTCTGGCTCTAGAGCAGCTCTGGTGACCTGGTTCTCTCCCTCTAAAGCAGCTCTGCTGACCTGGTTCTCTCCCTCTAAAGCAGCTCTGGTGACCTGGTTCTCTCCCACTAAAGCACCTCTGCTGACCTGCTTCTCTGGCTCTAAAGCAGCTCTGCTGATTGGTTCTCTCCCTCTAAACCAGCTCTGCTGACCTGGTTTCTCTGGCTCTCCAGCAGATCTTCTGACCTGGTTCTCTGGCTCTAGAGCAGATCTGCTAACCTGGTTCTTAGGCTCTAGAGCAGCTCTGCTTACGTGTTTCTCTGGCTCTAATGCGTCTCCTCTGACCTGCTTCTCTGGCTCCAAAGCAGCTCTGCTGACCTGGTTCTCTCCCTCTAAAGCAGCTCTGCTGACCTGGTTTCTCTCGCTCTATAGCAGCTCTGCTGACCTGTTTTTCTGGCTCTACAGAAGCTCTGCTGACCTGGTTCTCTGGCTCTAAAGCATCTCTGGTGACCTGGTTCTCTGGCTCTAAAGCATCTCTGCTAACCTGGTTTCTCTGGCTCTACAACAGCTCTGCTGAACTGGTTCTCTAGCTCTAGAGCAGCTCTGCTGACCTGGTTCTTAGGCTCTAGAGCAGCTCTGCTTACCTGGTTCTATGGCTCTAAAGCAGCTCTGCTGACCTGGTTCTATGGCTCTAAAGCAGCTCTGCTCACCTGGTTCTCTCCCTCTAAAGCAGCTCTGCTGACCTGGTTTCTCTGGCTCTACAGAAGATCTGCTGACCTGGTTCTCTGGCTCTAGAGCAGCTCTGCGAACATGGTTCTTAGGCTCTAGAGCAGCTTTGCTGACCTGGTTCTCTGGCTCTACAACGTCTCTGCTGACCTGGTTCTCTGGCTCTAAAGCAGCTTTGTTGACCTGGTACTCTGGCTCCAGAGCAGCTCTGCGGACCTGGTTCGTAGGCTCTAGAGCAGTCATGCTGACCTGGATCTCTGGCTCTACAACGGCTCTGCTGACCTGGTTCTCTGGCTCTAAAGCACCTCTGCTGACCTGGTTCTCTGGCTGTAAAGCAGCTCTGCTGACCAGGTTCTCTGGCTCTACAGCAGCTCTGCTGACCTGGTTCTTAGGCTCTATAGCAGATCTGCTGATCTGGTTCTCTCGCTCTAAAGCAGCTCTGCTGACGTGGTTCTTTGGCTCTAAATCAGCTCTGCTGACCTGGTTCTCTCCCTCTAAAGTAGCTCTGCTGAACTGTTTGCTCTGGCTATACAGCAGCTCTGCTGACCTGGTTCTCTGGCTCTAGAGCAGGTCTGCTGACCTGGTTCTCTTCGTCTAAAGCAGCTCTGCTGACCTGGTCCTCTGGCTCTAAAGCAGCTCTGTTGACCTTGTTCTCTGCCTCTAAAGCAGCTCTGTTGACCTTGTTCTCTGCCTCTAAAGCAGCTCTGCTGACCTGGTTCTCTGGCTCTAGAGCAGGTCTGCTGACCTGGTTCTCTTCCTCTAAAGCAGCTCTGCTGACCTGGTCCTCTGGCTCTAAAGCAGCTCTGTTGACCTTGTTCTCTGCCTCTAAAGCAGCTCTGCTGACCTGGTTTCTCTGGCTCTACAGCAGCTCTGCTGACCTGGATCTCTGACTCTAGAGCAGCTCTGCTGACCTGGTTCTTAGGCTCTAGAGCAGCTCTGCTAACTTGGTTCTTTGGCTCTACAACGGTTCTGCTGACATGGTTCGCTGGGTCTACAACGGCTCTGCTGACCTGGTTCTCTGGCTATAAAGCAGCTCTGCTGACCTGGTTCTCTGGCTCTAAAGCAGCTCTGCTGACCTTGTTTTCTGCCTCTATAACAGCTCTGCTGACATTGTTTCTCTGGCTCTACAGCAGCTCTGCTTACCTGGTTCTCTGGCTCTAGAGCAGCTCTGCTGACCTGTTTCTTAGGCTCTAGAGCAGCTGTGTTGACCTGGTTCTCGCCCTCTAAAGCAGCTCTGCTGACCTAGCTCTCTGGCTCTAAAGCGGCTCTGCTGACCTGGTTCTCTTGCTCTAAAGCGGGTCTGCTGACCTGGTTCTCTGGCTCTAAAGCAGCTCTAGTGACTTGTTTCTCTGGCTCTAGAGCAGCTCTGGTGACCTGGTTCTCTGGCTCTAGAGCAGCTCTGCTGACCTGGTTCTCTGGCTCTTGAGCAGCTCTGGTGACCTGGTTCTCTCCCTCTAAAGCAGCTCTGCTGACCTGGTTCGCTCCCTCTAAAGCAGCTCTGGTGACCTGGTTCTCTCCCACTAAAGCACCTCTGCTGACCTGCTTCACTGGCTCTAAAGCAGCTCTGCTGACCTGGTTCTCTCCCTCTAAAGCAGCTCTGCTGACCTGGTTTCTCTGGCTCTACAGCAGATCTTCTGACCTTGTTCTCTGGCTCTAGAGCTGATCTGCTTACCTGGTTCTCTGGCTCTAATGCGGCTCTGCTGACCTGGTTCTCTGGCTTTAAAGCGGATCTGCTGACCTGGTTCTCTGACTCTAAAGCAGCTCTGCTTACCTGGTTCTCTGGCTGTAGAGCAGCTCTGCTGACCTGGTTCTTAGGCTCTAGAGGAGCTCTGCTGACCTGGTTCTCTGGGTCTAAAGCAGCTCTGCTGACCTGGTTCTATGGCTCTACAGCAGCACTGCCGACCTGGTTCTATGCCTCTAGAGCAGCTCTGCTGATGTTACGGTTTGTAGTAACAATCATGTGCAGAATCATGCACAGACTCTGTTAGAAGACCTTTAATGTAAGGGCCATGTTTAATCATGATATTATATTTCTTCTGTTCTTAAACTGTTAGCCAAATGCTTATTTGCATGTATTATAACATTCTTTTTCACAGGGTGTTAGCCAATGCTTGTTAGATTTCTTTTTATCATGGACTTGCAAGAGTTTGCCATTCTGTATTAGTAACGTGCTCCCCATAAACTCATTAGCATGCTTGTGAAACGTGCTCGCTCTCTTTGCCATGGGACACGTTTCTGGATAACCGGCAGTTGCAATTCACGTGAAGGAGCAGGCTTTCTAGCACGTGTACTTCGGTCTTCTCCCTGTGCCGACCCCACCCGTTAAACAACTCTATTTAAACCCCAGGCTTCCTCTCCTAAGCGCTTGCGCTCGCTTCAGCCAACACTTACCGGAAAGCAGGAACCCGACGCCTTCATCTTGCTCCAGCTCCCGAGTCACACAGAGTTTCCGGTCCGGTCTTCACAACCATCCCCGTCGTCCTGGAAACAAATAAAGCATCTTCCGGAGCAGCGTGAAAGACTCTCCCTCGCTGCACTCTATGAACAAAAGAAACAAAGCCTGTAACTGAACAGTGAGTAATCGGCAGGTGTTTGAAGAGCAAAAAGTAAGTCTCTGATCCAGTCTTCTATTTTAATCACGCTTTCAGCGCTTTTAATCACGTTTTCAGCGCATTTAACAAAAGTTTGGCCAGATTTGCAGGACAATGTGTCAAATCACCAAATAAGGATTCTTTGAAGTTAAATAACTTTGCACTTATCTGATTACTGGAAATCTTCATTTTTTGCATCACCATCTCTGCAGACAAGACACTAAGGATAAAAGAGAAAGACAGTATATTGTAAGGGGCAATCATTTTCTAAGAACATTTTGTGAAATAACAGTGTGCTCATACAAAGGTTAACAGCTGACAAGTAAACAGCTGTTCTTTACTTTTGCAGCATTACAATACCATAATAACCAGTAATCAGGTCATCAAAAGTTCCTGAACGTAACCAAGGTATACAGACTATAACTCAACTTAGCGTGCATAATAATAATTGTCGCTCTTTACTTATTTCTGCGTTAATGCTTGTCTTTATTGTTTATTTGTTATCATTATTAGAGTTTTTCCGAGGAGAGCAGAGAACAGATAGAAGCCAGCAGAGAGTGGCAGTGTTTTCTCTATTTATTATTTTGTCCCTCTTCCCCCTTCCCTTAAGAGTTTTTGCTGGGTAAACTGTGTAAAACAATCAGTTGCGCCCAGGGAAGGTTCTTGGGGGAAGTCAAGAACAAGCTTCACATCTCTCAAGGTGAACGTCCTGCATTTCAGGTGAGTGAAGGTTTAACAGAAGCGCAAGCCTTCACAACATTTAAGTTCTCCTTGAGAGATGGATTCAGATTCAGAAAGAATTGATGGTCAAGCTATGGCTCATGCACTTGCAGAAGATGTAGTAAGGAACCAATCCATTTCAGAGATGTTACAAAAAATGCAATTAGAAATAGATTCATTAAAACATGAAAACACAGTGTTAAGACAGGAAGTTCTTCGTTACAAACCAAGAGAGTCTTTATGGACAGAGCCTCTTTTGTCACAACATACTGATTCTGCTGGATTTAGTAGGTCTAAAACTTCAAAAGAGGCCATGGGTTCGAACTCTAGTTCAGCACCAGTGCAAGTGACAGTAGCCGTTCCCAATGTGGTTCCTTTGTCAGCCCCTGAACGCTTTTTGGGAGATTCTAATAAGTATAATGTATTTCTTAGTCAATGCCAATTGCATTTTATATGCAAACCACAATTATTTCCCACTGATGCAACTAAAGTAGCTTTTGTGCTTTCTTATTTGGGCGGCACAGCTGCAAATTGGTCCATACCCTACATTGATCGAGATGACCCTATTTTACACAACTGGCCTTTGTTTAAAAATACCATGACTAAATTGTTTGCAAAACACACTTATTTACAAGCTAGTGACAATGAGTTACTAAATCTAAAACAAGGCAAGCAAGATTTATTAACCTATGTAACCATGTTTAATAGACTCCTGACAGAAACACAGTGGCCAGAGGACAAACGTACCTCTTTGTTTTATAGAGGCTTGCGTGACGACCTGAAAGATGCCCTGGCTCATATTGTGGATCTTCCAGAGGACTACTCTGATTTTGTGGATCTAGTAGTAAAACTAGATCATCGATTAGGAGAACGAAGAAATGACAAAACACGATTTGAACCAAGGTTTTCTGCGTCCAAAAGCGAAAGGAAGGAACTTGATACTAAAGTATCAGAGTCCGAACCAATGCAGATAGGGACAATTAAAGGTCCTTTATCGATAGAGGAAAAAGATAGAAGGAGAAAATTAAACCTCTGCTTATATTGCGCTAAGGCAGGGCATTATGCCAAGGAATGCCCTAGTAAACCTAAAGGGGCAAAGAAGGTTAATTCAGTAATCTCACATCCTACAGAACAGGAAAACTAAGAAACTCGGCAAGAAGGGGGGTCTCTTGTGCGAGTGAGGAATGTTTATTGACCTCCAATATCTCCACTAATATGGTACCTAGAATACCTAGACATTTTGTGATACAAGTAGTTCTCATTATAAGTGTTCATGTGCGACACTCCGTTCCAGTCTTGTTAGATTGCGGAGCTACTGGAAATTTTATGGACATTAAAATGGCAGAGCAGTTACAGATTCCCACTGAATGGAAAACCCAACCTGAGGCGGTTTGCGCTGTTGATGGGACAGCCTTATCTTCAGGTATGATAACCAAGAAAACTACTCCATTGGTGATGGTATGCCAGAATGGTCATACTGAAAAGATTGGTTTTGATTTAATTGATACACCTGCCTTTGGTTTGATTTTAGGAGTACCGTGGTTAACCCAACATAATCCTAGAATTAATTGGGCGCAAAGAACAGTGACTTTAGATTCCACGTTCTGTCGAGAATCTTGTTATCAAGAAGCTCTCAATGAATCTATGACAACTTTACACTGTGCCACTACACACACACAGATGACTGGTCTACCTCTTGAGTATCAAGAATTCCAAGATGTATTTGATCCTGTAAAGGCTAGTTCTTTACCACCACACAGGTCATATGATTGTCGCATCGACTTAATACCTGGAGCAATTTTGCCTAACTCTAGAGTGTATGCCCTCACAGAAGAAGAAACAAAATATTTAAGAACATACCTTGATGATTTATTGGCGTCAGGATTTATAAAGCATTCTACCTCCCCAGTATCCTCGCCTCTATTTTTCATTCCTAAACCAGATGGCAGTCTTCGTGCTTGCATAGACTACCGCGGTTGAAATAAGGCCACAATTAAAAATAGATACCCGTTGCCTTTGATACCTGTTCTTTTAGATCAATTAAGGCATTCCACTATCTATACAAAGCTTGACTTGAGAGGTGCATATCATCTGGTTAGAGTAAAGGAGAATGATGAATGGAAAACAGCTTTTAAAACCAAGTTTGGGTTGTTCGAATATACAGTTATGCCATTTGGTTTATGTAATGCGCCTGCAGCATTTCAATTTTTTATCAATGAAGTGTTGCACGAATTTCTGGATGTATGTGTAATTGTGTATATTGATGACATACTTATTTACTCAAAAACCAAGGAAGAACATGTACAGCAAGTAAGAGCAGTGCTCCAGAAATTGTCAACAAATCATTTGTTCGCTAAGCTTGAAAAATGTATTTTCAACACTAACACGGTAGATTTCTTGGGGTATTGTTTATCTCCAACAGGTATTATGATGGATGTTAAAAAGGTACAAGCAATTAAGAATTGGCCAGAACCCACCACAGTTAAAGAAGTACAAAAGGTTTTGGGTTTTGCCAATTTTTATAGGCGTTTTATCCCTCATTTTGCTGAAACTGTTGTACCTTTAACCAAATTATTGCATAAGGGTCAGAAGTTTGTATGGTCAGAACAGACAGCTAAGGCCTTTGAGTCACTTAAAGAAAAATTCACTTCAGCACCTTTGTTAAAACACCCCGACCCAGATATTCCTTTCTTTGTAGAGGCAGATGCTTCTCAGGTGGCAGTGGGAGCTGTGCTCTCTCAAAGAGATATTCAGGACGGGCAATTACATCCTCTAGCCTTTTATTCGAAAAAACTGTTACCTGCAGAACAAAATTATACAGTGGCAGAGAGGGAGCTCTTGGCCATAAAATTGGCTTTTACTGAATGGAGACATCATTTAATGGGCACAAAGTTTCCGGTCACTATATTTAGTGATCATAAAAATTTGCAGTTTTTTAGTTCTGTAAGAGCTTTAACACCTAGACAGATGCGCTGGCTAAATTTTTTTAGTGCCTTTGATTTTGTTATAACTTACCGACCCGGAGCACAGCAAATTCAGTCAGACGTCTTATCTAGATATGGGCACACTGCAGAGTTAAAGAAAGAAACAGGTCCGCCCAATATTCCTTCACAGAAAATAGCGGCACCAATTTTGCAACAAGGCTTTTTAAGTCAAGTCAGGGAGGAACATTTGAAAGTAAAGACACAAGAGTGGTTAAAAGATCCTCATAATATTGTACAAGATGGTTTGTTGTATCACAATTCCTTGTTATATGTTCCAACTAGGAGTTTACAACAAAAACTGTTAACATGGCATCATGATTCGATTTTAGCAGGTCATCCAGGTTCACAGAAGACATTGGAAAATTGTAAAAAACATTTCTGGTGGCCTTCAATGATTTCTGACATTAAGGAGTATGTCAAGTCCTGTCCAATTTGTGCAAGAAATAAATCTGTACACAAGGCTCCTATGGGCTTATTACAACCTCTGCCCACTCCTCCAAGTCCTTGGCACACCATAAGTTTGGATTTTATAGTTAGTCTACCTAAGGCAAACACTTACACAACTATTTTAGTAGTGGTAGATTATTTGTCAAAAATGGCACACTTCATTCCTTTGGTGAAACTTCCTACCGCAGCAGAACTAACAGATGTCTTTATTAAAGAAATTGTAAGGTTACATGGTTTGCCCACTAAGATCCTTTCGGACAGGGGGAGTCAATTTACTTCTAAATTTTGGAACAATTTAGGAAAAAGTCTAAAAATGGAAATAGCCCTTTCAACGGCCTTCCATCCAGAAACAGATGGCCAGACTGAAAGGGTTAATCAAACGTTATTACAAACTTTACGTTGTTTAATGGCAGAATTTACCACTGAATGGGATAAGGTATTACCAATTGCAGAATTCATTTATAATAATAACGTGCATTCTGCAACAAAGTGTACTCCTTTTTATTTTTTACAAGGGTATCACCCACAAGCATTACCCGTGTCAGTAATCCCCTCTTTAACTCCAGGAGTTACGGAGAGACTTTCTACACTATTAGACATACAAGAAAAGGCAAAGAAACATTTAAACAAGTACAAAGACTCCATGAAAAGACAAACAGATAAGCATAGACTAGATGCACCACACTATCAAGTAGGAGATAAAGTATGGCTTTCAACAAAAAATTTAAAGGTAATAGGAGCAAGAAAGTTACTACCAAGGTACATAGGACCCTTTTCTATAAATAAGGTTATAAATCCTGTAACTGTTCAGTTGGACTTGCCTCCAGAATATCCTGTACATCCTGCCTTCCATGTATCTTTGTTGAAACCCTATGATCCCCACACTAGGTCTGAACCTCCTCCCCCACCCATTCATGTTGATGGACATTTGGAATATGAAGTGCAAAAGATTTTGGATGCAAAAAGAATACGAGGTAAACTGTTTTATTTGATAGCATGGAAAGGTTTTGATGCAACTGAAAATTCATGGGAACCCGCGTCATTCGTTCATGCTCCAAGACTGCTGAGACAATTTTACCTACGTTTCCCCCTCAAGCCTCGTCTGGTGGGGCGGCCTTTGAGAGGAGCGACTGTTACGGTTTGTAGTAACAATCATGTGCAGAATCATGCACAGACTCTGTTAGAAGACCTTTAATGTAAGGGCCATGTTTAATCATGATATTATATTTCTTCTGTTCTTAAACTGTTAGCCAAATGCTTATTTGCATGTATTATAACATTCTTTTTCACAGGGTGTTAGCCAATGCTTGTTAGATTTCTTTTTATCATGGACTTGCAAGAGTTTGCCATTCTGTATTAGTAACGTGCTCCCCATAAACTCATTAGCATGCTTGTGAAACGTGCTCGCTCTCTTTGCCATGGTGCACGAGGGAGACACGTTTCTGGATAACCGGCAGTTGCAATTCACGTGAAGGAGCAGGCTTTCTAGCACGTGTACTTCGGTCTTCTCCCTGTGCCGACCCCACCCGTTAAACAACTCTATTTAAACCCCAGGCTTCCTCTCCTAAGCGCTTGCGCTCGCTTCAGCCAACACTTACCGGAAAGCAGGAACCCGACGCCTTCATCTTGCTCCAGCTCCCGAGTCACACAGAGTTTCCGGTCCGGTCTTCACAACCATCCCCGTCGTCCTGGAAACAAATAAAGCATCTTCCGGAGCAGCGTGAAAGACTCTCCCTCGCTGCACTCTATGAACAAAAGAAACAAAGCCTGTAACTGAACAGTGAGTAATCGGCAGGTGTTTGAAGAGCAAAAAGTAAGTCTCTGATCCAGTCTTCTATTTTAATCACGCTTTCAGCGCTTTTAATCACGTTTTCAGCGCATTTAACAAAAGTTTGGCCAGATTTGCAGGACAATGTGTCAAATCACCAAATAAGGATTCTTTGAAGTTAAATAACTTTGCACTTATCTGATTACTGGAAATCTTCATTTTTTGCATCACCATCTCTGCAGACAAGACACTAAGGATAAAAGAGAAAGACAGTATATTGTAAGGGGCAATCATTTTCTAAGAACATTTTGTGAAATAACAGTGTGCTCATACAAAGGTTAACAGCTGACAAGTAAACAGCTGTTCTTTACTTTTGCAGCATTACAATACCATAATAACCAGTAATCAGGTCATCAAAAGTTCCTGAACGTAACCAAGGTATACAGACTATAACTCAACTTAGCGTGCATAATAATAATTGTCGCTCTTTACTTATTTCTGCGTTAATGCTTGTCTTTATTGTTTATTTGTTATCATTATTAGAGTTTTTCCGAGGAGAGCAGAGAACAGATAGAAGCCAGCAGAGAGTGGCAGTGTTTTCTTTATTTATTATTTTGTCCCTCTTCCCCCTTCCCTTAAGAGTTTTTGCTGGGTAAACTGTGTAAAACAATCAGTTGCGCCCAGGGAAGGTTCTTGGGGGAAGTCGAGAACAAGCTTCACATCTCTCAAGGTGAACGTCCTGCATTTCAGGTGAGTGAAGGTTTAACAGCTGACCTGTTTCTTAGGCTCTAAAGCGGCTCTGGCGACCTGGTTCTCTGGCTCTAAAGAAGCCCTGCTGACCTGATTCTCTGGTTCTAAAGCAGCTCTGCTGACCTGGTTCTGTGGCTCTAGTGCAGCTCTGCTGACCTGGTTCTCTGGGTCTAAAGCAGCTCTGCTGACATGGTTCTCTGGCTCTAAAGCAGCTCTGCTGACTTGGTTCTCTGGCTCTAGAGCAGCTCTGCTGACCTGGTTCGTAGGCTGTAGAGCAGCTCTGCTGACTTGGTTCTCTGGCTCTAGTGCAGCTCTGCTGACCTGGTTCTCTGGCTCTAAAGCAGCTCTAGTGACTTGTTTCTCTGGCTCTTGAGCAGCTCTGGTGACCTGGTTCTCTCCCTCTAAAGCAGCTCTGCTGACCTGGTTCGCTCCCTCTAAAGCAGCTCTGGTGACCTGGTTCTCTCCCACTAAAGCACCTCTGCTGACCTGCTTCACTGGCTCTAAAGCAGCTCTGCTGACCTGGTTCTCTGGCTCTAAAGCGGCTCTGCTGACCTGTTTCTCTGGTTCTAGAGCAGCTCTGCAGACCTAGTTCTTAGGCTCTAGAGCAGCTATGCTGACCTGGTTCCCTCGCTCTAAAGCAGCTCTGCTGACCTGGTTCTCTGGCTCTAAATCAGCTTTGCTGATCTGGTTCTCTGGCTCTAAAGTGGCTCTGCTGATCTGGTTCTATGGCTCTAAAGTGACTCTGCTGACCTGGTTCTCTGGCTGTAGAGCAGCCCTGCTGACCTGGTTCTCTGGCTCTGAACCAGCTCTGCTGACCTGGTTATCTGGCTCTAGAGCAGCTCTGCTGACCTAGTTCTTAGGCTGTAGAGCAGCTCTGCTGACCTGGTTCTCTGGCTCTGGTGCAGCTCTGCTGACCTGGTTTCCTGCTCTAAAGCAGCTCTGCTGACCTGGTTCTCTGGCTCTAAAGCAGTTCTGCTGACCTGGTTCTCTGGCGCTAGAGCAGCTCTGCTGAACTGGTTCTTAGGCTGTAGAGCAGCTCTTCTGACCTGGTTCTCTGACTCTAGTGCAGCTCTGCTGACCTGGTTCTCTGGCTCTAAAGCAGCTCTGCAGACCTGGTTCTCTGTCCCTAAAGCAGCTCTGCTGACCTGGTTCTCTCGGTCTCTAAAGCAACTCTGCTTACCTGGTTCGTTGCCTCTAGAGCCGTTCTGGTGACCTGGTTCTTAGGCTCTAGAGCTGCTCTGCTGACCTGGTTCTCTGGCTCTAAAGCAGCTCTGCTGACCTGGTTCTCTACCTCTAATGCAGCTCTGCTGACCTGATTTCTCTGGCTCTAGAGCAGCTCTCCTGACCTGGTTCTTAGGCTCTAGATCAGCTCTGCTGACCTGGATCTAAGGCTCTAAAGCAGCTCTACTGACCTGGTTCTATGGTTCAAAAGCAGCTCTGCTGACCTGGTTCTATGGCTTTAAAGCAGCTCTACTGACCTGGTTTATGGCTCCAAAGCAGCTCTGCTGACCTGGTTCTCTGGCTTTGAAGGAGCTCTGCTGACCTGGTTTCTCTGGCTCTACAGCAGCTCTGCTGACCTGGTTCTCTGGCTCTAGAACAGCTCTCCAGACCTGGTTCTTAGGCTCTAGATCAGCTCTGCTGACCTGGTTCTAAGGCTCTAAAGCAGCTCTACTGACCTGGTTCTATGGTTCTAAAGCAGCTCTGCTGACCTGGTTCTATGGCTTTAAAGCAGCTCTAAAGTAGCTCTGCTGACCTGGTTCTATGGCTCTAAAGCAGCTCTGCTGACCTGGTTCTCTGGCTTTGAAGCAGCTCTGCTGACCTGATTCTCTGGCTTTGAAGCAACTCTGCTGACCTGGTTCTCTGGCTCTTGATCAGCTCTGGTGACCTGGTTCTCTCCCTCTAAAGCAGCTCTGCTGACCTGGTTCGCTCCCTCTAAAGCAGCTCTGGTGACCTGGTTCTCTCCCACTAAAGCACCTCTGCTGACCTGCTTCACTGGCTCTAAAGCAGCTCTGCTGACCTGGTTCTCTCCCTCTAAAGCAGCTCTGCTGACCTGGTTTCTCTGGCTCTACAGCAGATCTTCTGACCTTGTTCTCTGGCTCTAGAGCTGATCTGCTAACCTGGTTCTTAGGCTCTAGAGCAGCTCTGCTTACCTGGTTCTCTGGCTCTAATGCAGCTCTGCTGACCTGGTTCTCTGGCTTTAAAGCGGATCTGCTGACCTGGTTCTCTGACTCTAAAGCAGCTCTGCTTACCTGGTTCTCTGGCTGTAGAGCAGCTCTGCTGACCTGGTTCTTAGGCTCTAGAGGAGCTCTGCTGACCTGGTTCTCTGGGTCTAAAGCAGCTCTGCTGACCTGGTTCTATGCCTCTAGAGCAGCTCTGCTGACCTGTTTCTTAGGCTCTAAAGCGGCTCTGGTGACCTGGTTCTCTGGCTCTAAAGCTAAAGAAGCCCTGCTGACCTGATTCTCTGGTTCTAAAGCAGCTCTGCTGACCTGGTTCTGTGGCTCTAGTGCAGCTCTGCTGACCTGGTTCTCTGGGTCTAAAGCAGCTCTGCTGACATGGTTCTCTGGCTCTAAAGCAGCTCTGCTGACTTGGTTCTCTGGCTCTAGAGCAGCTCTGCTGACCTGGTTCGTAGGCTGTAGAGCAGCTCTGCTGACTTGGTTCTCTGGCTCTAGTGCAGCTCTGCTGACCTGGTTCTCTGGCTCTAAAGCAGCTCTAGTGACTTGTTTCTCTGGCTCTAGAGCAGCTCTGCTGACCTGGTTCTCTGGCTTTGAAGCAACTCTGCTGACCTGGTTCTCTGGCTCTTGAGCAGCTCTGGTGACCTGGTTCTCTCCCTCTAAAGCAGCTCTGCTGACCTGGTTCGCTCCCTCTAAAGCAGCTCTGGTGACCTGGTTCTCTCCCACTAAAGCACCTCTGCTGACCTGCTTCACTGGCTCTAAAGCAGCTCTGCTGACCTGGTTCTCTCCCTCTAAAGCAGCTCTGCTGACCTGGTTTCTCTGGCTCTACAGCAGATCTTCTGACCTTGTTCTCTGGCTCTAGAGCTGATCTGCTAACCTGGTTCTTAGGCACTAGAGCAGCTCTGCTTACCTGGTTCTCTGGCTCTAATGCAGCTCTGCTGACCTGGTTCTCTGGCTTTAAAGCGGATCTGCTGACCTGGTTCTCTGACTTTAAAGCAGCTCTGCTTACCTGGTTCTCTGGCTGTAGAGCAGCTCTGCTCACCTGGTTCTTAGGCTCTAGAGGAGCTCTGCTGACCTGGTTCTCTGGGTCTAAAGCAGCTCTGCTGACCTGGTTCTATGGCTCTACAGCAGCACTGCTGACCTGGTTCTATGCCTCTAGAGCAGCTCTGCTGACCTGTTTCTTAGGCTCTAAAGCGGCTCTGGCGACCTGGTTCTCTGGCTCTAAAGAAGCCCTGCTGACCTGATTATCTGGCTCTAAAGCAGCTCTGCTGACCTGGTTCTGTGGCTCTAGTGCAGCTCTGCTGACCTGGTTCTCTGGGTCTAAAGCAGCTCTGCTGACATGGTTCTCTGGCTCTAAAGCAGCTCTGCTGACCTGATTATCTGGCTCTAAAGCAGCTCTGCTGACCTGGTTCTGTGGCTCTAGTGCAGCTCTGCTGACCTGGTTCTCTGGGTCTAAAGCAGCTCTGCTGACATGGTTCTCTGGCTCTAAAGCAGCTCTGCTGACCTGGTTCTCTGGGTCTAAAGCAGCTCTGCTGACCTGGTTCTCTGGGTCTAAAGCAGCTCTGCTGACATGGTTCTCTGGCTCTAGTGCAGCTCTGCTGACCTGGTTCTCTGGCTCTAAAGCAGCTCTGCAGATCTGGTTCTGTGTCCCTAAAGCAGCTCTACTGACCTGGTTCTCTCGGGCTCTACAGCAGCTCTGCTGACCGGGTTCCTCTGGCTCTACAGCAGCTTTGCTGACCTGGTTCTCTTCCTCAAGAGCAGTTCTGCTGACCTGGTTCTTAGGCTCTAGGGCAGATCTGCTGGCCTGGTTCTATGGGGGAACAACCTTTACAACGCAACTTTTACAATGCACTACCATTACAACAAAACTGTTACAACGCTAGTGCATTGACAACGCAGGACATTACAACGCAAGTCTTTACATCGACTTGCACTAGATGGCGTGCTAGCATTAAAAATAGTGTAGTTTACTATCCCAACACCTTCCCTACTGTTACGTGGACTGGAGTTGGAATAGTAAATTACACTTTTTTAATGTTAGCACGCCATCTAGTGCAAGTCGATGTAAAGACTTGCGTTGTAATGTCCTGCGTTGTCAATGCACTCGAGTTGTAAAACTTTCGTTGTAACAGCATGCGTTGTAACAGCATGCGTTGTAACGTCATACATCCAATTCTATGACTCTAAAGCGGCTCTGCTGACCTGGTTCTCTGGCTGTAGAGCAGCCTTGCTGACCTGGTTCTCTGGCTCTATCCCAGCTCTGCTGACCTGGTTCTCTGGCTCTAGAGCAGCTCGGCTGACCTAGTTCTTAGGCTGTAGAGCAGCTCTGCTGACCTGGTTCTCTGGCTCTAGTGCAGCTCTGCTGACCTGGTTCTCTGGCTCTAAAGCAGCTCTGCTGACCTGGTTCTCTGGCTCTAAAGCAGCACTGCTGACCTGGTTTTCTGGCTCTAGAGCAGCTCTGCTGACCTGGTTCTTAGGCTGTTGAGCAGCTCTGCTGACCTGGTTCTCTGGCTCTGGTGCAGCTCTGCTGACCTGGTTCTCTGGCTTTAAAGCAGCTCTGCAGACCTGGTTCTCTATCCCTAAAGCAGCTCTGCTGACCTGGTTCTCTCGGGCTCTAAAGCAACTCTGCTTACCTGGTTCTCTGCCTCTAGAGCAGTTCTGCTGACCTGGTTCTTAGGCTCTAGAGCAGCTCTGCTGACCTGGTTCTCTGGCTCTAAAGCAGCTCTGCTGACCCGGTTCTCTCCCTCTAAAGCAGCTCTGCTGACCTGATTTCTCTGGCTCTACAGCAACTCTGCTGACCTGGTTCTCTGGCTCTAGAACAGCTCTCCTGACCTTGTTCTTAGGCTCTAGATCAGCTCTGCTGACCTGGTTCTATGGCTCTAAAGCAGCTCTACTTACCTGGTTCTATGGCTCTAAAGCAGCTCTGCTGACCTGTTTCTCTGGCTTTGAAGGAGCTCTGCTGACCTGGTTTCTCTGCCTCTACAGCAGCTCTGCTGACCTGGTTCTCTGGCTCTAGAACAGCTCTCCAGGCCTGGTTCTTAGGCTCTAGATCAGCTCTGCTGACCTGGTTCTTAGGCTCTAAAGCAGCTCTACTGACCTGGTTCTATGGCTCTAAAACAGCTCTGCTGACCTTGTTCTATGGCTCTAAAGAAGCTCTAAAGTAGCTCTGCTGACCTGGTTCTATGCCTCTAAAGCAGCTCTGCTAACCTGGTTCTCTGGCTTTGAAGCAGCTCTGCTGACCTGATTCTCTGGCTTTGAAGCAACTCTGCTGACCTGGTTCTCTGGCTCTAGAGCAGCTGTGGTGACCTGGTTCTCTCCCGCTAAAGCACCTCTGCTGACCTGCTTCTCTGGCTCTAAAGCAGCTCTGCTGACCTGGTTCTCTCCCTCTAAAGCAGCTCTGCTGACCTGGTTTCTCTGGCTCTACAGCAGATCTTCTGACCTGTTTCTCTGGCTCTAGAGCAGATCTGCTAACCTGGTTCTTAGGCTCTAGAGCAGCTCTGCTTACCTGGTTCTCTGGCTCTAATGCGTCTCTGCTGACCTGGTTCTCTGACTCTAAAGCAGCTCTGCTGACCTGGTTCTCTGGCTGTAGAGCAGCTCTGCTGACCTGGTTCTTAGGCTCCAGAGGAGCTCTGCTGACCTGGTTCTCTGGGTCTAAAGCAGCTCTGCTGACCTGGTTCTATGGCTCTACAGCAGCACTGCTGACCTGGTTCTATGCCTCTAGAGCACCTCTGCTGACCTGGTTCTTAGGCTCTAAAGCGGCTCTGCTGACCTGGTTCTGTGGCTCTAATTCGGCTCTGGCGACCTGGTTCTCTGGCTCTAAAGAAGCCTTGCTGACCTGGTTCTCTGGCTCTAAAGCAGCTTTGCTGACCTGGTTCTGTGGCTCTAGTGCAGCTCTGCTGACCTGGTTCTCTGGGTCTAAAGCAGCTCTGCTGACATGGTTCTCTGGCTCTAAAGCAGCTCTGCTGACCTGGTTCTCTGGCTCTAGAGCAGCTCTGCTGACCTGGTTCATTGCCTCTAGAGCAGCTCTGCTGACCTGGTTCTCTGACTTTACAAAGGCTCTGCTGACCTGGTTCTCTGGCTCTAAAGCAGCTCTGCTGACTTGGTTCTATGGCTCTAAAGCAGCTCTGCTGCCCTGGTTCTCTGGCTCTACAGCAGCTCTGCTGCTCCGTTTCTCTGCCTCTAGAGAAGCTCTGCTGACCTGGTTCTCTGGCTCTAAAGCAGCTCTGCTGACCTGGTTCTCTGGCTCTAAAGCGGCTCTGCTGACCTGTTTCTCTGGTTCTAGAGCAGCTCTGCAGACCTAGTTCTTACGCTCTAGAGCAGCTATGCTGACCTGGTTCCCTCGCTCTAAAGCAGCTCTGCTGACCTGGTTCTCTGGCTCTAAATCAGCTTTGCTGATCTGGTTCTCTGGCTCTAAAGTGGCTCTGCTGATCTGGTTGTATGGCTCTAAAGTGACTCTGCTGACCTGGTTCTCTGGCTGTAGAGCAGCCCTGCTGACCTGGTTCTCTGGCTCTGAACCAGCTCTGCTGACCTGGTTATCTGGCTCTAGAGCAGCTCTGCTGACCTAGTTCTTAGGCTGTAGAGCAGCTCTGCTGACCTGGTTCTCTGGCTCTGGTGCAGCTCTGCTGACCTGGTTTCCTGCTCTAAAGCAGCTCTGCTGACCTGGTTCTCTGGCGCTAGAGCAGCTCTGCTGAACTGGTTCTTAGGCTGTAGAGCAGCTCTTCTGACCTGGTTCTCTGACTCTAGTGCAGCTCTGCTGACCTGGTTCTCTGGCTCTAAAGCAGCTCTGCAGACCTGGTTCTCTGTCCCTAAAGCAGCTCTGCTGACCTGGTTCTCTCGGTCTCTAAAGCAACTCTGCTTACCTGGTTCTCTGCCTCTAGAGCAGTTCTGGTGACCTGGTTCTTAGGCTCTAGAGCTGCTCTGCTGACCTGGTTCTCTGGCTCTAAAGCAGCTCTGCTGACCTGGTTCTCTACCTCTAATGCAGCTCTGCTGACCTGATTTCTCTGGCTCTAGAGCAGCTCTCCTGACCTGGTTCTTAGGCTCTAGATTAGCTCTGCTGACCTGGATCTAAGGCTCTAAAGCAGTTCTACTGACCTGGTTCTATGGTTCTAAAGCAGCTCTGCTGACCTGGTTCTATGGCTTTAAAGCAGCTCTACTGACCTGGTTTATGGCTCCAAAGCAGCTCTGCTGACCTGGTTCTCTGGCTTTGAAGGAGCTCTGCTGACCTGGTTTCTCTGGCTCTACAGCAGCTCTGCTGACCTGGTTCTCTGGCTCTAGAACAGCTCTCCAGACCTGGTTCTTAGGCTCTAGATCAGCTCTGCTGACCTGGTTCTAAGGCTCTAAAGCAGCTCTACTGACCTGGTTCTATGGTTCTAAAGCAGCTCTGCTGACCTGGTTCTATGGCTTTAAAGCAGCTCTAAAGTAGCTCTGCTGACCTGGTTCTATGGCTTTGAAGCAGCTCTGCTGACCTGGTTCTCTGGCTTTGAAGCAACTCTGCTGACCTGGTTCTCTGGCTCTTGAGCAGCTCTGGTGACCTGGTTCTCTCCCTCTAAAGCAGCTCTGCTGACCTGGTCCGCTCCCTCTAAAGCAGCTCTGGTGACCTGGTTCTCTCCCACTAAAGCACCTCTGCTGACCTGCTTCACTGGCTCTAAAGGAGCTCTGCTGACCTGGTTCTCTCCCTCTAAAGCAGCTCTGCTGACCTGGTTCTCTGGCTGTAGAGCAGCTCTGCTGACCTGGTTCTTAGGCTCCAGAGGAGCTCTGCTGACCTGGTTCTCTGGGTCTAAAGCAGCTCTGCTGACCTGGTTCTATGGCTCTACAGCAGCACTGCTGACCTGGTTCTATGCCTCTAGAGCACCTCTGCTGACCTGGTTCTTAGGCTCTAAAGCGGCTCTGCTGACCTGGTTCTGTGGCTCTAATTCGGCTCTGGCGACCTGGTTCTCTGGCTCTAAAGAAGCCTTGCTGACCTGGTTCTCTGGCTCTAAAGCAGCTCTGCTGACCTGGTTCTGTGGCTCTAGTGCAGCTCTGCTGACCTGGTTCTCTGGGTCTAAAGCAGCTCTGCTGACATGGTTCTCTGGCTCTAAAGCAGCTCTGCTGACCTGGTTCTCTGGCTCTAGAGCAGCTCTGCTGACCTGGTTCATTGCCTCTAGAGCAGCTCTGCTGGCCTGGTTCTCTGACTTTACAACGGCTCTGCTGACCTGGTTCTCTGGCTCTAAAGCAGCTCTGCTGACTTGGTTCTATGGCTCTACAGCAGCTCTGCTGCCCTGGTTCTCTGGCTCTACAGCAGCTCTGCTGCTCCGTTTCTCTGCCTCTAGAGAAGCTCTGCTGACCTGGTTCTCTGGCTCTAAAGCAGCTCTGCTGACCTGGTTCTCTGGCTCTAAAGCGGCTCTGCTGACCTGTTTCTCTGGTTCTAGAGCAGCCCTGCAGACCTAGTTCTTAGGCTCTAGAGCAGCTATGCTGACCTGGTTCCCTCGCTCTAAAGCAGCTCTGCTGACCTGGTTCTCTGGCTCTAAATCAGCTTTGCTGATCTGGTTCTCTGGCTCTAAAGTGGCTCTGCTGATCTGGTTCTATGGCTCTAAAGTGACTCTGCTGACCTGGTTCTCTGGCTGTAGAGCAGCCCTGCTGACCTGGTTCTCTGGCTCTGAACCAGCTCTGCTGACCTGGTTATCTGGCTCTAGAGCAGCTCTGCTGACCTAGTTCTTAGGCTGTAGAGCAGCTCTGCTGACCTGGTTCTCTGGCTCTGGTGCAGCTCTGCTGACCTGGTTTCCTGCTCTAAAGCAGCTCTGCTGACCTGGTTCTCTGGCTCTAAAGCAGTTCTGCTGACCTGGTTCTCTTGCGCTAGAGCAGCTCTGCTGAACTGGTTCTTAGGCTGTAGAGCAGCTCTTCTGACCTGGTTCTCTGACTCTAGTGCAGCTCTGCTGACCTGATTCTCTGGCTCTAAAGCAGTTCTGCAGACCTGGTTCTCTGTCCCTAAAGCAGCTCTGCTGACCTGGTTCTCTCGGTCTCTAAAGCAACTCTGCTTACCTGGTTCTCTGCCTCTAGAGCAGTTCTGGTGACCTGGTTCTTAGGCTCTAGAGCTGCTCTGCTGACCTGGTTCTCTGGCTCTAAAGCAGCTCTGCTGACCTGATTCTCTACCTCTAATGCAGCTCTGCTGACCTGATTTCTCTGGCTCTAGAGCAGCTCTCCTGACCTGGTTCTTAGGCTCTAGATCAGCTCTGCTGACCTGGATCTAAGGCTCTAAAGCAGCTCTACTGACCTGGTTCTATGGTTCTAAAGCAGCTCTGCTGACCTGGTTCTATGGCTTTAAAGCAGCTCTACTGACCTGGTTTATGGCTCCAAAGCAGCTCTGCTGACCTGGTTCTCTGGCTTTGAAGGAGCTCTGCTCACCTGGTTTCTCTGGCTCTACAGCAGCTCAGCTGACCTGGTTCTCTGGCTCTAGAACAGCTCTCCAGACCTGGTTCTTAGGCTCTAGATCAGCTCTGCTGACCTGGTTCTAAGGCTCTAAAGCAGCTCTACTGACCTGGTTCTATGGTTCTAAAGCAGCTCTGCTGACCTGGTTCTATGGCTTTAAAGCAGCTCTAAAGTAGCTCTGCTGACCTGGTTCTATGGCTCTAAAGCAGCTCTGCTGACCTGGTTCTCTGGCTTTGAAGGAGCTCTGCTGACCTGGTTCTCTGGCTTTGAAGCAACTCTGCTGACCTGGTTCTCTGGCTCTTGAGCAGCTCTGGTGACCTGGTTCTCTCCCTCTAAAGCAGCTCTGCTGACCTGGTTCGCTCCCTCTAAAGCAGCTCTGGTGACCTGGTTCTCTCCCACTAAAGCACCTCTGCTGACCTGCTTCACTGGCTCTAAAGCAGCTCTGCTGACCTGGTTCTCTCCCTCTAAAGCAGCTCTGCTGACCTGGTTTCTCTGGCTCTACAGCAGATCTTCTGACCTTGTTCTCTGGCTCTAGAGCTGATCTGCTAACCTGGTTCTTAGGCTCTAGAGCAGCTCTGCTTACCTGGTTCTCTGGCTCTAATGCGGCTCTGCTGACCTGGTTCTCTGGCTTTAAAGCGGATCTGCTGACCTGGTTCTCTGACTCTAAAGCAGCTCTGCTTACCTGGTTCTCTGGCTGTAGAGCAGCTCTGCTGACCTGGTTCTTAGGCTCTAGAGGAGCTCTGCTGACCTGGTTCTCTGGGTCTAAAGCAGCTCTGCTGACCTGGTTCTATGGCTCTACAGCAGCACTGCTGACCTGGTTCTATGCCTCTAGAGCAGCTCTGCTGACCTGTTTCTTAGGCTCTAAAGCGGCTCTGGCGACCTGGTTCTCTGGCTCTAAAGAAGCCCTGCTGACCTGATTCTCTGGCTCTAAAGCAGCTCTGCTGACCTGGTTCTGTGGCTCTAGTGCAGCTCTGCTGACCTGGTTCTCTGGGTCTAAAGCAGCTCTGCTGACATGGTTCTCTGGCTCTAAAGCAGCTCTGCTGACTTGGTTCTCTGGCTCTAGAGCAGCTCTGCTGACCTGGTTCGTAGGCTGTAGAGCAGCTCTGCTGACCTGGTTCTCTGGCTCTAGTGCAGCTCTGCTGACCTGGTTCTCTGGCTCTAAAGCAGCTCTGCAGATCTGGTTCTGTGTCCCTAAAGCAGCTCTACTGACCTGGTTCTCTCGGGCTCTACAGCAGCTCTGCTGACCGGGTTCCTCTGGCTCTACAGCAGCTTTGCTGACCTGGTTCTCTTCCTCAAGAGCAGTTCTGCTGACCTGGTTCTTAGGCTCTAGGGCAGCTCTGCTGGCCTGGTTCTCTGGCTCTAAAGCAGCTCTGCTGACCTGGTTCTCTCCCTCTAAAGCAGCTCTGCTGACCTGGTTTCTCTGGCTGTAGAGGAGCTCTGCTTACCTGGTTCTCTGGCTCTAGTGCAGCTCTGCTGACCTGGTTCTCTGGCTCTAAAGCAGCTCTGCAGACCTGGTTCTCTGTCCCTAAAGCAGCTCTGCTGACCTGGTTCTGTCGGGCTCTACTGCAGCTCTGGTGACCTGGTTCTCTGCCTCTAGAGCAGTTCTGCTGTCCTGGGTCTTAGGCTCTAGAGCAGCTCTGCTGACCTGGTTCTCCGGCTCTAAAGCGGCTCTGCTGACCTGGTTCTCTCCCTCTACAGCAGCTCTGCTGACCTGGTTTCTCTGGCTCTACAGCAGCTCTGCTGACCTGGTTCTCTGCCTCTAGAGCAGTTCTGCTGACCTTGTTCTTTGGCTCTAGAGCAGCTCTGCTGACCTGGTTCTCCGGCTCTAAAGCAGCTCTGCTGACCTGGTTCTCTCCCTCTACAGCAGCTCTGCTGACCTGGTTTCTCTGGCTCTACAGCAGCTCTGCTGACCTGGTTCTCTGGCTCTACAGCAGCTCTGCTGAACTGGTTCTTAGGCTCTAGAGCAGCTCTTCTTACCTGGTTCTCTGACTCTAATGCGGCTCTGCTGACCTGGTTCTCTGGCTCTAAAGCAGCTCTGCTGACATGGTTGTATGGCTCTAAAGCAGCTCTGCTGACCTGGTTCTCTGGCTCTAGGGCAGCTCTGCTGACCTGGTACTCTGGCTCTAAAGCAGCTCTGCTGACCTGGTTCTCTGGCTGTAGAGCAGCTCTGCTGACCTGGTTCTTAGGCTCTAGAGCAGCTCTGCTGACCTGGTTCTCTGGCTCTGCAACGGCTCTGCTGACCTTGTTCTCTGGGTCTAAAGCAGCTCTGCTGACCTGGTTCTATGGCTCTACAACAGCTCCGCTGACCTGGTTCTCTGGCTCTAAAGCGGCTCGGCTGCCCAGGTTTTCTCCCTCTAAAGCAGCTCTGTTTACCTGGTTCTCTGGCTCTAAAGCAGTTCTGTTGACCTGGTTCTCTGGCTCTAAATCAGCTTTGCAGATCTTGTTCTCTGGCTCTAAGGTGGCTCTGCTGACCTGGTTCTCTGGTTCTAAAGCGGCTCTGCTGACCTGATTCTCTGGCTGTAGAGCAGCTCTGCTGACCTGGTTCTCTGGCTCTAAAGCAGCTCTGCTGACCTGGTTCTCTGGCTCTAGAGCAGCTCTGCTGACCTGGTTCTCTGACTCTACAACGACTCTGCTGACCTGGTTCTCTGGCTCTAAAGCAGCTCTGCTGACCTGGTTCTCTGGCTCTAAATCAGCTTTGCTGATCTGGTTCTCTGGCTCTAAAGTGGCTCTGCTGATCTGGTTCTATGACTCTAAAGTGACTCTGCTGACCTGGTTCTCTGGCTGTAGAGCAGCCCTGCTGACCTGGTTCTCTGGCTCTGAACCAGCTCTGCTGACCTGGTTATCTGGCTCTAGAGCAGCTCTGCTGACCTAGTTCTTAGGCTGTAGAGCAGCTCTGCTGACCTGGTTCTCTGGCTCTGGTGCAGCTCTGCTGACCTGGTTTTCCTGCTCTAAAGCAGCTCTGCTGACCTGGTTCTCTGGCTCTAAAGCAGTTCTGCTGACCTGGTTCTCTGGCGCTAGAGCAGCTCTGCTGAACTGGTTCTTAGGCTGTAGAGCAGCTCTTCTGACCTGGTTCTCTGACTCTAGTGCAGCTCTGCTGACCTGGTTCTCTGGCTCTAAAGCAGCTCCGCAGACCTGGTTCTCTGTCCCTAAAGCAGCTCTGCTGACCTGGTTCTCTCGGTCTCTAAAGCAACTCTGCTTACCTGGTTCTCTGCCTCTAGAGCAGTTCTGGTGACCTGGTTCTTAGGCTCTAGAGCTGCTCTGCTGACCTGGTTCTCTGGCTCTAAAGCAGCTCTGCTGACCTGGTTCTCTACCTCTAATGCTGCTCTGCTGACCTGATTTCTCTGGCTCTACAGCAACTCTGCTGACCTGATTCTCTGGCTCTAGAGCAGCTCTCCTGACCTGGTTCTTAGGCTCTAGATCAGCTCTGCTGACCTGGATCTAAGGCTCTAAAGCAGCTCTACTGACCTGGTTCTATGGTTCTAAAGCAGCTCTGCTGACCTGGTTCTATGGCTTTAAAGCAGCTCTACTGACCTGGTTTATGGCTCTAAAGCAGCTCTGCTGACCTGGTTCTCTGGCTTTGAAGGAGCTCTGTTGACCTGGTTTATCTGGCTCTACAGCAGCTCTGATGACCTGGTTCTCTGGCTCTAGAACAGCTCTCCAGACCTGGTTCTTAGGCTATAGATCAGCTCTGCTGACTTGGTTCTAAGGCTCTAAAGCAGCTCTACTGACCTGGTTCTATGGTTCTAAAGCAGCTCTGCTGACCTGGTTCTATGGCTTTAAAGCAGCTCTAAAGTAGCTCTGCTGACCTGGTTCTTTGGCTCTAAAGCAGCTCTGCTGGCTTTGAAGCAGATCTGCTGACCTGGTTCTCTGGCTTTGAAGCAACTCTGCTGATCTGGTTCTCTGGCTCTTGAGCAGCTCTGGTGACCTGGTTCTCTCCCTCTAAAGCAGCTCTGCTGACCTGGTTCGCTCCCTCTAAAGCAGCTCTGGTGACCTGGTTCTCTCCCACTAAAGCACCTCTGCTAACCTGCTTCACTGGCTCTAAAGCAGCTCTGCTGACCTGGTTCTCTCCCTCTAAAGCAGCTCTGCTGACCTGGTTTCTCTGGCTCTACAGCAGATCTTCTGACCTTGTTCTCTGGCTCTAGAGCTGATCTGCTAACCTGGTTCTTAGGCTCTAGAGAAGCTCTGCTTACCTGGTTCTCTGGCTCTAATGCGGCTCTGCTGACCTGGTTCTCTGGCTTTAAAGCGGATCAGCTGACCTGGTTCTCTGACTCTAAAGCAGCTCTGCTTACCTGGTTCTCTGGCTGTAGAGCAGCTCTGCTGACCTGGTTCTTAGGCTCTAGAGGAGCTCTGCTGACCTGGTTCTCTGGGTCTAAAGCAGCTCTGCTGACCTGGTTCTATGGCTCTACAGCAGCACTGCTGACCTGGTTCTATGCCTCTAGAGCAGCTCTGCTGACCTGTTTCTTAGGCTCTAAAGCGGCTCTGGCGACCTGGTTCTCTGGCTCTAAAGAAGCCCTGCTGACCTGATTCTCTGGCTCTAAAGCAGCTCTGCTGACCTGGTTCTGTGGCTCTAGTGCAGCTCTGCTGACCTGGTTCTCTGGGTCTAAAGCAGCTCTGCTGACATGGTTCTCTGGCTCTAAAGCAGCTCTGCTGACTTGGTTCTCTGCCTCTAGAGCAGCTCTGCTGACCTGGTTCGTAGGCTGTAGAGCAACTCTGCTGACCTGGTTCTCTGGCTCTAGTGCAGCTCTGCTGACCTGGTTCTCTGGCTCTAAAGCAGCTCTGCAGATCTGGTTCTGTGTCCCTAAAGCAGCTCTACTGACCTGGTTCTCTCGGGCTCTACAGCAGCTCTGCTGACCGGGTTTCTCTGGCTCTACAGCAGCTCTGCTGACCTGGTTCTTAGGCTCTAGGGCAGCTCTGCTGGCCTGGTTCTCTGGCTCTAAAGCAGCTCTGCTGACCTGGTTCTCTCCCTCTAAAGCAGCTCTGCTGACCTGTTTTATTTGGCTGTAGAGGAGCTCTGCTTACCTGGTTCTCTGGCTCTAGTGCAGCTCTGCTGACCTGGTTCTCTGGCTCTAAAGCAGCTCTGCAGACCTGGTTCTCTGTCCCTAAAGCAGCTCTGCTGACCTGGTTCTGTCGGGCTCTACTGCAGCTCTGGTGACCTGGTTCTCTGCCTCTAGAGCAGTTCTACTGACCTGGTTCTTAGGCTCTAGAGCAGCTCTGCTGACCTGGTTCTCCGGCTCTAAAGCGGCTCTGCTGACCTGGTTCTCTCCCTCTACAGCAGCTCTGCTGACCTGGTTTCTCTGGCTCTACAGCAGCTCTGCTGACCTGGTTCTCTGCCGCTAGAGCAGTTCTGCTGACCTTGTTCTTTGGCTCTAGAGCAGCTCTGCTGACCTGGTTCTCCGGCTCTAAAGCAGCTCTGCTGACCTGGTTCTCTCCCTCTACAGCAGCTCTGCTCACCTGGTTTCTCTGGCTCTACAGCAGCTCTGCTGACCTGGTTCTCTGGCTCTACAGCAGCTCTGCTGAACTGGTTCTTAGGCTCTAGAGCAGCTCTTCTTACCTGGTTCTCTGACTCTAATGCGGCTCTGCTGACCTGGTTCTCTGGCTCTAAAGCAGCTCTGCTGACATGGTTGTATGGCTCTAAAGCAGCTCTGCTGACCTGGTTCTCTGGCTCTAGAGCAGCGCTGCTGACCTGGTACTCTGGCTCTAAAGCAGCTCTGCTGACCTGGTTTTCTGGCTCTAGAGCAGCTCTGCTGACCTGGTTCTCTGGCTCTGCAACGGTTCTGCTGACCTTGTTCTCTGTGTCTAAAGCAGCTCTGCTGACCTGGTTCTATGGCTCTACAACAGCTCTGCTGACCTGGTTCTCTGGCTCTAAAGCGGCTTGGCTGCCCCGGTTTTCTCCCTCTAAAGCAGCTCTGTTTACCTGGTTCTCTGCCTCTAAAGCAGTTCTGCTGACCTGGTTCTCTGGCTCTAAATCAGCTTTGCTGATCTTGTTCTCTGGCTCTAAGGTGGCTCTGCTGACCTGGTTCTCTGGTTCTAAAGCGGCTCTGCTGACCTGATTCTCTGGCTGTAGAGCAGCTCTGCTGACCTGGTTCTCTGGCTCTAAAGCAGCTCTGCTGACCTGGTTCTCTGGCTCTAGAGCAGCTCTGCTGACCTGGTTCTCTGACTCTACAACGACTCTGCTGACCTGGTTCTCTGGCTCTAAAGCAGCTCTGCTGACCTGGTTCTATGGCTCTACAGCAGCTCTGCTGCCCTGGTTCTCTGGATCTACAGCAGCTCTGTTGCTCCGTTTCTCTGCCTCTAGAGCAGCTCTGCTGACCTGGTTCTCTGGCTCTAAAGCAGCTCTGCTGACCTGGTTCTCTGGCTCTAAAGCGGCTCTGCTGACCTGGTTCTCTGGTTCTAGAGCAGCTCTGCAGACCTGGTTCTTAGGCTCTAGAGCAGCTCTGCTGACCTGGTTCCCTCGCTCTAAAGCAGCTCTGCTGACCTAGTTCTCTGGCTCTAAATCAGCTTTGCTGATCTGGTTCTCTGGCTCTAAAGTGGCTCTGCTGATCTGGTTCTATGGCTCTAAAGTGATTCTGCTGACCTGGTTCTCTGGCTGTAGAGCAGCCCTGCTGACCTGGTTCTCTGGCTCTAAACCAGCTCTGCTGACCTTGTTGTCTGGCTCTAGAGCAGCTCTGCTGACCTAGTTCTTAGGCTGTAGAGCAGCTCTGCTGACCTGGTTCTCTGGCTCTAGTGCAGCTCTGCTGACCTGGTTCTCTGGCTCTAAAGCAGCTCTGCTGACCTGGTTCTCTGGCTCTAAAGCGGCTCTGCTGACCTGGTTCTCTGGCCCTAAATCAGCTTTGCTGATCTGGTTCTCTGGCTCTAAATTGGCTCTGCTGACCTGGTTCTCTGGTTCTAAAGCGGCTCGGCTGACCTGGTTCTGTCCCTCTAAAGCAGCTCTGCTGACCTGGTTCTCTGGCTCTAAAGCAGTTCTGCTGACCTGGTTCTCTGGCTCTAGAGCAGCTCTGCAGACCTGGTTCTTAGGCTCTAGAGCAGCTCTGCTGACCTGGTTCCTTCCCTCTAAAGCAGCTCTGCTGACCTGCTTCTCTGGCTCTAAAGTGGCTCTGCTGATCGGGTTCTATGGCTCAAAAGCGGCTCTGCTGATCTGGTTCTCTGGCTGTAGAGCAGCCTTGCTGACCTGGTTCTCTGGCTCTAAATCAGCTCTGCTGACCTGGTTCTCTGGCTCTAGAGCAGCTCGGCTGACCTAGTTCTTAGGCTGTAGAGCAGCTCTGCTGACCTGGTTCTCTGGCTCTAGTGCAGCTCTGCTGACCTGGTTCTCTGGCTCTAAAGCAGCTCTGCTGACCTGGTTCTCTGGCTCTAAAGCAGCACTGCTGACCTGGTTCTCTGGCTCCAGAGCAGCTCTGCTGACCTGGTTCTTAGGCTGTTGAGCAGCTCTGCTGACCTGGTTCTCTGGCTCTAGTGCAGCTCTGCTGACCTGGTTCTCTGGCTTTAAAGCAGCTCTGCAGACCTGGTTCTCTATCCCTAAAGCAGCTCTGCTGACCTGGTTCTCTCGGGCTCTAAAGCAACTCTGCTTACCTGTTTCTCTGCCTCTAGACCAGTTCTGCTGACCTGGTTCTTAGGCTCTAGAGCAGCTCTGCTGACCTGGTTCTCTGGCTCTAAAGCAGCTCTGCTGACCCGGTTCTCTCCCTCTAAAGCAGCTCTGCTGACCTGATTTCTCTGGCTCTACAGCAACTCTGCTGACCTGGTTCTCTGGCTCTAGAGCAGCTCTCCTGACCTTGTTCTTAGGCTCTAGATCAGCTCTGCTGACCTGGTTCTATGGCTCTAAAGCAGCTCTACTGACCTGGTTCTATGGCTCTAAAGCAGCTCTACTGACCTCGTTCTATGGCTCTAAAGCAGCTCTGCTGACCTGTTTCTCTGGCTTTGAAGGAGCTCTGCTGACCTGGTTTCTCTGGCTCTACAGCAGCTCTGCTGACCTGGTTCTCTGGCTCTAGAACAGCTCTCCAGGCCTGGTTCTTAGGCTCTAGATCAGCTCTGCTGACCTGGTTCTTAGGCTCTAAAGCAGCTCTACTGAACTGGTTCTATGTCTCTAAAACAGCTCTGCTGACCTGGTTCTATGGCTCTAAAGAAGCTCTAAAGTGGCTCTGCTGACCTGGTTCTATGCCTCTAAAGCAGCTCTGCTGACCTGGTTCTCTGGCTTTGAAGCAGCTCTGCTGACCTGGTTTTCTGGCTCTAGAGCAGCTCTGGTGACCTGGTTCTCTCCCTCTAAAGCAGCTCTGCTGACCTGGTTCTCTCCCTCTAAAGCAGCTCTGGTGACCTGGTTCTCTCCCACTAAAGCACCTCTGCTGACCTGCTTCTCTGGCTCTAAAGCAGCTCTGCTGATTGGTTCTCTCCCTCTAAACCAGCTCTGCTGACCTGGTTTCTCTGGCTCTCCAGCAGATCTTCTGACCTGGTTCTCTGGCTCTAGAGCAGATCTGCTAACCTGGTTCTTAGGCTCTAGAGCAGCTCTGCTTACCTGTTTCTCTGGCTCTAATGCGTCTCCTCTGACCTGCTTCTCTGGCTCCAAAGCAGCTCTGCTGACCTGGTTCTCTCCCTCTAAAGCAGCTCTGCTGACCTGGTTTCTCTCGCTCTATAGCAGCTCTGCTGACCTGTTTTTCTGGCTCTACAGAAGCTCTGCTGACCTGGTTCCCTGGCTCTAAAGCATCTCTGGTGACCTGGTTCTCTGGCTCTAAAGCATCTCTGCTAACCTGGTTTCTCTGGCTCTACAACAGCTCTGCTGAACTGGTTCTCTAGCTCTAGAGCAGCTCTGCTGACCTGGTTCTTAGGCTCTAGAGCAGCTCTGCTTACCTGGTTCTATGGCTCTAAAGCAGCTCTGCTGACCTGGTTCTATGGCTCTAAAGCAGCTCTGCTCACCTGGTTCTCTCCCTCTAAAGCAGCTCTGCTGACCTGGTTTCTCTGGCTCTACAGAAGATCTGCTGACCTGGTTCTCTGGCTCTAGAGCAGCTCTGCGAACATGGTTCTTAGGCTCTAGAGCAGCTTTGCTGACCTGGTTCTCTGGCTCTACAACGTCTCTGCTGACCTGGTTCTCTGGCTCTAAAGCAGCTTTGTTGACCTGGTACTCTGGCTCCAGAGCAGCTCTGCGGACCTGGTTCGTAGGCTCTAGAGCAGTCATGCTGACCTGGTTCTCTGGCTCTACAACGGCTCTGCTGACCTGGTTCTCTGGCTCTAAAGCACCTCTGCTGACCTGGTTCTCTGGCTGTAAAGCAGCTCTGCTGACCAGGTTCTCTGGCTCTACAGCAGCTCTGCTGACCTGGTTCTTAGGCTCTATAGCAGGTCTGCTGATCTGGTTCTCTCGCTCTAAAGCAGCTCTGCTGACGTGGTTCTTTGGCTCTAAATCAGCTTTGCTGACCTGGTTCTCTCCCTCTAAAGCAGCTCTGCTGAACTGTTTGCTCTGGCTATACAGCAGCTCTGCTGACCTGGTTCTCTGGCTCTAGAGCAGGTCTGCTGACCTGGTTCTCTTCCTCTAAAGCAGCTCTGCTGACCTGGTCCTCTGGCTCTAAAGCAGCTCTGTTGACCTTGTTCTCTGCCTCTAAAGCAGCTCTGCTGACCTGGTCCTCTGGCTCTAAAGCAGCTCTGTTGACCTTGTTCTCTGCCTCTAAAGCAGCTCTGCTGACCTGGTTTCTCTGGCTCTACAGCAGCTCTGCTGACCTGGATCTCTGACTCTAGAGCAGCTCTGCTGACCTGGTTCTTAGGCTCTAGAGCAGCTCTGCTAACTTGGTTCTTTGGCTCTACAACGGTTCTGCTGACATGGTTCGCTGGGTCTACAACGGCTCTGCTGACCTGGTTCTCTGGCTATAAAGCAGCTCTGCTGACCTGGTTTCATTGGCTCTACAGTAGCTCTGCTGACCTTTTTCTCTGGCTCTAAAGCAGCTCTGGCGACCTGGTTCTCTGGCTCTAAAGCATCTCTGCTGACCTGGTTCTCTGGCTCTAAAGCAGCTCTGCTGACCTTGTTTTCTGCCTCTATAACAGCTCTGCTGACATTGTTTCTCTGGCTCTACAGCAGCTCTGCTTACCTGGTTCTCTGGCTCTAGAGCAGCTCTGCTGACCTGTTTCTTAGGCTCTAGAGCAGCTGTGTTGACCTGGTTCTCGCCCTCTAAAGCAGCTCTGCTGACCTAGCTCTCTGGCTCTAAAGCGGCTCTGCTGACCTGGTTCTCTTGCTCTAAAGCGGGTCTGCTGACCTGGTTCTCTGGCTCTAAAGCAGCTCTAGTGACTTGTTTCTCTGGCTCTAGAGCAGCTCTGGTGACCTGGTTCTCTGGCTCTAGAGCAGCTCTGCTGACCTGGTTCTCTGGCTCTTGAGCAGCTCTGGTGACCTGGTTCTCTCCCTCTAAAGCAGCTCTGCTGACCTGGTTCGCTCCCTCTAAAGCAGCTCTGGTGACCTGGTTCTCTCCCACTAAAGCACCTCTGCTGACCTGCTTCACTGGCTCTAAAGCAGCTCTGCTGACCTGGTTCTCTCCCTCTAAAGCAGCTCTGCTGACCTGGTTTCTCTGGCTCTACAGCAGATCTTCTGACCTTGTTCTCTGGCTCTAGAGCTGATCTGCTTACCTGGTTCTCTGGCTCTAATGCGGCTCTGCTGACCTGGTTCTCTGGCTTTAAAGCAGATCTGCTGACCTGGTTCTCTGACTCTAAAGCAGCTCTGCTTACCTGGTTCTCTGGCTGTAGAGCAGGTCTGCTGACCTGGTTCTTAGGCTCTAGAGGAGCTCTGCTGACCTGGTTCTCTGGGTCTAAAGCAGCTCTGCTGACCTGGTTCTATGGCTCTACAGCAGCACTGCTGACCTGGTTCTATGCCTCTAGAGCAGCTCTGCTGATGTTACGGTTTGTAGTAACAATCATGTGCAGAATCATGCACAGACTCTGTTAGAAGACCTTTAATGTAAGGGCCATGTTTAATCATGATATTATATTTCTTCTGTTCTTAAACTGTTAGCCAAATGCTTATTTGCATGTATTATAACATTCTTTTTCACAGGGTGTTAGCCAATGCTTGTTAGATTTCTTTTTATCATGGACTTGCAAGAGTTTGCCATTCTGTATTAGTAACGTGCTCCCCATAAACTCATTAGCATGCTTGTGAAACGTGCTCGCTCTCTTTGCCATGGGACACGTTTCTGGATAACCGGCAGTTGCAATTCACGTGAAGGAGCAGGCTTTCTAGCACGTGTACTTCGGTCTTCTCCCTGTGCCGACCCCACCCGTTAAACAACTCTATTTAAACCCCAGGCTTCCTCTCCTAAGCGCTTGCGCTCGCTTCAGCCAACACTTACCGGAAAGCAGGAACCCGACGCCTTCATCTTGCTCCAGCTCCCGAGTCACACAGAGTTTCCGGTCCGGTCTTCACAACCATCCCCGTCGTCCTGGAAACAAATAAAGCATCTTCCGGAGCAGCGTGAAAGACTCTCCCTCGCTGCACTCTATGAACAAAAGAAACAAAGCCTGTAACTGAACAGTGAGTAATCGGCAGGTGTTTGAAGAGCAAAAAGTAAGTCTCTGATCCAGTCTTCTATTTTAATCACGCTTTCAGCGCTTTTAATCACGTTTTCAGCGCATTTAACAAAAGTTTGGCCAGATTTGCAGGACAATGTGTCAAATCACCAAATAAGGATTCTTTGAAGTTAAATAACTTTGCACTTATCTGATTACTGGAAATCTTCATTTTTTGCATCACCATCTCTGCAGACAAGACACTAAGGATAAAAGAGAAAGACAGTATATTGTAAGGGGCAATCATTTTCTAAGAACATTTTGTGAAATAACAGTGTGCTCATACAAAGGTTAACAGCTGACAAGTAAACAGCTGTTCTTTACTTTTACAGCATTACAATACCATAATAACCAGTAATCAGGTCATCAAAAGTTCCTGAACGTAACCAAGGTATACAGACTATAACTCAACTTAGCGTGCATAATAATAATTGTCGCTCTTTACTTATTTCTGCGTTAATGCTTGTCTTTATTGTTTATTTGTTATCATTATTAGAGTTTTTCCGAGGAGAGCAGAGAACAGATAGAAGCCAGCAGAGAGTGGCAGTGTTTTCTCTATTTATTATTTTGTCCCTCTTCCCCCTTCCCTTAAGAGTTTTTGCTGGGTAAACTGTGTAAAACAATCAGTTGCGCCCAGGGAAGGTTCTTGGGGGAAGTCAAGAACAAGCTTCACATCTCTCAAGGTGAACGTCCTGCATTTCAGGTGAGTGAAGGTTTAACAGAAGCGCAAGCCTTCACAACATTTAAGTTCTCCTTGAGAGATGGATTCAGATTCAGAAAGAATTGATGGTCAAGCTATGGCTCATGCACTTGCAGAAGATGTAGTAAGGAACCAATCCATTTCAGAGATGTTACAAAAAATGCAATTAGAAATAGATTCATTAAAACATGAAAACACAGTGTTAAGACAGGAAGTTCTTCGTTACAAACCAAGAGAGTCTTTATGGACAGAGCCTCTTTTGTCACAACATACTGATTCTGCTGGATTTAGTAGGTCTAAAACTTCAAAAGAGGCCATGGGTTCGAACTCTAGTTCAGCACCAGTGCAAGTGACAGTAGCCGTTCCCAATGTGGTTCCTTTGTCAGCCCCTGAACGCTTTTTGGGAGATTCTAATAAGTATAATGTATTTCTTAGTCAATGCCAATTGCATTTTATATGCAAACCACAATTATTTCCCACTGATGCAACTAAAGTAGCTTTTGTGCTTTCTTATTTGGGCGGCACAGCTGCAAATTGGTCCATACCCTACATTGATCGAGATGACCCTATTTTACACAACTGGCCTTTGTTTAAAAATACCATGACTAAATTGTTTGCAAAACACACTTATTTACAAGCTAGTGACAATGAGTTACTAAATCTAAAACAAGGCAAGCAAGATTTATTAACCTATGTAACCATGTTTAATAGACTCCTGACAGAAACACAGTGGCCAGAGGACAAACGTACCTCTTTGTTTTATAGAGGGTTGCGTGACGACCTGAAAGATGCCCTGGCTCATATTGTGGATCTTCCAGAGGACTACTCTGATTTTGTGGATCTAGTAGTAAAACTAGATCATCGATTAGGAGAACGAAGAAATGACAAAACACGATTTGAACCAAGGTTTTCTGCGTCCAAAAGCGAAAGGAAGGAACTTGATACTAAAGTATCAGAGTCCGAACCAATGCAGATAGGGACAATTAAAGGTCCTTTATCGATAGAGGAAAAAGATAGAAGGAGAAAATTAAACCTCTGCTTATATTGCGCTAAGGCAGGGCATTATGCCAAGGAATGCCCTAGTAAACCTAAAGGGGCAAAGAAGGTTAATTCAGTAATCTCACATCCTACAGAACAGGAAAACTAAGAAACTCGGCAAGAAGGGGGGTCTCTTGTGCGAGTGAGGAATGTTTATTGACCTCCAATATCTCCACTAATATGGTACCTAGAATACCTAGACATTTTGTGATACAAGTAGTTCTCATTATAAGTGTTCATGTGCGACACTCCGTTCCAGTCTTGTTAGATTGCGGAGCTACTGGAAATTTTATGGACATTAAAATGGCAGAGCAGTTACAGATTCCCACTGAGTGGAAAACCCAACCTGAGGCGGTTTGCGCTGTTGATGGGACAGCCTTATCTTCAGGTATGATAACCAAGAAAACTACTCCATTGGTGATGGTATGCCAGAATGGTCATACTGAAAAGATTGGTTTTGATTTAATTGATACACCTGCCTTTGGTTTGATTTTAGGAGTACCGTGGTTAACCCAACATAATCCTAGAATTAATTGGGCGCAAAGAACAGTGACTTTAGATTCCACGTTCTGTCGAGAATCTTGTTATCAAGAAGCTCTCAATGAATCTATGACAACTTTACACTGTGCCACTACACACACACAGATGACTGGTCTACCTCTTGAGTATCAAGAATTCCAAGATGTATTTGATCCTGTAAAGGCTAGTTCTTTACCACCACACAGGTCATATGATTGTCGCATCGACTTAATACCTGGAGCAATTTTGCCTAACTCTAGAGTGTATGCCCTCACAGAAGAAGAAACAAAATATTTAAGAACATACCTTGATGATTTATTGGCGTCAGGATTTATAAAGCATTCTACCTCCCCAGTATCCTCGCCTCTATTTTTCATTCCTAAACCAGATGGCAGTCTTCGTGCTTGCATAGACTACCACGGTTTAAATAAGGCCACAATTAAAAATAGATACCCGTTGCCTTTGATACCTGTTCTTTTAGATCAATTAAGGCATTCCACTATCTATACAAAGCTTGACTTGAGAGGTGCATATCATCTGGTTAGAGTAAAGGAGAATGATGAATGGAAAACAGCTTTTAAAACCAAGTTTGGGTTGTTCGAATATACAGTTATGCCATTTGGTTTATGTAATGCGCCTGCAGCATTTCAATTTTTTATCAATGAAGTGTTGCACGAATTTCTGGATGTATGTGTAATTGTGTATATTGATGACATACTTATTTACTCAAAAACCAAGGAAGAACATGTACAGCAAGTAAGAGCAGTGCTCCAGAAATTGTCAACAAATCATTTGTTCGCTAAGCTTGAAAAATGTATTTTCAACACTAACACAGTAGATTTCTTGGGGTATTGTTTATCTCCAACAGGTATTATGATGGATGTTAAAAAGGTACAAGCAATTAAGAATTGGCCAGAACCCACCACAGTTAAAGAAGTACAAAAGGTTTTGGGTTTTGCCAATTTTTATAGGCGTTTTATCCCTCATTTTGCTGAAACTGTTGTACCTTTAACCAAATTATTGCATAAGGGTCAGAAGTTTGTATGGTCAGAACAGACAGCTAAGGCCTTTGAGTCACTTAAAGAAAAATTCACTTCAGCACCTTTGTTAAAACACCCCGACCCAGATATTCCTTTCTTTGTAGAGGCAGATGCTTCTCAGGTGGCAGTGGGAGCTGTGCTCTCTCAAAGAGATATTCAGGACGGGCAATTACATCCTGTAGCCTTTTATTCGAAAAAACTGTTACCTGCAGAACAAAATTATACAGTGGCAGAGAGGGAGCTCTTGGCCATAAAATTGGCTTTTACTGAATGGAGACATCATTTAATGGGCACAAAGTTTCCGGTCACTATATTTAGTGATCATAAAAATTTGCAGTTTTTTAGTTCTGTAAGAGCTTTAACACCTAGACAGATGCGCTGGCTAAATTTTTTTAGTGCCTTTGATTTTGTTATAACTTACCGACCCGGAGCACAGCAAATTCAGTCAGACGTCTTATCTAGATATGGGCACACTGCAGAGTTAAAGAAAGAAACAGGTCCGCCCATAATTCCTTCAGAGAAAATAGCGGCACCAATTTTGCAACAAGGCTTTTTAAGTCAAGTCAGGGAGGAACATTTGAAAGTAAAGACACAAGAGTGGTTAAAAGATCCTCATAATATTGTACAAGATGGTTTGTTGTATCACAATTCCTTGTTATATGTTCCAACTAGGAGTTTACAACAAAAACTGTTAACATGGCATCATGATTCGATTTTAGCAGGTCATCCAGGTTCACAGAAGACATTGGAAAATTGTAAAAAACATTTCTGGTGGCCTTCAATGATTTCTGACATTAAGGAGTATGTCAAGTCCTGTCCAATTTGTGCAAGAAATAAATCTGTACACAAGGCTCCTATGGGCTTATTACAACCTCTGCCCACTCCTCCAAGTCCTTGGCACACCATAAGTTTGGATTTTATAGTTAGTCTACCTAAGGCAAACACTTACACAACTATTTTAGTAGTGGTAGATTATTTGTCAAAAATGGCACACTTCATTCCTTTGGTGAAACTTCCTACCGCAGCAGAACTAACAGATGTCTTTATTAAAGAAATTGTAAGGTTACATGGTTTGCCCACTAAGATCCTTTCGGACAGGGGGAGTCAATTTACTTCTAAATTTTGGAACAATTTAGGAAAAAGTCTAAAAATGGAAATAGCCCTTTCAACGGCCTTCCATCCAGAAACAGATGGCCAGACTGAAAGGGTTAATCAAACGTTATTACAAACTTTACGTTGTTTAATGGCAGAATTTACCACTGAATGGGATAAGGTATTACCAATTGCAGAATTCATTTATAATAATAACGTGCATTCTGCAACAAAGTGTACTCCTTTTTAGGTCTCGCGAGCCAAAGGCTCAGAGACATTTTATATCTGGGCTTTTCAAAGTGCTGCCGTGGCCTAAAGCTACAGTGCACGTGAACGTGCACGCGCGCAGCGCCATGTGTCTTTCCTCCGTAGCGATCGTAATCACGATCACTTTCACTTTCGCGGCTCCTCTGTTGCTGCCATTCCCCCCTCCCTTCTCGCCCAGCCCTTCTTGTTCTCTCTTCGTTTCCCTTTCGCTCCTCATTCTGCTTTCTATATATTTGTATTCTTTCACCTTCTGTCTCTGCCCGTTACTCTTCCTCACTCATTTCTTGTTCATTATGCGTTTAGCCTTTTCGCTCTGGGTGCGAATATCTGAACTAATGTTTTACACTACCGTTTTCCTATGGATAAGATATTTCCGGAATTGCACCTTAGCTCCCTTGCACATTGACACAAGAGATTCATGAAGATGGTCTGTAGAACTTCATAATTTCTTAAATTAATCATCTTTCTGCTACTGCATGTTTACATCAATTATTATCCAGAATGCATCGTGCTGCCTGAACGGACGTTCATTCTGAGCGGTGAGCGTAAATATTTGGCGTCAATGGAAGTCGTCCATGTTATCTCTTACGATTCTTGTCAAGGCAACCGTCCGACCTCTATGCTTGTCTTCTGGTGCCCTCTACTGGAAATGTTACCAATCGGTGTTCAGCTTATATCAGGACACGGACGTGCTGTTCATGGCTACTTGTCTAGCACACACATTTCAGGAAAGGGGCCTTTTTCATATCGATTTCCTGATTGGTTGAAGTTGAAACCCCTATTTGTTGAACTCATACATGAAATAAAACATATTTTCAATTCAGGTCTGAAGTAAGGAAACCCCTTCTCACTGTAAAAAATCCTAGAAGAAGCGGGTAACACTTTTCATGTCAAAACAGTTTCACTCACATTACAGTGGAGCACCAAATAAAATGTTCAGTATTGGTCTACAAGCGGTCCAAGAGACGATATGCATTATGGGAAACACATAATTACTATTCTATGTCGTCCGTTCCAGACAACACGATATGCTATGGTAACATGAATAAGTTGGTGGACGAGAATTGATAAACGTTGCCACTTACGCACAAAAAAATTGTTTATTGTACAATTACTTTTGTTATCAAAGGTAAATAGGCTGACTAGTTTAGAATGCAATTATTCAGTGCTGACTACAGGTGATCATCTCATCAGCTGCATTTATGCTATCCAGATCAGCACTCTGGGATAGGTCCATCATCCACTCTGGATTGACTTCATGCTTCCTGACAGCCAGGCCTTTTAAAACCTTTTATGGGGCTCATGTCGTCAATGTAATCCAGAAACCCTTCACAAGTTTATGAGGACACCCAGGGGCTTATTTACAAGCCCTTTGCACCACCCGTAAGTCACCTTTCCCCATTAAAAGTGATGCACCGGTGGTGTGAGGGGCTTGCAAATAAGCCCCCTAGTACCATTAAGTTTCCCCAGTTTTACCGAACAAATATGCCAAAAGCAGGTTTTTTTTTCGACAAAACAAAGTAATCTACCTCAGCTCCTTTCTGGAAACTTTTGGGGTGATCTTGATCTGTCAAGTAGGGCCCAAGAAAAAGGGATGGGGTTCCACTGTACTTACCCCCTCATACAATTTCCAGAGGGGAAAATTGGACCCCAACACAGCACAAGCATTTTAAATGCAATAGGTCTTGCCTTCCATTAAGTTAAAGCCATTTGCTTTGCTATATAATACCATTAGCAAAGCAAATGACTTTAACTTAATCAAAGGCGAAACCTATTGCATTTTCAATGCTTGTTTGTTTTTAGATTCATTTAGCGCGAACTCGGCCCTAAGGTATTGTAGCGCTTCTTATATTTACGAGTTACATTATTGCGTTATTACATAATGCGTACAATCATCGTTCACCCGAAAGTTCGGCAGAACAGATATTCTAGCTGCTACTAAATTGATACATATTCCATAGCGCCAAAAAGCTGGGAAATAGTGAGTTCAATAAATATCCAATAATCAGAACCACTGGAATTATGTGATTCTGCGGCGGCAGTGTTGTATGCACAATAATACATTTGCCGCATAAACCACACAATCCATCATCTACTGCATAATCTCCAGATTTTAATACAAAAAATGTGTTTTCTGAAAACGCAGCGACCCATGTTGCCACGCAGTGGAAGGCCCTATGCAAAGGTTGACTGGTCATGTTCCTATTACTCTTTTTTGCTGTTAAACTGGTACTACTGAGGTGAAACCTTTGACCAGATTGTGTTAACATGAAAAAAATATGAAGCAATACTATCACAAAATGTTCCTCAATAGGTCACATAACTTGCCTTATATTGCTGCATAATGTAGTCGACCCTGCCACATAATTTGGTCGTCCCCTGCGCACAATTCCATTGGCCCGGCCAATAACCTAACCTGGTACATTAACCTGGCCAGAACTGAAATAACCAAACAACCAAAGTATGCCCCAATGTGACCTAAAATAATCTATACTATTTTAACATTGTCCAATGCACACTGAACTTACTTAAAAATGGCATAAAATAAGAAAAACAAGCACTGGCAAAGCCAATAGGTCTCACTTTTGTACGGAGTTACAGACTTGTTGCAGATGCTAAATAGCATGAGAGAAAACAAATCTGATCAAAGCATGATGAGGTACACATACAACACCAAAAATGCACACGCATATGTCATGACGTGGAGGCCATTCTGGCTTTGACTCCAGCATGATGACATATGTTTGTTCCTGCATCACTACACGAGTACGGTGTGCGTCATGAAGCGGCAGATAAACATAAAGTCAACAAATCACAAGTTATATGCTGACCCAAAGCCACCTTTACATATTGGTTTTGTGCACAACAGAACCTTCAACAACAAGCATTTGCAATGCAATCGGTCTCGCATTTGCGAGAGTTTGAGCTATTAGCATTGTAAATGACAATGCCTTTTATTTATGTTTTACAAAAACCAAACTTAAATAAAAAGCATTGTCATTTACAATGCCAATAGCTCAAACTCGTATAAATGCGAGACCTATTGCATTGCAAATGCTTGTTATTTTTTACAAGGGTATCACCCACAAGCATTACCCGTGTCAGTAATCCCCTCTTTAACTCCAGGAGTTACGGAGAGACTTTCTACACTATTAGACATACAAGAAAAGGCAAAGAAACATTTAAACAAGTACAAAGACTCCATGAAAAGACAAACAGATAAGCATAGACTAGATGCACCACACTATCAAGTAGGAGATAAAGTATGGCTTTCAACAAAAAATTTAAAGGTAATAGGAGCAAGAAAGTTACTACCAAGGTACATAGGACCCTTTTCTATAAATAAGGTTATAAATCCTGTAACTGTTCAGTTGGACTTGCCTCCAGAATATCCTGTACATCCTGCCTTCCATGTATCTTTATTGAAACCCTATGATCCCCACACTAGGTCTGAACCTCCTCCCCCACCCATTCATGTTGATGGACATTTGGAATATGAAGTGCAAAAGATTTTGGATGCAAAAAGAATACGAGGTAAACTGTTTTATTTGCTGACCTGGTTCTTAGGCTCTAAAGCAGCTCTACTGACCTGGTTCTATGGCTCTAAAACAGCTCTGCTGACCTTGTTCTATGGCTCTAAAGAAGCTCTAAAGTAGCTCTGCTGACCTGGTTCTATGCCTCTAAAGCAGCTCTGCTGACCTGGTTCTCTGGCTTTGAAGCAGCTCTGCTGACCTGGTTCTCTGGCTTTGGAGGACCTCTGCTGACCTGGTTCTCTGGCTCTAGAGCAGCTCTGGTGACCTGGTTCTCTCCCACTAAAGCACCTCTGCTGACCTGCTTCTCTGGCTCTAAAGCAGCTCTGCTGACCTGGTTCTCTCCCTCTAAAGCAGCTCTGCTGACCTGGTTTCTCTGGCTCTACAGCAGATCTTCTGACCTGATTCTCTGGCTCTAGAGCAGATCTGCTAACCTGATTCTTAGGCTCTAGAGCAGCTCTGCTTACCTGGTTCTCTGGCTCTAATGCGTCTCTGCTGACCTGGTTCTCTGACTCTAAAGCAGCTCTGCTGACCTGGTTCTCTGGCTGTAGAGCAGCTCTGCTGACCTGGTTCTTAGGCTCCAGAGGAGCTCTGCTGACCTGGTTCTCTGGGTCTAAAGCAGCTCTGCTGACCTGGTTCTATGGCTCTACAGCAGCACTGCTGACCTGGTTCTATGCCTCTAGAGCACCTCTGCTGACCTGGTTCTTAGGCTCTAAAGCGGCTCTGCTGACCTGGTTCTGTGGCTCTAATTCGGCTCTGGCGACCTGGTTCTCTGGCTCTAAAGAAGCCTTGCTGACCTGGTTCTCTGGCTCTAAAGCAGCTCTGCTGACCTGGTTCTATGGCTCTAGTGCAGCTCTGCTGACCTGGTTCTCTGGGTCTAAAGCAGCTCTGCTGACATGGTTCTCTGGCTCTAAAGCAGCTCTGCTGACCTGGTTCTCTGGCTCTAGAGCAGCTCTGCTGACCTGGTTCATTGCCTCTAGAGCAGCTCTGCTGACCTGGTTCTCTGACTTTACAACGGCTCTGCTGACCTGGTTCTCTGGCTCTAAAGCAGCTCTGCTGACTTGGTTCTATGGCTCTACAGCAGCTCTGCTGCCCTGGTTCTCTGGCTCTACAGCAGCTCTGCTGCTCCGTTTCTCTGCCTCTAGAGAAGCTCTGCTGACCTGGTTCTCTGGCTCTAAAGCAGCTCTGCTGACCTGGTTCTCTGGCTCTAAAGCGGCTCTGCTGACCTGTTTCTCTGGTTCTAGAGCAGCTCTGCAGACCTAGTTCTTAGGCTCTAGAGCAGCTATGCTGACCTGGTTCCCTCGCTCTAAAGCAGCTCTGCTGACCTGGTTCTCTGGCTCTAAATCAGCTTTGCTGATCTGGTTCTCTGGCTCTAAAGTGGCTCTGCTGATCTGGTTCTATGGCTCTAAAGTGACTCTGCTGACCTGGTTCTCTGGCTGTAGAGCAGCCCTGCTGACCTGATTCTCTGGCTCTGAACCAGCTCTGCTGACCTGGTTATCTGGCTCTAGAGCAGCTCTGCTGACCTAGTTCTTAGGCTGTAGAGCAGCTCTGCTGACCTGGTTCTCTGGCTCTGGTGCAGCTCTGCTGACCTGGTTTCCTGCTCTAAAGCAGCTCTGCTGACCTGGTTCTCTGGCTCTAAAGCAGTTCTGCTGACCTGGTTCTCTGGCGCTAGAGCAGCTCTGCTGAACTGGTTCTTAGGCTGTAGAGCAGCTCTTCTGACCTGGTTCTCTGACTCTAGTGCAGCTCTGCTGACCTGGTTCTCTGGCTCTAAAGCAGCTCTGCAGACCTGGTTCTCTGTCCCTAAAGCAGCTCTGCTGACCTGGTTCTCTCGGTCTCTAAAGCAACTCTGCTTACCTGGTTCTCTGCCTCTAGAGCAGTTCTGGTGACCTGGTTCTTAGGCTCTAGAGCTGCTCTGCTGACCTTGTTCTCTGGCTCTAAAGCAGCTCTGCTGACCTGGTTCTCTACCTCTAATGCAGCTCTGCTGACCTGATTTCTCTGGCTCTAGAGCAGCTCTCCTGACCTGGTGCTTAGGCTCTAGATCAGCTCTGCTGACCTGGATCTAAGGCTCTAAAGCAGCTCTACTGACCTGGTTCTATGGTTCTAAAGCAGCTCTGCTGACCTGGTTCTATGGCTTTAAAGCAGCTCTACTGACCTGGTTTATGGCTCCAAAGCAGCTCTGCTGACCTGGTTCTCTGGCTTTGAAGGAGCTCTGCTGACCTGGTTTCTCTGGCTCTACAGCAGCTCTGCTGACCTGGTTCTCTGGCTCTAGAACAGCTCTCCAGACCTGGTTCTTAGGCTCTAGATCAGCTCTGCTGACCTGGTTCTAAGGCTCTAAAGCAGCTCTACTGACCAGGTTCTATGGTTCTAAAGCAGCTCTGCTGACCTGGTTCTATGGCTTTAAAGCAGCTCTAAAGTAGCTCTGCTGACCTGGTTCTATGGCTCTAAAGCAGCTCTGCTGACCTGGTTCTCTGGCTTTGAAGCAGCTCTGCTGACCTGGTTCTCTGGCTTTGAAGCAACTCTGCTGACCTGGTTCTCTGGCTCTTGAGCAGCTCTGGTGACCTGGTTCTCTCCCTCTAAAGCAGCTCTGCTGACCTGGTTCGCTCCCTCTAAAGCAGCTCTGGTGACCTGGTTCTCTCCCACTAAAGCACCTCTGCTGACCTGCATCACTGGCTCTAAAGCAGCTCTGCTGACCTGGTTCTCTCCCTCTAAAGCAGCTCTGCTGACCTGGTTTCTCTGGCTCTACAGCAGATCTTCTGACCTTGTTCTCTGGCTCTAGAGCTGATCTGCTAACCTGGTTCTTAGGCACTAGAGCAGCTCTGCTTACCTGGTTCTCTGGCTCTAATGCAGCTCTGCTGACCTGTTTCTCTGGCTTTAAAGCGGATCTGCTGACCTGGTTCTCTGACTTTAAAGCAGCTCTGCTTACCTGGTTCTCTGGCTGTAGAGCAGCTCTGCTGACCTGGTTCTTAGGCTCTAGAGGAGCTCTGCTGACCTGGTTCTCTGGGTCTAAAGCAGCTCTGCTGACCTGGTTCTATGGCTCTACAGCAGCACTGCTGACCTGGTTCTATGCCTCTAGAGCAGCTCTGCTGACCTGTTTCTTAGGCTCTAAAGCGGCTCTGGCGACCTGGTTCTCTGGCTCTAAAGAAGCCCTGCTGACCTGATTCTCTGGCTCTAAAGCAGCTCTGCTGACCTGGTTCTGTGGCTCTAGTGCAGCTCTGCTGACCTGGTTCTCTGGGTCTAAAGCAGCTCTGCTGACATGGTTCTCTGGCTCTAAAGCAGCTCTGCTGACTTGGTTCTCTGGCTCTAGAGCAGCTCTGCTGACCTGGTTCGTAGGCTGTAGAGCAGCTCTGCTGACCTGGTTCTCTGGCTCTAGTGCAGCTCTGCTGACCTGGTTCTCTGGCTCTAAAGCAGCTCTGCAGATCTGGTTCTGTGTCCCTAAAGCAGCTCTACTGACCTGGTTCTCTCGGGCTCTACAGCAGCTCTGCTGACCGGGTTCCTCTGGCTCTACAGCAGCTTTGCTGACCTGGTTCTCTTCCTCAAGAGCAGTTCTGCTGACCTGGTTCTTAGGCTCTAGGGCAGCTCTGCTGGCCTGGTTCTATGGGGGAACAACCTTTACAACGCAACTTTTACAACGCACTACCATTACAACGAATTTGTTACAACGCTAGTGCATTGACAACGCAGGACATTACAACGCAAGTCTTTACATCGACTTGCACTAGATGGCGTGCTAGCATTAAAAATAGTGTAGTTTACTATCCCAACACCTTCCCTACTGTTACGTGGACTGGAGTTGGAATAGTAAATTACACTTTTTTAATGTTAGCACGCCATCTAGTGCAAGTCGATGTAAAGACTTGCGTTGTAATGTCCTGCGTTGTCAATGCACTCGAGTTGTAAAACTTTCGTTGTAACAGCATGCGTTGTAACAGCATGCGTTGTAACGTCATACATCCGGTTCTATGGCTCTAAAGCGGCTCTGCTGACCTGGTTCTCTGGCTGTAGAGCAGCCTTGCTGACCTGGTTCTCTGGCTCTAAACCAGCTCTGCTGACCTGGTTCTCTGGCTCTAGAGCAGCTCGGCTGACCTAGTTCTTAGGCTGTAGAGCAGCTCTGCTGACCTGGTTCTCTGGCTCTAGTGCAGCTCTGCTGACCTGGTTCTCTGGCTCTAAAGCAGCTCTGCTGACCTGCTTCTCTGGCTCTAAAGCAGCACTGCTGACCTGGTTCTCTGGCTCTAGAGCAGCTCTGCTGACCTGGTTCTTAGGCTGTTGAGCAGCTCTGCTGACCTGGTTCTCTGGCTCTGGTGCAGCTCTGCTGACCTGGTTCTCTGGCTTTAAAGCAGCTCTGCAGACCTGGTTCTCTATCCCTAAGGCAGCTCTGCTGACCTGGTTCTCTCAGGCTCTAAAGCAACTCTGCTTACCTGGTTCTCTGCCTCTAGAGCAGTTCTGCTGACCTGGTTCTTAGGCTCTAGAGCAGCTCTGCTGACCTGGTTCTCTGGCTCTAAAGCAGCTCTGCTGACCCAGTTCTCTCCCTCTAAAGCAGCTCTCCTGACCTTGTTCTTAGGCTCTAGATCAGCTCTGCTGACCTGGTTCTATGGCTCTAAAGCAGCTCTACTGACCTGGTTCTATGGCTCTAAAGCAGCTCTGCTGACCTGTTTCTCTGGCTTTGAAGGAGCTCTGCTGACCTGGTTTCTCTGCCTCTACAGCAGCTCTGCTGACCTGGTTCTCTGGCTCTAGAACAGCTCTCCAGACCTGGTTCTTAGGCTCTAGATCAGCTCTGCTGACCTGGTTCTTAGGCTCTAAAGCAGCTCTACTGACCTGGTTCTATGGCTCTAAAACAGCTCTGCTGACCTTGTTCTATGGCTCTAAAGAAGCTCTAAAGTAGCTCTGCTGACCTGGTTCTATGCCTCTAAAGCAGCTCTGCTGACCTGGTTCTCTGGCTTTGAAGCAGCTCTGCTGACCTGGTTCTCTGGCTTTGGAGGACCTCTGCTGACCTGGTTCTCTGGCTCTAGAGCAGCTCTGGTGACCTGGTTCTCTCCCACTAAAGCACCTCTGCTGACCTGCTTCTCTGGCTCTAAAGCAGCTCTGCTGACCTTGTTCTCTCCCTCTAAAGTAGCTCTGCTGACCTGGTTTCTCTGGCTCTACAGCAGATCTTCTGACCTGATTCTCTGGCTCTAGAGCAGATCTGCTAACCTGATTTCTCTGGCTCTACAGCAACTCTGCTGACCTGGTTCTCTGGCTCTAGAACAGCTCTCCTGACCTTGTTCTTAGGCTCTAGATCAGCTCTGCTGACCTGGTTCTATGGCTCTAAAGCAGCTCTACTGACCTGGTTCTATGGCTCTAAAGCAGCTCTGCTGACCTGTTTCTCTGGCTTTGAAGGAGCTCTGCTGACCTGGTTTCTCTGCCTCTACAGCAGCTCTGCTGACCTGGTTCTCTGGCTCTAGAACAGCTCTCCAGACCTGGTTCTTAGGCTCTAGATCAGCTCTGCTGACCTGGTTCTTAGGCTCTAAAGCAGCTCTACTGACCTGGTTCTATGGCTCTAAAACAGCTCTGCTGACCTTGTTCTATGGCTCTAAAGAAGCTCTAAAGTAGCTCTGCTGACCTGGTTCTATGCCTCTAAAGCAGCTCTGCTGACCTGGTTCTCTGGCTTTGAAGCAGCTCTGCTGACCTGGTTCTCTGGCTTTGAAGGACCTCTGCTGACCTGGTTCTCTAGCTCTAGAGCAGCTCTGGTGACCTGGTTCTCTCCCACTAAAGCACCTCTGCTGACCTGCTTCTCTGGCTCTAAAGCAGCTCTGCTGACCTGGTTCTCTCCCTCTAAAGCAGCTCTGCTGACCTGGTTTCTCTGGCTCTACAGCAGATCTTCTGACCTGGTTCTCTGGCTCTAGAGCAGATCTGCTAACCTGGTTCTTAGGCTCTAGAGCAGCTCTGCTTACCTGGTTCTCTGGCTCTAATGCGTCTCTGCTGACCTGGTTCTCTGACTCTAAAGCAGCTCTGCTGACCTGGTTCTCTGGCTGTAGAGCAGCTCTGCTGACCTGGTTCTTAGGCTCCAGAGGCGCTCTGCTGACCTGGTTCTCTGGGTCTAAAGCAGCTCTGCTGACCTGGTTCTTAGGCTCTAAAGCGGCTCTGCTGACCTGGTTCTGTGGCTCCAGAGGAGCTCTGCTGACCTGGTTCTCTGGCTCTAAAGAAGCCTTGCTGACCTGGTTCTCTGGCTCTAAAGCAGCTCTGCTGACCTGGTTCTGTGGCTCTAGTGCAGCTCTGCTGACCTGGTTCTCTGGGTCTAAAGCAGCTCTGTTGACATGGTTCTCTGGCTCTAAAGCAGCTCTGCTGACCTGGTTCTCTGGCTCTAGAGCAGCTCTGCTGACCTGGTTCATTGCCTCTAGAGCAGCTCTGCTGACCTGGTTCTCTGACTTTACAACGGCTCTGCTGACCTGGTTCTCTGGCTCTAAAGCAGCTCTGCTGACTTGGTTCTATGGCTCTACAGCAGCTCTGCTGCCCTGATTCTCTGGCTCTACAGCAGCTCTGCTGCTCCGTTTCTCTGCCTCTAGAGAAGCTCTGCTGACCTGGTTCTCTGGCTCTAAAGCAGCTCTGCTGACCTGGTTCTCTGGCTCTAAAGCGGCTCTGCTGACCTGTTTCTCTGGTTCTAGAGCAGCTCTGCAGACCTAGTTCTTAGGCTCTAGAGCAGCTATGCTGACCTGGTTCCCTCGCTCTAAAGCAGCTCTGCTGACCTGGTTCTCTGGCTCTAAATCAGCTTTGCTGATCTGGTTCTCTGGCTCTAAAGTGGCTCTGCTGATCTTGTTCTATGACTCTAAAGTGACTCTGCTGACCTGGTTCTCTGGCTGTAGAGCAGCCCTGCTGACCTGGTTCTCTGGCTCTGAACCAGATCTGCTGACCTGGTTATCTGGCTCTAGAGCAGCTCTGCTGACCTAGTTCTTAGGCTGTAGAGCAGCTCTGCTGACCTGGTTCTCTGGCTCTGGTGCAGCTCTGCTGACCTGGTTTCCTGCTCTAAAGCAGCTCTGCTGACCTGGTTCTCTGGCTCTAAAGCAGTTCTGCTGACCTGGTTCTCTGGCGCTAGAGCAGCTCTGCTGAACTGGTTCTTAGGCTGTAGAGCAGCTCTTCTGACCTGGTTCTCTGACTCTAGTGCAGCTCTGCTGACCTGGTTCTCTGGCTCTAAAGCAGCTCTGCAGACCTGGTTCTCTGTCACTAAAGCAGCTCTGCTGACCTGGTTCTCTCGGTCTCTAAAGCAACTCTGCTTACCTGGTTCTCTGCCTCTAGAGCAGTTCTGGTGACCTGGTTCTTAGGCTCTAGAGCTGCTCTGCTGACCTGGTTCTCTGGCTCTAAAGCAGCTCTGCTGACCTGGTTCTCTACCTCTAATGCAGCTCTGCTGACCTGATTTCTCTGGCTCTAGAGCAGCTCTCCTGACCTGGTTCTTAGGCTCTAGATCAGCTCTGCTGACCTGGATCTAAGGCTCTAAAGCAGCTCTACTGACCTGGTTCTATGGTTCAAAAGCAGCTCTGCTGACCTGGTTCTATGGCTTTAAAGCAGCTCTACTGACCTGGTTTATGGCTCCAAAGCAGCTCTGCTGACCTGGTTCTCTGGCTTTGAAGGAGCTCTGCTGACCTGGTTTTTCTGGCTCTACAGCAGCTCTGCTGACCTGGTTCTCTGGCTCTAGAACAGCTCTCCAGACCTGGTTCTTAGGCTCTAGATCAGCTCTGCTGACCTGGTTCTAAGGCTCTAAAGCAGCTCTACTGACCTGGTTCTATGGTTCTAAAGCAGCTCTGCTGACCTGGTTCTATGGCTTTAAAGCAGCTCTAAAGTAGCTCTGCTGACCTGGTTCTATGGCTCTAAAGCAGCTCTGCTGACCTGGTTCTCTGGCTTTGAAGCAGCTCTGCTGACCTGATTCTCTGGCTTTGAAGCAACTCTGCTGACCTGGTTCTCTGGCTCTTGAGCAGCTCTGGTGACCTGGTTCTCTCCCTCTAAAGCAGCTCTGCTGACCTGGTTCGCTCCCTCTAAAGCAGCTCTGGTGACCTGGTTCTCTCCCACTAAAGCACCTCTGCTGACCTGCTTCACTGGCTCTAAAGCAGCTCTGCTGACCTGGTTCTCTCCCTCTAAAGCAGCTCTGCTGACCTGGTTTCTCTGGCTCTACAGCAGATCTTCTGACCTTGTTCTCTGGCTCTAGAGCTGATCTGCTAACCTGGTTCTTAGGCTCTAGAGCAGCTCTGCTTACCTGGTTCTCTGGCTCTAATGCAGCTCTGCTGACCTGGTTCTCTGGCTTTAAAGCGGATCTGCTGACCTGGTTCTCTGACTCTAAAGCAGCTCTGCTTACCTGGTTCTCTGGCTGTAGAGCAGCTCTGCTGACCTGGTTCTTAGGCTCTAGAGGAGCTCTGCTGACCTGGTTCTCTGGGTCTAAAGCAGCTCTGCTGACCTGGTTCTATGGCTCTACAGCAGCACTGCTGACCTGGTTCTATGCCTCTAGAGCAGCTCTGCTGACCTGTTTCTTAGGCTCTAAAGCGGCTCTGGTGACCTGGTTCTCTGGCTCTAAAGCTAAAGAAGCCCTGCTGACCTGATTCTCTGGCTCTAAAGCAGCTCTGCTGACCTGGTTCTGTGGCTCTAGTGCAGCTCTGCTGACCTGGTTCTCTGGGTCTAAAGCAGCTCTGCTGACATGGTTCTCTGGCTCTAAAGCAGCTCTGCTGACTTGGTTCTCTGGCTCTAGAGCAGCTCTGCTTACCTGGTTCGTAGGCTGTAGAGCAGCTCTGCTGACCTGGTTCTCTGGCTCTAGTGCAGCTCTGCTGACCTGGTTCTCTGGCTCTAAAGCAGCTCTGCAGATCTGGTTCTGTGTCCCTAAAGCAGCTCTACTGACCTGGTTCTCTCGGGCTCTACAGCAGCTCTGCTGACCGGGTTCCTCTGGCTCTACAGCAGCTTTGCTGACCTGGTTCTCTTCCTCAAGAGCAGTTCTGCTGACCTGGTTCTTAGGCTCTAGGGCAGATCTGCTGGCCTGGTTCTATGGGGGAACAACCTTTACAACGCAACTTTTACAACGCACTACCATTACAACAAAACTGTTACAACGCTAGTGCATTGACAACGCAGGACATTACAACGCAAGTCTTTACATCGACTTGCACTAGATGGCGTGCTAGCATTAAAAATAGTGTAGTTTACTATCCCAACACCTTCCCTACTGTTACGTGGACTGGAGTTGGAATAGTAAATTACACTTTTTTAATGTTAGCACGCCATCTAGTGCAAGTCAATGTAAAGACTTGCGTTGTAATGTCCTGCGTTGTCAATGCACTCGAGTTGTAAAACTTTCGTTGTAACAGCATGCGTTGTAACAGCATGCGTTGTAACGTCATACATCCAATTCTATGGCTCTAAAGCGGCTCTGCTGACCTGGTTCTCTGGCTGTAGAGCAGCCTTGCTGACCTGGTTCTCTGGCTCTAAACCAGCTCTGCTGACCTGGTTCTCTGGCTCTAGAGCAGCTCGGCTGACCAAGTTCTTAGGCTGTAGAGCAGCTCTGCTGACCTGGTTCTCTGGCTCTAGTGCAGCTCTGCTGACCTGGTTCTCTGGCTCTAAAGCAGCTCTGCTGACCTGGTTCTCTGGCTCTAAAGCAGCACTGCTGACCAGGTTCTCTGGCTCTAGAGCAGCTCTGCTGACCTGGTTCTTAGGCTGTTGAGCAGCTCTGCTGACCTGGTTCTCTGGCTCTGGTGCAGCTCTGCTGACCTGGTTCTCTGGCTTTAAAGCAGCTCTGCAGACCTGGTTCTCTATCCCTAAAGCAGCTCTGCTGACCTGGTTCTCTCGGGCTCTAAAGCAACTCTGCTTACCTGGTTCTCTGCCTCTAGAGCAGTTCTGCTGACCTGGTTCTTAGGCTCTAGAGCAGCTCTGCTGACCTGGTTCTCTGGCTCTAAATCAGCTCTGCTGACCCGGTTCTCTCCCTCTAAAGCAGCTCTGCTGACCTGATTTCTCTGGCTCTACAGCAACTCTGCTGACCTGGTTCTCTGGCTCTAGAACAGCTCTCCTGACCTTGTTCTTAGGCTCTAGATCAGCTCTGCTGACCTGGTTCTATGGCTCTAAAGCAGCTCTACTTACCTGGTTCTATGGCTCTAAAGCAGCTCTGCTGACCTGTTTCTCTGGCTTTGAAGGAGCTCTGCTGACCTGGTTTCTCTGCCTCTACAGCAGCTCTGCTGACCTGGTTCTCTGGCTCTAGAACAGCTCTCCAGACCTGGTTCTTAGGCTCTAGATCAGCTCTGCTGACCTGGTTCTTAGGCTCTAAAGCAGCTCTACTGACCTGGTTCTATGGCTCTAAAACAGCTCTGCTGACCTTGTTCTATGGCTCTTGTGGTAAATAATTTAATTACCGGGACTTAATTTGATACAGAAACATAATAAAATAGCTCAGTAAATAAGAGGCAGAATCCGTGGTATTAGAGGTTCGGAATGGGCTTTATTCCAATGGTCGATTATAATCGGTTGCTCCAAGTTCCATCACCTCGAAGGTTCAGGAAGTGAAGTACATACATTATTGATAATTATTCACTTTTATACAATAGGCATTACAGTGAAGTAAATGCAAGAGGCGTAACAATTGATAGCAAAGATAACATTTCACATGCGTAGCTGAAAAAGGCGTAATTGGGAGTAACAAGGAAAACGTCATTGGTTATGATGTCACATATGGGTGGACCTATGAAATAATTTCGCAATGTCAGCAGAAATACTTGGCAGAGATGCGCGCGCAGCAGCATGACGTGTGATTGACGTGCAGCTAGGGGGTGGAGGGGACTTGACATTTAGCTCTACATGTGGCGACAGAAGTCTGGAGGGTCAAGTCAACCTAATCCCAAATCATATCTAACATCCTATGTTTAAAGAACTATGTTATCCAAAAGAGAGGTCTCTTAGAGTAGAATCTTATTCTATACTGACTATACTGACTGTTAGTGCGTGTACAAGCGTCTAAGTGTCTACACTAGATGCGAGGACAGGAATCTTCCATAGTAACAGGGCTATGAATTACTTGCATGAAGACAGAGAAGCCGGGCCTTTGCTCGGTAGCTGGCAGAATGTTTACTTAAACTACTAGACAGGAATGCATCGGCCAGGGAACGGAGCAGATAATTTCGAAGGTGAAATACAGTTCTTGGCAGGCAGCAAGCTGATGTCAGGCATCGTGAGCCGCGCAGGGAATGAGACAAAGTTCATGGTCACAGATGCAGACTCGGACTGGAGCTTCAGAGACAGAAAGCAAGAAAAAGCTTGATGACAGAATCAGGGCCTACTTGCCTGGACTGAAAAATGGCATAAGTGAACCATATAAAGGCGGTGGCCTTTTGTACTTAGGAATGGAATATCCGGCCCATTCATGGCGGATCTGAAAGAGGACATGTTAACGGTGGACGCACATGTGTTTGCGTCTTCATAACTGGAACTGGAGGGAACATACATGTACTTGTAACATGCACATAGAACCGTTGGGGTCCAAGATAGGGGACATAACTGACCAGAAAAATCCATATTTCCACATTCCCTCCTTGTCCCCTACTTGCCCGTCAAGAGACATCAATCTTCATCAATCCATTGATCTGTTCATATAGCATCATTTGTTCTTCTTTCTTCTTCCGGGATTTTGAACGAAAATCTTGATGTGGAATGCACGATGTGGCACACAGACCACAAATTGCTGGTCCACATTGCAGGCATAAGCAGCAACTGAATAGTATGAGAAGGCCAATACCTAGGAAGGATAGAACTCTCCATCCCCAGGCTGATAACACGCTCCAAAACCAACCGGACCAAGTCCAGGTGCCTGGATTCTGGTGTATCTGGCTCACAATCTTATGAAGGCGGGTTATAGCTTTATATACAGATGGCGAATTTTCTGGTATGAATACGCAGCAGCTTGATCCGATGACCCTACAAGCTCCGCCCCTATCGGCCAGGATGACGTCAAGGACAAGACGATTTTGAAGCACAACAATCCGCATAGCAGACTGCTCTTCTGTTAAGTTGCCTAAGGCGGAAATAGTTTCGTTCACTACTGCTTCAAGGGTTCTGGTTAATCTACGTATCAGCTTACTATTAGTAACTGTACCTATATAGGGAAAGAGACCTTTATTGAAATCTGTGTATTTTTCCCATGCTGTTTCAGTGTAATCGACTATTGGGAGATCTCTCCTTTCTCTATTGTGTACTAAATGAGTATTTCTGTGATAATCAGGAGGAGCTAGGAAAACAGGTGGCAAAAGAAATCCAATGTAGCAGGTACCATCCCAATCTAGAGGCAAACGTACATAGGCCGTCTGACCACATATGAAATAGGAATGGCGGGAAGCTCTAAATGTAGACTTGCCTTGATCACTAAATTCTACTACAGTGGTGCATCTACTATGGCCCATATGTATGGAACCATTCTTTCTTACACATAATTCACCTTTTACTGGAAATATTGACATAGCGGGCAAAATTGGAGTAACTTCGGATTCGACATTTAGGATCATAAGATTAAGCGTAAAATTACCTAATCCATACACTTCATTTTCGAGATCAGTTCCTGTTCTCTGGGGAAGTCCCTCCTTGTTAGGATAGCAGACCTTAAGTAAAACTAAATTCAAATTTCCCCATACCCAGTTATCTTGATAAACTGCAGAATTCGAATCTAGGGAATTGATTAAGCTAAACCATGCTCCACAGGAGCCGTTGTGTGTAAACGGGTATGGAAAGAGAGGTAGAATTCTTTTATAATTCTGATAGGGAGGGAGTCGGCCACATATCCAACAATTTGTAGCATTGCTAACCTGATGGGAATGATGTAACATACTGATAAACGTGTTATTGCGCAGCGCAAATCTATAAGACAACTCAAACGGAGGTAATTCACTAAAAGAATGTTCAGCAGTAACATTGTAAACATGTCTAGAAATAGGATAATATATGTGCAACAATATACTTGCAGTAATTATAAAAAGACTTAAGAAAAACAAAATTAATAACGTCACTGTACAATGACTACGCAGTGATTTACAGTACGCCTGTCGTTTCAACATTTTTCGGGTGCATTCTCTATTCAGGTCCAAGGGATACATGTCAGAGACAATTCAACCGCTTCACCTCGGAGAGGACTTAAACAATCAAATTGCTTGACTGATTGGGCCTGAGTTTTAGTTTATAATGTTCGGAATTACTCCTTTCAACAAGAGGAAGTTTTGAGTCAATGGGTGAAGACACACGAGGTGTGGTATTCACATCTGATTGTAGTCCATGAAATTTCTTGATATGACTTGAGTGAATCCAGCCTTTTCTGCCCTCGATCTTCACGGCTGTCCTTGTGGTGAGCAACACCAGCTGAGGCGACTTCCACCTAGGTTCCAGCTGAGTCTTTCGATCAAAGTTCCTCACGAGGACCAGGTCCCCCGGGACTACGTCATGGGGTTTCACCTCAGTGTTGTCAGGAAAGGCTGCAGCTACCTGTGAACGACAAGATTGTAGTGCAGACATCAAGGAAGCCAAGTAATCTGTCAGCATGTTACAGTCAATATCAGTTATTTTGCGTGGTATAGGCGTCCCCCACATATTTGGTGGTCTGCCGAAGATCACTTCATACGGGGATAGCCCTGTTCGAGAGTGTGCTACCATTCTCATGTAAAAGAGCGCAACTGGTAATGCTACTACCCAGTCGACACCTTTCTCCCTGCATATTTTGGACAATCTAATTTTCAGGGTCTGATTATGTCTTTCCACAAGACCTGCTGCCTCGGGGTGTCGGACACAGTGGAATTTCCACTGATAGCCTAACAAGAGTGAGACGTGTTTCATTAATTCGGATGAGAACGGCTGGCCGTTATCTGAGTGAACAACACGTGGTAAACCGTATCGTGGGAAGAATTCTCGAACTAGCTGTTTGGCAGTAGTCGGGGCAGTGTAATCTGAAACCGGGTATGCCTCTGTCCAACGGGAAAGAGCACAGACAACTACGAGAACATATTTGAATCCTCGACATCGTTCCATCTGGATATAATCCATCTGGAGGATTTCAAAAGGGTAATCAGGAGGCTGAAATCCACCCTGTTCTACGGGAACGCTTTTTCCTGGGTTGAACTGACAACAGATCATACAGGTACGAACTTTTTGTTTGGCTGCAGCTCGTAAATGTTTATTGAACCAAATGTGTTGAATGCTGTCTAGCATAGATTTTTCTCCTAGATGTGCTGGACTATGTACAGTGTTAATTATAACCTGGACCATTGAATCAGGAAGGAACCACACAGACTTTTCCTTCATCATCCATCCTTGATCCGTTTGGATCCCTCCTAATTCAGTCCATTTCTTTATTTCGTCTGGTGTAGCATGTGTCTGTATATCAATTACGTCAAGAGTAGGATCTTTAACCGTCATACAATGTGTTGGCGTCGGGACTATTGTCTTTGTCATGTCGGATGTTTGAGTTTGAGCAGTCTGTTTAGCTGTTCTGTCAGCTAAATCATTGCCTTGAGAAATGATATCAGTAACTTTCGTATGAGCTTTACATTTCATAATTGATATTGCAGTGGGTAGATGTATTGCATCTAATAAAGCATGAATGAGGGGTCCGTGCTGAATGTGGGCACCGTGAGAAGTTAAATAACCTCTCTCTCGCCACAGCACGCCGAAGTCATGTACAACTCCGAATGCATAACGTGAATCAGTGTATATGTTGACTTTTTTATTTGTGGCTTGAATACAGGCTTGTGTCAGAGCGACGAGCTCTGCTGCTTGAGCGGACAAGGTATTTATGCAATTTGTTTCAATGATTTCAGTGTCTGTTGTGACTGCGTAAGCGGCCACTAACTCTCCTGTACTTGTTCTCATACATGAGCCATCTACATACAACGTCAGGTCTGGGTCTGACAATGGGACATCTGTCAAGTCTTGTCTGGGTTTCGTCGTGATTGTAATAACATCAATACAGTCATGGGCTAGTGGGTCTGTTCCGATTACAGGTAAAAGTGTGGCAGGATTCAATGTGTTACAACGTCTGATTTCTATATGTGGCTGAAACAGTGTTAGTTCGTACCCTGTAAGTCTTGCTATAGTCAAATGTTGTGTTTGCGTTCGATTCACAAGAACCTCCACTGCATGTGGTACTTGTACTGTCAATGGATGTCCTAACACTATGGCATCGCTTTGTCTGATTGCTAAAGCTGTCGCTGCCACTGATTTCAGGCACGCAGGCAGAGCCTGAGCTACGGGATCTAATGTACTAGAAAAATAAGCACACGGTTTGTGTGATCCTGCTTGTTCCTGTGTGAGTACTGACAAAGCAGTACCTTCTCGTTCTGTAACAAAGAGTGTAAAATGTTTTCTGTAACATGGTGTTGCTAAAACAGGTGCTTGGCATAGAGCTTTCTTTAAGCTTTCAAAAGCTTGTGTATGTTCCTGAGTCCAAGGGAGAACAGTCGATGTGGCTGCCTCCTGTGTTGTCAACTGAATGAGTGGGTTTGCTAGAAATGCATACTGAGGGATCCACTGCCTACAATATGAAGTGAGGCCTATAAAAGCCCGCACCTCCTTTTGTGTCTTGGGTATTGGCATGTTAGCTATTAACTGAATGCGGTCGGGTGTAAGCTGCCTTCCCTCCTTGGACAGCGAGTGACCAAGGTAAATAACTCGCTGGACACAGAATTGCAGCTTAGAAGGGGACACCTTGTGCCCCTTTTCGGCTAGAAATCGTAAAACTGTCAGTGATGCTTTCTCACATTCGGGTTCGCTTCTAGCGGTGATCAGCAGATCATCGACATATTGAAGCAAGGCAGTGTTAACTGGCATGTGGATACTGTCGAGTTCTCGTTTCAGTGCTTGGCTATAGATGCTGGGGCTTTCTGTAAATCCTTGAGGTGCGCGTGAGAATTTGAAGCTACGTCCATTTAAACTAAATCCGAACAAATATTGGCTTTCCGGATCTATTGGGACGCTGAAAAAAGCATTCTTGAGATCAATTACAGTAAAGAATGTTGCTTCGGAATCAATAGCTGTCAGTAATGATGAGATATCTGGGACCACAGGGAATTGTGGCACAATGCATTTGTTTAATTCGCGCAGATCAATAACCAATCGATATACTGGCGGGGCCTTCGGATCTGTTCGTTTAAGAATCGGAATTATCGGTGAATTACATACATTGGAGTCTGTTTCTACAACCACTCCTTGGGCAATAAGCTCGTCAATGATTTGCAGTAAAGCCATTACAGCATCTGGGGGTAACTTGTATTGTCGCATTCGTGGTAGTACCACTCCTGCCTTTAGTGTGACTCGATATGGTGTAATATTCATGCAACCAACATCAGTAGGGCCTTGTGCCCATAGATGTGTAGGTAAAGTCTGCAATCGGGGATCCATGTCTCGAGACACATAGTGACCTTTGAAATCACGTAAAAACAATCTTACTCCTTCCGGAGAACAACATATTATAGCTCCTAGAGCTTTCAGTGTTTTTATACCTAACAAGTTTTCTGGACATGATTTAGTAAGCAATAAATCTGTAGTTCTGGTCAAGGGTCCTATCGTAAGTGGAAGAGGCTGTGATACTTCATTAACAATAGGTTTTCCTGAAAAACCAAGGGAAATATTCTGTGAGCCTGAGAGGGGTGCCCCTGGAACTTCACTACGTTTTATAGTTGTTCGACTTGCCCCTGTATCAAGTAAAAATTTTCTATCTTGGCCTAATAATTCACTATGTACATAAGGTCCTTCTTGATCTACAGGGACCTCGATAAGGGGTAAGTCAACTTCCCTCTCTAGGCTGGTTCATGCGTATCGTTGGTAATCAGGATAGTCATACTGTGCGGTCTGGTACAGCTGTCGTGTCGTGGTTTGTGTGGCAGCAGCAGGCAACGCTGGTGCGGCCGGCACAAACTGTATAGACTGTTGTGGAGCTGGCATGGACTGTGCATGCTGCAAGGCTCCTTGTTCATTCTGATCCTGTCTAAGTGGCCGTGGTCTTTCTTTTGTAATACCTGTGGCGATATTACGCTTCAGGACTGGACAATCGTGTACATAATGACCTGGTTGTTTACAATAGTTGCATGTCCCTTTTACAGGTCCTGCTGAATCACCGGAATGTGTCGTACCCTTTTTATGTCCTTCAGCTGGAACTGTCTGGGAGACTAGCATTTTCATTTTCGTGTCTTTCATGCGTCTTTGTTCATGATCTTGTTCTTCTCTAATTCTATTGTAATGGTACTGTAACATTTGTAACATTTGTGATGGGGTATTACCTTGCCAGGTACTCTCGAATTTTAATACTCTATTCTTCACTTGGGGCAAAGAATTTTCAACTAATTTTGTCACAAACAGATGTGGGTATGACTCGCTACTTGCTTTTATACCACTATTTATACCAAAACATTTTTCGAATCGGGCATAGAAATCACTAGTGTCTTCATCTTGCTTTTGTTTACAGGCTGAGATTGCACCCCAGTCTTCCTTTTTCGTGGTTAATAAACGTGGCAGTACCTGTACTAGTAAACCTGGTAGTGCTTTAGTTTTGTCCCCAAGCCCCGAACCTGGACCTCGGGCCTTTTCTTCATTTTCTAATGCTGTCCAGTCTATCTTTTGGTCTCCCACCTCCCACTCTTTTTCCTTGAGTTTTTCATAAATGCCAGCAGGCATTAATACCTTTAATATTGTCATAATGTCGGGATAGGTATACTCTCCCATGAGTAACATGTCTTTAATTTCTCGGTGGAAACCCGCTGGGTCTTTGTCATGACTGGGTACCACTTTCTTCATTTCTAACAATTCTATTTTCGATATGGGCGTATATACAAATACACGTTTAAACTCATTGTCCTCGCCTTTTATTGGGTGTACTTCTCGTAAGGGATTCTGTCTGTCCATGTAATACGTGGTTCTTTCCTTAATGGGCAGTGAGACATGTTCTGGGCATATAAAAAGAATGTACTGCTTTCTTGATTCTAGTATTTCTTTAATTAGCTTAGTACCTGAACCTCTCCATCTATTCGTGAGTAATTCAGTCAATATGTCAGGTAAGGGACCAGGATCTGAATGTTGGCTTTTATATAGTATAAGAAGTTGTTGAATCATATAAATCCCAGCTAAACGCTGTTCATCTGGGGTGAGATTCAAAAATGTGTGTGCTACTGTATCATCATCATACTTTCCGGGACTGTCAACCCAACGAACGGCTGACCTGGCTAATTCTTGTTCATCCATAGAATCGAGAAAATGATAACCCCTCCGTTCTCGGAGTAATTTGTCAGCGGCTTGGAACGAATGCTCGGGGGACCTTATATTTATTATAGGTGTTTGAAAATTCCTGTTATTTTCTAGACATATCGGACGTATCGGGTCAGTAAGACATCTAGTACTATTACAAGATCTTCCTCTACCTACATAGGCTATAGTTTCTGACTGTCCTGTGGGCAGTCCTGATCCTTCCTCCTCCTCGTTTTGTTCAAACTGGTCTACCGCTAATCTCTCTTCGTGTAGGCGTTCTATTTCTTTACGGATCTTTCGGCACATGGCTATTATACAGTTTTGCTTATCATGTCTCCCTTCTGATATATTCTGGCTCCATCTGGTAAGAATTTGCATTGCTTCCGGGTCTACCCCCGGTCGGTCTTGATTTCTGATCACACAATTTATGAGGAAACGTAACAGTTCCCCCTGTATCTCCACTTTCTGGTATTCCATAGCTCTGTTAATACTTTCAGAATCTCGCCCTGTTTGGACAAAATGATATATATTATCTAGATGCATAGTCATTCCTGGTAACTTCCCTAAATACACCGCGGCTCGTCTGATACGTAATGATGCCATGATCATTTCGTCCTCTTTTCCGGGCACAGGGTCATATCTACAATCTACAAGAAGTTCCTTAAGCGTGCGGGAATTTATGAGTTTGGGGGTACGTGGATGTGCTGACTCTTGAAAGGTAAGTTTATTTATTCTGGGTGGCGTAGAAAAAATATTGGTAGCACCTCCCGTAGCCCCATCTGGGGTATCGGGCGTGAAAGGATTCGTTGAACGCGATACAGCAACTATAGGTGTAGACACAGCTATAGAAGTAGCTGTAGGAACAGATGTGGAACCAGATGTGCTTGCCGGAACTTGTGTCGGAATTTGTTGTTGTAGAGATACAGATACAGGATCTTGGCGTTGAACCTCCCCGGCCAACGGTCTATGTGGGGCGGGGTTAGCATACTCGGGAGCTGCGTCATCTAAATATGACGAAAGAAAAACATCTTCTGCGGTTCTAGGATGCCCCTTGGGATGTGCCTTTATTGGAAATAATGGGGGTGGCAAATCTTTTGGTATCCCCGCAGTAGCCTTAGGTAATCCCTCGGCCAGAAGGGGATACATACCCTTCATAAGGGCATGTCTTTGTCTGTCTACTTGTTCTGATTTCACTCGTGTACCTTCTTCAATTAATAGATTTTCTCGGACTTCATTTGAATTCTCTTTACTCTTCTCTTCCTGTCTACGTGCTTTTTCTGTACGTCTATACGATTCTTTACGCCATAATTCAATGGCGTCTTTCTGTGATTGTCTAGCTTTCTTTTTCCATAATTCTTCCTCTACTTTCACGATGCACTCTGCATCCCAGGTCCCAGCCGCGGGCCACCTCTGACTTTCTGGTAATTCCTTAGTGTAGTCTACCCATAAATCAAGAAATAATATAGCGTCTAAGCCGTGTTTATGATACATGAAGTACCCTGGAGTGTCCCTAGGAGGAATAGGAACAGCTTCTTCGAGTACCCCTTTTCTAGTTGTGATCTGTCTTAATTTCGAAAAGAGCGGCATATTGAGAACTGATCTGATACTTGATCTTGAACAAACTTAATACAGTAATCACAATAATGAACAGTCATTCATACCACAATATGCAGAACGTACTAAAAACATTTAACATTTAACATTTAACTGAGCAACAATGATGATGACGATCTAAGGAAAACTTAATCACTTAAACATAATACTCGGCATTATCTGAATTATTCTGAATTTATATACTTGATATACTAGATATACTGCTGAACAGTACAGATACACTGCTGAAACAGTGCAGACCGGATTTGTGTACCCAAACCCGTCTGGACCGGCACAACTTATGTGCACGCCAGAACGCCTCCCCAGTAATGGTACTCACCGGGTAGCTCGGAACGGAAGGCCTCGGAAACTGAACTGAACTTGAACCGGACTGGACTCGACTCGAACACCTCGGAAACCGGACTCGACTTGGGACTTCGGAAACTGGTGGGCCTCTGTATACCTCGGATCTTGCTCTCTCAGCTAGGCTCTGGTCGGGATACTTCGCACTTCTCACCGCCTCGTCTGGGTGTTGATCGCAGCCTCAGTCGCCCCCGCTTGACCGGAGGGAGATACAGGAAATCCTGCTGGTACGCGTTATTGTCCGTCCAGCTGTGGCAGGAGACCGGGCCTGCAACGCACCGCCGGCGCGTGAGATGAGAAAGTGTCCCTATTCGGGCGCCATTCATGTGGTAAATAATTTAATTACCGGGACTTAATTTGATACAGAAACATAATAAAATAGCTCAGTAAATAAGAGGCAGAATCCGTGGTATTAGAGGTTCGGAATGGGCTTTATTCCAATGGTCGATTATAATCGGTTGCTCCAAGTTCCATCACCTCGAAGGTTCAGGAAGTGAAGTACATACATTATTGATAATTATTCACTTTTTTACAATAGGCATTACAGTGAAGTAAATGCAAGAGGCGTAACAATTGATAGCAAAGATAACATTTCACATGCGTAGCTGAAAAAGGCGTAATTGGGAGTAACAAGGAAAACGTCATTGGTTATGATGTCACATATGGGTGGACCTATGAAATAATTTCGCAATGTCAGCAGAAATACTTGGCAGAGATGCGCGCGCAGCAGCATGACGTGTGATTGACGTGCAGCTAGGGGGTGGAGGGGACTTGACATTTAGCTCTACATGTGGCGACAGAAGTCTGGAGGGTCAAGTCAACCTAATCCCAAATCATATCTAACATCCTATGTTTAAAGAACTATGTTATCCAAAAGAGAGGTCTCTTAGAGTAGAATCTTATTCTATACTGACTATACTGACTGTTAGTGCGTGTACAAGCGTCTAAGTGTCTACACTAGATGCGAGGGCAGGAATCTTCCATAGTAACAGGGCTATGAATTACTTGCATGAAGACAGAGAAGCCGGGCCTTTGCTCGGTAGCTGGCAGAATGTTTACTTAAACTACTAGACAGGAATGCATCGGGCAGGGAACGGAGCAGATCATTTCGAAGGTGAAATACAGTTCTTGGCAGGCAGCAAGCTGATGTCAGGCATCGTGAGCCGCGCAGGGAATGAGACAAAGTTCATGGTCACAGATGCAGACTCGGACTGGAGCTTCAGAGACAGAAAGCAAGAAAAAGCTTGATGACAGAATCAGGGCCTACTTGCCTGGACTGAAAAATGGCATAAGTGAACCATATAAAGGCGGTGGCCTTTTGTACTTAGGAATGGAATATCCGGCCCATTCATGGCGGATCTGAAAGAGGACATGTTAACGGTGGACGCACATGTGTTTGCGTCTTCATAACTGGAACTGGAGGGAACATACATGTACTTGTAACATGCACATAGAACCGTTGGGGTCCAAGATAGGGGACATAACTGACCAGAAAAATCCATATTTCCACACTCTAAAGAAGCTCTAAAGTAGCTCTGCTGACCTGGTTCTATGCCTCTAAAGCAGCTCTGCTGACCTGGTTCTCTGGCTTTGAAGCAGCTCTGCTGACCTGGTTCTCTGGCTTTGAAGCAACTCTGCTGACCTGGTTCTCTGGCTCTAGAGCAGCTGTGGTGACCTGGTTCTCTCCCGCTAAAGCACCTCTGCTGACCTGCTTCTCTGGCTCTAAAGCAGCTCTGCTGACCTGGTTCTCTCCCTCTAAAGCAGCTCTGCTGACCTGGTTTCTCTGGCTCTACAGCAGATCTTCTGACCTGTTTCTCTGGCTCTAGAGCAGATCTGCTAACCTGGTTCTTAGGCTCTAGAGCAGCTCTGCTTACCTGGTTCTCTGGCTCTAATGCGTCTCTGCTGACCTGGTTCTCTGACTCTAAAGCAGCTCTGCTGACCTGGTTCTCTGGCTGTAGAGCAGCTCTGCTGACCTGGTTCTTAGGCTCCAGAGGAGCTCTGCTGACCTGGTTCTCTGGGTCTAAAGCAGCTCTGCTGACCTGGTTCTATGGCTCTACAGCAGCACTGCTGACCTGGTTCTATGCCTCTAGAGCACCTCTGCTGACCTGGTTCTTAGGCTCTAAAGCGGCTCTGCTGACCTGGTTCTGTGGCTCTAATTCGGCTCTGGCGACCTGGTTCTCTGGCTCTAAAGAAGCCTTGCTGACCTGGTTCTCTGGCTCTAAAGCAGCTCTGCTGACCTGGTTCTGTGGCTCTAGTGCAGCTCTGCTGACCTGGTTCTCTGGGTCTAAAGCAGCTCTGCTGACATGGTTCTCAGGCTCTAAAGCAGCTCTGCTGACCTGGTTCTCTGGCTCTAGAGCAGCTCTGCTGACCTGGTTCATTGCTTCTAGAGCAGCTCTGCTGACCTGGTTCTCTGACTTTACAAAGGCTCTGCTGACCTGGTTCTCTGGCTCTAAAGCAGCTCTGCTGACTTGGTTCTATGGCTCTACAGCAGCTCTGCTGCCCTGGTTCTCTGGCTCTACAGCAGCTCTACTGCTCCGTTTCTCTGCCTCTAGAGAAGCTCTGCTGACCTGGTTCTCTGGCTCTAAAGCAGCTCTGCTGACCTGATTCTCTGGCTCTAAAGCGGCTCTGCTGACCTGTTTCTCTGGTTCTAGAGCAGCTCTGCAGACCTAGTTCTTACGCTCTAGAGCAGCTATGCTGACCTGGTTCCCTCGCTCTAAAGCAGCTCTGCTGACCTGGTTCTCTGGTTTTAAATCAGCTTTGCTGATCTGGTTCTCTGGCTCTAAAGTGGCTCTGCTGATCTGGTTGTATGGCTCTAAAGTGACTCTGCTAACCTGGTTCTCTGGCTGTAGAGCAGCCCTGCTGACCTGGTTCTCTGGCTCTGAACCAGCTCTGCTGACCTGGTTATCTGGCTCTAGAGCAGCTCTGCTGACCTAGTTCTTAGGCTGTAGAGCAGCTCTGCTGACCTGGTTCTCTGGCTCTGGTGCAGCTCTGCTGACCTGGTTTCCTGCTCTAAAGCAGCTCTGCTGACCTGGTTCTCTGGCGCTAGAGCAGCTCTGCTGAACTGGTTCTTAGGCTGTAGAGCAGCTCTTCTGACCTGGTTCTCTGACTCTAGTGCAGCTCTGCTGACCTGGTTCTCTGGCTCTAAAGCAGCTCTGCAGACCTGGTTCTCTGTCCCTAAAGCAGCTCTGCTGACCTGGTTCTCTCGGTCTCTAAAGCAACTCTGCTTACCTGGTTCTCTGCCTCTAGAGCAGTTCTGGTGACCTGGTTCTTAGGCTCTAGAGCTGCTCTGCTGACCTGGTTCTCTGGCTCTAAAGCAGCTCTGCTGACCTGGTTCTCTACCTCTAATGCAGCTCTGCTGACCTGATTTCTCTGGCTCTAGAGCAGCTCTCCTGACCTGGTTCTTAGGCTCTAGATTAGCTCTGCTGACCTGGATCTAAGGCTCTAAAGCAGCTCTACTGACCTGGTTCTATGGTTCTAAAGCAGCTCTGCTGACCTGGTTCTATGGCTTTAAAGCAGCTCTACTGACCTGGTTTATGGCTCCAAAGCAGCTCTGCTGACCTGGTTCTCTGGCTTTGAAGGAGCTCTGCTGACCTGGTTTCTCTGGCTCTACAGCAGCTCTGCTGACCTGGCTCTCTGGCTCTAGAACAGCTCTCCAGACCTGGTTCTTAGGCTCTAGATCAGCTCTGCTGACCTGGTTCTAAGGCTCTAAAGCAGCTCTACTGACCTGGTTCTATGGTTCTAAAGCAGCTCTGCTGACCTGGTTCTATGGCTTTAAAGCAGCTCTAAAGTAGCTCTGCTGACCTGGTTCTATGGCTCTAAAGTAGCTCTGCTGACCTTGTTCTCTGGCTTTGAAGCAGCTCTGCTGACCTGGTTCTCTGGCTTTGAAGCAACTCTGCTGACCTGGTTCTCTGGCTCTTGAGCAGCTCTGGTGACCTGGTTCTCTCCCTCTAAAGCAGCTCTGCTGACCTGGTTCGCTCCCTCTAAAGCAGCTCTGGTGACCTGGTTCTCTCCCACTAAAGCACCTCTGCTGACCTGCTTCACTGGCTCTAAAGCAGCTCTGCTGACCTGGTTCTCTCCCTCTAAAGCAGCTCTGCTGACCTGGTTTCTCTGGCTCTACAGCAGATCTTCTGACCTTGTTCTCTGGCTCTAGAGCTGATCTGCTAACCTGGTTCTTAGGCTCTAGAGCAGCTCTGCTTACCTGGTTCTCTGGCTCTAATGCGGCTCTGCTGACCTGGTTCTCTGGCTTTAAAGCGGATTTGCTGACCTGGTTCTCTGACTCTAAAGCAGCTCTGCTTACCTGATTCTCTGGCTGTAGAGCAGCTCTGCTGACCTGGTTCTTAGGCTCTAGAGGAGCTCTGCTGACCTGGTTCTCTGGGTCTAAAGCAGCTCTGCTGACCTGGTTCTATGGCTCTACAGCAGCACTGCTGACCTGGTTCTATGCCTCTAGAGCAGCTCTGCTGACCTGTTTCTTAGGCTCTAAAGCGGCTCTGGCGACCTGGTTCTCTGGCTCTAAAGAAGCCCTGCTGACCTGATTCTCTGGCTCTAAAGCAGCTCTGCTGACCTGGTTCTGTGGCTCTAATGCAGCTCTGCTGACCTGGTTCTCTGGGTCTAAAGCAGCTCTGCTGACATGGTTCTCTAGCTCTAAAGCAGCTCTGCTGACTTGGTTCTCTGGCTCTAGAGCAGCTCTGCTGACCTGGTTCGTAGGCTGTAGAGCAGCTCTGCTGACCTGGTTCTCTGGCTCTAGTGCAGCTCTGCTGACCTGGTTCTCTGGCTCTAAAGCAGCTCTGCAGATCTGGTTCTGTGTCCCTAAAGCAGCTCTACTGACCTGGTTCTCTCGGGCTCTACAGCAGCTCTGCTGACCGGGTTCCTCTGGATCTACAGCAGCTTTGCTGACCTGGTTCTCTTCCTCAAGAGCAGTTCTGCTGACCTGGTTCTTAGGCTCTAGGGCAGCTCTGCTGGCCTGGTTCTCTGGCTCTAAAGCAGCTCTGCTGACCTGGTTCTCTCCCTCTAAAGCAGCTCTGCTGACCTGGTTTCTCTGGCTGTAGAGGAGCTCTGCTTACCTGGTTCTCTGGCTCTAGTGCAGCTCTGCTGACCTGGTTCTCTGGCTCTAAAGCAGCTCTGCAGACCTGGTTCTCTGTCCCTAAAGCAGCTCTGCTGACCTGGTTCTGGCGTGCTCTACTGCAGCTCTGGTGACCTGGTTCTCTGCCTCTAGAGCAGTTCTGCTGTCCTGGGTCTTAGGCTCTAGAGCAGCTCTGCTGACCTGGTTCTCCGGCTCTAAAGCGGCTCTGCTGACCTGGTTCTCTCCCTCTACAGCAGCTCTGCTGACCTGGTTTCTCTGGCTCTACAGCAGCTCTGCTGACCTGGTTCTCTGCCTCTAGAGCAGTTCTGCTGACCTTGTTCTTTGGCTCTAGAGCAGCTCTGCTGACCTGGTTCTCCGGCTCTAAAGCAGCTCTGCTGACCTGGTTCTCTCCCTCTACAGCAGCTCTGCTGACCTGGTTTCTCTGGCTCTACAGCAGCTCTGCTGACCTGGTTCTCTGGCTCTACAGCAGCTCTGCTGAACTGGTTCTTAGGCTCTAGAGCAGCTCTTCTTACCTGGTTCTCTGACTCTAATGCGGCTCTGCTGACCTGGTTCTCTGGCTCTAAAGCAGCTCTGCTGACATGGTTGTATGGCTCTAAAGCAGCTCTGCTGACCTGGTTCTCTGGCTCTAGGGCAGCTCTGCTGACCTGGTACTCTGGCTCTAAAGCAGCTCTGCTGACCTGGTTCTCTGGCTCTAGAGCAGCTCTGCTGACCTGGTTCTTAGGCTCTAGAGCAGTTCTGCTGACCTGGTTCTCTGGCTCTGCAACGGCTCTGCTGACCTTGTTCTCTGGGTCTAAAGCAGCTCTGCTGACCTGGTTCTATGGCTCTACAACAGCTCTGCTGACCTGGTTCTCTGGCTCTAAAGCGGCTCGGCTGCCCAGGTTTTCTCCCTCTAAAGCAGCTCTGTTTACCTGGTTCTCTGGCTCTAAAGCAGTTCTGCTGACCTGGTTCTCTGGCTCTAAATCAGCTTTGCTGATCTTGTTCTCTGGCTCTAAGGTGGCTCTGCTGACCTGGTTCTCTGGTTCTAAAGCGGCTCTGCTGACCTGATTCTCTGGCTGTAGAGCAGCTCTGCTGACCTGGTTCTCTGGCTCTAAAGCAGCTCTGCTGACCTGGTTCTCTGGCTCTAGAGCAGCTCTGCTGACCTGGTTCTCTGACTCTACAACGACTCTGCTGACCTGGTTCTCTGGCTCTAAAGCAGCTCTGCTGACCTGGTTCTCTGGCTCTAAATCAGCTTTGCTGATCTGGTTCTATGGCTCTAAAGTGGCTCTGCTGATCTGGTTGTATGGCTCTAAAGTGACTCTGCTGACCTGGTTCTCTGGCTGTAGAGCAGCCCTGCTGACCTGGTTCTCTGGCTCTGAACCAGCTCTGCTGACCTTGGTTATCTGGCTCTAGAGCAGCTCTGCTGACCTAGTTCTTAGGCTGTAGAGCAGCTCTGCTGACCTGGTTCTCTGGCTCTGGTGCAGCTCTGCTGACCTGGTTTCCTGCTCTAAAGCAGCTCTGCTGACCTGGTTCTCTGGCGCTAGAGCAGCTCTGCTGAACTGGTTCTTAGGCTGTAGAGCAGCTCTTCTGACCTGGTTCTCTGACTCTAGTGCAGCTCTGCTGACCTGGTTCTCTGGCTCTAAAGCAGCTCTGCAGACCTGGTTCTCTGTCCCTAAAGCAGCTCTGCTGACCTGGTTCTCTCGGTCTCTAAAGCAACTCTGCTTACCTGGTTCTCTGCCTCTAGAGCAGTTCTGGTGACCTGGTTCTTAGGCTCTAGAGCTGCTCTGCTGACCTGGTTCTCTGGCTCTAAAGCAGCTCTGCTGACCTGGTTCTCTACCTCTAATGCAGCTCTGCTGACCTGATTTCTCTGGCTCTAGAGCAGCTCTCCTGACCTGGTTCTTAGGCTCTAGATTAGCTCTGCTGACCTGGATCTAAGGCTCTAAAGCAGCTCTACTGACCTGGTTCTATGGTTCTAAAGCAGCTCTGCTGACCTGGTTCTATGGCTTTAAAGCAGCTCTACTGACCTGGTTTATGGCTCCAAAGCAGCTCTGCTGACCTGGTTCTCTGGCTTTGAAGGAGCTCTGCTGACCTGGTTTCTCTGGCTCTACAGCAGCTCTGCTGACCTGGCTCTCTGGCTCTAGAACAGCTCTCCAGACCTGGTTCTTAGGCTCTAGATCAGCTCTGCTGACCTGGTTCTAAGGCTCTAAAGCAGCTCTACTGACCTGGTTCTATGGTTCTAAAGCAGCTCTGCTGACCTGGTTCTATGGCTTTAAAGCAGCTCTAAAGTAGCTCTGCTGACCTGGTTCTATGGCTCTAAAGTAGCTCTGCTGACCTGGTTCTCTGGCTTTGAAGCAACTCTGCTGACCTGGTTCTCTGGCTTTGAAGCAACTCTGCTGACCTGGTTCTCTGGCTCTTGAGCAGCTCTGGTGACCTGGTTCTCTCCCTCTAAAGCAGCTCTGCTGACCTGGTTCGCTCCCTCTAAAGCAGCTCTGGTGACCTGGTTCTCTCCCACTAAAGCACCTCTGCTGACCTGCTTCACTGGCTCTAAAGCAGCTCTGCTGACCTGGTTCTCTCCCTCTAAAGCAGCTCTGCTGACCTGGTTTCTCTGGCTCTACAGCAGATCTTCTGACCTTGTTCTCTGGCTCTAGAGCTGATCTGCTAACCTGGTTCTTAGGCTCTAGAGCAGCTCTGCTTACCTGGTTCTCTGGCTCTAATGCGGCTCTGCTGACCTGGTTCTCTGGCTTTAAAGCGGATTTGCTGACCTGGTTCTCTGACTCTAAAGCAGCTCTGCTTACCTGATTCTCTGGCTGTAGAGCAGCTCTGCTGACCTGGTTCTTAGGCTCTAGAGGAGCTCTGCTGACCTGGTTCTCTGGGTCTAAAGCAGCTCTGCTGACCTGGTTCTATGGCTCTACAGCAGCACTGCTGACCTGGTTCTATGCCTCTAGAGCAGCTCTGCTGACCTGTTTCTTAGGCTCTAAAGCGGCTCTGGCGACCTGGTTCTCTGGCTCTAAAGAAGCCCTGCTGACCTGATTCTCTGGCTCTAAAGCAGCTCTGCTGACCTGGTTCTGTGGCTCTAATGCAGCTCTGCTGACCTGGTTCTCTGGGTCTAAAGCAGCTCTGCTGACATGGTTCTCTAGCTCTAAAGCAGCTCTGCTGACTTGGTTCTCTGGCTCTAGAGCAGCTCTGCTGACCTGGTTCGTAGGCTGTAGAGCAGCTCTGCTGACCTGGTTCTCTGGCTCTAGTGCAGCTCTGCTGACCTGGTTCTCTGGCTCTAAAGCAGCTCTGCAGATCTGGTTCTGTGTCCCTAAAGCAGCTCTACTGACCTGGTTCTCTCGGGCTCTACAGCAGCTCTGCTGACCGCGTTCCTCTGGATCTACAGCAGCTTTGCTGACCTGGTTCTCTTCCTCAAGAGCAGTTCTGCTGACCTGGTTCTTAGGCTCTAGGGCAGCTCTGCTGGCCTGGTTCTCTGGCTCTAAAGCAGCTCTGCTGACCTGGTTCTCTCCCTCTAAAGCAGCTCTGCTGACCTGGTTTCTCTGGCTGTAGAGGAGCTCTGCTTACCTGGTTCTCTGGCTCTAGTGCAGCTCTGCTGACCTGGTTCTCTGGCTCTAAAGCAGCTCTGCAGACCTGGTTCTCTGTCCCTAAAGCAGCTCTGCTGACCTGGTTCTGTCGCGCTCTACTGCAGCTCTGGTGACCTGGTTCTCTGCCTCTAGAGCAGTTCTGCTGTCCTGGGTCTTAGGCTCTAGAGCAGCTCTGCTGACCTGGTTCTCCGGCTCTAAAGCGGCTCTGCTGACCTGGTTCTCTCCCTCTACAGCAGCTCTGCTGACCTGGTTTCTCTGGCTCTACAGCAGCTCTGCTGACCTGGTTCTCTGCCTCTAGAGCAGTTCTGCTGACCTTGTTCTTTGGCTCTAGAGCAGCTCTGCTGACCTGGTTCTCCGGCTCTAAAGCAGCTCTGCTGACCTGGTTCTCTCCCTCTACAGCAGCTCTGCTGACCTGGTTTCTCTGGCTCTACAGCAGCTCTGCTGACCTGGTTCTCTGGCTCTACAGCAGCTCTGCTGAACTGTTTCTTAGGCTCTAGAGCAGCTCTTCTTACCTGGTTCTCTGACTCTAATGCGGCTCTGCTGACCTGGTTCTCTGGCTCTAAAGCAGCTCTGCTGACATGGTTGTATGGCTCTAAAGCAGCTCTGCTGACCTGGTTCTCTGGCTCTAGGGCAGCTCTGCTGACCTGGTACTCTGGCTCTAAAGCAGCTCTGCTGACCTGGTTCTCTGGCTCTAGAGCAGCTCTGCTGACCTGGTTCTTAGGCTCTAGAGCAGTTCTGCTGACCTGGTTCTCTGGCTCTGCAACGGCTCTGCTGACCTTGTTCTCTGGGTCTAAAGCAGCTCTGCTGACCTGGTTCTATGGCTCTACAACAGCTCTGCTGACCTGGTTCTCTGGCTCTAAAGCGGCTCGGCTGCCCAGGTTTTCTCCCTCTAAAGCAGCTCTGTTTACCTGGTTCTCTGGCTCTAAAGCAGTTCTGCTGACCTGGTTCTCTGGCTCTAAATCAGCTTTGCTGATCTTGTTCTCTGGCTCTAAGGTGGCTCTGCTGACCTGGTTCTCTGGTTCTAAAGCGGCTCTGCTGACCTGATTCTCTGGCTGTAGAGCAGCTCTGCTGACCTGGTTCTCTGGCTCTAAAGCAGCTCTGCTGACCTGGTTCTCTGGCTCTAGAGCAGCTCTGCTGACCTGGTTCTCTGACTCTACAACAACTCTGCTGACCTGGTTCTCTGGCTCTAAAGCAGCTCTGCTGACCTGGTTCTCTGGCTCTAAATCAGCTTTGCTGATCTGGTTCTCTGGCTCTAAAGTGGCTATGCTGATCTGGTTCTATGGCTCTAAAGTGACTCTGCTGACCTGGTTCTCTGGCTGTAGAGCAGCCCTGCTGACCTGGTTCTCTGGCTCTGAACCAGCTCTGCTGACCTGGTTATCTGGCTCTAGAGCAGCTCTGCTGACCTAGTTCTTAGGCTGTAGAGCAGCTCTGCTGACCTGGTTCTCTGGCTCTGGTGCAGCTCTGCTGACCTGGTTTTCCTGCTCTAAAGCAGCTCTGCTGACCTGGTTCTCTGGCTCTAAAGCAGTTCTGCTGACCTGGTTCTCTGGTGCTAGAGCAGCTCTGCTGAACTGGTTCTCTGACTCTAGTGCAGCTCTGCTGACCTGGTTCTCTGGCTCTAAAGCAGCTCTGCAGACCTGGTTCTCTGTCCCTAAAGCAGCTCTGCTGACCTGGTTCTCTCGGTCTCTAAAGCAACTCTGCTTACCTGGTTCTCTGCCTCTAGAGCAGTTCTGGTGACCTGGTTCTTAGGCTCTAGAGCTGCTCTGCTGACCTGGTTCTCTGGCTCTAAAGCAGCTCTGCTGACCTGGTTCTCTACCTCTAATGCAGCTCTGCTGACCTGGTTCTATGGCTCTACAGCAGCACTGCTGACCTGGTTCTATGCCTCTAGAGCACCTCTGCTGACCTGGTTCTTAGGCTCTAAAGCGGCTCTGCTGACCTGGTTCTGTGGCTCTAATTCGGCTCTGGCGACCTGGTTCTCTGGCTCTAAAGAAGCCTTGCTGACCTGGTTCTCTGGCTCTAAAGCAGCCCTGCTGACCTGGTTCTGTGGCTCTAGTGCAGCTCTGCTGACCTGGTTCTCTGGGTCTAAAGCAGCTCTGCTGACATGGTTCTCTGGCTCTAAAGCAGCTCTGCTGACCTGGTTCTCTGGCTCTAGAGCAGCTCTGCTGACCTGGTTCATTGCCTCTAGAGCAGCTCTGCTGGCCTGGTTCTCTGACTTTACAACGGCTCTGCTGACCTGGTTCTCTGGCTCTAAAGCAGCTCTGCTGACTTGGTTCTATGGCTCTACAGCAGCTCTGCTGCCCTGGTTCTCTGGCTCTACAGCAGCTCTGCTGCTCCGTTTCTCTGCCTCTAGAGAAGCTCTGCTGACCTGGTTCTCTGGCTCTAAAGCAGCTCTGCTGACCTGGTTCTCTGGCTCTAAAGCGGCTCTGCTGACCTGTTTCTCTGGTTCTAGAGCAGCTCTGCAGACCTAGTTCTTACGCTCTAGAGCAGCTATGCTGACCTGGTTCCCTCGCTCTAAAGCAGCTCTGCTGACCTGGTTCTCTGGCTCTAAATCAGCTTTGCTGATCTGGTTCTCTGGCTCTAAAGTGGCTCTGCTGATCTGGTTGTATGGCTCTAAAGTGACTCTGCTGACCTGGTTCTCTGGCTGTAGAGCAGCCCTGCTGACCTGGTTCTCTGGCTCTGAACCAGCTCTGCTGACCTGGTTATCTGGCTCTAGAGCAGCTCTGCTGACCTAGTTCTTAGGCTGTAAAGCAGCTCTGCTGACCTGGTTCTCTGGCTCTGGTGCAGCTCTGCTGACCTGGTTTCCTGCTCTAAAGCAGCTCTGCTGACCTGGTTCTCTGGCGCTAGAGCAGCTCTGCTGAACTGGTTCTTAGGCTGTAGAGCAGCTCTTCTGACCTGGTTCTCTGACTCTAGTGCAGCTCTGCTGACCTGGTTCTCTGGCTCTAAAGCAGCTCTGCAGACCTGGTTCTCTGTCCCTAAAGCAGCTCTGCTGACCTGGTTCTCTCGGTCTCTAAAGCAACTCTGCTTACCTGGTTCTCTGCCTCTAGAGCAGTTCTGGTGACCTGGTTCTTAGGCTCTAGAGCTGCTCTGCTGACCTGGTTCTCTGGCTCTAAAGCAGCTCTGCTGACCTGGTTCTCTACCTCTAATGCAGCTCTCCTGACCTGATTTCTCTGGCTCTAGAGCAGCTCTCCTGACCTGGTTCTTAGGCTCTAGATCAGCTCTGCTGACCTGGATCTAAGGCTCTAAAGCAGCTCTACTGATCTGGTTCTATGGTTCTAAAGCAGCTCTGCTGACCTGGTTCTATGGCTTTAAAGCAGCTCTACTGACCTGGTTTATGGCTCCAAAGCAGCTCTGCTGACCTGGTTCTCTGGCTTTGAAGGAGCTCTGCTGACCTGGTTTCTCTGGCTCTACAGCAGCTCTGCTGACCTGGTTTTCTGGCTCTAGAACAGCTCTCCAGACCTGGTTCTTAGGCTCTAGATCAGCTCTGCTGACCTGGTTCTTAGGCTCTAAAGCAGCTCTACTGACCTGGTTCTATGGCTCTAAAGCAGCTCTACTGACCTGGTTCTATGGTTCTAAAGCAGCTCTGCTGACCTGGTTCTATGGCTTTAAAGCAGCTCTAAAGTAGCTCTGCTGACCTGGTTCTATGGCTCTAAAGCAGCTCTGCTGACCTGGTTTATGGCTCCAAAGCAGCTCTGCTGACCTGGTTCTCTGGCTTTGAAGGAGCTCTGCTGACCTGGTTTCTCTGGCTCTACAGCAGCTCTGCTGACCTGGTTCTCTGGCTCTAGAACAGCTCTCCAGACCTGGTTCTTAGGCTCTAGATCAGCTCTGCTGACCTGGTTCTAAGGCTCTAAAGCAGCTCTACTGACCTGGTTCTATGGTTCTAAAGCAGCTCTGCTGACCTGGTTGTATGGCTTTAAAGCAGCTCTAAAGTAGCTCTGCTGACCTGGTTCTATGGCTCTAAAGCAGCTCTGCTGACCTGGTTCTCTGGCTTTGAAGCAGCTCTGCTGACCTGGTTCTCTGGCTTTGAAGCAACTCTGCTGACCTGGTTCTCTGGCTCTTGAGCAGCTCTGGTGACCTGGTTCTCTCCCTCTAAAGCAGCTCTGCTGACCCGGTTCGCTCCCTCTAAAGCAGCTCTGGTGACCTGGTTCTCTCCCACTAAAGCACCTCTGCTGACCTGCTTCACTGGCTCTAAAGCAGCTCTGCTGACCTGGTTCTCTCCCTCTAAAGCAGCTCTGCTGACCTGGTTTCTCTGGCTCTACAGCAGATCTTCTGACCTTGTTCTCTGGCTCTAGAGCTGATCTGCTAACCTGGTTCTTAGGCTCTAGAGCAGCTCTGCTTACCTGGTTCTCTGGCTCTAATGCGGCTCTGCTGACCTGGTTCTCTGGCTTTAAAGCGGATCTGCTGACCTGGTTCTCTGACTCTAAAGCAGCTCTGCTTACCTGATTCTCTGGCTGTAGAGCAGCTCTGCTGACCTGGTTCTTAGGCTCTAGAGCAGCTCTGCTGACCTGGTTCTCCGGCTCTAAAGCAGCTCTGCTGACCTGGTTCTCTCCCTCTACAGCAGCTCTGCTGACCTGGTTTCTCTGGCTCTACAGCAGCTCTGCTGACCTGGTTCTCTGGCTCTACAGCAGCTCTGCTGAACTGTTTCTTAGGCTCTAGAGCAGCTCTTCTTACCTGGTTCTCTGACTCTAATGCGGCTCTGCTGACCTGGTTCTCTGGCTCTAAAGCAGCTCTGCTGACATGGTTGTATGGCTCTAAAGCAGCTCTGCTGACCTGGTTCTCTGGCTCTAGGGCAGCTCTGCTGACCTGGTACTCTGGCTCTAAAGCAGCTCTGCTGACCTGGTTCTCTGGCTCTAGAGCAGCTCTGCTGACCTGGTTCTTAGGCTCTAGAGCAGTTCTGCTGACCTGGTTCTCTGGCTCTGCAACGGCTCTGCTGACCTTGTTCTCTGGGTCTAAAGCAGCTCTGCTGACCTGGTTCTATGGCTCTACAACAGCTCTGCTGACCTGGTTCTCTGGCTCTAAAGCGGCTCGGCTGCCCAGGTTTTCTCCCTCTAAAGCAGCTCTGTTTACCTGGTTCTCTGGCTCTAAAGCAGTTCTGCTGACCTGGTTCTCTGGCTCTAAATCAGCTTTGCTGATCTTGTTCTCTGGCTCTAAGGTGGCTCTGCTGACCTGGTTCTCTGGTTCTAAAGCGGCTCTGCTGACCTGATTCTCTGGCTGTAGAGCAGCTCTGCTGACCTGGTTCTCTGGCTCTAAAGCAGCTCTGCTGACCTGGTTCTCTGGCTCTAGAGCAGCTCTGCTGACCTGGTTCTCTGACTCTACAACAACTCTGCTGACCTGGTTCTCTGGCTCTAAAGCAGCTCTGCTGACCTGGTTCTCTGGCTCTAAATCAGCTTTGCTGATCTGGTTCTCTGGCTCTAAAGTGGCTATGCTGATCTGGTTCTATGGCTCTAAAGTGACTCTGCTGACCTGGTTCTCTGGCTGTAGAGCAGCCCTGCTGACCTGGTTCTCTGGCTCTGAACCAGCTCTGCTGACCTGGTTATCTGGCTCTAGAGCAGCTCTGCTGACCTAGTTCTTAGGCTGTAGAGCAGCTCTGCTGACCTGGTTCTCTGGCTCTGGTGCAGCTCTGCTGACCTGGTTTTCCTGCTCTAAAGCAGCTCTGCTGACCTGGTTCTCTGGCTCTAAAGCAGTTCTGCTGACCTGGTTCTCTGGTGCTAGAGCAGCTCTGCTGAACTGGTTCTCTGACTCTAGTGCAGCTCTGCTGACCTGGTTCTCTGGCTCTAAAGCAGCTCTGCAGACCTGGTTCTCTGTCCCTAAAGCAGCTCTGCTGACCTGGTTCTCTCGGTCTCTAAAGCAACTCTGCTTACCTGGTTCTCTGCCTCTAGAGCAGTTCTGGTGACCTGGTTCTTAGGCTCTAGAGCTGCTCTGCTGACCTGGTTCTCTGGCTCTAAAGCAGCTCTGCTGACCTGGTTCTCTACCTCTAATGCAGCTCTGCTGACCTGGTTCTATGGCTCTACAGCAGCACTGCTGACCTGGTTCTATGCCTCTAGAGCACCTCTGCTGACCTGGTTCTTAGGCTCTAAAGCGGCTCTGCTGACCTGGTTCTGTGGCTCTAATTCGGCTCTGGCGACCTGGTTCTCTGGCTCTAAAGAAGCCTTGCTGACCTGGTTCTCTGGCTCTAAAGCAGCCCTGCTGACCTGGTTCTGTGGCTCTAGTGCAGCTCTGCTGACCTGGTTCTCTGGGTCTAAAGCAGCTCTGCTGACATGGTTCTCTGGCTCTAAAGCAGCTCTGCTGACCTGGTTCTCTGGCTCTAGAGCAGCTCTGCTGACCTGGTTCATTGCCTCTAGAGCAGCTCTGCTGGCCTGGTTCTCTGACTTTACAACGGCTCTGCTGACCTGGTTCTCTGGCTCTAAAGCAGCTCTGCTGACTTGGTTCTATGGCTCTACAGCAGCTCTGCTGCCCTGGTTCTCTGGCTCTACAGCAGCTCTGCTGCTCCGTTTCTCTGCCTCTAGAGAAGCTCTGCTGACCTGGTTCTCTGGCTCTAAAGCAGCTCTGCTGACCTGGTTCTCTGGCTCTAAAGCGGCTCTGCTGACCTGTTTCTCTGGTTCTAGAGCAGCTCTGCAGACCTAGTTCTTACGCTCTAGAGCAGCTATGCTGACCTGGTTCCCTCGCTCTAAAGCAGCTCTGCTGACCTGGTTCTCTGGCTCTAAATCAGCTTTGCTGATCTGGTTCTCTGGCTCTAAAGTGGCTCTGCTGATCTGGTTGTATGGCTCTAAAGTGACTCTGCTGACCTGGTTCTCTGGCTGTAGAGCAGCCCTGCTGACCTGGTTCTCTGGCTCTGAACCAGCTCTGCTGACCTGGTTATCTGGCTCTAGAGCAGCTCTGCTGACCTAGTTCTTAGGCTGTAAAGCAGCTCTGCTGACCTGGTTCTCTGGCTCTGGTGCAGCTCTGCTGACCTGGTTTCCTGCTCTAAAGCAGCTCTGCTGACCTGGTTCTCTGGCGCTAGAGCAGCTCTGCTGAACTGGTTCTTAGGCTGTAGAGCAGCTCTTCTGACCTGGTTCTCTGACTCTAGTGCAGCTCTGCTGACCTGGTTCTCTGGCTCTAAAGCAGCTCTGCAGACCTGGTTCTCTGTCCCTAAAGCAGCTCTGCTGACCTGGTTCTCTCGGTCTCTAAAGCAACTCTGCTTACCTGGTTCTCTGCCTCTAGAGCAGTTCTGGTGACCTGGTTCTTAGGCTCTAGAGCTGCTCTGCTGACCTGGTTCTCTGGCTCTAAAGCAGCTCTGCTGACCTGGTTCTCTACCTCTAATGCAGCTCTCCTGACCTGATTTCTCTGGCTCTAGAGCAGCTCTCCTGACCTGGTTCTTAGGCTCTAGATCAGCTCTGCTGACCTGGATCTAAGGCTCTAAAGCAGCTCTACTGATCTGGTTCTATGGTTCTAAAGCAGCTCTGCTGACCTGGTTCTATGGCTTTAAAGCAGCTCTACTGACCTGGTTTATGGCTCCAAAGCAGCTCTGCTGACCTGGTTCTCTGGCTTTGAAGGAGCTCTGCTGACCTGGTTTCTCTGGCTCTACAGCAGCTCTGCTGACCTGGTTTTCTGGCTCTAGAACAGCTCTCCAGACCTGGTTCTTAGGCTCTAGATCAGCTCTGCTGACCTGGTTCTTAGGCTCTAAAGCAGCTCTACTGACCTGGTTCTATGGCTCTAAAGCAGCTCTACTGACCTGGTTCTATGGTTCTAAAGCAGCTCTGCTGACCTGGTTCTATGGCTTTAAAGCAGCTCTAAAGTAGCTCTGCTGACCTGGTTCTATGGCTCTAAAGCAGCTCTGCTGACCTGGTTTATGGCTCCAAAGCAGCTCTGCTGACCTGGTTCTCTGGCTTTGAAGGAGCTCTGCTGACCTGGTTTCTCTGGCTCTACAGCAGCTCTGCTGACCTGGTTCTCTGGCTCTAGAACAGCTCTCCAGACCTGGTTCTTAGGCTCTAGATCAGCTCTGCTGACCTGGTTCTAAGGCTCTAAAGCAGCTCTACTGACCTGGTTCTATGGTTCTAAAGCAGCTCTGCTGACCTGGTTGTATGGCTTTAAAGCAGCTCTAAAGTAGCTCTGCTGACCTGGTTCTATGGCTCTAAAGCAGCTCTGCTGACCTGGTTCTCTGGCTTTGAAGCAGCTCTGCTGACCTGGTTCTCTGGCTTTGAAGCAACTCTGCTGACCTGGTTCTCTGGCTCTTGAGCAGCTCTGGTGACCTGGTTCTCTCCCTCTAAAGCAGCTCTGCTGACCCGGTTCGCTCCCTCTAAAGCAGCTCTGGTGACCTGGTTCTCTCCCACTAAAGCACCTCTGCTGACCTGCTTCACTGGCTCTAAAGCAGCTCTGCTGACCTGGTTCTCTCCCTCTAAAGCAGCTCTGCTGACCTGGTTTCTCTGGCTCTACAGCAGATCTTCTGACCTTGTTCTCTGGCTCTAGAGCTGATCTGCTAACCTGGTTCTTAGGCTCTAGAGCAGCTCTGCTTACCTGGTTCTCTGGCTCTAATGCGGCTCTGCTGACCTGGTTCTCTGGCTTTAAAGCGGATCTGCTGACCTGGTTCTCTGACTCTAAAGCAGCTCTGCTTACCTGATTCTCTGGCTGTAGAGCAGCTCTGCTGACCTGGTTCTTAGGCTCTAGAGGAGCTCTGCTGACCTGGTTCTCTGGGTCTAAAGCAGCTCTGCTGACCTGGTTCTATGGCTCTACAGCAGCACTGCTGACATGGTTCTATGCCTCTAGAGCAGCTCTGCTGACCTGTTTCTTAGGCTCTAAAGCGGCTCTGGCGACCTGGTTCTCTGGCTCTAAAGAAGCCCTGCTGACCTGATTCTCTGGCTCTAAAGCAGCTCTGCTGACCTGGTTGTGTGGCTCTAATGCAGCTCTGCTGACCTGGTTCTCTGGGTCTAAAGCAGCTCCGCTGACATGGTTCTCTAGCTCCAAAGCAGCTCTGCTGACTTTGTTCTCTGGCTCTAGAGCAGCTCTGCTGACCTGGTTCGTAGGCTGTAGAGCAGCTCTGCTGACCTGGTTCTCTGGCTCTAGTGCAGCTCTGCTGACCTGGTTCTCTGGCTCTAAAGCAGCTCTGCAGATCTGGTTCTGTGTCCCTAAAGCAGCTCTACTGACCTGGTTCTCTTGGGCTCTACAGCAGCTCTGCTGACCGGGTTCCTCTGGATCTACAGCAGCTTTGCTGACCTGGTTCTCTTCCTCAAGAGCAGTTCTGCTGACCTGGTTCTTAGGCTCTAGGGCAGCTCTGCTGGCCTGGTTCTCTGGCTCTAAAGCAGCTCTGCTGACCTGGTTCTCTCCCTCTAAAGCTGCTCTGCTGACCTGGTTTCTCTGGCTGTAGAGGAGCTCTGCTTACCTGGTTCTCTGGCTCTAGTGCAGCTCTGCTGACCTGGTTCTCTGGCTCTAAAGCAGCTCTGCAGACCTGGTTCTCTGTCCCTAAAGCAGCTCTGCTGACCTGGTTCTGTCGGGCTCTACTGCAGCTCTGGTGACCTGGTTCTCTGCCTCTAGAGCAGTTCTGCTGTCCTGGGTCTTAGGCTCTAGAGCAGCTCTGCTGACCTGGTTCTCCGGCTCTAAAGCGGCTCTGCTGACCTGGTTCTCTCCCTCTACAGCAGCTCTGCTGACCTGGTTTCTCTGGCTCTACAGCAGCTCTGCTGACCTGGTTCTCTGCCTCTAGAGCAGTTCTGATGACCTTGTTCTTTGGCTCTAGAGCAGCTCTGCTGACCTGGTTCTCCGGCTCTAAAGCAGCTCTGCTGACCTGGTTCTCTCCCTCTACAGCAGCTCTGCTGACCTGGTTTCTCTGGCTCTACAGCAGCTCTGCTGACCTGGTTCTCTGGCTCTACAGCAGCTCTGCTGAACTGGTTCTTAGGCTCTAGAGCAGCTCTTCTTACCTGGTTCTCTGACTCTAATGCGGCTCTGCTGACCTGGTTCTCTGGCTCTAAAGCAGCTCTGCTGACATGGTTGTATGGCTCTAAAGCAGCTCTGCTGACCTGGTTCTCTGGCTCTAGGGCAGCTCTGCTGACCTGGTACTCTGGCTCTAAAGCAGCTCTGCTGACCTGGTTCTCTGGCTCTAGAGCAGCTCTGCTGACCTGGTTCTTAGGCTCTAGAGCAGCTCTGCTGACCTGGTTCTCTGGCTCTGCAACGGCTCTGCTGACCTTGTTCTCTGGGTCTAAAGCAGCTCTGCTGACCTGGTTCTATGGCTCTACAACAGCTCTGCTGACCTGGTTCTCTGGCTCTAAAGTGGCTCGGCTGCCCAGGTTTTCTCCCTCTAAAGCAGCTCTGTTTACCTGGTTCTCTGGCTCTAAAGCAGTTCTGCTGACCTGGTTCTCTGGCTCTAAATCAGCTTTGCTGATCTTGTTCTCTGGCTCTAAGGTGGCTCTGCTGACCTGGTTCTCTGGTTCTAAAGCGGCTCCGCTGACCTGATTCTCTGGCTGTAGAGCAGCTCTGCTGACCTGGTTCTCTGGCTCTAAAGCAGCTCTGCTGACCTGGTTCTCTGGCTCTAGAGCAGCTCTGCTGACCTGGTTCTCTGACTCTACAACAACTCTGCTGACCATGGTTCTCTGGCTCTAAAGCAGCTCTGCTGACCTGGTTCTCTGGCTCTAAATCAGCTTTGCTGATCTGGTTCTCTGGCTCTAAAGTGGCTATGCTGATCTGGTTCTATGGCTCTAAAGTGACTCTGCTGACCTGGTTCTCTGGCTGTAGAGCAGCCCTGCTGACCTGGTTCTCTGGCTCTGAACCAGCTCTGCTGACCTGGTTATCTGGCTCTAGAGCAGCTCTGCTGACCTAGTTCTTAGGCTGTAGAGCAGCTCTGCTGACCTGGTTCTCTGGCTCTGGTGCAGCTCTGCTGACCTGGTTTTCCTGCTCTAAAGCAGCTCTGCTGACCTGGTTCTCTGGCTCTAAAGCAGTTCTGCTGACCTGGTTCTCTGGTGCTAGAGCAGCTCTGCTGAACTGGTTCTTAGGCTGTAGAGCAGCTCTTCTGACCTGGTTCTCTGACTCTAGTGCAGCTCTGCTGACCTGGTTCTCTGGCTCTAAAGCAGCTCTGCAGACCTGGTTCTCTGTCCCTAAAGCAGCTCTGCTGACCTGGTTCTCTCGGTCTCTAAAGCAACTCTGCTTACCTGGTTCTCTGCCTCTAAAGCAGTTCTGGTGACCTGGTTCTTAGGCTCTAGAGCTGCTCTGCTGACCTGGTTCTCTGGCTCTAAAGCAGCTCTGCTGACCTGGTTCTCTACCTCTAATGCAGCTCTGCTGACCTGATTTCTCTGGCTCTACAGCAACTCTGCTGACCTGATTCTCTGGCTCTAGAGCAGCTCTCCTGACCTGGTTCTTAGGCTCTAGATCAGCTCTGCTGACCTGGATCTAAGGCTCTAAAGCAGCTCTACTGACCTGGTTCTATGGTTCTAAAGCAGCTCTGCTGACCTGGTTCTATGGCTTTAAAGCAGCTCTACTGACCTGGTTTATGGCTCTAAAGCAGCTCTGCTGACCTGGTTCTCTGGCTTTGAAGGAGCTCTGCTGACCTGGTTTCTCTGGCTCTACAGCAGCTCTGCTGCCCTGGTTCTCTGGCTCTAAAGCAGCTCTGCTGACGTTTTGTCTCTGCCTCCAAAGCAGCTCTGCTGACCTGTTTCTCTGGCTCTAGAGCAGCTCTGGTGACATGGTTCTGTGGCTCTAGAGCAGCTCTGCTGACCTGGTTTATAGGCTCTAGAGCAGCTCTGCTGACCTGGTTCTGTGGCTCTACTACGGCTCTGCTGACCTGGTTCTGTGGCTCTAAAGCAGCTCTGCTGACCTGGTTCTATGGCTCTAAAGCAGCTCTGCTGACCAGGTTCGATGGCTCTAAAGCTGCTCAGCTGACCTGGTTCTCTGGCTCTAGAGCAGCTCTGCTGTCCTGGTGGTTCTAAAGCAGGTCTGTTGACCTGGTTCTGTGGCTCTACTACGGCTCTGCAGACCTGGATCTCTGTCTCTAGAGCAGCTCTGCTGACCTGGTTCTCTGGATCTAGAGCAGCTCTGCTGACCTGCTGGCTCTAAAGCAGCTCTGCTGACCTGGTTCTCTGGCTCTAATGCAGCTCTGTTGACCTGGTTCAGTCCCTCTAGAGCAGCACTGCTGACCTTGTTCTTAGGCTCTAGAGCAGCTCTGCTGATCTAGTTCTCTGGCTCTCAAGCAGCTCTGCTGACCTGGTTCTCAGTCTCTAAAGCAGCTCTGCTTACTTGGTTCTCAGGCTCTAAAGCAGCTCTGATGACCTGGTTCTCTGGCTCTAAAGCAGCTCTGCTGACCTGTTTCTCTGGCTCTAGAGCAGCTCTGCTGACCTGCTGGCTCTAAAGCAGCTCTGCTGACCTGGTTCTCTAGCTCTAATGCAGCTCTGTTGACCTGGTTCTCTCCCTCTAAAGCAGCTCTGCTGACCTGGTTTCTCTGGCTCTACAGCAGCTCTGCTGACCTGTTTCTCTGGCTCTAAAGCAGCTCTGCTGACCTAGTTCTCTGGCTCTAAAGCAGCTCTGCTGACCTGGTTCTCTGGCTCTAATGCAGCTCTACTGACCTGGTTTCTCTGGCTCTACAGCAGCTCTTCTGACCGGGTTCTCTGCCTCTAGAGCAGCACTGCTGACCTGGTTCTTATGCTCTAGAGCAGCTCTGCTGATCTGGTTCTCTGGCTCTAAAGCAGTTCTGCTGACCTTTTTCTCTGGCTCTAAAACTGCTCTTCTGACCTGGTTTCTCTGGCTCTACAGTAGCTCTGCTGACCTTGTTCTCTGGCTCTAGAGCAGCTCTGCTGACCTTGTTCTCTGGCTCTAGAGCAGCTCTGCTGACCTGGTTTTTAGGCTCTAGAGCAGCTCTGCTGACATGGTTCTCTGGCTCTACAACAGCTCTGCTGACCTGGTTCTCTGGCTCTACAGTAGCTCTGCTGACCTGTTTTCTCTGGCTCTACAGCAGCTCTGCTGACCTGGTTCTCTGGCTCTAGAGCAGCTCTGTTGACCTGTTTCTTAAGCTCTAGAGCAGCTCTGTTGACCTGGTTCTCTGGGTCTAAAGCAGCTCTGCTGACCTGGTTTTCTGGCTTTGAAGCAGCTCTGCTGACCTGGATCTCTGACTCTAGAGCAGCTCTGCTGACCTGGTTCATAGGCTCTGGAGCAGCTCTGCTGAACTGGTTCTCTGGCTCTACAACGGCTCTGCTGACCTGGTTCTCTGGCTCTACAACGTCTCTGCTGACCTGGTTCTCTGGCTATAAAGCAGCTCTGCTGACCTGGTTCTCTGGCTCTAAAGCACCTCTGCTGACCTGGTTCTCAGGCTCTAGAGCAGCTCTGCTGACCTGGTTCTTAGGCTCTAGAGCAGCTCTGCTGACCTGGTTCTCTGGCTCTACAACTGCTCTCCTGACCTGGTTCTCTGGCTCCAAAGCAGCTCTGCTGACCTAGTTCTATGGCTGTAAAGCAGCTCTGCTGACCTGGTTCTCTCGCTCTAAAACAGCTCTGTTGACCTTGTTCTCTGGCTCTAAAGCAGCTCTGCTGATGTGGTTCTCTGGCTCTAAATCAGCTCTGCTGGCCTGGTTCTCTCCCACTAAAGCAGCTCTGCTGACCTGTTTTCTCTGGCTCTACAGAAGCTCTGCTGACCTGGTTCTCTGGCTCTAGATCATCTCTGCTGACCTGTTTCTTAGGCTCTAGAGCAGCTCTGTCGACCTGGTTCTATGGCTCTAAAGCAGCTCTGCTGACCTGGTTCTCTGGCTTTGAAGCAGGTCTGCTGACCTGGTTCGCTGGCTCTAGAGGAGCTCTGCTGACCTGGTTCTCTCCCTCTAAAGCAGCTCTGCTGACCTGGTTCTCTGGCTCTAAAGTAGCTCTGCTGACCTTGTTCCCTGCCTCTAAAGCAGCTCTGCTGACCTGGTTTTTCTGGCTCTACAGCAGCTCTGCTGACCTGGATCTGTGGCTCAAGAGCAGCTCTGCTGACCTGGTTCTTAGGGTCTGGAGCAGCTCTGCTGACCTGGTTCTCTGGCTTTACAACAGCTCTCCTGGCCTGGTTCTCTGGCTCTACAACGGCTCTGCTGACCTGGTTCTCTGGCTCTAAAGCAGCTCTGCTGACCTGGTTCTCTGGCTCTAAAGCACCTCTGCTGACCTGGTTCTCTGGCTCTAAAGCAGCTCTGCTGACCTGGTTCTCTACCTCTAATGCAGCTCTGCTGACCTGATTTCTCTGGCTCTACAGCAACTCTGCTGACCTGATTCTCTGGCTCTAGAGCAGCTCTCCTGACCTGGTTCTTAGGCTCTAGATCAGCTCTGCTGACCTGGATCTAAGGCTCTAAAGCAGCTCTACTGACCTGGTTCTATGGTTCTAAAGCAGCTCTGCTGACCTGGTTCTATGGCTTTAAAGCAGCTCTACTGACCTGGTTTATGGCTCTAAAGCAGCTCTGCTGACCTGGTTCTCTGGCTTTGAAGGAGCTCTGCTGACCTGGTTCTCAGGCTCTAGAGCAGCTCTGCTGATCTGGTTCTCTGGCTCTAGAACAGCTCTCCAGACCTGGTTCTTAGGCTCTAGATCAGCTCTGCTGACTTGGTTCTAAGGCTCTAAAGCAGCTCTACTGACCTGGTTCTATGGTTCTAAAGCAGCTCTGCTGACCTGGTTCTATGGCTTTAAAGCAGCTCTAAAGTAGCTCTGATGACCTGGTTCTATGGCTCTAAAGCAGCTCTGCTGGCTTTGAAGCAGATCTGCTGACCTGGTTCTCTGGCTTTGAAGCAACTCTGCTGATCTGGTTCTCTGGCTCTTGAGCAGCTCTGGTGACCTGGTTCTCTCCCTCTAAAGCAGCTCTGCTGACCTGGTTCGCTCCCTCTAAAGCAGCTCTGGTGACCTGGTTCTCTCCCACTAAAGCACCTCTGCTGACCTGCTTCACTGGCTCTAAAGCAGCTCTGCTGACCTGGTTCTCTCCCTCTAAAGCAGCTCTGCTGACCTGGTTTCTCTGGCTCTACAGCAGATCTTCTGACCTTGTTCTCTGGCTCTAGAGCTGATCTGCTAACCTGGTTCTTAGGCTCTAGAGCAGCTCTGCTTACCTGGTTCTCTGGCTCTAATGCGGCTCTGCTGACCTGGTTCTCTGGCTTTAAAGCGGATCAGCTGACCTGGTTCTCTGACTCTAAAGCTGCTCAGCTGACCTGGTTCTCATGTTCTAGAGCAGCTCTGCTGACCTGGTTTTTAGGTTCTAGAGCAGCTCTGTTGACCTGGTTCTGTGGCTCTACTACGGCTCTGCAGACCTGGTTCTCTGTCTCTAGAGCAGCTCTGCTGACCTGGTTCTCTGGATCTAGAGCAGCTCTGCTGACCTGCTGGCTCTAAAGCAGCTCTGCTGACCTGGTTCTCTGGCTCTAATGCAGCTCTGTTGACCTGGTTCAATCAATCTAGAGCAGCACTGCTGACCTGGTTCTTAGGCTCTAGAGCAGCTCTGCTGATCTAGTTCTCTGGCTCTCAAGCAGCTCTGCTGACCTGGTTCTCAGTCTCTAAAGCAGATCTGCTTACTTAGTTCTCAGGCTCTAAAGCAGCTCTGCTGACCTGGTTCTCTGGCTCTAAAGCAGCTCTGCTGACCTGGTTCTCTGGCTCTAGAGCAGCTCTGCTGACCTGCTGGCTCTAAAGCAGCTCTGCTGACCTGGTTCTCTAGCTCTAATGCAGTTCTGTTGACCTGGTTCTCTCCCTCTAAAGCTGCTCTGCTGACCTGGTTTCTCTGGCTCTACAGCAGCTCTGCTGACCTGGTTCTCTGGCTCTAGAGCAGCTCTGCTGACCTGGTTCTCTGGCTCTAGAGCAGCTCTGCTGACCTGGTTCTCTGGCTCTAAAGCAGCTCTGCTGACCTGGATCTTTAGCTCTAGAGCGGCTCTGGTGACCTGGTTCTTAGTCTCTAAAGCGGCTCTGCTGACCTGGTTCTCTGGCTCTAAAGCAGCTCTGCTGACCTGGTTCTGTGGCTCTAGAGCAGCTCTGCTGACCTGGTTCTCTGCCTCTAGAGCAGCTCTGCTGACCTGGTTCTCAGGCTCTAGAGCAGCTCTGCTGCCCTGGTTCTCTGGCTCTAAAGCAGCTCTGCTGACCTTTTGTCTCTGCCTCCAAAGCAGCTCTGCTGACCTGGTTTCTCTGGCTCTAGAGCAGCTCTGGTGACATGGTTCTGTGGCTCTAGAGCAGCTCTGCTGACCTGGTTTTTAGGCTCTAGAGCAGCTCTGCTGACCTGGTTCTGTGGCTCTACTACGGCTCTGCTGACCTGGTTCTGTGGCTCTAAAGCAGCTCTGCTGACCTGGTTCTATGGCTCTAAAGCAGCTCTGCTGACCAGGTTCGATGGCTCTAAAGCTGCTCAGCTGACCTGGTTCTCTGGCTCTAGAGCAGCTCTGCTGTCCTGGTGGTTCTAAAGCAGGTCTGTTGACCTGGTTCTGTGGCTCTACTACGGCTCTGCAGACCTGGATCTCTGTCTCTAGAGCAGCTCTGCTGACCTGGTTCTCTGGATCTAGAGCAGCTCTGCTGACCTGCTGGCTCTAAAGCAGCTCTGGTGACCTGGTTCTCTGGCTCTAATGCAGCTCTGTTGACCTGGTTCAATCCCTCTAGAGCAGCACTGCTGACCTTGTTCTTAGGCTCTAGAGCAGCTCTGCTGATCTAGTTCTCTGGCTCTCAAGCAGCTCTGCTGACCTGGTTCTCAGTCTCTAAAGCAGCTCTGCTTACTTGGTTCTCAGGCTCTAAAGCAGCTCTGATGACCTGGTTCTCTGGCTCTAAAGCAGCTCTGCTGACCTGTTTCTCTGGCTCTAGAGCAGCTCTGCTGACCTGCTGGCTCTAAAGCAGCTCTGCTGACCTGGTTCTCTAGCTCTAATGCAGCTCTGTTGACCTGGTTCTCTCCCTCTAAAGCAGCTCTGCTGACCTGGTTTCTCTGGCTCTACAGCAGCTCTGCTGACCTGTTTCTCTGGCTCTAAAGCAGCTCTGCTGACCTAGTTCTCTGGCTCTAAAGCAGCTCTGCTGACCTGGTTCTCTGGCTCTAATGCAGCTCTACTGACCTGGTTTCTCTGGCTCTACAGCAGCTCTTCTGACCGGGTTCTCTGCCTCTAGAGCAGCACTGCTGACCTGGTTCTTATGCTCTAGAGCAGCTCTGCTGATCTGGTTCTCTGGCTCTAAAGCAGTTCTGCTGACCTTTTTCTCTGGCTCTAAAACTGCTCTTCTGACCTGGTTTCTCTGGCTCTACAGTAGCTCTGCTGACCTTGTTCTCTGGCTCTAGAGCAGCTCTGCTGACCTTGTTCTCTGGCTCTAGAGCAGCTCTGCTGACCTGGTTTTTAGGCTCTAGAGCAGCTCTGCTGACATGGTTCTCTGGCTCTACAACGGCTCTGCTGACCTGGTTCTCTGGCTCTACAGTAGCTCTGCTAACCTGTTTTCTCTGGCTCTACAGCAGCTCTGCTGACCTGGTTCTCTGGCTCTAGAGCAGCTCTGTTGACCTGTTTCTTAAGCTCTAGAGCAGCTCTGTTGACCTGGTTCTCTGGGTCTAAAGCAGCTCTGCTGACCTGGTTTTCTGGCTTTGAAGCAGCTCTGCTGACCTGGATCTCTGACTCTAGAGCAGCTCTGCTGACCTGGTTCATAGGCTCTGGAGCAGCTCTGCTGAACTGGTTCTCTGGCTCTACAACGGCTCTGCTGACCTGGTTCTCTGGCTCTACAACGTCTCTGCTGACCTGGTTCTCTGGCTATAAAGCAGCTCTGCTGACCTGGTTCTCTGGCTCTAAAGCACCTCTGCTGACCTGGTTCTCAGGCTCTAGAGCAGCTCTGCTGACCTGGTTTTTAGGCTCTAGAGCAGCTCTGCTGACCTGGTTCTCTGGCTCTAGAGCAGCTCTGCTGACCTGGTTCTTAGGCTCTAGAGCAGCTCTGCTGACCTGGTTCTCTAGCTCTACAACTGCTCTCCTGACCTGGTTCTCTGGCTCCAAAGCAGCTCTGCTGACCTAGTTCTATGGCTGTAAAGCAGCTCTGCTGACCTGGTTCTCTCGCTCTAAAACAGCTCTGTTGACCTTGTTCTCTGGCTCTAAAGCAGCTCTGCTGATGTGGTTCTCTGGCTCTAAATCAGCTCTGCTGACCTGGTTCTCTCCCACTAAAGCAGCTCTGCTGACCTGTTTTCTCTGGCTCTACAGAAGCTCTGCTGACCTGGTTCTCTGGCTCTAGATCATCTCTGCTGACCTGTTTCTTAGGCTCTAGAGCAGCTCTGTCGACCTGGTTCTATGGCTCTAAAGCAGCTCTGCTGACCTGGTTCTCTGGCTTTGAAGCAGGTCTGCTGACCTGGTTCGCTGGCTCTAGAGGAGCTCTGCTGACCTGGTTCTCTCCCTCTAAAGCAGCTCTGCTGACCTGGTTCTCTGGCTCTAAAGTAGCTCTGCTGACCTTGTTCCCTGCCTCTAAAGCAGCTCTGCTGACCTGGTTTTTCTGGCTCTACAGCAGCTCTGCTGACCTGGATCTGTGGCTCAAGAGCAGCTCTGCTGACCTGGTTCTTAGGGTCTGGAGCAGCTCTGCTGACCTGGTTCTCTGGCTTTACAACAGCTCTCCTGGCCTGGTTCTCTGGCTCTACAACGGCTCTGCTGACCTGGTTCTCTGGCTCTAAAGCAGCTCTGCTGACCTGGTTCTCTGGCTCTAAAGCACCTCTGCTGACCTTGTTCTCAGGCTCTAGAGCAGCTCTGCTGACTTGGTTTTTAGGCTCTAGAGCAGCTCTGCTGACCAGGTTCTATGGCTCTACAACGGCTCTGCTGACATGGTTCTCTGCCTCTAGAGCAGCTCTGCTGATCTGGTTCTCAGGCTCTAGAGCAGCTCTGCTGACCTGGTTGTCTGGCTCTAGAGCAGATCTGCTGACCTGGTTCTCTGGCTCTTAAGCAGCTCTGCTGACCTGGCTCTCTGGCTCTAGAGCAGCTCTACTGACCTGGTTTTTAGGCTACAGAGCAGCTCTGCTGACCTGGTTCTGTGGCTCTACTACGGCTCTGCTGACCTGGTTCTCTGGCTCTAAAGCAGCTTAGCTGACCTGGTTCTATGGGTCTAAAGCAGCTCTGCTGACCTGGATCTCTGGCTCTAAAGCAGCTCTGCTGACCTGGTTCTCTGGCTCTAGAGCAGCTCTGCTGACCGGGTTCTCTGGCTCTAGAGCAGCTGTGCTGACCTGCTGGCTCTAAAGCAGCTCTGCTGACCTGGTTCTCTGGCTCTAAAGCAGCTCTGCTGACCTGGTTCTCTGGCTCTAGAACAGCTCTGTTGACCTGCTGGCTCTAAAGCAGCTCTGCTGACCTGGTTCACTGGCTCTAATGCAGCTCTGTTTACGTGGTTCTGTCCCTCTAAAGGAGCTCTGCTGACCTGGTTTCTCTTGCTCTACAGCAGCTCTTCTGCCCTGGTTCTCTGCCTCTAGAGCAGCACTGCTGACCTGGTTCTTAGGCTCTAGAGCAGCTCTGCTGATCTGGTTCTCTGGCTCTCAAGCAGCTCTGCTGACCTGGTTCTCAGGCTCTAAAGCAGCTCTGCTTACCTGGTTCTCAGGCTCTAAAGCAGCTCTGCTGACCTGGTTTTTCTGGCTCTACAGCAGCTCTGCTGACCTGGATCTGTGGCTCAAGAGCAGCTCTGCTGACCTGGTTCTCTGGCTTTACAACAGCTCTCCTGGCCTGGTTCTCTGGCCCTACAACGGCTCTGCTGACCTGGTTCTCTGGCTCTAAAGCAGCTCTGCTGACCTGGTTCTCTGGCTCTAAAGCACCTCTGCTGACCTTGTTCTCAGGCTCTAGAGCAGCTCTGCTGACTTGGTTTTTAGGCTCTAGAGCAGCTCTGCTGACCAGGTTCTATGGCTCTACTACGGCTCTGCTGACATGGTTCTCTGCCTCTAGAGCAGCTCTGCTGATCTGGTTCTCAGGCTCTAGAGCAGCTCTGCTGACCTGGTTGTCTGGCTCTAGAGCAGATCTGCTGACCTGGTTCTCTGGCTCTTAAGCAGCTCTGCTGACCTGGCTCTCTGGCTCTAGAGCAGCTCTACTGACCTGGTTTTTAGGCTACAGAGCAGCTCTGCTGACCTGGTTCTGTGGCTCTACTACGGCTCTGCTGACCTGGTTCTCTGGCTCTAAAGCAGCTTAGCTGACCTGGTTCTCTGGCTCTAAAGCAGCTCTGCTGACCTGGTTCTCTGGCTCTAGAGCAGCTCTGCTGACCGGGTTCTCTGGCTCTAGAGCAGCTGTGCTGACCTGCTGGCTCTAAAGCAGCTCTGCTGACCTGGTTCTCTGGCTCTAAAGCAGCTCTGCTGACCTGGTTTTCTGGCTCTAGAACAGCTCTGTTGACCTGCTGGCTCTAAAGCAGCTCTGCTGACCTGGTTCACTGGCTCTAATGCAGCTCTGTTTACGTGGTTCTGTCCCTCTAAAGGAGCTCTGCTGACCTGGTTTCTCTTGCTCTACAGCAGCTCTTCTGCCCAGGTTCTCTGCCTCTAGAGCAGCACTGCTGTCCTGGTTCTTAGGCTCTAGAGCAGCTCTGCTGATCTGGTTCTCTGGCTCTCAAGCAGCTCTGCTGACCTGGTTCTCAGGCTCTAAAGCAGCTCTGCTTACCTGGTTCTCAGGCTCTAAAGCAGCTCTGCGGACCTGGTTCTCTGGCTCTAAAGCAGCTCTGCTGACCTGGTTCTCTGGGTCTAGAGATGCTTTGCTGACCTGCTGGCTCTAAAGCAGCTCTGCTGACCTGGTTCTCTAGCCCTAATGCAGCTCTGTTGACCTGGTTCTCTCCCTCTAAAGCAGCTCTGCTGACCTGGTTTCTCTGGCTCTAAAGCAGCTCTGCTGAACTGATTCTCTGTCTCTAAAGCACCTCTGCTTACCTGGTTCTCAGGATCTAAAGCAGCTCTGCTGACCTGGTTCTCTGGCTCTAAAGCATGTCTGCTGACTTTGGTATCTGGCTCTAAAGCATCTCTGCTGACCTGGTTTCTCTGGCTCTACAGGACCTCTGCTGAAACAGCTCTGCTGACCTGGTTCTCTGGGTCTAGAGATGCTTTGCTGACCTGCTGGCTCTAAAGCAGTTCTGCTGACCTGGTTCTCTAGCCCTAATGCAGCTCTGTTGACCTGGTTCTCTCCCTCTAAAGCAGCTCTGCTGACCTGGTTTCTCTGGCTCTAAAGCAGCTCTGCTGAACTGATTCTCTGTCTCTAAAGCACCTCTGCTTACCTGGTTCTTAGACTCTAGAGCAGCTCTGCTGACCTGGTTCTATGGCTCTAAAGCAGATCTGCTGACCTGTTTCTCTGGCTTTGAAGCAGCACTGCTGACTTGGTTCTCTGTCTCTAAAGCAGCTCTGCTGACCTGGTTCTATGGCTCAAAAGCTGCTCTGCTGACCTGGTTCTCTGGCTTTGAAGCAGCTCTGCTGACATGGTTATCTGGCTCTAGAGCAGCTCTGTTAACATGGTTCTTAGGCTCTAGAGCAGTTTGCTGATCTGGGTCTCTGGCTCTACAACAGCTCTGCTGACCTGGTTCTCTGGCTCTAGAGCAGCTCTAATGACCTGGTTCTCTGGCTCTAGAGCAGCTCTGCTGACCTGGTTCTCTGGCTCTAAAGCAGCTCTGCTGACCTGGATCTTTGGCTCTAGAGCGGCTCTGGTGACCTGGTTCTTAGTCTCTAAAGCAGCTCTGCTGACCTGGTTCTCTGGCTCTAAAGTAGCTCTGCTGACCTTGTTCCCTGCCTCTAAAGCAGCTCTGCTGACCTGGTTTTCTGGCTCAAGAGCAGCTCTGCTGACCTGGTTCTTAGGGTCTGGAGCAGCTCTGCTGACCTGGTTCTCTGGCTTTACAAGAGCTCTCCTGGCCTGGTTCTCTGGCTCTACAACGGATCTGCTGACCTGGTTCTCTGGCTCTAAAGCAGCTCTGCTGACCTGGTTCTCTGGCTCTAAAGCACCTCTGCTGACCTTGTTCTCAGGCTCTAGAGCAGCTCTGCTGACTTGGTTTTTAGGCTCTAGAGCAGCTCTGCTGACCAGGTTCTATGGCTCTACTACGGCTCTGCTGACATGGTTCTCTGCCTCTAGAGCAGCTCTGCTGATCTGGTTCTCAGGCTCTAGAGCAGCTCTGCTGACCTGGTTGTCTGGCTCTAGAGCAGATCTGCTGACCTGGTTCTCTGGCTCTTAAGCAGCTCTGCTGACCTGGCTCTCTGGCTCTAGAGCAGCTCTACTGACCTGGTTTTTAGGCTACAGAGCAGCTCTGCTGACCTGGTTCTGTGGCTCTACTACGGCTCTGCTGACCTGGTTCTCTGGCTCTAAAGCAGCTTAGCTGACCTGGTTCTATGGGTCGAAAGCAGCTCTGCTGACCTGGATCTCTGGCTCTAAAGCAGCTCTGCTGACCTGGTTCTCTGGCTCTAGAGCAGCTCTGCTGACCGGGTTCTCTGGCTCTAGAGCAGCTGTGCTGACCTGCTGGCTCTAAAGCAGCTCTGCTGACCTGGTTCTCTGGCTCTAAAGCAGCTCTGCTGACCTGGTTCTCTGGCTCTAGAACATCTCTGTTGACCTGCTGGCTCTAAAGCAGCTCTGCTGACCTGGTTCACTGGCTCTAATGCAGCTCTGTTTACGTGGTTCTGTCCCTCTAAAGGAGCTCTGCTGACCTGGTTTCTCTTGCTCTACAGCAGCTCTTCTGCCCAGGTTCTCTGCCTCTAGAACAGCACTGCTGACCTGGTTCTTAGGCTCTAGAGCAGCTCTGCTGATCTGGTTCTCTGGCTCTCAAGCAGCTCTGCTGACCTGGTTCTCAGGCTCTAAAGCAGCTCTGCTTACCTGGTTCTCAGGCTCTAAAGCAGCTCTGCGGACCTGGTTCTCTGGCTCTAAAGCAGCTCTGCTGACCTGGTTCTCTGGGTCTAGAGATGCTTTGCTGACCTGCTGGCTCTAAAGCAGCTCTGCTGACCTGGTTCTCTAGCCCTAATGCAGCTCTGTTGACCTGGTTCTCTCCCTCTAAAGCAGCTCTGCTGACCTGGTTTCTCTGGCTCTAAAGCAGCTCTGCTGAACTGATTCTCTATCTCTAAAGCACCTCTGCTTACCTGGTTCTCAGGAACTAAAGCAGCTCTGCTGACCTGGTTCTCTGGCTCTAAAGCATGTCTGCTGACTTTGGTATCTGGCTCTAAAGCATCTCTGCTGACCTGGTTTCTCTGGCTCTACAGGACCTCTGCTGAAACAGCTCTGCTGACCTGGTTCTCTGGGTCTAGAGATGCTTTGCTGACCTGCTGGCTCTAAAGCAGCTCTGCTGACCTGGTTCTCTAGCCCTAATGCAGCTCTGTTGACCTGGTTCTCTCCCTCTAAAGCAGCTCTGCTGACCTGGTTTCTCTGGCTCTAAAGCAGCTCTGCTGAACTGATTCTCTGTCTCTAAAGCACCTCTGCTTACCTGGTTCTTAGACTCTAGAGCAGCTCTGCTGACCTGGTTCTATGGCTCTAAAGCAGATCTGCTGACCTGTTTCTCTGGCTTTGAAGCAGCACTGCTGACTTGGTTCTCTGTCTCTAAAGCAGCTCTGCTGACCTGGTTCTATGGCTCAAAAGCTGCTCTGCTGACCTGGTTCTCTGGCTTTGAAGCAGCTCTGCTGACATGGTTATCTGGCTCTAGAGCAGCTCTGTTAACATGGTTCTTAGGCTCTAGAGCAGTTTGCTGATCTGGGTCTCTGGCTCTACAACAGCTCTGCTGACCTGGTTCTCTGGCTCTAGAGCAGCTCTGCTGACCTGGTTCTCTGGCTCTAGAGCAGCTCTGCTGACCTGGTTCTCTGGCTCTAAAGCAGCTCTGCTGACCTGGATCTTTGGCTCTAAAGCGGCTCTGGTGACCTGGTTCTTAGTCTCTAAAGCGGCTCTGCTGACCTGGTTCTCTGGCTCTAAAGCAGCTCTGCTGACCTGGTTCTGTGGCTCTAGAGCAGCTCTGCTGACCTGGTTCTCTGCCTCTAGAGCAGCTCTGCTGACCTGGTTCTCAGGCTCTAGAGCAGCTCTGCTGACCTGGTTCTCTGGCTCTAAAGCAGCTCTGCTGACCTTTTGTCTCTGCCTCTAAAGCAGCTCTGCTGACCTGGTTTCTCTGGCTCTAGAGCAGCTCTGGTGACATGGTTCTGTGGCTCTAGAGCAGCTCTGCTGACCTGGTTTTTAGGCTCTAGAGCAGCTCTGCTGACCTGGTTCTGTGGCTCTACTACGGCTCTGCTGACCTAGTTCTGTGGCTCTAAAGCAGCTCTGCTGACCTGGTTCTATGGCTCCAAAGCAGCTCTGCTGACCAGGTTCGATGGCTCTAAAGCTGCTCAGCTGACCTGGTTCTCTGGCTCTAGAGCAGCTCTGCTGTCCTGGTGGTTCTAAAGCAGGTCTGTTGACCTGGTTCTGTGGCTCTACTACGGCTCTGCAGACCTGGTTCACTGTCTCTAGAGCAGCTCTGCTGATCTGGTTCTCTGGATCTAGAGCAGCTCTGCTGACCTGCTGGCTCTAAAGCAGCTCTGCTGACCTGGTTCTCTGGCTCTAATGCAGCTCTGTTGACCTGGTTCAATCCCTCTAGAGCAGCACTGCTGACCTTGTTCTTAGGCTCTAGAGCAGCTCTGCTGATCTAGTTCTCTGGCTCTCAAGCAGCTCTGCTGACCTGGTTCTCAGTCTCTAAAGCAGCTCTGCTTACTTGGTTCTCAGGCTCTAAAGCAGCTCTGATGACCTGGTTCTCTGGCTCTAAAGCAGCTCTGCTGACCTGGTTCTCTGGCTCTAGAGCAGCTCTGCTGACCTGCTGGCTCTAAAGCAGCTCTGCTGACCTGGTTCTCTAGCTCTAATGCAGCTCTGTTGACCTGGTTCTCTCCCTCTAAAGCAGCTCTGCTGACCTGGTTTCTCTGGCTCTACAGCAGCTCTGCTGACCTGTTTCTCTGGCTCTAAAGCAGCTCTGCTGACCTAGTTCTCTGGCTCTAAAGCAGCTCTGCTGACCTGGTTCTCTGGCTCTAATGCAGCTCTACTGACCTGGTTTCTCTGGCTCTACAGCAGCTCTTCTGACCGGGTTCTCTGCCTCTAGAGCAGCACTGCTGACCTGGTTCTTATTCTCTAGAGCAGCTCTGCTGATCTGGTTCTCTGGCTCTAAAGCAGTTCTGCTGACCTTTTTCTCTGGCTCTAAAACTGCTCTTCTGACCTGGTTTCTCTGGCTCTACAGTAGCTCTGCTGACTTTGTTCTCTGGCTCTAGAGCAGCTCTGCTGACCTTGTTCTCTGGCTCTAGAGCAGCTCTGCTGACCTGGTTTTTAGGCTCTAGAGCAGCTCTGCTGACATGGTTCTCTGGCTCTACAACGGCTCTGCTGACCTGGTTCTCTGGCTCTAAAGCAGCTCTGCTGACCTGGTTCCATGGCTATAAAGCAGCTCTGCTGACCTGGTTCTCTGGCTCTACAGCAGCTCTGCTGACCTGGTTCTTAGGCTCTATAGCAGGTCTGCTGACCTGGTTCTCTCGCTCTAAAACAGCTTTGCTGACCTGGTACTCTGGCTCTAAAGCAGCTCTGCTGATGTGGTTCTCTTGCTCTAAATTAGTTCTGCTGACCTGATTCTCTCCCTCTAAAGCAGCTCTGCTGACCTGTTTTCTCTGGCTCTACAGCAGCTCTGCTGACCTGGTTCTCTGGCTCTAAAGCAGCTCTGCTGAACTGATTCTCTGTCTCTAAAGCACCTCTGCTTACCTGGTTCTCAGGATCTAAAGCAGCTCTGCTGACCTGGTTCTCTGGCTCTAAAGCATGTCTGCTGACTTTGGTATCTGGCTCTAAAGCATCTCTGCTGATCTGGTTTCTCTGGCTCTACAGGACCTCTGCTGAAACAGCTCTGCTGACCTGGTTCTCTGGGTCTAAAGATGCTTTGCTGACCTGCTGGCTCTAAAGCAGCTCTGCTGACCTGGTTCTCTAGCCGTAATGCAGCTCTGTTGACCTGGTTCTCTCCCTCTAAAGCAGCTCTGCTGACCTGGTTTCTCTGGCTCTAAAGCAGCTCTGCTGAACTGATTCTCTGTCTCTAAAGCACCTCTGCTTACCTGGTTCTTAGACTCTAGAGCAGCTCTGCTGACCTGGTTCTATGGCTCTAAAGCAGATCTGCTGACCTGTTTCTCTGGCTTTGAAGCAGCACTGCTGACTTGGTTCTCTGTCTCTAAAGCAGCTCTGCTGACCTGGTTCTATGGCTCAAAAGCTGCTCTGCTGACCTGGTTCTCTGGCTTTGAAGCAGCTCTGCTGACATGGTTATCTGGCTCTAGAGCAGCTCTGTTAACATGGTTCTTAGGCTCTAGAGCAGTTTGCTGATCTGGGTCTCTGGCTCTACAACAGCTCTGCTGACCTGGTTCTCTGGCTCTAGAGCAGCTCTGCTGACCTGGTTCTCTGGCTCTAGAGCAGCTCTGCTGACCTGGTTCTCTGGCTCTAAAGCAGCTCTGCTGACCTGGATCTTTGGCTCTAGAGCGGCTCTGGTGACCTGGTTCTTAGTCTCTAAAGCAGCTCTGCTGACCTGGTTCTCTGGCTCTAAAGTAGCTCTGCTGACCTTGTTCCCTGCCTCTAAAGCAGCTCTGCTGACCTGGTTTTCTGGCTCTACAGCAGCTCTGCTGACCTGGATCAGTGGCTCAAGAGCAGCTCTGCTGACCTGGTTCTTAGGGTCTGGAGCAGCTCTGCTGACCTGGTTCTCTGGCTTTACAAGAGCTCTCCTGGCCTGGTTCTCTGGCTCTACAACGGATCTGCTGACCTGGTTCTCTGGCTCTAAAGCAGCTCTGCTGACCTGGTTCTTTGGCTCTAAAGCACCTCTGCTGACCTTGTTCTCAGGCTCTAGAGCAGCTCTGCTGACTTGGTTTTTAGGCTCTAGAGCAGCTCTGCTGACCAGGTTCTATGGCTCTACTACGGCTCTGCTGACATGGTTCTCTGCCTCTAGAGCAGCTCTGCTGATCTGGTTCTCAGGCTCTAGAGCAGCTCTGCTGACCTGGTTGTCTGGCTCTAGAGCAGATCTGCTGACCTGGTTCTCTGGCTCTTAAGCAGCTCTGCTGACCTGGCTCTCTGGCTCTAGAGCAGCTCTACTGACCTGGTTTTTAGGCTACAGAGCAGCTCTGCTGACCTGGTTCTGTGGCTCTACTACGGCTCTGCTGACCTGGTTCTCTGGTTCTAAAGCAGCTTAGCTGACCTGGTTCTATGGGTCGAAAGCAGCTCTGCTGACCTGGATCTCTGGCTCTAAAGCAGCTCTGCTGAACTGGTTCTCTGGCTCTAGAGCAGCTCTGCTGACCGGGTTCTCTGGCTCTAGAGCAGGTGTGCTGACCTGCTGGCTCTAAAGCAGCTCTGCTGACCTGGTTCTCTGGCTCTAAAGCAGCTCTGCTGACCTGGTTCTCTGGCTCTAGAACAGCTCTGTTGACCTGCTGGCTCTAAAGCAGCTCTGCTGACCTGGTTCACTGGCTCTAATGCAGCTCTGTTTACGTGGTTCTGTCCCTCTAAAGGAGCTCTGCTGACCTGGTTTCTCTTGCTCTACAGCAGCTCTTCTGCCCAGGTTCTCTGCCTCTAGAGCAGCACTGCTGACCTGGTTCTTAGGCTCTAGAGCAGCTCTGCTGACCTGGTTCTCTCGCTCTAAAACAGCTTTGCTGACCTGGTACTCTGGCTCTAAAGCAGCTCTGCTGATGTGGTTCTCTTGCTCTAAATTAGTTCTGCTGACCTGATTCTCTCCCTCTAAAGCAGCTCTGCTGACCTGTTTTCTCTGGCTCTACAGCAGCTCTGCTGACCTGGTTCTCTGGCTCTAAAGCAGCTCTGCTGAACTGATTCTCTGTCTCTAAAGCACCTCTGCTTACCTGGTTCTCAGGATCTAAAGCAGCTCTGCTGACCTGGTTCTCTGGCTCTAAAGCATGTCTGCTGACTTTGGTATCTGGCTCTAAAGCATCTCTGCTGACCTGGTTTCTCTGGCTCTACAGGACCTCTGCTGAAACAGCTCTGCTGACCTGGTTCTCTGGGTCTAAAGATGCTTTGCTGACCTGCTGGCTCTAAAGCAGCTCTGCTGACCTGGTTCTCTAGCCCTAATGCAGCTCTGTTGACCTGGTTCTCTCCCTCTAAAGCAGCTCTGCTGACCTGGTTTCTCTGGCTCTAAAGCAGCTCTGCTGAACTGATTCTCTGTCTCTAAAGCACCTCTGCTTACCTGGTTCTTAGACTCTAGAGCAGCTCTGCTGACCTGGATCTATGGCTCTAAAGCAGATCTGCTGACCTGTTTCTCTGGCTTTGAAGCAGCACTGCTGACTTGGTTCTCTGTCTCTAAAGCAGCTCTGCTGACCTGGTTCTATGGCTCAAAAGCTGCTCTGCTGACCTGGTTCTCTGGCTTTGAAGCAGCTCTGCTGACATGGTTATCTGGCTCTAGAGCAGCTCTGTTAACATGGTTCTTAGGCTCTAGAGCAGTTTGCTGATCTGGGTCTCTGGCTCTACAACAGCTCTGCTGACCTGGTTCTCTGGCTCTAGAGCAGCTCTGCTGACCTGGTTCTCTGGCTCTAGAGCAGCTCTGCTGACCTGGTTCTCTGGCTCTAAAGCAGCTCTGCTGACCTGGATCTTTGGCTCTAGAGCGGCTCTGGTGACCTGGTTCTTAGTCTCTAAAGCGGCTCTGCTGACCTGGTTCTCTGGCTCTAAAGCAGCTCTGCTGACCTGGTTCTGTGGCTCTAGAGCAGCTCTGCTGACCTGGTTCTCTGCCTCTAGAGCAGCTCTGCTGACCTGGTTCTCAGGCTCTAGAGCAGCTCTGCTGACCTGGTTCTCTGGCTCTAAAGCAGCTCTGCTGACCTTTTGTCTCTGCCTCTAAAGCAGCTCTGCTGACCTGGTTTCTCTGGCTCTAGAGCAGATCTGCTGACCTGGTTCTCTGGCTCTAAAGCAGCTCTGCTGACCTGGTTCTTTGGCTCTAAAGCACCTCTGCTGACCTTGTTCTCAGGCTCTAGAGCAGCTCTGCTGACTTGGTTTTTAGGCTCTAGAGCAGCTCTGCTGACCAGGTTCTATGGCTCTACTACGGCTCTGCTGACATGGTTCTCTGCCTCTAGAGCAGCTCTGCTGATCTGGTTCTCAGGCTCTAGAGCAGCTCTGCTGACCTGGTTGTCTGGCTCTAGAGCAGATCTGCTGACCTGGTTCTCTGGCTCTTAAGCAGCTCTGCTGACCTGGCTCTCTGGCTCTAGAGCAGCTCTACTGACCTGGTTTTTAGGCTACAGAGCAGCTCTGCTGACCTGGTTCTGTGGCTCTACTACGGCTCTGCTGACCTGGTTCTCTGGTTCTAAAGCAGCTTAGCTGACCTGGTTCTATGGGTCGAAAGCAGCTCTGCTGACCTGGATCTCTGGCTCTAAAGCAGCTCTGCTGAACTGGTTCTCTGGCTCTAGAGCAGCTCTGCTGACGGGGTTCTCTGGCTCTAGAGCAGCTGTGCTGACCTGCTGGCTCTAAAGCAGCTCTGCTGACCTGGTTCTCTGGCTCTAAAGCAGCTCTGCTGACCTGGTTCTCTGGCTCTAGAACAGCTCTGTTGACCTGCTGGCTCTAAAGCAGCTCTGCTGACCTGGTTCACTGGCTCTAATGCAGCTCTGTTTACGTGGTTCTGTCCCTCTAAAGGAGCTCTGCTGACCTGGTTTCTCTTGCTCTACAGCAGCTCTTCTGCCCAGGTTCTCTGCCTCTAGAGCAGCACTGCTGACCTGGTTCTTAGGCTCTAGAGCAGCTCTGCTGATCTGGTTCTCTGGCTCTCAAGCAGCTCTGCTGACCTGGTTCTCAGGCTCTAAAGCAGCTCTGCTTACCTGGTTCTCAGGCTCTAAAGCAGCTCTGCGGACCTGGTTCTCTGGCTCTAAAGCAGCTCTGCTGACCTGGTTCTCTAGCCCTAATGCAGCTCTGTTGACCTGGTTCTCTCCCTCTAAAGCAGCTCTGCTGACCTGGTTTCTCTGGCTCTAAAGCAGCTCTGCTGAACTGATTCTCTGTCTCTAAAGCACCTCTGCTTACCTGGTTCTCAGGAACTAAAGCAGCTCTGCTGACCTGGTTCTCTGGCTCTAAAGCATGTCTGCTGACTTTGGTATCTGGCTCTAAAGCATCTCTGCTGACCTGGTTTCTCTGGCTCTACAGGACCTCTGCTGAATCAGCTCTGCTGACCTGGTTCTCTGGGTCTAGAGATGCTTTGCTGACCTGCTGGCTCTAAAGCAGCTCTGCTGACCTGGTTCTCTAGCCCTAATGCAGCTCTGTTGACCTGGTTCTCTCCCTCTAAAGCAGCTCTGCTGACCTGGTTTCTCTGGCTCTAAAGCAGCTCTGCTGAACTGATTCTCTGTCTCTAAAGCACCTCTGCTTACCTGGTTCTTAGACTCTAGAGCAGCTCTGCTGACCTGGTTCTATGGCTCTAAAGCAGATCTGCTGACCTGTTTCTCTGGCTTTGAAGCAGCACTGCTGACTTGGTTCTCTGTCTCTAAAGCAGCTCTGCTGACCTGGTTCTATGGCTCAAAAGCTGCTCTGCTGACCTGGTTCTCTGGCTTTGAAGCAGCTCTGCTGACATGGTTATCTGGCTCTAGAGCAGCTCTGTTAACATGGTTCTTAGGCTCTAGAGCAGTTTGCTGATCTGGGTCTCTGGCTCTACAACAGCTCTGCTGACCTGGTTCTCTGGCTCTAGAGCAGCTCTGCTGACCTGGTTCTCTGGCTCTAGAGCAGCTCTGCTGACCTGGTTCTCTGGCTCTAAAGCAGCTCTGCTGACCTGGATCTTTGGCTCTAGAGCGGCTCTGGTGACCTGGTTCTTAGTCTCTAAAGCGGCTCTGCTGACCTGGTTCTCTGGCTCTAAAGCAGCTCTGCTGACCTGGTTCTGTGGCTCTAGAGCAGCTCTGCTGACCTGGTTCTCTGCCTCTAGAGCAGCTCTGCTGACCTGGTTCTCAGGCTCTAGAGCAGCTCTGCTGACCTGGTTCTCTGGCTCTAAAGCAGCTCTGCTGACCTTTTGTCTCTGCCTCTAAAGCAGCTCTGCTGACCTGGTTTCTCTGGCTCTAGAGCAGCTCTGGTGACATGGTTCTGTGGCTCTAGAGCAGCTCTGCTGACCTGGTTTTTAGGCTCTAGAGCAGCTCTGCTGACCTGGTTCTGTGGCTCTACTACGGCTCTGCTGACCTAGTTCTGTGGCTCTAAAGCAGCTCTGCTGACCTGGTTCTATGGCTCCAAAGCAGCTCTGCTGACCAGGTTCGATGGCTCTAAAGCTGCTCAGCTGACCTGGTTCTCTGGCTCTAGAGCAGCTCTGCTGTCCTGGTGGTTCTAAAGCAGGTCTGTTGACCTGGTTCTGTGGCTCTACTACGGCTCTGCAGACCTGGTTCTCTGTCTCTAGAGCAGCTCTGCTGATCTGGTTCTCTGGATCTAGAGCAGCTCTGCTGACCTGCTGGCTCTAAAGCAGCTCTGCTGACCTGGTTCTCTGGCTCTAATGCAGCTCTGTTGACCTGGTTCAATCCCTCTAGAGCAGCACTGCTGACCTTGTTCTTAGGCTCTAGAGCAGCTCTGCTGATCTAGTTCTCTGGCTCTCAAGCAGCTCTGCTGACCTGGTTCTCTGTCTCTAAAGCAGCTCTGCTTACTTGGTTCTCAGGCTCTAAAGCAGCTCTGATGACCTGGTTCTCTGGCTCTAAAGCAGCTCTGCTGACCTGGTTCTCTGGCTCTAGAGCAGCTCTGCTGACCTGCTGGCTCTAAAGCAGCTCTGCTGACCTGGTTCTCTAGCTCTAATGCAGCTCTGTTGACCTGGTTCTCTCCCTCTAAAGCAGCTCTGCTGACCTGGTTTCTCTGGCTCTACAGCAGCTCTGCTGACCTGTTTCTCTGGCTCTAAAGCAGCTCTGCTGACCTAGTTCTCTGGCTCTAAAGCAGCTCTGCTGACCTGGTTCTCTGGCTCTAATGCAGCTCTACTGACCTGGTTTCTCTGGCTCTACAGCAGCTCTTCTGACCGGGTTCTCTGCCTCTAGAGCAGCACTGCTGACCTGGTTCTTATGCTCTAGAGCAGCTCTGCTGATCTGGTTCTCTGGCTCTAAAGCAGTTCTGCTGACCTTTTTCTCTGGCTCTAAAACTGCTCTTCTGACCTGGTTTCTCTGGCTCTACAGTAGCTCGGCTGACTTTGTTCTCTGGCTCTAGAGCAGCTCTGCTGACCTTGTTCTCTGGCTCTAGAGCAGCTCTGCTGACCTGGTTTTTAGGCTCTAGAGCAGCTCTGCTGACATGGTTCTCTGGCTCTACAACGGCTCTGCTGACCTGGTTCTCTGGCTCTAAAGCAGCTCTGCTGACCTGGTTCCATGGCTATAAAGCAGCTCTGCTGACCTGGTTCTCTGGCTCTACAGCAGCTCTGCTGACCTGGTTCTTAGGCTCTATAGCAGGTCTGCTGACCTGGTTCTCTCGCTCTAAAACAGCTTTGCTGACCTGGTACTCTGGCTCTAAAGCAGCTCTGCTGATGTGGTTCTCTTGCTCTAAATTAGTTCTGCTGACCTGATTCTCTCCCTCTAAAGCAGCTCTGCTGACCTGTTTTCTCTGGCTCTACAGCAGCTCTGCTGACCTGGTTCTCTGGCTCTAGAGCAGCTCTGTTGACCTGTTTCTTAAGCTCTAGAGCAGCTCTGTTGACCTGGTTCTATGGCCCTAAAGCAGCTCTGCTGACCTGGTTTTCTGGCTTTGAAGCAGCTCTGCTGACCTGGATCTCTGACTCTAGAGCAGCTCTGCTGACCTGGTTCATAGGCTCTGGAGCAGCTCTGCTGAACTGGTTCTCTGGCTCTACAACGGCTCTGCTGACCTGGTTCTGTGGCTCTACTACGGCTCTGCTGACCTAGTTCTGTGGCTCTAAAGCAGCTCTGCTGACCTGGTTCTATGGCTCCAAAGCAGCTCTGCTGACCAGGTTCGATGGCTCTAAAGCTGCTCAGCTGACCTGGTTCTCTGGCTCTAGAGCAGCTCTGCTGTCCTGGTGGTTCTAAAGCAGGTCTGTTGACCTGGTTCTGTGGCTCTACTACGGCTCTGCAGACCTGGTTCTCTGTCTCTAGAGCAGCTCTGCTGATCTGGTTCTCTGGATCTAGAGCAGCTCTGCTGACCTGCTGGCTCTAAAGCAGCTCTGCTGACCTGGTTCTCTGGCTCTAATGCAGCTCTGTTGACCTGGTTCAATCCCTCTAGAGCAGCACTGCTGACCTTGTTCTTAGGCTCTAGAGCAGCTCTGCTGATCTAGTTCTCTGGCTCTCAAGCAGCTCTGCTGACCTGGTTCTCAGTCTCTAAAGCAGCTCTGCTTACTTGGTTCTCAGGCTCTAAAGCAGCTCTGATGACCTGGTTCTCTGGCTCTAAAGCAGCTCTGCTGACCTGGTTCTCTGGCTCTAGAGCAGCTCTGCTGACCTGCTGGCTCTAAAGCAGCTCTGCTGACCTGGTTCTCTAGCTCTAATGCAGCTCTGTTGACCTGGTTCTCTCCCTCTAAAGCAGCTCTGCTGACCTGGTTTCTCTGGCTCTACAGCAGCTCTGCTGACCTGTTTCTCTGGCTCTAAAGCAGCTCTGCTGACCTAGTTCTCTGGCTCTAAAGCAGCTCTGCTGACCTGGTTCTCTGGCTCTAATGCAGCTCTACTGACCTGGTTTCTCTGGCTCTACAGCAGCTCTTCTGACCGGGTTCTCTGCCTCTAGAGCAGCACTGCTGACCTGGTTCTTATGCTCTAGAGCAGCTCTGCTGATCTGGTTCTCTGGCTCTAAAGCAGTTCTGCTGACCTTTTTCTCTGGCTCTAAAACTGCTCTTCTGACCTGGTTTCTCTGGCTCTACAGTAGCTCTGCTGACTTTGTTCTCTGGCTCTAGAGCAGCTCTGCTGACCTTGTTCTCTGGCTCTAGAGCAGCTCTGCTGACCTGGTTTTTAGGCTCTAGAGCAGCTCTGCTGACATGGTTCTCTGGCTCTACAACGGCTCTGCTGACCTGGTTCTCTGGCTCTAAAGCAGCTCTGCTGACCTGGTTCCAAGGCTATAAAGCAGCTCTGCTGACCTGGTTCTCTGGCTCTACAGCAGCTCTGCTGACCTGGTTCTTAGGCTCTATAGCAGGTCTGCTGACCTGGTTCTCTCGCTCTAAAACAGCTTTGCTGACCTGGTACTCTGGCTCTAAAGCAGCTCTGCTGATGTGGTTCTCTTGCTCTAAATTAGTTCTGCTGACCTGATTCTCTCCCTCTAAAGCAGCTCTGCTGACCTGTTTTCTCTGGCTCTACAGCAGCTCTGCTGACCTGGTTCTCTGGCTCTAGAGCAGCTCTGTTGACCTGTTTCTTAAGCTCTAGAGCAGCTCTGTTGACCTGGTTCTATGGCCCTAAAGCAGCTCTGCTGACCTGGTTTTCTGGCTTTGAAGCAGCTCTGCTGACCTGGATCTCTGACTCTAGAGCAGCTCTGCTGACCTGGTTCATAGGCTCTGGAGCAGCTCTGCTGAACTGGTTCTCTGGCTCTACAACGGCTCTGCTGACCTAGTTCTCTGGCTCTACAATGTCTCTGCTGACCTGTTTCTCTGGCTATAAAGCAGCTCTGCTGACCTGGTTCTCTGGCTCTAAAGCACCTCTGCTGACCTGGTTCTCAGGCTCTAGAGCAGCTCTGCTGACCTGGTTTTTAGGCTCTAGAGCAGCTCTGCTGACCTGGTTCTGTGGCTCTACTACGGCTCTGCTGACCTGGTTCTGTGGCTCTAAAGCAGCTCTGCTGACCTGGTTCTATGGCTCTAAAGCAGCTCTGCTGACCAGGTTCTATGGCTCTAAAGCTGCTCAGCTGACCTGGTTCTCAGGTTCTAGAGCAGCTCTGCTGACCTGGTTTTTAGGTTCTAGAGCAGCTCTGTTGACCTGGTTCTGTGGCTCTACTACGGCTCTGCAGACCTGGTTCTCTGTCTCTAGAGCAGCTCTGCTGACTTGGTTCTCTGGATCTAGAGCAGCTCTGCTGACCTGCTGGCTCTAAAGCAGCTCTGCTGACCTGGTTCTCTGGCTCTAATGCAGCTCTGTTGACCTGGTTCAATCAATCTAGAGCAGCACTGCTGACCTGGTTCTTAGGCTCTAGAGCAGCTCTGCTGATCTAGTTCTCTGGCTCTCAAGCAGCTCTTTTGACCTGGTTCTCAGTCTCTAAAGCAGATCTGCTTACTTAGTTCTCAGGCTCTAAAGCAGCTCTGCTGACCTGGTTCTCTGGCTCTAAAGCAGCTCTGCTGACCTGGTTCTCTGGCTCTAGAGCAGCTCTGCTGACCTGCTGGCTCTAAAGCAGCTCTGCTGACCTGGTTCTCTAGCTCTAATGCAGTTCTGTTGACCTGGTTCTCTCCCTCTAAAGCTGCTCTGCTGACCTGGTTTCTCTGGCTCTACAGCAGCTCTGCTGACCTGGTTCTCTGGCTCTAGAGCAGCTCTGCTGACCTGGTTCTCTGGCTCTAGAGCAGCTCTGCTGACCTGGTTCTCTGGCTCTAAAGCAGCTCTGCTGACCTGGATCTTTGGCTCTAGAGCGGCTCTGGTGACCTGGTTCTTAGTCTCTAAAGCGGCTCTGCTGACCTGGTTCTCTGGCTCTAAAGCAGCTCTGCTGACCTGGTTCTGTGGCTCTAGAACAGCTCTGCTGACCTGGTTCTCTGCCTCTAGAGCAGCTCTGCTGACCTGGTTCTCAGGCTCTAGAGCAGCTCTGCTGCCCTGGTTCTCTGGCTCTAAAGCAGCTCTGCTGACCTTTTGTCTCTGCCTCCAAAGCAGCTCTGCTGACCTGGTTTCTCTGGCTCTAGAGTAGCTCTGGTGACATGGTTCTGTGGCTCTAGAGCAGCTCTGCTGACCTGGTTTTTAGGCTCTAGAGCAGCTCTGCTGACCTGGTTCTGTGGCTCTACTACGGCTCTGCTGACCTGGTTCTGTGGCTCTAAAGCAGCTCTGCTGACCTGGTTCTATGGCTCTAAAGCAGCTCTGCTGACCAGGTTCGATGGCTCTAAAGCTGCTCAGCTGACCTGGTTCTCTGGCTCTAGAGCAGCTCTGCTGTCCTGGTGGTTCTAAAGCAGGTCTGTTGACCTGGTTCTTTGGCTCTACTACGGCTCTGCAGACCTGGTTCTCTGTCTCTAGAGCAGCTCTGCTGACCTGGTTCTCTGGATCTAGAGCAGCTCTGCTGACCTGCTGGCTCTAAAGCAGCTCTGCTGACCTGGTTCTCTGGCTCTAATGCAGCTCTGTTGACCTGGTTCAATCCCTCTAGAGCAGCACTGCTGACCTTGTTCTTAGGCTCTAGAGCAGCTCTGCTGATCTAGTTCTCTGGCTCTCAAGCAGCTCTGCTGACCTGGTTCTCAGTCTCTAAAGCAGCTCTGCTTACTTGGTTCTCAGGCTCTAAAGCAGCTCTGATGACCTGGTTCTCTGGCTCTAAAGCAGCTCTGCTGACCTGTTTCTCTGGCTCTAGAGCAGCTCTGCTGACCTGCTGGCTCTAAAGCAGCTCTGCTGACCTGGTTCTCTAGCTCTAATGCAGCTCTGTTGACCTGGTTCTCTCCCTCTAAAGCAGCTCTGCTGACCTGGTTTCTCTGGCTCTACAGCAGCTCTGCTGACCTGTTTCTCTGGCTCTAAAGCAGCTCTGCTGACCTAGTTCTCTGGCTCTAAAGCAGCTCTGCTGACCTGGTTCTCTGGCTCTAATGCAGCTCTACTGACCTGGTTTCTCTGGCTCTACAGCAGCTATTCTGACCGGGTTCTCTGCCTCTAGAGCAGCTCTGCTGATCTGGTTCTCTGGCTCTAAAGCAGTTCTGCTGACCTTTTTCTCTGGCTCTAAAACTGCTCTTCTGACCTGGTTTCTCTGGCTCTACAGTAGCTCTGCTGACCTTGTTCTCTGGCTCTAGAGCAGCTCTGCTGACCTTGTTCTCTGGCTCTAGAGCAGCTCTGCTGACCTGGTTTTTAGGCTCTAGAGCAGCTCTGCTGACATGGTTCTCTGGCTCTACAACGGCTCTGCTGACCTGGTTCTCTGGCTCTAAAGCAGCTCTGCTGACCTGGTTCTATGGCTATAAAGCAGCTCTGCTGACCTGGTTCTCTGGCTCTACAGCAGCTCTGCTGACCTGGTTCTTAGGCTCTATAGCAGGTCTGCTGACCTGGTTCTCTCGCTCTAAAACAGCTTTGCTGACCTGGTACTCTGGCTCTAAAGCAGCTCTGCTGATGTGGTTCTCTTGCTCTAAATTAGTTCTGCTGACCTGATTCTCTCCCTCTAAAGCAGCTCTGCTGACCTGTTTTCTCTGGCTCTACAGCAGCTCTGCTGACCTGGTTCTCTGGCTCTAGAGCAGCTCTGTTGACCTGTTTCTTAAGCTCTAGAGCAGCTCTGTTGACCTGGTTCTCTGGGTCTAAAGCAACTCTGCTGACCTGGTTTTCTGGCTTTGAAGCAGCTCTGCTGACCTGGATCTCTGACTCTAGAGCAGCTCTGCTGACCTGGTTCATAGGCTCTGGAGCAGCTCTGCTGAACTGGTTCTCTGGCTCTACAACGGCTCTGCTGACCTGGTTCTCTGGCTCTACAACGTCTCTGCTGACCTGGTTCTCTGGCTATAAAGCAGCTCTGCTGACCTGGTTCTCTGGCTCTAAAGCACCTCTGCTGACCTGGTTCTCAGGCTCTAGAGCAGCTCTGCTGACCTGGTTTTTAGGCTCTAGAGCAGCTCTGCTGACCTGGTTCTGTGGCTCTACTACGGCTCTGCTGACCTGGTTCTGTGGCTCTAAAGCAGCTCTGCTGACCTGGTTCTATGGCTCTAAAGCAGCTCTGCTGACCAGGTTCTATGGCTCTAAAGCTGCTCAGCTGACCTGGTTCTCAGGTTCTAGAGCAGCTCTGCTGACCTGGTTTTTAGGTTCTAGAGCAGCTCTGTTGACCTGGTTCTGTGGCTCTACTACGGCTCTGCAGACCTGGTTCTCTGTCTCTAGAGCAGCTCGGCTGACCTGGTTCTCTGGATCTAGAGCAGCTCTGCTGACCTGCTGGCTCTAAAGCAGCTCTGCTGACCTGGTTCTCTGGCTCTAATGCAGCTCTGTTGACCTGGTTCAATCAATCTAGAGCAGAACTGCTGACCTGGTTCTTAGGCTCTAGAGCAGCTCTGCTGATCTAGTTCTCTGGCTTTCAAGCAGCTCTGCTGACCTGGTTCTCAGTCTCTAAAGCAGATCTGCTTACTTAGTTCTCAGGCTCTAAAGCAGCTCTGCTGACCTGGTTCTCTGGCTCTAAAGCAGCTCTGCTGACCTGGTTCTCTGGCTCTAGAGCAGCTCTGCTGACCTGCTGGCTCTAAAGCAGCTCTGCTGACCTGGTTCTCTAGCTCTAATGCAGTTCTGTTGACCTGGTTCTCTCCCTCTAAAGCAGCTCTGCTGACCTGGTTTCTCTGGCTCTACAGCAGCTCTGCTGACCTGTTTCTCTGGCTCTAAAGCAGCTCTGCTGACCTAGTTCTCTGGCTCTAAAGCAGCTCTGCTGACCTGGTTCTCTGGCTCTAATGCAGCTCTACTGACCTGGTTTCTCTGGCTCTACAGCAGCTCTTCTGACCGGGTTCTCTGCCTCTAGAGCAGCAATGCTGACCTGGTTCTTATGCTCTAGAGCAGCTCTGCTGATCTGGTTCTCTGGCTCTAAAGCAGCTCTGCTGACCTGGTTCTGTGGCTCTAGAACAGCTCTGCTGACCTGGTTCTCTGCCTCTAGAGCAGCTCTGCTGACCTGGTTCTCAGGCTCTAGAGCAGCTCTGCTGCCCTGGTTCTCTGGCTCTAAAGCAGCTCTGCTGACCTTTTGTCTCTGCCTCCAAAGCAGCTCTGCTGACCTGGTTTCTCTGGCTCTAGATTAGCTCTGGTGACATGGTTCTGTGGCTCTAGAACAGCTCTGCTGACCTGGTTTTTAGGCTCTAGAGCAGCTCTGCTGACCTGGTTCTGTGGCTCTACTACGGCTCTGCTGACCTGGTTCTGTGGCTCTAAAGCAGCTCTGCTGACCTGGTTCTATGGCTCTAAAGCAGCTCTGCTGACCAGGTTCGATGGCTCTAAAGCTGCTCAGCTGACCTGGTTCTCTGGCTCTAGAGCAGCTCTGCTGTCCTGGTGGTTCTAAAGCAGGTCTGTTGACCTGGTTCTGTGGCTCTACTACGGCTCTGCAGACCTGGTTCTCTGTCTCTAGAGCAGCTCTGCTGACCTGGTTCTCTGGATCTAGAGCAGCTCTGCTGACCTGCTGGCTCTAAAGCAGCTCTGCTGACCTGGTTCTCTGGCTCTAATGCAGCTCTGTTGACCTGGTTCAATCCCTCTAGAGCAGCACTGCTGACCTTGTTCTTAGGCTCTAGAGCAGCTCTGCTGATCTAGTTCTCTGGCTCTCAAGCAGCTCTGCTGACCTGGTTCTCAGTCTCTAAAGCAGCTCTGCTTACTTGGTTCTCAGGCTCTAAAGCAGCTCTGATGACCTGGTTCTCTGGCTCTAAAGCAGCTCTGCTGACCTGTTTCTCTGGCTCTAGAGCAGCTCTGCTGACCTGCTGGCTCTAAAGCAGCTCTGCTGACCTGGTTCTCTAGCTCTAATGCAGCTCTGTTGACCTGGTTCTCTCCCTCTAAAGCAGCTCTGCTGACCTGGTTTCTCTGGCTCTACAGCAGCTCTGCTGACCTGTTTCTCTGGCTCTAAAGCAGCTCTGCTGACCTAGTTCTCTGGCTCTAAAGCAGCTCTGCTGACCTGGTTCTCTGGCTCTAATGCAGCTCTACTGACCTGGTTTCTCTGGCTCTACAGCAGCTATTCTGACCGGGTTCTCTGCCTCTAGAGCAGCACTGCTGACCTGGTTCTTATGCTCTAGAGCAGCTCTGCTGATCTGGTTCTCTGGCTCTAAAGCAGTTCTGCTGACCTTTTTCTCTGGCTCTAAAACTGCTCTTCTGACCTGGTTTCTCTGGCTCTACAGTAGCTCTGCTGACCTTGTTCTCTGGCTCTAGAGCAGCTCTGCTGACCTTGTTCTCTGGCTCTAGAGCAGCTCTGCTGACCTGGTTTTTAGGCTCTAGAGCAGCTCTGCTGACATGGTTCTCTGGCTCTACAACGGCTCTGCTGACCTGGTTCTCTGGCTCTAAAGCAGCTCTGCTGACCTGGTTCTATGGCTATAAAGCAGCTCTGCTGACCTGGTTCTCTGGCTCTACAGCAGCTCTGCTGACCTGGTTCTTAGGCTCTATAGCAGGTCTGCTGACCTGGTTCTCTCGCTCTAAAACAGCTTTGCTGACCTGGTACTCCGGCTCTAAAGCAGCTCTGCTGATGTGGTTCTCTTGCTCTAAATTAGTTCTGCTGACCTGATTCTCTCCCTCTAAAGCAGCTCTGCTGACCTGTTTTCTCTGGCTCTACAGCAGCTCTGCTGACCTGGTTCTCTGGCTCTAGAGCAGCTCTGTTGACCTGTTTCTTAAGCTCTAGAGCAGCTCTGTTGACCTGGTTCTCTGGGTCTAAAGCAGCTCTGCTGACCTGGTTTTCTGGCTTTGAAGCAGCTCTGCTGACCTGGATCTCTGACTCTAGAGCAGCTCTGCTGACCTGGTTCATAGGCTCTGGAGCAGCTCTGCTGAACTGGTTCTCTGGCTCTACAACGGCTCTGCTGACCTGGTTCTCTGGCTCTACAACGTCTCTGCTGACCTGGTTCTCTGGCTATAAAGCAGCTCTGCTGACCTGGTTCTCTGGCTCTAAAGCACCTCTGCTGACCTGGTTCTCAGGCTCTAGAGCAGCTCTGCTGACCTGGTTTTTAGGCTCTAGAGCAGCTCTGCTGACCTGGTTCTGTGGCTCTACTACGGCTCTGCTGACCTGGTTCTGTGGCTCTAAAGCAGCTCTGCTGACCTGGTTCTATGGCTCTAAAGCAGCTCTGCTGACCAGGTTCTATGGCTCTAAAGCTGCTCAGCTGACCTGGTTCTCAGGTTCTAGAGCAGCTCTGCTGACCTGGTTTTTAGGTTTTAGAGCAGCTCTGTTGACCTGGTTCTGTGGCTCTACTACGGCTCTGCAGACCTGGTTCTCTGTCTCTAGAGCAGCTCGGCTGACCTGGTTCTCTGGATCTAGAGAAGCTCTGCTGACCTGCTGGCTCTAAAGCAGCTCTGCTGACCTGGTTCTCTGGCTCTAATGCAGCTCTGCTGATCTAGTTCTCTGGCTTTCAAGCAGCTCTGCTGACCTGGTTCTCAGTCTCTAAAGCAGATCTGCTTACTTAGTTCTCAGGCTCTAAAGCAGCTCTGCTGACCTGGTTCTCTGGCTCTAAAGCAGCTCTGCTGACCTGGTTCTCTGGCTCTAGAGCAGCTCTGCTGACCTGCTGGCTCTAAAGCAGCTCTGCTGACCTGGTTCTCTAGCTCTAATGCAGTTCTGTTGACCTGGTTCTCTCCCTCTAAAGCAGCTCTGCTGACCTGGTTTCTCTGGCTCTACAGCAGCTCTGCTGACCTGTTTCTCTGGCTCTAAAGCAGCTCTGCTGACCTAGTTCTCTGGCTCTAAAGCAGCTCTGCTGACCTGGTTCTCTGGCTCTAATGCAGCTCTACTGACCTGGTTTCTCTGGCTCTACAGCAGCTCTTCTGACCGGGTTCTCTGCCTCTAGAGCAGCACTGCTGACCTGGTTCTTATGCTCTAGAGCAGCTCTGCTGATCTGGTTCTCTGGCTCTAAAGCAGTTCTGCTGACCTGGTTCTCTGGCTCTAATGCAGCTCTGCTGACCTGGTTCTCTGGCTCTAAAGCAGTTCTGCTGACCTTTTTCTCTGGCTCTAAACTGCTCTTCTGACCTGGTTTCTCTGGCTCTACAGTAGCTCTGCTGACCTTGTTCTCTGGCTCTAGAGCAGCTCTGCTGACATGGTTCTCTGGCTCTACAACGGCTCTGCTGACCTGGTTCTCTGGCTCTAGAGCAGCTCTGTTGACCTGTTTCTTAAGCTCTAGAGCAGCTCTGTTGACCTGGTTCTATGGCCCTAAAGCAGCTCTGCTGACCTGGTTTTCTGGCTTTGAAGCAGCTCTGCTGACCTGGATCTCTGACTCTAGAGCAGCTCTGCTGACCTGGTTCATAGGCTCTGGAGCAGCTCTGCTGAACTGGTTCTGTGGCTCTACAACGGCTCTGCTGACCTGGTTCTCTGGCTCTACAACGTCTCTGCTGACCTGGTTCTCTTGCTCTAAAGCACCTCTGCTGACCTGGTTCTCAGGCTCAAGAGCAGCTCTGCTGACCTGGTTTTTAGGCTCTAGAGCAGCTCTGCTGACCTGGTTCTGTGGCTCTACTACGGCTCTGCTGACCTGGTTCTGTGGCTCTAAAGCAGCTCTGCTGACCTGGTTCTATGGCTCTAAAGCAGCTCTGCTGACCAGGTTCTATGGCTCTAAAGCTGCTCAGCTGACCTGGTTCTCAGGTTCTAGAGCAGCTCTGCTGACCTGGTGTTTAGGTTCTAGAGCAGCTCTGTTGACCTGGTTCTGTGGCTCTACTACGGCTCTGCAGACCTGGTTCTCTGTCTCTAGAGCAGCTCTGCTGACCTGGTTCTCTGGATCTAGAGCAGCTCTGCTGACCTGCTGGCTCTAAAGCAGCTCTGCTGACCTGGTTCTCTGGCTCTAATGCAGCTCTGTTGACCTGGTTCAATCAATCTAGAGCAGCACTGCTGACCTGGTTCTTAGGCTCTAGAGCAGCTCTGCTGATCTAGTTCTCTGGCTCTCAAGCAGCTCTGCTGACCTGGTTCTCAGTCTCTAAAGCAGATCTGCTTACTTAGTTCTCAGGCTCTAAAGCAGCTCTGCTGACCTGGTTCTCTGGCTCTAAAGCAGCTCTGCTGACCTGGTTCTCTGGCTCTGGAGCAGCTCTGCTGACCTGCTGGCTCTAAAGCAGCTCTGCTGACCTGGTTCTCTAGCTCTAATGCAGTTCTGTTGACCTGGTTCTCTCCCTCTAAAGCAGCTCTGCTGACCTGGTTTCTCTGGCTCTACAGCAGCTCTGCTGACCTGTTTCTCTGGCTCTAAAGCAGCTCTGCTGACCTAGTTCTCTGGCTCTAAAGCAGCTCTGCTGACCTGGTTCTCTGGCTCTAATGCAGCTCTACTGACCTGGTTTCTCTGGCTCTACAGCAGCTCTTCTGACCGGGTTCTCTGCCTCTAGAGCAGCACTGCTGACCTGGTTCTTATGCTCTAGAGCAGCTCTGCTGATCTGGTTCTCTGGCTCTAAAGCAGTTCTGCTGACCTGGTTCTCTGGCTCTAATGCAGCTCTGCTGACCTGGATCTCTGGCTCTAAAGCAGTTCTGCTGACCTTGTTCTGTGGATCTAAAGCAGCTCTGCTGACCTTGTTTCTCTGGCTCTACAGTAGCTCTGCTGACTTTGTTCTCTGGCTCTAGAGCAGCTCTGCTGACCTTGTTCTCTGGCTCCATAGCAGCTTTGCTGACCTGGTTCTCTGGCTCTAGAGCAGCTCTGCTGACCTGGTTCTTAGGCTCTAGAGCAGCTCTGCTGACCTGGTTCTCTGGCTCTACAACTGCTCTGCTGATCTGGTTCTCTGGCTCTAAAGCAGCTCTGCTGACCTCCTTCTATGGCTGTAAAGCAGATCTGATGACCTGGTTCTCTCGCTCTAAAACAGCTCTGCTGACCTTGTTTTCTGGCTCTAAAGCAGCTCTGCTGATGTGGTTCTCTGGCTCTAAATCAGCTCTGCTGACCTGCTTCTCTCCCTCTAAAGCAGCTCTGCTGACCTGTTTTCTCTGGCTCTACAGCAGCTCTGCTGACCTGGTTCTCTGGCTCTAGAGCAGCTCTGTTGACCTGTTTCTTAAGCTCTAGAGCAGCTCTGTTGACCTGGTTCTATGGCCCTAAAGCAGCTCTGCTGACCTGGTTTTCTGGCTTTGAAGCAGCTCTGCTGACCTGGATCTCTGACTCTAGAGCAGCTCTGCTGACCTGGTTCATAGGCTCTGGAGCAGCTCTGCTGAACTGGTTCTCTGGCTCTACAACGGCTCTGCTGACCTGGTTCTCTGGCTCTACAACGTCTCTGCTGACCTGGTTCTCTGGCTATAAAGCAGCTCTGCTGAACTGGTTCTCTGGCTCTAAAGCACATCTGCTGACCTGGTTCTCAGGCTCTAGAGCAGCTCTGCTGACCTGGTTTTTAGGCTCTAGAGCAGCTCTGCTGACCTGGTTCTGTGGCTCTACTACAGCTCTGCTGACCTGGTTCTCTTCCTCTAGAGCAGCTCTGCTGATCTGCTTCTCCGGTTCTAGAGCAGCTCTGCTGACCTGGTTCTGTGTCTCTACTACGGCTCTGCTGACCTGGTTCTCTGGCTCTAAAGCAGCTCTTCTGACCTGGTTCTCTGGCTCTAAAGCAGCTCTGCTGACCTGGTTCTATTGCTCTTGAGCAGCTCTGCTGACCTGCTGGCTCTAAAGCAGCTCTGCTGACCTGGTTCTCTGGCTCTAATGCAGCTCTGTTGACCTGGTTCTCTCCCTCTAAAGCAGCTCTGCTGACCTGTTTTCTCTGGCTCTACAGCAGCTCTGCTGACCTGTTTCTCTGGCTCTAAAGCAGGTCTGCTGACCTAGTTCTCTGGCTCTAAAGCAGCTCTGCTGACCTGGTTCTCTGGCTCTAATGCAGCTCTACTGACCTGGTTTCTCTGGCTCTACAGCAGCACTTCTGACCAGGTTCTCTGCCTCTAGAGCAGCACTGCTGACCTTTTTCTTAGGCTCTAGACCAGCTCTGCTGATCTGGTTCTCTGGCTCTAAAGCAGCTCTGCTGACCTGGTTCTCTGACTTTGAAGCAGCTCTGCTGACCTGGTTCTGTGGCTTTGAAGCAGCTCTGGTGACCTGGTTGTCTCCCTCTAAAGCAGCTCTGGTGACTTACTTCTCTGGCTCCAATGCAGCTCTGCTGACCTGGTTCTCTCCCTCTAAAGCAGCCCTGCTGACCTGGTTCTCTGGCTCTGAAGCAGCTCTGCTGACCTGGTTCCTTGGCTCTAGAGCGGGACTAGTGACCTGGTTCTTAGTCTCTAAAGCGGCACTGCTGACCTGGTTCTCTGGTTCTAAAACAGCTCTGCTGACCTGGTTCTCTGGCTCTATAGCAGCTCTGCTGACCTGGTTCTTTGCCTCTAGAGCAGCTGTGCTGGCCTGGTTCTCAGGCTCTAGAGCAGCTCTGCTGACCTGGTACTCTGGCTCTAAAGCAGCTCTGCTGACCTGGTTCTCTAGCTCTAGAGCAGCTCTGCTGACCTGGTGGCTCTAAAGCAGCTCTGCTGACCTGGTTTCTCTGGCTCTACAGCAGCTCTTCTGACCGGGTTCTCTGCCTCTAGAGCAGCACTGCTGACCTGGATCTTAGGCTCTAGAGCAGCTTTGCTGTTCTGGTTCTCTGGCTCTAAAGCAGCTCTGCTGACCTGGTTCTCTGGCTCTAATGCAGCTCTGCTGACCTTGTTTCTCTGGCTATACAGTAGCTCTGCTGACCTTGTTCTCTGGCTCTAGAGCAGCTCTGCTGACCTTGTTCTCTGGCTGTATAGCAGCTTTGCTGACCTGGTTCTCTGGCTCTAGAGCAGCTCTGCTGACCTGGTTCTTAGGCTCTAGAGCAGCTCTGCTGACCTGATTCTCTGGCTCTACAACAGCTCTGCTGACCTGGTTCTCTGGCTCTAAAGCAGCTCTGCTGACCTGGTTCTATGGCTCTAAAGCAGCTCTGCTGACCAGGTTCGATGGCTCTAAAGCTGCTCAGCTGACCTGGTTCTCTGGCTCTAGAGCAGCTCTGCTGTCCTGGTGGTTCTAAAGCAGGTCTGTTGGCCTGGTTCTGTGGCTCTACTACGGCTCTTCAGACCTGGTTCTCTGTCTCTAGAGCAGCTCTGCTGACCTGGTTCTCTGGATCTAGAGCAGCTCTGCTGACCTGCTGGCTCTAAAGCAGCTCTGCTGACCTGGTTCTCTGGCTCTAATGCAGCTCTGTTGACCTGGTTCAATCCCTCTAGAGCAGCACTGCTGACCTTGTTCTTAGGCTCTAGAGCAGCTCTGCTGATCTAGTTCTCTGGCTCTCAAGCAGCTCTGCTGACCTGGTTCTCAGTCTCTAAAGCAGCTCTGCTTACTTGGTTCTCAGGCTCTAAAGCAGCTCTGATGACCTGGTTCTCTGGCTCTAAAGCAGCTCTGCTGACCTGGTTCTCTGGCTCTAATGCAGCTCTGTTGACCTGGTTCTCTCCCTCTAAAGCAGCTCTGCTGACCTGGTTTCTCTGGCTCTACAGCAGCTCTGCTGACCTGGTTCTCTCCCTCTAAAGCAGCTCTGCTGACCTGGTTTCTCTGGCTCTACAGCAGCTCTGCTGACCTGTTTCTCTGGCTCTAAAGCAGCTCTGCTGACCTAGTTCTCTGGCTCTAAAGCAGCTCTGCTGACCTGGTTCTCTGGCTCTAATGCAGCTCTACTGACCTGGTTTCTCTGGCTCTACAGCAGCTCTTCTGACCGGGTTCTCTGCCTCTAGAGCAGCACTGCTGACCTGGTTCTTATGCTCTAGAGCAGCTCTGCTGATCTGTTTCTCTGGCTCTAAAGCAGTTCTGCTGACCTTTTTCTCTGGCTCTAAAACTGCTCTTCTGACCTGGTTTCTCTGGCTCTACAGTAGCTCTGCTGACCTTGTTCTCTGGCTCTAGAGCAGCTCTGCTGACCTTGTTCTCTGGCTCTAGAGCAGCTCTGCTGACCTGGTTTTTAGGCTCTAGAGCAGCTCTGCTGACATGGTTCTCTGGCTCTACAACGGCTCTGCTGACCTGGTTCTCTGGCTCTAAAGCAGCTCTGCTGACCTGGTTCTATGGCTATAAAGCAGCTCTGCTGACCTGGTTCTCTGGCTCTACAGCAGCTCTGCTGACCTGGTTCTTAGGCTCTATAGCAAGTCTGCTGACCTGGTTCTCTTGCTCTAAAACAGCTTTGCTGACCTGGTACTCTGGCTCTAAAGCAGCTCTGCTGATGTGGTTCTCTTGCTCTAAATTAGTTCTGCTGACCTGATTCTCTCCCTCTAAAGCAGCTCTGCTGACCTGTTTTCTCTGGCTCTACAGCAGCTCTGCTGACCTGGTTCTCTGGCTCTAGAGCAGCTCTGTTGACCTGTTTCTTAAGCTCTAGAGCAGCTCTGTTGACCTGGTTCTATGGCCCTAAAGCAGCTCTGCTGACCTGGTTTTCTGGCTTTGAAGCAGCTCTGCTGACCTGGATCTCTGACTCTAGAGCAGCTCTGCTGACCTGGTTCATAGGCTCTGGAGCAGCTCTGCTGAACTGGTTCTCTGGCTCTACAACGGCTCTGCTGACCTGGTTCTCTGGCTCTACAACGTCTCTGCTGACCTGGTTCTCTGGCTATAAAGCAGCTCTGCTGACCTGGTTCTCTGGCTCTAAAGCACCTCTGCTGACCTGGTTCTCAGGCTCTAGAGCAGCTCTGCTGACCTGGTTTTTAGGCTCTAGAGCAGCTCTGCTGACCTGGTTCTGTGGCTCTACTACGGCTCTGCTGACCTGGTTCTGTGGCTCTAAAGCAGCTCTGCTGACCTGGTTCTATGGCTCTAAAGCAGCTCTGCTGACCAGGTTCTATGGCTCTAAAGCTGCTCAGCTGACCTGGTTCTCAGGTTCTAGAGCAGCTCTGCTGACCTGGTTTTTAGGTTCTAGAGCAGCTCTGTTGACCTGGTTCTGTGGCTCTACTACGGCTCTGCAGACCTGGTTCTCTGTCTCTAGAGCAGCTCGGCTGACCTGGTTCTCTGGATCTAGAGCAGCTCTGCTGACCTGCTGGCTCTAACGCAGCTCTGCTGACCTGGTTCTCTGGCTCTAATGCAGCTCTGTTGACCTGGTTCAATCAATCTAGAGCAGCACTGCTGACCTGGTTCTTAGGCTCTAGAGCAGCTCTGCTGATCTAGTTCTCTGGCTCTCAAGCAGCTCTGCTGACCTGGTTCTCAGTCTCTAAAGCAGATCTGCTTACTTAGTTCTCAGGCTCTAAAGCAGCTCTGCTGACCTGGTTCTCTGGCTCTAAAGCAGCTCTGCTGACCTGGTTCTCTGGCTCTAGAGCAGCTATGCTGACCTGCTGGCTCTAAAGCAGCTCTGCTGACCTGGTTCTCTAGCTCTAATGCAGTTCTGTTGACCTGGTTCTCTCCCTCTAAAGCAGCTCTGGTGACCTGGTTTCTCTGGCTCTACAGCAGCTCTGCTGACCTGTTTCTCTGGCTCTAAAGCAGCTCTGCTGACCTAGTTCTCTGGCTCTAAAGCAGCTCTGCTGACCTGGTTCTCTGGCTCTAATGCAGCTCTACTGACCTGGTTTCTCTGGCTCTACAGCAGCTCTTCTGACCGGGTTCTCTGCCTCTAGAGCAGCACTGCTGACCTGGTTCTTATGCTCTAGAGCAGCTCTGCTGATCTGGTTCTCTGGCTCTAAAGCAGTTCTGCTGACCTGGTTCTCTGGCTCTAATGCAGCTCTGCTGACCTGGTTCTCTGGCTCTAAAGCAGCTCTGCTGACCTGGTTTTCTGGCTTTGAAGCAGCTCTGCTGACCTGGATCTCTGACTCTAGAGCAGCTCTGCTGACCTGGTTCATAGGCTCTGGAGCAGCTCTGCTGAACTGGTTCTCTGGCTCTACAACGGCTCTGCTGACCTGGTTCTCTGGCTCTACAACGTCTCTGCTGACCTGGTTCTCTGGCTATAAAGCAGCTCTGCTGACCTGGTTCTCTGGCTCTAAAGCACCTCTGCTGACCTGGTTCTCAGGCTCTAGAGCAGCTCTGCTGACCTGGTTTTTAGGCTCTAGAGCAGCTCTGCTGACCTGGTTCTGTGGCTCTACTACGGCTCTGCTGACCTGGTTCTGTGGCTCTAAAGCAGCTCTGCTGACCTGGTTCTATGGCTCTAAAGCAGCTCTGCTGACCAGGTTCTATGGCTCTAAAGCTGCTCAGCTGACCTGGTTCTCAGGTTCTAGAGCAGCTCTGCTGACCTGGTTTTTAGGTTCTAGAGCAGCTCTGTTGACCTGGTTCTGTGGCTCTACTACGGCTCTGCAGACCTGGTTCTCTGTCTCTAGAGCAGCTCGGCTGACCTGGTTCTCTGGATCTAGAGCAGCTCTGCTGACCTGCTGGCTCTAAAGCAGCTCTGCTGACCTGGTTCTCTGGCTCTAATGCAGCTCTGTTGACCTGGTTCAATCAATCTAGAGCAGCACTGCTGATCTGGTTCTTAGGCTCTAGAGCAGCTCTGCTGATCTAGTTCTCTGGCTCTCAAGCAGCTCTGCTGACCTGGTTCTCAGTCTCTAAAGCAGATCTGCTTACTTAGTTCTCAGGCTCTAAAGCAGCTCTGCTGACCTGGTTCTCTGGCTCTAAAGCAGCTCTGCTGACCTGGTTCTCTGGCTCTAGAGCAGCTCTGCTGACCTGCTGGCTCTAAAGCAGCTCTGCTGACCTGGTTCTCTAGCTCTAATGCAGTTCTGTTGACCTGGTTCTCTCCCTCTAAAGCAGCTCTGCTGACCTGGTTTCTCTGGCTCTACAGCAGCTCTGCTGACCTGTTTCTCTGGCTCTAAAGCAGCTCTGCTGACCTAGTTCTCTGGCTCTAAAGCAGCTCTGCTGACCTGGTTCTCTGGCTCTAATGCAGCTCTACTGACCTGGTTTCTCTGGCTCTACAGCAGCTCTTCTGACCGGGTTCTCTGCCTCTAGAGCAGCACTGCTGACCTGGTTCTTATGCTCTAGAGCAGCTCTGCTGATCTGGTTCTCTGGCTCTAAAGCAGTTCTGCTGACCTGGTTCTCTGGCTCTAATGCAGCTCTGCTGACCTGGTTCTCTGGCTCTAAAGCAGTTCTGCAGACCTTTTTCTCTGGCTCTAAAACTGCTCTTCTGACCTGGTTTCTCTGGCTCTACAGTAGCTCTGCTGACCTTGTTCTCTGGCTCTAGAGCAGCTCTGCTGACCTTGTTCTCTGGCTCTAGAGCAGCTCTGCTGACCTGGTTTTTAGGCTCTAGAGCAGCTCTGCTGACATGGTTCTCTGGCTCTACAACGGCTCTGCTGACCTGGTTCTCTGGCTCTAGAGCAGCTCTGTTGACCTGTTTCTTGAGCTCTAGAGCAGCTCTGTTGACCTGGTTCTCTGGCCCTAAAGCAGCTCTGCTGACCTGGTTTTCTGGCTTTGAAGCAGCTCTGCTGACCTGGATCTCTGACTCTAGAGCAGCTCTGCTGACCTGGTTCATAGGCTCTGGAGCAGCTCTGCTGAACTGGTTCTGTGGCTCTACAACGGCTCTGCTGACCTGGTTCTCTGGCTCTACAACGTCTCTGCTGACCTGGTTCTCTGGCTATAAAGCAGCTCTGCTGACCTGGTTCTCTTGCTCTAAAGCACCTCTGCTGACCTGGTTCTCAGGCTCTAGAGCAGCTCTGCTGACCTGGTTTTTAGGCTCTAGAGCAGCTCTGCTGACCTGGTTCTGTGGCTCTACTACGGCTCTGCTGACCTGGTTCTGTGGCTCTAAAGCAGCTCTGCTGACCTGGTTCTATGGCTCTAAAGCAGCTCTGCTGACCAGGTTCTATGGCTCTAAAGCTGCTCAGCTGACCTGGTTCTCAGGTTCTAGAGCAGCTCTGCTGACCTGGTGTTTAGGTTCTAGAGCAGCTCTGTTGACCTGGTTCTGTGGCTCTACTACGGCTCTGCAGACCTGGTTCTCTGTCTCTAGAGCAGCTCTGCTGACCTGGTTCTCTGGATCTAGAGCAGCTCTGCTGACCTGCTGGCTCTAAAGCAGCTCTGCTGACCTGGTTCTCTGGCTCTAATGCAGCTCTGTTGACCTGGTTCAATCAATCTAGAGCAGCACTGCTGACCTGCTTCTTAGGCTCTAGAGCAGCTCTGCTGATCTAGTTCTCTGGCTCTCAAGCAGCTCTGCTGACCTGGTTCTCAGTCTCTAAAGCAGATCTGCTTACTTAGTTCTCAGGCTCTAAAGCAGCTCTGCTGACCTGGTTCTCTGGCTCTAAAGCAGCTCTGCTGACCTGGTTCTCTGGCTCTAGAGCAGCTCTGCTGACCTGCTGGCTCTAAAGCAGCTCTGCTGACCTGGTTCTCTAGCTCTAATGCAGTTCTGTTGACCTGGTTCTCTCCCTCTAAAGCAGCTCTGCTGACCTGGTTTCTCTGGCTCTACAGCAGCTCTGCTGACCTGTTTCTCTGGCTCTAAAGCAGCTCTGCTGACCTAGTTCTCTGGCTCTAAAGCAGCTCTGCTGACCTGGTTCTCTGGCTCTAATGCAGCTCTACTGACCTGGTTTCTCTGGCTCTACAGCAGCTCTTCTGACCGGGTTCTCTGCCTCTAGAGCAGCACTGCTGACCTGGTTCTAATGCTCTAGAGCAGCTCTGCTGATCTGGTTCTCTGGCTCTAAAGCAGTTCTGCTGACCTGGTTCTCTGGCTCTAATGCAGCTCTGCTGACCTGGTTCTCTGGCTCTAAAGAAGTTCTGCTGACCTTGTTCTGTGGATCTAAAGCAGCTCTGCTGACCTTGTTTCTCTGGCTCTACAGTAGCTCTGCTGACCTTGTTCTCTGGCTCTAGAGCAGCTCTGCTGACCTTGTTCTCTGGCTCCATAGCAGCTTTGCTGACCTGGTTCTCTGGCTCTAGAGCAGCTCTGCTGACCTGGTTCTTAGGCTCTAGAGCAGCTCTGCTGACCTGGTTCTCTGGCTCTACAACTGCTCTGCTGACCTGGTTCTCTGGCTCTAAAGCAGCTCTGATGACCTCCTTCTATGGCTGTAAAGCAGATCTGATGACCTGGTTCTCTCGCTCTAAAACAGCTCTGCTGACCTTGTTCTCTGGCTCTAAAGCAGCTCTGCTGATGTGGTTCTCTGGCTCTAAATCAGCTCTGCTGACCTGGTTCTCTCCCTCTAAAGCAGCTCTGCTGACCTGTTTTCTCTGGCTCTACAGCAGCTCTGCTGACCTGGTTCTCTGGCTCTAGAGCAGCTCTGTTGACCTGTTTCTTAAGCTCTAGAGCAGCTCTGTTGACCTGGTTCTATGGCCCTAAAGCAGCTCTGCTGACCTGGTTTTCTGGCTTTGAAGCAGCTCTGCTGACCTGGATCTCTGACTCTAGAGCAGCTCTGCTGACCTGGTTCATAGGCTCTGGAGCAGCTCTGCTGAACTGGTTCTCTGGCTCTACAACGGCTCTGCTGACCTGGTTCTCTGGCTCTACAACGTCTCTGCTGACCTGGTTCTCTGGCTATAAAGCAGCTCTGCTGAACTGGTTCTCTGGCTCTAAAGCACCTCTGCTGACCTGGTTCTCAGGCTCTAGAGCAGCTCTGCTGACCTGGTTTTTAGGCTCTAGAGCAGCTCTGCTGACCTGGTTCTGTGGCTCTACTACAGCTCTGCTGACCTGGTTCTCTTCCTCTAGAGCAGCTCTGCTGATCTGCTTCTCCGGTTCTAGAGCAGCTCTGCTGACCTGGTTCTGTGTCTCTACTACGGCTCTGCTGACCTGGTTCTCTGGCTCTAAAGCAGCTCTTCTGACCTGGTTCTCTGGCTCTAAAGCAGCTCTGCTGACCTGGTTCTATTGCTCTTGAGCAGCTCTGCTGACCTGCTGGCTCTAAAGCAGCTCTGCTGACCTGGTTCTCTGGCTCTAATGCAGCTCTGTTGACCTGGTTCTCTCCCTCTAAAGCAGCTCTGCTGACCTGGTTTCTCTGGCTCTACAGCAGCTCTGCTGACCTGTTTCTCTGGCTCTAAAGCAGGTCTGCTGACCTAGTTCTCTGGCTCTAAAGCAGCTCTGCTGACCTGGTTCTCTGGCTCTAATGCAGCTCTACTGACCTGGTTTCTCTGGCTCTACAGCAGCACTTCTGACCAGGTTCTCTGCCTCTAGAGCAGCACTGCTGACCTTTTTCCTAGGCTCTAGACCAGCTCTGCTGATCTGGTTCTCTGGCTCTAAAGCAGCTCTGCTGACCTGGTTCTCTGACTTTGAAGCAGCTCTTCTGACCTGGTTCTGTGGCTTTGAAGCAGCTCTGGTGACCTGGTTGTCTCCCTCTAAAGCAGATCTGGTGACTTACTTCTCTGGCTCCAATGCAGCTCTGCTGACCTGGTTCTCTCCCTCTAAAGCAGCCCTGCTGACCTGGTTCTCTGGCTCTAAAGCAGCTCTGCTGACCTGGTTCCTTGGCTCTAGAGCGGGTCTAGTGACCTGGTTCTTAGTCTCTAAAGCGGCACTGCTGACCTGGTTCTCTGGTTCTAAAACAGCTCTGCTGACCTGGTTCTCTGGCTCTATAGCAGCTCTGCTGACCTGGTTCTTTGCCTCTAGAGCAGCTGTGCTGGCCTGGTTCTCAGGCTCTAGAGCAGCTCTGCTGACCTGGTTCTCTGGCTCTAAAGCAGCTCTGCTGACCTGGTTCTCTAGCTCTAGAGCAGCTCTGCTGACCTGGTGGCTCTAAAGCAGCTCTGCTGACCTGGTTTCTCTGGCTCTACAGCAGCTCTTCTGACCGGGTTCTCTGCCTCTAGAGCAGCACTGCTGACCTGGATCTTAGGCTCTAGAGCAGCTTTGCTGTTCTAGTTCTCTGGCTCTAAAGCAGCTCTGCTGACCTGGTTCTCTGGCTCTAATGCAGCTCTGCTGACCTTGTTTCTCTGGCTATACAGTAGCTCTGCTGACCTTGTTCTCTGGCTCTAGAGCAGCTCTGCTGACCTTGTTCTCTGGCTGTATAGCAGCTTTGCTGACCTGGTTCTCTGGCTCTAGAGCAGCTCTGCTGACCTGGTTCTTAGGCTCTAGAGCAGCTCTGCTGACCTGATTCTCTGGCTCTACAACAGCTCTGCTGACCTGGTTCTCTGGCTCTAAAGCAGCTCTGCTGACCTGGTTCTATGGCTGTAAAGCAGCTCTGCTGACCTGGTTCTCTTGCTCTAAAACAGCTCTGCTGACCTTGTTCTCTGGCTCTAAAGCAGCTCTGCTGATGTGGTTCTCTGGCTCTAAATCAGCTCTGCTGACCTGGTTCTCTCCCTCTAAAGCAGCTCTCCAGACCTGGTTCTCTGGCTCTAAAGCACCTCTGCTGACCTTTTGTCTCTGCCTCTAAAGCAGCTCTGCTGCCCTGGTTTCTCTGGCTCTAGAGCAGCTCTGCTGACCTGGTTCTCTGGCTCTACAACGGCACTGCTAACCTGGTTCTCTGGCTCTACAACGGCTCTGCTGACCTTGTACTCTGGCTCTAAAGCAGCTCTGCTGACCTGGTTCCCAGGCTCTAGAGCAGCTCTGCTGACCTGGTCTTTAGGCTCCAGAGCAGCTCTGCTGACCTGGTTCTGTGACTCTACTACAGCTCTGGTGACCTGGGTCTCTGGCTCTACAACAGCTCTGTTGACCTGGGTCTCTGGCTCTAAAGCGGCTTTGCTGACCTGGATCTATGGCTCTAAAGCAGCTCTGCTGACGTGGTTTTCTGGCTCTAGAGCAGCTCTGCTGACCTGGTTCTCTGGCTCTAAAGCAGCTCTGCTGACCTGGTTCCTTGGCTCTAGAGCGGGTCTGGTGACCTGGTTCTTAGTCTCTAAAGCGGCTCTGCTGACCTGCTTCTCTGGTTCTAAAGCAGCTCTGCTGACCTGGTTCTCTGGCTCTATAGCAGCTCTGCTGACCTGGTTCTTTGCCTCTAGAGCAGCTCTGCTGGCCTGGTTCTCAGTCTCTAGAGCAGCTCTGCTGACCTGGTTCTCTGGCTCTAAAGCAGCTCCGCTGACCTGGTTCTCTGGCTCTAGAGCAGCTCTGCTGACCTGGTTTCTCTGGCTCTACAGCAGCTCTTCTGACCGGGTTCTCTGCCTCTAGAGCAGCACTGCTGACCTGGATCTTAGGCTCTAGAGCAGCTCTGCTGTTCTGGTTCTCTGGCTCTAAAGCAGCTCTGCTGACCTGGTTCTCTGGCTCTAATGCAGCTCTGCTGACCTTGTTCTGTGGCTCTAAAGCAACTCTGCTGACCTTGTTTCTCTGGCTCTAGAGTAGCTCTGCTGACCTTGTTCTCTGGCTCTAGAGCAGCTCTGCTGACCTTGTTCTCTGGCTCTATAGCAGCTTTGCTGACCTGGTTCTCTGGCTCTAGAGCAGCTCTGCTGACCTGGTTCTTAGGCTCTAGAGCAGCTCTGCTGACCTGGTTCTCTGGCTCTACAACAGCTCTGCTGACCTGGTTCTCTGGCTCTAAAACAGCTCTGCTGACCTTGTTCTCTGGCTCTAAAGCAGCTCTGCTGATGTGGTTCTCTGGCTCTAAATCAGCTCTGCTGACCTGGTTCTCTCCCTCTAAAGCAGCTCTCCAGACCTGGTTCTCTGGCTCTAAAGCACCTCTGCTGACCTTTTGTCTCTGCCTCGAAAGCAGCTCTGCTGACCTGGTTTCTCTGGCTCTAGAGCAGCTCTGCTGACCTGGTTCTCTGGCTCTACAACGGCTCTGCTGACCTGGTTCTCTGGCTCTACAACGGCTCTGATGACCTTGTACTCTGGCTCTAAAGCAGCTCTGCTGACCTGGTTCTCAGGCTCTAGAGCAGCTCTGCTGACCTGGTTTTTAGGCTCTAGAGCAGCTCTGCTGACCTGGTTCTGTGACTCTACTACGGCTCTGGTGACCTGCTGCTCTGGCTCTAAAGCAACTCTGCTGACCTGGTTATATGGCTCTAAAGCAGCCCTGCTGACCTGGTTCTATGGCTCTAAAGCAGCTCTGCTGACCTGGTAGTTAGGCTCTAGAGCAGCTCTGCTGACCTGGTTCTATAGCTCTAAAGAAGCTCCGCTTACCTGGTTCTCCGGCTCTACAGCAGCTCTGCTGACCTGGTTCTTAGGCTCTAGAGCAGATCTGCTGTCCTGGTTCGCTGGCCCTAAAGAAGCTCTGCTGACCTGGTTCTCTGGCTCTAAAGCAGCTGTGCTGGCCTGGTATACAGGCTCTAGAGCAGCTATGCTGACCTGGTTCTCTGGCTCTAAAGCAGCTCTGCTGACCTGGTTCTCTAGCTCTAGAACAGCTCTGCTGACCTGGTGGCTCTAAAGCAGCTCTGCTGACCTGGTTTCTCTGGCTCTACAGCAGCTCTTCTGACCTGGTTCTCTGCCTCTAGAGCAGCACTGCTGACCTGGATCTTAGACTCCAGAGCAGCTCTGCTGTTCTGGTTCTCTGGCTCTAAAGCAGCTTTGCTGACCTGGTTCTCTGGCTCTAATGCAGCTCTGCTGACCTTGTTTCTCTGGCTCTACAGTAGCTCTGCTGACCTTGTTCTCTGGCTCTAGAGCAACTCTGCTGACCTTGTTCTCTGGCTTTATAGCAGCTTTGCTGACCTGGTTCTCTGGCTCTAGAGCAGCTCTGCTTACCTGGTTCTATGGCTGTAAAGCAGCTCTGCTGACCTGGTTCTCTTGCTCTAAAACAGCTCTGCTGACCTTGTTCTCTGGCTCTAAAGCAGCTCTGCTGATGTGGTTCTCTGGCTCTAAATCAGCTCTGCTGACTTGGTTCTCTCCCTCTAAAGCAGCTCTCCAGACCTGGTTCTCTGGCTCTAAAGCACCTCTGCTGACCTTTTGTCTCTGCCTCTAAAGCAGCTCTGCTGCCCTGGTTTATCTGGCTCTAGAGCAGCTCTGCTGACCTAGTTCTCTGGCTCTACAACGGCTCTGCTGACCGGGTTCTCTGGCTCTACAACGGCTCTGCTGACCTTGTACTCTGGCTCTAAAGCAGCTCTGCTGACCTAGTTCTCAGGCTCTAGAGCAGCTCTGCTGACCTGGTTTTTAGGCTCTAGAGCAGCTCTGCTATACTGGTTCTGTGACTCAACTACAGCTCTGGTGACCTGGGTCTCTGGCTCTACAACAGCTCTGTTGACCTGGGTCTCTGGCTCTAAAGCGGCTTTGCTGACCTGGATCTATGGCTCTAAAGCAGCTCTGCTGACGTGGTTCTCTGGCTCTAGAGCAGCTCTGCTGACCTGGTTCTCTGGCTCTAAAGCAGCTCTGCTGACCGGGTTCCTTGGCTCTAGAGCGGGTCTGGTGAACTGGTTCTTAGTCTCTAAAGCGGCTCTGCTGACCTGGTTCTCTGGTTCTAAAGCAGCTCTGCTGACCTGGTTCTCTGGCTCTATAGCAGCTCTGCTGACCTGGTTCTTTGCCTCTAGAGCAGCTCTGCTGGCCTGGTTCTCAGTCTCTAGAGCAGCTCTGCTGACCTGGTTCTCTGGCTCTAGAGCAGCTCTGCTGACCTGGTGGCTCTAAAGCAGCTCTGCTGACCTGGTTTCTCCCGCTCTACAGCAGCTCTTCTGACCGGGTTCTCTGCCTCTAGAGCAGCACTGCTGACCTGGATCTTAGGCTCTAGAGCAGCTCTGCTGTTCTGGTTCTCTGGCTCTAAAGCAGCTCTGCTGACCTGGTTCTCTGGCTCTAATGCAGCTCTGCTGACCTGGTTCTCTGGCTCTAAAGCAGCTCTGCTGACCTTTTTCTCTGGCTCTAAAACTGCTCTTCTGACCTGGTTTCTCTCGCTCTACAGTAGCTCTGCTGACCTTGTTCTCTGGCTCTAGAGCAGCTCTGCTGACCTTGTTCTCTGGCTCTAGAGCAGCTCTGCTGACCTGGTTTTTAGGCTCTAGAGCAGCTCTGCTGACATGGTTCTCTGGCTCTACAACGGCTCTGCTGACCTGGTTCTCTGGCTCTATAGCAGCTCTGCTGACCTGGTTCTATGGCTATAAAGCAGCTCTGCTGACCTGGTTCTCTGGCTCTACAGCAGCTCTGCTGACCTGGTTCTTATGCTCTATAGCAGGTCTGCTGACCTGGTTCTCTCTCTCTAAAACAGCTTTGCTGACCTGGTACTCTGGCTCTAAAGCAGCTCTGCTGATGTGGTTCTCTTGCTCTAAATTAGTTCTGCTGACCTGGTTCTCTCCCTCTAAAGCAGCTCTGCTGACCTGTTTTCTCTGGCTCTACAGCAGCTCTGCTGACCTGGTTCTCTGGCTCTAGAGCAGCTCTGTTGACCTGTTTCTTAAGCTCTGGAGCAGCTCTGTTGACCTGGTTCTATGGCCCTAAAGCAGCTCTGCAGACCTGGTTTTCTGGCTTTGAAGCAGCTCTGCTGACGTGGTTCTCTGGCTCTAGAGCAGCTCTGCTGACCTGGTTCTCTGGCTCTAAAGCAGCTCTGCTGACCTGGTTCCTTGGCTCTAGAGCGGGTCTGGTGACCTGGTTCTTAGTCTCTAAAGCGGCTCTGCTGACCTGGTTCTCTGGTTCTAAAGCAGCTCTGCTGACCTGGTTCTCTGGCTCTATAGCAGCTCTGCTGACCTGGTTCTTTGCCTGTAGAGCAGCTCTGCTGGCCTGGTTCTCAGTCTCTAGAGCAGCTCTGCTGACCTTGTTCTCTGGCTCTTGAGCAGCTCTGCTGACCTTGTTCTCTGGCTTTATAGCAGCTTTGCTGACCTGGTTCTCTGGCTCTAGAGCAGCTCTGCTGACCTGGTTCTTAGGCTCTAGAGCAGCTCTGCTGACCTGATTCTCTGGCTCTACAACAGCTCTGCTGACCTGGTTCTCTGGCTCTAAAGCAGCTCTGCTGACCTGGTTCTATGGCTGTAAAGCAGCTCTGCTGACCTGGTTCTCTTGCTCTAAAACAGCTCTGCTGACCTTGTTCTCTGGCTCTAAAGCAGCTCTGCTGATGTGGCGCTCTGGCTCTAAATCAGCTCTGCTGACCTGGTTATCTCCCTCTAAAGCAGCTCTCCAGACCTGGTTCTCAGGCTCTAAAGCACCTCTGCTGACCTTTTGTCTCTGCCTCTAAAGCAGCTCTGCTGCCCTGGTTTCTCTGGCTCTAGAGCAGCTCTGCTGACCTGGTTCTCTGGCTCTACAATGGCTCTGCTGACCTGTTTTCTCTGGCTCTACAGCAGCTCCCCTGACCTGGTTCTATGGCTCTAAAGCAGCTCTGCTGACCTGGTTCTCTGGCTTTTAAGCAAGTCTGCTGACCTGGTTCGCTGGCTCTAGAGGAGCTCTGCTGACCTGGTTCTCTCCCTCTAAAGCAGCTCTGCTGACCTGGTTCTCTGGCTCTAAAGTAGCTCTGCTGACCTTGTTCTCTGCCTCTAAAGCAGCTCTGCTGACCTGGTTTTTCTGGCTCTACAGCAGCTCTGCTGACCTGGATCTCTGGCTCTAGAGCAGCTCTGCTGACCTGGTTCTTAGGGTCTGGAGCAGCTCTGCTGACCTGGTTCTCTGGCTTTACAACGGCTTTGCTGACCTGGTTCTCTGGCTCTAGAGCATTTCTGCTGACCTGTTTCATAGGCTCTAGAGCAGCTCTGTTGACCTGGTTCTATGGTCTAAAGCAACTCTGCTGACCTGGTTCTCTGGCTTTGAAGCAGGTCTGCTGACCTGGTTCGCTGGCTCTAGAGGAGCTCTGCTGACCTGGTTCTCTCCCTCTAAAGCAGCTCTGCTGACCTGGTTCTCTGGCTCTAAAGTAGCTCTGCTGACCTTGTTCTCTGCCTCTAAAGCAGCTCTGCTGACCTGGTTTTTCTGGCTCTACAGCAGCTCTGCTGACCTGGATCTCTGCCTCTAAAGCAGCTCTGCTGACCTGGTTTTTCTGGCTCTACAGCAGCTCTGCTGATGTGGATCTCTGGCTCTAGAGCAGCTCTGCTGACCTAGTTCTCTGGCTCTACAACAGCCCTGCTGACCTGGCTCTCTGGCTCTAATGCAGCTCTGCTGACCTTGTTCTGTGGCTCTAAAGCAGCTCTGCTGACCTTGTTTCTCTGGCTCTACAGTAGCTCTGCTGACCTTGTTCTCTGGCTCTAGAGCAGCTCTGCTGACCTTTTTCTCTGGCTCTATAGCAGCTTTGCTGACCTGGTTCTCTGGCTCTAGAGCAGCCCTGCTGACCTGGTTCTCTGGCTCTAATGCAGCTCTGCTGACCTTGTTCTGTGGATCTAAAGCAGCTCTGCTGACCTTGTTTCTCTGGCTCTAAATCAGCTCTGCTGACCTGGTTCTCTCCCACTAAAGCAGCTCTGCTGACCTGATTTCTCTGGCTCTACAGCAGCTCTGCTGACCTGGTTCTCTGGCTCTAGATCATCTCTGCTGACTTGTTTCTTAGGCTCTAGAGCAGCTCTGTTGACCTGGTTCTATGGCTCTAAAGCAGCTCTGCTGACCTGGTTCTCTGGCTTTGAAGCAGGTCTGCTGACTTGGTTCGCTGGCTCTAGAGGAGCTCTGCTGACCTGGTTCTCTCCCTCTAAAGCAGCTCTGCTGACCTGGTTCTCTGGCTCTAAAGTAGCTCTGCTGACCTTGTTCCCTGCCTCTAAAGCAGCTCTGCTGACCTGGTTTTTCTGGCTCTACAGCAGCTCTGCTGACCTGGATCTGTGGCTCAAGAGCAGCTCTGCTGACCTGGTTCTTAGGGTCTGGAGCAGCTCTGCTGACCTGGTTCTCTGGCTTTACAACAGCTCTCCTGGCCTGGTTCTCTGGCTCTACAACGACTCTGCTGACCTGGTTCTCTGGCTCTAAAGCAGCTCTGCTGACCTGGTTCTCTGGCTCTAAAGCACCTCTGCTGACCTTGTTCTCAGGCTCTAGAGCAGCTCTGCTGACCAGGTTCTATGGCTCTACTACGGCTCTGCTGACATGGTTCTCTGCCTCTAGAGCAGCTCTGCTGATCTGGTTCTCAAGCTCTAGAGCAGCTCTGCTGACCTGGTTGTCTGGCTCTAGAGCAGATCTGCTGACCTGGTTCTCTGGCTCTTAAGCAGCTCTGCTGACCTGGCTCTCTGGCTCTAGAGCAGCTCTACTGACCTGGTTTTTAGGCTACAGAGCAGCTCTGCTGACCTGGTTCTGTGGCTCTACTACGGCTCTGCTGACCTGGTTCTCTGGCTCTAAAGCAGCTTAGCTGACCTGGTTCTATGGGTCTAAAGCAGCTCTGCTGACCTGGATCTCTGGCTCTAAAGCAGCTCTGCTGACCTGGTTCTCTGGCTCTAGAGCAGCTCTGCTGACCGGGTTCTCTGGCTCTAGAGCAGCTGTGCTGACTTGCTGGCTCAAAAGCAGCTCTGCTGACCTGGTTCTCTGGCTCTAAAGCAGCTCTGCTGACCTGGTTCTCTGGCTCTAGAGCAGCTCTGTTGACCTTCTGGCTCTAAAGCAGCTCTGCTGACCTGGTTCACTGGCTCTAATGCAGCTCTGTTGACGTGGTTCTGTCCCTCTAAAGCAGCTCTGCTGACCTTGTTTCTCTGGCTCTACAGCAGCTCTTCTGACCAGGTTCTCTGCCTCTAGAGCAGCACTGCTGACCTGGTTCTTAGGCTCTAGAGCAGCTCTGCTAATCTGGTTCTCTGGCTCTCAAGCAGCTCTGCTGACCTGGTTCTCAGGCTCTAAAGCAGCTCTGCTTACCTGGTTCTCAGGCTCTAAAGCATCTCTGCGGACCTGGTTCTCTGGCTCTAAAGCAGCTCTGCTGACCTGGTTTTCTGGGTCTAGAGAAGCTTTGCTGACCTGCTGGCGCTAAAGCAGCTCTGCTGACCTGGTTCTCTAGCCCTAATGCAGCTCTGTTGACCTGGTTCTCTCCCTCTAAAGCAGCTCTGCTGACCTGGTTTCTCTGGCTCTAAAGCAGCTCTGCTGAACTGATTCTCTGTCTCTAAATCACCTCTGCTTACCTGGTTCTCAGGATCTAAAGCAGCTCTGCTGACCTGGTTCTCTGGCTCTAAAGCATGTCTGCTGACTTTGTTATCTGGCTCTAAAGCATCTCTGCTGACCTGGTTTCTCTGGTTCTACAGCACCTCTGCTGAACTGGTTATCTGGCTCTAGAACAGCTCTGCTGACCTGGTTCTTAGACTCTAGAGCAGCTCTGCTGACCTGGTTCTATGGCTCTAAAGCAGCTCTGCTGACCTGTTTCTCTGCCTTTGAAGCAGCACTGCTGACTTGGTTCTCTGTCTCTAAAGCAGCTCTGCTGACCTGGTTCTATGGCTCAAAAGCTGCTCTGCTGACCTGGTTCTCTGGCTTTGAAGCAGCTCTGCTGACATGGTTATCTGGCTCTAGAGCAGCTCTGTTAACATGGTTCTTAGGCTCTAGAGCAGTTTGCTGATCTGGGTCTCTGGCTCTACAACAGCTCTGCTGACCTGGTTCTCTGGCAATAGAGCAGCTCTGCTGACCTGGTTCTCTGGCTCTAGAGCAGCTCTGCTGACCTGGTTCTCTGGCTCTAAAGCAGCTCTGCTGACCTGGATCTTTGGCTCTAGAGCGGCTCTGGTGACCTGGTTCTTAGTCTCTAAAGCGGCTCTGCTGACCTGGTTCTCTGGCTCTAAAGCAGCTCTGCTGACCTGGTTCTGTGGCTCTAGAGCAGCTCTGCTGACCTGGTTCTCTGCCTCTAGAGCAGCTCTGCTGACCTGGTTCTCAGGCTCTAGAGCAGCTCTGCTGACCTGGTTCTCTGGCTCTAAAGCAGCTCTGCTGACCTTTTGTCTCTGCCTCTAAAGCAGCTCTGCTGACCTGGTTTCTCTGGCTCTAGAGCAGCTCTGGTGACATGGTTCTGTGGCTCTAGAGCAGCTCTGCTGACCTGGTTTTTAGGCTCTAGAGCAGCTCTGCTGACCTGGTTCTGTGGCTCTACTACGGCTCTGCTGACCTGGTTCTGTGGCTCTAAAGCAGCTCTGCTGACCAGGTTCTATGGCTCTAAAGCTGCTCAGCTGACCTGGTTCTCTGGCTCTAGAGCAGCTCTGCTGTCCTGGTGGTTCTAAAGGAGCTCTGTTGACCTGGTTCTGTGGCTCTACTACGGCTCTGCAGACCTGGTTCTTTGTCTCTAGAGCAGCTCTGCTGACCTGGTTCTCTGGATCTAGAGCAGCTCTGCTGACCTGCTGGCTCTAAAGCAGCTATGCTGATTTGGTTCTCTGGCTCTAATGCAGCTCTGTTGACCTGGTTCAATCACTCTAGAGCAGCTCTGCTGAACTGGTTCTTAGGCTCTAGAGCAGCTCTGCTGATCTAGTTCTCTGGCTCTCAAGCAGCTCTGCTGACCTGGTTCTCAGTCTCTAAAGCAGCTCTGCTTACTTGGTTCTCAGGCTCTAAAGCAGCTCTGCTGACCTGGTTCTCTGGCTCTAAAGCAGCTCTGCTGACCTGGTTCTCTGGCTCTAAAGCAGCTCTGCTGATGTGGTTCTCTGGCTCTAAATCAGCTCTGCTGACCTGGTTCTCTCCCTCTAAAGCAGCTCTCCAGACCTGGTTCTCTGGCTCTAAAGCACCTCTGCTGACCTTTTGTCTCTGCCTCTAAAGCAGCTCTGCTGCCCTGGTTTCTCCGGCTCTAGAGCATCTCTGCTGACCTGGTTCTCTGGCTCTAGAGCAGCTCTGCTGACCTGGTTCTTAGGGTCTGGAGCAGCTCTGCTGACCTGGTTCTCTGGCTTTACAACAGCTTTGCTGACCTGGTTCTCTGGCTCTAGAGCATCTCTGCTGACCTGTTTCTTAGGCTCTAGAGCAGCTCTGTTGACCTGGTTCTATGGTCTAAAGCAGCTCTGCTGACCTGGTTCTCTGGCTTTGAAGCAGGTCTGCTGACCTGGTTCGCTGGCTCTAGAGGAGCTCTGCTGACCTGGTTCTCTCCCTCTAAAGCAGCTCTGCTGACCTGGTTCTCTGGCTCTAAAGTAGCTCTGCTGACCTTGTTCTCTGCCTCTAAAGCAGCTCTGCTGACCTGGTTTTTCTGGCTCTAAAGCAGCTCTGCTGACCTGGTTTTTCTGGCTCTACAGCAGCTCTGCTGACGTGGATCTATCAATCAATCAATCAATCAAAGACATTTATAGAGCGCACTACATACCCGTAGGGTCTCAAGGCGCTGGGGGTGGGGGGGGGGGTGCCGCTACTGCTCGAACAGCCAGGTCTTCAGCTTCTTCCTGAAGGAGAGGTGGTCTTGGGTCATGCGCAGGTCGGTCGGGAGGGAGTTCCAGGTCTTGGCAGCCAGGTAGGAGAAGGACCTTCCTCCTGTAGTCGCTCTTCGGATGCGGGGGACGGCGGCGAGGGCGTGGTTGGCTGATCGGAGGTGGCGTTTGGGAGCGTAGAAGTTGATTCGGCTGTTGAGGTAGCTCGGGCCTTGGTCGTGTAGTGCTTTGTGTGCGTGGGTGAGGAGGCGGAAGGTGATTCTTTTGTTGACGGGGAGCCAGTGTAGGTCTCTCAGATGTCCGGAGATGTGGCTGGTTCGTGGGATGTCGAGGATGAGTCTGGCTGAGGCGCTCTGGATCCGCTGGAGTCTCTTCTGGAGCTTGGCGGTGGTACCGGCGTAGAGGGCGTTGCCGTAGTCCAGTCGACTGGTGACGAGGGCCTGGGTGACGGTCTTCCTGGTCTCGGTGGGGATCCACCAGAAGATCTTCCGTAGCATGCGTAGGATGTTGAAGCACGCCGAGGAGACGTTGTTGACTTGCCTGGTCATGGAGAGGGAGGAGTCCAGGATGAAGCCCAGGTTGCGTGCATGGTCTGTCGGTTTGGGTGCGGTGCCCAGGGCGGGAGGCCACCAGGAGTCGTCCCAGGCGGAGGGTGAAGAGCCCAGGATGAGGACCTCCGTCTTGTCTGAGTTCAGTTTCAGGCGGCTGGTCGTCATCCACTCGGCTACCTCTTTCATCCCTTCGTGCAGGTTGGCTCTGGCGGCGGCGGGGTCGTTGGTCAGGGAGAGGATCAGCTGGGTGTCGTCGGCGTAGGAGATTATGCTGAGGTTGTGTTGGCGTGCGATGGCCGCGAGGGGGCTCATGTAGACGTTGAAGAGAGTAGGGCTCAGCGAGGATCCTTGAGGGACGCCGCAGATGACTTCGGTGGCCTCTGACTTGTACGGAGGTAGGCGGACTCTCTGTGTTCTTCCGTCGAGGAAGGAGATGATCCATTCCAGTGCCTTGTCCTGGATTCCGATGTTGCTGAGGCGCTGTACTAGGGTGCGGTGGCAGACAGTGTCGAATGCCGCGGAGAGGTCTAGGAGGATGAGGGCCGCTGTTTCTCCGTTGTCCATCAGGGCTCGGATGTCATCGGTGGCGGCGATGAGGGCGGTCTCGGTGCTGTGGTTGGCTCGGAAGACAGACTGTGAGGGGTCGAGGGATCCATTCATCTCGAGGAAGGCGGCCATCTGCTTGTTGACGGTCTTTTCGATGACTTTGGCTGGAAACGGGAGGAGCGAGATGGGGCGGTAATTCTTGAGTTCGGTGGGGTCCGCTGTGGGTTTCTTGAGTAGAGCGCTGAGTTCGGCGTGCTTCCAGCTCTCAGGGAAGGTGGCGGTGTCGAAGGATGTGTTGATGATGTCTCGTAGGTGGGGTGCGATGACAGCGTCGGCCTTGTTGAAGACGTGGTGAGGGCAGGGGTCGGTCGGCGATCCGGAGTGGATGGAGTTCATCGTGCGGATGGTGTCTTCGGTGCTGATCGGGGTCCAGGCATGGAGGGTGGTGGTGGGGGGTGGTTGTTCGGTCGTGGTGTGCGTTGGTTGGTTGTTGAAGCTGTTGTGTATGTCCGCGATCTTGTTGTGGAAGTATGAGGCGAGGGAGTTGCAGAGGTCTTGCGATGGGGTGATGTCGTTGTTTCCTGCGCTGGGGTTGGATAGCTCTTTCACGATGTTGAAGAGTTCCTTGCAGTTGTGTGCGTTGTTGTCCAGCCGGTCCTTGAATGCAGTTTTCTTGGCGGCGCGGATCAGCTGGTGGTGCTTCCGGGTGGCCAGCTTGAAGGTGGTCCTGTTGTCCGGTGTAGGTTCCCTTCTCCAGACTTTCTCGAGGGCTCGGCAGTTCTTCTTGGAGCTCCTGAGTTCGTCGGTGAACCATGGGGCTTTCTTGCTGCCGGGTCTGCTGGGCGGGGTCCTCAGCGGGGCGAGCTCGTCCGCGCAGTTGCTGATCCACTTCGTGAGGTTGTCGGCGGCCTGGTTGGGGTTCGCTGAGCTGGCAGGAGGGTGCTGGCTCAAGGAGGTGGCGAGCTGGTCTGCTGTGATCTTGTTCCAGCTTCTGCGGGCAGCCTGTTGTTGGTGGTGGTGAGTCGTCGTTCTTTTTAAGGTGAAGTGGACGCAGCTGTGGTCCGTCCATTGAAGCTCTGTGGTGTGGCTGAAGTCGATGTCTGTGCTGGATGAGAAGACTGCGTCGAGTGTGTGTCCGGTGAGGTGGGTGGGGGTGGACACCAGTTGCTTGAGTCCAAGGTTGGCGAGGTTGTCGAGCAGGGTGCTGGTGTTGCGGTCGTTGTTGTTCTCCAGGTGGAAGTTGAGGTCCCCCAAGAGGATGTAGTCAGCGGAGGGGAGGGCATGCGGGCTGACGAAGTCGGCGATGTCCTCGCTGAATTGTGTGCGTGGTCCCGGGGGTCGGTAGATCAGGGTGCCTCTGAGGGTGGTGTTCGGGTCGGTGTGGATCTGGAAATGCAGGTGTTCGGCGGTGGTCAGGGTGTTGTCGGTGCTGGTCGTGAGACGGATGGTGTTCCTGTGGACGATGGCGATGCCTCCTCCCATCTGGTTGGCGGTGCGATCCCTCCGGGTGATCTTGTAGCCCTCTGGGATGGCGATGGCGATGTCGGGAGCTGAAGAGGCGTTCATCCAGGTCTCCGTGAGGAAGGCAACGTCAGGGGCTGTGGCGTCTAGGAGGTTCCAGAGTTCGATGGCGTGTCTGTGGACGGAGCGGGTGTTGAGCAGGATGCACTTGAGGTGGTTGCTGCTGGTGTTCGGCTTGGCGGGTGCTGGTGCGGGGCAGGTCCAGATGCAGGTGAACTTGCAGGCGAGGCAGCTGAAGGGTCCGTGGGTGCGTCGTGGTGTGGCTTGGTGGCATCCTGGGAGTCGGCCGGTGTTGAGTGTGATGAGGGTGGCGGCGGAGTACGTCAGGCGGGTCGGTCGGGGTCTTCGTGGGCCAGGGGTCCTGGCGCTGGTCGCGATCCGGTCGCGGACGGGCGCAGACGGGCTTACCTTTGGTGCGCCTTCGGCGCACAATCGGCGCGCCCGCTGCGCGTGACCGCTGCGCGTTCGCACGGTCGCCATATAAGGCGAAGTGCGCGGGTGGGCGGAGCAGCTGGGAGGCGGGAGCGGGGAGGGAACAGAAGGAAAAAAGGGGCGGGGTCTGCGGTGGAGGCGGGAAGCGGGGAGCGGGGAGGGCGTCAACAGGCGGGAAAAACGACAGTCGATACGGCGGAACAGCAACAATGATCACAAAAAACACAAAAAAACAGGTCAACAGGCAATACGGCGGACAAACAATAATAAGCACAGAAGAGCACTAGAACGAGTCTGCACAGTGCCCCGGGGGCACAGGGAGAGGAGCGCTGAGCACGGACCACGCCGCTCGAAGGAGGGGGCGTGGTCACGAGCCGGCAGTCGGGCAGCGAGGCACAAGGAAGGAAGGGGGCACACGCAGCAGCTGGTAGCCGTGCGGCGCGGGGGTGTCCCAAAACTGGGATCTCTGGCTCTAGAGCAGCTCTGCTGACCTAGTTCTCTGGCTCTACAACAGCCCTTCTGACCTGTTTCTCTGGCTCTAATGCAGCTCTGCTGACCTTGTTCTGTGGCTCTAAAGCAGCTCTGCTGACCTTGTTTCTCTGGCTCTACAGTAGCTCTGCTGACCTTGTTCTCTGGCTCTAGAGCAGCTCTGCTGACCTTTTTCTCTGGCTCTATAGCAGCTTTGCTGACCTGGTTCTCTGGCTCTAGAGCAGCTCTGCTGACATGGTTCTTAGGCTCTAGAGCAGCTCTGCTGACCTGGTTCTCTGGCTCTACAACTGCTCTCCTGACCTGGTTCTCTGGCTCTAAAGCAGCTCTGCTGACCTAGTTCTATGGCTGTAAAGAAGCTCTGCTGACCTTGTTCTCTGGCTCTAAAGCAGCTCTGCTGATGTGGTTCTCAGTCTCTAAAGCAGCTCTGCTTACTTGGTTCTCAGGCTCTAAAGCAGCTCTGCTGACCTGGTTCTCTGGCTCTAAAGTAGCTCTGCTGACCTGGTTCTCTGGCTCTAAAGCAGCTCTGTTGATGTGGTTCTCTGGCTCTAAATCAGCTCTGCTGACCTGGTTCTCTCCCTCTAAAGCAGCTCTCCAGACCTGGTTCTCTGGCTCTAAAGCACCTCTGCTGACCTTTTGTCTCTGCCTCTAAAGCAGCTCTGCTGCCCTGGTTTCTCTGGATCTAGAGCATCTCTGCTGACCTGGTTCTCTGGCTCTAGAGCATCTCTGCTGACCTGTTTCTTAGGCTCTAGAGCAGCTCTGTTGACCTGGTTCTATGGTCTAAAGCAGCTCTGCTGACCTGGTTCTCTGGCTTTGAAGCAGGTCTGCTGACCTGGTTCGCTGGCTCTAGAGGAGCTCTGCTGACCTGGTTCTCTCCCTCTAAAGCAGCTCTGCTGACCTGGTTCTCTGGCTCTAAAGTAGCTCTGCTGACCTTGTTCTCTGCCTCTAAAGCAGCTCTGCTGACCTGGTTTTTCTGGCTCTACAGCAGCTCTGCTGACCTGGTTCTCTGCCTCTAAAGCAGCTCTGCTGACCTGGTTTTTCAGGCTCTACAGCAGCTCTGCTGACGTGGATCTCTGGCTCTAGAGCAGCTCTGCTGACCTAGTTCTCTGGCTCTACATCAGCCCTGCTGACCTGTTTCTCTGGCTCTAATGCAGCTCTGCTGACCTTGTTCTGTGGCTCTAAAGCACCTCTGCTGACCTTGTTTCTCTGGCTCTACAGTAGCTCTGCTGACCTTGTTCTCTGGCTCTAGAGCAGCTCTGCTGACCTTTTTCTCTGGCTCTATAGCAGCTTTGCTGACCTTGTTCTCTGGCTCTAGAGCAGCTCTGCTGACCTGGTTCTTAGGCTCTAGAGCAGCTCTGCTGACCTGGTTCTCTGGCTCTACAACTGCTCTCCTGACCTGGTTCTCTGGCTCTAAAGCAGCTCTGCTGACCTAGTTCTATGGCTGTAAAGAAGCTCTGCTGACCTTGTTCTCTGGCTCTAAAGCAGCTCTGCTGATGTGGTTCTCTGGCTCTAAATCAGCTCTGCTGACCTGGTTCTCTCCCACTAAAGCAGCTCTGCTGACCTGTTTTCTCTGGCTCTACAGCAGCTCTGCTGACCTGGTTCTCTGGCTCTAGATCATCTCTGCTGACCTGTTTCTTAGGCTCTAGAGCAGCTCTGTTGACCTGGTTCTATGGCTCTAAAGCAGCTCTGCTGACCTGGTTCTCTGGCTTTGAAGCAGGTCTGCTGACCTGGTTCGCTGGCTCTAGAGGAGCTCTGCTGACCTGCTTCTCTCCCTCTAAAGCAGCTCTGCTGACCTGGTTCTCTGGCTCTAAAGTAGCTCTGCTGACCTTGTTCCCTTCCTCTAAAGCAGCTCTGCTGACCTGGTTTTTCTGGCTCTACAGCAGCTCTGCTGACCTGGATCTGTGGCTCAAGAGCAGCTCTGCTGACCTGGTTCTTAGGGTCTGGAGCAGCTCTGCTGACCTGGTTCTCTGGCTTTACAACAGCTCTCCTGGCCTGGTTCTCTGGCTCTACAACGGCTCTGCTGACCTGGTTCTCTGGCTCTAAAGCAGCTCTGCTGACCTGGTTCTCTGGCTCTAAAGCACCTCTGCTGACCTTGTTCTCAGGCTCTAGAGCAGCTCTGCTGACTTGGTTTTTAGGCTCTAGAGCAGCTCTGCTGACCAGGTTCTATGGCTCTACTACGGCTCTGCTGACATGGTTCTCTGCCTCTAGAGCAGCTCTGCTGATCTGGTTCTCAAGCTCTAGAGCAGCTCTGCTGACCTGGTTGTCTGGCTCTAGAGCAGATCTGCTGACCTGGTTCTCTGGCTCTTAATCAGCTCTGCTGACCTGGCTCTCTGGCTCTAGAACAGCTCTATTGACCTGGTTTTTAGGCTACAGAGCAGCTCTGCTGACCTGGTTCTGTGGCTCTACTACGGCTCTGCTGACCTGGTTCTCTGGCTCTAAAGCAGCTTAGCTGACCTGGTTCTATGGGTCTAAAGCAGCTCTGCTGACCTGGATCTCTGGCTCTAAAGCAGCTCTGCTGACCTGGTTCTCTGGCTCTAGAGCAGCTCTGCTGACCTGGTTCTCTGCCTCTAAAGCAGCTCTGCTGACCTGGTTTTTCTGGCTCTACAGCAGCTCTGCTGACGTGGATCTCTGGCTCTAGAGCAGCTCTGCTGACCTAGTTCTCTGGCTCTACATCAGCCCTGCTGACCTGTTTCTCTGGCTCTAATGCAGCTCTGCTGACCTTGTTCTGTGGCTCTAAAGCACCTCTGCTGACCTTGTTTCTCTGGCTCTACAGTAGCTCTGCTGACCTTGTTCTCTGGCTCTAGAGCAGCTCTGCTGACCTTTTTCTCTGGCTCTATAGCAGCTTTGCTGACCTTGTTCTCTGGCTCTAGAGCAGCTCTGCTGACCTGGTTCTTAGGCTCTAGAGCAGCTCTGCTGACCTGGTTCTCTGGCTCTACAACTGCTCTCCTGACCTGGTTCTCTGGCTCTAAAGCAGCTCTGCTGACCTAGTTCTATGGCTGTAAACAAGCTCTGCTGACCTTGTTCTCTGGCTCTAAAGCAGCTCTGCTGATGTGGTTCTCTGGCTCTAAATCAGCTCTGCTGACCTGGTTCTCTCCCACTAAAGCAGCTCTGCTGACCTGTTTTCTCTGGCTCTACAGCAGCTCTGCTGACCTGGTTCTCTGGCTCTAGATCATCTCTGCTGACCTGTTTCTTAGGCTCTAGAGCAGCTCTGTTGACCTGGTTCTATGGCTCTAAAGCAGCTCTGCTGACCTGGTTCTCTGGCTTTGAAGCAGGTCTGCTGACCTGGTTCGCTGGCTCTAGAGGAGCTCTGCTGACCTGCTTCTCTCCCTCTAAAGCAGCTCTGCTGACCTGGTTCTCTGGCTCTAAAGTAGCTCTGCTGACCTTGTTCCCTGCCTCTAAAGCAGCTCTGCTGACCTGGTTTTTCTGGCTCTACAGCAGCTCTGCTGACCTGGATCTGTGGCTCAAGAGCAGCTCTGCTGACCTGGTTCTTAGGGTCTGGAGCAGCTCTGCTGACCTGGTTCTCTGGCTTTACAACAGCTCTCCTGGCCTGGTTCTCTGGCTCTACAACGGCTCTGCTGACCTGGTTCTCTGGCTCTAAAGCAGCTCTGCTGACCTGGTTCTCTGGCTCTAAAGCACCTCTGCTGACCTTGTTCTCAGGCTCTAGAGCAGCTCTTCTGACTTGGTTTTTAGGCTCTAGAGCAGCTCTGCTGACCAGGTTCTATGGCTCTACTACGGCTCTGCTGACATGGTTCTCTGCCTCTAGAGCAGCTCTGCTGATCTGGTTCTCAAGCTCTAGAGCAGCTCTGCTGACCTGGTTGTCTGGCTCTAGAGCAGATCTGCTGACCTGGTTCTCTGGCTCTTAATCAGCTCTGCTGACCTGGCTCTCTGGCTCTAGAGCAGCTCTACTGACCTGGTTTTTAGGCTACAGAGCAGCTCTGCTGACCTGGTTCTGTGGCTCTACTACGGCTCTGCTGACCTGGTTCTCTGGCTCTAAAGCAGCTTAGCTGACCTGGTTCTATGGGTCTAAAGCAGCTCTGCTGACCTGGATCTCTGGCTCTAAAGCAGCTCTGCTGACCTGGTTCTCTGGCTCTAGAGCAGCTCTGCTGACCGGGTTCTCTGGCTCTAGAGCAGCTGTGCTGACCTGCTGGCTCTAAAGCAGCTCTGCTGACCTGGTTCTCTGGCTCTAAAGCAGCTCTGCTGACCTGGTTCTCTGGCTCTAGAGCAGCTCTGATGACCTGCTGGCTCTAAAGCAGCTCTGCTGACCTGGTTCACTGGCTCTAATGCAGCTCTGTTGACGTGGTTCTGTCCCTCTAAAGCAGCTCTGCTGACCTTGTTTCTCTGTCTCTACAGCAGCTCTTCTGACCAGGTTCTCTGCCTCTAGAGAAGCACTGCTGACCTGGTTCTTAGGCTCTAGAGCAGCTCTGCTGATCTGGTTCTCTGGCTCTCAAGCAGCTCTGCTGACCTGGTTCTCAGGCTCTAAAGCAGCTCTGCTTACCTGGTTCTCAGGCTCTAAAGCAGCTCTGCGGACCTGGTTCTCTGGCTCTAAAGCAGCTCTGCTGACCTGGTTCTCTGGGTCTAGAGAAGCTTTGCTGACCTGCTGGCTCCAAAGCAGCTCTGCTGACCTGGTTCTCTAGCCCTAATGCAGCTCTGTTGACCTGGTTCTCTCCCTCTAAAGCAGCTCTGCTGACCTGGTTTCTCTGGCTCTAAAGCAGCTCTGCTGAACTGATTCTCTGTCTCTAAAGCACCTCTGCTTACCTGGTTCTCAGGATCTAAAGCAGCCCTGCTGACCTGGTTCTCTGGCTCTAAAGCATGTCTGCTGACTTTGTTATCTGGCTCTAAAGCATCTCTGCTGACCTGGTTTCTCTGGCTCTACAGCACCTCTGCTGAACTGGTTATCTGGCTCTAGAACAGCTCTGCTGACCTGGTTCTTAGACTCTAGAGCAGCTCTGCTGACCTGGTTCTATGGCTCAAAGCAGCTCTGCTGACCTGTTTCTCTGGCTTTGAAGCAGCACTGCTGACTTGGTTCTCTGTCTCTAAAGCAGCTCTGCTGACCTGGTTCTATGGCTCAAAAGCTGCTCTGCTGACCTGGTTCCCTGGCTTTGAAGCAGCTCTGCTGACATGGTTATCTGGCTCTAGAGCAGCTCTGTTAACATGGTTCTTAGGCTCTAGAGCAGTTTGCTGATCTGGGTCTCTGGCTCTACAACAGCTCTGCTGACCTGGTTCTCTGGCTCTAGAGCAGCTCTGCTGACCTGGTTCTCTGGCTCTAGAGCAGCTCTGCTGACCTGGTTCTCTGGCTCTAAAGCAGCTCTGCTGACCTGGATCTTTAGCTCTAGAGCGGCTCTGGTGACCTGGTTCTTAGTCTCTAAAGCGGCTCTGCTGACCTGGTTCTCTGGCTCTAAAGCAGCTCTGCTGACCTGGTTCTGTGGCTCTAGAGCAGCTCTGCTGACCTGGTTCTCTGCCTCTAGAGCAGCTCTGCTGACCTGGTTCTCAGGCTCTAGAGCTGCTCTGCTGACCTGGTTCTCTGGCTCTAAAGCAGCTCTGCTGACCTTTTGTCTCTGCCTCTAAAGCAGCTCTGCTGACCTGGTTTCTCTGGCTCTAGAGCAGCTCTGGTGACATGGTTCTGTGGCTCTAGAGCAGCTCTGCTGACCTGGTTTTTAGGCTCTAGAGCAGCTCTGCTGACCTGGTTCTGTGGCTCTACTACGGCTCTGCTGACCTGGTTCTGTGGCTCTAAAGCAGCTCTGCTGACCTGGTTCTATGGCTCTAAAGCAGCTCTGCTGACCAGGTTCTATGGCTCTAAAGCTGCTCAGCTGGCCTGGTTCTCTGGCTCTAGAGCAGCTCTGCTGTCCTGGTGTTTCTAAAGCAGCTCTTTTGACCTGGTTCTGTGGCTCTACTACGGCTCTGCAGACCTGCTGGCTCTAAAGCAGCTCTGCTGACCTGGTTATCTGGCTCTAATGCAGCTCTGTTGACCTGGTTCAATCACTCTAGAGCAGCACTGCTGACCTGGTTCTTAGGCTCTAGAGCAGCTCTGCTGATCTAGTTCTCTGGCTCTCAAGCAGCTCTGCTGACCTGGTTCTCAGTCTCTAAAGCAGCTCTGCTTACTTGGTTCTCAGGCTCTAAAGCAGCTCTGCTGACCTGGTTCTCTGGCTCTAAAGCAGCTCTGCTGACCTGGTTCTCTGGCTCTAAAGCAGCTCTGCTGATGTGGTTCTCTGGCTCTAAATCAGCTCTGCTGACCTGGTTCTCTCCCTCTAAAGCAGCTCTCCAGACCTGGTTCTCTGGCTCTAAAGCACCCCTGCTGACCTTTTGTCTCTGCCTCTAAAGCAGCTCTGCTGCCCTGGTTTCTCTGGCTCTAGAGCATCTCTGCTGACCTGGTTCTCTGGCTCTACAACGGCTCTGCTGACCAGGTTCTCTGGCTCTACAACGGCTCTGCTGACCTTGTACTCTGGCTCTAAAGCAGCTCTGCTGACCTGGTTCTCAGGCTCTAGAGCAGCTATGCTGACCTGGTTTTTAGGCTCTAGAGCAGCTCTGCTGACCTGGTTCTGTGACTCTACTACGGCTCTGGTGACCTGCTGCTCTGGCTCTAAAGCAACTCTGCTGACCTGGTTCTATGGCTCTAAAGCAGCTGTGCTGACCTGGTTCTATGGCTCTAAAGCAGCTCTGCTGACCTGGTAGTTAGGCTCTAGAGCAGCTCTGCTGACCTGGTTCTATGGCTCTAAAGCAGCTCTGCTTACCTGGTTCTCCGGCTCTACAGCAGCTCTGCTGACCTGGTTCTTAGGCTCTAGAGCAGATCTGCTGTCCTGGTTCGCTGGCCCTAAAGCAGCTCTGCTGACCTAGTTCTCTGGCTCTAAAGCAGCTGTGCTGGCCTGGTTCTCAGGCTCTAGAGCAGCTCTGCTGACCTGGTTCTCTGGCTCTAAAGCAGCTCTGCTGGCCTGGTTCTCTAGCTCTAGAGCAGCTCTGCTGACCTGGTGGCTCTAAAGCAGCTCTGCTGACCTGGTTTCTCTGGCTCTACAGCAGCTCTTCTGACCGGGTTCTCTGCCTCTAGAGCAGCTCTGCTGACCTGGTTCTATGGCTCTAAAGCAGCTCTGCTGACCTGGTAGTTAGGCTCTAGAGCAGCTCTGCTGACCTGGTTCTCCGGCTCTACAGCAGCTCTGCTGACCTGGTTCATAGGCTCTAGAGCAGATCTGCTGTCCTGGTTCGCTGGCCCTAAAGCAGCTCTGCTGACCTGGTTCTCTGGCTTTATAGCAGCTTTGCTGACCTGGTTCTCTGGCTCTAGAGCAGCTCTGCTGACCTGGTTCTTAGGCTCTAGAGCAGCTCTGCTGACCTGATTCTCTGGCTCTACAACAGCTCTGTTGACCTGGGTCTCTGGCTCTAAAGCGGCTTTGCTGACCTGGATCTATGGCTCTAAAGCAGCTCTGCTGACGTGGTTCTCTGGCTCTAAAGCAGCTCTGCTGACCTGGTTTTCTGGTTCTAAAGCAGCTCTGCTGACCTGGTTCTCTGGCTCTATAGCAGCTCTGCTGACCTGGTTCTTTGCCTCTAGAGCAGCTCTGCTGGCCTGGTTCACAGTCTCTAGAGCAGCTCTGCTGACCTGGTTCTCTGGCTCTAAAGCAGCTCTGCTGACCTGGTTCTCTGGCTCTAGAGCAGCTCTGCTGACCTGGTGGCTCTAAAGCAGCTCTGCTGACCTGGTTTCTCTGGCTCTACAGCAGCTCTTCTGACCGGGTTCTCTGCCTCTAGAGCATCACTGCTGACCTGGATCTTAGGCTCTAAAGCAGCTCTGCTGTTCTGGTTCTCTGGCTCTAAAGCAGCTCTGCTGACCTGGTTTTCTGCCTCTAATGCAGCTCTGCTGACCTTGTTCTGTGGCTCTAAAGCAACTCTGCTGACCTTGTTTCTCTGGCTCTACAGTAGCTCTGCTGACCTTGTTCTCTGGCTCTAGAGCAGCTCTGCTGACCTTGTTCTCTGGCTCTATAGCAGCTTTGCTGACCTGGTTCTCTGGCTCTAGAGAAGCTCTGCTGACCTGGTTAGTAGGCTCTAGAGCAGCTCTGCTGACCTGGTTCTCTGGCTCTACAACAGCTCTGCTGACCTGGTTCTCTGGCTCTAAAGCAGCTCTGCTGACCAAGTTCTATGGCTGTAAAGCAGCTCGGCTGACCTGGTTCTCTTGCTCTAAAACAGCTCTGCTGACCTTGTTCTCTGGCTCTAAAGCAGCTCTGCTGATGTGGTTCTCTGGCTCTAAATCAGCTCTGCTGACCTGGTTCTCTCCCTCTAAAGCAGCTCTCCAGACCTGGTTCTCTGGCTCTAAAGCACCTCTGCTGACCTTTTGTCTCTGCCTCTAAAGCAGCTCTGCTGCCCTGGTTTCTCTGGCTCTAGAGCAGATCTGCTGACCTGGTTCTCTGGCTCTACAACGGCTCTGCTGACCTGGTTCTCTGGCTCTACAACGGCTCTGCTGACCTTGTACTCTGGCTCTAAAGCAGCTCTGCTGACCTGGTTCTCAGGCTCTAGAGCAGCTATGCTGACCTGGTTTTTAGGCTCTAGAGCAGCTCTGCTGACCTGGTTCTGTGACTCTACTACGGCTCCGGTGACCTGCTGCTCTGGCTCTAAAGCAACTCTGCTGACCTGGTTCTATGGCTCTAAATCAGCTCTGCTGACCTGGTTCTATGGCTCCAAAGCAGCTCTGCTGACCTCGTAGTTAGGCTCTAGAGCAGCTCTGCTGACCTGGTTCTATGGCTCTAAAGCAGGTCTGCTTACCTGGTTCTCCGGCTCTACAGCAGCTCTGCTGACCTGGTTCTTAGGCTCTAGAGCAGATCTGCTGTCCTGGTTCGCTGGCCCTAAAGCAGCTCTGCTGACCTGGTTCTCTGGCTCTAAAGCAGCTGTGCTGGCCTGGTTCTCAGGTTTTAGAGCAGCTCTGTTGACCTGGTTCTCTGGCTCTAATGCAGCTCTGCTGACCTGGTTCTCTAGCTCTAGAGCAGCTCTGCTCACCAGGTGGCTCTAAAGCAGCTCTGCTGACCTGGTTTCTCTGGCTCTACAGCAGCTCTTCTGACCGGGTTCTCTGCCTCTAGAGCAGCACTGCTGACCTGGATCTTAGGCTCTAGAGCAGCTCTGCTGTTCTGGTTCTCTGGCTCTAAAGCAGCTCTGCTGACCTGGTTCTCTGGATCTAATGCAGCTCTGCTGACCTTGTTTCTCTGGCTCTACAGTAGCTCTGCTGACCTTGTTCTCTGGCACTAGAGCAACTCTGCTGACCTTGTTCTCTGGCTTTATAGCAGCTTTGCTGACCTGGTTCTCTGGCTCTAGAGCAGCTCTGCTGACCTGGTTCTTAGTCTCTAGAGCAGCTCTGCTGACCTGATTCTCTGGCTCTACAACAGCTCTGCTGACCTGGTTCTCTGGCTCTAAAGCAGCTCTGCTGACCTGGTTCTATGGCTGTAAAGCAGCTCTGCTGACCTGGTTCTCTTGCTCTAAAACAGCTCTGCTGACCTTGTTCTCTGGCTCTAAAGCAGCTCTGCTGATGTGGTTCTCTGGCTCTAAATCAGCTCTGCTGACCTGGTTCTCTCCCTCTAAAGCAGCTCTCCAGACCTGGTTCTCTGGCTCTAAAGCACCTCTGCTGACCTTTTGTCTCTGCCTCTAAAGCAGCTCTGCTGCCCTGGTTTCTCTGGCTCTAGAGCAGCTCTGCTGACCTGGTTCTCTGGCTTTACAACGGCTCTGCTGACCTGGTTCTCTGGCTCTACAATGGCTCTGCTGACCTTGTATTCTGGCTCTAAAGCAGCTCTGCTGACCTGGTTCTCAGGCTCTATAGCAGCTCTGCTGACCTGGTTTTTAGGCTCTAGAGCAGCTCTGCTGACCTGGGTTCTGTGACTCTACTACAGCTCTGGTGACCTGGGTCTCTGGCTCTACAACAGCTCTGTTGACCTGGGTCTCTGGCTCTAAAGCGGCTTTGCTGACCTGGATCTATGGCTCTAAAGCAGCTCTGCTGACGTGGTTCTCTAGCTCTAGAGCAGCTCTGCTGACCTGGTTCTCTGGCTCTAAAGCAGCTCTGCTGACCGGGTTCCTTAGCTTGAGAGCAGCTCTGCTGACCTGGTGGCTCTAAAGCAGCTCTGCTGACCTGGTTCTCTGGCTCTAGAGCAGCTCTGCTGACTGGTTCTCTGGCTCTAAAGCTGCTCTGCTGACCTGGTTCTCTGGCTCTAATGCAGCTCTGCTGACCTGGTTCTCTGGCTCTAAAGTAGCTCTGCTGACCTTTTTCTCTGGCTCTAAAACTGCTCTTCTGACCTGGTTTCTCTGGCTCTACAGTAGCTCTGCTGACCTTGTTCTCTGGCTCTAGAGCAGCTCTGCTGACCTTGTTCTCTGGCTCTAGAGCAGCTCTGCTGACCTGGTTTTTAGGCTCTAGAGCAGCTCTGCTGACATGGTTCTCTGGCTCTACAACGGCTCTGCTGACCTGGTTCTCTGGCTCTAAAGCAGCTCTGCTGATCTGGTTCTATGGCTATAAAGCAGCTCTGCTGACCTGGTTCTCTGGCTCTACAGCAGCTCTGCTGACCTGGTTCTTAGGCTCTATAGCAGGTCTGCTGACCTGGTTCTCTCGCTCTAAAACAGCTTTGCTGACCTGGTACTCTGGCTCTAAAGCAGCTCTGCTGATGTGGTTCTCTTGCTCCAAATTAGTTCTGCTGACCTGGTCCTCTCCCTCTAAAGCAGCTCTGCTGACCTGTTATCTATGGCTCTACAGAAGCTCTGCTGACCTGGTTCTCTGGCTCTAGAGCAGCTCTGTTGACCTGTTTCTCTGGCTCTAGAGCAGCTCTGTTGACCTGTTTCTTAAGCTCTAGAGCAGCTCTGTTGACCTGGTTCTATGGCCCTAAAGCAGCTCTGCTGACCTGGTTTTCTGGCTTTGAAGCAGCTCTGCTGACCTGGATCTCTGGCTCTAGAGCAGCTCTGCTGACCTGGTTCATAGGCTCTGGAGCAGCTCTGCTGAACTGGTTCTCTGGCTCTACAACGGCTCTGCTGACCTGGTTCTCTGGCTCTACAACGTCTCTGCTGACCTGGTTCTCTGGCTATAAAGCAGCTCTGCTGACCTGGTTCTCTGGCTTTAAAGCACCTCTGCTGACCTGGTTCTCAGGGTCTAGAGCAGCTCTGCTGACCTGGTTTTTAGGCTCTAGAGCAGCTCTGCTGACTGCTGACCTGGTTCTGTGGCTCTACTACAGCTCTGCTGACCTGGTTCTCTTCCTCTAGAGCAGCTCTGCTGATCTGCTTCTCAGGTTCTAGAGCAGCTCAGCTGACCTGGTTCTGTGTCTCTACTACGGCTCTGCTGACCTGGTTCTCTGGCTCTAAAGCAGCTCTTCTGACCTGGTTCTCTGGCTCTAAAGCAGCTCTGCTGACCTGGTTCTATTGCTCTAGAGCAGCTCTGCTGACCTGCTGGCTCTAAAGCAGCTCTGCTGACCTGGTTCTCTGGCTCTAATGCAGCTCTGTTTACCTGGGTCTCTCCCTCTAAAGCAGCTCTGCTGACCTGCTTTCTCTGGCTCTACAGCAGCTCTTCTGACCGGGTTCTTTGCCTCTAGAGCAGCACTGCTGACCTTTTTCTTAGGCTCTAGACCAGCTCTGCTGATCTGGTTTTCTGGCTCTAAAGCTGCTCTGCTGACCTGGTTCTCTGACTTTGAAGCAGCTCTGCTGACCTGGTTCTCTGGCTTTGAAGCAGCTCTGGTGACCTGGTTGTCTCCCTCTAAAGCAGCTCTGGTGACTTACTTCTCTGGCTCCAAAGCAGCTCTGCTGACCTGGTTCTCTCCCTCTAAAGCAGCCCTGCTGACCTGGTTCTCTGGCTCTAAAGCAGCTCTGCTGACCTGGTTCCTTGGCTCTAGAGCGGGTCTGGTGACCTGGTTCTTAGTCTCTAAAGCGGCTCTGCTGACCTGGTTCTCTGGTTCTAAAGCAGCTCTGCTGACCTGGTTCTCTGGCTCTATAGCAGCTCTGCTGACCTGGTTCTTTGCCTCTAGAGCAGCTCTGTTGGCCTGGTTCTCAGTCTCTAGAGCAGCTCTGCTGACCTGGTTCTCTGGCTCTAAAGCAGCTCTGCTGACCTGGTTCTCTGGCTCTAGAGCAGCTCTGCTGACCTGGTGGCTCTAAAGCAGCTCTGCTGACCTGGTTTCTCTGGCTCTACAGCAGCTCTTCTGACCGGGTTCTCTGCCTCAAGAGCAGCACTGCTGACCTGGATCTTAGGCTCTAGAGCAGCTCTGCTGTTCTGGATCTCTGGCTCTAAAGCAGCTCTGCTGACCTGGTTCTCTGGCTCTAATGCAGCTCTGCTGACCTTGTTCTGTGGCTCTAAAGCAACTCTGCTGACCTTGTTTCTCAGGCTCTACAGTAGCTCTGCTGACCTTGTTCTCTGGCTCTAGAGCAGCTCTGCTGACCTTGTTCTCTGGCTCTATAGCAGCTTTGCTGACCTGGTTCTCTGGCTCTAGAGCAGCTCTGCTGACCTGGTTCTTAGGCTCTAGAGCAGCTCTGCTGACCTGGTTCTCTGGCTCTACAACAGCTCTGCTGACCTGGTTCTCTGGCTCTAAAGCAGCTCTGCTGACCTGGTTCTATGGCTGTAAAGCAGCTCGGCTGACCTGGTTCTCTTGCTCTAAAACAGGTCTGCTGACCTTGTTCTCTGGCTCTAAAGCAGCTCTGCTGATGTGGTTCTCTGGCTCTAAATCAGCTCTGCTGACCTGGTTCTCTCCCTCTAAAGCAGCTCTCCAGACCTGGTTCTCTGGCTCTAAAGCACCTCTGCTGACCTTTTGTCTCTGTCTCTAAAGCAGCTCTGCTGCCCTGGTTTCTCTGGCTCTAGAGCAGCTCTGCTGACCTGGTTCTCTGGCTCAACAATGGCTCTGCTGACCTGGTTCTCTGGCTCTACAACGGCTCTGCTGACCTTGTACTCTGGCTCTAAAGCAGCTCTGCTGACCTGGTTTTCAGGCTCTAGAGCAGCTATGCTGACCTGGTTTTTAGGCTCTAGAGCAGCTCTGCTGACCTGGTTCTGTGACTCTACTTCGGCTCTGGTGACCTGCTGCTCTGGCTCTAAAGCAACTCTGCTGACCTGGTTCTATGGCTCTAAAGCAGCTCTGCTGACCTGGTAGTTAGGTTCTAGAGCAGCTCTGCTGACTTGGTTCTATGGCTCTAAAGCAGCTCTGCTTACCTGGTTCTCCGGCTCTACAGCAGCTCTGCTGACCTGGTACTTAGGCTCTAGAGCAGATCTGCTGTCCTGGTTCGCTGGCCCTAAAGCAGCTGTGCTGGCCTGGTTCTCAGGCTCTAGAGCAGCTCTGCTGACCTGGTTCTCTGGCTCTAAAGCAGCTCTGCTGACCTGGTTCTCTAGCTCTAGAGCAGCTCTGCCGACCTGGTGGCTCTAAAGCAGCTCTGCTGACCTGGTTTCTCTGGCTCTACAGCAGCTCTTCTGACCGGGTTCTCTGCCTCTAGAGCATCACTGCTGACCTGGATCTTAGGCTCTAGAGCAGCTCTGCTGTTCTGGTTCTCTGGCTCTAAAGCAGCTCTGCTGACCTGGTTCTCTGGCTCTAATGCAGCTCTGCTGACCTTGTTTCTCTGGCTCTACAGTAGCTCTGCTGACCTTGTTCTCTGGCTGTAGAGCAACTCTGCTGACCTTGTTCGCTGACTTTATAGCAGCTTTGCTGACCTAATTCTCTGGTTCTAGAGCAGCTCTGCTGACCTGGTTCTTTGGCTCTAGAGCAGCTCTGCTGACCTGATTCTCTGGCTCTACAACAGCTCTGCTGACCTGGTTCTCCGGCTCTAAAGCATCTCTGCTGACCTGGTTCTATGGCTGTAAAGCAGCTCTGCTGACCTGGTTCTCTTGCTCTAAGACAGCTCTGCTGACCTTGTTCTCTGGCTCTAAAGCAGCTCTGCTGATGTGGTTCTCTGGCTCTAAAACAGCTCTGCTGACCTGGTTCTCTCCCTCTAAAGCAGCTCTCCAGACCTGGTTCTCTGGCTCTAAAGCACCTCTCCTGACCTTTTGTCTCTGCCTCTAAAGCAGCTCTGCTGCTCTGGTTTCTCTGGCTCTAGAGCAGCTCTGCTGACCTGGTTCTCTGGCTCTACAATGGATCTGCTGACCTGGTTCTCTGGCTCTACAACGGCTCTGCTGACCTTGTACTCTGGCTCTAAAGCAGCTCTGCTGACCTGGTTCTCAGGCTCTAGAGCAGCTCTGCTGACCTGGTTTTTAAGCTCTAGAGCAGCTCTGCTGACCTGGTTCTGTGACTCTACTACAGCTCTGGTGACCTGGGTCTCTGGCTCTACAACAGCTCTGTTGACCTGGGTCTCTGGCTCTAAAGCGGCTTTGCTGACCTGGATCTATGGCTCTAAAGCAGCTCTGCTGACGTGGTTCTCTGGCTCTAGAGCAGCTCTGCTGACCTGGTTCTCTGGCTCTAAAGCAGCTCTGCTGACCTGGTTATTTGGCTCTAGAGCGGGTCTGGTGACCTGGTTCTTAGTTTCTAAAGCGGCTGTGCTGACCTGGTTCTCTGGTTCTAAAGCAGCTCTGCTGACCTGGTTCTCTGGCTCTAAAGCAGCTCTGCTGACCTGGTTCTCTGCCTCTAGAGCAGCTCTGCTGGCCTAGTTCTCAGGCTCTAGAGCAGCTCTGCTGACCTGCTGGCTCTAAAGCAGGTCTACTGACCTGGTTCTCTGGCTCTAATGCAGCTCTATTGACCTGGTTCTCTCCCTCTAGAGCAGCACTGCTGACCTGGTTCTTAGGCTCTAGAGCAGGTCTGCTGACCTGGTTCGCTGGCTCTAATGCAGCTCTGCTGACCTGGTTCACTGTCTCTAAAGCAGCTCTGCTGACGTGGTTCTCTGGCTCTAACGCAGCTATGCTGAACTGGTTCTTAGGCTCTAGAGCAGCTCTGCTGACCTGGTTCTTTGCCTCTAGAGCAGCTCTGCTGGCCTGGTTCTCAGTCTCTAGAGCAGCTCTGCTGACCTGGTTCTCTGGCTCTAAAGCAGCTCTGCTGACCTGGTTCTCTGGCTCTAGAGCAGCTCTGCTGACCTGGTGGCTCTAAAGCAGCTCTGCTGACCTGGTATCTCTGGCTCTACAGCAGCTCTTCTGACCGGGTTCTCTGCCTCTAGAGCACCACTGCTGACCTGGATCTTAGGCTCTAGAGCAGCTCTGCTGTTCTGGTTCTCTGGCTCTAAATCAGCTATGCTGACCTGGTTCTCTGGCTCTAATGCAGCTCTGCTGACCTGGTTCTCTGGCTCTAAAGCAGCTCTGCTGACCTTTTTCTCTGACTCTAAAACTGCTCTTCTGACCTGGTTTCTCTGGCTCTATAGTAGCTCTGCTGACCTTGTTCTCTGTCTCTAGAGCAGCTCTGCTGACCTTGTTCTCTGGCTCTAGAGCAGCTCTGCTGACCTGGTTTTTAGGCTCTAAAGCAGCTCTGCTGACATGGTTCTCTGGCTCTACAACGGCTCTGCTGACCTGGTCCTCTGGCTCTAATGCAGCTCTGCTGACCTGGTTCTATGGCTATAAAGCAGCTCTGCTGACCTGGTTCTCTCTGCTCTACAGCAGCTCTGCTGACCTGGTTCTTAGGCTCTATAGCAGGTCGGCTGGCCTGGTTCTCTCGCTCTAAAACAGCTTTGCTGACCTGGTACTCTGGCTCTAAAGCAGCTCTGCTGATGTGGTTCTCTTGCTCTAAATTAGTTCTGCTGACCTGGTTCTCTCCCTCTAAAGCAGCTCTGCTGACCTGTTTTCTCTGGCTCTACAGCAGCTCTGCTGACCTGGTTCTCTGGCTCTAGAGCAGCTCTGTTGACCTGTTTCTTAAGCTCTAGAGCAGCTCTGTTGACCTGGTTCTATGGCCCTAAAGCAGCTCTGCTGACCTGGTTCTCTGGCTCTCAAGGAGCTCCTCTGACCTCTTTCTCTGGCTTTAAAGCAGCTCTGCTGACCTGGATCTCTGGCTCTAGAGCAGCTCTGCTGACCTGGTTCATAGGCTCTGGTGCAGCTCTGCTGAACTGGTTCTCTGGCTCTACAACGTCTCTGCTGACCTGGTTCTCTGGCTATAAAGCAGCTCTGCTGACCTGGTTCTCTGGCTCTAAAGCACCTCTGCTGACCTGGTTCTCAGGCTCTAGAGCAGCTCTGCTGACCTGTTTTTTAGGCTCTAGAGCAGCTCTGCTGACCTGGTTCTGTGGCTCTACTACAGCTCTGCTGACCTGGTTCTCTTCCTCTAGAGCAGCTCTGCTGATCTGCTTCTCAGGTTCTAGAGCAGCTCTGCTGACCTGGTTCTGTGTCCCTACTACGGCTCTGCTGACCTGGTTCTCTGGCTCTAAAGCAGCTCTTCTGACCTGGTTCTCTGGCTCTAAAGCAGCTCTGCTGACCTGGTTCTATTGCTCTAGAGCAGCTCTGCTGACCTCCTGGCTCTAAAGCAGCTCTGCTGACCTGGTTCTCTGGCTCTAATGCAGCTCTGTTTACCTGGGTCTCTCCCTCTAAAGCAGCTCTGCTGACCTGCTTTCTCTGGCTCTACAGCAGCTCTTCTGACCGGGGTCTCTGCCTCTAGAGCAGCACTGCTGACCTTTTTCTTAGGCTCTAGACCAGCTCTGCTGATCTGGTTCTCTGGCTCTAAAGCAGCTCTGCTGACCTGGTTCTCTGACTTTGAAGCAGCTCTGCTGACCTGGTTCTCTGGCTTTGAAGCAGCTCTGGTGACCTGGTTGTCTCCCTCTAAAGCAGCTCTGGTGACTTACTTCGCTGGCTCCAAAGCAGCTCTGATGACCTGGTTCTCTCCCTCTAAAGCAGCCCTGCTGACCTGGTTCTCTGGCTCTAAAGCAGCTCTGCTGACCTGGTTCCTTGGCTCTAGAGCGGGTCTGGTGACCTGGTTCTTAGTCTCTAAAGCGGCACTGCTGACCTGGTTCTCTGGTTCTAAAACAGCTCTGCTGACCTGGTTCTCTGGCTCTATAGCAGCTCTGCTGACCTGGTTCTTTGGCTGTAGAGCAGCTGTGCTGGCCTGGTTCTCAGGCTCTGGAGCAGCTCTACTGACCTGGTTCTCTGGCTCTAAAGCAGCTCTGCTGACCTGGTTCTCTAGCTCTAGAGCAGCTCTGCTGACCTGGTGGCTCTAAAGCAGCTCTGCTGACCTGGTTTCTCTGGCTCTACAGCAGCTCTTCTGACCGGGTTCTCTGCCTCTAGAGCAGCACTGCTGACCTGGATCTTAGGCTCTAGAGCAGCTCTGCTGTTCTGGTTCTCTGGCTCTAAAGCAGCTCTGCTGACCTGGTTCTCTGGCTCTAATGCAGCTCTGCTGACCTTGTTTCTCTGGCTCTACAGTAGCTCTGCTGACCTTGTTCTCTGGCTCTAGAGCAGCTCTGCTGACCTTGTTCTCTGGCTTTATAGCAGCTTTGCTGACCTGGTTCTCTGGCTCTAGAGCAGCTCTGCTGACCTGGTTCTCTGGCTCTAAAGCAGCTCTGCTGACCTGGATCTTTGGCTCTACAACAGCTCTGCTGACCTGGTTCTCTGGCTCTAAAGCAGCTCTGCTGACCTGGTTCTATGGCTGTAAAGCCGCTCTGCTGACCTGGTTCTCTTGCTCTAAAACAGCTCTGCTGACCTTGTTCTCTGGCTCTAAAGCAGCTCTGCTGATGTGGTTCTCTGGCTCTAAATCAGCTCTGCTGACCTGGTTCTCTGGCTCTAAAGCACCTCTGCTGACCTTTTGTCTCTGCCTCTAAAGCAGCTCTGCTGCCCTGGTTTCTCTGGCTCTAGAGCAGCTCTGCTGACCTGGTTCTCTGGCTCTACAACGGCTCTGCTGACCTGGTTCTCTGGCTCTACAACGGCTCTGCTGACCTTGTACTCTGGCTCTAAAGCAGCTCTGCTGACCTGGTTCTCAGGCTCTAGAGCAGCTCTGCTGACCTGGTTTTTAGGCTCCAGAGCAGCTCTGCTGACCTGGTTCTGTGACTCTACTACAGCTCTGGTGACCTGGGTCTCTGGCTCTACAACAGCTCTGTTGACCTGGGTCTCTGGCTCTAAAGCGGCTTTGCTGACCTGGATCTATGGCTCTAATGCAGCTCTGCTGACGTTGTTCTCTGGCTCTAGAGTAGCTCTGCTGACCTGGTTCTCTGGCTCTAAAGCAGCTCTGCTGACCTGGTTCCTTGGCTCTAGAGCGGATCTGGTGACCTGGTTCTCCGGTTCTAAAGCAGCTCTGCTGACCTGGTTCTCTGGCTCTATAGCAGCTCTGCTGACCTGGTTCTTTGCCTCTAGAGCAGCTCTGCTGGCCTGGTTCTCAGTCTCTAGAGCAGCTCTGCTGACCTTGTTCTCTGGCTCTAGAGCAGCTCTGCTGACCTTGTTCTCTGGCTTTATAGCAGCTTTGCTGACCTGGTTCTCTGGCTGTAGAGCAGCTCTGCTGACCTGGTTCTTAGGCTCTAGAGCAGCTCTGCTGACCTGATTCTCTGGCTCTACAACAGCTCTGCTGACCTGGTTCTCTGGCTCTAAAGCAGCTCTGCTGACCTGGTTCTATGTCTGTAAAGCAGCTCTGCTGACCTGGTTCTATTGCTCTAAAACAGCTCTGCTGACCTTGTTCTCTGGCTCTAAAGCAGCTCTACTGATGTGGTTCTCTGGCTCTAAATCAGCTCTGCTGACCTGGTTCTCTCCCTCTAAAGCAGCTCTCCAGACCTGGTTCTCTGGCTCTAAAGCACCTCTGCTGACCTTTTGTCTCTTCCTCTAAAGCAGCTCTGCTTCCCTGGTTTCTCTGGCTGTAGAGCAGCTCTGCTGACCTGGTTCTCTGGCTCTACAACGGCTCTGCTGGCCTGGTTCTCTGGCTCTACAACGGCTCTGCTGACCTTGTACTCTGGCTCTAAAGCAGCTCTGCTGACCTGGTTCTCTGGCTCTATAGCAGCTCTGCTGACCTGGTTCTTTGCCTGTAGAGCAGCTGTGCTGGCCTGGTTCTCAGGCTCTAGAGCAGCTCTACTGACCTGGTTCTCTGGCTCTAAAGCAGCTCTGCTGACCTGGTTCTCTAGCTCTAGAGCAGCTCTGCTGACCTGGTGGCTCTAAAGCAGCTCTGCTGACCTGGTTTCTCTGGCTCTACAGCAGCTCTTCTGACCGGGTTCTCTGCCTCTAGAGCAGCACTGCTGACCTGGATCTTAGGCTCTAGAGCAGCTCTGCTGTTCTGGTTCTCTGGCTCTAAAGCAGCTCTGCTGACCTGGTTCTCTGGCTCTAATGCAGCTCTGCTGACCTTGTTTCTCTGGCTCTACAGTAGCTCTGCTGACCTTGTTCTCTGGCTCTAGAGCAGCTCTGCTGACCTTGTTCTCTGGCTTTATAGCAGCTTTGCTGACCTGGTTCTCTGGCTCTAGAGCAGCTCTGCTGACCTGGTTCTTAGGCTCTAGAGCAGCTCTGCTGACCTGATTCTCTGGCTCTACAACAGCTCTGCTGACCTGGTTCTCTGGCTCTAAATCAGCTCTGCTGACCTGGTTCTATGGCTGTAAAGCAGCTCTGCTGACCTGGTTCTCTTGCTCTAAAACAGCTCTGCTGACCTTGTTCTCTGGCTCTAAAGCAGCTCTGCTGATGTGGTTCTCTGGCTCTAAATCAGCTCTGCTGACCTGGTTCTCTGGCTCTAAAGCACCTCTGCTGACCTTTTGTCTCTGCCTCTAAAGCAGCTCTGCTGCCCTGGTTTCTCTGGCTCTAGAGCAGCTCTGCTGACCTGGTTCTCTGGCTCTACAACGGCTCTGCTGACCTGGTTCTCTGGCTCTACAACGGCTCTGCTGACCTTGTACTCTGGCTCTAAAGCAGCTCTGCTGACCTGGTTCTCAGGCTCTAGAGCAGCTCTGCTGACCTGGTTTTTAGGCTCCAGAGCAGCTCTGCTGACCTGGTTCTGTGACTCTACTACAGCTCTGGTGACCTGGGTCTCTGGCTCTACAACAGCTCTGTTGACCTGGGTCTCTGGCTCTAAAGCGGCTTTGCTGACCTGGATCTATGGCTCTAATGCAGCTCTGCTGACGTTGTTCTCTGGCTCTAGAGTAGCTCTGCTGACCTGGTTCTCTGGCTCTAAAGCAGCTCTGCTGACCTGGTTCCTTGGCTCTAGAGCGGATCTGGTGACCTGGTTCTCCGGTTCTAAAGCAGCTCTGCTGACCTGGTTCTCTGGCTCTATAGCAGCTCTGCTGACCTGGTTCTTTGCCTCTAGAGCAGCTCTGCTGGCCTGGTTCTCAGTCTCTAGAGCAGCTCTGCTGACCTTGTTCTCTGGCTCTAGAGCAGCTCTGCTGACCTTGTTCTCTGGCTTTATAGCAGCTTTGCTGACCTGGTTCTCTGGCTGTAGAGCAGCTCTGCTGACCTGGTTCTTAGGCTCTAGAGCAGCTCTGCTGACCTGGTTCTGTGACTCTACTACGGCTCCGGTGACCTGCTGCTCTGGCTCTAAAGCAACTCTGCTGACCTGGTTCTATGGCTCTAAATCAGCTCTGCTGACCTGGTTCTATGGCTCCAAAGCAGCTCTGCTGACCTCGTAGTTAGGCTCTAGAGCAGCTCTGCTGACCTGGTTCTATGGCTCTAAAGCAGGTCTGCTTACCTGGTTCTCCGGCTCTACAGCAGCTCTGCTGACCTGGTTCTTAGGCTCTAGAGCAGATCTGCTGTCCTGGTTCGCTGGCCCTAAAGCAGCTCTGCTGACCTGGTTCTCTGGCTCTAAAGCAGCTGTGCTGGCCTGGTTCTCAGGTTTTAGAGCAGCTCTGTTGACCTGGTTCTCTGGCTCTAATGCAGCTCTGCTGACCTGGTTCTCTAGCTCTAGAGCAGCTCTGCTCACCAGGTGGCTCTAAAGCAGCTCTGCTGACCTGGTTTCTCTGGCTCTACAGCAGCTCTTCTGACCGGGTTCTCTGCCTCTAGAGCAGCACTGCTGACCTGGATCTTAGGCTCTAGAGCAGCTCTGCTGTTCTGGTTCTCTGGCTCTAAAGCAGCTCTGCTGACCTGGTTCTCTGGATCTAATGCAGCTCTGCTGACCTTGTTTCTCTGGCTCTACAGTAGCTCTGCTGACCTTGTTCTCTGGCACTAGAGCAACTCTGCTGACCTTGTTCTCTGGCTTTATAGCAGCTTTGCTGACCTGGTTCTCTGGCTCTAGAGCAGCTCTGCTGACCTGGTTCTTAGTCTCTAGAGCAGCTCTGCTGACCTGATTCTCTGGCTCTACAACAGCTCTGCTGACCTGGTTCTCTGGCTCTAAAGCAGCTCTGCTGACCTGGTTCTATGGCTGTAAAGCAGCTCTGCTGACCTGGTTCTCTTGCTCTAAAACAGCTCTGCTGACCTTGTTCTCTGGCTCTAAAGCAGCTCTGCTGATGTGGTTCTCTGGCTCTAAATCAGCTCTGCTGACCTGGTTCTCTCCCTCTAAAGCAGCTCTCCAGACCTGGTTCTCTGGCTCTAAAGCACCTCTGCTGACCTTTTGTCTCTGCCTCTAAAGCAGCTCTGCTGCCCTGGTTTCTCTGGCTCTAGAGCAGCTCTGCTGACCTGGTTCTCTGGCTTTACAACGGCTCTGCTGACCTGGTTCTCTGGCTCTACAATGGCTCTGCTGACCTTGTATTCTGGCTCTAAAGCAGCTCTGCTGACCTGGTTCTCAGGCTCTATAGCAGCTCTGCTGACCTGGTTTTTAGGCTCTAGAGCAGCTCTGCTGACCTGGGTTCTGTGACTCTACTACAGCTCTGGTGACCTGGGTCTCTGGCTCTACAACAGCTCTGTTGACCTGGGTCTCTGGCTCTAAAGCGGCTTTGCTGACCTGGATCTATGGCTCTAAAGCAGCTCTGCTGACGTGGTTCTCTAGCTCTAGAGCAGCTCTGCTGACCTGGTTCTCTGGCTCTAAAGCAGCTCTGCTGACCGGGTTCCTTAGCTTGAGAGCAGCTCTGCTGACCTGGTGGCTCTAAAGCAGCTCTGCTGACCTGGTTCTCTGGCTCTAGAGCAGCTCTGCTGACTGGTTCTCTGGCTCTAAAGCTGCTCTGCTGACCTGGTTCTCTGGCTCTAATGCAGCTCTGCTGACCTGGTTCTCTGGCTCTAAAGTAGCTCTGCTGACCTTTTTCTCTGGCTCTAAAACTGCTCTTCTGACCTGGTTTCTCTGGCTCTACAGTAGCTCTGCTGACCTTGTTCTCTGGCTCTAGAGCAGCTCTGCTGACCTTGTTCTCTGGCTCTAGAGCAGCTCTGCTGACCTGGTTTTTAGGCTCTAGAGCAGCTCTGCTGACATGGTTCTCTGGCTCTACAACGGCTCTGCTGACCTGGTTCTCTGGCTCTAAAGCAGCTCTGCTGATCTGGTTCTATGGCTATAAAGCAGCTCTGCTGACCTGGTTCTCTGGCTCTACAGCAGCTCTGCTGACCTGGTTCTTAGGCTCTATAGCAGGTCTGCTGACCTGGTTCTCTCGCTCTAAAACAGCTTTGCTGACCTGGTACTCTGGCTCTAAAGCAGCTCTGCTGATGTGGTTCTCTTGCTCCAAATTAGTTCTGCTGACCTGGTCCTCTCCCTCTAAAGCAGCTCTGCTGACCTGTTATCTATGGCTCTACAGAAGCTCTGCTGACCTGGTTCTCTGGCTCTAGAGCAGCTCTGTTGACCTGTTTCTCTGGCTCTAGAGCAGCTCTGTTGACCTGTTTCTTAAGCTCTAGAGCAGCTCTGTTGACCTGGTTCTATGGCCCTAAAGCAGCTCTGCTGACCTGGTTTTCTGGCTTTGAAGCAGCTCTGCTGACCTGGATCTCTGGCTCTAGAGCAGCTCTGCTGACCTGGTTCATAGGCTCTGGAGCAGCTCTGCTGAACTGGTTCTCTGGCTCTACAACGGCTCTGCTGACCTGGTTCTCTGGCTCTACAACGTCTCTGCTGACCTGGTTCTCTGGCTATAAAGCAGCTCTGCTGACCTGGTTCTCTGGCTCTAAAGCACCTCTGCTGACCTGGTTCTCAGGGTCTAGAGCAGCTCTGCTGACCTGGTTTTTAGGCTCTAGAGCAGCTCTGCTGACTGCTGACCTGGTTCTGTGGCTCTACTACAGCTCTGCTGACCTGGTTCTCTTCCTCTAGAGCAGCTCTGCTGATCTGCTTCTCAGGTTCTAGAGCAGCTCAGCTGACCTGGTTCTGTGTCTCTACTACGGCTCTGCTGACCTGGTTCTCTGGCTCTAAAGCAGCTCTTCTGACCTGGTTCTCTGGCTCTAAAGCAGCTCTGCTGACCTGGTTCTATTGCTCTAGAGCAGCTCTGCTGACCTGCTGGCTCTAAAGCAGCTCTGCTGACCTGGTTCTCTGGCTCTAATGCAGCTCTGTTTACCTGGGTCTCTCCCTCTAAAGCAGCTCTGCTGACCTGCTTTCTCTGGCTCTACAGCAGCTCTTCTGACCGGGTTCTTTGCCTCTAGAGCAGCACTGCTGACCTTTTTCTTAGGCTCTAGACCAGCTCTGCTGATCTGGTTTTCTGGCTCTAAAGCTGCTCTGCTGACCTGGTTCTCTGACTTTGAAGCAGCTCTGCTGACCTGGTTCTCTGGCTTTGAAGCAGCTCTGGTGACCTGGTTGTCTCCCTCTAAAGCAGCTCTGGTGACTTACTTCTCTGGCTCCAAAGCAGCTCTGCTGACCTGGTTCTCTCCCTCTAAAGCAGCCCTGCTGACCTGGTTCTCTGGCTCTAAAGCAGCTCTGCTGACCTGGTTCCTTGGCTCTAGAGCGGGTCTGGTGACCTGGTTCTTAGTCTCTAAAGCGGCTCTGCTGACCTGGTTCTCTGGTTCTAAAGCAGCTCTGCTGACCTGGTTCTCTGGCTCTATAGCAGCTCTGCTGACCTGGTTCTTTGCCTCTAGAGCAGCTCTGTTGGCCTGGTTCTCAGTCTCTAGAGCAGCTCTGCTGACCTGGTTCTCTGGCTCTAAAGCAGCTCTGCTGACCTGGTTCTCTGGCTCTAGAGCAGCTCTGCTGACCTGGTGGCTCTAAAGCAGCTCTGCTGACCTGGTTTCTCTGGCTCTACAGCAGCTCTTCTGACCGGGTTCTCTGCCTCAAGAGCAGCACTGCTGACCTGGATCTTAGGCTCTAGAGCAGCTCTGCTGTTCTGGATCTCTGGCTCTAAAGCAGCTCTGCTGACCTGGTTCTCTGGCTCTAATGCAGCTCTGCTGACCTTGTTCTGTGGCTCTAAAGCAACTCTGCTGACCTTGTTTCTCAGGCTCTACAGTAGCTCTGCTGACCTTGTTCTCTGGCTCTAGAGCAGCTCTGCTGACCTTGTTCTCTGGCTCTATAGCAGCTTTGCTGACCTGGTTCTCTGGCTCTAGAGCAGCTCTGCTGACCTGGTTCTTAGGCTCTAGAGCAGCTCTGCTGACCTGGTTCTCTGGCTCTACAACAGCTCTGCTGACCTGGTTCTCTGGCTCTAAAGCAGCTCTGCTGACCTGGTTCTATGGCTGTAAAGCAGCTCGGCTGACCTGGTTCTCTTGCTCTAAAACAGGTCTGCTGACCTTGTTCTCTGGCTCTAAAGCAGCTCTGCTGATGTGGTTCTCTGGCTCTAAATCAGCTCTGCTGACCTGGTTCTCTCCCTCTAAAGCAGCTCTCCAGACCTGGTTCTCTGGCTCTAAAGCACCTCTGCTGACCTTTTGTCTCTGTCTCTAAAGCAGCTCTGCTGCCCTGGTTTCTCTGGCTCTAGAGCAGCTCTGCTGACCTGGTTCTCTGGCTCAACAATGGCTCTGCTGACCTGGTTCTCTGGCTCTACAACGGCTCTGCTGACCTTGTACTCTGGCTCTAAAGCAGCTCTGCTGACCTGGTTTTCAGGCTCTAGAGCAGCTATGCTGACCTGGTTTTTAGGCTCTAGAGCAGCTCTGCTGACCTGGTTCTGTGACTCTACTTCGGCTCTGGTGACCTGCTGCTCTGGCTCTAAAGCAACTCTGCTGACCTGGTTCTATGGCTCTAAAGCAGCTCTGCTGACCTGGTAGTTAGGTTCTAGAGCAGCTCTGCTGACTTGGTTCTATGGCTCTAAAGCAGCTCTGCTTACCTGGTTCTCCGGCTCTACAGCAGCTCTGCTGACCTGGTACTTAGGCTCTAGAGCAGATCTGCTGTCCTGGTTCGCTGGCCCTAAAGCAGCTGTGCTGGCCTGGTTCTCAGGCTCTAGAGCAGCTCTGCTGACCTGGTTCTCTGGCTCTAAAGCAGCTCTGCTGACCTGGTTCTCTAGCTCTAGAGCAGCTCTGCCGACCTGGTGGCTCTAAAGCAGCTCTGCTGACCTGGTTTCTCTGGCTCTACAGCAGCTCTTCTGACCGGGTTCTCTGCCTCTAGAGCATCACTGCTGACCTGGATCTTAGGCTCTAGAGCAGCTCTGCTGTTCTGGTTCTCTGGCTCTAAAGCAGCTCTGCTGACCTGGTTCTCTGGCTCTAATGCAGCTCTGCTGACCTTGTTTCTCTGGCTCTACAGTAGCTCTGCTGACCTTGTTCTCTGGCTGTAGAGCAACTCTGCTGACCTTGTTCGCTGACTTTATAGCAGCTTTGCTGACCTAATTCTCTGGTTCTAGAGCAGCTCTGCTGACCTGGTTCTTTGGCTCTAGAGCAGCTCTGCTGACCTGATTCTCTGGCTCTACAACAGCTCTGCTGACCTGGTTCTCCGGCTCTAAAGCATCTCTGCTGACCTGGTTCTATGGCTGTAAAGCAGCTCTGCTGACCTGGTTCTCTTGCTCTAAGACAGCTCTGCTGACCTTGTTCTCTGGCTCTAAAGCAGCTCTGCTGATGTGGTTCTCTGGCTCTAAAACAGCTCTGCTGACCTGGTTCTCTCCCTCTAAAGCAGCTCTCCAGACCTGGTTCTCTGGCTCTAAAGCACCTCTCCTGACCTTTTGTCTCTGCCTCTAAAGCAGCTCTGCTGCTCTGGTTTCTCTGGCTCTAGAGCAGCTCTGCTGACCTGGTTCTCTGGCTCTACAATGGATCTGCTGACCTGGTTCTCTGGCTCTACAACGGCTCTGCTGACCTTGTACTCTGGCTCTAAAGCAGCTCTGCTGACCTGGTTCTCAGGCTCTAGAGCAGCTCTGCTGACCTGGTTTTTAAGCTCTAGAGCAGCTCTGCTGACCTGGTTCTGTGACTCTACTACAGCTCTGGTGACCTGGGTCTCTGGCTCTACAACAGCTCTGTTGACCTGGGTCTCTGGCTCTAAAGCGGCTTTGCTGACCTGGATCTATGGCTCTAAAGCAGCTCTGCTGACGTGGTTCTCTGGCTCTAGAGCAGCTCTGCTGACCTGGTTCTCTGGCTCTAAAGCAGCTCTGCTGACCTGGTTATTTGGCTCTAGAGCGGGTCTGGTGACCTGGTTCTTAGTTTCTAAAGCGGCTGTGCTGACCTGGTTCTCTGGTTCTAAAGCAGCTCTGCTGACCTGGTTCTCTGGCTCTAAAGCAGCTCTGCTGACCTGGTTCTCTGCCTCTAGAGCAGCTCTGCTGGCCTAGTTCTCAGGCTCTAGAGCAGCTCTGCTGACCTGCTGGCTCTAAAGCAGGTCTACTGACCTGGTTCTCTGGCTCTAATGCAGCTCTATTGACCTGGTTCTCTCCCTCTAGAGCAGCACTGCTGACCTGGTTCTTAGGCTCTAGAGCAGGTCTGCTGACCTGGTTCGCTGGCTCTAATGCAGCTCTGCTGACCTGGTTCACTGTCTCTAAAGCAGCTCTGCTGACGTGGTTCTCTGGCTCTAACGCAGCTATGCTGAACTGGTTCTTAGGCTCTAGAGCAGCTCTGCTGACCTGGTTCTTTGCCTCTAGAGCAGCTCTGCTGGCCTGGTTCTCAGTCTCTAGAGCAGCTCTGCTGACCTGGTTCTCTGGCTCTAAAGCAGCTCTGCTGACCTGGTTCTCTGGCTCTAGAGCAGCTCTGCTGACCTGGTGGCTCTAAAGCAGCTCTGCTGACCTGGTATCTCTGGCTCTACAGCAGCTCTTCTGACCGGGTTCTCTGCCTCTAGAGCACCACTGCTGACCTGGATCTTAGGCTCTAGAGCAGCTCTGCTGTTCTGGTTCTCTGGCTCTAAATCAGCTATGCTGACCTGGTTCTCTGGCTCTAATGCAGCTCTGCTGACCTGGTTCTCTGGCTCTAAAGCAGCTCTGCTGACCTTTTTCTCTGACTCTAAAACTGCTCTTCTGACCTGGTTTCTCTGGCTCTATAGTAGCTCTGCTGACCTTGTTCTCTGTCTCTAGAGCAGCTCTGCTGACCTTGTTCTCTGGCTCTAGAGCAGCTCTGCTGACCTGGTTTTTAGGCTCTAAAGCAGCTCTGCTGACATGGTTCTCTGGCTCTACAACGGCTCTGCTGACCTGGTCCTCTGGCTCTAATGCAGCTCTGCTGACCTGGTTCTATGGCTATAAAGCAGCTCTGCTGACCTGGTTCTCTCTGCTCTACAGCAGCTCTGCTGACCTGGTTCTTAGGCTCTATAGCAGGTCGGCTGGCCTGGTTCTCTCGCTCTAAAACAGCTTTGCTGACCTGGTACTCTGGCTCTAAAGCAGCTCTGCTGATGTGGTTCTCTTGCTCTAAATTAGTTCTGCTGACCTGGTTCTCTCCCTCTAAAGCAGCTCTGCTGACCTGTTTTCTCTGGCTCTACAGCAGCTCTGCTGACCTGGTTCTCTGGCTCTAGAGCAGCTCTGTTGACCTGTTTCTTAAGCTCTAGAGCAGCTCTGTTGACCTGGTTCTATGGCCCTAAAGCAGCTCTGCTGACCTGGTTCTCTGGCTCTCAAGGAGCTCCTCTGACCTCTTTCTCTGGCTTTAAAGCAGCTCTGCTGACCTGGATCTCTGGCTCTAGAGCAGCTCTGCTGACCTGGTTCATAGGCTCTGGTGCAGCTCTGCTGAACTGGTTCTCTGGCTCTACAACGTCTCTGCTGACCTGGTTCTCTGGCTATAAAGCAGCTCTGCTGACCTGGTTCTCTGGCTCTAAAGCACCTCTGCTGACCTGGTTCTCAGGCTCTAGAGCAGCTCTGCTGACCTGGTTTTTAGGCTCTAGAGCAGCTCTGCTGACCTGGTTCTGTGGCTCTACTACAGCTCTGCTGACCTGGTTCTCTTCCTCTAGAGCAGCTCTGCTGATCTGCTTCTCAGGTTCTAGAGCAGCTCTGCTGACCTGGTTCTGTGTCCCTACTACGGCTCTGCTGACCTGGTTCTCTGGCTCTAAAGCAGCTCTTCTGACCTGGTTCTCTGGCTCTAAAGCAGCTCTGCTGACCTGGTTCTATTGCTCTAGAGCAGCTCTGCTGACCTCCTGGCTCTAAAGCAGCTCTGCTGACCTGGTTCTCTGGCTCTAATGCAGCTCTGTTTACCTGGGTCTCTCCCTCTAAAGCAGCTCTGCTGACCTGCTTTCTCTGGCTCTACAGCAGCTCTTCTGACCGGGGTCTCTGCCTCTAGAGCAGCACTGCTGACCTTTTTCTTAGGCTCTAGACCAGCTCTGCTGATCTGGTTCTCTGGCTCTAAAGCAGCTCTGCTGACCTGGTTCTCTGACTTTGAAGCAGCTCTGCTGACCTGGTTCTCTGGCTTTGAAGCAGCTCTGGTGACCTGGTTGTCTCCCTCTAAAGCAGCTCTGGTGACTTACTTCGCTGGCTCCAAAGCAGCTCTGATGACCTGGTTCTCTCCCTCTAAAGCAGCCCTGCTGACCTGGTTCTCTGGCTCTAAAGCAGCTCTGCTGACCTGGTTCCTTGGCTCTAGAGCGGGTCTGGTGACCTGGTTCTTAGTCTCTAAAGCGGCACTGCTGACCTGGTTCTCTGGTTCTAAAACAGCTCTGCTGACCTGGTTCTCTGGCTCTATAGCAGCTCTGCTGACCTGGTTCTTTGCCTGTAGAGCAGCTGTGCTGGCCTGGTTCTCAGGCTCTGGAGCAGCTCTACTGACCTGGTTCTCTGGCTCTAAAGCAGCTCTGCTGACCTGGTTCTCTAGCTCTAGAGCAGCTCTGCTGACCTGGTGGCTCTAAAGCAGCTCTGCTGACCTGGTTTCTCTGGCTCTACAGCAGCTCTTCTGACCGGGTTCTCTGCCTCTAGAGCAGCACTGCTGACCTGGATCTTAGGCTCTAGAGCAGCTCTGCTGTTCTGGTTCTCTGGCTCTAAAGCAGCTCTGCTGACCTGGTTCTCTGGCTCTAATGCAGCTCTGCTGACCTTGTTTCTCTGGCTCTACAGTAGCTCTGCTGACCTTGTTCTCTGGCTCTAGAGCAGCTCTGCTGACCTTGTTCTCTGGCTTTATAGCAGCTTTGCTGACCTGGTTCTCTGGCTCTAGAGCAGCTCTGCTGACCTGGTTCTTAGGCTCTAGAGCAGCTCTGCTGACCTGATTCTCTGGCTCTACAACAGCTCTGCTGACCTGGTTCTCTGGCTCTAAATCAGCTCTGCTGACCTGGTTCTATGGCTGTAAAGCAGCTCTGCTGACCTGGTTCTCTTGCTCTAAAACAGCTCTGCTGACCTTGTTCTCTGGCTCTAAAGCAGCTCTGCTGATGTGGTTCTCTGGCTCTAAATCAGCTCTGCTGACCTGGTTCTCTGGCTCTAAAGCACCTCTGCTGACCTTTTGTCTCTGCCTCTAAAGCAGCTCTGCTGCCCTGGTTTCTCTGGCTCTAGAGCAGCTCTGCTGACCTGGTTCTCTGGCTCTACAACGGCTCTGCTGACCTGGTTCTCTGGCTCTACAACGGCTCTGCTGACCTTGTACTCTGGCTCTAAAGCAGCTCTGCTGACCTGGTTCTCAGGCTCTACAGCAGCTCTGCTGACCTGGTTTTTAGGCTCCAGAGCAGCTCTGCTGACCTGGTTCTGTGACTCTACTACAGCTCTGGTGACCTGGGTCTCTGGCTCTACAACAGCTCTGTTGACCTGGGTCTCTGGCTCTAAAGCGGCTTTGCTGACCTGGATCTATGGCTCTAATGCAGCTCTGCTGACGTTGTTCTCTGGCTCTAGAGTAGCTCTGCTGACCTGGTTCTCTGGCTCTAAAGCAGCTCTGCTGACCTGGTTCCTTGGCTCTAGAGCGGATCTGGTGACCTGGTTCTCCGGTTCTAAAGCAGCTCTGCTGACCTGGTTCTCTGGCTCTATAGCAGCTCTGCTGACCTGGTTCTTTGCCTCTAGAGCAGCTCTGCTGGCCTGGTTCTCAGTCTCTAGAGCAGCTCTGCTGACCTTGTTCTCTGGCTCTAGAGCAGCTCTGCTGACCTTGTTCTCTGGCTTTATAGCAGCTTTGCTGACCTGGTTCTCTGGCTGTAGAGCAGCTCTGCTGACCTGGTTCTTAGGCTCTAGAGCAGCTCTGCTGACCTGATTCTCTGGCTCTACAACAGCTCTGCTGACCTGGTTCTCTGGCTCTAAAGCAGCTCTGCTGACCTGGTTCTATGTCTGTAAAGCAGCTCTGCTGACCTGGTTCTATTGCTCTAAAACAGCTCTGCTGACCTTGTTCTCTGGCTCTAAAGCAGCTCTACTGATGTGGTTCTCTGGCTCTAAATCAGCTCTGCTGACCTGGTTCTCTCCCTCTAAAGCAGCTCTCCAGACCTGGTTCTCTGGCTCTAAAGCACCTCTGCTGACCTTTTGTCTCTTCCTCTAAAGCAGCTCTGCTTCCCTGGTTTCTCTGGCTGTAGAGCAGCTCTGCTGACCTGGTTCTCTGGCTCTACAACGGCTCTGCTGGCCTGGTTCTCTGGCTCTACAACGGCTCTGCTGACCTTGTACTCTGGCTCTAAAGCAGCTCTGCTGACCTGGTTCTCTGGCTCTATAGCAGCTCTGCTGACCTGGTTCTTTGCCTGTAGAGCAGCTGTGCTGGCCTGGTTCTCAGGCTCTAGAGCAGCTCTACTGACCTGGTTCTCTGGCTCTAAAGCAGCTCTGCTGACCTGGTTCTCTAGCTCTAGAGCAGCTCTGCTGACCTGGTGGCTCTAAAGCAGCTCTGCTGACCTGGTTTCTCTGGCTCTACAGCAGCTCTTCTGACCGGGTTCTCTGCCTCTAGAGCAGCACTGCTGACCTGGATCTTAGGCTCTAGAGCAGCTCTGCTGTTCTGGTTCTCTGGCTCTAAAGCAGCTCTGCTGACCTGGTTCTCTGGCTCTAATGCAGCTCTGCTGACCTTGTTTCTCTGGCTCTACAGTAGCTCTGCTGACCTTGTTCTCTGGCTCTAGAGCAGCTCTGCTGACCTTGTTCTCTGGCTTTATAGCAGCTTTGCTGACCTGGTTCTCTGGCTCTAGAGCAGCTCTGCTGACCTGGTTCTTAGGCTCTAGAGCAGCTCTGCTGACCTGATTCTCTGGCTCTACAACAGCTCTGCTGACCTGGTTCTCTGGCTCTAAATCAGCTCTGCTGACCTGGTTCTATGGCTGTAAAGCAGCTCTGCTGACCTGGTTCTCTTGCTCTAAAACAGCTCTGCTGACCTTGTTCTCTGGCTCTAAAGCAGCTCTGCTGATGTGGTTCTCTGGCTCTAAATCAGCTCTGCTGACCTGGTTCTCTGGCTCTAAAGCACCTCTGCTGACCTTTTGTCTCTGCCTCTAAAGCAGCTCTGCTGCCCTGGTTTCTCTGGCTCTAGAGCAGCTCTGCTGACCTGGTTCTCTGGCTCTACAACGGCTCTGCTGACCTGGTTCTCTGGCTCTACAACGGCTCTGCTGACCTTGTACTCTGGCTCTAAAGCAGCTCTGCTGACCTGGTTCTCAGGCTCTAGAGCAGCTCTGCTGACCTGGTTTTTAGGCTCCAGAGCAGCTCTGCTGACCTGGTTCTGTGACTCTACTACAGCTCTGGTGACCTGGGTCTCTGGCTCTACAACAGCTCTGTTGACCTGGGTCTCTGGCTCTAAAGCGGCTTTGCTGACCTGGATCTATGGCTCTAATGCAGCTCTGCTGACGTTGTTCTCTGGCTCTAGAGTAGCTCTGCTGACCTGGTTCTCTGGCTCTAAAGCAGCTCTGCTGACCTGGTTCCTTGGCTCTAGAGCGGATCTGGTGACCTGGTTCTCCGGTTCTAAAGCAGCTCTGCTGACCTGGTTCTCTGGCTCTATAGCAGCTCTGCTGACCTGGTTCTTTGCCTCTAGAGCAGCTCTGCTGGCCTGGTTCTCAGTCTCTAGAGCAGCTCTGCTGACCTTGTTCTCTGGCTCTAGAGCAGCTCTGCTGACCTTGTTCTCTGGCTTTATAGCAGCTTTGCTGACCTGGTTCTCTGGCTGTAGAGCAGCTCTGCTGACCTGGTTCTTAGGCTCTAGAGCAGCTCTGCTGACCTGATTCTCTGGCTCTACAACAGCTCTGCTGACCTGGTTCTCTGGCTCTAAAGCAGCTCTGCTGACCTGGTTCTATGTCTGTAAAGCAGCTCTGCTGACCTGGTTCTATTGCTCTAAAACAGCTCTGCTGACCTTGTTCTCTGGCTCTAAAGCAGCTCTACTGATGTGGTTCTCTGGCTCTAAATCAGCTCTGCTGACCTGGTTCTCTCCCTCTAAAGCAGCTCTCCAGACCTGGTTCTCTGGCTCTAAAGCACCTCTGCTGACCTTTTGTCTCTTCCTCTAAAGCAGCTCTGCTTCCCTGGTTTCTCTGGCTGTAGAGCAGCTCTGCTGACCTGGTTCTCTGGCTCTACAACGGCTCTGCTGGCCTGGTTCTCTGGCTCTACAACGGCTCTGCTGACCTTGTACTCTGGCTCTAAAGCAGCTCTGCTGACCTGGTTCTCAGGCTCTAGAGCAGCTCTGCTGACCTGGTTTTTAGGCTCCAGAGCAGCTCTGCTGACCTGGTTCTGTGACTCTACTACAGCTCTGGTGACCTGGGTCTCTGGCTCTACAACAGCTCTGTTGACCTGGGTCTCTGGCTCTAAAGCGGCTTTGCTGACCTGGATCTATGGCTCTAAAGCAGCTCTGCTGACTTGGTTCTCTGGCTCTAGAGCAGCTCTGCTGACCTGGTTCTCTGGCTCTAAAGCAGCTCTGCTGACCTGGTTCCTTGGCTCTAGAGCGGGTCTGGTGACCTGGTTCTTAGTCTCTAAAGCGGCTCTGCTGACCTGGTTCTCTGGTTCTAAAGCAGCTCTGCTGACCTGGTTCTCTGGCTCTATAGCAGCTCTGCTGACCTGGTTATTTGCCTCTAGAGCAGCTATGCTGGCCTGGTTCTCAGTCTCTAGAGCAGCTCTGCTGACCTGGTTCTCTGGCTCTAAAGCAGCTCTGCTGACCTGGTTATCTGGCTCTAGAGCAGCTCTGCTGACCTGGTGGCTCTAAAGCAGCTCTGCTGACCTGGTTTCTCTGGCTCTACAGCAGCTCTTCTGACCGGGTTCTCTGCCTCTAGAGCAGCACTGCTGACCTGGATCTTAGGCTCTAGAACAGCTCTGCTGTTCTGGTTCTCTGGCTCTAAAGCAGCTCTGCTGACCTGGTTCTCTGGCTCTAATGCAGCTCTGCTGACCTTGTTCTCTGGCTCTAGAGCAGCTCTGCTGACCTTGTTCTCTGGCTTTATAGCAGCTTTGCTGACCTGGTTCTCTGGCTGTAGAGCAGCTCTGCTGACCTGGTTCTTAGGCTCTAGAGCAGCTCTGCTGACCTGATTCTCTGGCTCTACAACAGCTCTGCTGACCTGGTTCTCTGGCTCTAAAGCAGCTCTGCTGACCTGGTTCTATGTCTGTAAAGCAGCTCTGCTGACCTGGTTCTATTGCTCTAAAACAGCTCTGCTGACCTTGTTCTCTGGCTCTAAAGCAGCTCTACTGATGTGGTTCTCTGGCTCTAAATCAGCTCTGCTGACCTGGTTCTCTCCCTCTAAAGCAGCTCTCCAGACCTGGTTCTCTGGCTCTAAAGCACCTCTGCTGACCTTTTGTCTCTTCCTCTAAAGCAGCTCTGCTTCCCTGGTTTCTCTGGCTGTAGAGCAGCTCTGCTGACCTGGTTCTCTGGCTCTACAACGGCTCTGCTGGCCTGGTTCTCTGGCTCTACAACGGCTCTGCTGACCTTGTACTCTGGCTCTAAAGCAGCTCTGCTGACCTGGTTCTCAGGCTCTAGAGCAGCTCTGCTGACCTGGTTTTTAGGCTCCAGAGCAGCTCTGCTGACCTGGTTCTGTGACTCTACTACAGCTCTGGTGACCTGGGTCTCTGGCTCTACAACAGCTCTGTTGACCTGGGTCTCTGGCTCTAAAGCGGCTTTGCTGACCTGGATCTATGGCTCTAAAGCAGCTCTGCTGACTTGGTTCTCTGGCTCTAGAGCAGCTCTGCTGACCTGGTTCTCTGGCTCTAAAGCAGCTCTGCTGACCTGGTTCCTTGGCTCTAGAGCGGGTCTGGTGACCTGGTTCTTAGTCTCTAAAGCGGCTCTGCTGACCTGGTTCTCTGGTTCTAAAGCAGCTCTGCTGACCTGGTTCTCTGGCTCTATAGCAGCTCTGCTGACCTGGTTATTTGCCTCTAGAGCAGCTATGCTGGCCTGGTTCTCAGTCTCTAGAGCAGCTCTGCTGACCTGGTTCTCTGGCTCTAAAGCAGCTCTGCTGACCTGGTTATCTGGCTCTAGAGCAGCTCTGCTGACCTGGTGGCTCTAAAGCAGCTCTGCTGACCTGGTTTCTCTGGCTCTACAGCAGCTCTTCTGACCGGGTTCTCTGCCTCTAGAGCAGCACTGCTGACCTGGATCTTAGGCTCTAGAACAGCTCTGCTGTTCTGGTTCTCTGGCTCTAAAGCAGCTCTGCTGACCTGGTTCTCTGGCTCTAATGCAGCTCTGCTGACCTTGTTCTGTGGCTCTAAAGCAACTCTGCTGACCTTGTTTCTCTGGCTCTACAGTAGCTCTGCTGACCTTGTTCTCTGGCTCTAGAGCAGCTCTGCCGACCTTGTTCTCTGGCTCTATAGCAGCTTTGCTGACCTTGTTCTCTGGCTCTAGAGCAGCTCATCTGACCTGGCTCTTAGGCTCTAGAGCAGCTCTGCTGACCTGGTTCTCTGGCTCTACAACAGCTCTGCTGACCTGGTTCTCTGGCTCTAAAACAGCTCTGCTGACCTGGTTCTATGGCTGTAAAGCAGCTCGGCTGACCTGGTTCTCTTGCTCTAAAACAGCTCTGCTGACCTTGTTCTCTGGCTCTTAAGCAGCTCTGCTGATGTGGTTCTCTGGCTCTAAATCAGCTCTGCTGACCTGGTTCTCTCCCTCTAAAGCAGCTCTCCAGACCTGGTTCTCTGGCTCTAAAGCACCTCTGCTGACCTTTTGTCTCTGCCTCTAAAGCAGCTCTGCTGACCTGGTTTCTCTGGCTCTAGAGCATGTCTGCTGACCTTGTTCTCTGGCTCTACAACGGCTCTGCTGACCTGGTTCTCTGGCTCTACAACGGCTCTGCTGACCTTGTACTCTGGCTCTAAAGCAGCTCTTCTGACCTGGTTCTCAGGCTCTAGAGCAGCTCTGCTGACCTGGTTTTTAGGCTCTAGAGCAGCTCTGCTGACCTGGTTCTGTGACTCTACTACGGCTCTGGTGACCTGCTGCTCTGGCTCTAAAGCAACTTTGCTGACCTGGTTCTATGGCTCTAAAGCAGCTCTGCTGACCTGGTTCTATGGCTCTAAAGCAGCTCTGCTGACCTGGTAGTTAGGCTCTAGAGCAGCTCTGCTGACCTGGTTCTATGGCTCTAAAGCAGCTCTGCTTACCTGGTTCTCCGGCTCTACAGCAGCTCTGCTGACCTGGTTCTTAGGCTCTAGAGCAGATCTGCTGTCCTGGTTCGCTGGCCCTAAAGCAGCTCTGCTGACCTGGTTCTCTGGCTATAAAGCAGCTGTGCTGGCCTGGTTCTCAGGCTCTAGAGCAGCTCTGCTTACCTGGTGGCTCTAAAGCAGCTCTGCTGACCTGGTTTCTCTGGCTCTACAGCAGCTCTTCTGACCAGGTTCTCTGCCTCTAGAGCAGCACTGCTGACCTGGATCTTAGGCTCTAGAGCAGCTCTGCTGTTCTGGTTCTCTGGCTCTAAAGCAGCTCTGCTGACCTGGTTCTCTGGCTCTAATGCAGCTCTGCTGACCTTGTTTCTCTGGCTCTACAGTAGCTCTGCTGACCTTGTTCTCTGGCTCTAGAGCAACTCTGCTGACCTTGTTATCTGGCTTTATAGCAGCTTTGCTGACTTGGTTCTCTGGCTCTAGAGCAGCTCTGCTGACCTGGTTCTTAGGCTCTAGAGCAGCTCTGCTGACCTGATTCTCTGGCTCTACAACAGCTCTGCTGACCTGGTTCTCTAACTCTAAAGCAGCTCTGCTGACCTGGTTCTATGGCTGTAAAGCAGCTCTGCTGACCTGGTTCTCTTGCTCTAAAACAGCTCTGCTGACCTTGTTCTCTGGCTCTAAAGCAGCTCTGCTGATGTGGTTCTCTGGTTCTAAATCAGCTCTGCTGACCTGGTTCTCTCCCTCTAAAGCAGCTCTCCAGACTAGGTTCTCTGGCTCTAAAGCACCACTGCTGACCTTTTGTCTCTGCCTCTAAAGCAGCTCTGCTGACCTGGTTTCTCTGGCTCTAGAGCAGCACTGCTGACCTGGTTCTCTGGCTCTACAACGGCTCTGCTGACCTGGTTCTCTGGCTCTACAAGGGCTCTGCTGACCTTGTACTCTGGCTCTAAAGCAGCTCTGCTGACCTGGTTCTCAGGCTCTAGAGCAGCTCTGCTGACCTGGTTTTTAGGCTCTAGAGCAGCTCTGCTGACCTGGTTCTGTGACTCTACTACAGCTCTGGTGACCTGCTGCTCTGGCTCTAAAGCAACTCTCCTAACCTGGTTCTATGGCTCTAAAGCAGCTCTGCTGACCTTGTTCTCTGGCTTTATAGCAGCTTTGCTGACCTGGTTCTCTGGCTCTAGAGCAGCTCTGCTGACCTGGTTCTTAGGCTCTAGAGCAGCTCTGCTGACCTGATTCTCTGGCTCTACAACAGCTCTGCTGACCTGGTTCTCTGGCTCTAAATCAGCTCTGCTGACCTGGTTCTATGGCTGTAAAGCAGCTCTGCTGACCTGGTTCTCTTGCTCTAAAACAGCTCTGCTGACCTTGTTCTCTGGCTCTAAAGCAGCTCTGCTGACCTGGTTCTCTCCCTCTAAAGCAGCTCTCCAGACCTGGTTCTCTGGCTCTAAAGCACCTCTGCTGACCTTTTGTCTCTGCCTCTAAAGCAGCTCTGCTGACCTGGTTTCTCTGGCTCTAGAGCATGTCTGCTGACCTTGTTCTCTGGCTCTACAACGGCTCTGCTGACCTGGTTCTCTGGCTCTACAACGGCTCTGCTGACCTTGTACTCTGGCTCTAAAGCAGCTCTTCTGACCTGGTTCTCAGGCTCTAGAGCAGCTCTGCTGACCTGGTTTTTAGGCTCTAGAGCAGCTCTGCTGACCTGGTTCTGTGACTCTACTACGGCTCTGGTGACCTGCTGCTCTGGCTCTAAAGCAACTTTGCTGACCTGGTTCTATGGCTCTAAAGCAGCTCTGCTGACCTGGTTCTATGGCTCTAAAGCAGCTCTGCTGACCTGGTAGTTAGGCTCTAGAGCAGCTCTGCTGACCTGGTTCTATGGCTCTAAAGCAGCTCTGCTTACCTGGTTCTCCGGCTCTACAGCAGCTCTGCTGACCTGGTTCTTAGGCTCTAGAGCAGATCTGCTGTCCTGGTTCGCTGGCCCTAAAGCAGCTCTGCTGACCTGGTTCTCTGGCTATAAAGCAGCTGTGCTGGCCTGGTTCTCAGGCTCTAGAGCAGCTCTGCTTACCTGGTGGCTCTAAAGCAGCTCTGCTGACCTGGTTTCTCTGGCTCTACAGCAGCTCTTCTGACCAGGTTCTCTGCCTCTAGAGCAGCACTGCTGACCTGGATCTTAGGCTCTAGAGCAGCTCTGCTGTTCTGGTTCTCTGGCTCTAATGCAGCTCTGCTGACCTTGTTTCTCTGGCTCTACAGTAGCTCTGCTGACCTTGTTCTCTGGCTCTAGAGCAACTCTGCTGACCTTGTTATCTGGCTTTATAGCAGCTTTGCTGACTTGGTTCTCTGGCTCTAGAGCAGCTCTGCTGACCTGGTTCTTAGGCTCTAGAGCAGCTCTGCTGACCTGATTCTCTGGCTCTACAACAGCTCTGCTGACCTGGTTCTCTAACTCTAAAGCAGCTCTGCTGACCTGGTTCTATGGCTGTAAAGCAGCTCTGCTGACCTGGTTCTCTTGCTCTAAAACAGCTCTGCTGACCTTGTTCTCTGGCTCTAAAGCAGCTCTGCTGATGTGGTTCTCTGGTTCTAAATCAGCTCTGCTGACCTGGTTCTCTCCCTCTAAAGCAGCTCTCCAGACTAGGTTCTCTGGCTCTAAAGCACCACTGCTGACCTTTTGTCTCTGCCTCTAAAGCAGCTCTGCTGACCTGGTTTCTCTGGCTCTAGAGCAGCACTGCTGACCTGGTTCTCTGGCTCTACAACGGCTCTGCTGACCTGGTTCTCTGGCTCTACAAGGGCTCTGCTGACCTTGTACTCTGGCTCTAAAGCAGCTCTGCTGACCTGGTTCTCAGGCTCTAGAGCAGCTCTGCTGACCTGGTTTTTAGGCTCTAGAGCAGCTCTGCTGACCTGGTTCTGTGACTCTACTACAGCTCTGGTGACCTGCTGCTCTGGCTCTAAAGCAACTCTCCTAACCTGGTTCTATGGCTCTAAAGCAGCTCTGCTGACCTTCTTCTATGGCTCTAAAGCAGCTCTGCTGACCTGGTAGTTAGGCTCTAGAGCAGCTCTGCTGACCTGGTTCTATGGCTCTAAAGCAGCTCTGCTTACCTGGTTCTCCGGCTCTACAGCAGCTCTGCTGACCTGGTTCTTAGGCTCTAGAGCAGATCTGCTGTCCTGGTTCGCTGGCCCTAAAGCAGCTCTGCTGACCTGGTTCTCTGGCTCTAAAGCAGCTCTGCTGACGTGGTTCTCTGGCTCTAAAGCAGCTATGCTGACCTGGTTCTCTGGCTCTAAATCAGCTCTGCTGACCTGTTTAGGAGAGTAGGATCTACACTTGTGTTGCCCCCACTTTTTTTCTGATGTATACGCTGGTTTCTGGCTATAGTCTGGCTGGATCCCTGCTAATCAGGGCCCCAGTCTAACTGATCTCTCTAAACAACTTGGTGTGCATATTAGATGCACTAGTGATTGGATACCGTGGTACCTTATGAGCCCCTAGTATAAGGTACCTTAGGTACCTAGGGCATTGGTACTTCACAGGCCTACCAGGGGCTGCAGCATGTATTATGCCACCCCTGGGAAGCACTCACAATCTGACACCACAGGCCTGCTACTGCAGCCTGTGTGAGGTAGTGTTAACACTCCTCACTGAGGTATAGGTTCCTATATCTCACCATACACACACATATAAACCTATCAGCCACCCCTATGGTAGGCCCTATCAATCTCAAGGGCAGGGAGCATGGTTTACCATGTGAGGGGGTGCTTCTGCCTGAGCAGGACCCCTCTGCAGCTGGCAGAGTCTATTCTCTGCTACTGTTTGTGGATGCGGTTAAACCATATACTCCTAAGTGCATTATAACCTCGCGGTAAATGCTAACTTTGGAATGACTGCATCAAAACATGTCGTGTTTGGTGTCAAACAACTTGGAATCCTACCCCCACACCAGTAACTGGTGTGGGAGTAGGATCCCACCCTTCTAGAGGGGACGACATGTACCCACTGTACTACACAGTAGAAATCATCTAGAGACCTGGCATCACAAAATGGATGCCACCAGCACAGACACCGGGCTGCCCTCCTGCTGCTGACCGAAACTCGCAGTGGAGGGAGCCCAACAAAGGGTTTCCTGTCACAGGGAGGTGTCACCACCTCCCAGACAGGATTTAGTGTATTGGAGCTGGGTGGGTGCACTCTTAGAGTGCTTTGAAGTCCTGCACTGGGGGAGCAGTAGGCTCCTCTGTGCATATGCCAGCTCAAACCGGTTCAGGGGCTACCTGCCCCTGCTCTGGTGCGAAACTGGACAAAGGGAAGTGGGTGTAACCACCCACTACCCTGACCCCCCTAGAGGAGTGGTCATAGAGCTAGTCCCTCCCATCTTTTTACTATAAGATACCAAAGCTTGCCAATGCAACTTAGATTACACCTGGACGATGCTCTACAAAGAAGAATCCTGGCCCTTCGACGTTCCACTATCTCTGGAAGACTGAAGAATCTCCCTTGGAGTCAAGGAGTGACTCCCCTGCTTGGCAGGCACCAAAACTCTTCAACAACGGTTGTAAACTTTACCGCTCCCGCCGGAGCCTGAAGTCCCTGCATTCCCTGAAGTGGATTTCCTGACCTCTCAACGGCCATTTTGAGTCCTGAAGTACTGGGTTTTTAGAACCCAGCGGTGCAGGGGAACACACCCTAAGACTTCAGATTCTTCCTGTTTCAGACCCACAGAAACACAGAGTCTTCTAGGTGAAATCAAAGATCGTATTTATTGGCTGCAGACCAATCACAGATATCCGAGAAGTACAACACGATGTATGTTCTCAGAAGACTGCTCCTGAACCAAAAACAAGTCTTTACTTATATACACAAAATTAGGCTTTGGGGGCAACACCGCCCCTGTTTTACAAGTGGTCATTCACATATTTTAGTTTCAAAGGAACAGCAGAGCCATAATGACAATCCCACATTTCAGTTCATTAAGCATACAGTCATTGTACCCAGCGAGGCTCAGAACCCTCATCAGATAACAGCAGACCCCAATAAAACGGGCACCTCCTGCTCGTAAAACAAGCCATAAAGTAGGAAACAGAGTCAGGTGTGAAAACAGCTTAGTCAGGGATCGTGTGCGAACAGGGGCTTTATGATGGGTCGAGCCCTGATGCTAATCACATTAGGCCGCGAGAAAGGAACCGGCCGGACAGGATTGACCTCGGGCAGCGGAGTCGGCTTGCACAGGTCAGAGAGAAGTCACAGAAGGTGTACGTGTCCTTTAGGCCTGAGCATGGCCTTAGTGCGCAGCCTATGTGAGGGCAACCACAAAATGGCTACTGTTCTAAAATGGAACCCAAAGGGTTCGATATGTGGTATCATATGCACGGTGAATTCATTAGTGAAACGTGCCGAAAACACTCATACATACCGCGTTGCTCATTTGCGGTTCGCTGATACCAAAATTGGCATGGTGGGACCATGCCACCTACACGGTTCCGATTTTTACAGTACCACAGTCCCCAGCGAAGCTGTGGCATCTGGACCCCACGAGTGACGAGGAACAGCAATACCAGGGAACCGTGCACTGATTTCGAGTGCAAGCCCTAATCTACGTCCAACGAAGTTGTGCTTTGGACCACTTTTTGTCCAAGTACCTAGCAAGTCCAGTACCGAAATTCAGCAGCCTACCCCGTCCCGAGTGACCGTGGGCTGTTGTTAAACTTTTCCTGCAAAGGCGTCTCCGTGGTTGCTTGCCCGTTGGCTAGTAACTCACCTGAAGACTTCCACATCAACTTCAAGGGCTCGCCTGGTTGCGCTGGGCCTGCCCTCACTTACCCTCGCTGGGTAAGTCGATCAGACCTTGCTGGTCTGCACCATTGCTAATCTTCACTCTACACGAGACTTGCAGTTGCCAAGGCTTGTTGGCTCCAATCCGGGTGCCGACACTGTCATCAGCTGCAGACGTTGTGGATACCTCCAAAGCCAGCTGCTGGTCATCTTCGATCCCTCCTGGTCCTCGTGAGCGAAGAGACAAAACACCTTAATCGACCTGAAGAGACGCGACAGCTGTGGTCATCCATCTTGCTGGCCACCGGTCACTGGCAAGTGACTCTGAACTCTGTCCCCTCAATTTCTTGGTCTTCTGCAACTCCAATCCATCGTCGGATTCGAACGGACACCTCTCCAGTCGTCACAAGCAGCAAGTCTTCAAGGATCTCCATTGAAAACAGCATCGCGACCCGACACCAAAGGACATCTATGCACCCGACTTCCCTGGGTGAGGTAACTCGTGCACTCCGGTGCCCCAGTGTGTGTTGGCTCTCGAAATACTTACCCTGTAAGTTGCTTGCCTGTTGACTTTTGCGAAGTGCCCTAGAACTGTAAAATACAAACCGCGACATTTGCCTTTGAAACGCATTGAAAACCCGTGTGTGTGTTTAGACACTGCACGCATCTCCTGTGGGCTGATTGCTTACCTGCTAAAACTGCAGAAGTGAAGCCCCAGCGATTCCCAAGGCCCTAGGCCTCTTCATTTTGCAAGTCGAGTTTGTTAACCCATTATTTTAGTACATGGTCTGGTACACCCCTAGGGCTACAGCCATATTTGTGCTTAATTTATTGAGAACTGTTGATCTTTTGAATGTTTACCTGGCTCTAATCTCATAAAGAGATTAGTAGAGTATATTTAGAAATAAATACATATATATTTGATATTCCAACGTATCGTTCGGCACACCAAAGCCACTTTAACGGCGGGCAACACGGCCGGGATGCCAATCCCAACAAATTCCAACGCAATCCAGTAAACAGTTGTAAAGAAAACTCACTGGTGCCGTGGCCTCAGTTTCAAGACGTGCTTTATTCAACGGATCTCCCTACGCGTTTCGGAGTTTCAGTCACTCCTTGATCACGGGCGGGGATTCAAAGTGCAAGTGATACATTTAAAGGTGCAGCCTCCGTATTGCGTCAACGTGTAGTAAACATAGAAAACATTTTCTCTGTTACATTGTTGCAATAAAGTTATAATTCAATTTTATCATATTCAGTTTATGAACAGAGCAGAAAATGTAATTCACTTATCAGTGTTGGCACCAAACATATATGTTTTAACTTCATTACTATGAAGAGAAATTATATAAGATTGACAGTACAACCCAAGTGGGTGTTTACATAAAATATAAACATAGATTGTTGTAACTCCAGTGAGTAATAATCATGTTAATGTGGTGTCTTCTTTACATCTATTCAGAGTGCTACAACTGCTCGTTTTTATTTTCTTCAATCCTGCAACAAACCAAAAATCACTGTTAACTTGGAAGACTGCTGTGTGTCAAAATTAATAAAACTTTAAAAACCCTTAAAAACATGTTACGACAAATGCAGCATTTGGACAAAATTCATCTTAAATGTATCGACATTTCCTCATCCTGATTCAAACCTATGGGGCACTTGGTGTCATATTTGATAATCATTTTCGATTCCATCTTCCCCAATTCCAATGTCCTATTGCCCCCCCTTTCCCTAAGAGGAACACAATCTAACACCATGAATTTCAGAAGATTGACATTTTGGTTGTGTTTCTGATAGAAATGGCGGGCTACCGGATATTGCTTGTCATGATTCTTTACAGCCCTAAAATGTTCTAGAATCCTTTTCTTTACTTTGTTAATAGTACTTCCAATATAAAATTGGTTACATGGACATTTAAGTGCATAGATTGCATATTCAGTATCACATGTCAAACGCTTCGAAATTTTGTACGCTGGTTTTTCAGTATTTAATTTCACAGTCTTACAGCTTTGACTGTATTTGCAAGCTTTGCTCTTATTGCAAGTGAAGAAACCTTGTATCACATTTCCTTTCTTGGTTTCTTTTATTGTACTGGTCATCAGAACATCTCTTAGGGATTTAGCTTTCCTAAACGTGATAGAGGGATGTATACCTATCTTTTCTTTAAGATCAATATCAGTTTTTAAAATTTCCCAATATTTGTTCAGACTTTTTCTTACATCCCAAGATTGGTTGTGATAGGTTGTGATAAATCTTAACTGTTCATTAGTTTAAACCCTCTCTTTTCTTATGAACATGTCTTCTCTTTTTATTTTAGCTACTCTTTCAACGGCTGAATTAATGGTAGCTTTACTGTAGCCACGTTCTGCAAATCTTTGATTCATTACTTTTTCTTCCAGTGCATAATTCTCTTCTGTGCTGCAATTTCTTTTGGCGCGTAACAATTCACCAAATGGAATGCTATTAATCAAATTCTTAGGATGGCAACTCGTGGCGTGTAACAGACTGTTACCAGCTGTTGTTTTTCTGAATAATTTACTACAAATCTTTTTGTCATGAATTTCCAATCGTAAATCCAGAAACTCAATAAAGTTTTTGTTAGTTTCACTGGTAAATTGTAAATTCAATGTGTTATTATTCAAATCAGAAACAAAATTCTGTGCCTGAGTTTCAGTGCCCTTCCATATGCAAAAGATATCGTCAATGTATCTAACCCAGAGGACGACGTGGTCATGATATTGTCTGATGTTTCTGACAATCTGCTCCTCCCACCAGCCGAGGTATAAACCTGCAAAGCTGGGGGCGAAGCAGCTTCCCATCGCCGTACCCTGGGTTTGTCTGTATATCTGTTTGTTGAACAGAAAAAAATTGTTTTTAAGACACATTGAGATCATTTCTAATATCATTTCTGTATGTAACAGAAAGGACAAAGATCTTCCCTTAAGGAAGTGTCTACATGCATCAATACCTTGATTCTGGGGGATGCTGGTATATAAACTGCATACATCCATGCTCATTAATAGGTAACTGTCTTCCCACATGATATCAGTGATAATTTTCAAAAAATCCCCTGTGTCTTTGATGTAAGAGGGTAATCCTTGCACTAGAGGCTGCAAAAAATAGTCAACGTATTTTGATATATTCTCAAGAGGACTACCTCTTGAGGACACAATGGGTCTGCCTGGTGGACATCTTAGATTTTTATGAATTTTGGGCAATAAATATAATATTGGAATTTTTGGATCTTTACATAATAAAAATAGGAATTCATCCCATTCCAATATCCCTTGATCACGCCAATCAGTTCACCTGTCTGTCACTTGTTTGTTTGCAACATCATATGCATTTTTAGTAGTAAGACAATATTTATTGATATCTGCCAATTGACTTTCACCTTCCTTTAAATACATCTGGAGAGGCCAGATGACCACATTTCCTCCCTTGTCAGATTTTTTGATTACAATATCTCTCCGGTCTTCTAGATTCTGTAATGCCTCTCTATGTTTCTTGTCCATGTTTTGTGCAACATTAGAATTTTTCTTTTGAATTCTTTTCAAATCATTGATCATTCCTCTCTCAAAACAATTAATGGCATCATTATTGATACAGGGTAAAAAGATGGACTTAGGTTTAAAATGCGTCCCAGCACTTAACCCAACATCGATACCTGTATTAATAAGGTTTAAAAATGGATCATCGATAAAAGATTCAACATTCCCAAGTTCATAAACCGAATGCAAAGTATCAATATTGTGTGTTGTTAATATTGAGGGATCAACTCTCACATTCTCAATATTGGGTGTCTTACTGTTAGCAAACCATTTTTTTAACTTTAATTTCCTAACAAAATTAAATAAATCAATACGTGTTTCTGTGTAATTGAACTTGGAAGATGGACAGAAGGACAACCCCAACGATAATACTTCAAGTTCAGTTTTAGACAAAGTGTAATCAGAAAGGTTTACCACTGGGTTGTCTTGTAGACTGCTGTTGACGAGTCTTGCTCTGTTTCTTCCTCTTCCTCCGCGCCCTCGACCTCTGCCCGGGCTTTCGCTGTTTGCTTGTATATTCTGTGCTCTTCCTTTCGCCATGAGTGTAAATTCCATTAAAATTCGATCTTTTACCACATTAGGTTCTGGAGGATCACCCTCGTCACTGTCCACAGTTTCAGATATATTTATTACTTTCTCCACCGTTGCGGTCACTGTTTTGGAAGTAGTCGCCTGTTCTTGATTAATGGTTTCAGTGGTTCCTTTTCTCAAGTGATCAAATTTTTTACTAAACGTGAGGATTTGTCCTTTACTATAATCCATTTCATCGCTTTCAAACTTAATTAGTTTTTTTGTTTTCATCTCTTCTTCTATTTTTTCCAACCTTTTGTTCATTTTAGCCTGTGTGGTGTCTTTTCATTTGGTAATTCAAGAGATTATAAGGAAAAACAAGCTGCTTTACATTCCTCAGAGACTTAGCCTGAAGGCTGCTCTCCACAGCTACCACCAGGATAGCTTTCTTTAAAAGGTTGTCTTTAAACCTATCTACCAAGAGTCGAATTGGACTGGTGCAAGGTGGCCACTATAACTAGTGGCCAGCATATGCCAGGCCAACTTCTCACAATCTGGTTCTCTCCCTCTAAAGCAGCTCTGCTGACCTGTTTTCTCAGGCTCTACAGCAGCTCTTCTGACCTGGTTCCCTGGCTCTAGAGCAGCTCTGCTGACCTGTTTCTTAGGCTCTAGAGCAGTTCTGTTGACCTGGTTCTATGGCTCTAAAGCAGCTCTGCTGATCAGGTTCTATGGCTCTAAAGAAGCTCTGCTGACCTGGTTCTCTGGCTCTAGAGCAGCTCTTCTGACCTGGTTCTCTCCCTCTAAAGCAATTCTGCTGACTGGTTTCTTTGGCTCTAAAGCAGCTCTGCTGACCTGGTTCTCTGGCTCTACAACGGCTCTGCTGACCTGGTTGTTTGGCTCTACAACGGCTCTGCTGACCTTGTACTCTGGCTCTAAAGCAGCTCTGTGGACCTGGTTCTCTGGCTCGAAAGCAGCTCTGCTGACCTGGTTCTCAAGCTCTAGAGCAGCTCTGCTGACCTTGTTTTTAGGCTCTAGAGCAGCTCTGCTGACCTAGTTCTGTGGCTGTACTATGGCTCTGCTGACCTGGTTCTCTGCCTCTAGAGCAGCTCTGCTGACCTGGTTCTCAGGCTCTAGAGCATCTCTGCTGACCTGGTTCTCAGGTTTTAGAGCAGCTCTGCTAACCTGGTTCTCTGGCTCTAAAGCAGCTCTGCTGACCTGGTTCTCAGGCTCTAGAGCAGCTCTGCTGACCTGGTTTTTAGGCTCCAGAGCAGCTCTGCTGACCTGGTTCTGTGGCTCTACTACGGCTCTGCTGACCTGGTTCTCTGGCTCTAAAGGGGCTCTGCTGACCTGGTTCTCTGGCTCTAAAGCTGCTCTGATGACCTGGTTCTCTGGCTCGAAAGTGGCTCTGGTGACCTGGTTTTCTCCCTCTAAAGCAGCTCTGCTGACATGGTTCTCTTGTTCTAGAGCAGCACTGCTTACCTGGGTTCTCTGGCTCTACAACGGCTCTGCTGTTCTGGTTCTCTGGCTCTAAAGCAGCTCTGTTGACCTGGTTCTCTGGCTCTAAAGCATCTCTGCTGACCTGGTTCACTGGCTCTAAAGCATCTCTGCTGACCTGGTTTCTCTGGCTCTACAGCAGCTCTGCTGAACTGGTTCTGTGGCTCTAGAGCAGCTCTGCTGACCTGGTTCTTAGGCTCTAGAGCAGCTCTGCTGACCTGGTTCTATGGCTCTAAAGCAGCTTCCTGACCTAGTTCTATGGCTCTAAAGCAGCTCTGCTGACCTGGTTCTCTGGCTTTGAAGCAGCTCTGCTGACCTGGTTCTCTGGCTTTGAAGCAGCTCTGGTGACCTGGTTCTCTCCCTCTAAAGCAGCCCTGGTGACCTACTTCTCTGTCTCCAAAGCAGCTCTACTGACCTGGTTCTCTCCCTCTAAAGCAGCTCTGCTGACCTGGTTTCTGTGTCTCTACAGCAGATCTGATGAACTGGTTCTCTGGCTCTAAAGCAGCTCTGCTGACCTGGTTCTTAGGCTCTGGAGCAGCTCTGCTGACATGGTTCTCTAGCTCTACAACTTCTCTGCTGACCTGGTTCTCTGGCTCTAACGCACCTCTGCAGACCTGGTTCTCAGGCTCTAGAGCAGCTCTGCTGACCTGGTTCTCAGGCTCTAGAGCAGCTCTGCTGACCTGGTTCTGTGGCTCTACTATGGCTCTGCTGACCTGGTTCTCTGCCTCTAGAGCAGCTCTGCTGATCTGGTTCTCGGGATCTAGAGCAGCTCTGCTGACCTGGTTGTCTGGCTCTAAAGCAGCTCTGCTGACCTGGATCTCAGGCTCTAGAGCAGCTCTGCAGACCTGATTTTTAGGCTCTAGAGCAGCTCTGCTGACCTCATTCTGTGGCTCTAAAGCAGCTCTGCTGACCTGGTTCTATGGCTCTAAAGCAGCTCTGCAGACCTAGTTCTCTGGCTCTACAGCAGCTCTGCTGACCTTGTTCTCTGGCTCTAGAGCAGCTCTGCTGACCTACTGGCTCTAAAGCAGCTCTGCTGACCTGGTTCTCTGGCTCTAAAGCTGCGCTGCTGACCTGGTTCTTTGGCTCTAAAGCAGCTCTTCTGACCGGGATCTGTGGCTCTAGAGCAGCTCTGCTGACCTGGATCTCTGCCTCTAGAGCTGCTCTGCTGGCCTGGTTCTCAGGCTCTAGAGCATCTCTGCTGACTTGGTTATCAGGCTCTACAATGGCTTTGCTGACGTGGTTCTCTGGCTCTAGAGCAGCTCTGCTAACATGGTTCTTCGGCTCTAGAGCAGTTCTGCTGACCTGGGTCTTAGCTCTACAACAGATCTGCTGACCTGGTTCTATGGCTCTAAAGCAGCTCTGCTGACCAGGTTCTATGTCTCTAAAGCAGCTCTGCTGACCTGGTTCTTTGGCTCTAGTGCAACTCTGCTGACCTGGTGGCTCTAAAGCAGCTCTGCTGACCTGGTTCTCTGGCTCTACTACGACTCTGCTGACCTGGTTCTCTGGCTCTAAAGCAGCTCAGCTAACCTGGTTCTACGGCTCTAAAGCATCTCTGCTGACCAGGTTTTATGGCTCTAAAGCAGCTCTGCTGACCTTGTTCTCTGGCTCTAAAGCAGCTCTGCTGACCTGGTTCTCTGGCTCTAGAGCAGCTCTGCTGACCTGGTGGCTCTAAAGCAGCTATGCTGACCTGGTTCTGTGGCTCTAATACGGCTCTGTTGACCTGGTTCTCTGGCTCTACTATGGCTCTGCTGACCTGGTTCTCTGGCTCTACAACAGCTCTGCTGACCTGGTTCTGTGGCTCTAAAGCAGCTCTGCTGACCTGGTTCTCTGGCTCTACAGCAGCTCTGCTGAACTGGTTCTTAGGCTCTAGAGCAGCTCTTCTTACCTGGTTCTCTGACTCTAATGCGGCTCTGCTGACCTGGTTCTCTGGCTCTAAAGCAGCTCTGCTGACATGGTTGTATGGCTCTAAAGCAGCTCTGCTGACCTGGTTCTCTGGCTCTAGGGCAGCTCTGCTGACCTGGTACTCTGGCTCTAAAGCAGCTCTGCTGACCTGGTTCTCTGGCTCGAAAGCAGCTCTGCTGACCTGGTTCTCAAGCTCTAGAGCAGCTCTGCTGACCTTGTTTTTAGGCTCTAGAGCAGCTCTGCTGACCTAGTTCTGTGGCTGTACTATGGCTCTGCTGACCTGGTTCTCTGCCTCTAGAGCAGCTCTGCTGACCTGGTTCTCAGGCTCTAGAGCATCTCTGCTGACCTGGTTCTCAGGTTTTAGAGCAGCTCTGCTAACCTGGTTCTCTGGCTCTAACGCAGCTCTGCTGACCTGGTTCTCAGGCTCTAGAGCAGCTCTGCTGACCTGGTTTTTAGGCTCCAGAGCAGCTCTGCTGACCTGGTTCTGTGGCTCTACTACGGCTCTGCTGACCTGGTTCTCTGGCTCTAAAGGGGCTCTGCTGACCTGGTTCTCTGGCTCTAAAGCTGCTCTGATGACCTGGTTCTCTGGCTCGAAAGTGGCTCTGGTGACCTGGTTTTCTCCCTCTAAAGCAGCTCTGCTGACCTGGTTCTCTTGTTCTAGAGCAGCACTGCTTACCTGGGTTCTCTGGCTCTACAACGGCTCTGCTGTTCTGGTTCTCTGGCTCTAAAGCAGCTCTGTTGACCTGGTTCTCTGGCTCTAAAGCATCTCTGCTGACCTGGTTCACTGGCTCTAAAGCATCTCTGCTGACCTGGTTTCTCTGGCTCTACAGCAGCTCTGCTGAACTGGTTCTGTGGCTCTAGAGCAGCTCTGCTGAACTGGTTCTTAGGCTCTAGAGCAGCTCTGCTGACCTGGTTCTATGGCTCTAAAGCAGCTTCCTGACCTAGTTCTATGGCTCTAAAGCAGCTCTGCTGACCTGGTTCTCTGGCTTTGAAGCAGCTCTGCTGACCTGGTTCTCTGGCTTTGAAGCAGCTCTGGTGACCTGGTTCTCTCCCTCTAAAGCAGCCCTGGTGACCTACTTCTCTGTCTCCAAAGCAGCTCTACTGACCTGGTTCTCTCCCTCTAAAGCAGCTCTGCTGACCTGGTTTCTGTGTCTCTACAGCAGATCTGATGAACTGGTTCTCTGGCTCTAAAGCAGCTCTGCTGACCTGGTTCTTAGGCTCTGGAGCAGCTCTGCTGACATGGTTCTCTAGCTCTACAACTTCTCTGCTGACCTGGTTCTCTGGCTCTAACGCACCTCTGCAGACCTGGTTCTCAGGCTCTAGAGCAGCTCTGCTGACCTGGTTCTCAGGCTCTAGAGCAGCTCTGCTGACCTGGTTCTGTGGCTCTACTATGGCTCTGCTGACCTGGTTCTCTGCCTCTAGAGCAGCTCTGCTGATCTGGTTCTCGGGATCTAGAGCAGCTCTGCTGACCTGGTTGTCTGGCTCTAAAGCAGCTCTGCTGACCTGGATCTCAGGCTCTAGAGCAGCTCTGCAGACCTGATTTTTAGGCTCTAGAGCAGCTCTGCTGACCTCATTCTGTGGCTCTAAAGCAGCTCTGCTGACCTGGTTCTATGGCTCTAAAGCAGCTCTGCAGACCTAGTTCTCTGGCTCTACAGCAGCTCTGCTGACCTTGTTCTCTGGCTCTAGAGCAGCTCTGCTGACCTACTGGCTCTAAAGCAGCTCTGCTGACCTGGTTCTCTGGCTCTAAAGCTGCGCTGCTGACCTGGTTCTTTGGCTCTAAAGCAGCTCTTCTGACCGGGATCTGTGGCTCTAGAGCAGCTCTGCTGACCTGGATCTCTGCCTCTAGAGCTGCTCTGCTGGCCTGGTTCTCAGGCTCTAGAGCATCTCTGCTGACTTGGTTATCAGGCTCTACAATGGCTTTGCTGACGTGGTTCTCTGGCTCTAGAGCAGCTCTGCTAACATGGTTCTTCGGCTCTAGAGCAGTTCTGCTGACCTGGGTCTTAGCTCTACAACAGATCTGCTGACCTGGTTCTATGGCTCTAAAGCAGCTCTGCTGACCAGGTTCTATGTCTCTAAAGCAGCTCTGCTGACCTGGTTCTTTGGCTCTAGTGCAACTCTGCTGACCTGGTGGCTCTAAAGCAGCTCTGCTGACCTGGTTCTGTGGCTCTACTACGGCTCTGCTGACCTGGTTCTCTGGCTCTAAAGCAGCTCAGCTAACCTGGTTCTACGGCTCTAAAGCATCTCTGCTGACCAGGTTTTATGGCTCTAAAGCAGCTCTGCTGACCTTGTTCTCTGGCTCTAAAGCAGCTCTGCTGACCTGGTTCTCTGGCTCTAGAGCAGCTCTGCTGACCTGGTGGCTCTAAAGCAGCTATGCTGACCTGGTTCTGTGGCTCTAATACGGCTCTGTTGACCTGGTTCTCTGGCTCTACTATGGCTCTGCTGACCTGGTTCTCTGGCTCTACAACAGCTCTGCTGACCTGGTTCTGTGGCTCTAAAGCAGCTCTGCTGACCTGGTTCTATGGCTCTAAAGCAGCTCTGCTGATCAGGTTCTATGGCTCTAAAGAAGCTCTGCTGACCTGGTTCTCTGGCTCTAGAGCAGCTCTGCTGACCTGGTGGCTCCAAAGCAGCTCTGCTGGTCTTGTTCTGTGGGTCTACTATGGCTCTGCTGACCTGGTTCTATGGCTCTAAAGCAGCTCTGCTGATCTGGTTCTATGGCTCTAAAGCAGCTCTGCTGACCTGGTTCTATGGCTCTAAAGCATCTCTGCTGACCAGGTTCTATGGCTCTAAAGCAGCTCTGCTGACCTGGTTCTCTGGCTCTAGAGCAGCTCTGCTGACCTGGTGGCTCTAGAGCAGCTCTGCTGACCTGGTTCTGTGGCTCTACTACATCTCTGCTGACCTAGTTCTCTGGCTATAAAGCAGCTCTGCTGACCTGGTTCTCTGGCTCTACAGCAGCTCTGCTGACCTTGTTCTTAGGCTCTAGAGCAGGTCTGCTGGCCTAGTTCTCTGGCTCTAAAGCAGCTCTGCTGACCTGGTTCTCTGGCTCTAAAGCAGCTCTGCTGAAGTGGTTCTCTGGTTCTAAATCAGCTCTGATGACCTGGTTATCTCCCTCTAAAGCAGTTCTGCTGACCTGTTTTCTCTGGCTCTACAGCAGCTCTTCTGACCTGGTTCCCTGGCTCTAGAGCAGCTCTGCTGACCTGTTTCTTAGGCTCTAGAGCAGTTCTGTTCACTTGGTTTTATGGCCCTAAAGCAGCTCTGCTGACCTGGTTCTCTGGCTCTAAAGCAGCTCTGCTGACGTGGTTCTCTGGCTCTAAAGCACCTCTGCTGACCTTTTGTCTCTGCCTCTAAAGCAGCTCTGCTGACCTGGTTTCTCTGGCTCTAAAGCAGCTCTGCTGACCTGGTCCTCTGGCTCTCCAACGGCTCTGCTGACCTAGTTCTCTGGCTCTACAACGGCTCTGCTGACCATGTACTCTGGCTCGAAAGCAGCTCTGCTGACCTTGTTCTCTGGCTCGAAAGCAGCTCTGCTGACCTGTTTCTCAGGCTCTAGAGCAGCTCTGCTGACCTTGTTTTTAGGCTCTAGAGCAGCTCTGCTGACCTAGTTCTGTGGCTCTACGATGGTTCTGCTGACCTGGTTCTCTGCCTCTAGAGCAGCTCTGCTGACCTGGTTCTCAAGCTCTAGAGCAGCTCTGCTGACCTGGTTCTGAGGCTCTAGAGCAGCTCTGCTGAAATGGTTATCTGGCTCTAAAGCAGCTCTGCTGACCTGGTTCTCAGGCTCTAGAGCAGCACTGCTGACCTGGTTTTTAGGCTCTAAAGCAGCTCTGCTGACCTGGATCTGTGGCTCTGAAGCAGCTCTGCTGACCTGGTTCTCTGGCTCTACAACAGCTCTACTGACCTGGTTCTCTGGCTCTACAACGGCTCTGCTGACCTTGTACTCTGGCTCTAAAGCAGCTCTGCGGACCTGGTTCTCTGGCTCGAAAGCAGCTCTGCTGACCTGGTTCTCAGGCTCTAGAGCAGCTCTGCTGACCTTGTTTTTAGGCTCTAGAGCAGCTCTGCTGACCTAGTTCTGTGGCTGTACTATGGCTCTGTTGACCTATTTCTCTGCCTCTAGAGCAGCTCTGCTGACCTGGTTCTCAGGCTCTAGAGCAGCCCTGCTGACCTGGTTCTCAGGCTCTAGAGCAGCTCTGCTGACCTGGTTCTCTGGCTCTAAAGCAGCTCTGCTGACCTGGTTCTCAGGCTCTAGAGCAGCTCAGCTGACCTGGTTTTTAGGCTCTAGAGCAGCTCTGCTGACCTGGTTCTGTGGCTCTACTACGGCTCTGCTGACCTGGTTCTCTGGCTCTAAATGGGCTCTGCTGACCCTGTTCTCTGGCTCTAAAGCTGCTCTGCTGACCTGGTTCTCTGGCTCGAAAGTGGCTCTGGTGACCTGGTTCTCTCGCTCTAGAGCAGCACTGCTTACCTGGGTTCTCTGGCTCTACACCGGCTCTGCTGTTCTGGTTCTCTGGCTCTAAAGCAGCTCTGCTGACCTGGTTCTCTGGCTCTAAAGCATCTCTGCTGACCTGGTTCACTGGCTCTAAAGCATCACTGCTGACCTGGTTTCTCTGGCTCTACAGCAGCTCTGCTGAACTGGTTCTGTGGCTCTAGAGCAGCTCTGCTGAACTGGTTCTTAGGCTCTAGAGCAGCTCTGCTGACCTGGTTCTATGGCTCTAAAGCAGCTACCTGACCTAGTTCTATGGCTCTAAAGCAGCTCTGCTGACCTGGTTCTCTGGCTTTGAAGGAGCTCTGCTGACCTGGTTCTCTGGCTTTGAAGCAGCTCTGGTGACCTGGTTCTCTCCCTCTAAAGCAGCTCTGGTGACCTACTTCTCTGTCTCCAAAGCAGCTCTACTGACCTGGTTCTCTCCCTCTAAAGCAGCTCTGCTGACCTGGTTTCTCTGGCTCTACAGCAGATCTGCTGACCTGGTTCTTAGGCTCTGGATCAGCTCTGCTGACATGGTTCTCTAGCTCTACAACTTCTCTGCTGACCTGGTTCTCTGGCTCTAACGCACCTCTGCAGACCTGGTTCTCAGGCTCTAGTGCAGCTCTGCTGACCTGGTTCTCAGGCTCTAGAGCAGCTCTGCTGACCTGGTTCTGTGGCTCTACTATGGCTCTGCTGACCTGGTTCTCTGCCTCTAGAGCAGCTCTGCTGATCTGGTTCTCAGGATCTAGAGCAGCTCTGCTGACCTGGTTGTCTGGCTCTAAAGCAGCTCTGCTGACCTGGTTCTCAGGCTCTAGAGCAGCTCTGCTGACCTTGTTTTTAGGCTCTAGAGCAGCTCTGCTGACCTAGTTCTGTGGCTGTACTATGGCTCTGCTGACCTGGTTCTCTGCCTCTAGAGCAGCTCTGCTGACCTGGTTCTCAGGCTCTAGAGCAGCCCTGCTGACCTGGTTCTCAGGCTCTAGAGCAGCTCTGCTGACCTGGTTCTCTGTCTCTAAAGCAGCTCTGCTGACCTGGTTCTCAGGCTCTAGAGCAGCTCAGCTGACCTGGTTTTTAGGCTCTAGAGCAGCTCTGCTGACCTGGTTCTGTGGCTCTACTACGGCTCTGCTGACCTGGTTCTCTGGCTCTAAATGGGCTCTGCTGACCCTGTTCTCTGGCTCTAAAGCTGCTCTGCTGACCTGGTTCTCTGGCTCGAAAGTGGCTCTGGTGACCTGGTTTTCTCCCTCTAAAGCAGCTCTGCTGACCTGGTTCTCTCGCTCTAGAGCAGCACTGCTTACCTGGGTTCTCTGGCTCTACACCGGCTCTGCTGTTCTGGTTCTCTGGCTCTAAAGCAGCTCTGCTGACCTGGTTCTCTGGCTCTAAAGCATCTCTGCTGACCTGGTTCACTGGCTCTAAAGCATCACTGCTGACCTGGTTTCTCTGGCTCTACAGCAGCTCTGCTGAACTGGTTCTGTGGCTCTAGAGCAGCTCTGCTGAACTGGTTCTTAGGCTCTAGAGCAGCTCTGCTGACCTGGTTCTATGGCTCTAAAGCAGCTACCTGACCTAGTTCTATGGCTCTAAAGCAGCTCTGCTGACCTGGTTCTCTGGCTTTGAAGCAGCTCTGCTGACCTGGTTCTCTGGCTTTGAAGCAGCTCTGGTGACCTGGTTCTCTCCCTCTAAAGCAGCTCTGGTGACCTACTTCTCTGTCTCCAAAGCAGCTCTACTGACCTGGTTCTCTCCCTCTAAAGCAGCTCTGCTGACCTGGTTTCTCTGGCTCTACAGCAGATCTGCTGAACTGGTTCTCTGGCTCTAAAGCAGCTCTGCTGACCTGGTTCTTAGGCTCTGGATCAGCTCTGCTGACATGGTTCTCTAGCTCTACAACTTCTCTGCTGACCTGGTTCTCTGGCTCTAACGCACCTCTGCAGACCTGGTTCTCAGGCTCTAGAGCAGCTCTGCTGACCTGGTTCTCAGGCTCTAGAGCAGCTCTGCTGACCTTGTTTTTAGGCTCTAGAGCAGCTCTGCTGACCTAGTTCTGTGGCTGTACTATGGCTCTGCTGACCTGGTTCTCTGCCTCTAGAGCAGCTCTGCTGACCTGGTTCTCAGGCTCTAGAGCAGCCCTGCTGACCTGGTTCTCAGGCTCTAGAGCAGCTCTGCTGACCTGGTTCTCTGTCTCTAAAGCAGCTCTGCTGACCTGGTTCTCAGGCTCTAGAGCAGCTCAGCTGACCTGGTTTTTAGGCTCAAGAGCAGCTCTGCTGACCTGGTTCTGTGGCTCTACTACGGCTCTGCTGACCTGGTTCTCTGGCTCTAAATGGGCTCTGCTGACCCTGTTCTCTGGCTCTAAAGCTGCTCTGCTGACCTGGTTCTCTGGCTCGAAAGTGGCTCTGGTGACCTGGTTTTCTCCCTCTAAAGCAGCTCTGCTGACCTGGTTCTCTCGCTCTAGAGCAGCACTGCTTACCTGGGTTCTCTGGCTCTACACCGGCTCTGTTGTTCTGGTTCTCTGGCTCTAAAGCAGCTCTGCTGACCTGGTTCTCTGGCTCTAAAGCATCTCTGCTGACCTGGTTCACTGGCTCTAAAGCATCACTGCTGACCTGGTTTCTCTGGCTCTACAGCAGCTCTGCTGAACTGGTTCTGTGGCTCTAGAGCAGCTCTGCTGAACTGGTTCTTAGGCTCTAGAGCAGCTCTGCTGACCTGGTTCTATGGCTCTAAAGCAGCTACCTGACCTAGTTCTATGGCTCTAAAGCAGCTCTGCTGACCTGGTTCTCTGGCTTTGAAGCAGCTCTGCTGACCTGGTTCTCTGGCTTTGAAGCAGCTCTGGTGACCTGGTTCTCTCCCTCTAAAGCAGCTCTGGTGACCTACTTCTCTGTCTCCAAAGCAGCTCTACTGACCTGGTTCTCTCCCTCTAAAGCAGCTCTGCTGACCTGGTTTCTCTGGCTCTACAGCAGATCTGCTGAACTGGTTCTCTGGCTCTAAAGCAGCTCTGCTGACCTGGTTCTTAGGCTCTGGATCAGCTCTGCTGACATGGTTCTCTAGCTCTACAACTTCTCTGCTGACCTGGTTTTCTGGCTCTAACGCACCTCTGCAGACCTGGTTCTCAGGCTCTAGAGCAGCTCTGCTGACCTGGTTCTCAGGCTCTAGAGCAGCTCTGCTGACCTGGTTCTGTGGCTCTACTATGGCTCTGCTGACCTGGTTCTCTGCCTCTAGAGCAGATCTGCTGATCTGGTTCTCAGGATCTAGAGCAGCTCTGCTGACCTGGTTGTCTGGCTCTAAAGCAGCTCTGCTGAACTGGCTCTCAGGCTCTAGAGCAGCTCTGCAGACCTGATTTTTAGGCTCTAGAGCAGCTCTGCTGACCTCATTCTGTGGCTCTACTACATCTCTGCTGACTGGTTCTCTGGCTCTAAAGCAGCTCTGCTGACCTGGTTCTATGGCTCTAAAGCAGCTCTGCTGACCTAGTTTTCTGGCTCTACAGCAGCTCTGCTGACCTTGTTCTCTGGCTCTAGAGCAGCTCTGCTGACCTGCACGCTCTAAAGCAGCTCTGCTGACCTGGTTCTCTGGCTCTAAAGCAGCGCTGCTGACCTGGTTCTTTGGCTCTAAAGCAGCTCTGCTGACCTGGATCTGTGGCTATAGAGCAGCTCTGCTGACCTGGATCTCTGCCTCTAGAGCAGCTCTGCTGGCCTGGTTCTCAGGCTCTAGAGCATCTCTGCTGACTTGGTTATCAGGCTCTACAATGGCTTTGCTGACGTGGTTCTCTGGCTCTAAAGCAGCTCTGCTAACATGGTTCTTCGGCTCTAGAGCAGTTTTGCTGACCTGGGTCACAGCTCTACAACAGATCTGCTGACCTGGTTCTATGGCTCTAAAGCAGCTCTGCTGACCAGGTTCTATGGCTCTAAAGCAGCTCTGCTGACCTGCTTCTTTGGCTCTAGTGCAACTCTGCTGACCTGGTGGCTCTAAAGCAGCTCTGCTGACCTGGTTCTGTGGCTCTACTACGGCTCTGCTGACCTGGTTCTCTGGCTCTAAAGCAGCTCAGCTAACCTGGTTCTACGGCTCTAAAGCATCTCTGCTGACCTGGTTCTATGGCTGTAAAGCAGCTCTGCTAACCAGGTTCTATGGCTCTAAAGCAGCTCTGCTGACCTGGTTCTCTGGCTCTAGAGCAGCTCTGATAACCTGGTGGCTCTAGAGCAGCTCTGCTGACCTGTTTCTGTGGCTATACTACAGCTCTGCTGACCTGGTTCTCTGGCTCTAAAGCAGCTCTGCTGACCTGGTTCTATGGCTCTAAAGCAGCTCTGCTGACCAGCTTCTATGGCTCTAAAGGAGCTCTGCTGACCTTGTTCTCTTCCTCTAAAGCAACTCTGCTGACCTGGTTCTCTGGCTCTATAGCAGCTCTGCTGACCTGGTGGCTCTAAAGCAGCTCTGCTGACTTGGTTCTCTGTCTCTACAGCAGCTCTGCTGACCTGGTTCTATGGCTACAAAGCAGCTCTGCTGACATGGTTCTCTGGCTCTGCTGACCAGGTTCTATGGCTCTAAAGCAGCTCTGCTGACCTGGTTCTTAGGCTCTGGATCAGCTCTGCTGACATGGTTCTCTAGCTCAACAACTTCTCTGCTGACCTGGTTCTCTGGCTCTAACGCACCTCTGCAGACCTGGTTCTCAGGCTCTAGAGCAGCTCTGCTGACCTGGTTCTCAGGCTCTAGAGCAGCTCTGCTGACCTGGTTCTGTGGCTCTACTATGGCTCTGCTGACCTGGTTCTCTGCCTCTAGAGCAGATCTGCTGATCTGGTTCTCAGGATCTAGAGCAGCTCTGCTGACCTGGTTGTCTGGCTCTAAAGCAGCTCTGCTGAACTGGCTCTCAGGCTCTAGAGCAGCTCTGCAGACCTGAGTTTTAGGCTCTAGAGCAGCTCTGCTGACCTCATTCTGTGGCTCTACTACAGCTCTGCTGACTGGTTCTCTGGCTCTAAAGCAGCTCTGCTGACCTGGTTCTATGGCTCTAAAGCAGCTCTGCTGACCTAGTTTTCTGGCTCTACAGCAGCTCTGCTGACCTTGTTCTCTGGCTCTAGAGCAGCTCTGCTGACCTGCACGCTCTAAAGCAGCTCTGCTGACCTGGTTCTCTGGCTCTAAAGCAGCGCTGCTGACCTGGTTCTTTGGCTCTAAAGCAGCTCTGCTGACCTGGATCTGTGGCTCTAGAGCAGCTCTGCTGACCTGGATCTCTGCCTCTAGAGCAGCTCTGCTGGCCTGGTTCTCAGGCTCTAGAGCATCTCTGCTGACTTGGTTATCAGGCTCTACAATGGCTTTGCTGACGTGGTTCTCTGGCTCTAAAGCAGCTCTGCTAACATGGTTCTTCGGCTCTAGAGCAGTTCTGCTGACCTGGGTCACAGCTCTACAACAGATCTGCTGACCTGGTTCTATGGCTCTAAAGCAGCTCTGCTGACCAGGTTCTATGGCTCTAAAGCAGCTCTGCTGACCTGCTTCTTTGGCTCTAGTGCAACTCTGCTGACCTGGTGGCTCTAAAGCAGCTCTGCTGACCTGGTTCTGTGGCTCTACTACGGCTCTGCTGACCTGGTTCTCTGGCTCTAAAGCAGCTCAGCTAACCTGGTTCTACAGCTCTAAAGCATCTCTGCTGACCTGGTTCTATGGCTGTAAAGCAGCTCTGCTAACCAGGTTCTATGGCTCTAAAGCAGCTCTGCTGACCTGGTTCTCTGGCTCTAGAGCAGCTCTGATAACCTGGTGGCTCTAGAGCAGCTCTGCTGACCTGTTTCTGTGGCTATACTACAGCTCTGCTGACCTGGTTCTCTGGCTCTAAAGCAGCTCTGCTGACCTGGTTCTATGGCTCTAAAGCAGCTCTGCTGACCAGCTTCTATGGCTCTAAAGGAGCTCTGCTGACCTTGTTCTCTTCCTCTAAAGCAACTCTGCTGACCTGGTTCTCTGGCTCTATAGCAGCTCTGCTGACCTGGTGGCTCTAAAGCAGCTCTGCTGACTTGGTTCTCTGTCTCTACAGCAGCTCTGCTGACCTGGTTCTATGGCTACAAAGCAGCTCTGCTGACATGGTTCTCTGGCTCTGCTGACCAGGTTCTATGGCTCTAAAGCAGCTCTGCTGACCTTGTTCTCTGTCTCTAAAGCAGCTCTGCTGACCTGGTTATCTGGCTCTAGAGCAGCTCTGCTGACCTGGTGGCTCTAAAGCAGCTCTGCTGACATGGTTCTCTGGCTCTACAGCAGCTCTGCTGACCTAGTTCTCTGGCTCTACAGCAGCTCTGCTGACCTTGTTCTCTGGCTCTAGAGCAGCTCTGCTGACCTGCTGGCTCTAAAGCAGCTTTGCTGACCTGGTTCTCTGGCTCTAAAGCAGCACTGCTGACCTAGTTCTTTGGCTCTAAAGCAGCTCTGCTGACCTGGATCTGTGGCTCTAGAGCAGCTCTGCTGACCTGGATCTCTGCCTCTAGAGCAGCTCTGCTGACCTGGTTCTCAGGCTCTAGAGCATCTCTACTGACTTGGTTATCAGGCTCTACAATGGCTTTGCTGGCGTGGTTCTCTGGCTCTAAAGCAGCTCTGCTAACATGGTTCTTTGGCTCTAGAGCAGTTCTGCTGACCTGGGTCTCAGCTCTACAACAGATCTGCTGACCTGGTTCTATGGCTCTAAAGCAGCTCTGCTGACCAGGTTCTATGGCTCTAAAGCAGCTCTGCTGACCTGGTTCTTTGGCTCTAGAGCAACTCTGCTGACCTGGTGGCTCTAAAGCAGCTCTGCTGACCTGGTTCTGTGGCTCTACTACAGCTCTGCTGACCTGGTTCTCTGGCTCTAAAGCAGCTCAGCTAACCTGGTTCTACGGCTCTAAAGCATCTCTGCTGACCTGGTTCTTTCGCTACAAAGCAGCTCTGCTGACATGGTTCTCTGGCTCTGCTGTAATTGTGAATGCGTTGTCTCCCGTAGGAGTAACGTCCTTTACTCGGCTCTCCTTTGTTGTCAAAATTCAAATAATGGTAATTCAATTGGTGTAGTTTTCTTTAACAATTTATTTTCTGATTCAAATTGTAGACGATTTCATTAACATTCATACTATTTCCGGCATAGTATTGTTCATAGTAAAGTTCAAAATTCACTGTGTTTCAGCCCTATGCATTTCGGGCGAACCCTTCTTCAGGGGACTTACATTTCTGAAAGCAAAAAATATTATATTCAAATAACCAGATACAACACATATGTCATCAAAACGTTGTAAATACGTATTACACTAGCAACTTTTGTGATGGTAGAAAAAAAGTTCGAAAGTTTGAGAGTTTGTGAATGGAAGAGTGCCGGACTGTGATGGTTATAACATTCATGTCATGAGGTAGTCAGCCTGCAAATGGATTTATGTAACAACCAGTGACTTGAACTGTAATTCAAAAGTAGAACTTAAATTTAGTGGTTGTAGGATGAAAACGGTGTCCAACTGTGTAAGAAGTGTGTGTGCATATGCGCAGGTGAGTATATGTAAACACGCTGTCAATGGAAGAATTCGTGGACTGTAACTGAAATTGCTTAGGGTGTGAAACTAAACTCCTATTTAAACATCTCTATCTTGAACGGTAATAGCTCACTGATTTAACGATACTAATACCATGGCTGTGCGGAGGATCAAAACTGACCTTTCGAAAAACAAGCATTCTTTTCTGCCCGTCTGCCGTGGCGAACAATGATAATTTCTCTGGAAAAAAGGGGAATGGTGCGAATAAGTATACTGGATATACCAACGATTTTCGGAATTGTGCAAACCGCTTATGCGGTTATAAAAAAGTCTTACCGCGATCAAGTATCGGTCGAGTGGAGTGGTGAAATCCAATTTAAAAACGTCGGAAGTGTTTGCTTCCTTGTATATTCGCGGTATCGTGAGTCACTCGTCACGTGATAATGAAAAGTGAAAAAAGACGATGTCAACGTGAATATGATGTGGTTAATTCAAACGATGTTAATTCAAACAATGTTGTAATTCAACAAAAATTGAAAGGTTATTCAATTAACCTATTCTATAACTAAGGAAATGAATTGTAGTGCCTATCATGAAATTATGTTCTATGACTCGAGGTGCCGATGTGTCAATAAAGTTTTGAATGGTGAAAAAAGTTGAAAAAAAGGGGAACCTTTAACAATATATCTGCTGTAAATCAATGTGTTAGCGTTTATCACTCCGCGGTCAATGTAGTAAATGTTGATCCTTGAGTGACTATAGAAAAATTTAAGAAGCGGGAAAAGCATCCCGTATTCGATAAGAAATGGTATAACTAATGTATTGTATCTTATTCAGTGGTGACGAAACGATGCTAGAAACCAGGCTTAATCATAGAGACATGGAAAAGTGCATGTAAATTACAGGAAAAATATTGACATTTGTTATCATTATAATCAGTATACTCAATAACATTAATAATTGTATTCAAGGTACAAAAATGGTATGCGTGACATCATGGTCTCCTTACAAGAAACAGTGCAATTCAAACCGATCATTTAAACCTTTTGGTTGAAGCGTGTTAAGATGAGACATCCAGAATATTTCTCTTCTCAAAAGGTGTTGGGAATTGTCTCTTCCTGGGAGGATGGGTACCTGTTCAAGTATACAAAATCGTAATTAACTAGGATTGTGATGATGTTCAGTAAAATGTGAGGCGACTGTGGATTTGGTATTCTTGAGTCTTATATTGCTTTTATGCTCGATAATCCTGGTCTTTAATTTTCTTTGCGTTTTGCCCACATAAGGTAAGCCACATGGGCATTTCAATAAGTAAATCACATTGCTGCTGTCGCATGTACCTGATACCCGTAGTTTGATTTTTGTTCCTTGTGAAGGATGCAATATTTCACTGCCCTGTATTATAGCGTTACAGTTACTACAATTGTAGCATGGAATGGTTCCTCGATATTTAACAGGGGTGACTTCCTCTTTGGGTCTGAGCAATTCTTTGAGGTTACGAGTGCGTTTGTACGCAAATCTTGGAGTGTTGTTAAATATTCCTCTAAAATCTTCTTCTTGTGTGAGTAATGTCCAGTGTTTCAATATGATCCTCTTGATGTTGAAACTTCTTGTAGAAAATTTGGAAACAAATACTGATCTTTGCGAATCGTTTTTGAGTTGAGTTGTCAGTAGCTGTTTTCGTTCCAAATGCCGGACTCTTTCCTGTGCTTGATTTAAGATGGTTTCGGGATATCCTCTTTGTCTGAATTTCTGGATGGTTGAAATTTTGGATTGGTTGTAATGATCTGAATTGGAAGCAATTCTTTTGAGGCGTAAAAGTTGTGAAAATGGTAGATGTTTTTTTAATGAAGGCTGATGGAAACTTGTGAAATGCAAAAAGTTGTTTTTGTCGGTCGGTTTGGTGAATACTTTAGTTTCAAGGTTACCTTCATCGTTAATGACTAGAACATCTAAGAATGGTATTTCCCTTTTATTAATGTGATGTGTAAAACCAATTCTGTCGTCAACCTGATTCAATTCTTCAATGGCTGTTAACAAGAGGGTTTCTGTGCCGTTCCACAGTACAAAAATGTTGTCAATGTACCTTCCATACATAATGATGTATCTGTGCCAGTTTGGATTCGATAAAATGTGTTCTCTGGCTCTGCTGACCAGGTTCTATGGCTCTAAAGCAGCTCTGCTGACCTTGTTCTCTGGCTCTAAAGCAGCTCTGCTGACCCGGTTCTCTGGCTCTAGAGCTGCTCTGCTGACCTGGTGGCTCTAAAGCAGCTCTGCTGACATGGTTCTCTGGCTCTACAGCAGCTCTGCTGACCTGGTTCTATGGCTGTAAAGCAGCTCTGCTGACATGGTTCTCTGGCTCTACAGCAGCTCTGCTGACCTGGTTCTCTGGCTCTAGAGCAGCTCTGCTGACCTGGTGGCTCTAAAGCAGCTCTGCTGACATGGTTCTCTGGCTCTACAGCAGCTCTGCTGACCTAGTTCTCTGGCTCTAAAGCAGCTCTGCTGACCTGGTTCTCTGGCTCTAGAGCAGCTCTGCTGACCTGGTGGCTCTAAAGCAGCTATGCTGACCTGGTTCTGTGGCTCTAATACGGCTCTGTTGACCTGGTTCTCTGGCTCTACTATGGCTCTGCTGACCTGGTTCTCTGGCTCTACAACGGCTCTGCTGACCTGGTTCTGTGGCTCTATAGCAGCTCTGCTGACCTTTTGTCTCTGCCTCTAAAGCAGCTCTGCTGACCTGGTTCTCTGGCTCAAAAGCGGCTTTGCTGACCTGGTTCTATGGCTCTAAAGCAGCTCTGCTGACCTCGTTCTCTGGCTCTTAAGCAGCTCTGCTGACCAGGTTCTATGGCTCTAAAGCAGCTCTGCTGACCTGGTTCTCTGGCTCTAGAGCAGCTCTGCTGACCTGGTGGCTCTAGAGCAGCTCTGCTGACCTGGTTCTGTGGCTCTACTACATCTCTGCTGACCTAGTTCTCTGGCTATAAAGCAGCTCTGCTGACCTGGTTCTCTGGCTCTACAGCAGCTCTGCTGACCTGGTTCTATTGCTCTAGAGCAGTTCTGCTGGTCTGCTGGCTCTAAAGCAGCTCTGCTGACCTGGTTCTCTGGCTCTAATGCAGCTCTGTTGACCTGGTTCTTAGGCTCTGGAGCAGCTCTGCTGACATGGTTCTCTAGCTCTACAACTTCTCTGCTGACCTGGTTCTCTGGCTCTAACGCACCTCTGCAGACCTGGTTCTCAGGCTCTAGAGCAGCTCTGCTGACCTGGTTCTCAGGCTCTAGAGCAGCTCTGCTGACCTGGTTCTGTGGCTATACTATGGCTCTGCTGACCTGGTTCTCTGCCTCTAGAGCAGCTCTGTTGATCTGGTTCTCAGGATCTAGAGCAGCTCTGCTGACCTGGTTGTCTGGCTCTAAAGCAGCTCTGGTGACCTGGCTCTCAGGCTCTAGAGCAGCTCTGCAGACCTGATTTTTAGGCTCTAGAGCAGCTCTGCTGACCTCATTCTGTGGCTCTACTACAGCTCTGCTGACTGGTTCTCTGGCTCTAAAGCAGCTCTGCTGACCTGGTTCTATGGCTCTAGAGCAGCTCTGCTGACCTGCTGGCTCTAAAGCAGCTCTGCTGACCTGGTTCTCTGGCTCTAAAGCAGCGCTGCTGACCTGGTTCTTTGGCTCTAAAGCAGCTCTGCTGACCTGGATCTGTGGCTCTAGAGCAGCTCTGCTGACCTGGATCTCTGCCTCTAGAGCAGCTCTGCTGGCCTGGTTCTCAGGCTCTAGAGCATCTCTGCTGACTTGGTTATCAGGCTCTACAATGGGTTTGCTGACGTGGTTCTCTGGCTCTAAAGCAGCTCTGCTAACATGGTTCTTCGGCTCTAGAGCAGTTCTGCTGACCTGGGTCTCAGCTCTACAAGAGATCTGCTGACCTGGTTCTATGGCTCTAAAGCAGCTCTGCTGACCAGGTTCTATGGCTCTAAAGCAGCTCTGCTGACCTGGTTCTTTGGCTCTAGTGCAACTCTGCTGACCTGGTGGCTCTAAAGCAGCTCTGCTGACCTGGTTCTACGGCTCTAAAGCATCTCTGCTGACCTGGTTCTATGGCTGTAAAGCAGCTCTGCTAACCAGGTTCTGTGGCTCTACTACGGCTCTGCTTACCTGGTTCTCTGGCTCTAAAGCAGCTCAGCTAATCTGGTTCTACGGCTCTAAAGCATCTCTGCTGACCTGGTTCTATGGCTGTAAAGCAGCTCTGCTAACCAGGTTCTATGGCTCTAAAGCAGCTCTGCTGACCTGGTTCTCTGGCTCTAGAGCAGCTCTGATAACCTGGTGGCTCTAGAGCAGCTCTGCTGACCTGTTTCTGTGGCTATACTACAGCTCTGCTGACCTGGTTCTCTGGCTCTAAAGCAGCTCTGCTGACCTGGTTCTATGGCTCTAAAGCAGCTCTGCTGACCAGCTTCTATGGCTCTAAAGGAGCTCTGCTGACCTTGTTCTCTGCCTCTAAAGCAGCTCTGCTAGCCTGGTTCTCTGGCTCTATAGCAGCTCTGCTGACCTGGTGGCTCTAAAGCAGCTCTGCTGACTTGGTTCTCTGTCTCTACAGCAGTTCTGCTGACCTGGTTCTATGGCTACAAAGCAGCTCTGCTGACATGGTTCTCTGGCTCTGCTGACCAGGTTCTATGGCTCTAAAGCAGCTCTGCTGACCTTGTTCTCTGGCTCTAAAGCAGCTCTGCTGACCTGGTTCTCTGGCTCTAGAGCAGCTCTACTGACCTGGTGGCTCTAAAGCAGCTCTGCTGACATGGTTCTCTGGCTCTACAGCAGCTCTGCTGACCTAGTTCTCTGGCTCTACAGCAGCTCTGCTAACCTTGTTCTCTGGCTCTAGAGCAGCTCTGCTGACCTGCTGGCTCTAAAGCAGCTTTGTTGACCTGGTTCTCTGGGTCTAAAGCAGCACTGCTGACCTGGTTCTTTGGCTCCAAAGCAGCTCTGCTGACCTGGATCTGGTGCTCTAGAGCAGCTCTGCTGACCTGGATCTCTGCCTCTAGAGCAGCTCTGCTGACCTGGTTCTCAGGCTCTAGAGCATCTCTACTGACTTGGTTATCAGGCTCTACAATGGCTTTGCTGACGTGGTTCTCTGGCTCTAAAGCAGCTCTGCTAACATGGTTCTTTGGCTCTAGAGCAGTTCTGCTGACCTGGGTCTCAGCTCTACAACAGATCTGCTGACCTGGTTCTATGGATCTAAAGCAGCTCTGCTGACCAGGTTCTATGGCTCTAAAGCAGCTCTGCTGACCTGGTTCTTTGGCTCTAGAGCAACTCTGCTGACTTGGTGGCTCTAAAGCAGCTCTGCTGACCTGGTTCTGTGGCTCTACTACAGCTCTGCTGACCTGGTTCTCTGGCTCTAAAGCAGCTCAGCTAACCTGGTTCTACGGCTCTAAAGCATCTCTGCTGACCTGGTTCTATGGCTACAAAGCAGCTCTGCTGACATGGTTCTCTGGCTCTGCTGACCAGGTTCTATGGCTCTAAAGCAGCTCTGCTGACCTTGTTCTCTGGCTCTAAAGCAGCTCTGCTGACCTGGTTCTGTGGCTCTAGAGCAGCTCTGCTGACCTGGTGGCTCTAAAGCAGCTCTGCTGACATGGTTCTCTGGCTCTACAGCAGCTCTGCTGACCTGGATCTATGGCTGTAAAGCAGCTCTGCTGACATGGTTCTCTGGCTTAACAGCAGCTCTGCTGACTTGGTTCTCTGGCTCTAGAGCAGCTCTGCTGACCTGGTGGCTCTAAAGCAGCTCTGCTGACATGGTTCTCTGGCTCTACAGCAGCTCTGCTGACCTAGTTCTCTGGCTCTAAAGCAGCTCTGCTGACCTGGTACTCTGGCTCTAGAGCAGCTCTGCTGACCTGGTGGCTCTAAAGCAGCTATGCTGACATGGTTCTGTGGCTCTAATACGGCTCTGTTGACCTGGTTCTCTGGCTCTACTATGACTCTGCTGACCTGGTTCTCTGGCTCTACAACGGCTCTGCTGACCTGGTTCTGTGGCTCTAAAGCAGCTCTGCTGACCTGGTTCTATGGCTCTCAAGCAGCTCTGCTGATCAGGTTCTATGGCTCTAAAGAAGCTCTGCTGACCTGGTTCTCTGGCTCTAGAGCAGCTCTGCTGACCTGGTGGCTCCAAAGCAGCTCTGCTGGTCTTGTTCTGTGGGTCTACTATGGCTCTGCTGACCAGGTTCTATGGCTCTAAAGCAGCTCTGCTGATCTGGTTCTATGGCTCTAAAGCAGCTCTGCTGACCTGGTTCTATGGCTCTAAAGCAGCTCTGCTGACCAGGTTCTATGGCTCTAAAGCAGCTCTGCTGACCTGGTTCTCTGGCTCTAGAGCAGCTCTGCTGACCTGGTGGCTCTAGAGCAGCTCTGCTGACCTGGTTCTGTGGCTCTACTACATCTCTGCTGACCTAGTTCTCTGGCTCTACAGCAGCTCTGCTGACCTGGTTCTTAGGCTCTAGAGCAGTTCTGCTGACCTGGGTCTCAGCTCTACAACAGATCTGCTGACCTGGTTCTATGGCTCTAAAGCAGCTCTGCTGACCAGGTTCTATGGCTCTAAAGCAGCTCTGCTGACCTGGTTCTTTGGCTCTAGAGCAACTCTGCTGACCTGGTGGCTCTAAAGCAGCTCTGCTGACCTGGTTCTGTGGCTCTACTACAGCTCTGCTGACCTGGTTCTCTGGCTCTAAAGCAGCTCAGCTAACCTGGTTCTACGGCTCTAAAGCATCTCTGCTGACCTGGTTCTATGGCTACAAAGCAGCTCTGCTGACATGGTTCTCTGGCTCTGCTGACCAGGTTCTATGGCTCTAAAGCAGCTCTGCTGACCTTGTTCTCTGGCTCTAAAGCAGCTCTGCTGACCTGGTTCTCTGGCTCTAGAGCAGCTCTGCTGACATGGTTCTCTGGCTCTACAGCAGATCTGCTGACCTGGTTCTATGGCTGTAAAGCAGCTCTGCTGACATGGTTCTCTAGCTCTACAGCAGCTCTGCTGACCTGGTTCTATGGCTGTAAAGCAGCTCTGCTGACATGGTTCTCTGGCTCTACAGCAGCTCTGCTGACCTGGTTCTCTGGCTCTAGAGCAGCTCTGCTGACCTGGTGGCTCTAAAGCAGCTCTGCTGACATGGTTCTCTGGCTCTACAGCAGCTCTGCTGACCTAGTTCTCTGGCTCTAAAGCAGCTCTGCTGACCTGGTACTCTGGCTCTAGAGCAGCTCTGCTGACCTGGTGGCTCTAAAGCAGCTTTGCTGACCTGGTTCTGTGGCTCTAATACGGCTCTGTTGACCTGGTTCTCTGGCTCTACTATGGCTCTGCTGACCTGGTTCTCTGGCTCTACAACGGCTCTGCTGACCTGGTTCTGTGGCTCTAAAGCAGCTCTGCTGACCTGGTTCTATGGCTCTAAAGCAGCTCTGCTGATCAGGTTCTATGGCTCTAAAGAAGCTCTGCTGACCTGGTTCTCTGGCTCTAGAGCAGCTCTGCTGACCTGGTGGCTCCAAAGCAGCTCTGCTGGTCTTGTTCTGTGGGTCTACTATGGCTCTGCTGACCTGGTTCTATGGCTCTAAAGCAGCTCTGCTGATCTGGTTCTATGGCTCTAAAGCAGCTCTGCTGACATGGTTCTATGGCTCTAAAGCAGCTCTGCTGACCTGGTTCTCTGGCTCTAGAGCAGCTCTGCTGACCTGGTGGCTCTAGAGCAGCACTGCTGACCTGGTTCTGTGGCTCTACTACATCTCTGCTGACCTAGTTCTCTGGCTATAAAGCAGCTCTGCTGACCTGGTTCTCTGGCTCTACAGCAGCTCTGCTGACCTGGTTCTTAGGCTCTAGAGCAGGGCTGCTGGCCTAGTTCTCTGGCTCTAAAGCAGCTCTGCTGACCTGGTTCTCTGGCTCTAAAGCAGCTCTGCTGACGTGGTTCTCTGGTTCTAAATACGCTCTGCTGACCATGTTCTCTACGTCTAAAGCAGTTCTGCTGACCTGTTTTCTCTGGCTCTACAGCAGCTCTTCTGACCTGGTTCCCTGGCTCTAGAGCAGCTCTGCTGACCTGTTTCTTAGGCTCTAGAGCAGTTCTGTTGACTTGGTTCTATGGCTCTGAAGCAGCTCTGCTGACCTGGTTCTATGGATCTAAAGCAGCTCTGCTGACGTGGTTCTCTGGCTCTAAAGCAGCTCTGCTGACCTTTTGTCTCTGCCTCTAAAGCAGCTCTGCTGACCTGGTTTCTCTGGCTCTAAAGCAGCTCTGCTGACCTGGTTCTCTGGCTCTACAACGGCTCTGCTGACCTAGTTCTCTGGCTCTACAACGGCTCTGCTGACCATGTACTCTGGCTCGAAAGCAGCTCTGCTGACCTTGTTCTCCTGCTCGAAAGGAGCTCTGCTGACGTGGTTCTCTGTCTCTAAAGCAGCTCTGCTAACATGGTTCTTTGGCTCTAGAGCAGTTCTGCTGACCTGGGTTTCAGCTCTACAACAGATCTGCTGACCTGGTTCTATGGCTCTAAAGCAGCTCTGCTGACCAGGTTCTATGGCTCTAAAGCAGCTCTGCTGACCTGGTTCTTTGGCTCTAGAGCAACTCTGCTGACCTGGTGGCTCTAAAGCAGCTCTGCTGACCTGGTTCTGTGGCTCTACTACAGCTCTGCTGACCTGGTTCTCTGGCTCTAAAGCAGCTCAGCTAACCTGGTTCTACGGCTCTAAAGCATCTCTGCTGACCTGGTTCTATGGCTACAAAGAAGCTCTGCTGACATGGTTCTCCTGCTATGCTGACCAGGTTCTATGGCTCTAAAGCAGCTCTGCTGACCTTGTTCTCTGGCTCTAAAGCAGCTCTGCTGACCTGGTTCTCTGGCTCTAGAGCAGCTCTGCTGACCTGGTGGCTCTAAAGCAGCTCTGCTGAAATGGTTCTCTGGCTCTACAGCAGCTCTGCTGACCTGGTTCTATGGCTGTAAAGCAGCTCTGCTGACATGGTTCTCTGGCTCTACAGCAGCTCTGCTGACCTGGTTCTCTGGCTCTAGAGCAGCTCTGCTGACCTGGTGGCTCTAAAGCAGCTCTGCTGACATGGTTCTCTGGCTCTACAGCAGCTCTGCTGACCTAGTTCTCTGGCTCTAAAGCAGCTCTGCTGACCTGGTTCTCTGGCTCTAGAGCAGCTCTGCTGACCTGGTGGCTCTAAAGCAGCTATGCTGACCTGGTTCTGTGGCTCTAATACGGCTCTGTTGACCTGGTTCTCTGGCTCTACTATGGCTCTGCTGACCTGGTTCTCTGGCTCTACAACGGCTCTGCTGACCTGGTTCTGTGGCTCTAAAGCAGCTCTGCTGACCTGGTTCTATGGCTTTAAAGCAGCTCTGCTGATCAGGTTCTATGGCTCTAAAGAAGCTCTGCTGACCTGGTTCTCTGGCTCTAGAGCAGCTCTGCTGACCTGGTGGCTCCAAAGCAGCTCTGCTGGTCTTGTTCTGTGGGTCTACTATGGCTCTGCTGACCTGGTTCTATGGCTCTAAAGCAGCTCTGCTGACCTGGTTCTATGGCTCTAAAGCAGCTCTGCTGACCAGGTTCTATGGCTCTAAAGCAGCTCTGCTGACCTGGTTCTGTGGCTCTACTACATCTCTGCTGACCTAGTTCTCTGGCTATAAAGCAGCTCTGCTGACCTGGTTCTCTGGCTCTACAGCAGCTCTGCTGACCTGGTTCTTAGGCTCTAGAGCAGGTATGCTGGCCTAGTTCTCTGGCTCTAAAGCAGCTCTGCTGACCTGGTTCTCTGGCTCTAAAGCAGCTCTGCTGACGTGGTTCTCTGGTTCTAAATCAGCTCTGCTGACCCGGTTCTCTCCGTCTAAAGCAGTTCTGCTGACCTGTTTTCTCTGGCTCTACAGCAGCTCTGCTGACCTGTTTCTTAGGCTCTAGAGCAGTTCTGTTGACTTGGTTCTATGGCTCTAAAGCAGCTCTGCTGACCTGGTTCTCTGGCTATAAAGCAGCTCTGCTGACGTGGTTCTCTGGCTCTAAAGCAGCTCTGCTGACCTTTTGTCTCTGCCTCTAAAGCAGCTCTGCTAACCTGGTTTCTCTGGCTCTAAAGTAGCTCTGCTGACCTGGTTCTCTGGCTCTACAACGGCTCTGCTGACCTAGTTCTTTGGCTCTACAACGGCTCTGCTGACCACGTACTCTGGCTCAAAAGCAGCTCTGCTGACCTTGTTCTCTGGCTCGAAAGCAGCTCTGCTGACCTGGTTCTCAGGCTCTAGAGCAGCTCTACTGACATTGTTTTTAGGCTCTAGAGCAGCTCTGCTGACCTAGTTCTGTGGCTCTACTATGGATCTGCTGACCTGGTTCTCTGCCTCTAGAGCAGCTCTGCTGACCTGGTTCTCAGGCTCTAGAGCAGCTCTGCTGACCTGGTTCTCAGGCTCTAGAGCAGCTCTGCTGAAATGGTTATCTGGCTCTAAAGCAGCTCTGCTGACCTGGTTCTCAGGCTCTAGAGCAGCACTGCTGACCTGGTTTTTAGGCTCTAGAGCAGCTCTGCTGACCTGGTTCTGTGGCTCTACTACGGCTCTGGTGACCTGGTGCTCTGGCTCAAAAGCAGCTCTGCTGACCTGGTTCTATGGCCCTAAAGCAGTTCTGCTGACCTGGTTCTATGGCTCTAAAGCAGCTCTGCTGACCTGGTTGTTAGGCTCTAGAGCAGCTCTGCTAACTTGGTTCTCTGGCTCTAAAGCAGCTCTGCTCACCTGGTTTCTCTGGCTCTACAGCAGCTCTGCTCACCTGGTTTCGCTGGCTCTACAGCAGCTCTGCTCACCTGTTTCTTAGTCTCTAGAGCAGCTCTGTTGACCTGATTCTATGGCTCTAAAGCAGCTCTGCTGACCTGGTTCTTTGGCTTTGAAGCAGCTCTGCTGACCTGGTTGTCTGGCTCTAGAGCACCTCTGCTGACGTGGTTCTCTCCCTCTAAAGCAGCTCTGCAGACATGGTTCTCTGGCTCTAAAGCAGCTCTGCTGACCTTGTTCTCTTCCTCTAAAGCAGCTCTGCTCACCTGGCTTCTCTGACTCTACAGCAGCTCTGCTCACCTGGTTCTCTGGCTCTAGAGCACCTCTGCTGACCTGGTTCTCTGGCTCTAAAGCGACTCTGCTGACCTAGTTCTCTGGCTCTAAAGTGGCTCTGCTGACCTGGTTCTCAGGCTCTAAAGCGGCTCTGGTGACCTGGTTCTCTCCCTCTAAAGCAGCTCTGCTGACCTGGTTCTCTTGCTCTAGAGCAGCACTGCTGACCTGGGTTCTCTGGCTCTACAGCTGCTCTGCTGTTCTGGTTCTCTGGCTCTAAAGCAGCTCTGCTGACCTAGTTCTCTGGCTTTAAAGCAGCTCTGCTGACCTGGATCTCTGCCTCTACAGCAGCTCTGCTAGCCTGGTTCTTAGGCTCTAGAGCAGCTCTGCTGACCTTGTTCTCTGACTCTAAAGGAGCTCTGCTGACCTGGTTCTCTGGCTCTAAAGCGTCTGTGCTGACCTGATTCACTGGCTCTAAAGCGGCTCTGGTGACCTGGTGCTCTGGCTCTAAATCAGCTCTGCTGACCTTGTTCTATGGCTCTAAAGCAGCTCTGCTGACATGGTTCTATGGCTCTTAAGCAGCTCTGCTGACCTGGTTCTCTGGCTTTGAAGCAGCTCTGCTGACCTGGTTCTCTGGCTCTAGAGCATCTCTGCTGACCTGGTTCTCTCACTCTAAAGCAGTCTTGCTGACCTGATTCTCTGGCTCTAAAGCTGCTCTGCTGACCTAGTTATCAGGCTCTAGAGCAGCTCTGCTGACCTGGTTCTCAGGTTCTAGAGCAGCTCTGCTGACCTGGTTCTCAGACTTTAGAGCAGCTCTGCTGAACTGGTTCTCTGGCTCTACAGCAGCTCTGCTGACCTGGTTCTCTGGCTCTAAAGAAGCTCTGCTGAACTGTTTCTTAGGCTCTAGAGCAGCTGTTTTGACCTGATTCTATGGCTCTAAAGCAGCTCTGCTGACCTGGTTCTCTGGCTTTGAAGCAGGTCTGCTGACCTAGTTCTCTGGCTCTAGAGCAGCGCTGCTGACCTGGTTCTCTCCCTCTAAAGCAGCTCTGCAGACCTGGTTCTCTGGCTCTAAAGCAGCTCTGCAGACATTGTTCTCTGCCTCTAAAGCAGCTCTGCTCACCTGGGTTCCATGGCTCTACAGCAGCTCTGCTCACCTGGTTCTCTGGCTCTAGAGCAGCTCTGCTGACCTGGTTCTTAGGCTCTAGAGCAGCTCTGCTGACCTGGTTCTCTTGCTCTACAAAGGCTCTGCTAACCTGGTTCTCTGGCTCTACAACGGCTTTCCTGACCTGGTTCTCTGGCTGTAAAACAGCTCTGCTGACCTGGTTCTCTGGCTCTAAAGCCGCTCTGCTGACCTGTTTCTCTGTCTCAAGAGCAGCTATGCTGTCCTAGTTCTCTGGCTCTAAAGCAGCTCTGCTGACCTGGTTCTCTGGCCCCTAAGTGGCTCTGGTGACCTTGTTCTCTCCCTCTAAAGCAGCTCTGCTGACCTGGTTCTCCTGCTCTAGAGCAGCACTGCTGACCTGGGTTCTCTGGCTCTACAACGGCTCGGCTGTTCTGGTTCTATGGCTCTAAAGCAGCTCTGCTGACCTAGTTCTATGGCTTTAAAGCAGCTCTGCTGACCTGGATCTCTGCCTCTACAGCAGCTCTGCTGGCCTAGTTCTTAGGTTCTAGAGCAGCTCTGCTGACCTGATTCACTGGCTCTAAAGCGGCTCTGGTGACCTGGTTCTCTGTCTCTAAATCAGCTCTGCTGACCTGGTTCTATGGCTCTAAAGCAGCTCTGCTGATATGGTTCTATGGCTCTACAGCAGCTCTGCGGATCTGGTTCTCTGGCTCGAAAGCAGCTCTGCTGACCTGGTTCTCAGGCTCTAGAGCAGCTCTGCTGACTTGGTTCTCAGGCTCTAGAGCAGCTCTGCTGACCTGGTTCTCAGACTCTAGAACAGCTCTGCTGACCTGGTTCTCTGGCTCTAAAGCAGCTCTGCTTACCTGGTTCTCTGGCTCTAAAGCAGCTCTGCTTACCTGGTTCTCGGGCTCTAGAGCAGCTCTGCTGACCTGTTTTTTTAGGCTCTAGAGCAGCTCTGCTGACGTGGTTCTGTGGCCCTACTACGGCTCTGGTGACCTGGTGCTCTGGCTCTAAAGCAGCTCTGCTGACCCGGTTCTATGGCTCTAAAGCAGCTCTGCTGACCTGGTTCTATGACTCTAAAGCAGCTCTGCTGACCTGGTTGTTAGGCTCTAGAGCAGCTCTGCTGACTTGGTTCTATGGCTCTAAAGCAGCTCTGCTGACCTGGTTCTATGGCTCTACAGCAGCTCTGCTGGACTGGTTCTTAGGCTCTAGAGCAGGTCTGCTGACCTGGTTCACTGGCTCTAAAGCAGCTCTGCTGACCTGGTTCTGTGGCTCTAAAGCAGCTCTGCTGAAGTGGTTCTCTGGCTCTAAAGCAGCTATGCTGACCTGGTTCTCTGGCTCTAAATCAGCTCTGCTGAACTGATTCTCTCCCTCTAAAAGAGGTCTGCTGACCTGTTTTCTCTGGCTCTACAGCAGCTATGCTGACCTGGTTCTCTGGCTCTAAATCAGCTCTGCTGACCTGATTCTCTCCCTCTAAAAGAGCTCTGCTGACCTGTTTTCTCTGGCTCTACAGCAGCTATGCTGTCCTAGTTCTCTGGCTCTAAAGCAACTCTGCTGACCTGGTTCTCTGGCTCCTAAGCGGCTCTGGTGACCTTGTTCTCTCCCTCTAAAGCAGCTCTGCTGACCTGGTTCTCCTGCTCTAGAGCAGCACTGCTGACCTAGGTTCTCTGGCTCTACAACGGCTCTGCTGTTCTGGTTCTATGGCTCTAAAGCAGCTCTGCTGACCTAGTTCTATGGCTTTAAAGCAACTCTGCTGACCTGGATCTCTGCCTCTACAGCAGCTCTGCTGGCCTAGTTCTTAGGTTCTAGAGCAGCTCTGATGACCTGATTCACTGGCTCTAAAGCGGCTCTGGTGACCTGGTTCTCTGTCTCTAAATCAGCTCTGCTGACCTGGTTCTATGGCTCTAAAGCAGCTCTGCTGATATGGTTCTATGGCTCTACAGCAGCTCTGCGGATCTGGTTCTCTGGCTCGAAAGCAGCTCTGCTGACCTGGTTCTCAGGCTCTAGAGCAGCTCTGCTGACCTGGTTCTCAGGCTCTAGAGCAGCTCTGCTGACCTGGTTCTCAGACTCTAGAACAGCTCTGCTGACCTGGTTCTCTGGCTCTAAAGCAGCTCTGCTTACCTGGTTCTCGGGCTCTAGAGCAGCTCTGCTGACCTGTTTTTTTAGGCTCTAGAGCAGCTCTGCTGACGTGGTTCTGTGGCCCTACTACGGCTCTGGTGACCTGGTGCCCTGGCTCTAAAGCTGCTCTGCTGACCCGGTTCTATGGCTCTAAAGCAGCTCTGCTGACCTGGTTCTATGACTCTAAAGCAGCTCTGCTGACCTGGTTGTTAGGCTCTAGAGCAGCTCTGCTGACCTGGTTCTATGGCTCTAAAGCAGCTCTGCTGACCTGGTTCTATGGCTCTACAGCAGCTCTGCTGGACTGGTTCTTAGGCTCTAGAGCAGGTCTGCTGACCTGGTTCACTGGCTCTAAAGCAGCTCTGCTGACCTGGTTCTCTGGCTCTAAAGCAGCTCTGCTGACGTGGTTCTCTGGCTCTAAAGCAGCTATGCTGACCTGGTTCTCTGGCTCTAAATCAGCTCTGCTGACCTGATTCTCTCCCTCTAAAAGAGCTCTGCTTACCTGTTTTCTCTGGCTCTACAGCAGCTCTGCTGACCTGGTTCTCTGGCTCTAAAGCAGCTCTGCTGAACTGTTTCTTAGGCTCTAGAGCAGCTGTTTTGACTTGATTCTATGGCTCTAAAGCAGCTCTGCTGACCTGGTTCTCTGGCTTTGAAGCAGCTCTGCTGACCTAGTTCTCTGGCTCTAGAGCTGCTCTGCTGACTTGGTTCTCTCCCTCTAAAGCAGCTCTGCAGACCTGGTTCTCTGGCTCTAAATCAGCTCTGCTGACCTTTTTCTCTGCCTCTAAAGCAGCTCTGCTCACCTGGTTTCCATGGCTCTACAGCAGCTCTGCTGACCTGGTTCTCTGGCTCTACTATGGCTCTGCTGACCTGGTTCTCTGGCTCTACAACGGCTCTCCTGACCTGGTTCTCTGGCTCTACAGCAGCTCTGCTGACCTGGTTCTTAGGCTCTATAGCAGGTCTGCTGATCTGGTTCTCTCGCTCTAAAGCAGCTCTGCTGACCTGGTTCTCTGGCTCTAAAGCAGCTCTGCTGACGTGGTTCTCTGGCTCTAAATCAGCTCTGCTGACCTGGTTCTCTCCCTCTAAAGCAGCTCTGCTGAACTGTTTTGTCTGGCTCTACAGCAGCTCTGCTGACCTGGTTCTCTGGCTCTAGAGCAGATCTGCTGACCTGTTTCTTAGGCTCTAGAGCAGCTCTGCTGACCTGGTTCTCAGGCTCTAAAGCAGCTCTGCTGACCTGGTTCTCTGTCTCTAGAGCAGCTATGCTGACCTAGTTCTCTGCCTCTAAAGCAGCTCTGCTGACCTGGTTCTCTGGCTCTAAAGCGGATCTGGTGACCTGGTTCTCTCCCTCTAAAGCAGCTCTGATGACCTGGTTCTCTTGCTCTAGAGCAGCACTGCTGACCTGGGTTCTCTGGCTCTACAACGGCTCTGCCGTTCTGGTTCTCTGGCTCTAAAGAAGCTCTGCTGACCTAGTTCTCTGGCTTTAAAGCAGCTCTGCTGACCTGGATCTCTGCCTCTACAGCAGCTCTGCTGGCCTGGTTCTTAGGCTCTAGAGCAGCTCTGCTGACCTTGTTCTCTGGCTCTAAAGGAGCTCTGCTAACCTGGTTCTCTGGCTCTAAAGTGTCTCTGCTGACCTGATTCACTGGCTCTAAAGCGGCTCTGGTGACCTGGTGCTCTGGCTCTAATTCAGCTCTGCTGACCTGATTCTATGGCTCTAAAGCAGCTCTGCTGACATGGTTCTATGGCTCTAAAGCAGCTCTGCTGACCTGGTTCTCTGGCTTTGAAGCAGCTCTGCTGACCTGGTTCTCTGTCTCTAGAGCATCTCTGCTGACCTGGTTCTCTCCCTCTAAAGCAGCTCTGCTGACCTGGTTTCGCTTGCTCTACAGCAGCTCTGCGGACCTGGTTCTCTGGCTCTAAATCAGCTCTACTGACCTGGTGCTCAGGCTCTACAGCAGCTCTTCTGACCTGGTTCTCTGGCTTTGAAGCAGCTCTACAACGGCTCTGCTGACCTAGTTCTCTGGCTTTAAAGCAGCTCTGCTGACCTGGATCTCTGCCTCTACAGCAGCTCTGCTGGCCTGGTTCTTAGGCTCTAGAGCAGCTCTGCTGACCTTGTTCTCTGGCTCTAAAGGAGCTCTGCTGACCTGGTTCTCTGGCTCTAAAGAGTCTCTGCTGACCTGATTCACTGGCTCTAAAGCGGCTCTGGTGACCTGGTGCTCTGGCTCTAAATCAGCTCTGCTGACCTGATTCTATGGCTCTAAAGCAGCTCTGCTGACATGGTTCTATGGTTCTAAAGCAGCTCTGCTGACCTGGTGCTCTGGCTTTGAAGCAGCTCTGCTGACCTGGTTCTCTTGCTCTAGAGCATCTCTGCTGACCTGGTTCTCTCCCTCTAAAGCAGCTCTGCTGACCTGATTCTCTGGCTCTAAAGCTGCTCTGCGAACCTGGTTTCGCTTGCTCTACAGCAGCTCTGCGGACCTGGTTCTCTGGCTCGAAAGCAGCTCTGCTGACCTGGTTCTCTTGCTCTAGAGCAGCACTGCTGACCTGGGTTCTCTGGCTCTACAACGGCTCTGCTGTTCTGGTTCTATGGCTCTAAAGCAGCTCTGCTGAGCTAGTTTTCTAGCTTTAAAGCAGCTCTGCTGACCTGGATCTCTGCCTCTACAGCAGCTCTGCTGGCCTGGTTCTTAGGCTCTAGAGCAGCTCTGATGACCTTGTTCTCTAGCTCTAAAGGAGCTCTACTGACCTGATTCTCTGGCTCTAAAGTACCTCTGCTGACCTGATTCACTGGCTCTAAAGCGGCTCTGGTGACCTGGTGCTCTGGCTCTAAATCAGCTCTGCTGACCTGATTCTATGGCTCTAAAGCAGCTCTGCTGACATGGTTCTATGGTTCTAAAGCAGCTCTGCTGACCTGGTGCTCTGGCTTTGAAGCAGCTCTGCTGAACTGGTTCTCTGGCTTTGAAGCAGCTCTACAACGGCTCTGCTGACCTAGTTCTCTGGCTTTAAAGCAGCTCTGCTGACCTGGATCTCTGCCTCTACAGCAGCTCTGCTGGCCTGGTTCTTAGGCTCTAGAGCAGCTCTGCTGACCTTGTTCTCTGGCTCTAAAGGAGCTCTGCTGACCTGGTTCTCTGGCTCTAAAGTGTCTCTGCTGACCTGATTCACTGGCTCTAAAGCGGCTCTGGTGACCTGGTGCTCTGGCTCTAAATCAGCTCTGCTGACCTGATTCTATGGCTCTAAAGCAGCTCTGCTGACATGGTTCTATGGTTCTAAAGCAGCTCTGCTGACCTGGTGCTCTGGCTTTGAAGCAGCTCTGCTGACCTGGTTCTCTTGCTCTAGAGCATCTCTGCTGACCTGGTTCTCTCCCTCTAAAGCAGCTCTGCTGACCTGATTCTCTGGCTCTAAAGCTGCTCTGTTGACCTGGTTTCGCTTGCTCTACAGCAGCTCTGCGGACCTGGTTCTCTGGCTCGAAAGCAGCTCTGCTGACATGGTTCTATGGTTCTAAAGCAGCTCTGCTGACCTGGTTCTCTGGCTTTGAAGCAGTTTTGCTGACCTAGTGCTCAGGCTCTACAGCAGCTCTGCTGACCTGGTTCTCTCCCTCTAAAGCAGCTCTGCAGACCTAGTTCTCTGGCTCTAAAGCAGCTCTGCTGTCCTTGTTCTCTGCCTCTAAAGCAGCTCTGATCACCTGGTTTCCATGGCTCTACAGCAGCTCTGCTCACCTGGTTTTCTGACTCTAGTGCAGATCTGCTGACCTGGTTCTTAGGCTCTAGAGCAGCTCTGCTGACCTGGTTCTCTGGCTCTAAAGCAGCTCTACTGACATGGTTCTATGGCTCTAAAGCAGCTCTGCTGTCCTGGTTCTCTGGCTTTGAAGCAGCTCTGCTGGCCTGGTTCTCTGGCTCTAGAGCATCTCTGCTGACCTGGTTCTCTCCCTCTAAAGCAGCTCTGCTGACCTGATTCTCTGGCTCTAAAGCAGCTCTGCTAACCAAGTTCTCTGCCTCTAAAGCTCCTCTGCTGACCTGGTTTCGCTTGCTCTACAGCAGCTCTGCGGACCTGGTTCTCTGGCTCGAAAGCAGCTCTGCTGACCTGGTTCTCTTGCTCTAGAGCAGCACTGCTGACCTGGGTTCTCTGGCTCTACAACAGCTCTGCTGTTCTGGTTCTATGGATCTAAAGCAGCTCTGCTGACCTACTTCTCTAGCTTTAAAGCAGCTCTGCTGACCTGGATCTCTGCCTCTACAGCAGCTCTGCTGGCCTGGTTCTTAGGCTCTAGAGCAGCTCTGATGACCTTGTTCTCTAGCTCTAAAGGAGCTCTACTGACCTGATTCTCTGGCTCTAAAGTACCTCTGCTGACCTGATTCACTGGCTCTAAAGCGGCTCTGGTGACCTGGTGCTCTGGCTCTAAATCAGCTCTGCTGACCTGGTTCTATGGCTCTAAAGCAGCCCTGCTGACATGGTTCTATGGCTCTAAAGCAGCTCTGCTGACCTGGTTCTCTGGCTTTGAAGCAGCTCTGCTGACCTGGTTCTCTGGCTCTAGAGCATCTCTGCTGACCTAGTTCTCTCCCTCTAAAGCAGCTCTGCTGACCTGATTCTCTAGCTCTAAAGCAGCTCTGCTAACCAAGTTCTCTGCCTCTAAAGCTGCTCTGCTGACCTGGTTCTCTCCCTCTAAAGCAGCTCTGCAGACCTGGTTCTCTGGCTCTAAAGCAGCTCTGCTGACCTTGTTCTCTGCCTCTAAAGCAGCTCTGCTCACCTGGTTTCCATGGCTCTACAGCAGCTCTGCTCACCTGGTTCTCTGGCTCTAGAGCAGCTCTGCTGAACTGGTTCTCTGGCTCTACAACGGCTCTGCTGACCTGGTTCTCTGGCTCTACAACGGCTCTCCTGACCTGGTTCTCTGGCTGTAAAGCAGCTCTGCTAACCAAGTTCTCTGCCTCTAAAGCTGCTCTGCTGACCTGGTTCTCTCCCTCCAAAGCAGCTCTGCAGACCTGGTTCTCTGGCTCTAAAGCAGCTCTGCTGACCTTGTTCTCTGCCTCTAAAGCAGCTCTGCTCACCTGGTTTCCATGGCTCTACAGCAGCTCTGCTCACCTGGTTCTCTGGCTCTAGAGCAGCTCTGCTGACCTGGTTCTTAGGCTCTAGAGCAGCTCTGCTGACCTGGTTCTCTGGCTCTACAACGGCTCTGCTGACCTGGTTCTCTGGCTCTACAACGGCTCTCCTGACCTGGTTCTCTGGCTCTACAGCAGCTCTGCTGACCTGGTTCTTAGGCTCTATAGCAGGTCTGCTGATCTGGTTCTCTCGCTCTAAAGCAGCTCTGCTGACCTGGTTCTCTGGCTCTAAAGCAGCTCTTCTGACGTGGTTCTCTGGCTCTAAATCAGCTCTGCTGACCTGGTTCTCTCCCTCTAAAGCAGCTCTGCTGAACTGTTTTGTCTGGCTCTACAGCAGCTCTGCTGACCTGGTTCTCTGGCTCTAGAGCAGATCTGCTGACCTGTTTCTTAGGCTCTAGAGCAGCTCTGCTGACCTGGTTCTCAGGCTCTAAAGCAGCTCTGCTGACCTGGTTCTCTGTCTCTAGAGCAGCTATGCTGACCTAGTTCTCTGCCTCTAAAGCAGCTCTGCTGACCTGGTTCTCTGGCTCTAAAGCGGATCTGGTGACCTGGTTCTCTCCCTCTAAAGCAGCTCTGATGACCTGGTTCTCTTGCTCTAGAGCAGCACTGCTGACCTGGGTTCTCTGGCTCTACAACGGCTCTGCCGTTCTGGCTCTCTGGCTCTAAAGAAGCTCTGCTGACCTAGTTCTCTGGCTTTAAAGCAGCTCTGCTGACCTGGATCTCTGCCTCTACAGCAGCTCTGCTGGCCTGGTTCTTAGGCTCTAGAGCAGCTCTGCTGACCTTGTTCTCTGGCTCTAAAGGAGCTCTGCTGACCTGGTTCTCTCCCTCTAAAGCAGCTCTGCTGACCTGATTGTCTGGCTCTAAAGCAGCTCTGCTAACCAAGTTCTCTGCCTCTAAAGCTCCTCTGCTGACCTGGTTTCGCTTGCTCTACAGCAGCTCTGCGGACCTGGTTCTCTGGCTCGAAAGCAGCTCTGCTGACCTGGTTCTCTTGCTCTAGAGCAGCACTGCTGACCTGGGTTCTCTGGCTCTACAACAGCTCTGCTGTTCTGGTTCTATGTAGGCCTGGGCAAAAATTTCGTTCCGTTCGCGGAAATTGCGATAATTTGACATTTTTGCGTTCCGCGGAGAGCGCGAAAATGTCAAAAATTCCGGTTTCCGCAGCTTGGCGATAATTTGTTTCTTGCTCGCGCTGTAAAATGATACATTCTCGCGCGCGCGCGATCGCCTTACCTGAATCCCTGCGTTCGCCGACAAGTTTTCTTGATCCGGTCGCGTTCTCCATGAGATGTTGTATTGTTTTTAGCCATTTGCGCTGTCTCGCGACAGTTCGCGCCCGCAGTGACGTCATGCGTCGCGCGATCACGTCTTTCTTCTCGCGATCATGCACCGCGAGAACAACTCAAAACAAGATGGCCGCGCCCGCAAGCAACCACATGGGTAAGTTGGCGACCCGCAACCATGCAGAAAATCTCGCGAACATGCCGGAAAAAAACTTCCGCATCTTTGCGATATTTCTGCTTGTTTGCGATAATTTTAAACATTCTCGCGATAATTTGCGAAGGTTAATTCCGCAAATTCCGCCCACCCCTAGTTCTATGGCTCTAAAGCAGCTCTGCTGACCTACTTCTCTAGCTTTAAAGCAGCTCTGCTGACCTGGATCTCTGCCTCTACAGCAGCTCTGCTGGCCTGGTTCTTAGGCTCTAGAGCAGCTCTGATGACCTTGTTCTCTAGCTCTAAAGGAGCTCTACTGACCTGATTCTCTGGCTCTAAAGTACCTCTGCTGACCTGATTCACTGGCTCTAAAGCGGCTCTGGTGACCTGGTGCTCTGGCTCTAAATCAGCTCTGCTGACCTGGTTCTATGGCTCTAAAGCAGCTCTGCTGACATGGTTCTATGGCTCTAAAGCAGCTCTGCTGACCTGGTTCTCTGGCTTTGAAGCAGCTCTGCTGACCTGGTTCTCTGGCTCTAGAGCATCTCTGCTGACCTAGTTCTCTCCCTCTAAAGCAGCTCTGCTGACCTGATTCTCTAGCTCTAAAGCAGCTCGGCTAACCAAGTTCTCTGCCTCTTAAGCTGCTCTGCTGACCTGGTTCTCTCCCTCTAAAGCAGCTCTGCATACCTGGTTCTCTGGCTCTAAAGCAGCTCTGCTGACCTTGTTCTCTGCCTCTAAAGCAGCTCTGCTCACCTGGTTTCCATGGCTCTACAGCAGCTCTGATCACCTGGTTCTCTGGCTCTAGAGCAGCTCTGCTGAACTGGTTCTCTGGCTCTACAACGGCTCTGCTGACCTGGTTCTCTGGCTCTACAACGGCTCTCCTGACCTGGTTCTCTGGCTGTAAAGCAGCTCTGCTAACCAAGTTCTCTGCCTCTAAAGCTGCTCTGCTGACCTGGTTCTCTCCCTCTAAAGCAGCTCTGCAGACCTGGTTATCTGGCTCTAAAGCAGCTCTGCTGACCTTGTTCTCTGCCTCTAAAGCAGCTCTGCTCACCTGGTTTCCATGGCTCTACAGCAGCTCTGCTCACCTGGTTCTCTGGCTCTAGAGCAGCTCTGCTGAACTGGTTCTCTGGCTCTACAACGGCTCTGCTCACCTGGTTTCCATGGCTCTACAGCAGCTCTGCTCACCTGGTTCTCTGGCTCTAGAGCAGCTCTGCTGACCTGGTTCTTAGGCTCTAGAGCAGCTCTGCTGACCTGGTTCTCTGGCTCTACAACGGCTCTGCTGAACTGGTTCTCTGGCTCTACAACGGCTCTCCTGACCTGGTTCTCTGGCTCTACAGCAGCTCTGCTGACCTGGTTCTTAGGCTCTATAGCAGGTCTGCTGATCTGGTTCTCTCGCTCTAAAGCAGCTCTGCTGACCTGGTTCTCTGGCTCTAAAGCAGCTCTTCTGACGTGGTTCTCTGGCTCTAAATCAGCTCTGCCGACCTGGTTCTCTCCCTCTAAAGCAGCTCTGCTGAACTGTTTTGTCTGGCTCTACAGCAGCTCTGCTGACCTGGTTCTCTGGCTCTAGAGCAGATCTGCTGACCTGTTTCTTAGGCTCTAGAGCAGCTCTGCTGACCTGGTTCTCAGGCTCTAAAGCAGCTCTGCTGACCTGGTTCTCTGTCTCTAGAGCAGCTATGCTGACCTAGTTCTCTGGCTCTAAAGCAGCTCTGCTGACCTGGTTCTCTGGCTCTAAAGCGGATCTGGTGACCTGGTTCTCTCTCTCTAAAGCAGCTCTGATGACCTGGTTCTCTTGCTCTAGAGCAGCACTGCTGACCTGGGTTCTCTGGCTCTACAACGGCTCTGCCGTTCTGGTTCTCTGGCTCTAAAGAAGCTCTGCTGACCTAGTTCTCTGGCTTTAAAGCAGCTCTGCTGACCTGGATCTCTGCCTCTACAGCAGCTCTGCTGGCCTGGTTCTTAGGCTCTAGAGCAGCTCTGCTGACCTTGTTCTCTGGCTCTAAAGGAGCTCTGCTGACCTGGTTCTCTGGCTCTAAAGTGTCTCTGCTGACCTGATTCACTGGCTCTAAAGCGGCTCTGGTGACCTGGTGCTCTGGCTCTAAATCAGCTCTGCTGACCTGATTCTATGGCTCTAAAGCAGCTCTGCTGACATGGTTCTATGGCTCTAAAGCAGCTCTGCTGACCTGGTTCTCTGGCTTTGAAGCAGCTCTGCTGACCTGGTTCTCTGTCTCTAGAGCATCTCTGCTGACCTGGTTCTCTCCCTCTAAAGCAGCTCTGCTGACCTGGTTTCGCTTGCTCTACAGCAGCTCTGCGGACCTGGTTCTCCGGCTCTAAAGCAGCTCTACTGACCTGGTGCTCAGGCTCTACAGCAGCTCTGCTGACCTGGTTCTCTGGCTTTGAAGCAGCTCTACAACGGCTCTGCTGACCTAGTTCTCTGGCTTTAAAGCAGCTCTGCTGACCTGGATCTCTGCCTCTACAGCAGCTCTGCTGGCCTGGTACTTAGGCTCTAGAGCAGCTCTGCTGACCTTGTTCTCTGGCTCTAAAGGAGCTCTTCTGACCTGGTTCTCTGGCTCTAAAGTGTCTTTGCTGACCTGATTCACTGGCTCTAAAGCGGCTCTGGTGACCTGGTGCTCTGGCTCTAAATCAGCTCTGCTGACCTGATTCTATGGCTCTAAAGCAGCTCTGCTGACATGGTTCTATGGTTCTAAAGCAGCTCTGCTGACCTGGTGCTCTGGCTTTGAAGCAGCTCTGCTGACCTGGTTCTCTTGCTCTAGAGCATCTCTGCTGACCTGGTTCTCTCCCTCTAAAGCAGCTCTGCTGACCTGATTCTCTGGCTCTAAAGCTGCTCTGTTGACCTGGTTTCGCTTGCTCTACAGCAGCTCTGCGGACCTGGTTCTCTGGCTCAAAAGCAGCTCTGCTGACATGGTTCTATGGTTCTAAAGCAGCTCTGCTGACCTGGTTCTCTGGCTTTGAAGCAGCTCTGCTGACCTAGTGCTCAGGCTCTACAGCAGCTCTGCTGACCTGGTTCTCTCCCTCTAAAGCAGCTCTGCAGACCTAGTTCTCTGGCTCTAAAGCAGCTCTGCTGTCCTTGTTCTCTGCCTCTAAAGTAGCTCTGATCACCTGGTTTCCATGGCTCTACAGCAGCTCTGCTCACCTGGTTTTCTGACTCTAGTGCAGATCTGCTGACCTGGTTCTTAGGCTCTAGAGCAGCTCTGCTGACCTGGTTCTCTGGCTCTAAAGCAGCTCTACTGACATGGTTCTATGGCTCTAAAGCAGCTCTGCTGTCCTGGTTCTCTGGCTTTGAAGCAGCTCTGCTGGCCTGGTTCTCTGGCTCTAGAGCATCTCTGCTGACCTGGTTCTCTCCCTCTAAAGCAGCTCTGCTGACCTGATTCCCTGGCTCTAAAGCAGCTCTGCTAACCAAGTTCTCTGCCTCTAAAGCTCCTCTGCTGACCTGGTTTCGCTTGCTCTACAGCAGCTCTGCGGACCTGGTTCTCTGGCTCGAAAGCAGCTCTGCTGACCTGGTTCTCTTGCTCTAGAGCAGCACTGCTGACCTGGGTTCTCTGGCTCTACAACAGCTCTGCTGTTCTGGTTCTATGGCTCTAAAGCAGCTCTGCTGACCTAGTTCTCTAGCTTTAAAGCAGCTCTGCTGACCTGGATCTCTGCCTCTACAGCAGCTCTGCTGGCCTGGTTCTTAGGCTCTAGAGCAGCTCTGATGACCTTGTTCTCTAGCTCTAAAGGAGCTCTACTGACCTGATTCTCTGGCTCTAAAGTACCTCTGCTGACCTGATTCACTGGCTCTAAAGCGGCTCTGGTGACCTGGTGCTCTGGCTCTAAATCAGCTCTGCTGACCTGGTTCTATGGCTCTAAAGCAGCTCTGCTGACATGGTTCTATGGCTCTAAAGCAGCTCTGCTGACCTGGTTCTCTGGCTTTGAAGCAGCTCTGCTGACCTGGTTCTCTGGCTCTAGAGCATCTCTGCTGACCTAGTTCTCTCCCTCTAAAGCAGCTCTGCTGACCTGATTCTCTAGCTCTAAAGCAGCTCTGCTAACCAAGTTCTCTGCCTCTAAAGCTGCTCTGCTGACCTGGTTCTCCCCCTCTAAAGCAGCTCTGCAGACCTGGTTCTCTGGCTCTAAAGCAGCTCTGCTGACCTTGTTCTCTGCCTCTAAAGCAGCTCTGCTCACCTGGTTTCCATGGCTCTACAGCAGCTCTGCTCACCTGGTTCTCTGGCTCTAGAGCAGCTCTGCTGAACTGGTTCTCTGGCTCTACAACGGCTCTGCTGACCTGGTTCTCTGGCTCTACAACGGCTCTCCTGACCTGGTTCTCTGGCTGTAAAGCAGCTCTGCTGACCTGGTTCTCAGGCTCTAAAGCAGCTCTGCTGACCTGGTTCTCTGTCTCTAGAGCAGCTATGCTGACCTAGTTCTCTGGCTCTAAAGCGGCTCTGCTGACCTGGTTCTCTGGCTCTAAAGCGGATCTGGTGACCTGGTTCTCTCCCTCTAAAGCAGCTCTGATGACCTGGTTCTCTTGCTCTAGAGCAGCACTGCTGACCTGGGTTCTCTGGCTCTACAACGGCTCTGCCGTTCTGGTTCTCTGGCTCTAAAGAAGCTCTGCTGACCTAGTTCTCAGGCTTTAAAGCAGCTCTGCTGACCTGGATCTCTGCCTCTACAGCAGCTCTGCTGGCCTGGTTCTTAGGCTCTAGAGCAGCTCTGCTGACCTTGTTCTCTGGCTCTAAAGGAGCTCTGCTGACCTGGTTCTCTGGCTCTAAAGTGTCTCTGATAACCTGATTCACTGGCTCTAAAGCGGCTCTGGTGACCTGGTGCTCTGGCTCTAAATCAGCTCTGCTGACCTGATTCTATGGCTCTAAAGCAGCTCTGCTGACATGGTTCTATGGCTCTAAAGCAGCTCTGCTGACCTGGTTCTCTGGCTTTGAAGCAGCTCTGCTGACCTGGTTCTCTGTCTCTAGAGCATCTCTGCTGACCTGGTTCTCTCCCTCTAAAGCAGCTCTGCTGACCTGGTTTCGCTTGCTGTACAGCAGCTCTGCGGACCTGGTTCTCTGGCTCGAAAGCAGCTCTGCTGACCTGGTTCTCAGGCTCTAAAGCAGCTCTACTGACCTGGTGCTCAGGCTCTACAGCAGCTCTGCTGACCTGGTTCTCTGGCTTTGAAGCAGCTCTACAACGGCTCTGCTGACCTAGTTCTCTGGCTTTAAAGCAGCTCTGCTGACCTGGATCTCTGCCTCTACAGCAGCTCTGCTGGCCTGGTTCTTAGGCTCTAGAGCAGCTCTGCTGACCTTGTTCTCTGGCTCTAAAGGAGCTCTGCTGACCTGGTTCTCTGGCTCTAAAGTGTCTCTGCTGACCTGATTCACTGGCTCTAAAGCGGCTCTGGTGACCTGGTGCTCTGGCTCTAAATCAGCTCTGCTGACCTGATTCTATGGCTCTAAAGCAGCTCTGCTGACATGGTTCTATGGTTCTAAAGCAGCTCTGCTGACCTGGTGCTCTGGCTTTGAAGCAGCTCTGCTGACCTGGTTCTCTTGCTCTAGAGCATCTCTGCTGACCTGGTTCTCTCCCTCTAAAGCTGCTCTGCTGACCTGGTTCTTTCCCTCTAAAGCAGCTCTGCTGACCTGGTTCTCTGGCTCGAAAGCAGCTCTGCTGACCTGGTGCTCAGGCTCTACAGCAGCTCTGCTGACCTGGTTCTCTGGCTTTGAAGCAGCTCTGCTGACCTAGTTCTCTGGCTCTAGAGCAGCTCTGCTGACCTGGTTCTCTCCCTCTAAAGCAGCTCTGCAGACCTAGTTTTCTGGCTCTAAAGCAGCTCTGCTGTCCTTGTTCTCTGCCTCTAAAGCAGCTCTGATCACCTGGTTTCCATGGCTCTACAGCAGCTCTGCTCACCTGGTTTTCTGACTCTAGTGCAGATCTGCTGACCTGGTTCTTAGGCTCTAGAGCAGCTCTGCTGACCTGGTTCTCTGGCTCTAAAGCAGCTCTACTGACAAGGTTCTATGGCTCTAAAGCAGCTCTGCTGTCCTGGTTCTCTGGCTTTGAAGCAGCTCTGCTGACCTGGTTCTCTGGCTCCAGAGCATCTCTGCTGACCTGGTTCTCTCCCTCTAAAGCAGCTCTGCTGACCTGATTCTCTGGCTCTAAAGCAGTTCTGCTAACCAAGTTCTCTGCCTCTAAAGCTCCTCTGCGAACCTGGTTTCGCTTGCTCTACAGCAGCTCTGCGGACCTGGTTCTCTGGCTCGAAAGCAGCTCTGCTGACCTGGTTCACTTGCTCTAGAGCAGCACTGCTGACCTGGGTTCTCTGGCTCTACAACGGCTCTGCTGTTCTGGTTCTATGGCTCTAAAGCAGCTCTGCTGAGCTAGTTTTCTAGCTTTAAAGCAGCTCTGCTGACCTGGATCTCTGCCTCTACAGCAGCTCTGCTGGCCTGGTTCTTAGGCTTTAGAGCAGCTCTGATGACCTTGTTCTCTAGCTCTAAAGGAGCTCTGCTGACCTGATTCTCTGGCTCTAAAGTATCTCTGCTGACCTGATTCACTGGCTCTAAAGCGGCTCTGGTGACCTGGTGCTCTGGCTCTAAATCAGCTCTGCTGACCTGGTTCTATGGCTCTAAAGCAGCTCTGCTGACATGGTTCTATGGCTCTAAAGCAGCTCTGCTGACCTGGTTCTCTGGCTTTGAAGCAGCTCTGCTGACCTGGTTCTCTGGCTCTAGAGCATCTCTGCTGACCTAGTTCTCTCCCTCTAAAGCAGCTCTGCTGACCTGATTCTCTGGCTCTAAAGCAGCTCTGCTAACCAAGTTCTCTGCCTCTAAAGCTGCTCTGCTGACCTGGTTCTCTCCCTCTAAAGCAGCTCTGCAGACCTGGTTCTCTGGCTCTAAAGCAGCTCTGCTGACCTTGTTCTCTGCCTCTAAAGCAGCTCTGCTCACCTGGTTTCCATGGCTCTACAGAAGCTGTGTTCACCTGGTTTTCTGACTCTAGTGCAGATCTGCTGACTTGGTTCTTAGGCTCTAGAGCAGCTCTGCTGACCTGATTCTCTGGCTCTAAAGCAGCTCTGCTAACCAAGTTCTCTGCCTCTAAAGCTCCTCTGCTGACCTGCTTTCGCTTGCTCTACAGTAGCTCTGCGGACTTGGTTCTCTGGCTCGAAAGCAGCTCTGCTGACCTGGTTCTCTTGCTCTAGAGCAGCACTGCTGACCTGGGTTCTCTGGCTCTACAACGGCTCTGCTGTTCTGGTTCTATGGCTCTAAAGCAGCTCTGCTGACCTAGTTCTCTAGCTTTAAAGCAGCTCTGCTGACCTGGATCTCTGCTTCTACAGCAGCTCTGCTGGCCTGGTTCTTAGGCTCTAGAGCAGCTCTGATGACCTTGTTCTCTAGCTCTAAATGAGCTCTGCTGACCTGGTTCTCTGGCTCTAGAGTATCTCTGCTGACCTGATTCACTGGCTCTAAAGCGGCTCTGGTGACCTGGTGCTCTGGCTCTAAATCAGCTCTGCTGACCTGATTCTATGGCTCTAAAGCAGCTCTGCTGACATGGTTCTATGGCTCTAAAGCAGCTCTGCTGACCTGGTTCTCTGGCTTTGAAGCAGCTCTGCTGACCTGGTTCTCTGTCTCTAGAGCATCTCTGCTGACCTGGTTCTCTCCCTCTAAAGCAGCTCTGCTGACCTGGTTTCGCTTGCTGTACAGCAGCTCTGCGGACCTGGTTCTCTGGCTCGAAAGCAGCTCTGCTGACCTGGTTCTCAGGCTCTAAAGCAGCTCTACTGACCTGGTGCTCAGGCTCTACAGCAGCTCTGCTGACCTGGTTCTCTGGCTTTGAAGCAGCTCTACAACGGCTCTGCTGACCTAGTTCTCTGGCTTTAAAGCAGCTCTGCTGACCTGGATCTCTGCCTCTACAGCAGCTCTGCTGGCCTGGTTCTTAGGCTCTAGAGCAGCTCTGCTGACCTTGTTCTCTGGCTCTAAAGGAGCTCTGCTGACCTGGTTCTCTGGCTCTAAAGTGTCTCTGCTGACCTGATTCACTGGCTCTAAAGCGGCTCTGGTGACCTGGTGCTCTGGCTCTAAATCAGCTCTGCTGACCTGATTCTATGGCTCTAAAGCAGCTCTGCTGACATGGTTCTATGGTTCTAAAGCAGCTCTGCTGACCTGGTGCTCTGGCTTTGAAGCAGCTCTGCTGACCTGGTTCTCTTGCTCTAGAGCATCTCTGCTGACCTGGTTCTCTCCCTCTAAAGCTGCTCTGCTGACCTGGTTCTTTCCCTCTAAAGCAGCTCTGCTGACCTGGTTCTCTGGCTCGAAAGCAGCTCTGCTGACCTGGTGCTCAGGCTCTACAGCAGCTCTGCTGACCTGGTTCTCTGGCTTTGAAGCAGCTCTGCTGACCTAGTTCTCTGGCTCTAGAGCAGCTCTGCTGACCTGGTTCTCTCCCTCTAAAGCAGCTCTGCAGACCTAGTTTTCTGGCTCTAAAGCAGCTCTGCTGTCCTTGTTCTCTGCCTCTAAAGCAGCTCTGATCACCTGGTTTCCATGGCTCTACAGCAGCTCTGCTCACCTGGTTTTCTGACTCTAGTGCAGATCTGCTGACCTGGTTCTTAGGCTCTAGAGCAGCTCTGCTGACCTGGTTCTCTGGCTCTAAAGCAGCTCTACTGACAAGGTTCTATGGCTCTAAAGCAGCTCTGCTGTCCTGGTTCTCTGGCTTTGAAGCAGCTCTGCTGACCTGGTTCTCTGGCTCCAGAGCATCTCTGCTGACCTGGTTCTCTCCCTCTAAAGCAGCTCTGCTGACCTGATTCTCTGGCTCTAAAGCAGTTCTGCTAACCAAGTTCTCTGCCTCTAAAGCTCCTCTGCGAACCTGGTTTCGCTTGCTCTACAGCAGCTCTGCGGACCTGGTTCTCTGGCTCGAAAGCAGCTCTGCTGACCTGGTTCACTTGCTCTAGAGCAGCACTGCTGACCTGGGTTCTCTGGCTCTACAACGGCTCTGCTGTTCTGGTTCTATGGCTCTAAAGCAGCTCTGCTGAGCTAGTTTTCTAGCTTTAAAGCAGCTCTGCTGACCTGGATCTCTGCCTCTACAGCAGCTCTGCTGGCCTGGTTCTTAGGCTTTAGAGCAGCTCTGATGACCTTGTTCTCTAGCTCTAAAGGAGCTCTGCTGACCTGATTCTCTGGCTCTAAAGTATCTCTGCTGACCTGATTCACTGGCTCTAAAGCGGCTCTGGTGACCTGGTGCTCTGGCTCTAAATCAGCTCTGCTGACCTGGTTCTATGGCTCTAAAGCAGCTCTGCTGACATGGTTCTATGGCTCTAAAGCAGCTCTGCTGACCTGGTTCTCTGGCTTTGAAGCAGCTCTGCTGACCTGGTTCTCTGGCTCTAGAGCATCTCTGCTGACCTAGTTCTCTCCCTCTAAAGCAGCTCTGCTGACCTGATTCTCTGGCTCTAAAGCAGCTCTGCTAACCAAGTTCTCTGCCTCTAAAGCTGCTCTGCTGACCTGGTTCTCTCCCTCTAAAGCAGCTCTGCAGACCTGGTTCTCTGGCTCTAAAGCAGCTCTGCTGACCTTGTTCTCTGCCTCTAAAGCAGCTCTGCTCACCTGGTTTCCATGGCTCTACAGAAGCTGTGTTCACCTGGTTTTCTGACTCTAGTGCAGATCTGCTGACTTGGTTCTTAGGCTCTAGAGCAGCTCTGCTGACCTGATTCTCTGGCTCTAAAGCAGCTCTGCTAACCAAGTTCTCTGCCTCTAAAGCTCCTCTGCTGACCTGCTTTCGCTTGCTCTACAGTAGCTCTGCGGACTTGGTTCTCTGGCTCGAAAGCAGCTCTGCTGACCTGGTTCTCTTGCTCTAGAGCAGCACTGCTGACCTGGGTTCTCTGGCTCTACAACGGCTCTGCTGTTCTGGTTCTATGGCTCTAAAGCAGCTCTGCTGACCTAGTTCTCTAGCTTTAAAGCAGCTCTGCTGACCTGGATCTCTGCTTCTACAGCAGCTCTGCTGGCCTGGTTCTTAGGCTCTAGAGCAGCTCTGATGACCTTGTTCTCTAGCTCTAAATGAGCTCTGCTGACCTGATTCTCTGGCTCTAGAGTATCTCTGCTGACCTGATTCACTGGCTCTAAAGCGGCTCTGGTGACCTGGTGCTCTGGCTCTAAATCAGCTCTGCTGACCTGGTTCTCTGGCTCTAGAGCATCTCTGCTGACCTAGTTCTCTCCCTCTAAAGCAGCTCTGCTGACCTGATTCTCTGGCTCTAAAGCAGCTCTGCTAACCAAGTTCTCTGCCTCTAAAGCTGCCCTGCTGACCTGGTTCTCTCCCTCTAAAGCAGCTCTGCTGACATGGTTCTATGGCTCTAAAGCAGCTCTGCTGACCTGGTTCTCTGGCTTTGAAGCAGCTCTGCTGACCTGGTTCTCTGGCTCTAGAGCATCTCTGCTGACCTAGTTCTCTCCCTCTAAAGCAGCTCTGCTGACCTGATTCTCTGGCTCTAAAGCAGCTCTGCTAACCAAGTTCTCTGCCTATAAAGCTGCCCTGCTGACCTGGTTCTCTCCCTCTAAAGCAGCTCTGCTGACCTGGTTCTCTGGCTCTAAAGCAGCTCTACTGACCTGGTGCTCAGGCTCTACAGCAGCTCTGCTGACCTGGTTCTCTGGCTTTGAAGCAGCTCTGCTGACCTAGTTCTCTGGCTCTAGAGCAGCTCTGCTGACCTGGTTCTCTGGCTCTAGAGCAGCTCTGCTGACCTGGTTCTCTCCCTCTAAAGCAGCTCTGCAGACCTAGTTCTCTGGTTCTAAAGCAGCTCTGCTGTCCTTGTTCTCTGCCTCTAAAGCAGCTCTGATCACCTGGTTTCCATGGCTCTACAGCAGCTCTGCTCACCTGGTTTTCTGACTCTAGTGCAGATCTGCTGACCTGGTTCTTAGGCTCTGGAGCAGCTCTGCTGACCTGGTTCTCTGGCTCTAAAGCAGCTCTACTGACATGGTTCTATGGCTCTAAAGCAGCTCTGCTGTCCTGGTTCTCTGGCTTTGAAGCAGCTCTGCTGACCTGGTTCTCTGGCTCTAGAGCATCTCTGCTGACCTGGTTCTCTCCCTCTAAAGCAGCTCTGCTGACCTGATTCTCTTGCTCTAAAGCAGCTCTGCTAACCAAGTTCTCTGCCTCTAAAGCTCCTCTGCTGACCTGGTTTCGCTTGCTCTACAGCAGCTCTGCGGACCTGGTTCTCTGGCTCGAAAGCAGCTCTGCTGACCTGGTTCTCTTTCTCTAGAGCAGCACTGCTGACCTGGGTTCTCTGGCTCTACAACGGCTCTGCTGTTCTGGTTCTATGGCTCTAAAGCAGCTCTGCTGACCTAGTTCTCTAGCTTTAAAGTAGCTCTGCTGACCTGATTCACTGGCTCTAAAGTGGCTCTGGTGACCTGGTGCTCTGGCTCTAAATCAGCTCTGCTGACCTGGTTCTATGGCTCTAAAGCAGCTCTGCTGACATGGTTCTATGGCTCTATAGCAGCTCTGCTGACCTGGTTCTCTGGCTTTGAAGCAGCTCTGCTGACCTGGTTCTCTGGCTCTAGAGCATCTCTGCTGACCTAGTTCTCTCCCTCTAAAGCAGCTCTGCTGACCTGATTCTCTGGCTCTAAAGCAGCTCTGCTAACCAAGTTCTCTGCCTCTAAAGCTGCCCTGCTGACCTGGTTCTCTCCCTCTAAAGCAGCTCTGCTGACCTGGTTCTCTGGCTCTAAAGCAGCTCTGCTGACCTGGTTCTCTGGCTTTGAAGCAGCTCTGCTGACCTGGTTCTCTGGCTCTAGAGCATCTCTGCTGACCTAGTTCTCTCCCTCTTAAGCAGCTCTGCTGACCTGATTCTCTGGCTCTAAAGCAGCTCTGCTAACCAAGTTCTCTGCCTCTAAAGCTGCTCTGCTGACCTGGTTCTCTCCCTCTAAAGCAGCTCTGCTCACCTGGTTTCCATGGCTCTACAGCAGCTATGCTCACCTGGTTCTCTGGCTCTAGAGCAGCTCTGCTGACCTTGTACTTAGGCTCTAGAGCAGCTCTGCTGACCAGGTTCTCTGGCTCTACAACGGCTCTGCTGACCTGGTTCTCTGGCTCTACAACGGCTCTCCTGACCTGGTTCTCTGGCTGTAAAGCAGCTCTGCTGACCTGGTTCTCAGGCTCTAAAGCAGCTCTGCTGACCTGTTTCTCTGTCTCTAGAGCAGCTATGCTGACCTAGTTCTCTGGCTCTAAAGCGGCTCTGCTGACCTGGTTCTCTGGCTCTAAAGCAGATCTGGTGACATGGTTCTCTCCCTCTAAAGCAGCTCTGATGACCTGGTTCTCTTGCTCTAGAGCAGCACTGCTGACCTGGGTTCTCTTGCTCTACAACGGCTCTGCCGTTCTGGTTCTCTGGCTCTAAAGAAGCTCTGCTGACCTAGTTCTCTGGCTTTAAAGCAGCTCTGCTGACCTGGATCTCTGCCTCTACAGCAGCTCTGCTGGCCTGGTTCTTAGGCTCTAGAGCAGCTCTGCTGACCTTGTTCTCTGGCTCTAAAGGAGCTCTGCTGACCTGGTTCTCTGGCTCTAAAGTGTCTCTGCTGACCTGATTCACTGGCTCTAAAGCGGCTCTGGTGACCTGGTGCTCTGGCTCTAAATCAGCTCTGCTGACCTGATTCTATGGCTCTAAAGCACCTCTGCTGACATGGTTCTATGGCTCTAAAGCAGCTCTGCTGACCTGGTTCTCTGGCTTTGAAGCAGCTCTGCTGACCTGGTTCTCTGTCTCTAGAGCATCTCTGCTGACCTGGTTCTCTCCCTCGAAAGCAGCTCTGCTGACCTGGTTTCGCTTGCTCTACAGCAGCTCTGCGGACCTGGTTCTCTGGCTCGAAAGCAGCTCTGCTGACCTGGTTCTCAGGCTCTAAAGAAGCTCCACTGACCTGGTGCTCAGGCTCTACAGCAGCTCTGCTGACCTGGTTCTCTGGCTTTGAAGCAGCTCTGCAACGGCTCTGCTGACCTAGTTCTCTGGCTTTAAAGCAGCTCTGCTGACCTGGATCTCTGCCTCTACAGCAGCTCTGCTGGCCTGGTTCTTAGGCTCTAGAGCAGCTCTGCTGACCTTGTTCTCTGGCTCTAAAGGAGCTCTGCTGACCTTGTTCTCTGGCTCTAAAGTGTCTCTGCTGACCTGATTCACTGGCTCTAAAGCGGCTCTGGTGACCTGGTGCTCTGGCTCTAAATCAGCTCTGCTGACCTGATTCTATGGCTCTAAAGCAGCTCTGCTGACATGGTTCTATGGTTCTAAAGCAGCTCTGCTGACCCGGTGCTCTGGCTTTGAAGCAGCTCTGCTGACCTGGTTCTCTTGCTCTAGAGCATCTCTGCTGACCTGGTTCTCTCCCTCTAAAGCAGCTCTGCTGACCTGATTCTCTGGCTCTAAAGCTGCTCTGTTGACCTGGTTTTGCTTGCTCTACAGCAGCTCTGCGGACCTGGTTCTCTGGCTCGAAAGCAGCTCTGCTGACCTGGTGCTCAGGCTCTACAGCAGCTCTGCTGACCTGGTTCTCTGGCTTTGAAGCAGCTCTGCTGACCTAGTTCTCTGGCTCTAGAGCAGCTCTGCTGACCTGGTTCTCTCCCTCTAAAGCAGCTCTGCAGACCTAGTTCTCTGGCTCTAAAGCAGCTCTGCTGTCCTTGTTCTCTGCCTCTAAAGCAGCTCTGATCACCTGGTTTCCATGGCTCTACAGCAGCTCTGCTCACCTGGTTTTCTGACTCTAGTGCAGATCTGCTGACCTGGTTCTTAGGCTCTGGAGCAGCTCTGCTGACCTGGTTCTCTGGCTCTAAAGCAGCTCTACTGACATGGTTCTATGGCTCTAAAGCAGCTCTGCTGTCCTGGTTCTCTGGCTTTGAAGCAGCTCTGCTGACCTGGTTCTCTGGCTCTAGAGCATCTCTGCTGACCTGGTTCTCTCCCTCTAAAGCAGCTCTGCTGACCTGATTCTCTTGCTCTAAAGCAGCTCTGCTAACCAAGTTCTCTGGCTCGAAAGCAGCTCTGCTGACCTGGTTCTCTTTCTCTAGAGCAGCACTGCTGACCTGGGTTCTCTGGCTCTACAACGGCTCTGCTGTTCTGGTTCTATGGCTCTAAAGCAGCTCTGCTGACCTAGTTCTCTAGCTTTAAAGTAGCTCTGCTGACCTGGATCTCTGCCTCTACAGCAGCTCTGCTGGCCTGGTTCTTAGGCTCTAGTGCAGCTCTGATGACCTTGTTCTCTAGCTCTAAAGGAGCTCTGCTGACCTGATTCTCTGGCTCCAAAGTATCTCTGCTGACCTGATTCACTGGCTCTAACGCGGCTCTGGTGACCTGGTGCTCTGGCTCTAAATCAGCTCTGCTGACCTGGTTCTATGGCTCTAAAGCAGCTCTGCTGACATGGTTCTATGGCTCTAAAGCAGCTCTGCTGACCTGGTTCTCTGGCTTTGAAGCAGCTCTGCTGACCTGGTTTTCTGGCTCTAGAGCAGCTCTGCTGACCTGGTTCTCTCCCTCTAAAGCGGCTCTGGTGACCTGGTTCTGTCCCTCTAAAGCAGCTCTGCTGACCTTGTTCTTAGGCTCTAGAGCAGCTCTGCTGAACTGGTTCTCTGGCTGTAAAGCAGCTCTGCTGACCTGGTTCTCTGCATCTAGAGCAGCTCTGCTGACCTCGTTCTTAGGCTCTAGACCAGTTCTGCTGCTCTGTTTCTCTGGCTCTATAGCAGCTCTGCTGACCTAGTTCTCTGGCTCTAAAGCAGCTCTGCTGACCTGGTTCTCTTCCTCTAAAGCGGCTCTGGTGACCTGGTTCTGTCCCTCTAAAGCAGCTCTGCTGACCTGGTTCTCTGGCTCTAAAGCAGCTCTGCAGGCGTGGTTCTCTGGCTCTAAAGCAGCTATGCTGACCTGGTTCTCTGGCTCTAAATAAGCTCTGCTGACCCGGTTCTCTCACTCTAAAGCAGCTCTGCTGACCTGTTTTCTCTGGCTCTACAGCAGCTCTGCTGACCTGGTTCTCTGGCTCTAAAGCAGCTCTGCTGAACTGTTTCTTAGGCTCTAGAGCAGCTCTGTTGACCTGATTCTATGGCTCTAAAGCAGCTCTGCTGACCTGGTGCTCTGGCTCTAAAGCAGATCTGCTGACCTGGTTCTATGTCTCTAAAGCAGCTCTGCTGACCTGGTTCTATGGCTCTAAAGCAGCTCTGCTGACCTGGTTGTTAGGCTCTAGAGCAGCTCTGCTGACCTGGTTCTATGGCTCTAAAGCAGCTCTGCTGACCTGGTTCTCTGGCTCTACAGCAGCTCTGTTGACCTCGTTCTTAGGCTCTAGAGCAGGTCTGCTGACCTGGTTCGCTGGCTCTAATGCAGCTCTGCTGACCTGGTTCACTGTCTCTAAAGCAGCTCTGCTGACGTGGTTCTCTGGCTCTAACACAGCTATGCTGACCTGGTTCTCTGGCTCTAAATCAGCTCTGCTGACCTGATTCTCTTCCTCTAAAAGAGATCTGCTGACCTGTTTTCTCTGGCTCTACAGCAGCTCTGCTGACCTGGTTCTCTGGCTCTAAAGCAGCTCTGCTGAACTGTTTCTTAGGCTCTAGAGCAGCTGTTTTGACCGGATTCTATGGCTCTAAAGCAGCTCTGCTGACCTGGTTCTCTGGCTTTGAAGCAGCTCTGCTGACCTAGTTCTCTGGCTATAGAGCAGCTATGCTGACCTGGTTCGCTCCCTCTAAAGCAGCTCTGCAGACCTGGTTCTTTGGCTCTAAAGCAGCTATGCTGCCCTTGTTCTCTGCCTCTAAAGCAGCTCTGCTCACCTGGTTTCCATGGCTCTACAGCAGCTCTGCTCACCTTGTTCTCTGGCTCTAGAGCAGCTCTGCTGACCTGGTTCTTAGGCTCTAGAGCAGCTCTGCTGACCTGGTTCTCTGGCTCTACAACGGCTCTGCTGACCTGGTTCTCTGGCTCTACAACGGCTCTCCTGACCTGGTTCTCTGGCTGTAAAGCAGCTCTGCTGACCTGGTTCTCTGGCTCTAAAGCAGCTCTGCTGACCTTGTTCTCTGTCTCTAGAGCAGCTATGCTGACTTAGTTCTCTGGTTTTAAAGCGGCTCTGCTGACCTGGTTCTCTGGCTCTAAAGCGAATCCGGTGACCTGGTTCTCTCCCTCTAAAGCAGCTCTGATGACCTGGTTCTCTTGCTCTAGAGCAGCACTGCTGACCTGGGTTCTCTGGCTCTACAACGGCTCTGCCGGTCTGGTTCTCTGGCTCTAAAGAAGCTCTGCTGACCTAGTTCTCTGGCTTTAAAGCAGCTCTGCTGACCTGGATCTCTGCCTCTACAGCAGCTCTGCTGGCCTGGTTCTTAGGCTCTAGAGCAGCTCTTCTGACCTTGTTCTCTGGCTCTAAAGGAGCTCTGATGGCCTGGTTCTCTGGCTCCAAAGTGTCTCTGCTGACCTGATTCACTGGCTCTAAAGCGGCTCTGGTGACCTGGTGCTCTGGCTCTAAATCAGCTCTGCTGACCTGATTCTATGGCTCTAAAGCAGCTCTGCTGACATGGTTCTATGGTTCTAAAGCAGCTCTGCTGACCTGGTGCTCTGGCTTTGAAGTAGCTCTGCTGACCTGGTTCTCTTGCTCTAGAGTATCTCTGCTGACCTGGTTCTCTCCCTCTAAAGCAGCTCTGCTGACCTGATTCTATGGCTCTAAAGCTGCTCTGTTGACCTGGTTTTGCTTGCTCTACAGCAGCTCTGCGGACCTGGTTCTCTGGCTCGAAAGCAGCTCTGCTGACCTGGTGCTCAGGCTCTACAGCAGCTCTGCTGACCTGGTTCTCTGGCTTTGAAGCAGCTCTGCTGACCAAGTTCTCTGGCTCTAGAGCAGCTCTGCTGACCTGGTTCCCTCCTCTAAAGCAGCTCTGCAGACCTAGTTCTCTGGCTCTAAAGCAGCTCTGCTGTCCTTGTTCTCTGCCTCTAAAGCAGCTCTGATCACCTGGTTTCCATGGCTCTACAGCAGCTCTGCTCACCTGGTTTTCTGACTCTAGTGCAGATCTGCTGACCTGGTTCTTAGGCTCTAGAGCAGCTCTGCTGACCTGGTTCTCTGGCTCTAAAGCAGCTCTACTGACATGGTTCTATGGCTCTAAAGCAGCTCTGCTGTCCTGGTTCTCTGGCTTTGAAGCAGCTCTGCTGACCTGGTTCTCTGGCTCTAGAGCATCTCTGCTGACCTGGTTCTCTCCCTCTAAAGCAGCTCTGCTGACCTGATTCTCTGGCTCTAAAGCAGCTCTGCTAACCAAGTTCTCTTCCTCTAAAGCTCCTCTGCTGACCTGGTTTCGCTTGCTCTACAGCAGCTCTGCGGACCTGGTTCTCTGGCTCGAAAGCAGCTCTGCTGACCTGGTTCTCTTGCTCTAGAGCAGCACTGCTGACCTGGGTTCTCTGGCTCTACAACGGCTCTACTGTTCTGGTTCTATGGCTCTAAAGCAGCTCTGCTGACCTAGTTCTCTAGCTTTAAAGCAGCTCTGCTGACCTGGATCTCTGCCTCTACAGCAGCTCTGCTGGCCTTGTTCTTAGGCTCTAGAGCAGCTCTGATGACCTTGTTCTCTAGCTCTAAAGGAGCTCTGCTGACCTGATTCTCTGGCTCTAAAGTATCTCTGCTGACCTGATTCACTGGCTCTAAAGCGGCTCTGGTGACCTGGTGCTCTGGCTCTAAATCAGCTCTGCTGACCTGGTTCTATGGCTCTAAAGCAGCTCTGCTGACATGGTTCTATGGCTCTAAAGCAGTTCTGCTGACCTGGTTCTCTGGCTTTGAAGCAGCTCTGCTGACCTGGTTCTCTGGCTCTAGAGCATCTCTGCTGACCTAGTTCTCTCCCTCTAAAGCAGCTCTGCTGACCTGATTCTCTGGCTCTAAAGCAGCTCTGCTAACCAAGTTCTCTGCCTCTAAAGCTGCTCTGCTGACCTGGTTTCGCTTGCTCTACAGCAGCTCTGCGGACCTGGTTCTCTGTCTCGAAAGCAGCTCTGCTGACCTGGTTCTTAGGCTCTAGAGCAGCTCTGCTGATCTTGTTTTTAGGCTCTAGAGCAGCTCTGCTGACCTAGTTCTGTGGCTCCACTATGGCTCTCCTGACCTGGTTCTCAGACTATAGAGCAGCTCTGCTGACCTGGTTCTCAGGCACTAGAGCAGCTCTGCTGACCTGGTTCTCAGACTCTAGAGCAGCTCTGCTGACCTGGTTCTCTGGCTCTAAAGCAGCTCTGCTGACCTGGTTCTCAGGCTCTAGAGCAGCTCTGCTGACCTGTTTTTTAGGCTCTAGAGCAGCTCTGCTGACCTGGTTCTGTGGCTCTACTACGGCTCTGGTGACCTGGTGCTGTGGCTCTAAAGCAGCTCTGCTGACCTGGTTCTATGGCTCTAAAGCAGCTCTGCTGACCTGGTTCTATGGCTCTAATCAGCTCTGCTGACCTGGTTGTTAGGCTCTAGAGCAGCTCTGCTGACCTGGTTCTATGGCTCTAAAGCAGTTCTGCTGACCTGGTTCTCTGGCTCTACAGCAGCTCTGCTGACCTGGTTCTTAGGCTCTGGAGCAGGTCTGCTGACCTGGTTCGCTAGCTCTAATGCAGCTCTGCTGACCTGGTTCTCTGGCTCTAAAGCAGCTCTGCTGACGTGGTTCTCTGGCTCTAAAGCAGCTATGCTGACCTGGTTCTCTGGCTCTAAATCAGCTCTGATGACCTGATTCTCTTCCTCTAAAAGAGCTCTGCTGACCTGTTTTCTCTGGCTCTACAGCAGCTCTGCAGACCTGGTTCTATGGCTCTAAAGCAGCTCTGCTGACCTGGTTGTTAGGCTCTAGAGCAGCTCTGCTGACCTGGTTCTATGGCTCTAGAGCAGCTCTGCTGACCTGGTTCTCTGGCTCTACAGCAGCTCTGCTGACCTGGTTCTTAGGGTCTAGAGCTGGTCTGCTGACCTGGTTCGCTGGCTCTAATGCAGCTCTGCTGACCTGGTTCTCTGGCTCTATAGCAGCTCTGCTGGTGTGGTTCTCTGGCTCTAAAGCAGCTATGCTGACCTGGTTCTCTGGCTCTAAATCAGCTCTGCTGACCTGATTCTCTTCCTCTAAAAGAGCTCTGCTGACCTGTTTTAACTGCCTCTAAAGCTCCTCTGCTGACCTGGTTTTGCTTGCTCTACAGCAGCTCTGCAGACCTGGTTCTATGGCTCTAAAGCAGCTCTGCTGACCTGGTTGTTAGGCTCTAGAGCAGCTCTGCTGACCTGGTTCTATGGCTCTAAAGCAGCTCTGCTGACCTGGTTCTCTGGCTCTAAAGCAGCTCTGCTGACCTGGTTCTTAGGGTCTAGAGCAGGTCTGCTGACCTGGTTCGCTGGCTCTAATGCAGCTCTGCTGACCTGGTTCTCTGGCTCTAAAGCAGCTCTGCTGGCGTGGTTCTCTGGCTCTAAAGCAGCTATGCTGACCTGGTTCTCTGGCTCTAAATCAGCTCTGCTGACCTGATTCTCTTCCTCTAAAAGAGCTCTGCTGACCTGTTTTAACTGCCTCTAAAGCTCCTCTGCTGACCTGGTTTTGCTTGCTCTACAGCAGCTCTGCGTACCTGGTTTTCTGGCTCGAAAGCAGCTCTGCTGACCTGGTTCTCTTGCTCTAGAGCAGCACTGCTGACCTGGGTTCTCTGGCTCTACAACGGCTCTGCTGTTCTGGTTCTATGGCTCTAAAGCAGCTCTGCTGACCTGGATCTCTGCCTCTACAGCAGCTCTGCTGGCCTGGTTCTTAGGCTCTAGAGCAGCTCTGATGACCTTGTTCTCTAGCTCTAAAGGAGCTCTGCTGACCTGGTTCTCTGGCTCTAAAGTGTCTCTGCTGACCTGATTCACTGGCTCAAAAGCGGCTCTGGTGACCTGGTGCTCCGGCTCTAAATCAGCTCTGCTGACCTGGTTCTATGGCTCTAAAGCAGCTCTGCTGACATGGTTCTATGGCTCTAAAGCAGCTCTGCTGACCTGGTTCTCTGGCTTTGAAGCAGCTCTGCTGACCTGGTTCTCTGGCTCTAGAGCATCTCTGCTGACCTAGTTCTCTCCCTCTAAAGCAGCTCTGCTGACCTGATTCTCTGGCTCTAAAGCAGCTCTGCTAACCAAGTTCTCTGCCTCTAAAGCTGCTCTGCTGACCTGGTTTCGCTTGCTCTACAGCAGCTCTGAGGACCTGGTTCTCTGGCTCGAAAGCAGCTCTGCAGACCAGGTTCTCAGGCTCTAGAGCAGCTCTGCTGACCTTGTTTTTAGGATCTAGAGCAGCTCTGCTGACCTAGTTCTGTGGCTCTACTATGGCTCTGCTGACCTGGTTCTCAGACTCCAGACCAGCTCTGCTGACATGGTTCTCAGGCACTAGAGCAGCTCTGCTGACCTGGTTCTCAGACTCTAGAGCAGCTCTGCTGAGCTGGTTCTCTGGCTCTAAAGCAGCTCTGCTGACCTAGTTCTCAGACTCTAGAGCAGCTCTGCTGACCTGTTTTTTAGGCTCTAGAGCAGCTCTGCTGACCTGGTTCTGTGGCTGTACTACGGCTCTGGTGACCTAGTGCTCTGGCTCTAAAGCAGCTCTGCTGACCTGGTTCTATGGCTCTAAAGCAGCTCTGCTGACCTGGTTCTATGGCTCTAAAGCAGCTCTGCTGACCTGGTTGTTAGGCTCTAGAGCAGCTCTGCTGACCTGGTTCTATGGCTCTAAAGCAGCTCTGCTGACCTGGTTCTCTGGCTCTACAGCAGCTCTGTTGACCTGGTTCTTAGGCTCTAGAGCAGGTCTGCTGACCTGGTTCGCTGGCTCTAATGCAGCTCTGCTGACCTGGTTCACTGTCTCTAAAGCAGCTCTGCTGACGTGGTTCTCTGGCTGTAAAGCAGCTCTGCTGACGTGGTTCTCTGGCTCTAAAGCAGCTATGCTGACCTGGTTCTCTGGCTCTAAATCAGCTCTGATGACCTGATTCTCTTCCTCTAAAAGAGCTCTGCTGACCTGTTTTCTCTGGCTCTACAGCAGCTCTGCAGACCTGGTTCTATGGCTCTAAAGCAGCTCTGCTGACCTGGTTGTTAGGCTCTAGAGCAGCTCTGCTGACCTGGTTCTATGGCTCTAAAGCAGCTCTGCTGACCTGGTTCTCTGGCTCTACAGCAGCTCTGCTGACCTGGTTCTTAGGGTCCAGAGCAGGTCTGCTGACCTGGTTCGCTGGCTCTAAAGCAGCTCTGCTGACCTGGTTCTCTGGCTCTAAAGCAGCTCTGCTGGCGTGGTTCTCTGGCTCTAAAGCAGCTATGCTGACCTGGTTCTCTGGCTCTAAATCAGCTCTGCTGACCTGATTCTCTTCCTCTAAAAGAGCTCTGCTGACCTGTTTTAACTGCCTCTAAAGCTCCTCTGCTGACCTGGTTTCGCTTGCTCTACAGCAGCTCTGCAGACCTGGTTCTCTGGCTCGAAAGCAGCTCTGCTGACTTGGTTCTCTTGCTCTAGAGCAGCACTGCTGACCTGGGTTCTCTGGCTCTACAACGGCTCTGCTGTTCTGGTTCTATGGCTCTAAAGCAGCTCTGCTGACCTGGATCTCGGCCTCTACAGCAGCTCTGCTGGCCTGGTTCTTAGGCTCTAGAGCAGCTCTGATGACCTTGTTCTCTAGCTCTAAAGGAGCTCTGCTGACCTGGTTCTCTGGCTCTAAAGTGTCTCTGCTGACCTGATTCACTGGCTCAAAAGCGGCTCTGGTGACCTGGTGCTCCGGCTCTAAATCAGCTCTGCTGACCTGGTTCTATGGCTCTAAAGCAGCTCTGCTGACATGGTTCTATGGCTCTAAAGCAGCTCTGCTGACCTGGTTCTCTGGCTTTGAAGCAGCTCTGCTGACCTGGTTCTCTGGCTCTAGAGCATCTCTGCTGACCTAGTTCTCTCCCTCTAAAGAAGCTCTGCTGACCTGATTCTCTGGCTCTAAAGCAGCTCTGCTAACCAAGTTCTCTGCCTCTAAAGCTGCTCTGCTGACCTGGTTTCGCTTGCTCTACAGCAGCTCTGAGGACCTGGTTCTCTGGCTCGAAAGCAGCTCTGCTGACCAGGTTCTCAGGCTCTAGAGCAGCTCTGCTGACCTTGTTTTTAGGATCTAGAGCAGCTCTGCTGACCTAGTTCTCAGACTCTAGAGCAGCTCTGCTGACCTGTTTTTTAGGCTCTAGAGCAGCTCTGCTGACCTGGTTCTGTGGCTGTACTACGGCTCTGGTGACCTAGTGCTCTGGCTCTAAAGCAGCTCTGCTGACCTGGTTCTATGGCTCTAAAGCAGCTCTGCTGACCTGGTTCTATGGCTCTAAAGCAGCTCTGCTGACCTGGTTGTTAGGCTCTAGAGCAGCTCTGCTGACCTGGTTCTATGGCTCTAAAGCAGCTCTGATGACCTGGTTCTCTGGCTCTACAGCAGCTCTGTTGACCTGGTTCTTAGGCTCTAGAGCAGGTCTGCTGACCTGGTCCGCTGGCTCTAATGCAGCTCTGCTGACCTGGTTCACTGTCTCTAAAGCAGCTCTGCTGACGTGGTTCTCTGGCTGTAAAGCAGCTCTGCTGACGTGGTTCTCTGGCTCTAAAGCAGCTATGCTGACCTGGTTCTCTGGCTCTAAATCAGCTCTGATGACCTGATTCTCTTCCTCTAAAAGAGCTCTGCTGACCTGTTTTCTCTGGCTCTACAGCAGCTCTGCAGACCTGGTTCTATGGCTCTAAAGCAGCTCTGCTGACCTGGTTGTTAGGCTCTAGAGCAGCTCTGCTGACCTGGTTCTATGGCTCTAAAGCAGCTCTGCTGACCTGGTTCTCTGGCTCTACAGCAGCTCTGCTGACCTGGTTCTTAGGGTCCAGAGCAGGTCTGCTGACCTGGTTCGCTGGCTCTAAAGCAGCTCTGCTGACCTGGTTCTCTGGCTCTAAAGCAGCTCTGCTGGCGTGGTTCTCTGGCTCTAAAGCAGCTATGCTGACCTGGTTCTCTGGCTCTAAATCAGCTCTGCTGACCTGATTCTCTTCCTCTAAAAGAGCTCTGCTGACCTGTTTTAACTGCCTCTAAAGCTCCTCTGCTGACCTGGTTTCGCTTGCTCTACAGCAGCTCTGCAGACCTGGTTCTCTGGCTCGAAAGCAGCTCTGCTGACTTGGTTCTCTTGCTCTAGAGCAGCACTGCTGACCTGGGTTCTCTGGCTCTACAACGGCTCTGCTGTTCTGGTTCTATGGCTCTAAAGCAGCTCTGCTGACCTGGATCTCGGCCTCTACAGCAGCTCTGCTGGCCTGGTTCTTAGGCTCTAGAGCAGCTCTGATGACCTTGTTCTCTAGCTCTAAAGGAGCTCTGCTGACCTGGTTCTCTGGCTCTAAAGTGTCTCTGCTGACCTGATTCACTGGCTCAAAAGCGGCTCTGGTGACCTGGTGCTCCGGCTCTAAATCAGCTCTGCTGACCTGGTTCTATGGCTCTAAAGCAGCTCTGCTGACATGGTTCTATGGCTCTAAAGCAGCTCTGCTGACCTGGTTCTCTGGCTTTGAAGCAGCTCTGCTGACCTGGTTCTCTGGCTCTAGAGCATCTCTGCTGACCTAGTTCTCTCCCTCTAAAGAAGCTCTGCTGACCTGATTCTCTGGCTCTAAAGCAGCTCTGCTAACCAAGTTCTCTGCCTCTAAAGCTGCTCTGCTGACCTGGTTTCGCTTGCTCTACAGCAGCTCTGAGGACCTGGTTCTCTGGCTCGAAAGCAGCTCTGCTGACTTGGTTCTCTTGCTCTAGAGCAGCACTGCTGACCTGGGTTCTCTGGCTCTACAACGGCTCTGCTGTTCTGGTTCTATGGCTCTAAAGCAGCTCTGCTGACCTGGATCTCGGCCTCTACAGCAGCTCTGCTGGCCTGGTTCTTAGGCTCTAGAGCAGCTCTGATGACCTTGTTCTCTAGCTCTAAAGGAGCTCTGCTGACCTGGTTCTCTGGCTCTAAAGTGTCTCTGCTGACCTGATTCACTGGCTCAAAAGCGGCTCTGGTGACCTGGTGCTCCGGCTCTAAATCAGCTCTGCTGACCTGGTTCTATGGCTCTAAAGCAGCTCTGCTGACATGGTTCTATGGCTCTAAAGCAGCTCTGCTGACCTGGTTCTCTGGCTTTGAAGCAGCTCTGCTGACCTGGTTCTCTGGCTCTAGAGCATCTCTGCTGACCTAGTTCTCTCCCTCTAAAGAAGCTCTGCTGACCTGATTCTCTGGCTCTAAAGCAGCTCTGCTAACCAAGTTCTCTGCCTCTAAAGCTGCTCTGCTGACCTGGTTTCGCTTGCTCTACAGCAGCTCTGAGGACCTGGTTCTCTGGCTCGAAAGCAGCTCTGCTGACCAGGTTCTCAGGCTCTAGAGCAGCTCTGCTGACCTTGTTTTTAGGATCTAGAGCAGCTCTGCTGACCTAGTTCTGTGGCTCTACTATGGCTCTGCTGACCTGGTTCTCAGACTCTAGACCAGCTCTGCTGACCTGGTTCTCAGGCACTAGAGCAGCTCTGCTGACCTGGTTCTCAGACTCTAGAGCAGCTCTGCTGAGCTGGTTCTCTGGCTCTAAAGCAGCTCTGCTGACCTGGTTCTCAGGCTCTAGAGCAGCTCTGCTGACCTGTTTTTTAGGCTCTAGAGCGGCTCTGCTGACCTGGTTCTGTGGCTGTACTACTGCTCTGGTGACCTGGTGCTCTGGCTCTAAAGCAGCTCTGCTGACCTGGTTCTATGGCTCTAAAGCAGCTCTGCTGACCTGGTTCTATGGCTCTAAAGCAGCTCTGCTGACCTGGTTGTTAGGCTCTAGAGCAGCTCTGCTGACCTGGTTCTATGGCTCTAAAGCAGCTCTGCTGACCTGGTTCTCTGGCTCTACAGCAGCTCTGTTGACCTGGTTCTTAGGCTCTAGAGCAGGTCTGCTGACCTGGTTCGTTGGCTCTAATGCAGCTCTGCTGACCTGGTTCATTGTCTCTAAAGCAGCTCTGCTGACGTGGTTCTCTGGCTCTAACGCAACTATGCTGACCTGGTTCTCTGGCTCTAAATCAGCTCTGCTGACCTGAATCTCTTCCTCTAAAAGAGATCTGCTGACCTGTTTTCTCTGGCTCTACAGCAGCTCTGCTGACCTGGTTCTCTGGCTCTAAAGCAGCTCTGCTGAACTGTTTCTTAGGCTCTAGAGCAGCTGTTTTGACCGGATTCTATGGCTCTAAAGCAGCTCTGCTGACCTGGTTCTCTGGCTTTGAAGCAGCTCTGCTGACCTAGTTCTCTGGCTATAGAGCAGCTATGCTGACCTGGTTCGCTCCCTCTAAAGCAGCTCTGCAGACCTGGTTCTTTGGCTCTAAAGCAGCTATGCTGCCCTTGTTCTCTGCCTCTAAAGCAGCTCTGCTCACCTGGTTTCCATGGCTCTACAGCAGCTCTGCTCACCTGGTTCTCTGGCTCTAGAGCAGCTCTGCTGACCTGGTTCTTAGGCTCTAGAGCAGCTCTGCTGACCTGGTTCTCTGGCTCTACAACGGCTCTGCTGACCTGGTTCTCTGGCTCTACAACGGCTCTCCTGACCTGGTTCTCTGGCTGTAAAGCAGCTCTGCTGACCTGGTTCTCTGGCTCTAAAGCAGCTCTGCTGACCTGGTTCTCTGTCTCTAGAGCAGCTATGCTGACCTAGTTCTCTGGCTCTAAAGCGGCTCTGCTGACCTGGTTCTCTGGCTCTAAAGCGGCTCTGGTGACCTGGTTCCCTCCCTCTAAAGCAGCTCTGCTGACCTGGTTCTCTTGCTCTAGAGCAGCACTGCTGACCTGGTGTTAGACCTGGCACCTTGGCGTGAGTCTCCCTTCCTCTTTTTGTCGCTGTGCCTCATGTGTTTTTATGGTGTTGGCCGCTCAGCGCGCTGTGCCACTGCCAACCAGTGTCGCGGTGCGAGTGCTCCCTATGTAAATTGTATATGTTGGTTGGATTCCATGATTGGATTGTTTGATTTACTGTCAGACCCCAGTAAAGTGCGCCAGGGGCGCCAGGGCATGTAAAGGCGAACACCGCTGGTGGGCTTGCAGCACTGGTTGTGCCACCCACAGGAGCGGCCGGTAAAATATGTCTGAGGTCTGCCACCGCAGAACCTGCGTGCAGTCTGGTACTGACATGCTGACCGGCAAGTGCCCACACTTGCCAGTCCCTAAAACCTTCCCTTAGCTGCATGTTAGTCACCCCTCTGGTAGGCCCACGGGCAGGGTGCGTTGTAAGCCTAAGGTAGGACAAGCCCGGATGCGTGGCATGTCCTAGTAGTGAATTACCGCCATCTTGTTGTTCACTACTGCAAGGCTACCCTGTTCTCATAGGCCAGTATGGGCGGCCTGGATTATTACACCCTATGATCCTAACCGACCCAGGGAACATGGTAGAAGATCGAGTTTAGTATGCCTGAACTCGGAATAATAAGGTACATCTTTTCGCAAGGTTTATTTTAATATTCCGGGTTTGCAAATGCCGCTTTTAGAAAGTCGGCCTTTGCTTGCCTAAACATTTCAGCCGCCTCTGCGTGATGTGTATCTGATGTCTGGCTGGTGTGAGTGACAGGGCTGGGGGAACCCAGATGGGCAGGGCCAGGTAGCCTGGTATGAATAGGACGATCGACAGGTAGATGGGAGGGAGGAGTGCTCCTAGGTTCTGAATAGGACAGTGCTCCGCTACCTCGATGCCGGCTCCACCCCCTGTGGAGCGTCTGATGACTCTGCCCTGCACTCTGAAAGAAGAAGCCTGCATCACGTAAACAAAGTGCTCAGAAACCGGACTGAACTAGGCAAGGGCCCCCCTGGCCTGGGAGAACAAAAGATTTGTGGTATAAATGGAGGAGCCCTGCTCCTAAGAAACTAGATCCGCTTTTGACCAAGAAGAATCTCTGCCTGAGGAGGAGGCACCGGGAAAGCTGTAGGAGGAAGACTGTCCCTATCCTGGGGGATTGGCCTGCAGTGGTGACCTTGCTGCCAAAGGAGAGAAGAGAAACTGTTGCTGAAAACTTTACTTTACTTTTACTTTCAAGACTTGTGCTTTTCCAAAACGATCTCCAAGGGCTTGGAACTGAGCTTGCCCCCTGAACTGAGCCCCAGGACCATTGGGCTCTACCTGATCTTCACTCGCCTGCTGCTGGACTGTGGTGTCCTTTCCCTAGCCGGAGCTGTGACCCTCGTGCCCAGTCCCTCCCTGAGCCGTGACCAGGACTGCTTAGCCGCCCCCGCCTTGGGAAGAGCCTCGCTCGATCGGAGCCGCTCCCCCTACGCTGTGCAGGGCTGCCCCGTCACCTCGCTCGTGGAGGCTCGCTGTGCACCTTCACCCTCCCGCCGGAATCGGCGTGTGAGCATCTCCAAGCCTCGGACGGCCCGGACGCATCTGCGTGCCCGGCTGCCCCGCTTTGTTCACCCGCCACCTACAACACCCCGCTCTTGTCGTGAGCCTGAGGATCAGACACCCTCGTGAAGTATGGGAGCCCCGGACGCCGCCTCGCTCTTCTGTCGAAGAGCCGCTGAAATCCCGCACCCGCCTTTGCGTCAAGAAACAAGGTACTGTACTTACGAACTCGACAGCGAGCTCGCATCGGATCCAGGGTCCGCAACGTTCTTATTTCCCTGTCATCTGCTGTGTGCTTCCGGGGCGCTGCCTCAGCACAAAGTACGCTGAGGCCTACAGTTACCTTGTGCCCGCCTAAAGAACTTTACGTAAAACAAAGAGAACTTTACCGTATTTCCAAGAATTGTGGCCCCATCAGTTCAACGTTACTGGGCCTTGTATTTGAATCTGCTGAATCTACATAAAAGCTTATTTTTATATACTTCCTGATTGGTGTCCATTTGTGGTGCATGCAAGGGGTTTACTGTATGTGTAATTGCATTTGCTTAACCGTGTACGCCTGAGACTTAGCCTAGACTGCTCGCGCCATGCACCTAGAGGGTGAGCAGGGGTTATTCTGGGGAGTCATCCTTCGCCCTGACAAGAAGTAAAGGGTCCCTGCTTGTTGTGGGTTCACACCTGCGTCAACCAGAGCCCCCTCATTTCTAACATTGGTGGCAGCGGTGGGGATTTACGGATTTGCATTTGTGGTTTGCGTATAGTGAATCACTGATCACCACGTAGTGAGAGCAGACCAGTAACACAGCCACAAGGCTAGCATTTGTTTTTGTTTTGCCAAGAGTCTCCGTTGTTAGAGCCATGCCTGGTTCACTTTCCGCCGGAAGGGCGGCTTCCATAATCTCTGGATTTGAAGACGTAGATTGGGAAGAAGACGCGCTTCTGAATCGTACCAATGAAGACTTGAAAGGTCTTTGCTCCAAGTTCAGGATTGCCCAAACTGGATTGAAAAACAAGACCCAATTCGTGAAGGCGCTGAGGGCCTGGTATGAGTCAAAGGCACCAGAGAATCAGGTGGAAGTGGTTCCACCAGAAAGTGTCCATGAGTTTGGCAGAGGCCTGTCGCCAGAAGAATTGGCAGACAGGGCAGCAACCCGGGCACACGAGGTGGAGATGGCAAAACTTCATGGGCAGATGGATATGGAAAAACAAAGACTAGCCATGGAAGAAAAGAAACTACAATTAGAGCATGACATGAAGCTGAGGGAGCTGGAGCTGAAAGCAAAAAGTTTGGAGCTTAATCCCTCTGGTGGCAGCACACCGCCAGTACCGGCGGAACCAAGAGTTTATATTCCCAAGGATGTGGTGAAGGAGTTCTTCAAGAATGACGACATCGGGCAGTGGTTCAGAGCCTACGAGGTAGCCATGTCTTCCCACCGGGTCCCTGAGAAAGATTGGGGAGCGGGGTTGTGGGGACGGTTCCTGAGTGAAGGGCGGGACACACTGTTAGATTTACCTGCTGATGTTCATAATTCTTATGCCCATATGAAGGAAGCATTGATGGCTAGGTATGGGTTGACCCCTGAGTTATATAGACAGAGGTTCAGGGGTTGCACTAAGATTCCCAATAGTACGTATGTGGAGTATGTGACTTTCTTTTGCAGAGCGCTGGATGGTTGGGTAAAGGGTAGTAAGGTGAATGATTATCAAGGGCTTCTTGATTTAATGGCATGGGAGCACTTGTCCAGTAATTGTTTTCCTGAGCTATGCCAGCACCTGATCGATAGTAGGCTGACTAACCCTAGGAAGCTTGCTGAGGAGGCGGACCGCTGGGTCAGTACCAGGGTCCACAAGGGTACCGTGGGAGATTCCGCCAAAGGTGGGCAGGGTCCCCAGCAGAAGAGTGGGGGGGACAGGGGTAAACAGAAGCAGTTCCAAAAAGGGCCCCAAAATAGTCCCCAAGGGAACCAAGGGAAGGGTTCTCAGCCTCCCCCACCCCAGAAACCGACCGGGGCCCCGACAGGTCCTCCTGTTCAAAAGGGGCCCGTAAGATGTTACAGGTGTAACAATTTGGGGCATTTTGCCTCTGATGTAAAGTGTCCATTGTTTGGTAAACCAGCACCCACTGGTGCTCCATCCCGGCAGGTGACTAGTGTAGCCTTGGGGGAGGAGAGGGATGTCCAAGGTGGGTGGGGTCCCGCAGAGATGTCCCTGGTCTCGCTAGGAGACCGTGAAGTGGTCCCTCCAACCCAGCTGCCTGAGAACACTAAGAAGTACAGGCAGTGGGTGACCATAAATGGCCATAGAGTGGAAGCTCTTAGGGATACAGGAGCCAGTGTGACAGCTGTCAGGTGTCACCTGGTGTCTCAGGAGCAGGTGGTCCCCAATGCATTCTATCCCGTTGTTGCCGCTGACAACACAGAGAGACACTGCAAGGTGGCTCAGGTTCCCTTTGAGTGGGGGGGGGTCTCTGGTACTCTTCAGGTAGCTGTGAGGCCCGCCATGCCTGTAGACTGTTTGTTAGGGAACGATTTGGAGAGCTCACCTTGGGCTAAGGTGGAGCGGAGTGCTCACCTGGAGATGTTGGGTATGCCGGATTGGGCGTGTGTCACCACACGGTCCATGGCAGCCAGTAGAGGTACTCAAGAGGTCCTGGAGCCTGAGAGGGAGGCCGAGGAACCGGCCTCAGAGAGAAGGAGCAAGGGGCGCGGGAAGCCGGCCCCTGAAGTTCCCACGGTCCAGAAGGGAGCAGACCTTGAGGGGGATGCCCTGGAGCCTACAGGGGAGCAGATAGCTGAACTGGGAGACCTGCCGGAGCTGACCCATTGGCAGCAGGAAGGGGGTCCCACCAGGGAGGACTTTTGCAAGGCACAGAAGGAGTGCCCTTCTCTCGTGGGTATGCGGCAGCAGGCTGCAGACCAGGCCGCAGGTGATCAGTCAGGATCACATTTCGTTTACTGGGAGAACAACCTCCTATATACAGAGCCTAAGGTTGCTGAGCCTGGGTCAGCCCGTGCGCTGGTGGTACCCCAGGACTTCAGAGCCTTCCTACTGGGGCTGGCTCACGATGTGCCATTGGCAGGGCATTTGGGGCAGGACAAGACCTTTGAAAGGCTTGTCACCCACTTTTATTGGCCTCAAATGCGCAGGAGTTCAGATACTCACTGCAGGACATGCCAGACTTGCCAGGCCAGTGGAAAGAGTGGAAGGAAGCAGAAGGCTCCACTCCAGCCATTCCCTGTGGTCGGTACCCCATTCCAGCGAGTGGGGATTGACATTGTAGGGCCACTGGACCCCAGGACAGCGATGGGCAATAGGTTCATCCTGGTCCTGGTGGACCATGCCACCCGGTACCCGGAAGCCATTCCTCTAAGGACAGTGACGGCCCCCGTGGTGGGACGGGCATTGATGGGAATTTTCTCCCGAGTGGGATTCCCTCTAGAAGTGGTGTCTGACCGAGGTACCAATTTCATGTCCAAGTACATGAAATCTCTTTGGCAAGAGTGTGGTGTAACCTACAAGTTCACCACCCCTTACCACCCCTAAGGAAACGGGTTGGTTGAGAGATTCAACCGAACCCTCAAAGGCATGATAATGGGCCTAGAAGGAGCCATGAGGCGTAAGTGGGACGTCCTCTTACCATGCCTTCTCTTCGCTTACCGTGAGGTGCCACAGAAGTCTCTGGGGTTCAGTCCCTTTGAGCTTCTGTATGGCCACCCAGTCAGAGGACCTCTAAGTCTGGTCAAAGAAGGCTGGGAGCAATCTCCCAGGAAGCCTCCCCAGAATGTATATAGTTACATGCTGGCCTTCAGGAATCAGACTAGGCGATTCAGGCAACTTGCTGAGGCAAATCTGGAAGCCAGCCAGGAGGAGATGAAGCGGTGGTACGACCAGAATGCCACTCTGGTAGAGCTTCAGCCTGGACAGAAAGTATGGGTCTTGGCCCCCGTGGAGCCGTGTGCGCTCCAGGATAAGTGGACCGGTCCCTTTGAGGTGGTGGAGCGCAAGAGTCCTGTTACCTACGTGGTGGACCTGAAGTCTCCTAGGAACCCCTTAAGGGTCCTACATGTCAACCGCCTCAAGCCCCACTTGGAGAGGTCCCAAGTGGGCATGCTCTTGGCAACAGATGCTGGAATGGAAGAGGAGACAGAACCTCTTCCTGACCTCCTGTCAGCCAAGGAGCAAGATGGGTCAGTGGATGGTGTCATCCTCTCTTCCACCCTGACCCCTGAGCAACAGAATGATTGTCGCCAGTTGCTGGGACAGTTTTCTGACCTGTTTTCCCTGGTCCCTGGTGTCACTGATTGGTGCGTCCATGATGTGGGCACTGGGGATAGTCCACCTGCGCGGCACAAGGCCTACAGGGTGACTGACAGGGTGAGGACATGCATCAAGGAGGAGGTCTCCAAGATGTTTGCACTCGGGGTAATTGAGTCTTCTAGCAGTCCTTGGGCCAGCCCCGTGGTCTTGGTCCCAAAGGCTGCAGCGCCGGGAGCCACACCCGAACTCCGGTTCTGTGTGGACTACAGAGGACTCAATTCGGTCACTAGGACAGACGCCCACCCTATCCCCAGAGCTGATGAGCTCATCGATCGGCTAGGGGCTGCCAACTACCTCAGCACGTTTGATTTAACGTCTGGGTATTGGCAGATCGCCTTGACCGAGGGGGCCAAAGAGAGGTCAGCATTTTCCACCCCAGATGGGCACTACCAGTTCCGGGTTATGCCATTTGGGATGAAGAATGCCCCTGCCACCTTCCAGAGATTGGTCAACCAGGTGTTGGCTGGGCTGGATTCGTTCAGTGCAGCCTACCTGGATGACATCGCAGTGTTCATCTCCACTTGGGAGGAACACTTGCGTCACCTCTGGGAAGTGTTGATGGCGCTGCGCAAGGCAGGCCTCACGATCAAGGCGAGTAAGTGCCAGATCGGGCAGGGTTCCGTGGTGTACTTGGGACACCAAGTTGGGAGTGGCCAGGTGGCACCCCTTCAGCCCAAGATAGAAACCATCCTGAATTGGGAGGCGCCCAAAACCCAGACGGAGGTGAGAGCCTTCCTAGGTCTCACAGGGTACTACAGGAGGTTTGTCAAGGGGTATGGCAACATGGTTGCCCCCTTGACAGCGCTGACTTCGAAGAAGCAGCCCAGGAAAGTGATTTGGACTGACACCTGTCAGAAAGCTTTTGAGGCCTTGAAAACTGCTATGTGCACGGCGCCCGTGCTCTTGGCTCCCAACTTCTCCAAAGAGTTTATCGTTCAGACAGACGCTTCAGAGCATGGTGTGGGGGCTGTTCTTTCACAGATTAATGAGGAGGGCCTAGATCAACCCGTAGCCTTTCTTAGCAGGTTACTTCCACGGGAACAAAGGTGGAGTGCTATTGAGCGTGAGGCATTTGCTGTGGTCTGGGCGCTGAAGAAGCTAAGACCCTACTTGTTTGGGTCTCACTTCCGGGTTCAGACGGACCACAGGCCCCTCAGATGGTTGATGCATATGAGGGGTGAGAATCCAAAGCTGTTGAGGTGGTCCATTTCCCTACAGGGTATGGATTTCACGGTGGAACATCGCCCTGGTACAGATCACGCCAATGCTGACGGTCTGTCCAGATTTTTACGCCTTAGTGATGAGGAACTCCCTGGGGTAGGGTAGTTCTCCCCACTTTTCAGCTGGAGGGGACACGTGTTAGACCTGGCACCTTGGCGTGAGTCTCCCTTCCTCTTTTTGTCGCTGTGCCTCATGTGTTTTTATGGTGTTGGCCGCTCAGCGCGCTGTGCCACTGCCAACCAGTGTCGCGGTGCGAGTGCTCCCTATGTAAATTGTATATGTTGGTTGGATTCCATGATTGGATTGTTTGATTTACTGTCAGACCCCAGTAAAGTGCGCCAGGGGCGCCAGGGCATGTAAATGCGAACACCGCTGGTGGGCTTGCAGCACTGGTTGTGCCACCCACAGGAGCGGCCGGTAAAATATGTCTGAGGTCTGCCACCGCAGAACCTGCGTGCAGTCTGGTACTGACATGCTGACCGGCAAGTGCCCACACTTGCCAGTCCCTAAAACCTTCCCTTAGCTGCATGTTAGTCACCCCTCTGGTAGGCCCACGGGCAGGGTGCGTTGTAAGCCTAAGGTAGGACAAGCCCGGATGCGTGGCATGTCCTAGTAGTGAATTACCGCCATCTTGTTGTTCACTACTGCAAGGCTACCCTGTTCTCATAGGCCAGTATGGGCGGCCTGGATTATTACACCCTATGATCCTAACCGACCCAGGGAACATGGTAGAATATCGAGTTTAGTATGCCTGAACTCGGAATAATAAGGTACATCTTTTCGCAAGGTTTATTTTAATATTCCGGGTTTGCAAATGCCGCTTTTAGAAAGTCGGCCTTTGCTTGCCTAAACATTTCAGCCGCCTCTGCGTGATGTGTATCTGATGTCTGGCTGGTGTGAGTGACAGGGCTGGGGGAACCCAGATGGGCAGGGCCAGGTAGCCTGGTATGAATAGGACGATCGACAGGTAGATGGGTGGGAGGAGTGCTCCTAGGTTCTGAATAGGACAGTGCTCCGCTACCTCGATGCCGGCTCCACCCCCTGTGGAGCGTCTGATGACTCTGCCCTGCACTCTGAAAGAAGAAGCCTGCATCACGTAAACAAAGTGCTCAGAAACCGGACTGAACTAGGCAAGGGCCCCCCTGGCCTGGGAGAACAAAAGATTTGTGGTATAAATGGAGGAGCCCTGCTCCTAAGAAACTAGATCCGCTTTTGACCAAGAAGAATCTCTGCCTGAGGAGGAGGCACCGGGAAAGCTGTAGGAGGAAGACTGTCCCTATCCTGGGGGATTGGCCTGCAGTGGTGACCTTGCTGCCAAAGGAGAGAAGAGAAACTGTTGCTGAAAACTTTACTTTACTTTTACTTTCAAGACTTGTGCTTTTCCAAAACGATCTCCAAGGGCTTGGAACTGAGCTTGCCCCCTGAACTGAGCCCCAGGACCATTGGGCTCTACCTGATCTTCACTCGCCTGCTGCTGGACTGTGGTGTCCTTTCCCTCGCTGGAGCTGTGACCCTCGTGCCCAGTCCCTCCCTGAGCCGTGACCAGGACTGCTTAGCCGCCCCCGCCTTTGGAAGAGCCTCGCTCGATCGGAGCCGCTCCCCCTACGCTGTGCAGGGCTGCCCCGTCACCTCGCTCGTGGAGGCTCGCTGTGCACCTTCACCCTCCCGCCGGAATCGGCGTGTGAGCATCTCCAAGCCTCGGACGGCCCGGACGCATCTGCGTGCCCGGCTGCCCCGCTTTGTTCACCCGCCACCTACAACACCCCGCTCTTGTCGTGAGCCTGAGGATCAGACACCCTCGTGAAGTGTGGGAGCCCCGGACGCCGCCTCGCTCTTCTGTCGAAGAGCCGCTGAAATCCCGCACCCGCCTTTGCGTCAAGAAACAAGGTACTGTACTTACGAACTCGACCGCGAGCTCGCATCGGATCCAGGGTCCGCAACGTTCTTATTTCCCTGTCATCTGCTGTGTGCTTCCGGGGCGCTGCCTCAGCACAAAGTACGCTGAGGCCTACAGTTACCTTGTGCCCGCCTAAAGAACTTTACGTAAAACAAAGAGAACTTTACCGTATTTCCAAGAATTGTGGCCCCATCAGTTCAACGTTACTGGGCCTTGTATTTGAATCTGCTGAATCTACATAAAAGCTTATTTTTATATACTTCCTGATTGGTGTCCATTTGTGGTGCATGCAAGGGGTTTACTGTATGTGTAATTGCATTTGCTTAACCGTGTACGCCTGAGACTTAGCCTAGACTGCTCGCGCCACGCACCTAGAGGGTGAGCAGGGGTTATTCTGGGGAGTCATCCTTCGCCCTGACAAGAAGTAAAGGGTCCCTGCTTGTTGTGGGTTCACACCTGCGTCAACCAGAGCCCCCTCATTTCTAACACCTGGGTTCTCTGGCTCTACAACGGCTCTGCTGTTCTGGTTCTCTGGCTCTAAAGCAGCTCTGCTGACCTAGTTCTCTGGCTTTAAAGCAGCTCTGCTGACCTGGATCTCTGCCTCTACAGCAGCTCTGCTGGCCTGGTTCTTAGGCTCTAGAGCAGCTCTGCTGACCGTGTTCTCTGGCTCTAAAGGAGCTCTGGTGACCTGGTTCTCTGGCTCTAAAGTGTCTCTGCTGACCTGATTCACTGGCTCTAAAGCGGCTCTGGTGACCTGGTGCTCTGGCTCTAAATCAGCACTGCTGACCTGATTCTATGGCTCTAAAGCAGCTCTGCTGACATGGTTCTATGGCCCTAAAGCATCTCTGCTGACCTGGTTCTCTGGCTTTGAAGCAGCTCTGCTGACCTGGTTCTCTGGCTCTAGAGCATCTCTGATGACCTGGTTCTCACCCTCTAAAGCAGCTCTGCTGACCTGATTCTCTGGCTCTAAAGCTGCTCTGCTGACCTGGTTTCGCTTGCTCTACAGCAGCTCTGCGGACCTGGTTCTCTGGCTCGAAAGCAACTCTGCTGACCTGGTTCTCAGGCTCTAGAGCAGCTCTGCTGACCTTGTTTTTAGGCTCTAGAGCAGCTCTGCTGACCTAGTTCTGTGGCTCTACTATGGCTCTGCTGATCTTGTTCTCAGACTCTAGAGCAGTTCTGCTGACCTGGTTCTCAGGCTCTAGAGCGGCTCTGCTGACCTGGTTCTCAGACTCTAGAGCAGCTCTGCTGACCTGGTTCTCTGGCTCTAAAGCAGCTCTGCTGACCTGGTTCTCAGGCTCTAGAGCCGTTTTGCTGACCTGGTTCTATGGCTCTAAAGCAGCTCTGCTGACCTGGTTGTTAGGTTCTAGAGCAGCTCTGATGACCTGGTTCTATGGCTCTAAAGCAGCTCTGCTGACCTTGTTCTCTGGCTCTACAGCAGCTCTGTTGACCTGGTTCTTAGGCTCTAGAGCAGGTCTGCTGACCTGGTTCGTTGGCTCTAATGCAGCTCTGCTGACCTGGTTCACTGTCTCTAAAGCAGCTCTGCTGACGTGGTTCTCTGGCTCTAACGCAGCTCTGCTTACCTGGTTCTCTGGCTCTAAAGCAGCTCTGCTGACCTGATTCTTAGGCTCTAGAGCAGCTGTTTTGACCGGATTCTATGGCTCTAAAGCAGCTCTGCTGACCTGGTTCTCTGGCTTTGAAGCAGCTCTGCTGACCTAGTTCTCTGGCTATAGAGCAGCTATGCTGACCTGGTTCGCTCCCTCTAAAGCAGCTCTGCAGACCTGGTTCTTTGGCTCTAAAGCAGCTATGCTGCCCTTGTTCTCTGCCTCTAAAGCAGCTCTGCTCACCTGGTTTCCATGGCTCTACAGCAGCTCTGCTCACCTGGTTCTCTGGCTCTAGAGCAGCTCTGCTGACCTGGTTCTTAGGCTCTAGAGCAGCTCTGCTGACCTGGTTCTCTGGCTCTACAACGGCTCTGCTGACCTGGTTCTCTGGCTCTACAACGGCTCTCCTGACCTGGTTCTCTGGCTGTAAAGCAGCTCTGCTGACCTGGTTCTCTGGCTCTAAAGCAGCTCTGCTGACCTGGTTCTCTGGCTCTAAAGCGGCTCTGGTGACCTGGTTCTCTCCCTCTAAAGCAGCTCTGCTGACCTGGTTCTCTTGCTCTAGAGCAGCACTGCTGACCTGGGTTCTCTGGCTCTACAACGGCTCTGCTGTTCTGGTTCTCTGGCTCTAAAGCAGCTCTGCTGACCTAGTTCTCTGGCTCTAAAGCAGCTCTGCTGAACTGTTTCTTAGGCTCTAGAGCAGCTGTTTTGACCGGATTCTATGGCTCTAAAGCAGCTCTGCTGACCTGGTTCTCTGGCTTTGAAGCAGCTCTGCTGACCTAGTTCTCTGGCTATAGAGCAGCTATGCTGACCTGGTTCGCTCCCTCTAAAGCAGCTCTGCAGACCTGGTTCTTTGGATCTAAAGCAGCTATGCTGCCCTTGTTCTCTGCCTCTAAAGCAGCTCTGCTCACCTGGTTTCCATGGCTCTACAGCAGCTCTGCTCACCTGGTTCTCTGGCTCTAGAGCAGCTCTGCTGACCTGGTTCTTAGGCTCTAGAGCAGCTCTGCTGACCTGGTTCTCTGGCTCTACAACGGCTCTGCTGACCTGGTTCTCTGGCTCTACAACGGCTCTCCTGACCTGGTTCTCTGGCTGTAAAGCAGCTTTGCTGACCTGGTTCTCTGGCTCTAAAGCAGCTCTGCTGACCTGGTTCTCTGTCTCTAGAGCAGCTATGCTGACCTAGTTCTCTGGCTCTAAAGCGGCTCTGCTGACCTGGTTCTCTGGCTCTAAAGCGGCTCTGGTGACCTGGTTCTCTCCCTCTAAAGCAGCTCTGCTGACCTGGTTCTCTTGCTCTAGAGCAGCACTGCTGACCTGGGTTCTCTGGCTCTACAACGGCTCTGCTGTTCTGGTTCTCTGGCTCTAAAGCAGCTCTGCTGACCTAGTTCTCTGGCTTTAAAGCAGCTCTGCTGACCTGGATCTCTGCCTCTACAGCAGCTCTGCTGGCCTGGTTCTTAGGCTCTAGAGCAGCTCTGCTGACCGTGTTCTCTGGCTCTAAAGGAGCTCTGGTGACCTGGTTCTCTGGCTCTAAAGTGTCTCTGCTGACCTGATTCACTGGCTCTAAAGCGGCTCTGGTGACCTGGTGCTCTGGCTCTAAATCAGCACTGCTGACCTGATTCTATGGCTCTAAAGCAGCTCTGCTGACATGGTTCTATGGCCCTAAAGCAGCTCTGCTGACCTGGTTCTCTGGCTTTGAAGCAGCTCTGCTGACCTGGTTCTCTGGCTCTAGAGCATCTCTGATGACCTGGTTCTCACCCTCTAAAGCAGCTCTGCTGACCTGATTCTCTGGCTCTAAAGCTGCTCTGCTGACCTGGTTTCGCTTGCTCTACAGCAGCTCTGCGGACCTGGTTCTCTGGCTCGAAAGCAACTCTGCTGACCTGGTTCTCAGGCTCTAGAGCAGCTCTGCTGACCTTGTTTTTAGGCTCTAGAGCAGCTCTGCTGACCTAGTTCTGTGGCTCTACTATGGCTCTGCTGATCTGGTTCTCAGACTCTAGAGCAGTTCTGCTGACCTGGTTCTCAGGCTCTAGAGCGGCTCTGCTGACCTGGTTCTCAGACTCTAGAGCAGCTCTGCTGACCTGGTTCTCTGGCTCTAAAGCAGCTCTGCTGACCTGGTTCTCAGGCTCTAGAGCCGTTTTGCTGACCTGGTTCTATGGCTCTAAAGCAGCTCTGCTGACCTGGTTGTTAGGTTCTAGAGCAGCTCTGCTGACCTGGTTCTATGGCTCTAAAGCAGCTCTGCTGACCTGGTTCTCTGGCTCTACAGCAGCTCTGTTGACCTGGTTCTTAGGCTCTAGAGCAGGTCTGCTGACCTGGTTCGTTGGCTCTAATGCAGCTCTGCTGACCTGGTTCACTGTCTCTAAAGCAGCTCTGCTGACGTGGTTCTCTGGCTCTAACGCAGCTATGCTGACCTGGTTCTCTGGCTCTAAATCAGCTCTGCTGACCTGATTCTCTTCCTCTAAAAGAGATCTGCTGACCTGTTTTCTCTGGCTCTACAGCAGCTCTGCTGACCTGGTTCTCTGGCTCTAAAGCAGCTCTGCTGAACTGTTTCTTAGGCTCTAGAGCAGCTGTTTTGACTGGATTCTATGGCTCTAAAGCAGCTCTGCTGACCTGGTTCTCTGGCTTTGAAGCAGCTCTGCTGACCTAGTTCTCTGGCTATAGAGCAGCTATGCTGACCTGGTTCGCTCCCTCTAAAGCAGCTCTGCAGACCTGGTTCTTTGGCTCTAAAGCAGCTATGCTGCCCTTGTTCTCTGCCTCTAAAGCAGCTCTGCTCACCTGGTTTCCATGGCTCTACAGCAGCTCTGCTCACCTGGTTCTCTGGCTCTAGAGCAGCTCTGCTGACCTGGTTCTTAGGCTCTAGAGCAGCTCTGCTGACCTGGTTCTCTGGCTCTACAACGGCTCTGCTGACCTGGTTCTCTGGCTCTACAACGGCTCTCCTGACCTGGTTCTCTGGCTGTAAAGCAGCTCTGCTGACCTGGTTCTCTGGCTCTAAAGCAGCTCTGCTGACCTGGTTCTCTGTCTCTAGAGCAGCTATGCTGACCTAGTTCTCTGGCTCTAAAGCGGCTCTGCTGACCTGGTTCTCTGGCTCTAAAGCGGCTCTGGTGACCTGGTTCTCTCCCTCTAAAGCAGCTCTGCTGACCTGGGTTCTCTGGCTCTACAACGGCTCTGCTGTTCTGGTTCTCTGGCTCTAAAGCAGCTCTGCTGACCTAGTTCTCTGGCTTTAAAGCAGCTCTGCTGACCTGGATCTCTGCCTCTACAGCAGCTCTGCTGGCCTGGTTCTTAGGCTCTAGAGCAGCTCTGCTGACCGTGTTCTCTGGCTCTAAAGGAGCTCTGGTGACCTGGTTCTCTGGCTCTAAAGTGTCTCTGCTGACCTGATTCACTGGCTCTAAAGCGGCTCTGGTGACCTGGTGCTCTGGCTCTAAATCAGCACTGCTGACCTGATTATATGGCTCTAAAGCAGCTCTGCTGACATGGTTATATGGCCCTAAAGCAGCTCTGCTGACCTGGTTCTCCGGCTTTGAAGCAGCTCTGCTGACCTGGTTCTCTGGCTCTAGAGCATCTCTGATGACCTGGTTCTCACCCTCTAAAGCAGCTCTGCTGACCTGATTCTCTGGCTCTAAAGCTGCTCTGCTGACCTGGTTTCGCTTGTTCTACAGCAGCTCTGCGGACCTGGTTCTCTGGCTCGAAAGCAACTCTGCTGACCTGGTTCTCAGGCTCTAGAGCAGCTCTGCTGACCTTGTTTTTAGGCTCTAGAGCAACTCTGCTGACCTAGTTCTGTGGCTCTACTATGGCTCTGCTGACCTGGTTCTCAGACTCTAGAGCAGTTCTGCTGACCTGGTTCTCAGGCTCTAGAGCGGCTCTGCTGACCTGGTTCTCAGACTCTAGAGCAGCTCTGCTGACCTGGTTCTCTGGCTCTAAAGCAGCTCTGCTGACCTGGTTCTCAGGCTCTAGAGCCGTTTTGCTGACCTGGTTCTATGGCTCTAAAGCAGCTCTGCTGACCTGGTTGTTAGGTTCTAAAGCAGCTCTGCTGACCTGGTTCTATAGCTCTAAAGCAGCTCTGCTGACCTGGTTCTCTGGCTCTACAGCAGCTCTGCTGACCTTGTTCTATGGCTCTAAAGCAGCTCTGCTGACCTGGTTCTCTGGCTCTACAGCAGCTCTGCTGACCTGGTTCTTAGGCTCTAGAGCAGGTCTGCTGACCTGGTTCACTGGCTCTAAAGCAGCTCTGCTGACCTGGTTCTCTGGCTCTAAAGCAGCTCTGCTGGCGTGGTTCTCTGGCTCTAAAGCAGCTATGCTGACCTGGTTCTCTGGCTCTAAATAAGCTCTGCTGACCCGGTTCTCTCACTCTAAAGCAGCTCTGCTGACCTGTTTTCTCTGGCTCTACAGCAGCTCTGCTGACCTGGTTCTCTGGCTCTAAAGCAGCTCTGCTGACCTGGTTCTCTGGCTTTGAAGCAGCTCTGCTGACCTGGTTCTCTGGCTCTAGAGCAGCTCTGCTGACCTGGTTCTCTCCCTCTAAATCAGCTCTGCAGTCCTGGTTCTCTGGCTCTAAAGCAGCTCTGCTGACCTTGTTCTCTGCCTCTAAAGCAGCTCTGCTCACCTGGTTTCTATGGCTCTACAGCAGCTCTGCTCACCTGGTTCTCTGGCTCTAGAGCAGCTCTGCTGACCTTGTTCTTAGGCTCTAGAGCAGCTCTGCTGAACTGGTTCTCTGGATGTAAAGCAGCTCTGCTGACCTGGTTCTCTGCCGCTAGAGCAGCTCTGCTGACCTCGTTCTTAGGCTCTAGACCAGTTCTGCTGACCTGGTTCTCTGGCTCTAAAGCAACTCTGCTGACCTAGTTCTCTGGCTCTAAAGCGGCTCTGATGACCTGGTTCTATCCCTCTAGAGCAGCTCCGCTGACCTGGTTCTCTTGCTCTAGAGCAGCTCTGCTGACCTTGTTCTTAGGCTCTAGAGCAGCTCTGCTGAACTGGTTCTCTGGCTGTAAAGCAGCTCTGCTGACCTGGTTCTCTGCCTCTAGAGCAGCTCTGCTGGCCTCGTTCTTAGGCTCTAGACCAGTTCTGCTGCTCTGTTTCTCTGGCTCTATAGCAGCTCTGCTGACCTAGTTCTCTGGCTCTAAAGCGGCTCTGCTGACCTGGTTCTCTGGCTCTAAAGCGGCTCTGGTGACCTGGTTCTGTCCCTCTAAAGCAGCTCTGCTGACCTGGTTCTCTGGCTCTAAAGCAGCTCTGCTGGCGTGGTTCTCTGGCTCTAAAGCAGCTATGCTGACCTGGTTCTCTGGCTCTAAATAAGCTCTGCTGACCCGGTTCTCTCACTCTAAAGCAGCTCTGCTGACCTGTTTTCTCTGGCTCTACAGCAGCTCTGCTGACCTGGTTCTCTGGCTCTAAAGTAGCTCTGCTGAACTGTTTCTTAGGCTCTAGAGCAGCTCTGTTGACCTGATTCTATGGCTCTAAAGCAGCTCTGCTGACCTGGTTCTCTGGCTTTGAAGCAGCTCTGCTGACCTGGTTCTCTGGCTCTAGAGCAGCTCTGATGACCTGGTTCTCTCCCTCTAAATCAGCTCTGCAGTCCTGGTTCTCTGGCTCTAAAGCAGCTCTGCTGACCTTGTTCTCTGCCTCTAAAGCAGCTCTGCTCACCTGGTTTCTATGGCTCTACAGCAGCTCTGCTCACCTGGTTCTCTGGCTCTAGAGCAGCTCTGCTGACCTCATTCTTAGGCTCTAGACCAGTTCTGCTGACCTGGTTCTCTGGCTCTAAAGCGACTCTGCTGACCTAGTTCTCTGTCTCTAAAGCGGCTCTGATGACCTGGTTCTATCCCTCTAAAGCAGCTCCGCTGACCTGGTTCTCTTGATCTAGAGCAGCTCTGCTGACCTTGTTCTTAGGCTCTAGAGCAGCTCTGCTGAACTGGTTCTCTGGCTGTAAAGCAGCTCTGCTGACCTGGTTCTCTGCCTCTAGAGCAGCTCTGCTGACCTCGTTCTTAGGCTCTAGACCAGTTCTGCTGCTCTGTTTCTCTGGCTCTATAGCAGCTCTGCTGACCTAGTTCTCTGGCTCTAAAGCGGCTCTGCTGACCTGGTTCTCTGGCTCTAAAGCGGCTCTGGTGACCTGGTTCTGTCCCTCTAAAGCAGCTCTGCTGACCTTGTTCTCTTGCTCTAGAGCAGCACTGCTGACCTGGGTTCTCTGGCTCTACAACGGCTCTGCTGTTCTGGTTCTCTGGCTCTAAAGCAGCTCTGCTGACCTAGTTCTCTGGCTTTAAAGCAGCTCTGCTGACCTGGATCTCTGCCTCTACAGCAGCTCTGCTGGCCTTATTCTTAGGCTCTAGAGCAGCTCTGTTGACCTTGTTCTATGGCTCTAAGGAGCTCTGCTGACCTGGTTCTCTGGCTCTAAAGTGTGTCTGCTGAGCTGATTCACTGGCTCTAAAGTGGCTCTGGTGACCTGGTGCTCTGGCTCTAAATCAGCTCTGCTGACCTGATTCTATGGCTCTAAAGCAGCTCTGCTGACATGGTTCTATGGCTCTAAAGCAGCTCTGCTGACCTGGTTCTCTGGCTTTGAAGCAGCTCTGCTGACCTGGTTCTCTGTCTCTAGAGCATCTCTGCTGACCTGGTTCTCTCCCTCTAAAGCAGCTCTGCTGACCTGGTTTAGCTTGCTCTACAGCAGCTCTGCAGAACTGGATCTCTGGCTCGAAAGCAGCTCTGCTGACGTGGGTCTCAGGCTCTAAAGCTGCTCTACTGACCTGGTGCTCAGGCTCTACAGCAGCTCTGCTGGCCTAGTTCTCTGGCTTTAAAGCAGCTCTGCTGACCTGGATCTCTGCCTCTACAGCAGCTCTGCTGGCCTGGTTCTTAGGCTCTAGAGCAGCTCTGCTGACCTTGTTCTCTGGCTCTAAAGGAGCTCTGCTGACCTGGTTCTCTGGCTCTAAAGTGTCTCTGCTGACCTGATTCACTGGCTCTAAAGCGGCTCTGGTGACCTGGTGCTCTGGCTCTAAATCAGCTCTGCTGACCTGATTCTATGGCTCTAAAGCAGCTCTGCTGACATGGTTCTATGGTTCTAAAGCAGCTCTGCTGACCTGGTGCTCTGGCTTTGAAGCAGCTCTGCTGACCTGGTTCTCTTGCTCTAGAGCATCTCTGCTGACCTGGTTCTCTGGCTCTAAAGCTGCTCTGTTGACCTGGTTTCGCTTGCTCTACAGCAGCTCTGCGGACCTGGTTCTCTGGCTCGAAAGCAGCGATGCTGACCTGGTGATCAGGCTCTACAGCAGCTCTGCTGACCTGGTTCTCTGGCTTTGAAGCAGCTCTGCTGACCTAGTTCTCTGGCTCTAGAACAGCTCTGCTGACCTGGTTCTCCCCCTCTAAAGCAGCTCTGCAGACCTAGTTCTCTGGCTCTAAAGCAGCTCTGCTGTCCTTGTTCTCTGCCTCTAAAGCAGCTCTGATCACTTGGTTTCCATGGCTCTACAGCAGCTCTGCTCACCTGGTTTTCTGATTCTAGTGCAGATCTGCTGACCTGGTTCTTAGGCTCTAGAGCAGCTCTGCTGACCTCGTTCTCTGGCTCTAAAGCAGCTCCACTGACATGGTTCTATGGCTCTAAAGCAGCTCTGCTGTCCTGGTTCTCTGGCTTTAAAGCAGCTCTGCTGACCTGGTTCTCTGGCTCTAGAGCATCTCTGCTGACCTGGTTCTCTCCCTCTAAAGCAGCTCTGCTGACCTGATTCTCTGGCTCTAAAGCAGCTCTGCTAACCAAGTTCTCTGCCTCTAAAGCTCCTCTGCTGACCTGGTTTCGCTTGCTCTACAGCAGCTCTGCGGACCTGGTTCTCTGGCTCGAAAGCAGCTCTGCTGACCTGGTTCTCTTGCTCTAGAGCAGCACTGCTGACCTGGGTTCTCTGGCTCTACAACGGCTCTGCTGTTCTGGTTCTATGGCTCTAAAGCAGCACTGCTGACCTAGTTCTCTAGCTTTAAAGCAGCTCTGCTGACCTGGATCTCTGCCTCTACAGCAGCTCTGCTGGCCTGGTTCTTAGGCTCTAGAGCAGCTCTGATGACCTTGTTCTCTAGCTCTAAAGGAGCTCTGCTGACCTGGTTCTCTGGCTCTAAAGTATCTCTGCTGACCTGATTCACTGGCTCTAAAGCGGCTCTGGTGACCTGGTGCTCTGGCTCTAAATCAGCTCTGCTGACCTGGTTCTATGGCTCTAAAGCAGCTCTGCTGACATGGTTCTATGGCTCTAAAGCAGCTCTGTTGACCTGGTTCTCTGGCTTTGAAGCAGCTCTGCTGACCTGGTTCTCTGGCTCTAGAGCATCTCTGCTGACCTAGTTCTCTCCCTCTAAAGCAGCTCTGCTGACCTGATTCTCTGGCTCTAAAGCAGCTCTGCTAACCAAGTTCTCTGCCTCTAAAGCTGCTCTGCTGACTTGGTTTCGCTTGCTCTACAGCAGCTCTGCGGACCTGGTTCTCTGTCTCGAAAGCAGCTCTGCTGACCTGGTTCTCAGGCTCTAGAGCAGCTCTGCTGATCTTGTTTTTAGGCTCTAGAGCAGCTCTGCTGACCTAGTTCTGTGGCTCTACTATGGCTCTCCTGACCTGGTTCTCAGACTCTTGAGCAGCTCTGCTGACCTTGTTCTCAGGCACTAGAGCAGCTCTGCTGACCTGGTTCTCAGACTCTAGAGCAGCTCTGCTGACCTGGTTCTCTGGCTCTAAAGCAGCTCTGCTGACCTGGTTCTCAGGCTCTAGAGCAGCTCTGCTGACCTGTTTTTTAGGCTCTAGAGCAGCTCTGCTGACCTGGTTCTGTGGCTCTACTACGGCTCTGGTGACCTGGTGCTCTGGCTCTAAAGCAGCTCTGCTGACCTGGTTCTATGGCTCTAAAGCAGCTCTGCTGACCTGGTTCTATGGCTCTAAAGCAGCTCTGCTGACCTGGTTGTTAGGCTCTAGAGCAGCTCTGCTGACCTGGTTCTATGGCTCTAAAGCAGCTCTGCTGACCTGGTTCTCTGGCTCTACAGCAGCTCTGCTGACCTGGTTCTTAGGCTCTAGAGCAGGTCTGCTGACCTGGTTCGCTGGCTCTAATGCAGCTCTGCTGACCTGGTTCTCTGGCTCTAAAGCAGCTCTGCTGACGTGGTTCTCAGGCTCTAGAGCAGCTCTGCTGACATGTTTTTTAGGCTCTAGAGCAGCTCTGCTGACCTGGTTCTGTGGCTCTACTACGGCTCTGGTGACCTGGTGCTCTGGCTCTAAAGCAGCTCTGCTGACCTGGTTCTATGGCTCTAAAGCAGCTCTGCTGACCTGGTTCTATGGCTCTAAAGCAGCTCTGCTGACCTGGTTGTTAGGCTCTAGAGCAGCTCTGCTGATCTTGTTTTTAGGCTCTAGAGCAGCTCTGCTGACCTAGTTCTGTGGCTCTACTATGGCTCTCCTGACCTGGTTCTCAGACTCTTGAGCAGCTCTGCTGACCTGGTTCTCAGGCACTAGAGCAGCTCTGCTGACCTGGTTCTCAGACTCTAGAGCAGCTCAGCTGACCTGGTTCTCTGGCTCCAAAGCAGCTCTGCTGACCTGGTTCTCAAGCTCTAGAGCAGCTCTGCTGACCTGTTTTTTAGGCTCTAGAGCAGCTCTGCTGACCTGGTTCTGTGGCTCTACTACGGCTCTGGTGACCTGGTGCTCTGGCTCTAAAGCAGCTCTGCTGACCTGGTTCTATGGCTCTACAGCAGCTCTGCAGACCTGGTTCTATGGCTCTAAAGCAGCTCTGCTGACCTGGTTGTTAGGCTCTAGAGCAGCTCTGCTGACCTGGTTATATGGCTCTAAAGCAGCTCTGCTGACCTGGTTCTCTGGCTCTAAAGCAGCTCTGCTGGCGTGGTTCTCTGGCTCTAAAGCTGCTATGCTGACCTGGTTCTCTGGCTCTAAATCAGCTCTGCTGACCTGATTCTCTTCCTCTAAAAGAGCTCTGCTGACCTGTTTTCTCTGGCTCTACAGCAGCTCTGCAGACCTGGTTCTATGGCTCTAAAGCAGCTCTACTGACCTGGTTGTTAGGCTCTAGAGCAGCTCTGCTGACCTGGTTCTATGGCTCTAAAGCAGCTCTGCTGACCTGGTTCTCTGGCGGCTCTACAGCAGCTCTGCTGACATGGTTCTTAGGCTCTAGAGCAGGTCTGCTGACCTGGTTCGCTGGCTCTAATGCAGCTCTGCTGACCTGGTTCTCTGGCTCTAAAGCAGCTCTGCAGGCGTGGTTCTCTGGCTCTAAAGCAGCTATGCTGACCTGGTTCTCTGGCTCTAAATCAGCTCTGCTGACCTGATTCTCTTCCTCTAAAAGATCTCTGCTGACCTGTTTTCACTGCCTCTAAAGCTCCTCTGCTGACCTGGTTTCGCTTGCTCTACAGCAGCTCTGCGGACCTGGTTCTCTGGCTCGAAAGCAGCTCTGCTGACCTGGTTCTCTTGCTCTAGAGCAGCACTGCTGACCTGGGTTCTCTGGCTCTACAACGGCTCTGCTGTTCTGGTTCTATGGCTCTAAAGCAGCTCTGCTGACCTGGATCTCTGCCTCTACAGCAGCTCTGCTGGCCTGGTTCTTAGGCTCTAGAGCAGCTCTGATGACCTTGTTCTCTAGCTCTAAAGGAGCTCTGCTGACCTGGTTCTCAGGCTCTAAAGTGTCTCTGCTGACCTGATTCACTGGCTCTAAAGCGGCTCTAGTGACCTGGTGCTCCGGCTCTGAATCAGCTCTGCTGACCTGGTTCTATGGCTCTAAAGCAGCTCTGCTGACATGGTTCTATGGCTCTAAAGCAGCTCTGCTGACCTGGTTCTCTGGCTTTGAAGCAACTCTGCTGACCTGATTCTCTGGCTCTAAAGCAGCTCTGCTAACCAAGTTCTCTGCCTCTAAAGCTGCTCTGCTGACCTGGTTTCGCTTGCTCTACAGCAGCTCAGCGGACCTGGTTCTCTGTCTCGAAAGCAGCTCTGCTGACCTGGTTCTCAGGCTCTAGAGCAGCTCTGCTGATCTTGTTTTTAGGCTCTAGAGCAGCTCTGCTGACCTAGTTCTGTGGCTCTACTATGGCTCTCCTGACCTGGTTCTCAGACTCTTGAACAGCTCTGCTGACCTGGTTCTCAGGCACTAGAGCAGCTCTGCTGACCTAGTTCTCAGACTCTAGAGCAGCTCAGCTGACCTGGTTCTCTGGCTCCAAAGCAGCTCTGCTGACCTGGTTCTCAGGCTCTAGAGCAGCTCTGCTGACCTGTTTTTTAGGCTCTAGAGCAACTCTGCTGACCTGGTTCTGTGGCTCTACTACGGCTCTGGTGACCTGGTGCTCTGGCTCTAAAGCAGCTCTGCTGACCTGGTTCTATGGCTCTAAAGCAGCTCTGCTGACTTGGTTCTATGGGTCTAAAGCAGCTCTGCTGACCTGGTTGTTAGGCTCTAGAGCAGCTCTGCTGATCTTGTTTTTAGGCTCTAGAGCAGCTCTGCTGACCTAGTTCTGTGGCTCTACTATGGCTCTCCTGACCTGGTTCTCAGACTCTTGAGCAGCTCAGCTGACCTGGTTCTCTGGCTCCAAAGCAGCTCTGCTGACCTGGTTCTCAGGCTCTAGAGCAGCTCTGCTGACCTGTTTTTTAGGCTCTAGAGCAGCTCTGCTGACCTGGTTCTGTGGCTCTACTACGGCTCTGGTGACCTGGTGCTCTGGCTCTAAAGCAGCTCTGCTGACCTGGTTCTATGGCTCTAAAGCAGCTCTGCTGACCTGGTTCTATGGCTCTAAAGCAGCTCTACTGACCTGGTTGTTAGGCTCTAGAGCAGCTCTGCTGACCTGGTTCTATGACTCTAAAGCAGCTCTGCTGACCTGGTTCTCTGGCTCTACAGCAGCTCTGCTGACCTGGTTCTTAGGCTCTAGAGCAGGTCTGCTGACCTGGTTCGCTGGCTCTAATGCAGCTCTGCTGACCTGGTTCTCTGGCTCTAAAGCAGCTCTGCTGACCTGGTTCTCTGGCTCCAAAGCAGCTCTGCTGACCTGGTTCTCAGGCTCTAGAGCAGCTCTGCTGACCTGTTTTTTAGGCTCTAGAGCAGCTCTGCTGACCTGGTTCTGTGGCTCTACTACGGCTCTGGTGACCTGGTGCTATGGCTCTAAAGCAGCTCTGCTGACCTGGTTCTATGGCTCTAAAGCAGCTCTGCTGACCTGGTTCTATGGCTCTAAAGCAGCTCTGCTGACCTGGTTGTTAGGCTCTAGAGCAGCTCTGCTGATCTTGTTTTTAGGCTCTAGAGCAGCTCTGCTGACCTAGTTCTGTGGCTCTACTATGGCTCTCCTGACCTGGTTCTCAGACTCTTGAGCAGCTCTGCTGACCTGGTTCTCAGGCACTAGAGCAGCTCTGCTGACCTGGTTCTCAGACTCTAGAGCAGCTCAGCTGACCTGGTTCTCTGGCTCCAAAGCAGCTCTGCTGACCTGGTTCTCAGGCTCTAGAGCAGCTCTGCTGACCTGTTTTTTAGGCTCTAGAGCAGCTCTGCTGACCTGGTTCTGTGGCTCTACTACGGATCTGGTGACCTGGTGCTCTGGCTCTAAAGCAGCTCTGCTGACCTGGTTCTATGGCTCTACAGCAGCTCTGCAGACCTGGTTCTATGGCTCTAAAGCAGCTCTGCTGACCTGGTTGTTAGGCTCTAGAGCAGCTCTGCTGACCTGGTTCTATGGCTCTAAAGCAGCTCTGCTGACCTGGTTCTCTGGCTCTAAAGCAGCTCTGCTGGCGTGGTTCTCTGGCTCTAAAGCTGCTATGCTGACCTGGTTCTCTGGCTCTAAATCAGCTCTGCTGACCTGATTCTCTTCCTCTAAAAGAGCTCTGCTGACCTGTTTTCACTGCCTCTAAAGCTCCTCTGCTGACCTGGTTTCGCTTGCTCTACAGCAGCAATGCGGACCTGGTTCTCTGGCTCGAAAGCAGCTCTGCTGACCTGGTTCGCTTGCTCTAGAACAGCACTGCTGACCTGGGTTCTCTGGCTCTACAACGGCTCTGCTTTTCTGGTTCTATGGCTCTAAAGCAGCTCTGCTGACCTGGATCTCTGCCTCTACAGCAGCTCTGCTTGCCTGGTTCTTAGGCTCTAGAGCAGCTCTGATGACCTTGTTCTCTAGCTCTAAAGGAGCTCTGCTGACCTGGTTCTCTGGCTCTAAAGTGTCTCTGCTGACCTGATTCACTGGCTCTAAAGCGGCTCTGGTGACCTGGTGCTCCGGCTCTAAAGCAGCTCTGCTGACCTGGTTCTATGGCTCTAAAGCAGCTCTGCTGACCTGGTTCTATGGCTCTAAAGCAGCTCTGCTGACCTGGTTGTTAGGCTCTAGAGCAGCTCTGCTGACCTGGTTCTATGGCTCTAAAGCAGCTCTGCTGACCTGGTTCTCTGGCTCTACAGCAGCTCTGCTGACCTGGTTCTTAGGCTCTAGAGCAGGTCTGCTGACCTGGTTCGCTGGCTCTAATGCAGCTCTGCTGACCTGGTTCTCTGGCTCTAAAGCAGCTCTGCTGACGTGGTTCTCTGGCTCTAAGGCAGCTATGCTGACCTGGTTCTCTGGCTCTAAATCAGCTCTTCTGACCTGATTCTCTTCCTCTTAAAGAGCTCTGCTGACCTGTTTTCACTGCCTCTAAAGCTCCTCTGCTGACCTGGTTTCGCTTGCTCTACAGCAGCTCTGCGGACCTGGTTCTCTGGCTCGAAAGCAGCTCTGCTGACCTGGTTCTCTTGCTCTAGAGCAGCACTGCTGCCCTGGGTTCTCTGGCTCTACAACGGCTCTGCTGTTCTGGTTCTATGGCTCTAAAGCAGCTCTGCTGACCTGGATCTCTGCCTCTACATCAGCTCTGCTGGCCTGGTTCTTAGGCTCTAGAGCAGCTCTGATGACCTTGTTCTCTAGCTCTAAAGGAGCTCTGCTGACCTGGTTCTCTGGCTCTAAAGTGTCTCTGCTGACCTGATTCACTGGCTCTAAAGCGGCTCTGGTGACCTGGTGCTCCGGCTCTGAATCAGCTCTGCTGACCTGGTTCTATGGCTCTAAAGCAGCTCTGCTGACCTGGTTCTATGGCTCTAAAGCAGCTCTGCTGACCTGGTTGTTAGGCTCTAGAGCAGCTCTGCTGACCTGGTTCTATGGCTCTAAAGCAGCTCTGCTGACCTGGTTCTCTGGCTCTACAGCAGCTCTGCTGACCTGGTTCTTAGGCTCTAGAGCAGGTCTGCTGACCTGGTTCGCTGGCTCTAATGCAGCTCTGCTGACCTGGTTCTCTGGCTCTAAAGGAGCTCTGCTGACGTGGTTCTCTGGCTCTACAGCAGCTATGCTGACCTGGTTCTCTGGCTCTAAATCAGCTCTGCTGACCTGATTCTCTTCCTCTAAAAGAGCTCTGCTGACCTGTTTTCTCTGGCTCTACAGCAGCTCTGCAGACCTGGTTCTATGGCTCTAAAGCAGCTCTGCTGACCTGGTTCTCTGGCTCTAAAGCAGCTCTGCTGGCGTGGTTCTCTGGCTCTAAAGCAGCTATGCTGACCTGGTTCTCTGGCTCTAAATCAGCTCTGCTGACCTGATTCTCTTCCTCTAAAAGAGCTCTGCTGACCTGTTTTCACTGCCTCTAAAGCTCCTCTGCTGACCTGGTTTCGCTTGCTCAACAGCAGCTCTGCGGACCTGGTTCTCTGGCTCGAAAGCAGCTCTGCTGACCTGGTTCTCTTGCTCTAGAGCAGCACTGCTGACCTGGGTTCTCTGGCTCTACAACGGCTCTGCTGTTCTGGTTCTATGGCTCTAAAGCAGCTCTGCTGACCTGGATCTCTGCCTCTACAGCAGCTCTGCTGGCCTGGTTCTTAGGCTCTAGAGCAGCTCTGATGACCTTGTTCTCTAGCTCTAAAGGAGCTCTGCTGACCTGGTTCTCTGGCTCTAAAGTGTCTCTGCTGACCTGATTCACTGGCTCTAAAGCGGCTCTAGTGACCTGGTGCTCCGGCTCTGAATCAGCTCTGCTGACCTGGTTCTATGGCTCTAAAGCAGCTCTGCTGACATGGTTCTATGGCTCTAAAGCAGCTCTGCTGACCTGGTTCTCTGGCTTTGAAGCAGCTCTGCTGACCTGATTCTCTGGCTCTAAAGCAGCTCTGCTAACCAAGTTCTCTGCCTCTAAAGCTGCTCTGCTGACCTGGTTTCGCTTGCTCTACAGCAGCTCAGCGGACCTGGTTCTCTGTCTCGAAAGCAGCTCTGCTGACCTGGTTCTCAGGCTCTAGAGCAGCTCTGCTGATCTTGTTTTTAGGCTCTAGAGCAGCTCTGCTGACCTAGTTCTGTGGCTCTACTATGGCTCTCCTGACCTGGTTCTCAGACTCTTGAGCAGCTCTGCTGACCTGGTTCTCAGGCACTAGAGCAGCTCTGCTGACCTGGTTCTCAGACTCTAGAGCAGCTCAGCTGACCTGGTTCTCTGGCTCCAAAGCAGCTCTGCTGACCTGGTTCTCAGGCTCTAGAGCAGCTCTGCTGACATGTTTTTTAGGCTCTAGAGCAGCTCTGCTGACCTGGTTCTGTGGCTCTACTACGGCTCTGGTGACCTGGTGCTCTGGCTCTATAGCAGCTCTGCTGACCTGGTTCTATGGCTCTAAAGCAGCTTTGCTGACCTGGTTCTATGGCTCTAAAGCAGCTCTGCTGACCTGGTTGTTAGGCTCTAGAGCAGCTCTGCTGATCTTGTTTTTAGGCTCTAGAGCAGCTCTGCTGACCTAGTTCTTTGGCTCTACTATGGCTCTCCTGACCTGGTTCTCAGACTCTTGAGCAGCTCTGCTGACCTGGTTCTCAGGCACTAGAGCAGCTCTGCTGACCTGGTTCTCAGACTCTAGAGCAGCTCAGCTGACCTGGTTCTCTGGCTCCAAAGCAGCTCTGCTGACCTGGTTCTCAAGCTCTAGAGCAGCTCTGCTAACCTGTTTTTAGGCTCTAGAGCAGCTCTGCTGACCTGGTTCTGTGGCTCTACTACGGCTCTGGTGACCTGGTGCTCTGGCTCTAAAGCAGCTCTGCTGACCTGGTTCTATGGCTCTACAGCAGCTCTGCAGACCTGGTTCTATGGCTCTAAAGCAGCTCTGCTGACCTGGTTGTTAGGCTCTAGAGCAGCTCTGCTGACCTGGTTATATGGCTCTAAAGCAGCTCTGCTGACCTGGTTCTCTGGCTCTAAAGCAGCTCTGCTGGCGTGGTTCTCTGGCTCTAAAGCTGCTATGCTGACCTGGTTCTCTGGCTCTAAATCAGCTCTTCTGACCTGATTCTCTTCCTCTAAAAGAGCTCTGCTGACCTGTTTTCACTGCCTCTAAAGCTCCTCTGCTGACCTGGTTTCGCTTGCTCTACAGCAGCTCTGCGGACCTGGTTCTCTGGCTCGAAAGCAGCTCTGCTGACCTGGTTCTCTTGCTCTAGAGCAGCACTGCTGACCTGGGTTCTCTGGCTCTACAACGGCTCTGCTGTTCTGGTTCTATGGCTCTAAAGCAGCTCTGCTGACCTGGATCTCTGCCTCTACATCAGCTCTGCTGGCCTGGTTCTTAGGCTCTAGAGCAGCTCTGATGACCTTGTTCTCTAGCTCTAAAGGAGCTCTGCTGACCTGGTTCTCTGGCTCTAAAGTGTCTCTGCTGACCTGATTCACTGGCTCTAAAGCGGCTCTGGAGACCTGGTGCTCCGGCTCTAAAGCAGTTCTGCTGACCTGGTTCTATTGCTCTAAAGCAGCTCTGCTGACCTGGTTCTATGGCTCTAAAGCAGCTCTGCTGACCTGGTTGTTAGGCTCTAGAGCAGCTCTGCTGACCTGGTTCTATGGCTCTAAAGCAGCTCTGCTGACCTGGTTCTCTGGCTCTACAGCAGCTCTGCTGACCTGGTTCTTAGGCTCTAGAGCAGGTCTGCTGACCTGGTTCGCTGGCTCTAATGCAGCTCTGTTGACCTGGTTCTCTGGCTCTAAAGCAGCACTGCTGACGTGGTTCTCTGGCTCTAAAGCAGCTATGCTGACCTGGTTCTCTGGCTCTAAATCAGCTCTGCTGACCTGATTCTCTTCCTCTAAAAGAGCTCTGCTGACCTGTTTTCTCTGGCTCTACAGCAGCTCTGCAGACCTGGTTCTATGGCTCTAAAGCAGCTCTGCTGACCTGGTTCTCTTGCTCTAGAGCAGCACTGCTGACCTGGGTTCTCTGGCTCTACAACGGCTCTGCTGTTCTGGTTCTATGGCTCTAAAGCAGCTCTGCTGACCTGGATCTCTGCCTCTACAGCAGCTCTGCTGGCCTGGTTCTTAGGCTCTAGAGCAGCTCTGATGACCTTGTTCTCTAGCTCTAAAGGAGCTCTGCTGACCTGGTTCTCTGGCTCTAAAGTGTCTCTGCTGACCTGATTCACTGGCTCTAAAGCGGCTCTAGTGACCTGGTGCTCCGGCTCTGAATCAGCTCTGCTGACCTGGTTCTATGGCTCTAAAGCAGCTCTGCTGACATGGTTCTATGGCTCTAAAGCAGCTCTGCTGACCTGGTTCTCTGGCTTTGAAGCAGCTCTGCTGACCTGATTCTCTGGCTCCAAAGCAGCTCTGCTAACCAAGTTCTCTGCCTCTAAAGCTGCTCTGCTGACCTGGTTTCGCTTGCTCTACAGCAGCTCAGCGGACCTGGTTCTCTGTCTCGAAAGCAGCTCTGCTGACCTGGTTCTCAGGCTCTAGAGCAGCTCTGCTGATCTTGTTTTTAGGCTCTAGAGCAGCTCTGCTGACCTAGTTCTGTGGCTCTACTATGGCTCTCCTGACCTGGTTCTCAGACTCTTGAGCAGCTCTGCTGACCTGGTTCTCAGGCACTAGAGCAGCTCTGCTGACCTGGTTCTCAGACTCTAGAGCAGCTCAGCTGACCTGGTTCTCTGGCTCCAAAGCAGCTCTGCTGACCTGGTTCTCAGGCTCTAGAGCAGCTCTGCTGACATGTTTTTTAGGCTCTAGAGCAGCTCTGCTGACCTGGTTCTGTGGCTCTACTACGGCTCTGGTGACCTGGTGCTCTGGCTCTATAGCAGCTCTGCTGACCTGGTTCTATGGCTCTAAAGCAGCTCTGCTGACCTGGTTCTATGGCTCTAAAGCAGCTCTGCTGACCTGGTTGTTAGGCTCTAGAGCAGCTCTGCTGATCTTGTTTTTAGGCTCTAGAGCAGCTCTGCTGACCTAGTTCTTTGGCTCTACTATGGCTCTCCTGACCTGGTTCTCAGACTCTTGAGCAGCTCTGCTGACCTGGTTCTCAGGCACTAGAGCAGCTCTGCTGACCTGGTTCTCAGACTCTAGAGCAGCTCAGCTGACCTGGTTCTCTGGCTCCAAAGCAGCTCTGCTGACCTGGTTCTCAAGCTCTAGAGCAGCTCTGCTGACCTGTTTTTTAGGCTCTAGAGCAGCTCTGCTGACCTGGTTCTGTGGCTCTACTACGGCTCTGGTGACCTGGTGCTCTGGCTCTAAAGCAGCTCTGCTGACCTGGTTCTATGGCTCTACAGCAGCTCTGCAGACCTGGTTCTATGGCTCTAAAGCAGCTCTGCTGACCTGGTTGTTAGGCTCTAGAGCAGCTCTGCTGACCTGGTTACATGGCTCTAAAGCAGCTCTGCTGACCTGGTTCTCTGGCTCTAAAGCAGCTCTGCTGGCGTGGTTCTCTGGCTCTAAAGCTGCTATGCTGACCTGGTTCTCTGGCTCTAAATCAGCTCTTCTGACCTGATTCTCTTCCTCTAAAAGAGCTCTGCTGACCTGTTTTCACTGCCTCTAAAGCTCCTCTGCTGACCTGGTTTCGCTTGCTCTACAGCAGCTCTGCGGACCTGGTTCTCTGGCTCGAAAGCAGCTCTGCTGACCTGGTTCTCTTGCTCTAGAGCAGCACTGCTGACCTGGGTTCTCTGGCTCTACAACGGCTCTGCTGTTCTGGTTCTATGGCTCTAAAGCAGCTCTGCTGACCTGGATCTCTGCCTCTACATCAGCTCTGCTGGCCTGGTTCTTAGGCTCTAGAGCAGCTCTGATGACCTTGTTCTCTAGCTCTAAAGGAGCTCTGCTGACCTGGTTCTCTGGCTCTAAAGTGTCTCTGCTGACCTGATTCACTGGCTCTAAAGCGGCTCTGGAGACCTGGTGCTCCGGCTCTAAAGCAGTTCTGCTGACCTGGTTCTATTGCTCTAAAGCAGCTCTGCTGACCTGGTTCTATGGCTCTAAAGCAGCTCTGCTGACCTGGTTGTTAGGCTCTAGAGCAGCTCTGCTGACCTGGTTCTATGGCTCTAAAGCAGCTCTGCTGACCTGGTTCTCTGGCTCTACAGCAGCTCTGCTGACCTGGTTCTTAGGCTCTAGAGCAGGTCTGCTGACCTGGTTCGCTGGCTCTAATGCAGCTCTGTTGACCTGGTTCTCTGGCTCTAAAGCAGCACTGCTGACGTGGTTCTCTGGCTCTAAAGCAGCTATGCTGACCTGGTTCTCTGGCTCTAAATCAGCTCTGCTGACCTGATTCTCTTCCTCTAAAAGAGCTCTGCTGACCTGTTTTCTCTGGCTCTACAGCAGCTCTGCAGACCTGGTTCTATGGCTCTAAAGCAGCTCTGCTGACCTGGTCGTTAGGCTCTAGAGCAGCTCTGCTGACCTGGTTCTATGGCTCTAAAGCAGCTCTGCTGACCTGGTTCTCTGGCTCTACAGCAGCTCTGCTGACCTGGTTCTTAGGCTCTAGAGAAGGTCTGCTGACCTGGTTCGCTGGCTCTAATGCAGCTCTGCTGACCTGGTTCTCTGGCTCTAAAGCAGCTCTGCTGGCGTGGTTCTCTGGCTCTAAAGCAGCTATGCTGACCTGGTTCTCTGGCTCTAAATCAGCTCTGCTGACCTGATTCTCTTCCTCTAAAAGAGCTCTGCTGACCTGTTTTCACTGCCTCTAAAGCTCCTCTGCTGACCGGGTTTCGCTTGCTCTACAGCAGCTCTGCGGACCTGGTTCTCTGGCTCGAAAGCAGCTCTGCTGACCTGGTTCTCTTGCTCTAGAGCAGCACTGCTGACCTGGGTTCTCTGGCTCTACAACGGCTCTGCTGTTCTGGTTCTATGGCTCTAAAGCAGCTCTGCTGACCTGGATCTCTGCCTCAACAGCAGCTCTGCTGGCCTGGTTCTTAGGCTCTAGAGCAGCTCTGATGACCTTGTTCTCTAGCTCTAAAGGAGCTCTGCTGACCTGGTTCTCTGGCTCTAAAGTGTCTCTGCTGACCTTATTCACTGGCTCTAAAGTGGCTCTAGTGACCTAGTGCTCCGGCTCTGAATCAGCTCTGCTGACCTGGTTCTATGGCTCTAAAGCAGCTCTGCTGACATGGTTCTATGGCTCTAAAGCAGCTCTGCTGACCTGGTTCTCTGGCTTTGAAGCAGCTCTGCTGACCTGATTCTCTGGCTCTAAAGCAGCTCTGCTAACCAAGTTCTCTGCCTCTAAAGCTGCTCTGCTGACATGGTTTCGCTTGCTCTACAGCAGCTCAGCGGACCTGGTTCTCTGTCTCGAAAGCAGCTCTGCTGACCTGGTTCTCAGGCTCTAGAGCAGCTCTGCTGATCTTGTTTTTAGGCTCTAGAGCAGCTCTGCTGACCTAGTTCTGTGGCTCTACTATGGCTCTCCTGACCTGGTTCTCAGACTCTTGAGCAGCTCTGCTGACCTGGTTCTCAGGCACTAGAGCAGCTCTGCTGACCTGGTTCTCAGACTCTAGAGCAGCTCAGCTGACCTGGTTCTCTGGCTCCAAAGCAGCTCTGCTGACCTGGTTCTCAGGCTCTAGAGCAGCTCTGCTGACCTGTTTTTAGGCTCTAGAGCAGCTCTGCTGACCTGGTTCTGTGGCTCTACTACGGCTCTGGTGACCTGGTGCTCTGGCTCTAAAGCAGCTCTGCTGACCTGGTTCTATGGCTCTAAAGCAGCTCTGCTGACCTGGTTGTTAGGCTCTAGAGCAGCTCTGCTGATCTTGTTTTTAGGCTCTAGAGCAGCTCTGCTGACCTAGTTCTGTGGCTCTACTATGGCTCTCCTGCCCTGGTTCTCAGACTCTTGAGCAGCTCTGCTGACCTGGTTCTCAGGCACTAGAGCAGCTCTGCTGACCTGGTTCTCAGACTCTAGAGCAGCTCAGCTGACCTGGTTCTCTGGCTCCAAAGCAGCTCTGCTGACCTGGTTCTCAGGCTCTAGAGCAGCTCTGCTGACCTGTTTTTTAGGCTCTAGAGCAGCTCTGCTGACCTGGTTCTGTGGCTCTACTACGGCTCTGGTGACCTGGTGCTCTGGCTGTAAAGCAGCTCTGCTGACCTGGTTCTATGGCTCTACAGCAGATCTGCAGACCTGGTTCTATGGCTCTAAAGCAGCTCTGCTGACCTGGTTGTTAGGCTCTAGAGCAGCTCTGCTGACCTGGTTCTATGGCTCTAAAGCAGCTCTGCTGACCTGGTTCTCTGGCTCTGCAGCAGCTCTGCTGACCTGGTTCTTAGGCTCTAGAGCAGGTCTGCTGACCTGGTTCGCTGGCTCTAATGCAGCTCTGCTGACCTGGTTCTCTGGCTCTAAAGCAGCTCTGCTGGCGTGGTTCTCTGGCTCTAAAGCTGCTATGCTGACCTGGTTCTCTGGCTCTAAATCAGCTCTGCTGACCTGATTCTCTTCCTCTAAAAGAGCTCTGCTGACCTGTTTTCACTGCCTCTAAAGCTCCTCTGCTGACCTGGTTTCGCTTGCTCTACAGCAGCTCTGCGGACCTGGTTCTCTGGCTCGAAAGCAGCTCTGCTGACCTGGTTCTCTTGCTCTAGAGCAGCACTGCTGACCTGGGTTCTCTGGCTCTACAACGGCTCTGATGTTCTGGTTCTATGGCTCTAAAGCAGCTCTGCTGACCTGGATCTCTGGCTTTAAAGCAGCTCTGCTGACCTGGTTCTCTGGCTCTAAAGCATCTCTGCTGACAAGGTTCTATGGCTCTAAAGCAGCTCTGCTGACCTGGTTCTCTGGCTTTAAAGCAGCTCTGCTGACCTGGTTCTCTGGCTCTAAAGCATCTCTGCTGACCTAGTTCTATCCCTCTAAAACAGCTCTGCTGACCTGATTCTCTGGCTCTAAAGCAGCTCTGCTAACCAAGTTCTCTGCCTCTAAAGCTGCTCTGCTGACCTGGTTTCGCTTGCTCTACAGCAGCTCTGCGGACCTGGTTCTCTGGCTCGAAAGCAGCTCTGCTGACCTGGTTCTCAGGCTCTAGAGCAGCTCTGCTGACCTTGTTTTTAGGCTCTAGAGCAGCTCTGCTGACCTAGTTCTGTGGCTCTACTATGGCTCTGCTGACCTGGTTCTCAGACTCTAGAGCAGCTCTGCTGACCTGGTTCTCAGGCACTAGAGCAGCTCTGCTGACCTGGTTCTCAGACTCTAGAGCAGCTCTGCTGAGCTGGTTCTCTGGCTCTAAAGCAGCTCTGGTGACCTGGTGCTCTGGCTCTAAAGCAGCTCTGCTGACCTGGTTCTATGGCTCTAAAGCAGCTCTGCTGACCTGGTTCTATGGCTCTAAAGCAGCTCTGCTGACCTGGTTGTTAGGCTCTAGAGCAGCTCTGCTGACCTGGTTCTATGGCTCTAAAGCAGCTCTGCTGACCTGGTTCTCTGGCTCTACAGCAGCTCTGCTGACCTGGTTCTTAGGCTCTAGAGCAGGTCTGCTGACCTGGTTCGCTGGCTCTAATGCAGCTCTGCTGACCTGGTTCACTGTCTCTAAAGCAGCTCTGCTGACGTGGTTCTCTGGCTCTAACGCAGCTATGCTGACCTGGTTCTCTGGCTCTAAATAAGCTCTGCTGACCTGATTCTCTTCCTCTAAAAGAGCTCTGCTGACCTGTTTTCTCTGGCTCTACAGCAGCTCTGCTGACCTGGTTCTCTGGCTCTAAAGCAGCTCTGCTGAACTGTTTCTTAGGCTCTAGAGCAGCTGTTTTGACCGGATTCTATGACTCTAAAGCAGCTCTGCTGACCTGGTTCTCTGGCTTTGAAGCAGCTCTGCTGACCTAGTTCTCTGGCTCTAGAGCAGCTATGCTGACCTGGTTCGCTCCCTCTAAAGCAGCTCTGCAGACCTGGTTCTTTGGCTCTAAAGCAGCTATGCTGCCCTTGTTCTCTGCCTCTAAAGCAGCTCTGCTCACCTGGTTTCCATGGCTCTACAGCAGCTCTGCTCACCTGGTTCTCTGACTCTAGAGCAGCTCTGCTGACCTGGTTCTTAGGCTCTAGAGCAGCTCTGCTGACCTGGTTCTCTGGCTCTACAACGGCTCTGCTGACCTGGTTCTCTGGCTCTACAACGGCTCTCCTGACCTGGTTCTCTGGCTGTAAAGCAGCTCTGCTGACCTGGTTCTTTGGCTCTAAAGCAGCTCTGCTGACCTAGTTCTATCCCTCTAAAACAGCTCTGCTGACCTGATTCTCTGGCTCTAAAGCAGCTCTGCTAACCAAGTTCTCTGCCTCTAAAGCTGCTCTGCTGACCTGGTTTCGCTTGCTCTACAGCAGCTCTGCGGACCTGGTTCTCTGGCTCGAAAGCAGCTCTGCTGACCTGGTTCTCAGGCTCTAGAGCAGCTCTGCTGACCTTGTTTTTAGGCTCTAGAGCAGCTCTGCTGACCTAGTTCTGTGGCTCTACTATGGCTCTGCTGACCTGGTTCTCAGACTCTAGAGCAGCTCTGCTGACCTGGTTCTCAGGCACTAGAGCAGCTCTGCTGACCTGGTTCTCAGACTCTAGAGCAGCTCTGCTGAGCTGGTTCTCTGGCTCTAAAGCAGCTCTGGTGACCTGGTGCTCTGGCTCTAAAGCAGCTCTGCTGACCTGGTTCTATGGCTCTAAAGCAGCTCTGCTGACCTGGTTCTATGGCTCTAAAGCAGCTCTGCTGACCTGGTTGTTAGGCTCTAGAGCAGCTCTGCTGACCTGGTTCTATGGCTCTAAAGCAGCTCTGCTGACCTGGTTCTCTGGCTCTACAGCAGCTCTGCTGACCTGGTTCTTAGGCTCTAGAGCAGGTCTGCTGACCTGGTTCGCTGGCTCTAATGCAGCTCTGCTGACCTGGTTCACTGTCTCTAAAGCAGCTCTGCTGACGTGGTTCTCTGGCTCTAACGCAGCTATGCTGACCTGGTTCTCTGGCTCTAAATAAGCTCTGCTGACCTGATTCTCTTCCTCTAAAAGAGCTCTGTTGACCTGTTTTCTCTGGCTCTACAGCAGCTCTGCTGACCTGGTTCTCTGGCTCTAAAGCAGCTCTGCTGAACTGTTTCTTAGGCTCTAGAGCAGCTGTTTTGACCGGATTCTATGACTCTAAAGCAGCTCTGCTGACCTGGTTCTCTGGCTTTGAAGCAGCTCTGCTGACCTAGTTCTCTGGCTCTAGAGCAGCTATGCTGACCTGGTTCGCTCCCTCTAAAGCAGCTCTGCAGACCTGGTTCTTTGGCTCTAAAGCAGCTATGCTGCCCTTGTTCTCTGCCTCTAAAGCAGCTCTGCTCACCTGGTTTCCATGGCTCTACAGCAGCTCTGCTCACCTGGTTCTCTGGCTCTAGAGCAGCTCTGCTGACCTGGTTCTTAGGCTCTAGAGCAGCTCTGCTGACCTGGTTCTCTGGCTCTACAACGGCTCTGCTGACCTGGTTCTCTGGCTCTACAACGGCTCTCCTGACCTGGTTCTCTGGCTGTAAAGCAGCTCTGCTGACCTGGTTCTCTGGCTCTAAAGCAGCTCTGCTGACCTGGTTCTCTGTCTCTAGAGCAGCTATGCTGACCTAGTTCTCTGGCTCTATAGCGGCTCTGCTGACCTGGTTCTCTGGCTTTAAAGTGGCTCTGGTGACCTGGTTCTCTCCCTCTAAAGCAGCTCTGCTGACCTGGTTCTCTTGCTCTAGAGCAGCACTGCTGACCTGGGTTCTCTGGCTCTACAACGGCTCTGCTGTTCTGGTTCTCTGGCTCTAAAGCAGCTCTGCTGACCTTGTTCTCTGGCTTTAAAGCAGCTCTGCTGACCTGGATCTCTGCCTCTACAGCAGCTCTGCTGGCCTGGTCTTAGGCTCTAGAGCAGCTCTGCTGACCGTGTTCTCTGGCTCTAAAGCAGCTCTGCTGACGTGGTTCTCTGGCTCTAAGGCAGCTATGCTGACCTGGTTCTCTGGCTCTAAATCAGCTCTTCTGACCTGATTCTCTTCCTCTAAAAGAGCTCTGCTGACCTGTTTTCACTGCCTCTAAAGCTCCTCTGCTGACCTGGTTTCGCTTGCTCTACAGCAGCTCTGCGGACCTGGTTCTCTGGCTCGAAAGCAGCTCTGCTGACCTGGTTCTCTTGCTCTAGAGCAGCACTGCTGCCCTGGGTTCTCTGGCTCTACAACGGCTCTGCTGTTCTGGTTCTATGGCTCTAAAGCAGCTCTGCTGACCTGGATCTCTGCCTCTACATCAGCTCTGCTGGCCTGGTTCTTAGGCTCTAGAGCAGCTCTGATGACCTTGTTCTCTAGCTCTAAAGGAGCTCTGCTGACCTGGTTCTCTGGCTCTAAAGTGTCTCTGCTGACCTGATTCACTGGCTCTAAAGCGGCTCTGGTGACCTGGTGCTCCGGCTCTGAATCAGCTCTGCTGACCTGGTTCTATGGCTCTAAAGCAGCTCTGCTGACCTGGTTCTATGGCTCTAAAGCAGCTCTGCTGACCTGGTTGTTAGGCTCTAGAGCAGCTCTGCTGACCTGGTTCTATGGCTCTAAAGCAGCTCTGCTGACCTGGTTCTCTGGCTCTACAGCAGCTCTGCTGACCTGGTTCTTAGGCTCTAGAGCAGGTCTGCTGACCTGGTTCGCTGGCTCTAATGCAGCTCTGCTGACCTGGTTCTCTGGCTCTAAAGGAGCTCTGCTGACGTGGTTCTCTGGCTCTACAGCAGCTATGCTGACCTGGTTCTCTGGCTCTAAATCAGCTCTGCTGACCTGATTCTCTTCCTCTAAAAGAGCTCTGCTGACCTGTTTTCTCTGGCTCTACAGCAGCTCTGCAGACCTGGTTCTATGGCTCTAAAGCAGCTCTGCTGACCTGGTTCTCTGGCTCTAAAGCAGCTCTGCTGGCGTGGTTCTCTGGCTCTAAAGCAGCTATGCTGACCTGGTTCTCTGGCTCTAAATCAGCTCTGCTGACCTGATTCTCTTCCTCTAAAAGAGCTCTGCTGACCTGTTTTCACTGCCTCTAAAGCTCCTCTGCTGACCTGGTTTCGCTTGCTCAACAGCAGCTCTGCGGACCTGGTTCTCTGGCTCGAAAGCAGCTCTGCTGACCTGGTTCTCTTGCTCTAGAGCAGCACTGCTGACCTGGGTTCTCTGGCTCTACAACGGCTCTGCTGTTCTGGTTCTATGGCTCTAAAGCAGCTCTGCTGACCTGGATCTCTGCCTCTACAGCAGCTCTGCTGGCCTGGTTCTTAGGCTCTAGAGCAGCTCTGATGACCTTGTTCTCTAGCTCTAAAGGAGCTCTGCTGACCTGGTTCTCTGGCTCTAAAGTGTCTCTGCTGACCTGATTCACTGGCTCTAAAGCGGCTCTAGTGACCTGGTGCTCCGGCTCTGAATCAGCTCTGCTGACCTGGTTCTATGGCTCTAAAGCAGCTCTGCTGACATGGTTCTATGGCTCTAAAGCAGCTCTGCTGACCTGGTTCTCTGGCTTTGAAGCAGCTCTGCTGACCTGATTCTCTGGCTCTAAAGCAGCTCTGCTAACCAAGTTCTCTGCCTCTAAAGCTGCTCTGCTGACCTGGTTTCGCTTGCTCTACAGCAGCTCAGCGGACCTGGTTCTCTGTCTCGAAAGCAGCTCTGCTGACCTGGTTCTCAGGCTCTAGAGCAGCTCTGCTGATCTTGTTTTTAGGCTCTAGAGCAGCTCTGCTGACCTAGTTCTGTGGCTCTACTATGGCTCCCCTGACCTGGTTCTCAGACTCTTGAGCAGCTCTGCTGACCTGGTTCTCAGGCACTAGAGCAGCTCTGCTGACCTGGTTCTCAGACTCTAGAGCAGCTCAGCTGACCTGGTTCTCTGGCTCCAAAGCAGCTCTGCTGACCTGGTTCTCAGGCTCTAGAGCAGCTCTGCTGACATGTTTTTTAGGCTCTAGAGCAGCTCTGCTGACCTGGTTCTGTGGCTCTACTACGGCTCTGGTGACCTGGTGCTCTGGCTCTATAGCAGCTCTGCTGACCTGGTTCTATGGCTCTAAAGCAGCTTTGCTGACCTGGTTCTATGGCTCTAAAGCAGCTCTGCTGACCTGGTTGTTAGGCTCTAGAGCAGCTCTGCTGATCTTGTTTTTAGGCTCTAGAGCAGCTCTGCTGACCTAGTTCTTTGGCTCTACTATGGCTCTCCTGACCTGGTTCTCAGACTCTTGAGCAGCTCTGCTGACCTGGTTCTCAGGCACTAGAGCAGCTCTGCTGACCTGGTTCTCAGACTCTAGAGCAGCTCAGCTGACCTGGTTCTCTGGCTCCAAAGCAGCTCTGCTGACCTGGTTCTCAAGCTCTAGAGCAGCTCTGCTAACCTGTTTTTTAGGCTCTAGAGCAGCTCTGCTGACCTGGTTCTGTGGCTCTACTACGGCTCTGGTGACCTGGTGCTCTGGCTCTAAAGCAGCTCTGCTGACCTGGTTCTATGGCTCTACAGCAGCTCTGCAGACCTGGTTCTATGGCTCTAAAGCAGCTCTGCTGACCTGGTTGTTAGGCTCTAGAGCAGCTCTGCTGACCTGGTTATATGGCTCTAAAGCAGCTCTGCTGACCTGGTTCTCTGGCTCTAAAGCAGCTCTGCTGGCGTGGTTCTCTGGCTCTAAAGCTGCTATGCTGACCTGGTTCTCTGGCTCTAAATCAGCTCTTCTGACCTGATTCTCTTCCTCTAAAAGAGCTCTGCTGACCTGTTTTCACTGCCTCTAAAGCTCCTCTGCTGACCTGGTTTCGCTTGCTCTACAGCAGCTCTGCGGACCTGGTTCTCTGGCTCGAAAGCAGCTCTGCTGACCTGGTTCTCTTGCTCTAGAGCAGCACTGCTGACCTGGGTTCTCTGGCTCTACAACGGCTCTGCTGTTCTGGTTCTATGGCTCTAAAGCAGCTCTGCTGACCTGGATCTCTGCCTCTACATCAGCTCTGCTGGCCTGGTTCTTAGGCTCTAGAGCAGCTCTGATGACCTTGTTCTCTAGCTCTAAAGGAGCTCTGCTGACCTGGTTCTCTGGCTCTAAAGTGTCTCTGCTGACCTGATTCACTGGCTCTAAAGCGGCTCTGGAGACCTGGTGCTCCGGCTCTAAAGCAGTTCTGCTGACCTGGTTCTATTGCTCTAAAGCAGCTCTGCTGACCTGGTTCTATGGCTCTAAAGCAGCTCTGCTGACCTGGTTGTTAGGCTCTAGAGCAGCTCTGCTGACCTGGTTCTATGGCTCTAAAGCAGCTCTGCTGACCTGGTTCTCTGGCTCTACAGCAGCTCTGCTGACCTGGTTCTTAGGCTCTAGAGCAGGTCTGCTGACCTGGTTCGCTGGCTCTAATGCAGCTCTGTTGACCTGGTTCTCTGGCTCTAAAGCAGCACTGCTGACGTGGTTCTCTGGCTCTAAAGCAGCTATGCTGACCTGGTTCTCTGGCTCTAAATCAGCTCTGCTGACCTGATTCTCTTCCTCTAAAAGAGCTCTGCTGACCTGTTTTCTCTGGCTCTACAGCAGCTCTGCAGACCTGGTTCTATGGCTCTAAAGCAGCTCTGCTGACCTGGTTCTCTTGCTCTAGAGCAGCACTGCTGACCTGGGTTCTCTGGCTCTACAACGGCTCTGCTGTTCTGGTTCTATGGCTCTAAAGCAGCTCTGCTGACCTGGATCTCTGCCTCTACAGCAGCTCTGCTGGCCTGGTTCTTAGGCTCTAGAGCAGCTCTGATGACCTTGTTCTCTAGCTCTAAAGGAGCTCTGCTGACCTGGTTCTCTGGCTCTAAAGTGTCTCTGCTGACCTGATTCACTGGCTCTAAAGCGGCTCTAGTGACCTGGTGCTCCGGCTCTGAATCAGCTCTGCTGACCTGGTTCTATGGCTCTAAAGCAGCTCTGCTGACATGGTTCTATGGCTCTAAAGCAGCTCTGCTGACCTGGTTCTCTGGCTTTGAAGCAGCTCTGCTGACCTGATTCTCTGGCTCCAAAGCAGCTCTGCTAACCAAGTTCTCTGCCTCTAAAGCTGCTCTGCTGACCTGGTTTCGCTTGCTCTACAGCAGCTCAGCGGACCTGGTTCTCTGTCTCGAAAGCAGCTCTGCTGACCTGGTTCTCAGGCTCTAGAGCAGCTCTGCTGATCTTGTTTTTAGGCTCTAGAGCAGCTCTGCTGACCTAGTTCTGTGGCTCTACTATGGCTCTCCTGACCTGGTTCTCAGACTCTTGAGCAGCTCTGCTGACCTGGTTCTCAGGCACTAGAGCAGCTCTGCTGACCTGGTTCTCAGACTCTAGAGCAGCTCAGCTGACCTGGTTCTCTGGCTCCAAAGCAGCTCTGCTGACCTGGTTCTCAGGCTCTAGAGCAGCTCTGCTGACATGTTTTTTAGGCTCTAGAGCAGCTCTGCTGACCTGGTTCTGTGGCTCTACTACGGCTCTGGTGACCTGGTGCTCTGGCTCTATAGCAGCTCTGCTGACCTGGTTCTATGGCTCTAAAGCAGCTCTGCTGACCTGGTTCTATGGCTCTAAAGCAGCTCTGCTGACCTGGTTGTTAGGCTCTAGAGCAGCTCTGCTGATCTTGTTTTTAGGCTCTAGAGCAGCTCTGCTGACCTAGTTCTTTGGCTCTACTATGGCTCTCCTGACCTGGTTCTCAGACTCTTGAGCAGCTCTGCTGACCTGGTTCTCAGGCACTAGAGCAGCTCTGCTGACCTGGTTCTCAGACTCTAGAGCAGCTCAGCTGACCTGGTTCTCTGGCTCCAAAGCAGCTCTGCTGACCTGGTTCTCAAGCTCTAGAGCAGCTCTGCTGACCTGTTTTTTAGGCTCTAGAGCAGCTCTGCTGACCTGGTTCTGTGGCTCTACTACGGCTCTGGTGACCTGGTGCTCTGGCTCTAAAGCAGCTCTGCTGACCTGGTTCTATGGCTCTACAGCAGCTCTGCAGACCTGGTTCTATGGCTCTAAAGCAGCTCTGCTGACCTGGTTGTTAGGCTCTAGAGCAGCTCTGCTGACCTGGTTACATGGCTCTAAAGCAGCTCTGCTGACCTGGTTCTCTGGCTCTAAAGCAGCTCTGCTGGCGTGGTTCTCTGGCTCTAAAGCTGCTATGCTGACCTGGTTCTCTGGCTCTAAATCAGCTCTTCTGACCTGATTCTCTTCCTCTAAAAGAGCTCTGCTGACCTGTTTTCACTGCCTCTAAAGCTCCTCTGCTGACCTGGTTTCGCTTGCTCTACAGCAGCTCTGCGGACCTGGTTCTCTGGCTCGAAAGCAGCTCTGCTGACCTGGTTCTCTTGCTCTAGAGCAGCACTGCTGACCTGGGTTCTCTGGCTCTACAACGGCTCTGCTGTTCTGGTTCTATGGCTCTAAAGCAGCTCTGCTGACCTGGATCTCTGCCTCTACATCAGCTCTGCTGGCCTGGTTCTTAGGCTCTAGAGCAGCTCTGATGACCTTGTTCTCTAGCTCTAAAGGAGCTCTGCTGACCTGGTTCTCTGGCTCTAAAGTGTCTCTGCTGACCTGATTCACTGGCTCTAAAGCGGCTCTGGAGACCTGGTGCTCCGGCTCTAAAGCAGTTCTGCTGACCTGGTTCTATTGCTCTAAAGCAGCTCTGCTGACCTGGTTCTATGGCTCTAAAGCAGCTCTGCTGACCTGGTTGTTAGGCTCTAGAGCAGCTCTGCTGACCTGGTTCTATGGCTCTAAAGCAGCTCTGCTGACCTGGTTCTCTGGCTCTACAGCAGCTCTGCTGACCTGGTTCTTAGGCTCTAGAGCAGGTCTGCTGACCTGGTTCGCTGGCTCTAATGCAGCTCTGTTGACCTGGTTCTCTGGCTCTAAAGCAGCACTGCTGACGTGGTTCTCTGGCTCTAAAGCAGCTATGCTGACCTGGTTCTCTGGCTCTAAATCAGCTCTGCTGACCTGATTCTCTTCCTCTAAAAGAGCTCTGCTGACCTGTTTTCTCTGGCTCTACAGCAGCTCTGCAGACCTGGTTCTATGGCTCTAAAGCAGCTCTGCTGACCTGGTCGTTAGGCTCTAGAGCAGCTCTGCTGACCTGGTTCTATGGCTCTAAAGCAGCTCTGCTGACCTGGTTCTCTGGCTCTACAGCAGCTCTGCTGACCTGGTTCTTAGGCTCTAGAGAAGGTCTGCTGACCTGGTTCGCTGGCTCTAATGCAGCTCTGCTGACCTGGTTCTCTGGCTCTAAAGCAGCTCTGCTGGCGTGGTTCTCTGGCTCTAAAGCAGCTATGCTGACCTGGTTCTCTGGCTCTAAATCAGCTCTGCTGACCTGATTCTCTTCCTCTAAAAGAGCTCTGCTGACCTGTTTTCACTGCCTCTAAAGCTCCTCTGCTGACCGGGTTTCGCTTGCTCTACAGCAGCTCTGCGGACCTGGTTCTCTGGCTCGAAAGCAGCTCTGCTGACCTGGTTCTCTTGCTCTAGAGCAGCTCTGCTGACCTGGGTTCTCTGGCTCTACAACGGCTCTGCTGTTCTGGTTCTATGGCTCTAAAGCAGCTCTGCTGACCTGGATCTCTGCCTCAACAGCAGCTCTGCTGGCCTGGTTCTTAGGCTCTGGAGCAGCTCTGATGACCTTGTTCTCTAGCTCTAAAGGAGCTCTGCTGACCTGGTTCTCTGGCTCTAAAGTGTCTCTGCTGACCTTATTCACTGGCTCTAAAGTGGCTCTAGTGACCTAGTGCTCCGGCTCTGAATCAGCTCTGCTGACCTGGTTCTATGGCTCTAAAGCAGCTCTGCTGACATGGTTCTATGGCTCTAAAGCAGCTCTGCTGACCTGGTTCTCTGGCTTTGAAGCAGCTCTGCTGACCTGATTCTCTGGCTCTAAAGCAGCTCTGCTAACCAAGTTCTCTGCCTCTAAAGCTGCTCTGCTGACATGGTTTCGCTTGCTCTACAGCAGCTCAGCGGACCTGGTTCTCTGTCTCGAAAGCAGCTCTGCTGACCTGGTTCTCAGGCTCTAGAGCAGCTCTGCTGATCTTGTTTTTAGGCTCTAGAGCAGCTCTGCTGACCTAGTTCTGTGGCTCTACTATGGCTCTCCTGACCTGGTTCTCAGACTCTTGAGCAGCTCTGCTGACCTGGTTCTCAGGCACTAGAGCAGCTCTGCTGACCTGGTTCTCAGACTCTAGAGCAGCTCAGCTGACCTGGTTCTCTGGCTCCAAAGCAGCTCTGCTGACCTGGTTCTCAGGCTCTAGAGCAGCTCTGCTGACCTGTTTTTAGGCTCTAGAGCAGCTCTGCTGACCTGGTTCTGTGGCTCTACTACGGCTCTGGTGACCTGGTGCTCTGGCTCTAAAGCAGCTCTGCTGACCTGGTTCTATGGCTCTAAAGCAGCTCTGCTGACCTGGTTGTTAGGCTCTAGAGCAGCTCTGCTGATCTTGTTTTTAGGCTCTAGAGCAGCTCTGCTGACCTAGTTCTGTGGCTCTACTATGGCTCTCCTGCCCTGGTTCTCAGACTCTTGAGCAGCTCTGCTGACCTGGTTCTCAGGCACTAGAGCAGCTCTGCTGACCTGGTTCTCAGACTCTAGAGCAGCTCAGCTGACCTGGTTCTCTGGCTCCAAAGCAGCTCTGCTGACCTGGTTCTCAGGCTCTAGAGCAGCTCTGCTGACCTGTTTTTTAGGCTCTAGAGCAGCTCTGCTGACCTGGTTCTGTGGCTCTACTACGGCTCTGGTGACCTGGTGCTCTGGCTGTAAAGCAGCTCTGCTGACCTGGTTCTATGGCTCTACAGCAGATCTGCAGACCTGGTTCTATGGCTCTAAAGCAGCTCTGCTGACCTGGTTGTTAGGCTCTAGAGCAGCTCTGCTGACCTGGTTCTATGGCTCTAAAGCAGCTCTGCTGACCTGGTTCTCTGGCTCTGCAGCAGCTCTGCTGACCTGGTTCTTAGGCTCTAGAGCAGGTCTGCTGACCTGGTTCGCTGGCTCTAATGCAGCTCTGCTGACCTGGTTCTCTGGCTCTAAAGCAGCTCTGCTGGCGTGGTTCTCTGGCTCTAAAGCTGCTATGCTGACCTGGTTCTCTGGCTCTAAATCAGCTCTGCTGACCTGATTCTCTTCCTCTAAAAGAGCTCTGCTGACCTGTTTTCACTGCCTCTAAAGCTCCTCTGCTGACCTGGTTTCGCTTGCTCTACAGCAGCTCTGCGGACCTGGTTCTCTGGCTCGAAAGCAGCTCTGCTGACCTGGTTCTCTTGCTCTAGAGCAGCACTGCTGACCTGGGTTCTCTGGCTCTACAACGGCTCTGCTGTTCTGGTTCTATGGCTCTAAAGCAGCTCTGCTGACCTGGATCTCTGGCTTTAAAGCAGCTCTGCTGACCTGGTTCTCTGGCTCTAAAGCATCTCTGCTGACAAGGTTCTATGGCTCTAAAGCAGCTCTGCTGACCTGGTTCTCTGGCTTTAAAGCAGCTCTGCTGACCTGGTTCTCTGGCTCTAAAGCATCTCTGCTGACCTAGTTCTATCCCTCTAAAACAGCTCTGCTGACCTGATTCTCTGGCTCTAAAGCAGCTCTGCTAACCAAGTTCTCTGCCTCTAAAGCTGCTCTGCTGACCTGGTTTCGCTTGCTCTACAGCAGCTCTGCGGACCTGGTTCTCTGGCTCGAAAGCAGCTCTGCTGACCTGGTTCTCAGGCTCTAGAGCAGCTCTGCTGACCTTGTTTTTAGGCTCTAGAGCAGCTCTGCTGACCTAGTTCTGTGGCTCTACTATGGCTCTGCTGACCTGGTTCTCAGACTCTAGAGCAGCTCTGCTGACCTGGTTCTCAGGCACTAGAGCAGCTCTGCTGACCTGGTTCTCAGACTCTAGAGCAGCTCTGCTGAGCTGGTTCTCTGGCTCTAAAGCAGCTCTGGTGACCTGGTGCTCTGGCTCTAAAGCAGCTCTGCTGACCTGGTTCTATGGCTCTAAAGCAGCTCTGCTGACCTGGTTCTATGGCTCTAAAGCAGCTCTGCTGACCTGGTTGTTAGGCTCTAGAGCAGCTCTGCTGACCTGGTTCTATGGCTCTAAAGCAGCTCTGCTGACCTGGTTCTCTGGCTCTACAGCAGCTCTGCTGACCTGGTTCTTAGGCTCTAGAGCAGGTCTGCTGACCTGGTTCGCTGGCTCTAATGCAGCTCTGCTGACCTGGTTCACTGTCTCTAAAGCAGCTCTGCTGACGTGGTTCTCTGGCTCTAACGCAGCTATGCTGACCTGGTTCTCTGGCTCTAAATAAGCTCTGCTGACCTGATTCTCTTCCTCTAAAAGAGCTCTGCTGACCTGTTTTCTCTGGCTCTACAGCAGCTCTGCTGACCTGGTTCTCTGGCTCTAAAGCAGCTCTGCTGAACTGTTTCTTAGGCTCTAGAGCAGCTGTTTTGACCGGATTCTATGACTCTAAAGCAGCTCTGCTGACCTGGTTCTCTGGCTTTGAAGCAGCTCTGCTGACCTAGTTCTCTGGCTCTAGAGCAGCTATGCTGACCTGGTTCGCTCCCTCTAAAGCAGCTCTGCAGACCTGGTTCTTTGGCTCTAAAGCAGCTATGCTGCCCTTGTTCTCTGCCTCTAAAGCAGCTCTGCTCACCTGGTTTCCATGGCTCTACAGCAGCTCTGCTCACCTGGTTCTCTGACTCTAGAGCAGCTCTGCTGACCTGGTTCTTAGGCTCTAGAGCAGCTCTGCTGACCTGGTTCTCTGGCTCTACAACGGCTCTGCTGACCTGGTTCTCTGGCTCTACAACGGCTCTCCTGACCTGGTTCTCTGGCTGTAAAGCAGCTCTGCTGACCTGGTTCTTTGGCTCTAAAGCAGCTCTGCTGACCTAGTTCTATCCCTCTAAAACAGCTCTGCTGACCTGATTCTCTGGCTCTAAAGCAGCTCTGCTAACCAAGTTCTCTGCCTCTAAAGCTGCTCTGCTGACCTGGTTTCGCTTGCTCTACAGCAGCTCTGCGGACCTGGTTCTCTGGCTCGAAAGCAGCTCTGCTGACCTGGTTCTCAGGCTCTAGAGCAGCTCTGCTGACCTTGTTTTTAGGCTCTAGAGCAGCTCTGCTGACCTAGTTCTGTGGCTCTACTATGGCTCTGCTGACCTGGTTCTCAGACTCTAGAGCAGCTCTGCTGACCTGGTTCTCAGGCACTAGAGCAGCTCTGCTGACCTGGTTCTCAGACTCTAGAGCAGCTCTGCTGAGCTGGTTCTCTGGCTCTAAAGCAGCTCTGGTGACCTGGTGCTCTGGCTCTAAAGCAGCTCTGCTGACCTGGTTCTATGGCTCTAAAGCAGCTCTGCTGACCTGGTTCTATGGCTCTAAAGCAGCTCTGCTGACCTGGTTGTTAGGCTCTAGAGCAGCTCTGCTGACCTGGTTCTATGGCTCTAAAGCAGCTCTGCTGACCTGGTTCTCTGGCTCTACAGCAGCTCTGCTGACCTGGTTCTTGGGCTCTAGAGCAGGTCTGCTGACCTGGTTCGCTGGCTCTAATGCAGCTCTGCTGACCTGGTTCACTGTCTCTAAAGCAGCTCTGCTGACGTGGTTCTCTGGCTCTAACGCAGCTATGCTGACCTGGTTCTCTGGCTCTAAATAAGCTCTGCTGACCTGATTCTCTTCCTCTAAAAGAGCTCTGCTGACCTGTTTTCTCTGGCTCTACAGCAGCTCTGCTGACCTGGTTCTCTGGCTCTAAAGCAGCTCTGCTGAACTGTTTCTTAGGCTCTAGAGCAGCTGTTTTGACCGGATTCTATGACTCTAAAGCAGCTCTGCTGACCTGGTTCTCTGGCTTTGAAGCAGCTCTGCTGACCTAGTTCTCTGGCTCTAGAGCAGCTATGCTGACCTGGTTCGCTCCCTCTAAAGCAGCTCTGCAGACCTGGTTCTTTGGCTCTAAAGCAGCTATGCTGCCCTTGTTCTCTGCCTCTAAAGCAGCTCTGCTCACCTGGTTTCCATGGCTCTACAGCAGCTCTGCTCACCTGGTTCTCTGGCTCTAGAGCAGCTCTGCTGACCTGGTTCTTAGGCTCTAGAGCAGCTCTGCTGACCTGGTTCTCTGGCTCTACAACGGCTCTGCTGACCTGGTTCTCTGGCTCTACAACGGCTCTCCTGACCTGGTTCTCTGGCTGTAAAGCAGCTCTGCTGACCTGGTTCTCTGGCTCTAAAGCAGCTCTGCTGACCTGGTTCTCTGTCTCTAGAGCAGCTATGCTGACCTAGTTCTCTGGCTCTATAGCGGCTCTGCTGACCTGGTTCTCTGGCTTTAAAGCGGCTCTGGTGACCTGGTTCTCTCCCTCTAAAGCAGCTCTGCTGACCTGGTTCTCTTGCTCTAGAGCAGCACTGCTGACCTGGGTTCTCTGGCTCTACAACGGCTCTGCTGTTCTGGTTCTCTGGCTCTAAAGCAGCTCTGCTGACCTTGTTCTCTGGCTTTAAAGCAGCTCTGCTGACCTGGATCTCTGCCTCTACAGCAGCTCTGCTGGCCTGGTCTTAGGCTCTAGAGCAGCTCTGCTGACCGTGTTCTCTGGCTCTAAAGGAGCTCTGCTGACCTGGTTCTCTGGCTCTAAAGTGTCTCTGCTGACCTGATTCACTGGCTCTAAAGCGGCTCTGTTGACCTGGTGCTCTGGCTCTAAATCAGCTCTGCTGACCTGTTTCTATGGCTCTAAAGCAGCTCTGCTGACATGGTTCTATGGCTCTAAAGCAGCTCTGCTGACCTGGTTCTCTGGCTTTGAAGCAGCTCTGCCGACCTGGTTCTCTGGCTCTAGAGCATCTCTGATGACCTGGTTCTCACCCTCTAAAGCAGCTCTGCTGACCTGATTCTCTGGCTCTAAAGCTGCTCTGCTGACCTGGTTTCGCTTGCTCTACAGCAGCTCTGCGGACCTGGTTCTCTGGCTCGAAAGAAACTCTGCTGACCTGGTTCTCAGGCTCTAGAGCAGCTCTGATGACCTTGTTTTTAGGCTCTAGAGCAGCTCTGCTGACCTAGTTCTGTGGCTCTACTATGGCTCTGCTGACCTGGTTCTCAGACTCTAGAGCAGTTCTGCTGACCTGGTTCTCAGGCTCTAGAGCGGCTCTGCTGACCTGGTTCTCAGACTCTAGAGCAGCTCTGCTGACCTGGTTCTCAGGCTCTAGAGCCGTTTTGCTGACCTGGTTCTATGGCTCTAAAGCAGCTCTGCTGACCTGGTTGTTAGGTTCTAGAGCAGCTCTGCTGACCTGGTTCTATGGCTCTAAAGCAGCTCTGCTGACCTGGTTCTCTGGCTGTACAGCAGCTCTGCTGACCTGGTTCTTAGGCTCTAGAGCAGGTCTGCTGACCTGGTTCGCTGGCTCTAAAGCAGCTCTGCTGACCTGGTTCTCTGGCTCTAAAGCAGCTCTGCTGGCGTGGTTTTCTGGCTCTAAAGCAGCTATGCTGACCTGGTTCTCTGGCTCTAAATAAGCTCTGCTGACCCGGTTCTCTCACTCTAAAGCAGCTCTGCTGACCTGTTTTCTCTGGCGCTACAGCAGCTCTGCTGACCTGGTTCTCTGGCTCTTAAGCAGCTCTGCTGAACTGTTTCTTAGGCTCTAGAGCAGCTCTGTTGACCTGATTCTATGGCTCTAAAGCAGCTCTCCTGACCTGGTTCTCTGGCTCTAGAGCAGCTCTGCTTACCTGGTTCTCTGGCTCTAATGTGGCTCTGCTGACCTGGTTCTCTGGCTCTATAAATGCTCTGCTGACCTGGTTCTCTGGCTCTAAAGCAGCTTTGCTGACATGGTTCTCTGGCTCTAGAGTAGATCTGATTACCTGGTTCTCTGGATCTAATGTGGTTCTGCTGCCCTGGTTCTCTGGCTCTAGAGCAGCTCTGCTGACCTGGTTCTCTGGCTCTAAAGCACCTCTGCTCACTTAGTTCTCTGGCTGTAGAGCAGCTCTGCTGACCTGGTTCTTAGGCTCTAGAGCAGCTCTGCTGACCTCGTTCGGTGGCTCTAATGCAGCTCTGCTGACCTGGTTCTCTGGTTCTAGAGCATCTCTGCTCACCTGGTTCTCTGGCTCTAGAGCAGCTCTGCTGACCTGGATTTTAGGTTCTAGAGCAGCTCTGGTGACCTGGTTCTCTGGCTCTAATGCGGCTCTGCTGACCTGGTTTCTCTGGCTCTACAGCAGCTCTGCTGACCTTGTTCTCTGGTTCTAGAGCAGCTCTGCTGACCTGTTTCTTAGGCTCTAGAGCAGCTCTGCTGACCTGGTTCTATGGCTCTAAAGCAGCTCTGGTGATCTGGTTCTCTGGCTCTAAAGCAACTCTGTTGACCTGGTCCTTTGGCTATAAAGCAGCTCTGCATATCTGGTTCTCTGGCTCTAAAACAGCTATGCTGACCTGGTTTCTCTGGCTCTACAGCAGCTCTGCTGACTTTGTTCTCTGGCTCTAGATTAGCTCTGCTGACTTGGTTCTCTGGCTCTAAAGCACCTCTGCTCACTTGGTTCTCTGGCTGTAGAGCAGCTCTGCTGACCTGGTTCTTAGGCTCTAGAGCAACTCTGCTGACCTGGTTTCTCTGGCTCTATAGCAGCTCTACTGACCTTGTTCTCTGGCTCTAGAGGAGCTCTGCTGACCTGGTTCTTAGGCTCAAGAGCAGCTCTGCTGACCTGGTTCTATGGCTCTAAAGCAGCTCTGGTGATCTGGTTCTCTGGCTCTAAAGCAACTCTGTTGACCTGGTTCTCTGGCTCTAAAGCAGCTCTGCTGACCTAGTTCTCTGGCTTTAAAGCAGCTCTGCTGACCTGGATCTCTGCCTCTACAGCAGCTCTGCTGGCCTGGTTCTTAGGCTCTAGAACAGCTCTGTTGACCTTGTTCTCTGGCACTAATGAGCTCTGCTGACCTGGTTCTCTGGGTCTAAAGTGGGTCTGCTGACCTGATTCACTGGCTCTAAAGCGGCTCTGGTGACCTGGTGCTCTGGCTCTAAATCAGCTCTGCTGACCTGATTCTATGGCTCTAAAGCAGCTCTGCTGACATGTTTCTATGGCTCTAAAGCAGCTCTGCTGACCTGGTTCTCTGGCTTTGAAGCAGCTCTGCTGACCTGGTTCTCTGTCTCTAGAGCATCTCTGCTGACCTGGTTCTCTCCCTCTAAAGCAGCTCTGCTGACCTGGTTTCGCTTGCTCTACAGCAGCTCTGCAGACCTGGATCTCTGGCTCGAAAGCAGCTCTGCTGACGTGGTTCTCAGGCTCTAAAGCAGCTCTACTGACCTGGTGCTCAGGCTCTACAGCAGCTCTGCTGACCTAGTTCTCTGGCTTTAAAGCAGCTCTGCTGACCTAGATCTCTGCCTCTACAGCAGCTCTGCTGGCCTGGTTCTTAGGCTCTAGAGCAGCTCTGCTGACCTTGTTCTCTGGCTTCAAAGGAGCTCTGCTGACCTGGTTCTCTGGCTCTAAAGTGTCTCTGCTGACCTGATTCACTGGCTCTAAAGCAGCTCTGCTGACATGGTTCTATGGTTCTAAAGCAGCTCTGCTGACCTGGTGCTCTGGCTTTGAAGCAGCTCTGCTGACCTGGTTCTCTTGCTCTAGCGCATCTCTGCTGACCTGGTTCTCTCCCTCTAAAGCAGCTCTGCTGACCTGATTCTCTGGCTCTAAAGCTGCTCTGTTGACCTGGTTTCGCTTGCTCTACAGCAGCTCTGCGGACCTGGTTCTCTGGCTCGAAAGCAGCTCTGCTGACCTGGTGCTCAGGCTCTACAGCAGCTCTGCTGACCTGGTTCTCTGGCTTTGAAGCAGCTCTGCTGACCTAGTTCTCTGGCTCTAGAGCAGCTCTGCTGACCTGGTTCTCTCCCTCTAAAGCAGCTCTGCAGACCTAGTTCTCTGGCTCTAAAGCAGCTCTGCTGTCCTTGTTCTCTGCCTCTAAAGCAGCTCTGATCACCTGGTTTCCATGGCTCTACAGCAGCTCTGCTCACCTGGTTTTCTGATTCTAGTGCAGATCTGCTGACCTGGTTCTTAGGCTCTAGAGCAGCTGTGCTGACCTGGTTCTCTGGCTCTAAAGCAGCTCCACTGACATGGTTCTATGGCTCTAAAGCAGCTCTGCTGTCCTGGTTCTTTGGCTTTGAAGCAGCTCTGCTGACCTGGTTCTCTGGCTCTAGAGCATCTCTGCTGACCTGGTTCTCTCCCTCTAAAGCAGCTCTGCTGACCTGATTCGCTGGCTCTAAAGCAGCTCTGCTAACCAAGTTCTCTGCCTCTAAAGCTCCTCTGCTGACCTGGTTTCGCTTGCTCTACAGCAGCTCTGCGGACCTGGTTCTCTGGCTCGAAAGCAGCTCTGCTGACCTGGTTCTCTTGCTCTAGAGCAGCACTGCTGACCTGGGTTCTCTGGCTCTACAACGGCTCTGCTGTTTCTGGTTCTATGGCTCTAAAGCAGCTCTGCTGACCTAGTTCTCTAGCTTTAAAGCAGCTCTGCTGACCTGGATCTCTGCCTCTACAGCAGCTCTGCTGGCCTGGTTCTTAGGCTCTAGAGCAGCTCTGATGACCTTGTTCTCTAGCTCTAAAGGAGCTCTTCTGACCTGGTTCTCTGGCTCTAAAGTATCTCTGCTGACCTGATTCACTGGCTCTAAAGCGGCTCTGGTGACCTGGTGCTCTGGCTCTAAATCAGCTCTGCTGACCTGGTTCTATGGCTCTAAAGCCGCTCTGCTGACATGGTTCTATGGCTCTAAAGCAGCTCTGCTGACCTGGTTCTCTGGCTTTGAAGCAGCTCTGCTGACCTGGTTCTCTGGCTCTAGAGCATCTCTGCTGACCTAGTTCTCTCCCTCTAAAGCAGCTCTGCTGACCTGATTCTCTGGCTCTAAAGCAGCTCTGCTAACCAAGTTCTCTGCCTCTAAAGCTGCTCTGCTGACCTGGTTTCGCTTGCTCTACAGCAGCTCTGCGGACCTGGTTCTCTGTCTCGAAAGCAGCTCTGCTGACCTGGTTCTCAGGCTCTAGAGCAGCTCTGCTGATCTTGTTTTTAGGCTCTAGAGCAGCTCTGCTGACCTAGTTCTGTGGCTCTACTATGGCTCTCCTGACCTGGTTCTCAGACTCTTGAGCAGCTCTGCTGACCTGGTTCTCAGGCACTAGAGCAGCTCTGCTGACCTGGTTCTCAGACTCTAGAGCAGCTCTGCTGACCTGGTTCTCTGGCTCTAAAGCAGCTCTGCTGACCTGGTTCTCTGGGTCTAAAGTGGGTCTGCTGACCTGATTCACTGGCTCTAAAGCGGCTCTGGTGACCTGGTGCTCTGGCTCTAAATCAGCTCTGCTGACCTGATTCTATGGCTCTAAAGCAGCTCTGCTGACATGTTTCTATGGCTCTAAAGCAGCTCTGCTGACCTGGTTCTCTGGCTTTGAAGCAGCTCTGCTGACCTGGTTCTCTGTCTCTAGAGCATCTCTGCTGACCTGGTTCTCTCCCTCTAAAGCAGCTCTGCTGACCTGGTTTCGCTTGCTCTACAGCAGCTCTGCAGACCTGGATCTCTGGCTCGAAAGCAGCTCTGCTGACGTGGTTCTCAGGCTCTAAAGCAGCTCTACTGACCTGGTGCTCAGGCTCTACAGCAGCTCTGCTGACCTAGTTCTCTGGCTTTAAAGCAGCTCTGCTGACCTAGATCTCTGCCTCTACAGCAGCTCTGCTGGCCTGGTTCTTAGGCTCTAGAGCAGCTCTGCTGACCTTGTTCTCTGGCTTCAAAGGAGCTCTGCTGACCTGGTTCTCTGGCTCTAAAGTGTCTCTGCTGACCTGATTCACTGGCTCTAAAGCAGCTCTGCTGACATGGTTCTATGGTTCTAAAGCAGCTCTGCTGACCTGGTGCTCTGGCTTTGAAGCAGCTCTGCTGACCTGGTTCTCTTGCTCTAGCGCATCTCTGCTGACCTGGTTCTCTCCCTCTAAAGCAGCTCTGCTGACCTGATTCTCTGGCTCTAAAGCTGCTCTGTTGACCTGGTTTCGCTTGCTCTACAGCAGCTCTGCGGACCTGGTTCTCTGGCTCGAAAGCAGCTCTGCTGACCTGGTGCTCAGGCTCTACAGCAGCTCTGCTGACCTGGTTCTCTGGCTTTGAAGCAGCTCTGCTGACCTAGTTCTCTGGCTCTAGAGCAGCTCTGCTGACCTGGTTCTCTCCCTCTAAAGCAGCTCTGCAGACCTAGTTCTCTGGCTCTAAAGCAGCTCTGCTGTCCTTGTTCTCTGCCTCTAAAGCAGCTCTGATCACCTGGTTTCCATGGCTCTACAGCAGCTCTGCTCACCTGGTTTTCTGATTCTAGTGCAGATCTGCTGACCTGGTTCTTAGGCTCTAGAGCAGCTGTGCTGACCTGGTTCTCTGGCTCTAAAGCAGCTCCACTGACATGGTTCTATGGCTCTAAAGCAGCTCTGCTGTCCTGGTTCTTTGGCTTTGAAGCAGCTCTGCTGACCTGGTTCTCTGGCTCTAGAGCATCTCTGCTGACCTGGTTCTCTCCCTCTAAAGCAGCTCTGCTGACCTGATTCGCTGGCTCTAAAGCAGCTCTGCTAACCAAGTTCTCTGCCTCTAAAGCTCCTCTGCTGACCTGGTTTCGCTTGCTCTACAGCAGCTCTGCGGACCTGGTTCTCTGGCTCGAAAGCAGCTCTGCTGACCTGGTTCTCTTGCTCTAGAGCAGCACTGCTGACCTGGGTTCTCTGGCTCTACAACGGCTCTGCTGTTTCTGGTTCTATGGCTCTAAAGCAGCTCTGCTGACCTAGTTCTCTAGCTTTAAAGCAGCTCTGCTGACCTGGATCTCTGCCTCTACAGCAGCTCTGCTGGCCTGGTTCTTAGGCTCTAGAGCAGCTCTGATGACCTTGTTCTCTAGCTCTAAAGGAGCTCTTCTGACCTGGTTCTCTGGCTCTAAAGTATCTCTGCTGACCTGATTCACTGGCTCTAAAGCGGCTCTGGTGACCTGGTGCTCTGGCTCTAAATCAGCTCTGCTGACCTGGTTCTATGGCTCTAAAGCCGCTCTGCTGACATGGTTCTATGGCTCTAAAGCAGCTCTGCTGACCTGGTTCTCTGGCTTTGAAGCAGCTCTGCTGACCTGGTTCTCTGGCTCTAGAGCATCTCTGCTGACCTAGTTCTCTCCCTCTAAAGCAGCTCTGCTGACCTGATTCTCTGGCTCTAAAGCAGCTCTGCTAACCAAGTTCTCTGCCTCTAAAGCTGCTCTGCTGACCTGGTTTCGCTTGCTCTACAGCAGCTCTGCGGACCTGGTTCTCTGTCTCGAAAGCAGCTCTGCTGACCTGGTTCTCAGGCTCTAGAGCAGCTCTGCTGATCTTGTTTTTAGGCTCTAGAGCAGCTCTGCTGACCTAGTTCTGTGGCTCTACTATGGCTCTCCTGACCTGGTTCTCAGACTCTTGAGCAGCTCTGCTGACCTGGTTCTCAGGCACTAGAGCAGCTCTGCTGACCTGGTTCTCAGACTCTAGAGCAGCTCTGCTGACCTGGTTCTCTGGCTCTAAAGCAGCTCTGCTGACCTGGTTCTCAGGCTCTAAAGCAGCTCTGCTGACCTGTTTTTTAGGCTCTAGAGCAGCTCTGCTGACCTGGTTCTGTGGCTCTACTTCGGCTCTGGTGACCTGGTGCTCTGGCTCTAAAGCAGCTCTGCTGACCTGGTTCTATGGCTCTAAAGCAGCTCTGCTGACCTGGTTCTATGGCTCTAAAGCAGCTCTGCTGACCTGGTTGTTAGGCTCTAGAGCAGCTCTGCTGACCTGGTTCTATGGCTCTAAAGCAGCTCTGCTGACCTGGTTCTCTGGCTCTACAGCAGCTCTGCTGACCTGGTTCTTAGGCTCTAGAGCAGGTCTGCTGACCTGGTTCGCTGGCTCTAATGCAGCTCTGCTGACCTGGTTCTCTGGCTCTAAAGCAGCTCTGCTGACGTGGTTCTCTGGCTCTAAAGCAGCTATGCTGACCTGGTTCTCTGGCTCTAAATCAGCTCTGCTGACCTGATTCTCTTCCTCTAAAAGAGCTCTGCTGACCTGTTTTCTCTGGCTCTACAGCAGCTCTGCAGACCTGGTTCTATGGCACTAAAGCAGCTCTACTGACCTGGTTCTCTGGCTCTACAACGGTTCTGCTGACCTGGTTCTCTGGCTCTACAACGGCTCTCCTGACCTGGTTCTCTGGCTGTAAAGCAGCTCTGCTGACCTGGTTCTCTGGCTCTAAAGCAGCTCTGCTGACCTGGTTCTCTGTCTCTAGAGCAGCTATGCTGACCTAGTTCTCTGGCTCTATAGCGGCTCTGCTGACCTGGTTCTCTGGCTTTAAATCAGCTCTGGTGACCTGGTTCTCTCCCTCTAAAGCAGCTCTGCTGACCTGGTTTTCAGGCTCTAGAGCAGCTCTGCTGACCTGGTTCTCAGGCTCTACAGCAGCTCTGCTGACCTGGGTTTTAGGCTTTAGAGCAGCTCTGTTGACCTGGTTCTGTGGCTCTACTACAGCTCTGGTGACCTGGTTCTTTGGCTCTAAAGCAGCTCTGCTGACCTGGTTCTATGGCTCTAAAGCAGCTCTGCTGACATGGTTCTATGGCTCTAAAGCAGCTCTGCTGTGCTGGTTCTCTGGCTCTAAAGCAGCTCTGCGGACCTGGTTTCTCTGGCTCTACAGCAGCTCTTCTGATTGGGTTCTCTGCCTCTAGAGCAGCACTGCTGACCTGGTTCTTAGGCTCTAAAGCAGATCTGCTGTCCTGGTTCTCTGCCTCTAATGCAGCTCTGCTGGGCTGGTTCTCTGGCTCTAAAGCAGCTCTGCAGACCTGTTTCTCTGGCTCTAAAGCAGCTCTGCTGACCTTGTTCTCTGGCTCTAGAGCAGCTTTGGTGACCTTGTTCTCTGGCTCTAGAGCAGCACTGCTGACCTGGTTCTGTGGCTCTTCTACGGCTCTGCTGACCTGGTTCTCTGGCTCTAAAGCGGATCTGATGACCTGGTTCTATGGCTCTAAAGCAGCTCTGCTGACCTTGTTCTCTGACTCTAGAGCAGCTCTGCTGAACTTGTTCTCTGGCTCTAGAGCACCTCTGGTGACCTGGTTCTTAGGCTCTAGAGCAGCTCTTCTGACCTGGTTCTCTGGCTCTAGAGCAGCCTTGCTGACCTGGTTCTCTGGCTTTGAATCAGCACTGCTGACCTGGTTCTCTAGCTCTAAAGCAGCTGTGCTGACCTGGTTCTCCCCCTCTAAAGCAGCTCTGCTGACCTTGTTCTCTCCCTCTAACGCAGGTCTGCTGACCTAGTTTCTCTGGTTCTACAGCATCTCTGCTGACCTGTTTCTCTGGCTCTACAGCAGCTCCTCTGATCTGCTTATCTGGCTCTAGAGCAGCTCTGCTGACCTGGTTCTCTGGCGCTGAAGCAGCTCTGCTGACCTGGTTCTCTGGCTCTAAAGTAGGTCTGCACACCTGGTTCTCTGGCTCTAAAGCAGTTCTGCTGACCTGGTTCTCTCCCTCTAAAGCAGGTCTGCTGACCTGGTTTCTCTCCCTCTAAAGCAGCTCTGCTGACCTGTTTCTTAGGCTCTAGAGCAGCTCTGTTGACCTGGTTCTATGGCTCAAAAGCAGCTCTTTTTACCTGGTTCTTTGGCTTTGAAGCAGCTCTGCTGACCTGGTTCTCTGGCTCTAGAGCAGCTCTGCTGACCTGGTTCTCTCCCTCTAAAGCAGCTCTACTGACCTGGTTCTCTGCCTCTAGAGTAGCTCTGCTGATCTGGTTCTCTGGCTCTAAAAAAGCTCTATTGACCTGGTTCTCTGGCTATAAAGCAGCTCTGCTGACCTGTTTCTCTGCCTCTAGAGCAGCTATGCTGACCTCGTTTGTAGGCTCTAGAGCAGTTCTACTGACCTGGCTCTCTGGCTCTAAAGCGGCTTTGCTGACCTGTTTCTCTATCTAAAGCGGCTCTGATGACCTGGTTCTCTGGCTCTAAAGCAGCTCTGGTGAAGTGCTTCTCTCGCTCTAAAGCAGCTCTGCTGACCTGGTTCTCTGGCTCTAGAGCAGCTCTGCTGACCTGGTTCTCAGGCTCTAGAGCAGCTCTGCTGACCTGTTTTTTAGGCTCTAGAGCAGCTCTGCTGACCTGGTTCTGTGGCTCTACTTCGGCTCTGGTGACCTGGTGCTCTGGCTCTAAAGCAGCTCTGCTGACCTGGTTCTATGGCTCTAAAGCAGCTCTGCTGACCTGGTTCTATGGCTCTAAAGCAGCTCTGCTGACCTGGTTGTTAGGCTCTAGAGCAGCTCTGCTGACCTGGTTCTATGGCTCTAAAGCAGCTCTGCTGACCTGGTTCTCTGGCTCTACAGCAGCTCTGCTGACCTGGTTCTTAGGCTCTAGAGCAGGTCTGCTGACCTGGTTCACTGGCTCTAATGCAGCTCTGCTGACCTGGTTCTCTGGCTCTAAAGCAGCTCTGCTGACGTGGTTCTCTGGCTCTAAAGCAGCTATGCTGACCTGGTTCTCTGGCTCTAAATCAGCTCTGCTGACCTGATTCTCTTCCTCTAAAAGAGCTCTGCTGACCTGTTTTCTCTGGCTCTACAGCAGCTCTGCAGACCTGGTTCTATGGCACTAAAGCAGCTCTACTGACCTGGTTCTCTGGCTCTACAACGGTTCTGCTGACCTGGTTCTCTGGCTCTACAACGGCTCTCCTGACCTGGTTCTCTGGCTGTAAAGCAGCTCTGCTGACCTGGTTCTCTGGCTCTAAAGCAGCTCTGCTGACCTGGTTCTCTGTCTCTAGAGCAGCTATGCTGACCTAGTTCTCTGGCTCTATAGCGGCTCTGCTGACCTGGTTCTCTGGCTTTAAATCAGCTCTGGTGACCTGGTTCTCTCCCTCTAAAGCAGCTCTGCTGACTTGGTTTTCAGGCTCTAGAGCAGCTCTGCTGACCTGGTTCTCAGGCTCTACAGCAGCTCTGCTGACCTGGGTTTTAGGCTTTAGAGCAGCTCTGTTGACCTGGTTCTGTGGCTCTACTACAGCTCTGGTGACCTGGTTCTTTGGCTCTAAAGCAGCTCTGCTGACCTGGTTCTATGGCTCTAAAGCAGCTCTGCTGACATGGTTCTATGGCTCTAAAGCAGCTCTGCTGTGCTGTTTCTCTGGCTCTAAAGCAGCTCTGCGGACCTGGTTTCTCTGGCTCTACAGCAGCTCTTCTGATTGGGTTCTCTGCCTCTAGAGCAGCACTGCTGACCTGGTTCTTAGGCTCTAAAGCAGATCTGCTGTCCTGGTTCTCTGCCTCTAATGCAGCTCTGCTGGCCTGGTTCTCTGGCTCTAAAGCAGCTCTGCAGACCTGTTTCTCTGGCTCTAAAGCAGCTCTGCTGACCTTGTTCTCTGGCTCTAGAGCAGCTTTGGTGACCTTGTTCTCTGGCTCTAGAGCAGCACTGCTGACCTGGTTCTGTGGCTCTTCTACGGCTCTGCTGACCTGGTTCTCTGGCTCTAAAGCGGATCTGATGACCTGGTTCTATGGCTCTAAAGCAGCTCTGCTGACCTTGTTCTCTGACTCTAGAGCAGCTCTGCTGAACTTGTTCTCTGGCTCTAGAGCACCTCTGGTGACCTGGTTCTTAGGCTCTAGAGCAGCTCTTCTGACCTGGTTCTCTGGCTCTAGAGCAGCCTTGCTGACCTGGTTCTCTGGCTTTGAATCAGCACTGCTGACCTGGTTCTCTAGCTCTAAAGCAGCTGTGCTGACCTGGTTCTCCCCCTCTAAAGCAGCTCTGCTGACCTTGTTCTCTCCCTCTAACGCAGGTCTGCTGACCTAGTTTCTCTGGTTCTACAGCATCTCTGCTGACCTGTTTCTCTGGCTCTACAGCAGCTCCTCTGATCTGCTTATCTGGCTCTAGAGCAGCTCTGCTGACCTGGTTCTCTGGCGCTGAAGCAGCTCTGCTGACCTGGTTCTCTGGCTCTAAAGTAGGTCTGCACACCTGGTTCTCTGGCTCTAAAGCAGGTCTGCTGACCTGGTTTCTCTCCCTCTAAAGCAGCTCTGCTGACCTGTTTCTTAGGCTCTAGAGCAGCTCTGTTGACCTGGTTCTATGGCTCAAAAGCAGCTCTTTTTACCTGGTTCTTTGGCTTTGAAGCAGCTCTGCTGACCTGGTTCTCTGGCTCTAGAGCAGCTCTGCTGACCTGGTTCTCTCCCTCTAAAGCAGCTCTACTGACCTGGTTCTCTGCCTCTAGAGTAGCTCTGCTGATCTGGTTCTCTGGCTCTAAAAAAGCTCTATTGACCTGGTTCTCTGGCTATAAAGCAGCTCTGCTGACCTGTTTCTCTGCCTCTAGAGCAGCTATGCTGACCTCGTTTGTAGGCTCTAGAGCAGTTCTACTGACCTGGCTCTCTGGCTCTAAAGCGGCTTTGCTGACCTGTTTCTCTATCTAAAGCGGCTCTGATGACCTGGTTCTCTGGCTCTAAAGCAGCTCTGGTGAAGTGCTTCTCTCGCTCTAAAGCAGCTCTGCTGACCTGGTTCTCTGGCTCTAGAGCAGCTCTGCTGACCTCAGTTCTCTGGCTCTACAACGGCTCTGCTGTTCTGGTTCTCTGGCTCTAAAGCAGCTCCGCTGACCTGGTTCTCTTGCTTTAAAGCAGCTCTGCAGCTCTGCTGACCTGGTTCTTAGGCTCTAGAGCAGCTCTGCTGACCTGGTTCTCTAGCTCTAAAGTAGCTCTGCTGACCTGGTTCTCTCCCTCTAAAGCAGGTCTGTTGACCTGGTGTCTCTGGCTCTACAGCAAATCTGCTGACCTGTTTCTCTGGCACTGAAACAGCTCCTCTGACCTGCTTATCTGGATCTAGGGCAGCTCTGCTGACCTGGTTCTCTGGCTCTACAGCAGCTCCTCTGATCTGCTTATCTGGCTCTAGAGCAGCTCTGCTGACCTGGTTCTCTGGTGCTGAAGCAGCTCTGCTGACCTGGTTCTCTGGCTGTAAAGTAGGTCTGCACACCTGGTTCTCTGGCTCTAAAGCAGGTCTGCTGACCTGGTTCTCTCCCTCTAAAGCAGGTCTGCTGACCTGGTTTCTCTCCCTCTAAAGCAGCTCTGCTGACCTGTTTCTTAGGCTCTAGAGCAGCTCTGTTGACCTGGTTCTATGGCCTAAAAGCAGCTCTGCTTACCTGGTTCTTTGGCTTTGAAGCAGCTCTGCTGACCTGGTTCTCTGGCTCTAGAGCAGCTCTGCTGACCTGGTTCTCTCCCTCTAAAGCAGCTCTACTGACCTGGTTCTCTGCCTCTAGAGTAGCTCTGCTGACCTGGTTCTCTGGCTCTAAAAAAGCTCTGTTGACCTGGTTCTCTGGCTATAAAGCAGCTCTGCTGACCTGTTTCTCTGCCTCTAGAGCAGCTATGCTGACCTCGTTTGTAGGCTCTAGAGCAGTTCTACTGACCTGGCTCTCTGGCTCTAAAGCGGCTTTGCTGACCTGTTTCTCTGGCTCTAAAGCGGCTCTGCTGACCTGGTTCTCTGGCTCTATAGCAGCTCTGGTGACCTGGTTCTCTCACTCTAAAGCAGCTCTGCTGACCTGGTTCTCTGGCTCTAGAGCAGCTCTGCTGACCTCAGTTCTCTGGCTCTACAACGGCTCTGCTGTTCTGGTTCTCTGGCTCTAAAGCAGCTCCGCTGACCTGGTTCTCTTGCTTTAAAGCAGCTCTGCAGCTCTGCTGACCTGGTTCTTAGGCTCTAGAGCAGCTCTGCTGACCTGGTTCTCTAGCTCTAAAGTAGTTCTGCTGACCTGGTTCTCTCCCTCTAAAGCAGGTCTGTTGACCTGGTGTCTCTGGTCTCTGGCTCTACAGCAAATCTGCTGACCTGTTTCTCTGGCACTACAGCAGCTCCTCTGACCTGCTTATCTGGATCTAGGGCAGCTCTGCTGACCTGGTTCTCTGGCGCTGAAGCAGCTCTGCTGACCTGGTTCTCTGGCTCTAAAGCAGGGCTGCTGACCTGGTTTCTCTGGCTCTACAGCAGCTCTGCTGACCCGTGTCTCTGACTCTACAGCAGCTCCTCTTGTCTGTTTCTCAGGCTCTAAAGCAGATCTGCTGACCTGCTTCTCTGGCTCTAAAGCATCTCTGCTGAGCTGGTTTCTCTGGCTCTACAGCAGCTCTGATGATCTGGTTCTCTGGCTCTAGAGCAGCTCTGCTGACCTGGTTCTTAGGCTCTAGAGCAGCTCTGCTGACCTGGTTCTATGGCTCTAAAGTAGCTCTGCTGACCTGGTTCTCTGGCTTTGAAGCAGCACTGCTGACCTGGTTCTCTTGCTCTAAAGCAGCTCTGCTGACCTGGTTCTCTGGCTTTGACAGCAGCTCTGCTGACCTGGTTCTCAGGCTCTACAACGGCTATGCTGACCTGATTCTCTGGCTCTAAAGCAGGTCTGCTGACCTGGTTTCTCTGGTTCTACAGCAGCTCTGCTGACCTGTTTCTCTGGCTCTACAGCAGCTCCTCTGATCTGCTTATCTGGCTCTAGAGCAGCTCTGCTGACCTGGTTCTCTGGTGCTGAAGCAGCTCTGCTGACCTGGTTCTCTGGCTCTAAAGTAGGTCTGCACACCTGGTTCTCTGGCTCTAAAGCAGGTCTGCTGACCTGATTCTCTCCCTCTAAAGCAGGTCTGCTGACCTGGTTTCTCTCCCTCTAAAGCAGCTCTGCTGACCTGTTTCTTAGGCTCTAGAGCAGCTCTGTTGACCTGGTTCTATGGCCTAAAAGCAGCTCTGCTTACCTGGTTCTTTGGCTTTGAAGCAGCTCTGCTGACCTGGTTCTCTGGCTCTAGAGCAGCTCTGCTGACCTGGTTCTCTCCCTCTAAAGCAGCTCTACTGACCTGGTTCTCTGCCTCTAGAGTAGCTCTGCTGACCTGGTTCTCTGGCTCTAAAAAAGCTCTGTTGACCTGGTTCTCTGGCTATAAAGCAGCTCTGCTGACCTGTTTCTCTGCCTCTAGAGCAGCTATGCTGACCTCGTTTGTAGGCTCTAGAGCAGTTCTACTGACCTGGCTCTCTGGCTCTAAAGCGGCTTTGCTGACCTGTTTCTCTGGCTCTAAAGCGGCTCTGCTGACCTGGTTCTCTGGCTCTAAAGCAGCTCTGGTGACCTGGTTCTCTCACTCTAAAGCAGCTCTGCTGACCTGGTTCTCTGGCTCTAGAGCAGCTCTGCTGACCTCAGTTCTCTGGCTCTACAACGGCTCTGCTGTTCTGGTTCTCTGGCTCTAAAGCAGCTCCGCTGACCTGGTTCTCTTGCTTTAAAGCAGCTCTGCAGCTCTGCTGACCTGGTTCCTAGGCTCTAGAGCAGCTCTGCTGACCTGGTTCTCTAGCTCTAAAGTAGTTCTGCTGACCTGGTTCTCTCCCTCTAAAGCAGGTCTGTTGACCTGGTGTCTCTGGTCTCTGGCTCTACAGCAAATCTGCTGACCTGTTTCTCTGGCACTACAGCAGCTCCTCTGACCTGCTTATCTGGATCTAGGGCAGCTCTGCTGACCTGGTTCTCTGGCGCTGAAGCAGCTCTGCTGACCTGGTTCTCTGGCTCTAAAGCAGGGCTGCTGACCTGGTTTCTCTGGCTCTACAGCAGCTCTGCTGACCCGTGTCTCTGACTCTACAGCAGCTCCTCTTGTCTGTTTCTCAGGCTCTAAAGCAGATCTGCTGACCTGCTTCTCTGGCTCTAAAGCATCTCTGCTGAGCTGGTTTCTCTGGCTCTACAGCAGCTCTGATGATCTGGTTCTCTGGCTCTAGAGCAGCTCTGCTGACCTGGTTCTTAGGCTCTAGAGCAGCTCTGCTGACCTGGTTCTATGGCTCTAAAGTAGCTCTGCTGACCTGGTTCTCTGGCTTTGAAGCAGCACTGCTGACCTGGTTCTCTTGCTCTAAAGCAGCTCTGCTGACCTGGTTCTCTGGCTTTGACAGCAGCTCTGCTGACCTGGTTATCAGGCTCTACAACGGCTATGCTGACCTGGTTCTCTGGCTCTAAAGCAGCTCTGCTGACCTGGTTCTCTGGCTTTGAAGCAGCTCTGCTGACCTCGATCTCTGGCTCTAAAGCACCTCTGCTGACCTGGTTTCACTGGCTCTAAAGCAGCTCTGCTGACCTGGTTCTCTGGCTCTAAAGCAGCTCTGCTGACCTGGTGGCTCTAAAGCAGTTCTGGTGACCTGGTTCTCTGGTTCTCTGGTTCTAAAGCAGCTCTGCTTACCTGGTTCTCTCCCTCTAAAGCAGCTCTGCTGACCTGGTTCTCTCCCTCTAGAGCAGCTCTGCTGATCTGGTTCTCTGGCTCTAAAGCAGCTCTGCTGACCTGGTTTTATGGCACTAAAGCAGCTCGGCTGACCTGCTTTTCTGGCTTTGAAGCAGCTCTGCTGACCTGGGTCTCTGGCAAAAGAGCATCTCTGCTGACGTGGTTCTCTTCCTCTAAAGCAGCTGTGCTGACCTGGTATTTAGCTCTACAGCAGCTCTGCTGACCTGGTTCTCAGACTCTACAACGGCTCTGCTGACCTGGTTCTCTGGCTCTAAATCGGCTCTGCTGACCTGGTTCTCTAGCTCTAAAGCTGCTCTGCTGACCTGGTTCTCTCCCTCTAAAGCGGCTCTGCTGACCTGGTTCTCTCCCTCTAAAGCAGCTGTGTTGACCTGGTTCTTTAGCTCTACAGCAGCTCTGCTGACCTGGTTCTCAGGCTCTACAACGGCTCTGCTGACCTGGTTCTCTGGCTCTAAATCGGCTCTGCTGACCTGGTTCTCTAGCTCTAAAGCAGCTCTGCTGACCTGCTTCTCTGGCTTTGAAGCAGCTCTGCTGACCTCGTTCTCTGACTCTAAATCAGCTCTGCTGACCTGGTTTCTCTGGCTCTAAAGCAGCTCTGCTGTCCTGGTTCTCTGGCTCTAAAGCAGCTCTGCTGACCTGGTTCTCTGGCTCTAAAGCAGCTCTGCTGACCTGGTGGCTCTAAAGCAGTTCTGGTGACCTGGTTCTCTGGTTCTCAGGTTCTAAAGCAGCTCTGCTTACCTGGTTCTCTCCCTCTAAAGCAGCTCTGCTGACCTGGTTCTCTCCCTATAGAGCAGCTCTGCTGATCTGGTTCTCTGGCTCTAAAGCAGTTCTGTTGACCTGGTTCTCTGGCTTTAAAGCAGCTCTGCTGACCTGGTTCTCTGGCTTTAAAGCAACTCTGCTGACCTGGTTCTCTGCCTCTAGAGCAGCTCTGCTGACCTTAATCTCTGTCTCTAAAGCGTCTCTGCTTACCTGGTTCTCTGGCTCTAAAGCGGCTCTGCTGACCTGGTTCACTGGCTCTTAAGCAGCTCTGCTGACCTGGTTCTCTGGCTCTAAAGCAGCTCTGCTGACCTGGTTCTCTAGCTCTAAAGCTGCTCTGCTGACCTTGTTCTCTCCCTCTAAAGCGGTTCTGCTGACCTGGTTCTCACCCTCTAAAGCAGCTGTGCTGACCTGGTTCTTTAGCTCGACAGCAGCTCTGCTGACCTGGTTCTCAGGCTCTACAACGGCTCTGCTGACCTGGTTCTCCGGCTCTAAATCGGCTCTGCTGACCTGTTCTCTAGCTCTAAAGCTGCTCTGCTGACCTGGTTCTCTCCCTCTAAAGTGGCTCTGCTGACCTGGTTCTCTCCCTCTAAAGCAGCTGTGCTGACCTGGTTCTGTAGCTCTACAGCAGCTCTGCTGACCTGGTTCTCAGGCTCTACAACGGCTATGCTGACCTGGTTCTCTGGCTCTAAAGCAGCTCTGCTGACCTGGTTCTCTGGCTTTGAAGCAGCTCTGCTGACCTCATTCTCTGGCTCTAAAGCACCTCTGCTGACCTGGTTCTCTGGCTCTAAAGCATCTCTGCTGACCTGGTGGCTCTAAAGCAGTTCTGTTGACCTGGTTCTCTGGTTCTCGGGTTCTAAAGCAGCTCTGCTTACCTGGTTCTCTCCCTCTAAAGCAGCACTGCTGACCTGGTTCTCTCCCTCTAGAGCATCTCTGCTGATCTGGTTCTCTGGCTCTAAAGCAGCTCTGCTGACCTGGTTTTATGGCTCTAAAGCAGCTCGACTGACCTGCTTTTCTGGCTTTGAAGCAGCTCTGCTGACCTGGGTCTCTGGCTCTAGAGCATCTCTGCTGACCTGGTTCTCTTCCTCTAAAGCAGCTGTGCTGACCTGGTTTTTTAGCTCTACAGCAGCTCTGCTGACCTGGTTCTCAGGCTCTACAACGGCTCTGCTGACCTGGTTCTCTGGCTCTAAATCGGCTCTGCTGACCTGGTTCTCTAGCTCTAAAGCTGGTCTGCTGACCTGGTTCTCTCCCTCTAAAGCGGCTCTGCTGACCTGGTTCTCTCCCTCTAAAGCAGCTGTGCTGACCTGGTTCTTTAGCTCTACAGCAGCTCTGCTGACCTGGTTCTCAGGCTCTAAAGCAGCTCTGCTGACCTGGTGGCTCTAAAGCAGTTCTGTTGACCTGGTTCTCTGGCTTTAAAGCAGCTCTGCTGACCTGGTTCTCTGGCTTTAAAGCAACTCTGCTGACCTGGTTCTCTGCCTCTAGAGCAGCTCTGCTGACCTTAATCTCTGGCTCTAAAGCGTCTCTGCTTACCTGGTTCTCTGGCTCTAAAGCGGCTCTGCTGACCTGGTTCACTGGCTCTTAAGCAGCTCTGCTGACCTGGTTCTCTGGCTCAAAAGCGGCTCTGCTGACCTGGTTCTCTAGCTCTAAAGCTGCTCTGCTGACCTTGTTCTCTCCCTCTAAAGCGGCTCTGCTGACCTGGTTCTCTCCCTCTAAAGCAGCTGTGCTGATCTGGTTCTTCAGCTCTACAGCAGCTCTGCTGACCTGGTTCTCAGGCTCTACAACGGCTCTTCTGACCTGGTTCTATGGCTCTAAAGCGGCTCTGCTGACCTGGTTCTCTAGCTCTAAAGCTGCTCTGCTGACCTGGTTCTCTCCCTCTAAAGCGGCTCTGCTGACCTGGTTCTCTCCCTCTAAAGCAGCTCTGCTGACCTGGTTTCTCTGGCTCTAAAGCAGCTCTGCTGTCCTTGTTCTCTGGCTCTAAAGCAGCTCTGCTGACCTGGTGGCTCTAAAGCAGTTCTGTTGACCTGGTTCTCTGGCTTTAAAGCAGCTCTGCTGACCTGGTTCTCTGGCTTTAAAGCAGCTCTGCTGACCTGGTTCTCTGCCTCTAGAGCAGCTCTGCTGACCTGGATCTCTGGCTCTAAAGCATCTCTGCTGACCTGGTTCTCTGGCTCTAAAGCAGCTCTGCTGACCTGGTTCTCTGGCTCTTAAGCAGCTCTGCTGACCTGGTTCTCTGGCTCTAAAGCGGCTCTGCTGACCTGGTTTTCTAGCTCTAAAGCTGCTCTGCTGACCTTGTTCTCTCCCTCTAAAGCGGCTCTGCTGACCTGGTTCTCTCCCTCTAAAGCAGCTGTGCTGACCTGGTTCTTTAGCTCTACAGCAGCTCTGCTGACCTGGTTCTCAGGCTCTACAACGGCTCTGCTGACCTGGTTCTATGGCTCTAAAGCGGCTCTGCTGACCTGGTTCTCTCCCTCTAAAGCAGCTGTGCTGACCTGGTTCTTTAGCTCTACAGCAGCTTTGCTGACCTGGTTCACAGGCTCTACAACGGCTCTGCTGGCCTGGTTCTCTGGCTCTAAAGCAGCTCTGCTGTCCTAGTTCTCTGGCTTTGAAGCAGCTCTGCTGACCTCGTTCTCTGGCTCTAAAGCAGCTCTGCTGACCTGGTTTCTCTGGCTCTAAAGCAGCTCAGCTAACCTGGGTCTCTGGCTCTAAAGCAGCTCTGCTGACCTGGTGGCTCTAAAGCAGTTCTGTTGACCTGGTTCTCAGGTTCTAAAGCAGCTCTGCTTACCTGGTTCTCTCCCTCTAAATCAGCTCTGCTGACCTGGTTTCTCTGGCTCTACAGCAGCTCTTCTGACCTGGTTCTCTGCCTCTAGAGCAGCACTGCTGACCTGGTTCTTAGACTCTAGAGCAGCTCTGCTGATCTGGTTCTCTGGCTCTAAAGCAGCTCTGCTGACCTGGTTTTATGGCTCTAAAGCAGCTCGGCTGACCTGCTTTTCTGGCTTTGAAGCAGCTCTGCTGACCTGGGTCTCTGGCTCTGGAGCATCTCTGCTGACCTGGTTCTCTTCCTCTAAAGCAGCTCTGCTGAACGGATTTTTTGGCTCTAAAGCAGCTCTGCTGACCTGGTTCTCTGGCTCTAAAGCGGCTCTGCTGACCTGGTTCTCTGGCTCTAAAGTAGCTCTGCTGACCTGATTCACTGGCTCTAAATTGGCACTGGTGACCTGGTTCTCTCCCTCTAAAGCAGCTCTGCTGACCTGGTTCTCGGGATCTACAGCAGTTCTGCTGACCTTGTTCTCAGGCTCTACAACAACTCTTCTGACCTAGTTCTCTAGCTCTAAAACAGCTCTGCTGACCTGGTTATATGGCTCTAAATCAGCTCTGCTGACCTGGTTATCTGGCTTTGAAGCAGCTCTGCTGACCTGGTTCTATGGGTCTAAAGCAGCTCTGTTGACCTGGTTCTATGACTTTGAAGCAGCTCTGCTGGCTTGATTCTCTGGCTCTAAAGCAGCTCTGCTGATCTAGTTCTCTGCTTCTAAAGCAGCTCTGCTGACCTGGTTTCTTTTGCTCTACAGCAGCTCTGCTGACCTGGTCTTAGGCTCTAGCGCAGGTCTTCTGATCTGGTTCTCTGGCTCTACAATGGCTCTGCTGACCTGGTTCTCTGGCTCTACAACAGCTCTGCTGTCCTGGTTCTCTGGCTCTAGAGCAGCTCTGCTAACCTGGTTTCTCTGGCTCTACAACAGCTCTGCTGACCTGGTTCTCTGGCTTTAAAGCAGCTCTGCTGACCTGGTTCTCTGCCTCTAGAGCAGCTCTGCTGACCTGGTTCTTAGGCTCTAGAGGAGCTCTGCTGACCTAGTTCTCTGGCGCTAAAGCGTCTCTGCTGACCTGGTTCTCTGGCTCTAAAGTGGCTCTGCTGATCTGGTTCTCTGGCTTTAAAGGAGCTCTGCTGACCTGGTTCTCTGGCTTTAAAGCAGCTCTGCTGACCTGGTTCTCTGCCTCTAGAGCAGATCTGCTGACCTGGTTCTCTGGCTCTAAAGCGGCTCTGCTGACCTGGTTCTCTGGCTCTAAAGCGGCTCTGCTGACCTGGTTCTCTGGCTCTAAAGCGGCTCTGCTGACCTGGTTCTCTACCTCTAAAGCTGCTCTGCTGACCTTGTTCTCAGGCTCTACAACAACTCTGCTGACCTTGTTCTCTGGCTCTAAAACAGCTCTGCTGACCTGGTTCTCTGGCTCTAAAGCAGCTCTGCTGACCTGATTATATGGCTCTAAATCAGCTCTGCTTACCTGGTTATCTGGCTTTGAAGCAGCTCTGTTGACCTGGTTCTCTGACTTTGAAGCAGCTCTGGTGACCTGGTTCTCTGGCTCTTGAGTATCTCTGCTGACCTGGTTCTCTTCCTCTAAAGCAGCTCTGCTGACTTGATTCTCTGGCTCTAAAGCAGCTCTGTTGATCTAGTTCTCTGCTTCTAAAGCAGCTCTGCTGACCTGGTTTCTTTTGCTCTACAGCAGCTCTGCTGACCTGGTTCTTAGGCTCTAGAGCAGGTTTTCTACCCTGGTTCTCTGGCTCTACAACTGCTCTGCTGACCTGGTTCTCTGGCTCTACAGCAGCTCCGCTGTCCTGGTTCTCTGGGTCTACATCAGCTCTGCAGACTTGGTTCTCTGGCTCTAGAGCAACTCTGCTAACCTGGTTTCTCTGGCTCTAAAACGGCTCTGCTGACCTGGTTCTCTGGCTCTCAAGGAGCTCTGCTGACCTGGTTCTCTGGCTTTAAAGCAGCTCTGCTGACCTGGTTATCTGCCTCTAGAGCAGCTCTGCTGAACTGGTTCTTAGGCTCTAGAGGAGCTCTGCTGACCTGGTTCTCTGGCGCTAAAGCGTCTCTGCTGACCTGGTACTCTGGCTCTAAAGTGGCTCTGCTGATCTGGTTCTCTGGCTCTAAAGCAGCTCTGCTGACCTGGTTCTCTGGCTTTAAAGCAGCTCCGCTTACCTCGATCTCTGGCTCTAAAGCACCTCTGCTGACCTGGTTTCACTGGCTCTAAAGCAGCTCTGCTGACCTGGTTCTCTGGCTCTAAAGCAGCTCTGCTCACCTGGTGGCTCTAAAGCAGTTCTGGTGACCTGGTTCTCTGGTTCTCTGGTTCTAAAGCAGCTCTGCTTACCTGGTTCTCTCCCTCTAAAGCAGCTCTGCTGACCTGGTTCTCTCCCTCTAGAGCAGCTCTGCTGATCTGGTTCTCTGGCTCTAAAGCAGCTCTGCTGACCTGGTTTTATGGCTCTAAAGCAGCTCGGCTGACCTGCTTTTCTGGCTTTGAAGCAGCTCTGCTGACCTGGGTCTCTGGCTCTAGAGCATCTCTGCTGACCTGGTTCTCTTCCTCTAAAGCAGCTGTGCTGACCTGGTTATTTAGCTCTACAGCAGCTCTGCTGACCTGGTTCTCAGGCTCTACAACGGATCTGCTGACCTGGTTCTCTGGCTCTAAATCGGCTCTGCTGACCTGGTTCTCTAGCTCTAAAGCTGCTCTGCTGACCTGGTTCTCTCCCTCTAAAGCGGCTCTGCTGACCTGGTTCTCTCCCTCTAAAGCAGCTGTGTTGACCTGGTTCTTTAGCTCTACAGCAGCTCTGCTGAACTGGTTCTCAGGCTCTACAACGGCTCTGCTGACCTGGTTCTCTGGCTCTAAATCGGCTCTGCTGACCTGGTTCTCTAGCTCTAAAGCAGCTCTGCTGACCTGCTTCTCTGGCTTTGAAGCAGCTCTGCTGACCTCGTTCTCTGGCTCTAAAGCAGCTCTGCTGACCTGGTTTCTCTGGCTCTAAAGCAGCTCTGCTGTCCTGGTTCTCTGGCTCTAAAGCAGCTCTGCTGACCCGGTTCTCTGGCTCTAAAGCAGCTCTGCTGACCTGGTGGCTCTAAAGCAGTTCTGGTGACCTGGTTCTCTGGTTCTCAGGTTCTAAAGCAGCTCTGCTTACCTGGTTATCTCCCTCTAAAGCAGCTCTGCTGACCTGGTTCTCCCCCTTATAGAGCAGCTCTGCTGATCTGGTTCTCTGGCTCTAAAGCAGTTCTGTTAACCTGGTTCTCTGGCTTTAAAGCAGCTCTGCTGACCTGGTTCTCCGGCTTTAAAGCAACTCTGCTGACCTGGTTTTCTGCCTCTAGAGCAGCTCTGCTGACCTTAATCTCTGGCTCTAAAGCGTCTCTGCTTACCTGGTTCTCTGGCTCTAAAGCGGCTCTGCTGACCTGGTTCACTGGCTCTTAAGCAGCTCTGCTGACCTGGTTCTCTGGCTCTAAAGCAGCTCTGCTGACCTGGTTCTCTAGCTCTAAAGCTGCTCTGCTGACCTGGTTCTCTCCCTCTAAAGTGGCTCTGCTGACCTGGTTCTCTCCCTCTAAAGCAGCTGTGCTGACCTGGTTCTTTAGCTCTACAGCAGCTCTGCTGACCTGGTTCTCAGGCTCTACAACGGCTATGCTGACCTGGTTCTCTGGCTCTAAAGCAGCTCTGCTGACCTGGTTCTCTGGCTTTGAAGCAGCTCTGCTGACCTCATTCTCTGGCTCTAAAGCACCTCTGCTGACCTGGTTTCTCTGGCTCTAAAGCAGCTCTGCTGACCTGGTTCTCTGGCTCTAAAGCATCTCTGCTGACCTGGTGGCTCTAAAGCAGTTCTGTTGACCTGGTTCTCTGGTTCTCTGGTTCTAAAGCAGCTCTGCTTACCTGGTTCTCTCCCTCTAAAGCAGCTCTTCTGACCTGGTTCTCTCCCTCTAGAGCAGCTCTGCTGATCTGGTACTCTGGCTCTAAAGCAGCTCTGCTGACCTGGTTTTATGGCTCCAAAGCAGCTCGGCTGACCTGCTTTTCTGGCTTTGAAGCAGCTCTGCTGACCTGGGTCTCTGGCTCTAGAGCATCTCTGCTGACCTGGTTCTCTTCCTCTAAAGCAGCTGTGCTGACCTGGTTTTTAAGCTCTACAGCAGCTCTGCTGACCTGGTTCTCAGGCTCTACAACGGCTCTGCTGACCTGGTTCTCTGGCTCTAAATCGGCTCTGCTGACCTGTTTCTCTAGCTCTAAAGCTGGTCTGCTGACCTGGTTCTCTCCCTCTAAAGCGGCTCTGCTGACCTGGTTCTCTCCCTCTAAAGCAGCTGTGCTGACCTAGTTCTTTAGCTCTACAGCAGCTCTGCTGACCTGGTTCTCAGGCTCTAAAGCAGCTCTGCTGACCTGGTGGCTCTAAAGCAGTTCTGTTGACCTGGTTCTCTGGCTTTAAAGCAGCTCTGCTGACCTGGTTCTCTGGCTTTAAAGCAACTCTGCTGACCTGGTTCTCTGCCTCTAGAGCAGCTCTGCTGACCTTAATCTCTGGCTCTAAAGCGTCTCTGCTTACCTGGTTCTCTGGCTCTAAAGCGGCTCTGCTGACCTGGTTCACTGGCTCTTAAGCAGCTCTGCTGACCTGGTTCTCTGGCTCAAAAGCAGCTCTGCTGACCTGGTTCTCTAGCTTTAAAGCTGCTCTGCTGACCTTGTTCTCTCCCTCTAAAGCGGCTCTGCTGACCTGGTTCTCTCCCTCTAAAGCAGCTGTGCTGATCTGGTTCTTCAGCTCTACAGCAGCTCTGCTGACCTGGTTCTCAGGCTCTACAACGGCTCTTCTGACCTGGTTCTATGGCTCTAAAGCGGCTCTGCTGACCTGGTTCTCTAGCTCTAAAGCTGCTCTGCTGACCTGGTTCTCTCCCTCTAAAGCGGTTCTGCTGACCTGGTTCTCTCCCTCTAAAGCAGCTCTGCTGACCTGGTTTCTCTGGCTCTAAAGCAGCTCTGCTGTCCTGGTTCTCTGGCTCTAAAGCAGCTCTGCTGACCTGGTGGCTCTAAAGCAGTTCTGTTGACCTGGTTCTCTGGCTTTAAAGCAGCTCTGCTGACCTGGTTCTCTGGCTTTAAAGCAGCTCTGCTGACCTGGTTCTCTGTGTCTAGAGCAGCTCTGCTGACCTGGATCTCTGGCTCTAAAGCGTCTCTGCTGACCTGGTTCTCTGGCTCTAAAGCAGCTCTGCTGACCTGGTTCTCTGGCTCTTAAGCAGCTCTGCTGACCTGGTTCTCTGGCTCTAAAGCGGCTCTGCTGACCTGGTTTTCTAGCTCTAAAGCTGCTTTGCTGACCTTGTTCTCTCCCTCTAAAGCGGCTCTGCTGACCTGGTTCTCTCCCTCTAAAGCAGCTGTGCTGACCTGGTTCTTTAGCTCTACAGCAGCTCTGCTGACCTGGTTCTCAGGCTCTACAACGGCTCTGCTGACCTGGTTCTATGGCTCTAAAGCGGCTCTGCTGACCTGGTTCTCTCCCTCTAAAGCGGCTCTGCTGACCTGGTTCTCTCCCTCTAAAGTAGCTGTGCTGACCTGGTTCTTTAGCTCTACAGCAGCTTTGCTGACCTGGTTCACAGGCTCTACAACGGCTCTGCTGGCCTGGTTCTCTGGCTCTAAAGCAGCTCTGCTGTCCTATTTCTCTGGCTTTGAAGCAGCTCTGCTGACCTCGTTCTCTGGCTCTAAAGCAGCTCTGCTGACCTGGTTTCTCTGGCTCTAAAGCAGCTCAGCTAACCTGGGTCTCTGGCTCTAAAGCAGCTCTGCTGACCTGGTGGCTCTAAAGCAGTTCTGTTGACCTGGTTCTCAGGTTCTAAAGCAGCTCTGCTTACCTGGTTCTCTCCCTCTAAAGCAGCTCTGCTGACATGGTTTCTCTGGCTCTACAGCAGCTCTTCTGACCTGGTTCTCTGCCTCTAGAGCAGCACTGCTGACCTGGTTCTTAGACTCTAGAGCAGCTCTGCTGATCTGGTTCTCTGGCTCTAAAGCAGCTCTGCTGACCTGGTTTTATGGCTCTAAAGCAGCTCGGCTGACCTGCTTTTCTGGCTTTGAAGCAGCTCTGCTGACCTGGGTCTCTGGCTCTGGAGCATCTCTGCTGACCTGGTTCTCTTCCTCTAAAGCAGCTCTGCTGAACAGATTTTTTGGCTCTAAAGCAGCTCTGCTGACCTGGTGCTCTGGCTCTAAAGCGGCTCTGCTGACCTGGTTCTCTGGCTCTAAAGTAGCTCTGCTGACCTGATTCACTGGCTCTAAATTGGCACTGGTGACCTGGTTCTCTCCCTCTAAAGCAGCTCTGCTGACCTGGTTCTCGGGATCTACAGCAGTTCTGCTGATCTTGTGCTCAGGCTCTACAACAACTCTTCTGACCTAGTTCTCTGGCTCTAAAACAGCTCTGCTGACCTGGTTATATGGCTCTAAATCAGCTCTGCTGACCTGGTTATCTGGCTTTGAAGCAGCTCTGCTGACCTGGTTCTATGGGTCTAAAGCAGCTCTGTTGACCTGGTTCTATGACTTTGAAGCAGCTCTGCTGGCTTGATTCTCTGGCTCTAAAGCAGCTCTGCTGATCTAGTTCTCTGCTTCTAAAGCAGCTCTGCTGACCTGGTTTCTTTTGCTCTACAGCAGCTCTGCTGACCTGGTCTTAGGCTCTAGCGCAGGTCTTCTGATCTGGTTCTCTGGCTCTACAATGGCTCTGCTGACCTGGTTCTCTGGCTCTACAACAGCTCTGCTGTCCTGGTTCTCTGGCTCTAGAGCAGCTCTGCTAACCTGGTTTCTCTGGCTCTACAACAGCTCTGCTGACGTGGTTCTCTGGCTTTAAAGCAGCTCTGCTGACCTGGTTCTCTGCCTCTAGAGCAGCTCTGCTGACCAGTTTTTTAGGCTCTATAGCAGCTCTGCTGACGTGGTTCTCTGGCTTTAAAGCAGCTCTGCTGACCTGGTTCTCTGCCTCTAGAGCAGCTCTGCTGACCTGGTTCTTAGGCTCTAGAGGAGCTCTGCTGACCTGGTTCTCTGGCGCTAAAGCGTCTCTGCTGACCTGGTTCTCTGGCTCTAAAGTGGCTCTGCTGATCTGGTTCTCTGGCTTTAAAGGAGCTCTGCTGACCTGGTTCTCTGGCTTTAAAGCAGATCTGCTGACCTGGTTCTCTGCCTCTAGAGCAGATCTGCTGACCTGGTTCTCTGGCTCTAAAGCGGCTCTGCTGACCTGGTTCTCTGGCTCTAAAGCGGCTCTGCTGACCTGGTTCTCTGGCTCTAAAGCGGCTCTGCTGACCTGGTTCTCTACCTCTAAAGCTGCTCTGCTGACCTTGTTCTCAGGCTCTACAACAACTCTGCTGACCTTGTTCTCTGGCTCTAAAACAGCTCTGCTGACCTGGTTCTCTGGCTCTAAAGCAGCTCTGCTGACCTGATTATATGGCTCTAAATCAGCTCTGCTTACCTGGTTATCTGGCTTTGAAGCAGCTCTGTTGACCTGGTTCTCTGACTTTGAAGCAGCTCTGGTGACCTGGTTCTCTGGCTCTTGAGTATCTCTGCTGACCTGGTTCTCTTCCTCTAAAGCAGCTCTGCTGACTTGATTCTCTGGCTCTAAAGCAGCTCTGCTGATCTAGTTCTCTGCTTCTAAAGCAGCTCTGCTGACCTGGTTTCTTTTGCTCTACAGCAGCTCTGCTGACCTGGTTCTTAGGCTCTAGAGCAGGTTTTCTACCCTGGTTCTCTGGCTCTACAACTGCTCTGCTGACCTGGTTCTCTGGCTCTACAGCAGCTCCGCTGTCCTGGTTCTCTGGGTCTACATCAGCTCTGCAGACTTGGTTCTCTGGCTCTAGAGCAGCTCTGCTAACCTGGTTTCTCTGGCTCTACAACGGCTCTGCTGACCTGGTTCTCTGGCTCTCAAGCAGCTCTGCTGACCTGGTTCTCTGGCTTTAAAGCAGCTCTGCTGACCTGGTTATCTGCCTCTAGAGCAGCTCTGCTGAACTGGTTCTTAGGCTCTAGAGGAGCTCTGCTGACCTGGTTCTCTGGCGCTAAAGCGTCTCTGCTGACCTGGTTCTCTGGCTCTAACGTGGCTCTGCTGATCTGGTTCTCTGGCTTTAAAGCAGCTCTGCTGTCCTGGTTCTCTGACTTTAAAGCAGCTCTGCTGACCTCGTTCTCTGCCTCTAGAGCAGCTCTGATGACCTGGATCTCTGGCTCTAAAGCGTCTCTGCTGACCTGCTTCTCTGGCTCTAAAGCGGCTCTGCTGACCTGGTTCTCTGGCTCTAAAGCGACTCTGCTGACCTGGTTCTCTGGATCTAAAATGGCTCTGCTGACCTGATTCTCTAGCTCTAAAGCTTCTCTGCTGACCTTGTTCTCTCCCTCTAAAGCGGTTCTGCTGACCTGGTTCTCGCCCTCTAAAGCAGCTGTGCTGACCTGGTTCTTTAGCTCTACAGCAGCTCTGCTGACCTGGTTCTCAGGCTCTACAACGGCTCTGCTGACCTGGTTCTCTGGCCCTAAATCGGCTCTGCTGACCTGTTCTCTAGCTCTAAAGCTGCTCTGCTGACCTGGTTCTCTCCCTCTAAAGTGGCTCTGCTGACCTGGTTCTCTCCCTCTAAAGCAGCTGTGCTGACCTGGTTCTTTATCTCTACAGCAGCTCTGCTGACCTGGTTCTCAGGCTCTGCAACGGCTATGCTGACCTGGTTCTCTGGCTCTAAAGCAGCTCTGCTGACCTGGTTCTCTGGCTTTGAAGCAGCTCTGCTCACCTCGTTCTCTGGCTCTAAAGCACCTCTGCTGACCTGGTTTCTCTGGCTCTAAAGCAGTTCTGCTGACCTGGTTCTCTGGCTCTAAAGCAGCTCTGCTGACCTGGTGGCTCTAAAGCAGTTCTGTTGACCTGGTTCTCTGGTTCTAAAGCAGCTCTGCTTACCTGGTTCTCTCCCTCTAAAGCAGCTCTGCTGACCTGGAGTTCTCCCTCTAGAGCAGCTCAGCTGATCTGGTTCTCTGGCTCTAAAGCAGCTCTGCTGACCTGGTTTTATGGCTCTAAAGCAGCTCGGCTGACCTGCTTTTCTGGCTTTGAAGCATCTCTGCTGACCTGGGTCTCTGGCTCTAGAGCATCTCTGCTGACCTGGTTCTCTTCCTCTAAAGCAGCTGTGCTGACCTGGTTATTTAGCTCTACAGCAGCTCTGCTGACCTGGTTCTCAGGCTCTACAACGGCTCTGCTGACCTGGTTCTCTGGCTCTAAATCGGCTCTGCTGACCTGGTTCTCTAGCTCTAAAGCTGCTCTGCTGACCTGGTTCTCTCCCTCTAAAGCGGCTCTGCTGACCTGGTTCTCTCCCTCTAAAGCAGCTGTGCTGACCTGGTTCTTTAGCTCTACAGCAGCTCTGCTGACCTGGTTCTCAGGCTCTACAACGGCTATGCTGACCTGGTTCTCTGGCTCTAAAGCAGCTCTGCTGACCTGCTTCTCTGTTTTTGAAGCAGCTCTGCTGACCTCGTTCTCTGGCTCTAAAGCAGCTCTGCTGACCTGGTTTCTCTGGCTCTAAAGCAGCTCTGCTGTCCTGGTTCTCTGGCTCTAAAGCAGCTCTGCTGAACTGGTGGCTCTAAGGCAGTTCTGTTGACCTGGTTCTCTGGCTTTAAAGCAGCTCTGCTGACCTGGTTCTCTGGCTTTAAAGCAACTCTGCTGACCTGGTTCTCTGCCTCTAGAGCAGCTCTGCTGACCTTAATCTCTGGCTCTAAAGCGTCTCTGCTGACCTGGTTCTCTGGCTCTAAAGCGGCTCTGCTGACCTGGTTCTCTGGCTCTTAAGCAGCTCTGCTGACCTGGTTCTCTGGCTCTAAAGCGGCTCTGCTGACATGGTTCTCTAGCTCTAAAGCTGCTCTGCTGACCTTGTTCTCTCCCTCTAAAGCGGCTCTGCTGACCTGGTTCTCTCCCTCTAAAGCAGCTGTGCTGACCTGGTTCTTTAGCTCTACAGCAGCTCTGCTGACCTGGTTCTCAGGCTCTACAACGGCTCTGCTGACCTGGTTCTATGGCTCTAAAGCGGCTCTGCTGACCTGGTTCTCTAGCTCTAAAGCTGCTCTGCTGACCTGGTTCTCTCCCTCTAAAGCGGCTCTGCTGACATGGTTCTCTCCCTCTAAAGCAGCTCTGCTGACCTGGTTTCTCTGGCTCTAAAGCAGCTCTGCTGTCCTGGTTCTCTGGCTCTAAAGCAGCTCTGCTGACCTGTTGGCTCTAAAGCAGTTCTGTTGACCTGGTTCTCTGGCTTTAAAGCAGCTCTGCTGACCTGGTTCTCTGGCTTTAAAGCAGCTCTGCTGACCTAGTTCTCTGCCTCTAGAGCAGCTCTGCGGACCTAGATCTCTGGCTCTGAAGCGTCTCTGCTGACCTGGTTCTCTGGCTCTAAAGCGGCTCTGCTTACCTGGTTCTCTGGTTCTTAAGCAGCTCTGCTGACCTGGTTCTCTGGCTCTAAAGCGGCTCTGCTGACCTGGTTCTCTAGCTCTGAAGCTGCTCTTCTTACCTTGTTCTCTCCCTCTAAAGCGGCTCTGCTGACCTGGTTCTCTCCCTCTAAAGCAGCTGTGCTGACCTGGTTCTTTAGCTCTTCAGCAGCTCTGCTGACCTGGTTCTCAGGCTCTACAACGGCTCTGCTGACCTGGTTCTATGGCTCTAAAGCGGCTCTGCTGACCTGGTTCTCTCCCTCTAAAGCTGCTCTGCTGACCTGGTTCTCTCCCTCTAAAGCAGCTGTGCTGACCTGGTTCTTTAGCTCTACAGCAGCTTTGCTGACCTGGTTCACAGGCTCTACAACGGCTCTGCTGACCTGGTTCTCTGGCTCTAAAGCAGCTCTGCTGTCCTGGTTCTCTGGCATTGAAGCAGCTCTGCTGAGCTCGTTCTCTGGCTCTAAAGCAGCTCTGCTGACCTGGTTTCTCTGGCTCTAAAGCAGCTCTGCTGACCTGGTGGCTCTAAAGCAGTTCTGATGACCTGGTTCTCAGGTTCTAAAGCAGCTCTGCTTACCTGGTTCTCTCCCTCTAAAGCAGCTCTGCTGACCTGGTTTCTCTGGCTCTACAGCAGCTCTTCTGACCTGGTTCTCTGCCTCTAGAGCAGCACTGCTGACCTGGTTCTTAGACTCTAGAGCAGCTCTGCTGATCTGGTTCTCTGGCTCTAAAGCAGCTCTGCTGACCTGGTTTTCTGGCTCTAAAGCAGCTCGGCTGACCTGCTTTTCTGGCTTTGAAGCAGCTCTGCTGAGCTGGGTCTCTGGCTCTAGAGCATCTCTGCTGACCTGGTTCTCTTCCTCTAAAGCAGCTCTGCTGAACTGATTCTCTGGCTCTAAAGCAGCTCTGCTGACCTGGTTCTCTGGCTCTAAAGCGGCTCTGCTGACCTGGTTCTCTGGCTCTAAAGTACCTCTGCTGACCTGATTCACTGGCTCTAAATTGGCACTAGTGACCTGGTTCTCTCCCTCTAAAGCAGCTCTGCTGACCTGGTTCTCAGGCTCTACAGCAGTTCTGCTGACCTTGTTCTCAGGCTCTACAACAACTCTGCTGACCTGGTTCTCTGGCTCTAAAACATCTCTGCTGACCTGGTTCTCAGGCTCTAAAGCAGCTCTGCTGACCTGGTTATATGGCTCTAAATCAGCTCTGCTGACCTGGTTCTCTGACTTTGAAGCAGCTCTGCTGACTTGATTCTCTGGCTCTAAAGCAGCTCTGCTGATCTAGTTCTCTGCTTCTAAAGCAGCTCTGCTGACCTGGTTTATTTTGCTCTACAGCAGCTCTGCTGACCTGGTTCTTAGGCTCTAGCGCAGGTCTTCAGATCTGGTTCTCTGGCTCTACAACGGCTCTGCTGTCCTGGTTCTCTGGGTCTACATCAGCTCTGCTGACTTGGTTCTCTGGCTCTAGAGCAGCTCTGCTAACCTGGTTTCTCTGGCTCTACAACAGCTCTGCTGACCTGGTTCTCTGGTTCTCAATGAGCTCTGCTGACCTGGTTCTCTGGCTTTAAAGCAGCTCTGCTGACCTGGTTCTCTGCCTCTAGAGCAGCTCTGCTGACCTGGTTCTTAGGCTCTAGAGGAGCTCTGCTGACCTGGTTCTCTGGCGCTAAAGCGTCTCTGCTGACCTGGTTCTCTGGCTCTAAAGTGGCTCTGCTGATCTTGTTCTCTGGCTTTAAAGCAGCTCTGCTGACCTGGTTCTCTGGCTTTAAAGCAGCTCTGCTGACCTGGTTCTCTGCCTCTAGAGCAGCTCTGCAGACCTGGATCTCTGGCTCTAAAGCGTCTGCTGACCTGGTTCTCTGGCTCTAAAGCGGCTCTGCTGACCTGGTTCTCTGGCTCTAAAGCGGCTCTGCTGACCTGGTTCTCTGGCTCTAAAGCGGCTCTGCTGACCTGGTTCTCTACCTCTAAAGCTACTCTGCTGACCTTGTTCTCAGGCTCTAAAACAGCTCTGCTGACCTGGTTCTCTGGCTCTAAAGCAGCTCTGCTGACCTGGTTATATGGCTCTAAATCAGCTCTGCTTACCTGGTTATCTGGCTTTGAAGCAGCTCTGTTGACCTGGTTCTCTGACTTTGAAGCAGCTCTGGTGACCTGGTTCTCTGGCTCTTGAGTATCTCTGCTGACCTGGTTCTCTTCCTCTAAAGCAGCTCTGCTGACTTGATTCTCTGGCTCTGATCTGCCAGTCGGCTCTCCTCACACAATGGGTGGATCAGCCGACCCACCTGGGAGGTCATACTCTTGATCCTATCTTCTCTAATTTCCCCCTTTCCATCAAAATCCGCTCCCGGTTTCCTGGTCTGACCATCACCTAATTGGCTTCTCGTGGGTCGTTTCTTCTCCTAGTACTAGATCTGCCGTTGGCCACAAACCAGCGTGTAAAAAGGTTGTTCCTATTCTCTATGCTAAGACGCTGGAGGCCCATAGGCCATCACTGCCTAATGAGCTGGATAAGTCTTAAGCTGCCTTCTCCAACTGGCTCCAAGACTCCCTGGCGTTAATCGCCACACCAACCTCGGCCAGACAAACTAGGGTTTCACCTTCTAAACCTTGGTTTACGGAGGACCTCTACCTGCTGAAGCAGGGATGTAAGAAATTGGAACGGTCTTGGCGTGTCGGGAACTACTGTCCGGTGGCTAAGGCTAATCTCAGACAGGGTCAGAAAATTTACTACAAAGCCATCGTCTTGGCAAAAAAGGCCTTTTTCTCCAGCCGGATTGTTCAGGCTCAGAATAATTCCAAGGAGATTTTCTCTATCGTTCAGAGTTTCATGTCCCCTGTGGCGCAGAGCAGTGTTCTTCCGGTGACAGTTGACTGGTGCGAATCACTCTCCACTTTTTTCCGGGATAAGATTTTAAAGATACAGAGTAGCTTCTCTATCCCTGTTGTGTTAGATGGACCCACGGCCCCTCTGGATTCACCGCCCATTGCTCCCGGCGCCCTGCCTCTTGAGCATTCCCTTTCGAATTTCACACCGGTTGACTTGTCCTGCACCTTAAGAATTTTGCAGGGCCTTAAGTCCGGCTCGCCGGACGACCCGTGCCCAGCAAGTCTCTTGGCATCTGTTGCTGAGACGGTGAATGGGGAGGTTAATCACATCATTAACCTATCCATACAGCTGGCCAGGGTCCCGTCCGGTTGGAAGCAGGCTAAAGTTCTCCCCTTGCTAAAGAAGCCTAGTCTTGACCCCTCATCGCCCGGGAACTACAGGCCTATCTCTCTTCTCCCTAGCTTTTCGAAGGTATGTGAGAAGATTGTGAGCAGACAGTTATCGGATTTTGTTAAGGGAGCGGGTCTTTTTTACCCAGCCCAATCTGGCTTCCGTTCCTCGTTTAGCACGGAAGGTGCTCTGGTAGAAGTCTCAGAGGCCATTCGGGAGTGTCTGGACGCCGGTGGGAAGGCAGCCCTTGTGCTGCTTGACCTGTCGGCAGCCTTTGACACTGTCCCCCACATATTGCTCCTGCGAAGACTGTCTGAGATCGGGGTGTCCAACCTTGCTTGGGACTGGATTCAGTCTTTCTTGGAGGGCCGGTTCCAACGAGTCTGGTTACCTCCTTGTGTTTCGTCACCTCTACAAGTGAGCACGGGGGTCCCTCAGGGCTCCTCCCTTAGCCCCCTTTTGTTCAACATCTACCTCACTCCCTTGGTGGCTTTAGCAGAGAGGTTGGGGGCTAAGGTTATTGCCTACGCTGATGACACCCAACTTCTGTTCACGTGGGAGAAGCAGGGGGCCTCGGTAGACTTCGTGCAGAGGTGTCTTTCCTCGGTTTTCAAGTGGCTGGCAGTTGCCCAGTTAAAGTGTAATGAGGACAAATCCGAGGTTTTATTGTTTGGCGACTTCCCCCTCGGATTCAGAGAGTCGCTCTGGCCTCCAGGGTTCCCTCTGCCCGCCTCTACGAGTCAGACGGTTAAGAACTTAGGGGTTTATTTTGATTGTAACCTCTCCTTTGCTAGTCAGGTTAAGCGTCTGACCGGCTGTTGTTTCGGCCTCCTCAGAATCCTGAGAAGATTTCTTCCGCTGCTTCCGCAGGCTGCCAAGGAAGCGGTGGTTCGGGCTCTGATCTTATCCAGACTTGATTATGCCAACGCTCTTTATGCTGGGATCCCTGCCTACTCTCTTAACAAGCTGCAGATGACCCAGAATGCGGCGGTCCGCCTGTTGGGGGGTTTGGCGCCCAGGTAGAGCGTGAATGAGTACTGCCGTTCCCTTCATTGGCTACCGGTCGGGGCTCGTGTAGTATTCAAAGCCCTCACTATGGCCCATCATGCTCTACATGGTCAAGGCCCCGGTTACCTGCAGAGACGTTTTTCATTCTATGTGCCGGGGAGAGCCTTACGCTCCGCTTCATTAAGGCTGATGAAGATACCTAGATTTCAGCATCATAGGCATGGTGGCTCCTCCTTGGTTGTGTTCGCTGGGCGCGCCTGGAATGCGCTTCCTCTTTTGCTTCGCTGTTCTGATGACCTTGGAGTTTTTAAGAAACTTTTGAAAACACATCTCTTCGCGTAAGGTCTGGTTATGATGTTGTCTCCTCTTGGGCCGCGCCGGGACACTCTTCGGAGTAGCCGCGCGCGTTATAAATGCAGATAACATAACATAACATAACAAAGCAGCTCTGCTGATCTAGTTCTCTGCTTCTAAAGCATCTCTGCTGACATGGTTTATTTTGCTCTAGAGCAGGTTTTCTACCCTGGTTCTCTGGCTCTAAAACGGCTCTGCTGACCTGGTTCTCTGGCTCTACAGCAGCTCCGCTGTCCTGGTTCTCTGGGTCTACATCAGCTCTGCAGACTTGGTTCTCTGGCTCTAGAGCAGCTCTGCTAACCTGGTTTCTCTGGCTCTACAACGGCTCTGCTGACCTGGTTCTCTGGCTCTCAAGGAGCTCTTCTGACCTGGTTCTCTGGCTTTAAAGCAGCTCTGCTGACCTGGTTATCTGCCTCTAGAGCAGCTCTGCTGACCTGGTTCTTAGACTCTAGAGCAGCTCTGCTGATCTGGTTCTCTGGCTCTAAAGCAGCTCTGCTGACCTGGTTTTCTGGCTCTAAAGCAGCTCGGCTGACCTGCTTTTCTGGCTTTGAAGCAGCTCTGCTGAGCTGGGTCTCTGGCTCTAGAGCATCTCTGCTGACCTGGATCTCTTCCTCTAAAGCAGCTCTGCTGAACTGATTCTCTGGCTCTAAAGCAGCTCTGCTGACCTGGTTCTCTGGCTCTAAAGCGGCTCTGCTGACCTGGTTCTCTGGCTCTAAAGTACCTCTGCTGACCTGATTCACTGGCTCTAAATTGGCACTAGTGACCTGGTTCTCTCCCTCTAAAGCAGCTCTGCTGACCTGGTTCTCAGGCTCTACAGCAGTTCTGCTGACCTTGTTCTCAGGCTCTACAACAACTCTGCTGACCTGGTTCTCTGGCTCTAAAACATCTCTGCTGACCTGGTTCTCAGGCTCTAAAGCAGCTCTGCTGACCTGGTTATATGGCTCTAAATCAGCTCTGCTGACCTGGTTCTCTGATGTTGAAGCAGCTCTGCTGACTTGATTCTCTGGCTCTAAAGCAGCTCTGCTGATCTAGTTCTCTGCTTCTAAAGCAGCTCTGCTGACCTGGTTTCTTTTGCTCTACAGCAGCTCTGCTGACCTGGTTCTTAGGCTCTAGCGCAGGTCTTCAGATCTGGTTCTCTGGCTCTACAACGGCTCTGCTGTCCTGGTTCTCTGGGTCTACATCAGCTCTGCTGACTTGGTTCTCTGGCTCTAGAGCAGCTCTGCTAACCTGGTTTCTCTGGCTCTACAACAGCTCTGCTGACCTGGTTCTCTGGTTCTCAATGAGCTCTGCTGACCTGGTTCTCTGGCTTTAAAGCAGCTCTGCTGACCTGGTTCTCTGCCTCTAGAGCAGCTCTGCTGACCTGGTTCTTAGGCTCTAGAGGAGCTCTGCTGACCTGGTTCTCTGGCGCTAAAGCGTCTCTGCTGACCTGGTTCTCTGGCTCTAAAGTGGCTCTGCTGATCTGGTTCTCTGGCTTTAAAGCAGCTCTGCTGACCTGGTTCTCTGGCTTTAAAGCAGCTCTGCTGACCTGGTTCTCTGCCTCTAGAGCAGCTCTGCAGACCTGGATCTCTGGCTCTAAAGCGTCTGCTGACCTGGTTCTCTGGCTCTAAAGCGGCTCTGCTGACCTGGTTCTCTGGCTCTAAAGCGGCTCTGCTGACCTGGTTCTCTGGCTCTAAAGCGGCTCTGCTGACCTGGTTCTCTACCTCTAAAGCTACTCTGCTGACCTTGTTCTCAGGCTCTAAAACAGCTCTGCTGACCTGGTTCTCTGGCTCTAAAGCAGCTCTGCTGACCTGGTTATATGGCTCTAAATCAGCTCTGCTTACCTGGTTATCTGGCTTTGAAGCAGCTCTGTTGACCTGGTTCTCTGACTTTGAAGCAGCTCTGGTGACCTGGTTCTCTGGCTCTTGAGTATCTCTGCTGACCTGGTTCTCTTCCTCTAAAGCAGCTCTGCTGACTTAAATCTCTGGCTCTGATCTGCCAGTCGGCTCTCCTCACACAATGGGTGGATCAGCCGACCCACCTGGGAGGTCATACTCTAGATCCTATCTTCTCTAATTTCCCCCTTTCCATCAAAATCCGCTCCCGGTTTCCTGGTCTGACCATCACCTAATTGGCTTCTCGTGGGTCGTTTCTTCTCCTAGTACTAGATCTGCCGTTGGCCACAAACCAGCGTGTAAAAAGGTTGTTCCTATTCTCTATGCTAAGACGCTGGAGGCCCATAGGCCATCACTGCCTAATGAGCTGGATAAGTCTTAAGCTGCCTTCTCCAACTGGCTCCAAGACTCCCTGGCGTTAATCGCCACACCAACCTCGGCCAGACAAACTAGGGTTTCACCTTCTAAACCTTGGTTTACGGAGGACCTCTACCTGCTGAAGCAGGGATGTAAGAAATTGGAACGGTCTTGGCGTGTCGGGAACTACTGTCCGGTGGCTAAGGCTAATCTCAGACAGGGTCAGAAAATTTACTACAAAGCCATCGTCTTGGCAAAAAAGGCCTTTTTCTCCAGCCGGATTGTTCAGGCTCAGAATAATTCCAAGGAGATTTTCTCTATCGTTCAGAGTTTCATGTCCCCTGTGGCGCAGAGCAGTGTTCTTCCGGTGACAGTTGACTGGTGCGAATCACTCTCCACTTTTTTCCGGGATAAGATTTTAAAGATACAGAGTAGCTTCTCTATCCCTGTTGTGTTAGATGGACCCACGGCCCCTCTGGATTCACCGCCCATTGCTCCCGGCGCCCTGCCTCTTGAGCATTCCCTTTCGAATTTCACACCGGTTGACTTGTCCTGCACCTTAAGAATTTTGCAGGGCCTTAAGTCCGGCTCGCAGGACGACCCGTGCCCAGCAAGTCTCTTGGCATCTGTTGCTGAGACGGTGAATGGGGAGGTTAATCACATCATTAACCTATCCATACAGCTGGCCAGGGTCCCGTCCGGTTGGAAGCAGGCTAAAGTTCTCCCCTTGCTAAAGAAGCCTAGTCTTGACCCCTCATCGCCCGGGAACTACAGGCCTATCTCTCTTCTCCCTAGCCTTTCGAAGGTATGTGAGAAGATTGTGAGCAGACAGTTATCGGATTTTGTTAAGGGAGCGGGTCTTTTTTACCCAGCCCAATCTGGCTTCCGTTCCTCGTTTAGCACGGAAGGTGCTCTGGTAGAAGTCTCAGAGGCCATTCGGGAGTGTCTGGACGCCGGTGGGAAGGCAGCCCTTGTGCTGCTTGACCTGTCGGCAGCCTTTGACACTGTCCCCCACATATTGCTCCTGCGAAGACTGTCTGAGATCGGGGTGTCCAACCTTGCTTGGGACTGGATTCAGTCTTTCTTGGAAGGCCGGTTCCAACGAGTCTGGTTACCTCCTTGTGTTTCGTCACCTCTACAAGTGAGCACGGGGGTCCCTCAGGGCTCCTCCCTTAGCCCCCTTTTGTTCAACATCTACCTCACTCCCTTGGTGGCTTTAGCAGAGAGGTTGGGGGCTAAGGTTATTGCCTACGCTGATGACACCCAACTTCTGTTCACGTGGGAGAAGCATGGGGCCTCGGTAGACTTCGTGCAGAGGTGTCTTTCCTCGGTTTTCAAGTGGCTGGCAGTTGCCCAGTTAAAGTGTAATGAGGACAAATCCGAGGTTTTATTGTTTGGCAACTTCCCCCTCGGATTCAGAGAGTCGCTCTGGCCTCCAGGGTTCCCTCTGCCCGCCTCTACGAGTCAGACGGTTAAGAACTTAGGGGTTTATTTTGATTGTAACCTCTCCTTTGCTAGTCAGGTTAAGCGTCTGACCGGCTGTTGTTTCGGCCTCCTCAGAATCCTGAGAAGATTTCTTCCGCTGCTTCCGCAGGCTGCCAAGGAAGCGGTGGTTCGGGCTCTGATCTTATCCAGACTTGATTATGCCAACGCTCTTTATGCTGGGATCCCTGCCTACTCTCTTAACAAGCTGCAGATGACCCAGAATGCGGCGGTCCGCCTGTTGGGGGGTTTGGCGCCCAGGCAGAGCGTGAATGAGTACCGCCGTTCCCTTCATTGGCTACCGGTCGGGGCTCGTGTAGTATTCAAAGCCCTCACTATGGCCCATCGTGCTCTACATGGTCAAGGCCCCGGTTACCTGCAGAGACGTTTTTCATTCTATGTGCCGGGGAGAGCCTTACGCTCCGCTTCATTAAGGCTGATGAAGATACCTAGATTTCAGCATCATAGGCATGGTGGCTCCTCCTTGGTTGTGTTCGCTGGGCGCGCCTGGAATGCGCTTCCTCTTTCGCTTCGCTGTTCTGATGACCTTGGAGTTTTTAAGAAACTTTTGAAAACACATCTCTTCGCGTAAGGTCTGGTTATGATGTTGTCTCCTCTTGGGCCGCGCCGGGACACTCTTCGGAGTAGCCGCGCGCGTTATAAATGCAGATAACATAACATAACATAACAAAGCAGCTCTGCTGATCTAGTTCTCTGCTTCTAAAGCATCTCTGCTGACATGGTTTATTTTGCTCTAGAGCAGGTTTTCTACCCTGGTTCTCTGGCTCTAAAACGGCTCTGCTGACCTGGTTCTCTGGCTCTACAGCAGCTCCGCTGTCCTGGTTCTCTGGGTCTACATCAGCTCTGCAGACTTGGTTCTCTGGCTCTAGAGCAGCTCTGCTAACCTGGTTTCTCTGGCTCTACAACGGCTCTGCTGACCTGGTTCTCTGGCTCTCAAGGAGCTCTTCTGACCTGGTTCTCTGGCTTTAAAGCAGCTCTGCTGACCTGGTTATCTGCCTCTAGAGCAGCTCTGCTGAACTGGTTCTTAGGCTCTAGAGGAGCTCTGCTGACCTGGTTCTCTAGTGCTAAAGCGTCTCTGCTGACCTGGTTCTCTGGCTCTAAAGTGGCTCTGCTGATCTGGTTCTCTGGCTTTAAAGCAGCTCTGCTGACCTGGTTCTCTGGCTTTAAAGCAGCTCTGCTGACCTGGTTCTCTGCCTCTAGAGCAGCTCTGATGACCTGGATCTCTGGCTCTAAAGCGTCTCTGCTGACCTGGTTCTCCGGCTCTAAAGCGGCTCTGCTGACCTGGTTCTCTGGCTCTAAAGCTTCTCTGCTGACCTTGTTCTCTCCCTCTAAAGCGGTTCTGCTGACCTGGTTCTCGCCCTCTAAAGCACCTGTGCAGACCTGGTTCTTTAGCTCTACAGCAGCTCTGCTGACCTGGTTCTCAGGCTCTACAACGGCTCTGCTGACCTGGTTCTCTGGCTCTAAATCGGCTCTGCTGACCTGGTTCTCTAGATTTAAAGCTGCTCTGCTGACCTGGTTCTCTCCCTCTAAAGCAGCTCTGCTGACCTGGTTTCTCTGGCTCTACAGCAGCTCTTCTGACCTGGTTCTCTGCCTCTAGAGCAGCACTGCTGACCTGGTTCTTAGACTCTAGAGCAGCTCTGCTGATCTGGTTCTCTGGCTCTAAAGTAGCTCTGCTGACCTGGTTTTATGGCTCTAAAGCAGCTCGGCTGACCTGCTTTTTTTTGCTTTGAAGCAGCTCTGCTGACCTGGTTCTCTGGCTCTAAAGCGGCTCTGCTGACCTGGTTCTCTGGCTCTAAAGTAGCTCTGCTGACCTGATTCACTGGCTCTAAATTGGCACTGGTGACCTGGTTCTCTCCCTCTAAAGCAGCTCTGCTGACCTGGTTCTCGGGCTCTACAGCAGTTCTGCTGACCTTGTTCTCAGGCTCTACAACAACTCTGCTGACCTGGTTCTCTGGCTCTAAAACATCTCTGCTGACCTGGTTCTCAGGCTCTAAAGCAGCTCTGCTGACCTGGGTATATGGGTCTAAAGCAGCTCTGTTGACCTGGTTCTCTGACTTTGAAGCAGCTCTGCTGACTTGATTCTCTGGCTCTAAAGCAGCTCTGCTGATCTAGTTCTCTGCTTCTAAAGCAGCTCTGCTGACCTGGTTTCTTTTGCTCTACAGCAGCTCTGCTGACCTGGTTCTTAGGCTCTAGTGCAGGTCTTCTGATCTGGTTCTCTGGCTCTACAACGGCTCTGCTGACCTGGTTCTCTGGCTCTACAACAGCTCTGCTGTCCTGGTTCTCTGGGTCTACATCAGCTCTGCTGACTTGGTTCTCTGGCTCTAGAGCAGCTCTGCTAACCTGGTTTCTCTGGCTCTACAACAGCTCTGCTGACCTGGTTCTCTGGCTCTCAAGGAGCACTGCTGACCTGGTTCTCTGGCTTTAAAGCAGCTCTGCTGACCTGGTTCTCTGCCTCTAGAGCAGCTCTGCTGACCTGGTTCTTAGGCTCTAGAGGAGCTCTGCTGACCTGGTTCTCTGGCGCTAAAGCGTCTCTGCTGACCTGGTTCTCTGGCTCTAAAGTGGCTCTGCTGATCTGGTTCTCTGGCTTTAAAGCAACCTGGTTCTCTGGCTTTAAAGCAGCTCTGCTGACCTGGTTCTCTGCCTCTAGAGCAGCTCTGCTGACCTGGATCTCTGGCTCTAAAGCGTCTGCTGACCTGGTTCTCTGGCTCTAAAGCGGCTCTGCTGACCTGGTTCTCTGGCTCTAAAGCGGCTCTGCTGACCTGGTTCTCTGGCTCTAAAGCGGCTCTGCTGACCTGGTTCTCTACCTCTAAAACTGCTCTGCTGACCTTGTTCTCAGGCTCTACAACAACTCTGCTGACCTTTTTCTCTGGCTCTAAAACAGCTCTGCTGACCTGGTTCTCTGGCTATAAAGCAACTCTGCTAACCTGGTTATATGGCTCTAAATCAGCTCTGCTTACCTGGTTATCTGGCTTTGAAGCAGCTCTGTTGACCTGGTTCTCTGACTTTGAAGCAGCTCTGGTGACCTGGTTCTCTGGCTCTTGAGTATCTCTGCTGACCTGGTTCTCTTCCTCTAAAGCAGCTCTGCTGACTTGATTCTCTGGCTCTAAAGCAGCTCTGCTGATCTAGTTCTCTGCTTCTAAAGCATCTCTGCTGACCTGGTTTCTTTTGCTCTACAGCAGCTCTGCTGACCTGGTTCTTAGGCTCTAGAGCAGGTTTTCTACCCTGGTTCTCTGGCTCTACAACGGCTCTGCTGACCTGGTTCTCTGGCTCTACAGCAACTCCGCTGTCCTGGTTCTCTGGGTCTACATCAGCTCTGCAGACTTGGTTCTCTGGCTCTAGAGCAGCTCTGCTAACCTGGTTTCTCTGGCTCTACAACGGCTCTGCTGACCTGGTTCTCTGGCTCTCAAGGAGCTCTGCTGACCTGTTCTCTGGCTTTAAAGCAGCTCTGCTGACCTGGTTATCTGCCTCTAGAGCAGCTCTGCTGAACTGGTTCTTAGGCTCTAGAGGAGCTCTGCTGACCTCGTTCTCTAGCGCTAAAGCGTCTCTGCTGACCTGGTTCTCTGGCTCTAAAGTGGCTCTGCTGATCTGGTTCTCTGGCTTTAAAGCAGCTCTGCTAACCTGGTTCTCTGGCTTTAAAGCAGCTCTGCTGACCTGGTTCTCTGCCTCTAGAGCAGCTCTGATGACCTGGATCTCTGGCTCTAAAGCGTCTCTGCTGACCTGGTTCTCTGGCCCTAAAGCGGCTCTGCTGACCTGGTTCTCTGGCTCTAAAGCTTCTCTGCTGACCTTGTTCTCTCCCTCTAAAGCGGTTCTGCTGACCTGGTTCTCGCCCTCTAAAGCACCTGTGCTGACCTGGTTCTTTAGCTCTACAGCAGCTCTGCTGACCTGGTTCTCAGGCTCTACAAAGGCTATGCTGACCTGGTTCTCTGGCTCTAAAGCAGCTATGCTGACCTGGTTCTCTGGCTTTGAAGCAGCTCTGCTGACCTCGTTCTCTGGCTCTAAAGCAGCTCTGCTGACCTGGTTTCTCTGGCTCTAAATCAGCTCTGCTGACCTGGTTCTCTGGCTCTAAAGCAGCTCTGCTGACCTGGTGGCTCTAAAGCAGTTCTGTTGACCTGGTTCTCTGGTTCTAAAGCAGCTCTGCTTACCTGATTCTCTCCCTCTAAAGCAGCTCTGCTGACCTGGTTCTCTCCCTCTAGAGCAGCTCTACTGATCTGGTTCTCTGGCTCTAAAGCAGCTCTGCTGACCTGGTTTTATGGCTCTAAAGCAGCTCAGCTGACCTGCTTTTCTGGCTTTGAAGCAGCTCTGCTGACCTGGGTCTCTGGCTCTAGAGCATCTCTGCTGACCTTGTTCTCTTCCTCTAAAGCAGCTGTGCTGACCTGGTTATTTAGCTCTACAGCAGCTCTGCTGACCTGGTTCTCAGGCTCTACAACGGCTCTGCTGACCTGGTTCTCTGGCTCTAAATCGGCTCTGCTGACCTGGTTCTCTAGCTCTAAAGCTGCTCTGCTGACCTGGTTCTCTCCCTCTAAAGCGGCTCTGCTGACCTGGTTCTCTCCCTCTAAAGCAGCTGTGCTGACCTGGTTCTTTAGCTCTACAGCAGCTCTGCTGACCTGGTTCTCAGGCTCTACAACGGCTATGCTGACCTGGTTCTCTGGCTCTAAAGCAGCTCTGCTGACCTGGTTCTCTGGCTTTCAAGCAGCTTTACTGACCTCGTTCTCTGGCTCTAAAGCAGCTCTGCTGACCTGGTTTCTCTGGCTCTAAAGCAGTTCTGCTGACCTGGTTCTCTGGCTCTAAAGCAGCTCTGCTGACCTGGTGGCTCTAAAGCAGTTCTGTTGACCTGGTTCTCTGGTTCTGAAGCAGCTCTGCTTACCTGGTTCTCTCCCTCTAAAGCAGCTCTGCTGACCTGGTTCTCTCCCTCTAGAGCAGCTCTGCTGATCTGGTTCTCTGGCTCTAAAGCAGCTCTGCTGACCTGGTTTTATGGCTCTAAAGCAGCTCAGCTGACCTGCTTTTCTGCCTTTGAAGCAGCTCTGCTGACCTGGGTCTCTGGCTCTAGAGCATCTCTGCTGACCTGGTTCTCTTCCTCTAAAGCAGCTCTGCTGAACTGATTCTCTGGCTCTAAAGCAGCTCTGCTGACCTAGTTCTCTGTTTTTAAAGCAGCTCTGCTGACCTGGTTTCTTTTGCTCTACAGCAGCTCTGCTGACCTGGTTCTCTGGCTCTAAAGCGTCTCTGATGACCTGGTTCTCTGGCTCTAAAGCGGCTCTGCTGACCTGGTTCTCTGGCTCTAAAGTAGCTCTGCTGACCTGATTCACTGGCTCTAAATTGGCTCTGGTGACCTGGTTCTCTCCCTCTAAAGTAGCTCTGCTGACCTGGTTCTCTGGCTCTGCAGCAGCTCTGCTGACCTTGTTCTCAGGCTCTACAACAACTCTGCTGACCGGGTTCTCTGGCTCTAAAACGGCTCTGCTGACCTGGTTCTCTGGCTCTAAAGCAGCTCTGCTGACCTGGTTATATGGCTCTAAATCAGCTCTGCTGACCTGGTTATCTGGCTTTGAAGCAGCTCTGCTGACCTGGTTCTATGGCACTAAAGCAGCTCGGTTGACCTGGTTCTCTGACTTTGAAGCAGCTCTGCTGACCTGGTTCTCTGGCTCTTGAGTATCTCTGCTGACCTGGTTCTCTCCCTCTAATGCAGCTCTGCTGACCTGGTTTCTTTTGCTCTACAGCAGCTCTGCTGAACTGGTTCTCTGGCTCTAAAGCGTCTCTGCTGACCTGGTTCTCTGGCTCTAAAGCAGCTCTGCTGACGTGGTTCTCTGGCTCTAAAGCAGCTCTGATGACCTGATTCACTGGCTCTAAATCGGCTCTGGTGACCTGGTTCTCTCCCTCTAAAGCAGCTCTGCTGACCTGCTTCTCTGGCTCTACAGCGGCTCTGCTGACCTTGTTCTCAGGCTCTAAAGCAGCTCTGCTGACCTGGTTCTCTGGCTCTAACGCAGCTCTGCTGAACTGATTCTCTGGCTCTAAAGCAGCTCTGCTGCCCTGGTTATATCGCACTAAAGCAGCTATGTTGACCTGGTTCTCTGGCTTTGAAGCAACTCTGCTGACCTAGTTCTTTGGCTCTAGAGCATCTCTGCTGACCTGGTTCTCTGGCTCTAAAGCAGCTCTGCTGGCATGGTTCTCTGGCACTAGAGCAGCTCTGCTGACCTGGTTCTCTGGCTCTAAAGCAGCTCTGCTGACCTGGTTCTCTGGCTCTAAAGGAGCTCTGCTGACCTGGTTCTCTGGCTCTAAAGCAGCTCTGCTGACCTGGTTCTTAGGCTCTGGAGCAGTTTTGCTGACCTGGTTCTCTGGCTCTAAAGCGTCTCTGCTGACCTGGTTCTCTGCCTCTAAAGCAGCTCTGATGACCTGGTTCTCTGGCTCTAAAGCAACTCTGCTGGATTGGTTCTCTGGCACTGGAGCACCTCTGCTGACCTGGTTCTCTGGCTCTAAAGCAGCTCTGCTGACCTGGTTCTCTGGCTATAAAACAGCTCTGCTGACCTGGTTCTTAGGCTCTAGAGCAGTTCTGCTGACCTGGTTCTCTGGCTCTAAAGCCGCTCTGGTGACCTGGTTCTCTCCCTCTAAAGCAGCTCACCTGACCTGGTTCTTAGGCTCTAGAGCAGTTCTGCTGACCTGGTTCTCTGGCTGTACAGCAGCTCTGCTGACCTGGTTCTCAGCCTCTACAATGGCTCTGCTGACCTGGTTCTCTGGCTCTAAAGCAGCTCTGCTGACCTGGTTCTATGGCTGTAAAGCAGCTCGGCTGACCTGGTTCTCTGGCTTTGAAGCAGCTCTGCTGACCTGGTTCTCTGGCTCTAGAGCATCTCTGCTGACCTGGTTCTCTTCCTGTAAAGCAGCTCTGCTGACCTGATTCTCTGGCTCTAAAGCAGCTCTGCTGACCTAGGTCTCTGCTTCTAAAGCAGCTCTGTTGACCTGGTTTCTTTTGCTCTACAGCAGCTCTGCTGACCTGGTTCTCTGGCTCTACATCAGCTCTGCTAACTTGGTTCTCTGGCTCTAGAGCAGCTCTGCTGACCTGGTTTCTCTGGTTCTACAACGGGTCTGCTGACCTGGTTCTCTGGCTCTCAAGCAGCTCTGCTGACCTGGTTCTCTGCCTCCAGAGCAGCTCTGCTGACCTGGTTCTTAGGCTCTAGAGCAGCTCTGCTGACCTGGTTCTCTGGCTCTAAAGCAGCTTCGCTGACCTGATTCACTGGCTCTAAATCGGCTCTGGTGACCTCGTCCTATACCTCTAAAGCAGCTCTGCTGACCAGGTTCTCTGGCTCTACAACAGTCTGCTGTCCTGGTTCTCTGGGTCTACATCAGCTCTGCTGACTTGGTTCTCTGGCTCTAGAGCAGCTCTGCTAACCTGGTTTCTCTGGCTCTACAACAGCTCTGCTGACCTGGTTCTCTGGCTCTCAAGGAGCTCTGCTGACCTGGTTCTCTGGCTTTAAAGCAGCTCTGCTGACCTGGTTCTCTTCCTCTAGAGCAGCTCTGCTGACCTGGTTCTTAGGCTCTAGAGGAGCTCTGCTGACCTGGTTCTCTGGCGCTAAAGCGTCTCTGCTGACCTGGTTCTCTGGCTCTAAAGTGGCTCTGCTGATCTGGTTCTCTGGCTTTAAAGCAGCTCTGCTGACCTGGTTCTCTGGCTTTAAAGCAGCTCTGCTGACCTGGTTCTCTGCCTCTAGAGCAGCTCTGCTGACCTGGATCTCTGGCTCAAAAGCGTCTGCTGACCTGGTTCTCTGGCTCTAAAGCGGCTCTGCTGACCTGGTTCTCTGGCTCTAAAGCGGCTCTGCTGACCTGGTTCTCTGGCTCTAAAGCTTCTCTGCTGACCTTGTTCTCTCCCTCTAAAGCGGTTCTGCTGACCTGGTTCTCGCCCTCCAAAGCACCTGTGCTGACCTGGTTCTTTAGCTCTACAGCAGCTCTGCTGTCCTGGTTCTCAGGCTCTACAACAGCTCTGCTGACCTGGTTCTCTGGCTCTAAATCGGCTCTGCTGACCTGGTTCTCTAGCTCTAAAGCTGCTGTGCTGACCTGGTTCTCTCCCTCTAAAGCGGCTCTGCTGACCTGGTTCTCTCCCTCTAAAGCAGCTGTGCTGACCTGGTTCTTTAGCTCTACAGCAGCTCTGCTGACCTGGTTCTCAGGCTCTACAAAGGCGATGCTGACCTGGTTCTCTGGCTCTAAAGCAGCTATGCTGACCTGGTTCTCTGGCTTTGAAGCAGCTCTGCTGACCTCGTTCTCTGGCTCTAAAGCAGCTCTGCTGACCTGGTTTCACTGGCTCTAAATTAAGCCTGGGCGTTGAACTACGCTCCGTTCGCGGAGCTTGCGAAGTTTTGGTAACTTCGCGCTTCGCGCAGAGCGCGAAGTTGCAGATTGCTACGCAATCTAGCGTGTAGCGTAGTAAATTTGCTTTCTCGCGCGCTCAATATTCATTCTCGCGCGCGCAGTAATGTCTTACCTTGATTCTGCGATCGCCAACTTGCTTTTCTGTCTGTTTGCGAGCGCCACGAGATTTGTACTATGGCTGCCCAAGCCCGCGAGAGTGTGCGACCCCGAACACGTCATTGGTGCGCCCGAACTGACTTCCGGCGGCTGTTTTGGTAAGATCGCGATCCCGAACATGGAAAAACTGCAATCTGGCAAAGAATATCTCGCGAGCTTCATAAAACCTTCTCTAAAATGATCATTTTGCTCAGAAAACTCCTCAGATTGTGATCTTGCTGTAGTCTTTGTGTAAGAAAGAGTCCTTTAATTTTTTTAACACTTTTTTTTCAAGAGGAAGGAAGTGCCCCTGACACTACAACTTCCTGTTCCTGTCCAGCAGGCTCCTCCCACGTGCTTTGTGCATGTGTTGTTCACTTTCATTTGGATTTGGAGCTGGAAGGATCACTTTTTGTGTCTGTCTGCTGCATCATACCATTTTTTTGGATTTATTTGAGGAATTTTTGATTTGAGATTTAATTTACGACAAGTAAGTTGGAGAATTGGTGTGTTTGTTTCATTGGGGCTTGTTTGTACCTACATTTTTCTGGGATTTTTATTGTTTTTAAAAATTATTGTTGTGGTGGGTGGCCTGTACTACTTTCAATATGGGCCTAGTTGTTTTTCTCTGCAATTTCAGCCAGTAGGGTACCCATGGGTCCATGTTTTGTGGTGTCTGTAGAATTTCTACATCATGTAGGGCATGGATGGCATAGGATTGAAATGCTAAACGTGGCTGTGGTGTATTTCACTGTTGGTGTGTGTGTGTGATTTACCTTTGTTGGATGTGTGTGCTTGTGGCCTAGTAGTCTTCCACTAGGCCCAGAGGTAGTCAGCCTCCAAGCTGTGGTGCGTGATTTTAAATGTACAGTTGGTGTTGTCTGGTGATTTTCCTTTACTCCATGGATGGCTTTGGATTTTGTTGCAAAAGGTGTGTTTGGGGTGCAATAGCATTTTTTGGGTGTGTTCTAAACAAATTGGGCTATTTTAGCCTGCATGTAAGGCAAGGGATTCAGCTCGCGAACTTTCGGTAACTCTGCACAGCGCGACAACGCGGACTTACAGTTTTCGTCATTTTTGCGCTCGCAATATGCGTGTTCGGGCACGCGAGAAAGCCTTTTTGTACAGTTCGCGATCCCGAACACGCAGCTTTTGCAATCTGGCAAACAATATCTCGCGAGCAACATAGACCCTTCTCGAAAACGCTTTTTTGTGCATTTCTGCACAAAAAACTCCTCAGGCTGTCATTGAGCTGTAGGTTTGGAGCAGGGAGAAGCTGTTATTTGTCTGGAAAACATTTTTATGAGAGGGATTAAGTTCCGCAGACACTACAACTTCCTCTTCCAGTCCTTTGCAATCACTTTTTGTGTGTTATTGTGGTGGGTGGGCTGGGCATGTGTGTGGCGGCCATTTTAGGAAGGCATGCATTGTGCCTTTGCCATAGGCGTCCATTGACTGTATCCCTTTTCTTGTGGTTGTTGTGGGTGTGTGGCGGCCATTTTGTGAAGCCATCCAAGCAGTGTGCTTGCTTTTGCCATCCGGTTCCAAGCTTGTGGCCTAGTAGTCTTCCACTAGGCCCAGAGGTAGTCAGCCTCCAAGCTGTGGTGCGTGATTTTACATGTACAGTTGGTGTTGTCTGGTGATTTTCCTTTACTCCATGGATGGCTTTGGATTTTGTTGCAAAAGGTGTGTTTGGGGTGCAATAGCATTTTTTGGGTGTGTGCTAAACAAATTGGGCTATTTTGGCCTGCATGTAAGGCAAGGGATTCAGCTCGCGAACTTTCGGTAACTCTGCACAGCGCGACAACGCGGACTTACAGTTTTCGTCATTTTTGCGCTCGCAATATGCGTGTTCGCGCACGCGAGAAAGCCTTTTTGTACAGTTCGCGATCCCGAACACGCAGCTTTTGCAATCTGGCAAACAATATCTCGCGAGCAACATAGACCCTTCTCGAAAACGCTTTTTTGTGCATTTCTGCACAAAAAACTCCTCAGGCTGTCATTGAGCTGTAGGTTTGGAGCAGGGAGAAGCTGTTATTTGTCTGGAAAACATTTTTATGAGAGGGATTAAGTTCCACAGACACTACAACTTCCTCTTCCTGTCCTTTGCAATCACTTTTTGTGTGTTATTGTGGTGGGGGGGCTGAGCATGTGTGTGGCGGCCATTTTAGGAAGGCATGCATTGTGCCTTTGCCATAGGCGTCCATTGACTGTCTCCCATTTCTTGTGGTTGTTGTGGGTGTGTGGCGGCCATTTTGTGAAGCCATCCAAGCAGTGTGCTTGCTTTTGCCATCCGGTTCCAAGCTTGTGGCCTAGTAGTCTTCCACTAGGCCCAGAGGTAGTCAGCCTCCAAGCTGTGGTGCGTGATTTTACATGTACAGTTGGTATTGTCTGGTGATTTTCCTTTACTCCATGGATGGCTTTGGATTTTGTTGCAAAAGGTGTGTTTGGGGTGCAATAGCATTTTTTGGGTGTGTGCTAAACAAATTGGGCTATTTTGGCCTGCATGTAAGGCAAGGGATTCAGCTCGCGAACGGCCATTTTAGGAAGGCATGCATTGTGCCTTTGCCATAGGCGTCCATTGACTGTCTCCCATTTCTTGTGGTTGTTGTGGGTGTGTGGCGGCCATTTTGTGAAGCCATCCAAGCAGTGTGCTTGCTTTTGCCATCCGGTTCCAAGCTTGTGGCCTAGTAGTCTTCCACTAGGCCCAGAGGTAGTCAGCCTCCAAGCTGTGGTGCGTGATTTTACATGTACAGTTGGTGTTGTCTGGTGATTTTCCTTTACTCCATGGATGGCTTTGGATTTTGTTGCAAAAGGTGTGTTTGGGGTGCAATAGCATTTTTTGGGTGTGTTCTAAACAAATTGGGCTATTTTGGCCTGCATGTAAGGCAAGGGATTCAGCTCGCGAACTTTCGGTAACTCTGCACAGCGCGACAACGCGGACTTACAGTTTTCGTCATTTTTGCGCTCGCAATATGCGTGTTCGGGCACGCGAGAAAGCCTTTTTGTACAGTTCGCGATCCCGAACACGCAGCTTTTGCAATCTGGCAAACAATATCTCGCGAGCAACATAGACCCTTCTCGAAAACGCTTTTTTGTGCATTTCTGCACAAAAAACTCCTCAGGCTGTCATTGAGCTGTAGGTTTGGAGCAGGGAGAAGCTGTTATTTGTCTGGAAAACATTTTTATGAGAGGGATTAAGTTCCGCAGACACTACAACTTCCTCTTCCTGTCCTTTGCAATCACTTTTTGTGTGTTATTGTGGTGGGTGGGCTGGGCATGTGTGTGGCGGCCATTTTAGGAAGGCATGCATTGTGCCTTTGCCATAGGCGTCCATTGACTGTCTCCCATTTCTTGTGGTTGTTGTGGGTGTGTGGTGGCCATTTTGTGAAGCCATCCAAGCAGTGTGCTTGCTTTTGCCATCCAGTTCCAACCTTGTGGCCTAGTAGTCTTCCACTAGGCCCAGAGGTAGTCAGCCTCCAAGCTGTGGTGCGTGATTTTACATGTACAGTTGGTGTTGTCTGGTGATTTTCCTTTACTCCATGGATGGCTTTGGATTTTGTTGCAAAAGGTGTGTTTGGGGTGCAATAGCATTTTTTGGGTGTGTGCTAAACAAATTGGGCTATTTTGGCCTGCATGTAAGGCAAGGGATTCAGCTCGCGAACGGCCATTTTAGGAAGGCATGCATTGTGCCTTTGCCATAGGCGTCCATTGACTGTCTCCCATTTCTTGTGGTTGTTGTGGGTGTGTGGCGGCCATTTTGTGAAGCCATCCAAGCAGTGTGCTTGCTTTTGCCATCCGGTTCCAAGCTTGTGGCCTAGTAGTCTTCCACTAGGCCCAGAGGTAGTCAGCCTCCAAGCTGTGGTGCGTGATTTTACATGTACAGTTGGTGTTGTCTGGTGATTTTCCTTTACTCCATGGATGGCTTTGGATTTTGTTGCAAAAGGTGTGTTTGGGGTGCAATAGCATTTTTTGGGTGTGTGCTAAACAAATTGGGCTATTTTGGCCTGCATGTAAGGCAAGGGATTCAGCTCGCGAACTTTCGGTAACTCTGCACAGCGCGACAACGCGGACTTACAGTTTTCGTCATTTTTGCGCTCGCAATATGCGTGTTCGCGCACGCGAGAAAGCCTTTTTGTACAGTTCGCGATCCCGAACACGCAGCTTTTGCAATCTGGCAAACAATATCTCGCGAGCAACATAGACCCTTCTCGAAAACGCTTTTTTGTGCATTTCTGCACAAAAAACTCCTCAGGCTGTCATTGAGCTGTAGGTTTGGAGCAGGGAGAAGCTGTTATTTGTCTGGAAAACATTTTTATGAGAGGGATTAAGTTCCGCAGACACTACAACTTCCTCTTCCTGTCCTTTGCAATCACTTTTTGTGTGTTATTGTGGTGGGTGGGCTGGGCATGTGTGTGGCGGCCATTTTAGGAAGGCATGCATTGTGCCTTTGCCATAGGCGTCCAAACTTGTGGCCTAGTCGTACAGTAGGCCCAGGGGTACAACTCAGCAATCATCACGGCGGGTTTTTTTCCCGTGCTATTCTTCTTCCTAAGTGTACACTACACAGTACAAATACAAAAGGATCCCTGGCCTTGTCAGTCTCTTAATGGCTGGCTATACTGTTGATGTTGTTCACTGACTGCATGAAATTTAATAATTGTGATGACCACCCACGAGACACTAATAAATTATATATTATATTATGGATCTTTTGACTGATGTTCTTCTGGCTTTTTGCTTTTAGGTGCACAAAAGACAGAGGTGTGTCATCATCATCCACTGTTGTGGTGCCAGACCGACGTCCTGCTGCTGTAGTGTACACAACGTGACGTGTCAGTGACCTGACCAGGCATCTCTGCAACTTGTGCAACTGAGTGCTGTTTTGACATCTGTTGAAGATGCCCCCAAAGAAAGCAGGTAGCAGGTCCTCCGGTACCAAGAAAGTTGCCATGGAGAAGAAGGAACAGAAGAAGAAGGAAGTGTCACTTAAGTCTGGTGTGCCTCCCAAAACCTTTTTTGGTTCACCAAAAATGAGGCCTGCAGCAGCGGTGTCGGGGGGGGCAAGCTGGGGGCAGCACCTCCACATCAGTGGGCCCAACCCACCAACCCATGCCCAAGCAGATGAGTGTGGAAGAGGTAGCCAGCCTTATGGTAGAAAGCAGTGATGCTGAGCCTGAACTAAACTTATCGCTATCTCAAAGTAGTACACAATCAACGCAGGAGGGAACATCATCAACACAGCAGATAAGTGGTCAACAGCCGCAGCTACCGCCCGCAATAGTAGCTGTTCCTCCTGAAGTAGGGGCAGTTCAGGAAATTGAGCCTCATGCAGAGGAAGAAGAGGAAGCCACTCCTTTAGAAGTTGCATTGGCTTTTAAATCCCCAGCAAGGAAAAGGAGGGTTAGTACATCAAGTTCTTCACCAAGCCCCCCTTCTGATGATCTAGATGTCACTTGGAAGCCACAAACTGAGTCTGAGAGGGAAACACATCACAAGAGCAGGCATGGCAAAAGGAAGGTTCCAGAAAGCCTTACACTTATGGATGTTGATGTAGAAAAGCAGGTTGATGATGATGATGATGATGAGCCAGTCATCACAAACATCACTCCCGGGCCTGAGGAGATGGAGAGCAACATTTTTACATTATCCAAAATGGATGCGAGGGATGTAGCACGCATACCTCCAACACAGGTAACACCAACACGACCTCCAGCTTCCATATTTACATTAGCAAAGGGCCGGCAGCATCCTACATCCAGCACAACAAGCACCACCTCAGCAGAAGTAGGTAGTGGTCCTGCACAGAGTCAAATTCAACACACACCCTCCAGTTCATCCGGCATTGGAAGTGGGAGTGGCACCTCCAGCAGGAGACAAAAGTTAAGCTCCCCAGTGTGGGACTACTTTACGGTTAGCCCAAAGGAGGAGAACATTGCTGTATGCTCCGTTTGTCATTCCTCTGTTAGCCGTGGAAAGCTTGGTACAAACTATGGTACCGGAGGCCAAATGACCCATCTGAAAAAACACCACGCAATCCAGTGGGAGGAGCACCTTAGGCTCATCAAAACTGGAACCATTGCTGTTGGGCATAAACGAGTAGAAAGTCCGCTCACGGTGGAACAGGAAGAAGAGGGAGACATTCTCTGTGCTAGTGGTAGACAAAGTAGCCCTGTCCCCAGCACTGCAGTGGTAACACCCACATCCTCAGCCACATCTCATTGGCACAAGAGTAAGAGCCAGCCTGAGACACCAAGGAGTACTGCTGGGCCAAAAAGTGCGAAGTCGACCACAGGAAGGAATACCATGCAGCCTACCATTCTTAGCATGTTTAGTAGGCCGGAGGGGCAGTACGAACGCAATCACCCAATAGCACGTTTGTACAATGCTAAGCTGGCAAAAATGTTAGCACTGGACCTTCTCCCTTTTTCTTTTGTTGAAGGGGTGGGTTTTCTTGAGTTTGTGACCACCATCTGCCCAAAATGGAAAGTTCCCAGCCGCTACTATTTTGCAAGAGTTGCTGTTCCAGCACTACATCACGACGTGCTGGAATTGCTTGGAAAAGCCTTAAAACAGAGTGCTGTTCAGAGTATACACCTGACAACAGACATGTGGACCAGTTGCCAAGCCACTGATTACATGTGCATCACTGCACACTGGGTCTCTTTTTCGGGTGTTAAAGATAAGATATCTGACGGCGTTGTTGACACCGGTGAGATTTTTAAAGACACTCGCAAACATGCAACTGTAGCCATGTTTGCAATGGAGAAATCGCATACTGCTGCTAACATTTTGGATGAGTTTAACAGCAAGGTGTTGGAGTGGCTGCGACCAAGAGGTCTTACCATTGGTTTTGTTGCCACGGACAATGGCAGTAATGTAGTTCGGGCCATGAAAGATGGTGGGTATTTCAGGGTGCCATGTTTGGCACACTGCATTAACATTGTTGTGCAAGACTTTCTGAAAAATGAAAGCAAAGTCAGCAGCTTACTGACCACCTGCAGAAGAATATGCACACATTTCAACCATTCTTTTAAAGCCCGGAAGGAGCTGAGGGTGATTCAACGTGAGCATAAAATGCCAGTCAAAGCACTCATCCAAGAGGTGCCAACACGTTGGAACTCAACGTATTACATGCTTGAGCGTCTGTTTGAGCAGTACATACCACTTAATGCTTATGTCATGAAAAGGTCAGGGGATCCTACAGTGAAAGGCATGAGAGTTGAGATGACCCAATGGGACCTTGTCAAAAGCCTGACAGAGATGCTACTTCCTTTTGAGGTCTTCACCCGTGAAGTGAGCCGGGAGGACTGTACTATGGGCCAAGCTATCCCATTGTTGTACATGCTAGAGCAACAGCTGAAGGATGTGGCAGAAATGTACGCAGATGTGGATGACAAAGTAGAAGCACATTCTTTGGCAGACACCTTATCCGCTCGCTTATCTCACAATACAAGGATTCAAAATAACATTCTGTCAGATCCACATTACATTACTGCCTCAATTTTGGATCCACGTTACAAATTATTGCTGCGCAGTAATGAAGTCATTCCTTTTTCAGAAGTGAATGTTGCCCAGTACAAAACTTTGATAGCTGAGGAAGCCACTGAGTTTGAAAACGAAAGGATCTTCATTAAAGGCCCGCCCCTCCAGGGCAGAAAAAGTACTGCAGGGCACCCAGAACGAAGTTCTACTTCAGAAGCCAAGAGCAGTGCGTTTGCCTCCCAGCAGTCAACACTGCCAGCAGCAATAACATCAACAGCACCAACAGGATCATCAGGCACATTTCCAAAAACGGCAGGTGATTGGTTTCTACGGAAAGGGTATAGCACATCAATGACTGATGCAAAGGCAAAAGAGGCCCAGGAAATCGGAGCACCCCTGAACATTGAGCGGATGGTTCAGGCCTATCTAGATGACACAACAGAGGTCTACATGGAGCAAAGCCCATTGGTGTATTGGTATGGGAAAAGAAGCCAATGGCCAGTGCTCAGCAGGCTGGCGATAAAGTATGTGGCTTGCCCTGTTGCAAGTGTCTATTCAGAGCGTGTTTTCAGTGCTGCTGGTGCCATTGTTACTGTCAAAAGGACCAGTCTCTCGCCCAAAAGTGTTGAGAGGTTAACCATGATCAAAATGAATCAACACTTTATACCACCGGAGTACAAAATACGTGAATCACAGGAGGAAGAGGAGAGTGACTTTGATGACATAAGTAGTGAATTGTTAGACGTACTGCTGTCCGAACCACCAGAGTTTGAGGACGAGCTCCTCTTCCCTGACAACTAGGCTTTCAAATTGTTCTCCCTTCCTTTATTTGTGTGTGACTGTGTGTATCTGTTTTTCTGGTTCAAAATCTACATTCACAACAAAGCCATCAACAGTCTCCTTTTTTTATTTCCCTATTGGAGTTGCACGTCTGTGCATAACTGTCCACTCCACTCCTCAGGGTCCTGCTCCATGTTCCTTACTCTCCCTAAGTACATTTCAAGCAAGTCAGACATTGGATGGAGATGGAGAATAGTACAATACATGTTGCCTCTAACAGTCCCTCCATAAGAATTGAAACGTGACTCCGCCTATATTCCATTTTGTTTCCAATCCGAAAGAAACTCATCACTGACTGGCAGAAGGCTAGGCAGGCATCAGATCAGACAGCCAAAGAGAACACCAAGACAGGTAATGAGTGATTATTGTGAATGATGGTGGCATGCATTGCATTGGATGCTGGCTGACTACGAAGAATTGTGCATGCCATAAAGTAGAACTATACTAGTTTATCGACAAAGTACAAGTGACTCAGGTGTGGTGACAGTTAATGTTTCCTTGCTGTTTAATAATGACCACATTGTACTCCTACCACTGCAGGTGCCGGCCAATATCCGTTGCAATTTGGTAATATGGAATATATTATAAACTTAATCAGTCACTACAGACTGAGTTGGTGTTGGAGAATACGTACCACACGGTCACCATCATTGAGGATGCTGAGCATACTATCTTTGCACACAGTCAGTTGGATTGGAGAAAATTGATGGAATAACGGCGTTTCATGGGCTGACATAAAAGGTAAAAAGTTTGAACAAGAACCACAGCAGACCTAGGCTAGATGTCCTTGTAGTGGTGTGGACTGGAGTAGAGTGTAGTGGTATGACGGACAGTGGCGCATTGATTTAGTCACTTCATTGGGAAAATTCTAGTTTGCTGCAGTGCATTTGACATTTCTCTGGCTCGGTCAAAATGTAAGTAAGGGGTAGGGTGCCTGGCCTGTGCCGCGGTTCTCCTGTTCTGTGGCTGTGCTGGCTCCTGAATCCTGTCCCGTTGTTGTTGTACCTTAATGCTTGCTGTAGAGTAGACACACTATGTAGCCTATTCAAGCTGCCTCAGTCTGAAAGTGTTCTCTCCAGAGTGTTGTCTTGCACTCCACTGTAATTGAGTTTATTGTTGTAAAGGCTGTAATTTTTCAATACCCCGTTTGTTTTTCCATCTACACTTACAGGCCGGCCTTTACCCTGTGCTACAGTGGGAGAAACGACTCACACGTACCTTACCAATACGCATCAGGCTTTTCATGGGCTGACATAAAAGGTAAAAAGTTTGAACAAGAACCACAGCAGACCTAGGCTAGATGTCCTTGTAGTGGTGTGGACTGGAGTAGAGTGTAGTGGTATGACGGACAGTGGCGCATTGATTTAGTCACTTCATTGGGAAAATTCTAGGTTGCTGCAGTGCATTTGACATTTCTCTGGCTCGGTCAAAATGTAAGTAAGGGGTAGGGTGCCTGGCCTGTGCCGCGGTTCTCCTGTTCTGTGGCTGTGCTGGCTCCTGAATCCTGTCCCGTTGTTGTTGTACCTTAATGCTTGCTGTAGAGTAGACACACTATGTAGCCTATCCAAGCTGCCTCAGTCTGAAAGTGTTCTCTCCAGAGTGTTGTCTTGCACTCCACTGTAATTGAGTTTATTGTTGTAAAGGCTGTAATTTTTCAATACCCCGTTTGTTTTTCCATCTACACTTACAGGCCGGCCTTTACCCTGTGCTACAGTGGGAGAAACGACTCACACGTACCTTACCAATACGCATCAGGCGTTTCATGGGCTGACATAAAAGGTAAAAAGTTTGAACAAGAACCACAGCAGACCTAGGCTAGATGTCCGTGTAGTGGTGTGGACTGGAGTAGAGTGTAGTGGTATGACGGACAGTGGCGCATTGATTTAGTCACTTCATTGGGAAAATTCTAGGTTGCTGCAGTGCATTTGACATTTCTCTGGCTCGGTCAAAATGTAAGTAAGGGGTAGGGTGCCTGGCCTGTGCCGCGGTTCTCCTGTTCTGTGGCTGTGCTGGCTCCTGAATCCTGTCCCGTTGTTGTTGTACCTTAATGCTTGCTGTAGAGTAGACACACTATGTAGCCTATCCAAGCTGCCTCAGTCTGAAAGTGTTCTCTCCAGAGTGTTGTCTTGCACTCCACTGTAATTGAGTTTATTGTTGTAAAGGCTGTAATTTTTCAATACCCCGTTTGTTTTTCCATCTACACTTACAGGCCGGCCTTTACCCTGTGCTACAGTGGGAGAAATGACTCACACGTACCTTACCAATACGCATCAGGCGTTTCATGGGCTGACATAAAAGGTAAAAAGTTTGAACAAGAACCACAGCAGACCTAGGCTAGATGTCCGTGTAGTGGTGTGGACTGGAGTAGAGTGTAGTGGTATGACGGACAGTGGCGCATTGATTTAGTCACTTCATTGGGAAAATTCTAGGTTGCTGCAGTGCATTTGACATTTCTCTGGCTCGGTCAAAATGTAAGTAAGGGGTAGGGTGCCTGGCCTGTGCCGCGGTTCTCCTGTTCTGTGGCTGTGCTGGCTCCTGAATCCTGTCCCGTTGTTGTTGTACCTTAATGCTTGCTGTAGAGTAGACACACTATGTAGCCTATCCAAGCTGCCTCAGTCTGAAAGTGTTCTCTCCAGAGTGTTGTCTTGCACTCCACTGTAATTGAGTTTATTGTTGTAAAGGCTGTAATTTTTCAATACCCCGTTTGTTTTTCCATCTACACTTACAGGCCGGCCGGCCCTTTACCCTGTGCTACAGTGGGAGAAACGACTCACACGTACCTTACCAATACGCATCAGGCAGGCAGTGATACCCAAGATTGATGTGCGGAGTGTCCATGGAAGGGAGGACCAAGAAGAATGACGAGAATGATGCAACTCCTCATTTGGACCAGGATAATACAGTAACTTTAGTATCATCATTCGTCTTTACATTTATTTGCTTGCTTTTTTCTCTTTCATCATTACGACTGTGTGTTGTGGTTTGTTTGTTAATTGATCCAACTTTTTTTTAGTTTCCTTAGCTAGCTTGAAAAATGAAAGTAAGCCCGGTAGAGCATGTAATTGGGTTCGGTCTGAGCTCTGAGGGCGTCAGACAGGGAAGGCAAATTTCAATTTCGTCCCTGACTGTACTGTCTCATTGGGTCATAGTAGTTATAGTACAACTCATTATCTCATTAACCATCAAGTTATCCTCCTCAGCATGCATGCATTTGCTTTCTCTCACTTCATACTTTGATTTCTTTGATAATGGATCATGGTTGTCTTACAAGATTGTGTTTTACTTTTGTTGTGTCCATGCATATTGTCTGTTTTTCTTTCTCAAACCTTTCCCAAAACCCCACTTCCCATCCAATCATCAATCCCTAACCCTCTTCCCCCGGGCTGTGTGATTTATATTGAGGTGTGATGTGATGACTATGTACACCAATTGATCACACGCTTGCTGGGGCAGATGTGGTGAAAGCAACACTAATTGAATTTCAACTAAGGCAGGGCAAGGATCTTCTTCTGCTTGACCACCCATGCTGTAGTTTACTTTGTGTTCTGTTCCACTCCTCCTCCCTGAGTCTCAGTCAAGTGACTTTCTCTTTCTTTTTTCAAACGCTATTGCCAGTGTCTACTACTACCACCACTATAATGGCATCTACTCCGTCAATTTGGGAAACCAACCATGCAGCCATCAGTGTGCCGAACTTCATCATCAATTACAGGTAAGATAAGTTTGGTGGGAGGTATGGACTAGGAGGAGAGACTGACAGTACTATGACAATTAAAAATAACTCAGTGAGGGGTACTGCATCTATCGGTTTGTGTGTTACAAAATCGGCAGATCTTTTAAATCAAACACTGGCTGTGGGCATGCAGCAGCACGGAAACAAAGTAAACAACCATGTAACTTACATTGAATTCGGAAAACTGTAACCCACCACAAAAAACATTAACATCATATAAATAAATAGTAAGTATATTTTTAATATCCCCTAACAAAAATAAACTATCCCGCTCTGACCTAACCCACCCCCCTCCCTAACCCCAACGAAACGAAAGTCCAAAGTCCCAATGTCCGTTGAAATCCCCAACGCCCACAAACCCACCCACCAACAAAAGGAATTAAAAAAGGGGCAAACGACGAGGTCCTCTATTGTCGGCGGGCCTTAAGGTGTTTGTCCACCAGGATCTTGACCCGCTCCTCCATGTTCTCCTCCCAGCGGGCCATCCGGCGGAGCAGCTGGCGGCGAAATGCCCTAAAGTTGCTTCCAGGGTGGGGGGCAGCAGTGCTGGAAATCGAGGCGCGGCGGCGGGCGAATGCCGGACCACGGCGCCGTGAAAGTGGAGGCCGGGCCTGACTGGGGCCCGGGGCATTGGAGGAGGCTGCAGCTTCAGCCGCCTCCTCCTCCTCCTCCTCCTGAGCCACCAGCCGGCGATAATGCTCGCAGATGGCCTCCAGTTTCCGGCGCCGGGCCCTAGCGTCCAACTCCTTCCTTGATGGTTTATTGGAAGGAGTATCATCTATATCAAAAAAGAAAAAGAACATGTTGGAGCCAATACTCTTAGCAAAACAGGAACACTAAAATCATTCAACACATAGTGTCACAGTATCACTAGCAAGCACAGTTCATAACATTTGGGATTTGGTGCTGGGGTAAGTATCTCTAATCCTACTTCCTTGGACTCTAACATTTGTGACCGTTTCAGACATTATTTATAAATATAATCGTACTATGTATGTACTGCGGTACACCAGTCGTGCTGTTCTTATCTGTAGTTTAGCCCAATTACATAACCTTGTTGTAGGCGGCATGCCAGGTCCATCAGCTAAGCTGGCACCCAAGAGAAACAGATATGAGCCACATGATGATGCAGACTCACGTTACTTTTATTTACTACTACTGTCTGCAGGTGGGGAAGCTCATCTTTTTGTCTGACGCCTTACGGCCGTTGGCACTGGTCATACTCTGTTACATGAGGGCAAATGGCATGCACAATTTCACTTACACCCTGCCATGGGTACTACAAAAAGGCTGATTATTTATTTATCGGATCCAACGATCATTGCTTATATTCATATTATAGATGCTGCTAGTGCTAATACGATATACTACATCAGGTCGGTAGCGGTCGGTGGTGGGAGTGCTGCCGGTCGGTGACGTGGGAAGGTGCAGGGTGGGGATAGTAAACGATGGATTAAGGACATTCACAGGTAATTAAAGAATACATAAAAAAAAAACATTGCTGCACACAGTAGCACACACTGCATCGCATTCGGCGGTGCAGTGCGCACCTTGAAAATAGTTTTATTTATTTTTATGTTGATTACCTGTATTTGGCCGTAACAGTAATACACAGTTTACTCGCCAGTGCCACCCACCCGTCCCCTCCCCATGTCGCCGCCCGCCAACAATCCCACCACCAACCGCTACTACAGAGGGTACTTTGCTTTCATTGCTTGTGTAACCAATATACATAAACATTAAACAACAGATAGGCCACCCTTTGCAGGCTGGCTGCCCCAATCGAAAATACATTAATAATAATAGGTAGGGAGTGGTCCCCAGAGTGGGAGGAAGGGGTTTCCGCTTGATAATATATGACGTGCTTGCAAACTACTGCAAGTGTACTGTATGCTCATAATACTACCTTGATTCCTCTAGGCTTTGCTACTGTCGCGCAGTTTCTGTTACATTTTCTTCAAAGTAAGAATCTCCAGTGACACTTTCCACCTATACTGTCTCTTGGTGATAGTACATCCAGGCATACATCCATTAAAGTAAACGTCTATCCTTTTGTATATATCTCTTAACAAACCTTAGTTGGTTTCACCAACAAACACCCATGCTTCTGCTCCTTCCTTCCTTGCCTTGGCTTTGAGTTTGAACCAAAAACACCGCTGATTCTTGCTATCTAGTACTATCCACCCATACTGTGTCGCCCACCCAGGCAGGCATTCTTTCACCTTCCACCCATCCTTCAACAACCCATGCATCTGATCTTATTACTATCAGACTCCTATACATGCTTCCAACAACATATCCTTCTCTGCCGGTCAGTCTTATTGTTTATCTCGCCCGTCCTTCCACCCTTAGTGCTTTCCCTCTATGTTCAACACATCCATGAAGGTCATCTGATCTGAGTTTGTCTTCTCCATAAAACATTCACAGCTGATTTTGGAGTCAAATAGAAGAGGCCATTGGTTACTCTACTCACGCTGGTAATGCTACGTAAAGGGTGTCTTCTTCAACCGTTGTATAATGTCGCACAGTACAGTGAAATAGTGAACACAGTTCCATCTAGCTGTAATGTCAAGAAGTAATGAATATAACTTACCGCCGCCGGCCACTGCTGCTGGATCCCCCCTGGGCCCTGTGTCTCCTGCAGGTGCCGCCTGTTCGCCTGCCCCCTCCGGAATGGCCGCATCGCTGGCCCCGACGGCACTGGTGGATGGTAGTGTGCCTAGAAAAAAGCATCAAAATTTTTTTAGATGCCTGTTTACCTCCCCCTATTTTAAGTGTTCACTTGGAACATTGAACAAAAAGTTAATGCGATGCAACATACATCAGCACTAGACAGTAAGTACAGTCAGTAGACAGACACTAGTAGGATATGGTTCCACTTCCTAGGGTCATCTAGTCCTACTCTACTCTTTTGAAAGTTAGCCTGAGCCATGAGTAACCCTTTTAGATTCATCATGTCGACTACTACTCTTTTGGTGCATATTATACCTGCCAGCGTATTGACATGTGCAGTAGATGCCTTTAAGGCCGCTTGACTGTTGCGTACAAGTGAAGAGGTCGAAAAAAAAACAACATATTGACTTTGTTTAGTTTATATTGCTTAGCCATCACACATACATGTTACACTTTTTGGCATGACTGCAAAATGCTAGCATCATTCACCAGTATACTATCTAACGGCTAACTCGCAGCGTTTTTCTCATATATCATAGGCGGAAGATTCCCTTCTACAAACCAGAGATTTACAGAGCATAGTGGATGCAAGATGATGTAACCAGTATTTCTACGTTCTACGGTGAGGGATCTTCCAGAATTATAAAGATCTTGGCTCTTGTTCTTGTTGTCAATCATGCACTTGTAAATGTTTACTGTTTTAATGTTAGGCTTTTTGCTGGCTTATTGACTATGGCTGTCGTAAATTAAATTTCATATTAACGATGTACAGAGTTTGATACTTGTTTCAAATAAACCTTTTGAACTTACACATAGACTCTGTGGTATTTGGTGTGGTGGAGTGGACTTACACAAGTGTGTGAGCAAAATGGTGTTTGTTATTATGTTCTGGATTGTCTCTGTCTCCGTCATCATCAACATTGTGTATCGTCTTCGTGGGGGGGTCGGGAGTGGGACCCTAATGTGAGACACTATAGCTAGTCTGTTAGGGGATCCTGGGTTCTTTGGACTGAGGTGTGATCAGTAAGATCCAACCTCCCATCAGCACCATCCTATTTTGTTGTGCATAGTTCTGTATGTGGCTCTGCAGAATCCTAGACAATAGTAGTATCATGTACTATCCGATCAAAAATACTAGTCAAATATCTGGTTGGGCAATTTGTTTGTGGTAATTGTCAAAGCCTCAACATTGAGAAGACTTGAAGAGGACAACCCAAAGGACAGGACCCAGTGGCTAGAGCTATTGGTCAATCAGAGTTTTATTGTTGCAAAGAAAACCTTCTATTAAAGAGTGGGCAACTGTGCAAGCTTCGCTACACACAGAGTAATAATAGTAATAGTAGTAGTAGTATTAGTAGCACAGAGAGTCATAGCAGAGGGAGTTAGAAGCAACTTCGAGGCAGGGATAAACAGAATTAGTAAACAGATAGTCAAGGTCAAAGAAGTAAGCTTTTGTAAAAAAGAGATTCAGAAAGTGGAACCATAATTTAGAGTTTGGGAAAAAAAAGATGCAGTAACATAACATTTAGGGAAATATAAATGTCAATCTAACCAATGGAGGACTTACTGGGGCCAGCTGCAGGAGCCTCAGTAGAGGAGAGGTCCTGGGGTTCCCCCGCCGACTCCGACCCCGTCTTCTTGCCCCTGGGTGGTGCTGATGATCATGTAAAATATAATAAAGAAAGAGACCAACATTAAGGAGTGCTGTGAGAAAAATAATAAATCATTTGGAAAAACAATAAGTCAAAGAACATTTTAGGAAACAACAAGTGCAATAAAATTGACCTATCTAATCAGATGGATCGACTACTGGCTGCTTCCTAGTGCATTTACGGATCGTCTACTTATTTATGAACACTCCAGTGTTCCTTGATCATTCTGATTCCAAATACTAACAAAGCCTAGTAAGTACCACCTGACCTACACCACCTATTCCAGACGGGCCAATTGTTCACGAAGTCTGCACTTCAATTTTTTTCAGCCATCAAATGCATAGATGATGAGATGGAGGACACATGCATAGTTGCATACATTAGTGCATACATACAACAAATTGTGGGTTGGTTGCATAATGCTGATCTAGTTCTGCTACTGACTGACCATGCTAAGCCTACCACTCACTAAACAAAGTACAAAAGGTTCGACGGAGGACTGGGGTAAGCAGCACTCAGTGACAGAGGATGCGTCACGCAGACCGCATAAAACAATTAGTAACTACTACTAACAAACTAAACCTAGTATCCAATATCCATCCACCACTATTTCACAGTAGGACAATGGAAGGACTAGAGTCTCTCTAGCAAATCGCATTACCTAACTTCAGTTCTGTAAAGTAAACTCTTACATAATCAGCATCAGCACAAGCTAGCGCAAACTACGTTGCAAACAAGTAAGAGTACCACCGTGCACCTGGGTCCTTAAATCAAAGAACATTTTGCTTTTTGGAACGTAATACCAGCAACGCTTGGCACGCAGCAGTAATCTTGTTGTTCATCTAATTTAATATACACAATCAGTTACTCACCAAGCCCGATGACCTCGACACCTAGCAGGTCCAACAGGTCCTGCTCCCGGTCCAGGATGTCGGACCACCGGTGAGCTAGCTGGTTGTGGGTGCGCCGGATCCCAGTGCACCGGAACACGGCCCGGCGCACCTTCGCCCACCGACGGTGCCGCTCCTGGGTAGCGTACCCGGAGCCGGGCCTGCCGCCTGCTGCCAAGGTCAAGGGGAGGAGGCGCTGGATGAAAAAAACAAGAGCCGCCACCTCCTCCTCCCCAAACAGTTGCCGGGCCTGCACCCCTGCAGGACGCATTCTGCCGCAAGGCAGGCGGCGCTTCTCTGCGCCTGCAGGTCCCTTGCCCTTGGGACTTGGTGTGCCCTTGGCCATGGTTCTGGGGTGGGTGGGAGGCGGAAAAGAAAAGTCCGAAGGGGAAAAAAGTTAGGGGGAAGAAGATAGAAAGAACTTTATAAAAGTAACAAAAACACAGTAAAAGTAGAAATAAAATGCAAAATATAAACTGAGGCAAACAGAGAGATAGATAATAACTAAAAAAAGTCAGGAAAAAGGCTTTAAAGACAAAGGATTGCTGTGATAAAGGGAGGATACAAAAGTAGGCCCAGAAACATGGCATAGAGTGAAAATCAAGATGGCCGCGCCCATTCACGACCGCGTGGGTAAGTTCGCGCGATATTTCTCGCGAACATGTACAATTTATCGCGAACAAGTAAAATGCGTTCCCGAACACGTCAATGCACATCGCGAACACGCTATCCGCGACCCGGAACAGGAAATAAGGCATCGCGAGCGGGCGGGACTATAGAAAACCAAGATGGCCGCGCCCATTGGCGACCGCATGGGTAAGATCGCGAGATATATCCCCCGAGCATTCAAACAGTTCCCCGAACATGCTTACCGCGCTCGCGAACAAGAAAAAGCCATCGCGAACAGGTTGCCACAAGCAACTACGCAAGCTCGCGAAGCTTCGCGAAGGTCGCGTAGTGCAATGACATCTTCGCGAAGCTTCGCGAAGCGCGACTACGCGAACTACGCCCAGGGTTACTCTAAATAAGCTCTGCTGACCTGGTTCTCTGGCTCTAAAGCAGCTCTGCTGACCTGGTGGCTCTAAAGCAGTTCTGTTGACCTGTTTCTCTGGTTCTAAAGCAGCTCTGCTTACCTGATTCTCTCCCTCTAAAGCAGCTCTGCTGACCTGGTTCTCTCCCTCTAGAGCAGCTCGGCTGATCTGGTTCTCTGGCTCTAAAGCAACTCTGCTGACCTGGTTTTATGGCTCTAAAGCAGCTCAGCTGACCTGCTTTTCTGGCTTTAAAGCAGCTCTGCTGACCTGGGTCTCTGGCTCTAGAGCATCTCTGCTGACCTTGTTCTCTTCCTCTAAAGCAGCTGTGCTGACCTGGTTATTTAGCTCTACAGCAGCTCTGCTGACCTGGTTCTCAGGCTCTAAAATGGCTCTGCTGACCTGGTTCTCTGGCTCTAAATCGGCTCTGCTGACCTGGTTCTCTAGCTCTAAAGCTGCTCTGCTGACCTGGTTCTCTCCCTCTAAAGCGGCTCTGCTGACCTGGTTCTCTCCCTCTAAAGCAGCTGTGCTGACCTGGTTCTTTAGCTCTACAGCAGCTCTGCTGACCTGGTTCTCAGTCTCTACAACGGCTATGCTGACCTGGTTCTCTGGCTCTAAAGCAGCTCTGCTGACCTGGTTCTCTGGCTTTGAAGCAGCTTTGCTGACCTCGTTCTCTGGCTCTAAAGCAGCTCTGCTGATCTGGTTTCTCTGGCTCTAAAGCAGTTCTGCTGACCTGGTTCTCTGGCTCTAAAGCAGCTCTGCTGGCCTGGTGGCTCTAAAGCAGTTCTGTTGACCTGGTTCTCTGGTTCTCTGGTTCTAAAGCAGCTCTGCTTACCTGGTTCTCTCCCTCTAAAGCAGCTCTGCTGACCTGGTTCTCTCCCTCTAGAGCAGCTTTGCTGATCTGGTTCTCTGGCTCTAAAGCAGCTCTGCTGACCTGGTTTTATGGCTCTAAAGCAGCTCGTCTGACCTGCTTTTCTGGCTTTGAAGCAGCTCTGCTGACCTGGGTCTCTGGCTCTAGAGCATCTCTGCTGACCTGGTTCTCTTCCTTTAAAGCAGCTCTGCTGAACTGATTCTCTGGCTCTAAAGCAGCTCTGCTGACCTAGTTCTCTGCTTCTAAAGCAGCTCTGCTGACCTGGTTTCTTTTGCTCTACAGCAGCTCTGCTGACCTGGTTCTCTGGCTCTAAAGCGTCTCTGCTGACCTGGTTCTCTGGCTCTAAAGTAGCTCTGCTGACCTGATTCACTGGCTCTAAATTGGCTCTGGTGACCTGGTTCTCTCCCTCTAAAGTAGCTCTGCTGACCTGGTTCTCTGGCTCTACAGCAGCTCTGCTGACCTTGTTCTCAGGCTCTACAACAACTCTGCTGACCTGGTTCTCTGGCTCTAAAACGGCTCTGCTGACCTGGTCCTCTGGCTCTAAAGCAGCTCTGCTGACCTGGTTATATGGCTCTAAATCAGCTCTGCTGACCTGGTTATCTGGCTTTGAAGCAGCTCTGCTGACCTGGTTCTATGGCTCTAAAGCAGCTCGGTTGACCTGGTTCTCTGACTTTGAAGCAGCTCTGCTGACCTGGTTCTCTGGCTCTAAAGCAGCTCGGTTGACCTGGTTCTCTGACTTTGAAGCAGCTCTGCTGACCTGGTTCTCTGGTTCTTGAGTATCTCTGCTGACCTGGTTCTCTTCCTCTAAAGCAGCTCTGCTGATCTAGCTCTCTGCTTCTAAAGCAGCTCTGCTGACCTGGTTTCTTTTGCTCTACAGCAGCTCTGCTGACCTGGTTCTTAGGCTCTAGAGCAGCTATTCTGACCTGGTTCTCTGGCTTTACAACGGCTCTGCTGACCTGGTTCTCTGGCTCTACAGCAGCTCTGCTGTCCTGGTTCTCTGGGTCTACATCAGCTCTGCTGACTTGGTTCTCTGGCTCTAGAACAGCATTGCTAACCTGGTTTCTCTGGCTCTACAACGGCTCTGCTGACCTGGTTCTCTGGCTCTCAAGGAGCTCTGCTGACCTGGTTCTCTGGCTTTAAAGCAGCTCTGCTGACCTGGTTCTCTGCCTCAAGAGCAGCTCTACTGACCTGGTTCTTACGCTCTAGAGTAGCTCTGCTGACCTTTTTCTCTGGCTCTAAAGCGTCTCTGCTGACCTGGTTCTCTGGCTCTAAAGCAGCTCTGCTGACGTGGTTCTCTGGCTCTAAAGCAGCTCTGATGACCTGATTCACTGGCTCTAAATCGGCTCTGGTGACCTGGTTCTCTCCCTCTAAAGTAGCTCTGCTGACCTGCTTCTCTGGCTCTACAGCAGCTCTGCTGACCTTGTTCTCAGGCTCTAAAGCAGCTCTGCTGACCTGGTTCTCTGGCTCTAACGCAGCTCTGCTGAACTGATTCTCTGGCTCTAAAGCAGCTCTGCTGACCTGGTTATATCGCACTAAAGCAGCTATGTTGACCTGGTTCTCTGGCTTTGAAGCAGCTCTGCTGAACTGGTTCTAGGGCTCTAAAGCAGCTCTGCTGACCTGGTTTTCTGGCTTTGAAGCAACTCTGCTGACCTAGTTCTTTGGCTCTAGAGCATCTCTGCTGATCTGGTTCTCTGGCTCTAAAGCAGCTTTGCTGGCATGGTTCTCTGGCACTAGAGCAGCTCTGCTGACCTGGTTCTCTGGCTCTAAAGCAGCTCTGCTGACCTGGTTCTCTGGCTCTAAAGGAGCTCTGCTGACCTGGTTCTCTGGCTCTAAAGCAACTCTGCTGACCTGGTTCTTAGGCTCTGGAGCAGTTTTGCTGACCTGGTTCTCTGGCTCTAAAGCGTCTCTGCTGACCTGGTTCTCTGGCTCTAAAGCGTCTCTGCTGACCTGGTTCTTAGGCTCTAGAGCAGTTCTGCTGACCTGGTTCTCTGGCTCTAAAGCCGCTCTGGTGACCTGGTTCTCTCCCTCTAAAGCAGCTCACCTGACCTGGTTCTTAGGCTCTAGAGCAGTTCTGCTGACCTGGTTCTCTGGCTGTACAGCAGCACTGCTGACCTGGTTCTCAGCCTCTACAATGGCTCTGCTGACCTGGTTCTCTGGCTCTAAAGCAGCTCTGCTGACCTGGTTCTATGCCTGTAAAGCAGCTCGGCTGACCTGGTTCTCTGGCTTTGAAGCAGCTCTGCTGACCTGGTTCTCTGGCTCTAGAGCATCTCTGCTGACCTGGTTGTCTTCCTCTAAAGCAGCTCTGCTGACCTGATTCTCTGGCTCTAAAGCAGCTCTGCTTACCTAGTTCTCTGCTTCTAAAGCAGCTCTGTTGACCTGGTTTCTTTTGCTCTACAGCAGCTCTGCTGACCTGGTTCTCTGGCTCTACATCAGCTCTGCTAACTTGGTTCTCTGGCTCTAGAGCAGCTCTGCTGACCTGGTTTCTCTGGTTCTACAACGGGTCTGCTGACCTGGTTCTCTGGCTCTCAAGCAGCTCTGCTGACCTGGTTCTCTGCCTCCAGAGCAGCTCTGCTGACCTGGTTCTTAGGCTCTAGAGCAGCTCTGCTGACCTGGTTCTGTGGCTCTAAAGAGACACTGCTGACCTGGTTCTCTGGCTCTAAAGCATCTTCGCTGACCTGATTCACTGGCTCTAAATCGGATCTGGTGACCTCGTTCTATACCTCTAAAGCAGCTCTGCTGACCAGGTTCTCTGGCTCTACAACAGCTCTGCTGTCCTGGTTCTCTGGGTCTACATCAGCTCTGCTGACTTGGTTCTCTGGCTCTAGAGCAGCTCTGCTAACCTGGTTTCTCTGGCTCTACAACAGCTCTGATGACCTGGTTCTCTGGCTCTCAAGGAGCTCTGCTGACCTGGTTCTCTGGCTTTAAAGCAGCTCTGCTGACCTGGTTCTCTGCCTCTAGAGCAGCTCTGCTGACCTGGTTCTTAGGCTCTAGAGGAGCTCTGCTGACCTGGTTCTCTGGCGCTAAAGCGTCTCTGCTGACCTGGTTCTCTGGCTTTAAAGCAGCTCTGCTGACCTGGTTCTCTGGCTTTAAAGCAGCTCTGCTGACCTGGTTCTCTGCCTCTAGAGCAGCTCTGCTGACCTGGATCTCTGGCTCTAAAGCGTCTGCTGACCTGGTTCTCTGGCTCTAAAGCGGCTCTGCTGACCTGGTTCTCTGGCTCTAAAGCAGCTCTGCTGACCTGGTTCTCTGGCTCTAAAGCGGCTCTGCTGACCTGGTTATATGGCTCTAAATCAGCTCTGCTTACCTGGTTATCTGGCTTTGAAGCAGCTCTGTTGACCTGGTTCTCTGACTTTGAAGCAGCTCTGGTGACCTTGTTCTCTGGCTCTTGAGTATCTCTGCTGACCTGGTTCTCTTCCTCTAAAGCAGCTCTGCTGACTTGATTCTCTGGCTCTAAAGCAGCTCTGCTGATCTAGTTCTCTGCTTCTAAAGCATCTCTGCTGACCTGGTTTCTTTTGCTCTACAGCAGCTCTGCTGACCTGGTTCTTAGGCTCTAGAGCAGGTTTTCTACCCTGGTTCTCTGGCTCTACAACGGCTCTGCTGACCTGGTTCTCTGGCTCTACAGCAACTCCGCTGTCCTGGTTCTCTGGGTCTACATCAGCTCTGCAGACTTGGTTTTCTGGCTCTAGAGCAGCTCTGCTAACCTGGTTTCTCTGGCTCTACAACGGCTCTGCTGACCTGGTTCTCTGGCTCTCAAGGAGCTCTGCTGACCTGGTTCTCTGGCTTTAAAGCAGCTCTGCTGACCTGGTTATCTGCCTCTAGAGCAGCTCTGCTGAACTGGTTCTTAGGCTCTAGAGGAGCTCTGCTGACCTGGTTTTCTAGCGCTAAAGCGTCTCTGCTGACCTGGTTCTCTGGCTCTAAAGTGGCTCTGCTGATCTGGTTCTCTGGCTTCAAAGCAGCTCTGCTGACCTGGTTCTCTGGCTTTAAAGCAGCTCTGCTGACCTGGTTCTCTGCCTCTAGAGCAGCTCTGATGACCTGGATCTATGGCTCTAAAGCGTCTCTGCTGATCTGGTTCTCTGGCTCTAAAGCGGCTCTGCTGACCTGGTTCTCTGGCTCTAAAGCTTCTCTGCTGACCTTGTTCTCTCCCTCTAAAGCGGTTCTGCTGACCTGGTTCTCGCCCTCTAAAGCACCTGTGCTGACCTGGTTTTTTAGCTCTACAGCAACTCTGCTGACCTGGTTCTCAGGCTCTACAACGGCTCTGCTGACCTGGTTCTCTGGCTCTAAATCGGCTCTACTGACCTGGTTCTCTAGCTCTAAAGCTGCTCTTCTGACCTGGTTCTCTCCCTCTAAAGCGGCTCTGCTGACCTGGTTCTCTAACTCTAAAGCAGCTGTGCTGACCTGGTTCTTTAGCTCTACAGCAGCTCTGCTGACCTGGTTCTCAGGCTCTACAAAGGCTATGCTGACCTGGTTCTCTGGCTCTAAAGCAGCTATGCTGACCTGGTTCTCTGGCTTTGAAGCAGCTCTGCTGACCTGGTTTCTCTGGCTCTAAATAAACTCTGCTGACCTGGTTCTCTGTCTCTAAAGCAGCTCTGCTGACCTGGTGGCTCTAAAGCAGTTCTGTTGACCTGGTTCTCTGTTTCTAAAGCAGCTCTGCTTACCTGATTCTCTCCCTCTAAAGCAGCTCTGCTGACCTGGTTCTCTCCCTCTAGAGCAGCTCTGCTGATCTGGTTCTCTGGCTCTAAAGCAGCTCTGCTGACCTCGTTCTCTGGCTCTAAAGCAGCTCTGCTGACCTGGTTTCTCTGGCTCTAAATAAGCTCTGCTGACCTGGTTCTCTGGCTCTAAAGCAGCTCTGCTGACCTGGTGGCTCTAAAGCAGTTCTGTTGACCTGGTTCTCTGGTTCTAAAGCAGCTCTGCTTACCTGATTCTCTCCCTCTAAAGCAGCTCTGCTGACCTGGTTCTCTCCCTCTAGAGCAGCTCTGCTGATCTGGTTCTCTGGCTCTAAAGCAGCTCTGCTGACCTGGTTTTATGGCTCTAAAGCAGCTCAGCTGACCTGCTTTTCTGGCTTTGAAGCAGCTCTGCTGACCTGGGTCTCTGGCTCTAGAGCATCTCTGCTGACCTTGTTCTCTTCCTCTAAAGCAGCTGTGCTGACCTGGTTATTTAGCTCTACAGCAGCTCTGCTGACCTGGTTCTCAGGCTCTACAACGGCTCTGCTGACCTGGTTCTCTGGCTCTAAATCGGCTCTGCTGACCTGGTTCTCTAGCTCTAAAGCTGCTCTGCTGACCTGGTTCTCTCCCTCTAAAGCGGTTTTGCTGACCTGGTTCTCTCCCTCTAAAGCAGCTGTGCTGACCTGGTTCTTTAGCTCTACAGCAGCTCTGCTGACCTGGTTCTCAGGCTCTACAACGGCTATGCTGACCTGGTTCTCTGGCTCTAAAGCAGCTCTGCTGATCTGGTTCTCTGGCTTTGAAGCAGCTTTGCTGACCTCGTTCTCTGGCTCTAAAGCAGCTCTGCTGGCCTGGTTTCTCTGGCTCTAAAGCAGCTCTGCTGACCTGGTGGCTCTAAAGCAGTTCTGTTGACCTGGTTCTCTGGTTCTCTGGTTCTAAAGCAGCTCTGCTTACCTGGTTCTCTCCCTCTAAAGCAGCTCTGCTGACCTGGTTCTCTCCCTCTAGAGCAGCTCTGCTGATCTGGTTCTCTGGCTCTAAAGCAGCTCTGCTGACCTGGTTTTATGGCTCTAAAGCAGCTCGGCTGACCTGCTTTTCTGGCTTTGAAGCAGCTCTGCTGACCTGGGTCTCTGGCTCTAGAGCATCTCTGCTGACCTGGTTCTCTTCCTCTAAAGCAGCTCTGCTGAACTGATTATCTGGCTCTAAAGCAGCTCTGCTGACCTAGTTCTCTTCTTCTAAAGCAGCTCTGCTGACCTGGTTTCTTTTGCTCTACAGCAGCTCTGCTGACCTGGTTCTCTGGCTCTAAAGCGTCTCTGCTGACCTGGTTCTCTGGCTCTAAAGCGGCTCTGCTGACCTGGTTCTCTGGCTCTAAAGTAGCTCTGCTGACCTGATTCACTGGCTCTAAATTAGCTCTGGTGACCTGGTTCTCTCCCTCTAAAGTAGCTCTGCTGACCTGGTTCTCTGGCTCTACAGCAGCTCTGCTGACCTTGTTCTCAGGTTCTACAACAACTCTGCTGACCTGGTTCTCTGGCTCTAAAACGGCTCTGCTGACCTGGTCCTCTGGCTCTAAAGCAGCTCTGCTGACCTGGTTATATGGCTCTAAATCAGCTCTGCTGACCTGGTTATCTGGCTTTGAAGCAGCTCTGCTGACCTGGTTCTATGGCTCTAAAGCAGCTCTGTTGACCTGGTTCTGTGACTTTGAAGCAGCTTTGCTGACCTGGTTCTCTGGCTCTTGAGTATCTCTGCTGACCTGGTTCTCTTCCTCTAAAGCAGCTCTGCTGACTTGATTCTCTGGCTCTAAAGCAGCTCTGCTGATGTAGTTCTCTGCTTATAAAGCAGCTCTGCTGATCTGGTTTCTTTTGCTCTACAGCAGCTCTGCTGACCTGGTTCTTAGGCTCTAGAGCAGGTCTTCTGACCTGGTTCTCTGGCTCTACAACGGCTCTGCTGACCTGGTTCTCTGGCTCTGCAGCAGCTCGGTTGTCCTGGTTCTCTGGGTCTCCAACAGCTCTGCTGACTTGGTTCGCTGGCTCTAGAACAGCTCTGCTAACCTGGTTTCTCTGGCTCTACAACGGCTCTGCTGACCTGGTTCTCTGGCTCTCAAGGAGCTCTGCTAACCTGGTTCTCTGGCTCTAAAGCAGCTCTGCTGACCTGGTTATCTGCCTCTAGAGCAGCTCTGCTGACCTGATTCTTAGGCTCTAGAGAAGCTCTGCTGACCTCGTTCTCTGCGCTAAAGCGTCTCTGCTGACCTGGTTCTCTGGCTCTAAAGTGGCTCTGCTGATCTGGTTCTCTAGCTTTAAAGCAGCTCAGCTGACCTGCTTTTCTGGCTTTAAAGCAGCTCTGCTGACCTGGGTCTCTGGCTCTAGAGCATCTCTGCTGACCTTGTTCTCTTCCTCTAAAGCAGCTGTGCTGACCTGGTTATTTAGCTCTACAGCAGCTCTGCTGACCTGGTTCTCAGGCTCTAAAATGGCTCTGCTGATCTGGTTCTCTGGCTCTAAATCGGCTCTGCTGACCTGGTTCTCTAGCTCTAAAGCTGCTCTGCTGACCTGGTTCTCTCCCTCTAAAGCGGCTCTGCTGACCTGGTTCTCTCCCTCTAAAGCAGCTGTGCTGACCTGGTTCTTTAGCTCTACAGCAGCTCTGCTGACCTGGTTCTCAGTCTCTACAACGGCTATGCTGACCTGGTTCTCTGGCTCTAAAGCAGCTCTGCTGACCTGGTTCTCTGGCTTTGAAGCAGCTTTGCTGACCTCGTTCTCTGGCTCTAAAGCAGCTCTGCTGATCTGGTTTCTCTGGCTCTAAAGCAGTTCTGCTGACCTGGTTCTCTGGCTCTAAAGCAGCTCTGCTGGCCTGGTGGCTCTAAAGCAGTTCTGTTGACCTGGTTCTCTGGTTCTCTGGTTCTAAAGCAGCTCTGCTTACCTGGTTCTCTCCCTCTAAAGCAGCTCTGCTGACCTGGTTCTCTCCCTCTAGAGCAGCTTTGCTGATCTGGTTCTCTGGCTCTAAAGCAGCTCTGCTGACCTGGTTTTATGGCTCTAAAGCAGCTCGTCTGACCTGCTTTTCTGGCTTTGAAGCAGCTCTGCTGACCTGGGTCTCTGGCTCTAGAGCATCTCTGCTGACCTGGTTCTCTTCCTCTAAAGCAGCTCTGCTGAACTGATTCTCTGGCTCTAAAGCAGCTCTGCTGACCTAGTTCTCTGCTTCTAAAGCAGCTCTGCTGACCTGGTTTCTTTTGCTCTACAGCAGCTCTGCTGACCTGGTTCTCTGGCTCTAAAGCGTCTCTGCTGACCTGGTTCTCTGGCTCTAAAGCGGCTCTGCTGACCTGGTTCTCTGGCTCTAAAGTAGCTCTGCTGACCTGATTCACTGGCTCTAAATTGGCTCTGGTGACCTGGTTCTCTCCCTCTAAAGTAGCTCTGCTGACCTGGTTCTCTGGCTCTACAGCAGCTCTGCTGACCTTGTTCTCAGGCTCTACAACAACTCTGCTGACCTGGTTCTCTGGCTCTAAAACGGCTCTGCTGACCTGGTCCTCTGGCTCTAAAGCAGCTCTGCTGACCTGGTTATATGGCTCTAAATCAGCTCTGCTGACCTGGTTATCTGGCTTTGAAGCAGCTCTGCTGACCTGGTTCTATGGCTCTAAAGCAGCTCGGTTGACCTGGTTCTCTGACTTTGAAGCAGCTCTGCTGACCTGGTTCTCTGGTTCTTGAGTATCTCTGCTGACCTGGTTCTCTTCCTCTAAAGCAGCTCTGGTGACTTGATTCTCTGGCTCTAAAGCAGCTCTGCTGATCTAGCTCTCTGCTTCTAAAGCAGCTCTGCTGACCTGGTTTCTTTTGCTCTACAGCAGCTCTGCTGACCTGGTTCTTAGGCTCTAGAGCAGCTATTCTGACCTGGTTCTCTGGCTTTACAACGGCTCTGCTGACCTGGTTCTCTGGCTCTACAGCAGCTCTGCTGTCCTGGTTCTCTGGGTCTACATCAGCTCTGCTGACTTGGTTCTCTGGCTCTAGAACAGCATTGCTAACCTGGTTTCTCTGGCTCTACAACGGCTCTGCTGACCTGGTTCTCTGGCTCTCAAGGAGCTCTGCTGACCTGGTTCTCTGGCTTTAAAGCAGCTCTGCTGACCTGGTTCTCTGCCTCTAGAGCAGCTCTGCTGACCTGGTACTTACGCTCTAGAGTAGCTCTGCTGACCTTTTTCTCTGGCTCTAAAGCGTCTCTGCTGACCTGGTTCTCTGGCTCTAAAGCAGCTCTGCTGACGTGGTTCTCTGGCTCTAAAGCAGCTCTGATGACCTGATTCACTGGCTCTAAATCGGCTCTGGTGACCTGGTTCTCTCCCTCTAAAGCAGCTCTGCTGACCTGCTTCTCTGGCTCTACAGCAGCTCTGCTGACCTTGTTCTCAGGCTCTAAAGCAGCTCTGCTGACCTGGTTCTCTGGCTCTAACGCAGCTCTGCTGAACTGATTCTCTGGCTCTAAAGCAGCTCTGCTGACCTGGTTATATCGCACTAAAGCAGCTATGTTGACCTGGTTCTCTGGCTTTGAAGCAGCTCTGCTGAACTGGTTCTAGGGCTCTAAAGCAGCTCTGCTGACCTGGTTTTCTGGCTTTGAAGCAACTCTGCTGACCTAGTTCTTTGGCTCTAGAGCATCTCTGCTGATCTGGTTCTCTGGCTCTAAAGCAGCTTTGCTGGCATGGTTCTCTGGCACTAGAGCAGCTCTGCTGACCTGGTTCTCTGGCTCTAAAGCAGCTGTGCTGACCTGGTTCTTTAGCTCTACAGCAGCTCTGCTGACCTGGTTCTCAGGCTCTACAAAGGCTATGCTGACCTGGTTCTCTGGCTCTAAAGCAGCTATGCTGACCTGGTTCTCTGGCTTTGAAGCAGCTCTGCTGACCTGGTTTCTCTGGCTCTAAATAAGCTCTGCTGACCTGGTTCTCTGGCTCCACAGCAGCTCTGCTGTCCTGGTTCTCTGGGTCTACAGCAGCTCTGCTGTCCTGGTTCTCTGGGTCTACATCAGCTCTGCTGACTTGGTTCTCTGGCTCTAGAGCAGCATTGCTAACCTGGTTTCTCTGGCTCTACAACGGCTCTGCTGACCTGGTTCTCTGGCTCTCAAGGAGCTCTGCTGACCTGGTTCTCTGGCTTTAAAGCAGCTCTGCTGACCTGGTTCTCTGCCTCTAGAGCAGCTCTGCTGACCTGGTTCTTAGGCTCTAGAGTAGCTCTGCTGACCTGGTTCTCTGGCTCTAAAGCGTCTCTGCTGACCTGGTTCTCTGGCTCTAAAGCAGCTCTGCTGACGTGGTTCTCTGGCTCTAAAGCAGCACTGATGACCTGATTCACTGGCTCTAAATCGGCTCTGGTGACCTGGTTCTCTCCCTCTAAAGCAGCTCTGCTGACCTGCTTCTCTGGCTCTACAGCAGCTCAGCTGACCTTGTTCTCAGGCTCTAAAGCAGCTCTGCTGACCTGGTTCTCTGGCTCTAACGCAGCTCTGCTGAACTGATTCTCTGGCTCTAAAGCAGCTCTGCTGACCTGGTTATATCGCACTAAAGCAGCTATGTTGACCTGGTTCTCTGGCTTTGAACCAGCTCTGCTGAACTGGTTCTAGGGCTCTAAAGCAGCTCTGCTGACCTGGTTTTCTGGCTTTGAAGCAACTCTGCTGACCTAGTTCTTTGGCTCTAGAGCATCTCTGCTGATCTGGTTCTCTGGCTTTAAAGCAGCTTTGCTGGCATGGTTCTCTGGCACTAGAGCAGCTCTGCTGACCTGGTTCTCTGGCTCTAAAGCAGCTCTGCTGACCTGGTTCTCTGGCTCTAAAGGAGTTCTGCTGACCTGGTTCTCTGGCTCTAAAGCAACTCTGCTGACCTGGTTCTTAGGCTCTGGAGCAGTTTTGCTGACCTGGTTCTCTGGCTCTAAAGCGTCTCTGCTGACCTGGTTCTCTGGCTCTAAAGCGTCTCTGCTGACCTGGTTCTTAGGCTCTAGAGCAGTTCTGCTGACCTGGTTCTCTGGCTCTAAAGCCGCTCTGGTGACCTGGTTCTCTCCCTCTAAAGCAGCTCACCTGACCTGGTTCTTAGGCTCTAGAGCAGTTCTGCTGACCTGGTTCTCTGGCTGTACAGCAGCTCTGCTGACCTGGTTCTCAGCCTCTACAATGGCTCTGCTGACCTGGTTCTCTGGCTCTAAAGCAGCTCTGCTGACCTGGTTCTATGGCTGTAAAGCAGCTCGGCTGACCTGGTTCTCTGGCTTTGAAGCAGCTCTGCTGACCTGGTTCTCTGGCTCTAGAGCATCTCTGCTGACCTGGTTGTCTTCCTCTAAAGCAGCTCTGCTGACCTGATTCTCTGGCTCTAAAGCAGCTCTGCTGACCTAGTTCTCTGCTTCTAAAGCAGCTCTGTTGACCTGGTTTCTTTTGCTCTACAGCAGCTCTGCTGACCTGGTTCTCTGGCTCTACATCAGCTCTGCTAACTTGGTTCTCTGGCTCTAGAGCAGCTCTGCTGACCTGGTTTCTCTGGTTCTACAACGGGTCTGCTGACCTGGTTCTCTGGCTCTCAAGCAGCTCTGCTGACCTGGTTCTCTGCCTCCAGAGCAGCTCTGCTGACCTGGTTCTTAGGCTCTAGAGCAGCTCTGCTGACCTGGTTCTGTGGCTCTAAAGAGACACTGCTGACCTGGTTCTCTGGCTCTAAAGCATCTTCGCTGACCTGATTCACTGGCTCTAAATCGGATCTGGTGACCTCGTTCTATACCTCTAAAGCAGCTCTGCTGACCAGGTTCTCTGGCTCTACAACAGCTCTGCTGTCCTGGTTCTCTGGGTCTACATCAGCTCTGCTGACTTGGTTCTCTGGCTCTAGAGCAGCTCTGCTAACCTGGTTTCTCTGGCTCTACAACAGCTCTGCTGACCTGGTTCTCTGGCTCTCAAGGAGCTCTGCTGACCTGGTTCTCTGGCTTTAAAGCAGCTCTGCTGACCTGGTTCTCTGCCTCTAGAGCAGCTCTGCTGACCTGATTCTTAGGCTCTAGAGGAGCTCTGCTGACCTGGTTCTCTGGCGCTAAAGCGTCTCTGCTGACCTGGTTCTCTGGCTTTAAAGCAGCTCTGCTGACCTGGTTCTCTGGCTTTAAAGCAGCTCTGCTGACCTGGTTCTCTGCCTCTAGAGCAGCTCTGCTGACCTGGATCTCTGGCTCTAAAGCGTCTGCTGACCTGGTTCTCTGGCTCTAAAGCGGCTCTGCTGACCTGGTTCTCTGGCTCTAAAGCAGCTCTGCTGACCTGGTTCTCTGGCTCTAAAGCGGCTCTGCTGACCTGGTTATATGGCTCTAAATCAGCTCTGCTTACCTGGTTATCTGGCTTTGAAGCAGCTCTGTTGACCTGGTTCTCTGACTTTGAAGCAGCTCTGGTGACCTGGTTCTCTGGCTCTTGAGTATCTCTGCTGACCTGGTTCTCTTCCTCTAAAGCAGCTCTGCTGACTTGATTCTCTGGCTCTAAAGCAGCTCTGCTGATCTAGTTCTCTGCTTCTAAAGCATCTCTGCTGACCTGGTTTCTTTTGCTCTACAGCAGCTCTGCTGACCTGGTTCTTAGGCTCTAGAGCAGGTTTTCTACCCTGGTTCTCTGGCTCTACAACGGCTCTGCTGACCTGGTTCTCTGGCTCTACAGCAACTCCGCTGTCCTGGTTCTCTGGGTCTACATCAGCTCTGCAGACTTGGTTTTCTGGCTCTAGAGCAGCTCTGCTAACCTGGTTTCTCTGGCTCTACAACGGCTCTGCTGACCTGGTTCTCTGGCTCTCAAGGAGCTCTGCTGACCTGGTTCTCTGGCTTTAAAGCAGCTCTGCTGACCTGGTTATCTGCCTCTAGAGCAGCTCTGCTGAACTGGTTCTTAGGCTCTAGAGGAGCTCTGCTGACCTGGTTTTCTAGCGTTAAAGCGTCTCTGCTGACCTGGTTCTCTGGCTCTAAAGTGGCTCTGCTGATCTGGTTCTCTGGCTTCAAAGCAGCTCTGCTGACCTGGTTCTCTGGCTTTAAAGCAGCTCTGCTGACCTGGTTCTCTGCCTCTAGAGCAGCTCTGATGACCTGGATCTCTGGCTCTAAAGCGTCTCTGCTGATCTGGTTCTCTGGCTCTAAAGCGGCTCTGCTGACCTGGTTCTCTGGCTCTAAAGCTTCTCTGCTGACCTTGTTCTCTCCCTCTAAAGCGGTTCTGCTGACCTGGTTCTCGCCCTCTAAAGCACCTGTGCTGACCTGGTTTTTTAGCTCTACAGCAACTCTGCTGACCTGGTTCTCAGGCTCTACAACGACTCTGCTGACCTGGTTCTCTGGCTCTAAATCGGCTCTGCTGACCTGGTTCTCTAGCTCTAAAGCTGCTCTTCTGACCTGGTTCTCTCCCTCTAAAGCGGCTCTGCTGACCTGGTTTTCTCCCTCTAAAGCAGCTGTGCTGACCTGGTTCTTTAGCTCTACAGCAGCTCTGCTGACCTGGTTCTCAGGCTCTACAAAGGCTATGCTGACCTGGTTCTCTGGCTCTAAAGCAGCTATGCTGACCTGGTTCTCTGGCTTTGAAGCAGCTCTGCTGACCTGGTTTCTCTGGCTCTAAATAAGCTCTGCTGACCTGGTTCTCTGGCTCTAAAGCAGCTCTGCTGACCTGGTGGCTCTAAAGCAGTTCTGTTGACCTGGTTCTCTGTTTCTAAAGCAGCTCTGCTTACCGGATTCTCTCCCTCTAAAGCAGCTCTGCTGACCTGGTTCTCTCCCTCTAGAGCAGCTCTGCTGATCTGGTTCTCTGGCTCTAAAGCAGCTCTGCTGACCTGGTTTTATGGCTCTAAAGCAGCTCAGCTGACCTGCTTTTCTGGCTTTGAAGCAGCTCTGCTGACCTGGGTCTCTGGCTCTAGAGCATCTCTGCTGACCTTGTTCTCTTCCTCTAAAGCAGCTGTGCTGACCTGGTTATTTAGCTCTACAGCAGCTCTGCTGACCTGGTTCTCAGGCTCTACAACGGCTCTGCTGACCTGGTTCTCTGGCTCTAAATCGGCTCTGCTGACCTGGTTCTCTAGCTCTAAAGCTGCTCTGCTGACCTGGTTCTCTCCCTCTAAAGCGGCTCTGCTGACCTGGTTCTCTCCCTCTAAAGCAGCTGTGCTGACCTGGTTCTTTAGCTCTACAGCAGCTCTGCTGACCTGGTTCTCAGGCTCTACAACGGCTATGCTGACCTGGTTCTCTGGCTCTAAAGCAGCTCTGCTGACCTGGTTCTCTGGCTTTGAAGCAGCTTTGCTGACCTTGTTCTCTGGCTCTAAAGCAGCTCTGCTGGCCTGGTTTCTCTGGCTCTAAAGCAGCTCTGCTGACCTGGTGGCTCTAAAGCAGTTCTGTTGACCTGGTTCTCTGGTTCTCTGGTTCTAAAGCAGCTCTGCTTACCTGGTTCTCTCCCTCTAAAGCAGCTCTGCTGACCTGGTTCTCTCCCTCTAGAGCAGCTCTGCTGATCTGGTTCTCTGGCTCTAAAGCAGCTCTGCTGACCTGGTTTTATGGCTCTAAAGCAGCTCGGCTGACCTGCTTTTCTGGCTTTGAAGCAGCTCTGCTGACCTGGGTCTCTGGCTCTAGAGCATCTCTGCTGACCTGGTTCTCTTCCTCTAAAGCAGCTCTGCTGAACTGATTATCTGGCTCTAAAGCAGCTCTGCTGACCTAGTTCTCTGCTTCTAAAGCAGCTCTGCTGACCTGGTTTCTTTTGCTCTACAGCAGCTCTGCTGACCTGGTTCTCTGGCTCTAAAGCGTCTCTGCTGACCTGGTTCTCTGGCTCTAAAGCGGCTCTGCTGACCTGGTTCTCTGGCTCTAAAGTAGCTCTGCTGACCTGATTCACTGGCTCTAAATTAGCTCTGGTGACCTGGTTCTCTCCCTCTAAAGTAGCTCTGCTGACCTGGTTCTCTGGCTCTACAGCAGCTCTGCTGACCTTGTTCTCAGGTTCTACAACAACTCTGCTGACCTGGTTCTCTGGCTCTAAAACGGCTCTGCTGACCTGGTCCTCTGGCTCTAAAGCAGCTCTGCTGACCTGGTTATATGGCTCTAAATCAGCTCTGCTGACCTGGTTATCTGGCTTTGAAGCAGCTCTGCTGACCTGGTTCTATGGCTCTAAAGCAGCTCTGTTGACCTGGTTCTGTGACTTTGAAGCACCTTTGCTGACCTGGTTCTCTGGCTCTTGAGTATCTCTGCTGACCTGGTTCTCTTCCTCTAAAGCAGCTCTGCTGACTTGATTCTCTGGCTCTAAAGCAGCTCTGCTGATGTAGTTCTCTGCTTATAAAGCAGCTCTGCTGATCTGGTTTCTTTTGCTCTACAGCAGCTCTGCTGACCTGGTTCTTACGCTCTAGAGCAGGTCTTCTGACCTGGTTCTCTGGCTCTACAACGGCTCTGCTGACCTGGTTCTCTGGCTCTGCAGCAGCTCGGTTGTCCTGGTTCTCTGGGTCTACAACAGCTCTGCTGACTTGGTTCGCTGGCTCTAGAGCAGCTCTGCTAACCTGGTTTCTCTGGCTCTACAATGGCTCTGCTGACCTGGTTCTCTGGCTCTCAAGGAGCTCTGCTAACCTGGTTCTCTGGCTCTAAAGCAGCTCTGCTGACCTGGTTATCTGCCTCTAGAGCAGCTCTGCTGACCTGATTCTTAGGCTCTAGAGAAGCTCTGCTGACCTCGTTCTCTGCGCTAAAGCGTCTCTGCTGACCTGGTTCTCTGGCTCTAAAGTGGCTCTGCTGATCTGGTTCTCTAGCTTTAAAGCAGCTCTGCTGACCTGGTTCTCTGGCTTTAAAGCAGCTCTGCTGACCTGGTTCTCTGCCTCTAGAGCAGCTTTGCTGACCTGGATCTCTTGTTCTAAAGTGTCTCTGCTGACCTGGTTCTCTGGCTCTAAAGCGGCTCTGCTGACCTGGTTCTCTGGCTCTAAAGCGGCTCTACTGACCTGGTTCTCTGGCTCTGAAGCGGCTCTGCTGACCTGGTTCTCTAGCTCTAAAACTGCTCTGCTGACCTTGTTCTCTCCCTCTAAAGCGGTCCTGCTGACCTGGTTCGCTCCCTCTAAAGCAGCTCTGCTGACCTGGTTCTCTGGCTCTAAAGCAGCTCTGCTGACCTGGTGGCTCTAAAGCAGTTCTGTTGACCTGGTTCTCTGGCTTTAAAGCAGCTCTACTGACCTGGTTCTCTGGCTTTAAAGCATCTATGCTGACCTGGTTCTCTGCCTCTAGAGCAGCTCTGCTGACCTGGATCTCTTGTTCTAAAGCATCTCTGCTGACCTGGTTCTCTGGCTCTAAAGCGGCTCTGCTGACCTGGTTCTCTGGCTCTAAAGCGGCTCTGCTGACCTGGTTCTCTGGCTCTAAAGCGGCTCTGCTGACCTGGTTCTCTAGCTCTAAAACTGCTCTGCTGACCTTGTTCTCTCCCTCTAAAGCGGTTCTGCTGACCTGGTTCGCTCCCTCTAAAGCAGCTCTGCTGACTTGGTTCTCTGGCTTTAAAGCGTCTCTGCTGACCTGGTTCTCTGGCTCTAAAGCGGCTCTGCTGACCTGGTTCTCTGGCTCTAAAGTAGCTCTGCTGACCTGATTCACTGGCTCTGAATTGGCTCTGGTGACCTGGTTCTCTCCCTCTAAAGCAGCTCTGCTGACCTGGTTCTCTGGCTCTACAGCAGCTCTGCTGACCTTGTTCTCAGGCTCTACAACAACTCTGCTGACCTGGTTATATGGCTCTAAATCAGCTCTGCTGACCTGGTTATCTGGCTTTGAAGCAGCTCTGCTGACCTGGTTCTATGGCTCTAAAGCAGCTCGGTTGACCTGGTTCTCTGACTTTGAAGCAGCTCTGCTGACCTGGTTCTCTGGCTCTTGAGTATCTCTGCTGACCTGGTTCTCTTTCTCTAAAGCAGCTCTGGTGACTTGATTCTCTGGCTCTAAAGCAGCTCTGCTGATCTAGCTCTCTGCTTCTAAAGCAGCTCTGCGGACCTGGTTTCTTTTGCTCTACAGCAGCTCTGCTGACCTGGTTCTTAGGCTCTAGAGCAGCTATTCTGACCTGGTTCTCTGGCTCTACAACGGCTCTGCTGACCTGGTTCTCTGGCTCTACAGCAGCTCTGCTGTCCTGGTTCTCTGGGTCTACAGCAGCTCTGCTGTCCTGGTTCTCTGGGTCTACATCAGCTCTGCTGACTTGGTTCTCTGGCTCTAGAGCAGCATTGCTAACCTGGTTTCTCTGGCTCTACAACGGCTCTGCTGACCTGGTTCTCTGGCTCTCAAGGAGCTCTGCTGACCTGGTTCTCTGGCTTTAAAGCAGCTCTGCTGACCTGGTTCTCTGCCTCTAGAGCAGCTCTGCTGACCTGGTCCTTAGGCTCTAGAGTAGCTCTGCTGACCTGGTTCTCTGGCTCTAAAGCGTCTCTGCTGACCTGGTTCTCTGGCTCTAAAGCAGCTCTGCTGATGTGGTTCTCTGGCTCTAAAGCAGCTCTGCTGACCTGATTCACTGGCTCTAAATCGGCTCTGGTGACCTGGTTCTCTCCCTCTAAAGCAGCTCTGCTGACCTGCTTCTCTGGCTCTACAGCAGCTCTGCTGACCTTGTTCTCAGGCTCTAAAGCAGCTCTGCTAACCTGGTTCTCTGGCTCTAAAGCAGCTCTGCTGAACTGATTCTCTGGCTCTAAAGCAGCTCTGCTGACCTGGTTATATCGCACTAAAGCAGCTATGTTGACCTGGTTCTCTGGCTTTGAAGCAGCTCTGCTGAACTGGTTCTAGAGCTCTAAAGCAGCTCTGCTGACCTGGTTTTCTGGCTCTAAAGCAGCTCTGCTGACCTGGTTCTCTGGCTCTAAAGCAGCTCTGCTGACCTGGTTCTTAGGCTCTGAATTAGTTTTGCTGACCTGGTTCTCTGGCTCTAAAGCGTCTCTGCTGACCTGGTTCTCTGCCTCTAAAGCAGCTCTGATGACCTGGTTCTCTGGCTCTACAGCAGCTCGGCTGACCTGGTTCTCAGGCTCTGCAATGGCTCTGCTGACCTGGTTCTCTTGCTCTAAAGCAGCTCTGCTGACCTGGTTCTCTGGCTCTGGAGCTGCTCTGCTTACCTGGTTTTTATGCTCAAGAGCAGCTCTGCTGACCTGGTTCTCTGGCTCTACAGCAGCTCTGCTGACCTTGTTCTCAGGCTCTACAACAACTCTGCTGACCTGGTTATATGGCTCTAAATCAGCTCTGCTGACCTGGTTATCTGGCTTTGAAGCAGCTCTGCTGACCTGGTTCTATGGCTCTAAAGCAGCTCGGTTGACCTGGTTCTCTGACTTTGAAGCAGCTCTGCTGACCTGGTTCTCTGGCTCTTGAGTATCTCTGCTGACCTGGTTCTCTTTCTCTAAAGCAGCTCTGGTGACTTGATTCTCTGGCTCTAAAGCAGCTCTGCTGATCTAGCTCTCTGCTTCTAAAGCAGCTCTGCGGACCTGGTTTCTTTTGCTCTACAGCAGCTCTGCTGACCTGGTTCTTAGGCTCTAGAGCAGCTATTCTGACCTGGTTCTCTGGCTCTACAACGGCTCTGCTGACCTGGTTCTCTGGCTCTACAGCAGCTCTGCTGTCCTGGTTCTCTGGGTCTACAGCAGCTCTGCTGTCCTGGTTCTCTGGGTCTACATCAGCTCTGCTGACTTGGTTCTCTGGCTCTAGAGCAGCATTGCTAACCTGGTTTCTCTGGCTCTACAACGGCTCTGCTGACCTGGTTCTCTGGCTCTCAAGGAGCTCTGCTGACCTGGTTCTCTGGCTTTAAAGCAGCTCTGCTGACCTGGTTCTCTGCCTCTAGAGCAGCTCTGCTGACCTGGTTCTTAGGCTCTAGAGTAGCTCTGCTGACCTGGTTCTCTGGCTCTAAAGCGTCTCTGCTGACCTGGTTCTCTGGCTCTAAAGCAGCTCTGCTGATGTGGTTCTCTGGCTCTAAAGCAGCTCTGCTGACCTGATTCACTGGCTCTAAATCGGCTCTGGTGACCTGGTTCTCTCCCTCTAAAGCAGCTCTGCTGACCTGCTTCTCTGGCTCTACAGCAGCTCTGCTGACCTTGTTCTCAGGCTCTAAAGCAGCTCTGCTAACCTGGTTCTCTGGCTCTAAAGCAGCTCTGCTGAACTGATTCTCTGGCTCTAAAGCAGCTCTGCTGACCTGGTTATATCGCACTAAAGCAGCTATGTTGACCTGGTTCTCTGGCTTTGAAGCAGCTCTGCTGAACTGGTTCTAGAGCTCTAAAGCAGCTCTGCTGACCTGGTTTTCTGGCTCTAAAGCAGCTCTGCTGACCTGGTTCTCTGGCTCTAAAGCAGCTCTGCTGACCTGGTTCTTAGGCTCTGAATTAGTTTTGCTGACCTGGTTCTCTGGCTCTAAAGCGTCTCTGCTGACCTGGTTCTCTGCCTCTAAAGCAGCTCTGATGACCTGGTTCTCTGGCTCTACAGCAGGCGGCTGACCTGGTTCTCAGGCTCTGCAATGGCTCTGCTGACCTGGTTCTCTTGCTCTAAAGCAGCTCTGCTGACCTGGTTCTCTGGCTCTGGAGCTGCTCTGCTTACCTGGTTTTTATGCTCAAGAGCAGCTCTGCTGACCTGGTTCTCTGGCTCTACAATGGCTCTGCAGACCTGGTTCTCTGGCTCTAAAGCAGCTCTGCTGACCTGGTTCTCTGGCTCTAAAGCAGCTCTGCTGGATTGGTTCTCTGGCACTGGAGCACCTCTGCTGACCTGGTTCTCTGGCTCTAAAGCAGCTCTGCTGACCTGGTTCTCTGGCTATAAAACAGCTCTGCTGACCTGGTTCTTAGGCTCTAGAGCAGTTCTGCTGACCTGGTTCTCTGGCTCTAAAGCCGCTCTGGTGACCTGGTTCTCTCCCTCTAAAGCAGCTCACCTGACCTGGTTATTAGGCTCTAGAGCAGTTCTGCTGACCTGGTTCTCTGGCTGTACATCAACTCTGCTGACCTGGTTCTCAGCCTCTACAATGGCTCTGCTGACCTGGTTCTCTGGCTCTAAAGCAGCTCTGCTGACCTGGTTCTATGGCTGTAAAGCAGCTCGGCTGACCTGGTTCTCTGGCTTTGAAGCAGCTCTGCTGACCTGGTTCTCTGGCTCTAGAGCATCTCTGCTGACCTGGTTCTCTTCCTCTAAAGCAGCTCTGCTGACCTGATTCTCTGGCTCTAAAGCAGCTCTGCTGACCTAGTTCTCTGCTTCTAAAGCAGCTCTGTTGACCTGGTTTCTTTTGCTCTACAGCAGCTCTGCTGACCTGGTTCTCTGGCTCTACATCAGCTCTGCTAACTTGGTTTTCTGTCTCTAGAGCCGCTCTGCTGACCTGGTTTCTCTGGTTCTACAACGGGTCTGCTGACCTGGTTCTCTGGCTCTCAAGCAGCTCTGCTGACCTGGTTCTCTGCCTCCAGAGCAGCTCTGCTGACCTGGTTCTTAGGCTCTAGAGCAGCTCTGCTGACCTGGTTCTGTGACTCTAAAGAGACTCTGCTGACCTGGTTCTCTGGCTCTAAAGCAGCTTCGCTGACCTGATTCACTGGCTCTAAATCGGCTCTGGTTACCTCGTTCTATACCTCTAAAGCAGCTCTGCTGACCTGGTTCTCTGGCTCTATAGCAGCTCTGCTGACCTTGTTCTCAGGCTCTACAACAACTCTGCTGACCTGGTTCTCTGGCTCTAAAACAGCTCTGCTGACCTGGTTCTCTGGCTCTAAAGCAGCTCTGCTGACCTGGTTAAATGGCTCTAAAGCAGCTCTGCTGACCTAGTTCTCTGCTTCTAAAGCAGCTCTGTTGGCCTGGTTTCTTTTGCTCTACAGCAGCTCTGCTGACCTGGTTCTCTGGCTCTACATCAGCTCTGCTAACTTGGTTCTCTGGCTCTAGAGCAGCTCTGCTGACCTGGTTTCTCTGGTTCTACAACGGGTCTGCTGACCTGGTTCTCTGGCTCTCAAGCAGCTCTGCTGACCTGGTTCAAGGCCTCCAGAGCAGCTCTGCTGACCTGGTTCTTAGGCTCTAGAGCAGCTCTGATGACCTGGTTCTGTGGCTCTAAAGAGACTCTGCTGACCTGGTTATCTGGCTCTAAAGCAGCTTCGCTGACCTGATTCACTGGCTCTAAATCGGCTCTGGTGACCTTGTTCTATACCTCTAAAGCAGCTCTGCTGACCTGGTTCTCTGGCTCTACAGCAGCTCTGCTGACCTTGTTCTCAGGCTCTACAACAACTCTGCTGACCTGGTTCTCTGGCTCTAAAACAGCTCTGCTGTCCTGGTTCTCTGGCTCTAAAGCAGCTCTGCTGACCTGGTTAAATGGCTCTAAATCAGCTCTGCTGACCTGGTTCTCTGGCTCTAAAGCAGCTCTGCTGACCTGGTTATATCGCACTAAAGCAGCTATGTTGACCTGGTTCTCTGGCTTTGAAGCAGCTCTGCTGAACTGGTTCTAGAGCTCTAAAGCAGCTCTGCTGACCTGGTTTTCTGGCTCTAAAGCAGCTCTGCTGACCTGGTTCTCTGGCTCTAAAGCAGCTCTGCTGACCTGGTTCTTAGGCTCTGAATTAGTTTTGCTGACCTGGTTCTCTGGCTCTAAAGCGTCTCTGCTGACCTGGTTCTCTGCCTCTAAAGCAGCTCTGATGACCTGGTTCTCTGGCTCTACAGCAGGCGGCTGACCTGGTTCTCAGGCTCTGCAATGGCTCTGCTGACCTGGTTCTCTTGCTCTAAAGCAGCTCTGCTGACCTGGTTCTCTGGCTCTGGAGCTGCTCTGCTTACCTGGTTTTTATGCTCAAGAGCAGCTCTGCTGACCTGGTTCTCTGGCTCTACAATGGCTCTGCAGACCTGGTTCTCTGGCTCTAAAGCAGCTCTGCTGACCTGGTTCTCTGGCTCTAAAGCAGCTCTGCTGGATTGGTTCTCTGGCACTGGAGCACCTCTGCTGACCTGGTTCTCTGGCTCTAAAGCAGCTCTGCTGACCTGGTTCTCTGGCTATAAAACAGCTCTGCTGACCTGGTTCTTAGGCTCTAGAGCAGTTCTGCTGACCTGGTTCTCTGGCTCTAAAGCCGCTCTGGTGACCTGGTTCTCTCCCTCTAAAGCAGCTCACCTGACCTGGTTATTAGGCTCTAGAGCAGTTCTGCTGACCTGGTTCTCTGGCTGTACATCAACTCTGCTGACCTGGTTCTCAGCCTCTACAATGGCTCTGCTGACCTGGTTCTCTGGCTCTAAAGCAGCTCTGCTGACCTGGTTCTATGGCTGTAAAGCAGCTCGGCTGACCTGGTTCTCTGGCTTTGAAGCAGCTCTGCTGACCTGGTTCTCTGGCTCTAGAGCATCTCTGCTGACCTGGTTCTCTTCCTCTAAAGCAGCTCTGCTGACCTGATTCTCTGGCTCTAAAGCAGCTCTGCTGACCTAGTTCTCTGCTTCTAAAGCAGCTCTGTTGACCTGGTTTCTTTTGCTCTACAGCAGCTCTGCTGACCTGGTTCTCTGGCTCTACATCAGCTCTGCTAACTTGGTTTTCTGTCTCTAGAGCCGCTCTGCTAACCTGGTTTCTCTGGTTCTACAACGGGTCTGCTGACCTGGTTCTCTGGCTCTCAAGCAGCTCTGCTGACCTGGTTCTCTGCCTCCAGAGCAGCTCTGCTGACCTGGTTCTTAGGCTCTAGAGCAGCTCTGCTGACCTGGTTCTGTGGCTCTAAAGAGACTCTGCTGACCTGGTTCTCTGGCTCTAAAGCAGCTTCGCTGACCTGATTCACTGGCTCTAAATCGGCTCTGGTGACCTCGTTCTATACCTCTAAAGCAGCTCTGCTGACCTGGTTCTCTGGCTCTATAGCAGCTCTGCTGACCTTGTTCTCAGGCTCTACAACAACTCTGCTGACCTGGTTCTCTGGCTCTAAAACAGCTCTACTGACCTGGTTCTCTGGCTCTAAAGCAGCTCTGCTGACCTGGTTAAATGGCTCTAAAGCAGCTCTGCTGACCTAGTTCTCTGCTTCTAAAGCAGATCTGTTGACCTGGTTTCTTTTGCTCTACAGCAGCTCTGCTGACCTGGTTCTCTGGCTCTACATCAGCTCTGCTAACTTGGTTCTCTGGCTCTAGAGTAGCTCTGCTGACCTGGTTTCTCTGGTTCTACAACGGGTCTGCTGACCTGGTTCTCTGGCTCTCAAGCAGCTCTGCTGACCTGGTTCAAGGCCTCCAGAGCAGCTCTGCTGACCTGGTTCTTAGGCTCTAGAGCAGCTCTGATGACCTGGTTCTGTGGCTCTAAAGAGACTCTGCTGACCTGGTTATCTGGCTCTAAAGCAGCTTCGCTGACCTGATTCACTGGCTCTAAATCGGCTCTGGTGACCTTGTTCTATACCTCTAAAGCAGCTCTGCTGACCTGGTTCTCTGGCTCTACAGCAGCTCTGCTGACCTTGTTCTCAGGCTCTACAACAACTCTGCTGACCTGGTTCTCTGGCTCTAAAACAGCTCTGCTGTCCTGGTTCTCTGGCTCTAAAGCAGCTCTGCTGACCTGGTTAAATGGCTCTAAATCAGCTCTGCTGACCTGGTTCTCTGGCTTTAAAGCAGCTCTGCTGACCTGGTTCTATGGCTCTAAAGCAGCTCTGTTGACCTGGTTCTCTGGCTTTGAAGCAGCTCTGCTGACCTGGTTCTCTTCCTCTAAAGCAGCTCTGCTGACTTGATTCTCTGGCTGTAAAGCAGCTTTGCTGACCTAGTTCTCTGCTTCTAAAGCAGCTCTGCTGACCTGGTTTATTTTGCTCTACAGCAGCTCTGCTGACCTGGTTCTTAGGCTCTAGAGCAGCTCTTCTGACCTGGTTCTCTGGCTCTACAACGGCTTTGCTGACCTGGTTCTCTGGCTCTAGAGCACCTCTGCTGACCTGGTTTCTCTGGCTCTATAACAGCTCTGCTGACCTGGTTCTCTGGCTCTCAAGCAGCTCTGCTGACCTGGTTCTCTGGCTTTAAAGCAGCTCTGCTGACCTGGTTCTCTGGCTTTAAAGCAGCTCTGCTGACCTGGTTCTCAGCCTCTAGAGCAGCTCTGCTGACCTGGATCTCTGGCTCTAAAGCGTCTCTGCTGACTTGGTTCTCTGGCTCTAAAGCGGCTCTGCTGACCTGGTTCTCTGGCGCTAAAGCGGCTCTGCTGACCTGGTTCTCTAGCTCTAAAGCTGCTCTGCTGACCTTGTTCTCAGGCTCTACAACAACTCTGCTGACCTGGTTCTCTGGCTTTAAAACAGCTCTGCTGACCTGGTTCTCTGGCTGTAAAGCAGCTCTGCTGACCTGGTTATATGGCTCTAAATAAGCTCTGCTGACCTGGTTCTCTGGCTCTAAAGCAGCTCTGCTGACCTGGTTCTCTGGCTCTAAAGCAGCTATGTTGACCTGGTTCTCTGACTTTGAAGCAGCTTTGCTGACCTGGTTCTCTGGCTCTTAAATATCTCTGCTGACCTGGTTCTCTTGCTCTAAAGCAGCTCTGCTGACTTGATTCTCTGGCTCTAAAGCAGCTCTGCTGATGTAGTTCTCTGCTTATAAAGCAGCTCTGCTGATCTGGTTTCTTTTGCTCTACAGCAGCTCTGCTGACCTGGTTCTTAGGCTCTAGAGCAGGTCTTCTGACCTGGTTCTCTGGCTCTACAACGGCTCTGCTGACCTGGTTCTCTGGCTCTACAGCAGCTCTGCTGACCTGGTTCTCTGGCTCTACAGCAGCTCTGCTGTCCTGGTTCTCTGGGTCTACAACAGCTCTGCTGACTTGGTTCGCTGGCTCTACAACGGCTCTGCTGACCTGGTTCTCTGGCTCTCAAGGAGCTCTGCAAACCTGGTTCTCTGGCTCTAAAGCAGCTCTGCTGACCTGGTTATCTGCCTCTAGAGCAGCTCTGCTGACCTGATTCTTAGGCTCTAGAGAAGCTCTGCTGACCTCGTTCTCTGCGCTAAAGCGTCTCTGCTGACCTGGTTCTCTGGCTCTAAAGTGGCTCTGCTGATCTGGTTCTCTAGCTTTAAAGCAGCTCTGCTGACCTGGTTCTCTGGCTTTAAAGCAGCTCTGCTGACCTGGTTCTCTGCCTCTAGAGCAGCTCTGCTGACCTGGATCTCTTGTTCTAAAGCGTCTCTGCTGACCTGGTTCTCTGGCTCTAAAGCGGCTCTGCTGACCTGGTTCTCTGGCTCTAAAGCGGCTCTGCTGACCTGGTTCTCTGGCTCTAAAGTGGCTCTGCTGACCTGGTTCTCTAGCTCTAAAACTGCTCTGCTGACCTTGTTCTCTCCCTCTAAAGCGGTTCTGCTGACCTGGTTCGCTCCTCTAAAGCAGCTCTGCTGACCTGGTTCTCTGGCTCTAAAGCAGCTCTGCTGACCTGGTGGCTCTAAAGCAGTTCTGTTGACCTGGTTCTCTGGCTTTAAAGCAGCTCTACTGACCTGGTTCTCTGGCTTTAAAGCATCTCTGCTGACCTGGTTCTCTGGCTCTACAATGGCTCTGCAGACCTGGTTCTCTGGCTCTAAAGCAGCTCTGCTGACCTGGTTCTCTGGCTCTAAAGCAGCTCTGCTGGATTGGTTCTCTGGCACTGGAGCACCTCTGCTGACCTGGTTCTCTGGCTCTAAAGCAGCTCTGCTGACCTGGTTCTCTGGCTATAAAACAGCTCTGCTGACCTGGTTCTTAGGCTCTAGAGCAGTTCTGCTGACCTGGTTCTCTGGCTCTAAAGCCGCTCTGGTGACCTGGTTCTCTCCCTCTAAAGCAGCTCACCTGACCTGGTTATTAGGCTCTAGAGCAGTTCTGCTGACCTGGTTCTCTGGCTGTACATCAACTCTGCTGACCTGGTTCTCAGCCTCTACAATGGCTCTGCTGACCTGGTTCTCTGGCTCTAAAGCAGCTCTGCTGACCTGGTTCTATGGCTGTAAAGCAGCTCGGCTGACCTGGTTCTCTGGCTTTGAAGCAGCTCTGCTGACCTGGTTCTCTGGCTCTAGAGCATCTCTGCTGACCTGGTTCTCTTCCTCTAAAGCAGCTCTGCTGACCTGATTCTCTGGCTCTAAAGCAGCTCTGCTGACCTAGTTCTCTGCTTCTAAAGCAGCTCTGTTGACCTGGTTTCTTTTGCTCTACAGCAGCTCTGCTGACCTGGTTCTCTGGCTCTACATCAGCTCTGCTAACTTGGTTTTCTGTCTCTAGAGCCGCTCTGCTAACCTGGTTTCTCTGGTTCTACAACGGGTCTGCTGACCTGGTTCTCTGGCTCTCAAGCAGCTCTGCTGACCTGGTTCTCTGCCTCCAGAGCAGCTCTGCTGACCTGGTTCTTAGGCTCTAGAGCAGCTCTGCTAACCTGGTTCTGTGGCTCTAAAGAGACTCTGCTGACCTGGTTCTCTGGCTCTAAAGCAGCTTCGCTGACCTGATTCACTGGCTCTAAATCGGCTCTGGTGACCTCGTTCTATACCTCTAAAGCAGCTCTGCTGACCTGGTTCTCTGGCTCTATAGCAGCTCTGCTGACCTTGTTCTCAGGCTCTACAACAACTCTGCTGACCTGGTTCTCTGGCTCTAAAACAGCTCTGCTGACCTGGTTCTCTGGCTCTAAAGCAGCTCTGCTGACCTGGTTAAATGGCTCTAAAGCAGCTCTGCTGACCTAGTTCTCTGCTTCTAAAGCAGATCTGTTGACCTGGTTTCTTTTGCTCTACAGCAGCTCTGCTGACCTGGTTCTCTGGCTCTACATCAGCTCTGCTAACTTGGTTCTCTGGCTCTAGAGCAGCTCTGCTGACCTGGTTTCTCTGGTTCTACAACGGGTCTGCTGACCTGGTTCTCTGGCTCTCAAGCAGCTCTGCTGACCTGGTTCAAGGCCTCCAGAGCAGCTCTGCTGACCTGGTTCTTAGGCTCTAGAGCAGCTCTGATGACCTGGTTCTGTGGCTCTAAAGAGACTCTGCTGACCTGGTTATCTGGCTCTAAAGCAGCTTCGCTGACCTGATTCACTGGCTCTAAATCGGCTCTGGTGACCTTGTTCTATACCTCTAAAGCAGCTCTGCTGACCTGGTTCTCTGGCTCTACAGCAGCTCTGCTGACCTTGTTCTCAGGCTCTACAACAACTCTGCTGACCTGGTTCTCTGGCTCTAAAACAGCTCTGCTGTCCTGGTTCTCTGGCTCTAAAGCAGCTCTGCTGACCTGGTTAAATGGCTCTAAATCAGCTCTGCTGACCTGGTTCTCTGGCTTTGAAGCAGCTCTGCTGACCTGGTTCTATGGCTCTAAAGCAGCTCTGTTGACCTGGTTCTCTGGCTTTGAAGCAGCTCTGCTGACCTGGTTCTCTTCCTCTAAAGCAGCTCTGCTGACTTGATTCTCTGGCTGTAAAGCAGCTTTGCTGACCTAGTTCTCTGCTTCTAAAGCAGCTCTGCTGACCTGGTTTATTTTGCTCTACAGCAGCTCTGCTGACCTGGTTCTTAGGCTCTAGAGCAGCTCTTCTGACCTGGTTCTCTGGCTCTACAACGGCTTTGCTGACCTGGTTCTCTGGCTCTAGAGCACCTCTGCTGACCTGGTTTCTCTGGCTCTATAACAGCTCTGCTGACCTGGTTCTCTGGCTCTCAAGCAGCTCTGCTGACCTGGTTCTCTGGCTTTAAAGCAGCTCTGCTGACCTGGTTCTCTGGCTTTAAAGCAGCTCTGCTGACCTGGTTCTCAGCCTCTAGAGCAGCTCTGCTGACCTGGATCTCTGGCTCTAAAGCGTCTCTGCTGACTTGGTTCTCTGGCTCTAAAGCGGCTCTGCTGACCTGGTTCTCTGGCGCTAAAGCGGCTCTGCTGACCTGGTTCTCTAGCTCTAAAGCTGCTCTGCTGACCTTGTTCTCAGGCTCTACAACAACTCTGCTGACCTGGTTCTCTGGCTTTAAAACAGCTCTGCTGACCTGGTTCTCTGGCTGTAAAGCAGCTCTGCTGACCTGGTTATATGGCTCTAAATAAGCTCTGCTGACCTGGTTCTCTGGCTCTAAAGCAGCTCTGCTGACCTGGTTCTCTGGCTCTAAAGCAGCTATGTTGACCTGGTTCTCTGACTTTGAAGCAGCTTTGCTGACCTGGTTCTCTGGCTCTTAAATATCTCTGCTGACCTGGTTCTCTTGCTCTAAAGCAGCTCTGCTGACTTGATTCTCTGGCTCTAAAGCAGCTCTGCTGATGTAGTTCTCTGCTTATAAAGCAGCTCTGCTGATCTGGTTTCTTTTGCTCTACAGCAGCTCTGCTGACCTGGTTCTTAGGCTCTAGAGCAGGTCTTCTGACCTGGTTCTCTGGCTCTACAACGGCTCTGCTGACCTGGTTCTCTGGCTCTACAGCAGCTCTGCTGTCCTGGTTCTCTGGGTCTACAACAGCTCTGCTGACTTGGTTCGCTGGCTCTACAACGGCTCTGCTGACCTGGTTCTCTGGCTCTCAAGGAGCTCTGCAAACCTGGTTCTCTGGCTCTAAAGCAGCTCTGCTGACCTGGTTATCTGCCTCTAGAGCAGCTCTGCTGACCTGATTCTTAGGCTCTAGAGAAGCTCTGCTGACCTCGTTCTCTGCGCTAAAGCGTCTCTGCTGACCTGGTTCTCTGGCTCTAAAGTGGCTCTGCTGATCTGGTTCTCTAGCTTTAAAGCAGCTCTGCTGACCTGGTTCTCTGGCTTTAAAGCAGCTCTGCTGACCTGGTTCTCTGCCTCTAGAGCAGCTCTGCTGACCTGGATCTCTTGTTCTAAAGCGTCTCTGCTGACCTGGTTCTCTGGCTCTAAAGCGGCTCTGCTGACCTGGTTCTCTGGCTCTAAAGCGGCTCTGCTGACCTGGTTCTCTGGCTCTAAAGTGGCTCTGCTGACCTGGTTCTCTAGCTCTAAAACTGCTCTGCTGACCTTGTTCTCTCCCTCTAAAGCGGTTCTGCTGACCTGGTTCGCTCCTCTAAAGCAGCTCTGCTGACCTGGTTCTCTGGCTCTAAAGCAGCTCTGCTGACCTGGTGGCTCTAAAGCAGTTCTGTTGACCTGGTTCTCTGGCTTTAAAGCAGCTCTACTGACCTGGTTCTCTGGCTTTAAAGCATCTCTGCTGACCTGGTTCTCTGCCTCTAGAGCAGCTCTGCTGACCTGGATCTCTTGTTCTAAAGCGTCTCTGCTGACCTGGTTCTCTGGCTCTAAAGCGGCTCTGCTGACCTGGTTCTCTGGCTCTAAAGCGGCTCTGCTGACCTGGTTCTCTAGCTCTAAAATTGCTCTGCTGACCTTGTTCTCTCACTCTAAAGCGGTTCTGCTGACCTGGTTCTCTGTCTCTAAAGCAGCTCTGCTAACATGGTTCTCTGGCTCTAAAGCAGCTCTGCTGACTTGGTTCTATGGCTCTACAGCAGCTCTGCTGCCCTGGTTCTCTGGCTCTACAGCAGCTCTGCTGCTCCGTTTCTCTGCCTCTAGAGAAGCTCTGCTGACCATGTACTCTGGCTCGAAAGCAGCTCTGCTGACCTTGTTCTCCTGCTCGAAAGCAGCTCTGCTGACGTGGTTCTCTGTCTCTAAAGCAGCTCTGCTAACATGGTTCTTTGGCTCTAGAGCAGTTCTGCTGACCTGGGTTTCAGCTCTACAACAGATCTGCTGACCTGGTTCTATGGCTCTAAAGCAGCTCTGCTGACCTGGTTCTATGGCTCTAAAGCAGCTCTGCTGACCTGGTAGTTAGGCTCTAAAGCAGCTGTGCTGACCTGGTTCTTTAGCTCTACAGCAGCTCTGCTGACCTGGTTCTCAGGCTCTACAACGGCTCTGCTGACCTGGTTCTCTAGCTCTAAAGCTGCTCTGCTGACCTGGTTCTCTCCCTCTAAAGCAGCTCTGCTGACCTGGTTCTCTGGTTCTAAAGCGGCTCTGCTGACCTGGTTCTCTGGCTCTAAAGCGTCTCTGCTGACCTGGTTCTCTGGCTCTAAAGCGGCTCTGCTGACCTGGTTCTCTGGCTCTAAAGCAGCTCTGCTGACCTGGTTCTCTAGCTCTAAAGCTGCTCTGCTGACCTTGTTCTCTCCCTCTAATGCGGCTCTGCTGACCTGGTTCTCTCCCTCTAAAGCAGCTGTGCTGACCTGGTTCTTTAGCTCTACAGCAGCTCTGCTGACCTGGTTCTCAGGCTCTACAACGGCTCTGCTGACCTGGTTCTCTAGCTCTAAAGCTGCTCTGCTGACCTGGTTCTCTGGCTTTGAAGCAGCTCTGCTGACCTCGTTCTCTGGCTCTAAAGCAGCTCTGCTGACCTGGTTCTCTGGCTCTAAAGCAGCTCTGCTGACATGGTGGCTCTAAAGCATTTCTGTTGACCTGTTTCTCAGGTTCTAAAGCAGCTCTGCTTGCCTGGTTCTCTCCCTCTAAAGCAGCTCTGCTGACCTGGTTTCTCTGGCTCTACAGCAGCTCTTCTGACCGGGTTCTCTGCCTCTAGAGCAGCACTGCTGACCTGGTTCTTAGACTCTAGAGCAGCTCTGCTAATATGGTTCTCTGGCTCTAAAGCAGCTCTGCTGACCTGGTTTTATGGCTCTAAAGCAGCTCGGCTGACCTGCTTTTCTGGCTTTGAAGCAGCTCTGCTGACCTGGTTCTCTGGCTCTAGAGCATCTCTGTTGACCTGGTTCTCTTCCTCTAAAGCAGCTCTGCTGAACTGATTCTCTGGCTCTAAAGCAGCTTTGCTGACCTAGTTCTCTGCTTCTAAAGCAGCTCTGCTGACCTGGTTTCTTTTGCTCTACAGCAGCTCTGCTGACCTGGTTCTCTGGCTCTAAAGTGACTCTGCTGACCTGGTTCTCTGGCTCTAAAGCGTCTCTGCTGACCTGGTTCTCTGGCTCTAAAGTAGCTCTGCTGACCTGATTCACTGGCTCTAAATTGGCACTGGAGACCTGGTTCTCTCCCTCTAAAGCAGCTCTGCTGACCTGGTTCTCTGGCTCTACAGCAGCTCTGCTGACCTGGTTTCTCTGGCTCTACAGCAGCTCTTCTGACCGGGTTCTCTGCCTCTAGAGCAGCACTGCTGACCTGGTTCTTAGACTCTAGAGCAGCTCTGCTAATATGGTTCTCTGGCTCTAAAGCAGCTCTGCTGACCTGGTTTTATGGCTCTAAAGCAGCTCGGCTGACCTGCTTTTCTGGCTTTGAAGCAGCTCTGCTGACCTGGGTCTCTGGCTCTAGAGCATCTCTGCTGACCTGGTTCTCTTCCTCTAAAGCAGCTCTGCTGAACTGATTCTCTGGCTCTAAAGCAGCTTTGCTGACCTAGTTCTCTGCTTCTAAAGCAGCTCTGCTGACCTGGTTTCTTTTGCTCTACAGCAGCTCTGCTGACCTGGTTCTCTGGCTCTAAAGCGTCTCTGCTGACCTGGTTCTCTGCCTCTAAAGCAGCTCTGATGACCTGGTTCTCTGGCTCTACAGCAGCTCGGCTGACCTGGTTCTCAGGCTCTGCAATGGCTCTGCTGACCTGGTTCTCTTGCTCTAAAGCAGCTCTGCTGACCTGGTTCTCTGGAGCTGCTCTGCTTACCTGGTTTTTATGCTCAAGAGCAGCTCTGCTGACCTGGTTCTCTGGCTCTACAATGGCTCTGCAGACCTGGTTCTCTGGCTCTAAAGCAGCTCTGCTGACCTGGTTCTCTGGCTCTACAATGGCTCTGCAGACCTGGTTCTCTGGCTCTAAAGCAGAACTGCTTTAGAGCCACCAGGTCAGCAGAGCTGCTTTAGAGCCAGAGAACCAGATCACCAGAGCTGCTTTAGAGCCATAGAACCAGGTCAGCAGAGCTGCTCTAGAGCCAGAGAACAAGGTCAGCAGAGCTGCTGTAGAGCCAGAGAAACCAGGTCAGCAGAGCCGCATTAGAGCCAGAGAACCAGGTCCCCAGAGCAGCTCTAGTACCTAAAATCCAGGTCAGCAGAGCTGCTCTAGAGCCAGAGAACCAGGTGAGCAGAGATGCTCTAGAACCAGAGAACCAGGTCAGCAGAGCCGCATTAGAGCCAGAGAACGAGGTCAGCAGAGCTGCTCTAGAGCCTAAGAACCAGGTCAGCAGAGCTGCTCTACAGCCAGAGAACCAAGTGAGCAGAGGTGCTTTAGAGCCAGAGAACCAGGTCAGCAGAGCTGCCGTAGAGCCAGAGAACCAGGGCAGCAGAACCACATTAGAGCCAGAGAACCAGGTAATCAGAGCGGCTCTAGAGCCAGAGAACCTTGTCAGCAAAGCTGCTTAAGAGCCAGAGAACCAGGTCAGCAGAGCATTTATAGAGCCAGAGAACCAGGTCAGCAGAGCCGCATTAGAGCCAGAGAACCAGGTCAGCAGAGCTGCTTTAGAGCCAGAGAACCAGGTCAGCAGAGCTACTCTAGAGCCTAAGAATCAGGTCAGCTGAGCTGCTCTAGTGCCAGTGATCCAGGTCAGCAGACCTGCTCTAGAGCCAGAGAACCAGGTCAGCAGAGCTGCTTTAGAGGGAGAGAACCAGGTCAGCCGAGCTGCTTTAGAGCCATGGAACCAGGTCAGCAGAGCTGCTCTAGACCCTAAGAACCAGGTCAGCAGAGCTGCTCTAGAGCCAGAGAACAAGGTGAGCAGAGCTGCTGTAGAGCCAGAGAAACTAGGTCAGCAGAGCTGTTTTAGAGCCAGAGAACCAGGTCAGCAGAGCTTCTCTACAGCCAGAGTTCCAGGTGAGCAGAGCTGCATTAGAGCCAGAGAACCAGGTGAGCAGAGCTGCTCTAGAGCCAGAGAACCAGGTCAGCAGAGCCGCATTAGAGCCAGAGAAATAGGTCAGCAGAGCTGCTCTAGAGCCTAAGAACCAGGTCAGCAGAGCTCCTCTACAGCCAGAGAACCAAGTGAGCAGAGGTGCTTTAGAGCCAGAGAACCAAGTCAGCAGAGCTAATCTAGAGCCAGAGAACAAAGTCAGCAGAGCTGCTGTAGAGCCAGAGAAACCAGGTCAGCATAGCTGTTTTAGAGCCAGAGAACCAGGTCTGCAGAGCTGCTTTACAGCCAGAGAACCAGGTCAACAGAGTTGCTTTAGAGCCAGAGAACCAGATCACCAGAGCTGCTTTAGAGCCATAGAACCAGGTCAGCAGAGCTGCTCTAGAGCCTAAGAACCAGGTCAGCAGAGCTGCTCTAGAGCCAGAGAACAAGGTCAGCAGAGCTGCTGTAGAGCCAGAGAAACCAGGTCAGCAGAGCTGCTCTAGAGCCTAAGAACCAGGTCAGCAGAACTGCTCTACAGCCAGAGAACCAAGTGAGCAGAGGGGCTTTAGAGCCAGAGAACCAAGTCGGCAGAGGTAATCTAGAGCCAGAGAACAAAGTCAGCAGAGCTGCTGTAGAGCCAGAGAAACCAGGTCAGCATAGCTGTTTTAGAGCCAGAGAACCAGGTCTGCAGAGCTGCTTTAGAGCCAGAGAACCAGGTCAACAGAGTTGCTTTAGAGCCAGAGAACCAGAACACCAGAACTGCTTTTGAGCCAAAGAAACAGGTCAGCAGAGCTGCTCTACAGCCTAAGAACCAGGTCAGCAGAGCTGCTCTACTGCCAGAGAACAAGGTCAGCAGAGCTGCTGTAGAGCCAGAGAAAACACGTCAGCAGAGCCGCATTAGAGCCAGAGAACCAGGTCACCAGAGCAGCTCTAGAACCTAAAATCCAGGTCAGCAGAGCTGCTCTAGAGCCAGAGAGCCAGGTGAGCAGAGATGCTCTAGAACCAGAGAACCAGGTCAGCAGAGCCGCATTAGAGCCAGAGAACGAGGTCAGCAGAGCTGCTCTAGAGCCTAAGAACCAGGTCAGCAGAGCTGCTCTACAGCCAGAGAACCAAGTGAGCAGAGGTGCTTTAGTGCCAGAGAACCAGGGCAGCAGAACCACATTAGAGCTAGAGAACCAGGTAATCAGAGCAGCTCTAGAGCCAGAGAACCTTGTCAGCAAAGCTGCTTTAGAGCCAGAGAACCAGGTCAGCAGAGCATTTATAGAGCCAGAGAACCAGATCAGCAGAGCTGTTTTAGAGCCAGAGAACCAGGTCAGCAGAGCTGCTTTAGAGCCAGAGAAACCAGGTCAGCAGAGCTGCTTTAGAGCCAGAGAACCAGGTCAGCAGAGCCGTTGTAGAGCCAGAGAACCAGGCCAGGAGAGCTGTTGTAAAGCCAGAGAACCAGGTCAGCAGAGCTGCTCCAGACCCTAAGAACCAGGTCAGCAGAGCTGCTCTTGAGCCACAGATCCAGGTCAGCAGAGCTGCTGTAGAGCCAGAAAAAACAGGTCAGCAGAGCTGCTTTAGAGGCAGGGAACAAGGTGTTGGACCTGGCCTCGTGGCGTGGTCCTTAACCCCCTGGATTGTGGCCGTTCCCCGCCCCGGCCGTCACGGGCCACCCGTCTGGACTGCACCAAGGCCCTTCACCCGGAGCTACACGTGGTCGCATACTCCTCGTGGCTCCGCCATCTTGTTGGCATCCACGTCACACCGTGCCCCAGCCGGCGCGACCCCGCTCAACCCAGCCTCGACCCCAACGAAGCCCCGACATCGAGGCACCACGAACTGGCCAGGGGGTGCCGCAGGAACCATTCATCGCCCCGGCGGAGGACAGTATCGATGGGACCCCCAACTGTCCTCCCCTCTCGAGGTGTGATCACCCTGCAAACTCCCATGGGCCTGGCGCCTCTCCTGCTGGGCGTCTGGCCACCTCCACCCGGCCACTCCGCCCCCTCGGGCGCATAGGTCCGGACATCAAAGGGCTCCAGACCTATATCTGGGGCGACCCCACCACAGCTCGGCAGTTGTATCCCGGAGTCGAGAGCCCTGCTGATCGAATCGCGGCTGACCCTACGGAGACGAACTCTTGCCGGAACCATCACGAGCCCTGCTGACTGCGTCGCGGCTCCCTCCTGTGAACCCTTTTCTGAACCACCTGGAACATCGGAGCCCTGCAGACGCTGTCGCGGCCCAACCTCGCTGGAACCTTCCTCGGAGCCCTGCTGACGACGTCGCGGCTCGAGCTGAGCAGAAACCATCTTGAGAGCCCTGCTGATTGAATCGCGGCTCTCCACGAACTGTACGCCAGAGCCCTGCTGACGCCGTCGCGGCTCGACCCCTCCGAGATCGGAGGTCCTCCAGCGTGAGGATAAGAACTGGGCCCCAGGTACCCTCGTACCACACTCCTGCCAAAGACTGTCCCGCTACCCCTACCCTTCCAAAGAGACATTGAGACTTTTGGTGGATCCCTCGATCCCTTCGTGTAAATATTGAACTCGTAACCTTTTATTGATGATAAAGAATTGCTTGTCTTGAGACAACCTCCTTGAGTCCGGTGTGGTGGTGTTACTGTGCTAGTACGGGATAGGAGAAGGATCTCTCAGGAGACTTCTCGGCAGCGCTCGGCTACTTCGTGCAGTGAGAGGGCCCCCCCTTGGTGGTCTCACCGACTCCTCGGGGTCCGCCTTCCAACATTTGGTGGCCAGCGACGGGATCCGAGCCGAACGCAGTACATACCAGCCAGTACCCACTAGCTACCCATCCAAACGAATAGCATCATGAGCAGCCAGGAAAACAACGCGACAATGGAGTTCCAGCCCGAACGGCTGGAAGAATATACGCACAAAGAATTAAAACAGTTCTGCAGAGACAAAGGCATTGCAACCACCAGCCTCGGTACCAAGGAAGAGATGCAGAAAGCTCTGAGGGCATGGTTGGAGGCTGGGGCAGGCCCCTCCCAGGAAGAAGGGCCCTTGCCCCTGACGGAGACCACAGCAACCGCACTGACCCCGGCAACCGGAGGATGAAAGAGCCTAGAAACCGGCCTCTCCGAGGAAGAAATACGAGAGCGGGAAAAGGTCCGGAGCCACGAACTAGAGCTTGCCCGACTACGGCTGGACGGCGAACTCCAGCTGGCAGAAAAGAAACTGGCCCTCGAGCAGCTACGCCTTCAAGAAGAAATAGAAGAGAAGAGACGACACCGGGAGTTGGAGGAAAAGAAACTAACTCTTGAGCACGAGCGCAGTCTCAAGGAGCTCGAGATCAAGGCCAAGAACGGAGGGGCCAACACCCCCAGTACTAGAGACACTCTACCGCCCCCCGAGGCCAAGGTGCATATCCCGAAGGAGGTCGTCAAGGAGTATTACAAGAATGACGATATCCAACAATGGTTCAAGGCCTACGAGGTGGCCATGACCTCCCATCGGGTGCCCCGAAAAGACTGGGGCGCAGGCCTGTGGGGGCGATTCCTGAGTGAAGGGCGGGACACGCTGCTCCAGCTACCGGAGGAGGTGATGACCTTCTACGATCACATGAAGGAGGCCCTGCTCACCCGCTACGGGCTAACAGCGGAGATGTACCGCCAGCGGTTCCGAGACTGCAAGAAAATCCCGGGTACCACATGGGTGGAATATGTGGACTTTTTCAGTCGGGCCCTAGAAGGGTGGATCAAAGGCAGCAAAGTAACCACCTACGGACAACTGGTCGACCTCATCGTCTGGGAACATCTTTCCAACAATTGCTTCGTGGAACTGAGACAGCACCTCCTCGACAGCAAAATGACCGACCCGCGAAAACTTGCCGTCGAGGCCGATCGATGGGTCAACTCCCGGGTCCCCCGGAGCTCAATGGGGGAGTACCAGAGGAACCCCAACGGACCCCCACGCCAGCGCGGTGGGGGGGGGAGGGCCGAACAGGAACCGAGACCCTCCCGCTGGGGCCCCCAGGAGCCCCCCTCGAGGGCCACCGCAGCCACATCTCTCCCCGAGCCTAGCGCGAAGGGTGGGCCCGGCCCGACCCGGACCACGGCCACCAGTGACCTGCTATGGCTGCCAACAAACCGGACACTTTGCCAGCGACCCGGCCTGCCCCCTGAACCGAAGAAACGGGGCCGGCGGGCCCCCGCCCCGGCAGCTGACAGCCGCCGCCTTGGGGGGAGAGGAGGAAGAAGAGGCCCTCGACCGAGAAAACACTGAGTGGGAGCCGGCAGCCATGTCCCTGGTCTGCCTGGGTAGCCGAGAGATGGTACCCTGCACCCCCATCCCAACCAACACCCAGAAGTACCGGCAGCAGGTCACGGTCAACGGACAACGGGCCGAAGCCCTTCGCGACACCGGCGCCAGTATCACCGCTGTCCGCTGCCACCTGGTGACCCCTGAACAGATTCTACCGAATGTGCTGTGCCCTGTGCGGCCGGCCGACAACAGTGAAAGCCTATGCCAGATGGCCCTGGTCCCCTTCGAGTGGGGAGGGGTGACGGGCCTGCTGAAGGTGACGGTGCGCGACGACGCCCCGGTCGACTGCCTCCTGGGGAACGACTTGGAGAGTTCCCCCTGGGCTCAAGTAGAACGACGAGAGCACCTCCAAATGTTGGGACTGGCTGATTGGGCCTGCGCCATCACCCGGTCCATGACCGCCCAGGCCCCCCGCTCCTCCTCGACCTCCGGGACTGCCCGACCCGAGGGGCTCACACCCCCTCCCGCCAGCAGCGAGGAGGAGGCGGACACCGACCCCGGGCCCAGCGAATCCTCCCCCGAAGAGATGGCTTCTCCGAGCGCCCTACCAGAACTGACGCAATGGCAACATGAAGGGGGCCCCACCCGAGAGCAGTTCCAGCAAGAGCAACAGTCCTGTCCCTCTCTCGAAGGGGTCCGACAGCAGGCGACCGCGCAAGCCAACGGTGACCAGACCGGCACCCACTGGATCTACTGGGCCGAGGGCCTGTTGTACAGTGAACAGAAAGTGGCAGAACTCGGGGCCGTCCGCATGTTGGTGGTCCCCCTCCGCTTCCGGGAGTTCCTTCTCAACCTGGCCCATGATGTGCCCCTCGCCGGACACTTGGGGCAAGACAAAACGTACAGTCGTCTGGTGACCCACTTCTACTGGCCCCGGATGCGGAGAGATGTGGACAACCACTGCCGGTCCTGCCAGACCTGCCAAGCCAGCGGAAAGACGGGGGGTCGGGTCAAGGCCCCCCTCCAGCCCTTTCCCGCTGTCAGCACCCCGTTTGAACGAGTCGGAATCGACATTGTGGGACCCCTGGACCCCCAAACCGCCCTGGGCCACCGCTTCATCCTGGTCCTCGTGGACCACGCCACCAGGTACCCGGAGGCGGTCCCGCTCAGAACTATAACGGCCCCTGTGGTAGGCCGGGCCTTGATGGGGATCTTCTCCCGAGTGGGATTCCCCAGCGAAGTGGTGAGCGACCGTGGCACGAACTTTATCTCCAGGTACATGCGGTCCCTGTGGCAACAATGCGGGGTCACATACAAGTTCACGACCCCATATCACCCTCAGGGGAACGGACTGGTTGAGCGGTTCAACCGAACATTGAAAGGGATGATCCAGGGCCTGGAAGAACCCCTCAGGCGGAAATGGGATGTCCTGCTGCCCTGCCTCCTGTTTGCCTATCGGGAGGTCCCGCAGAAGTCCCTGGGGTTCAGCCCGTTTGAACTATTGTATGGGCACCCGGTCCGCGGACCACTCAGCCTGGTCAAGGAGGGCTGGGAGATGAAGCCCCGGGGCGCCCCTCCTGACGTCTACCGATACCTCCTGACCCTCCGAAACCAGACCCGCAAGTTCCGAGCCATAGCCGAAGCCAACCTCGAGGCCAGCCAGGAGGACATGAAGCGGTGGTACGATCGCAACACTTCTACGGTAGAATTCGAGCCAGGTCAGAAAGTATGGGTCATGGCCCCGGTCGAACCCGGCGCCCTCCAGGACAAGTGGACCGGGCCCTTCAAGGTGGTGGAGAAGAAAAGTCCCGTCACCTACCTGGTCGATCTGGAGTCCCCCCGGAACCCCCTCCGGGTCCTACATGCGAACAGGCTAAAACCCCACTTCGCCCGGACCGAACTGAGCCTGCTGCTGGCGACCGACGAGGGGGGCGAGGACGACTCCGAGCCCTTGCCCGACCTCTTGCAATCCGACAGTCACGATGGATCGATCGAAGGGGTCCAACTCGCCTCGTCCCTGACCCCGGAGCAGCGCAACGACTGCCAGCGATTACTGCGGGACTACGCAGCCCTCTTCTCTCTCACCCCGGGGGTGACCCACTGGTGCATCCACGACGTCGACACCGGGGAGAACCCCCCCATACGACACAGAGCCTACCGGGTGCCTGACCGAGTGCGGGCCTGCATCCAGGCCGAAGTAGCGAAGATGCTGGCCCTGGGGGTCATCGAGCCTTCCGACAGCCCGTGGGCCAGCCCTGTCGTCCTGGTGCCCAAGGCCGCAGCTCCCGGTCACCCCCCGGAGTTGCGATTCTGCGTGGACTACCGAGCCCTGAATGTAGTAACCAAGACGGACGCACACCCGATACCCCGGGCCGACGAACTGATCGACCGCCTAGGGGCCGCTCGCTACTTGAGCACGCTGGACCTCACCGCCGGGTACTGGCAAATCCAGCTCACCCCCGGCGCCCAAGAAAGATCCGCCTTTTCGACTCCGGATGGGCATTACCACTTTCGGGTGATGCCCTTCGGAATGAAGAACGCCCCGGCCACCTTCCAAAGACTGGTGAACAAGGTTTTGGCCGGGCTTGAGGCCTTCAGCGCGGCCTACTTAGATGACATTGCCGTGTACAGCAACCACTGGGCCGAGCACCTCCTCCACCTGGAGGCCGTCCTGGCCGCCCTCCAGCGGGCCGGGCTCACAATCAAGGCCAGCAAATGCCAAATCGGCCACGGATCCGTGACCTACCTGGGCCATCAAGTGGGGAGCGGGCAGGTGGCCCCCCTCCAAGCGAAGATAGATGCCATCCAGACCTGGGAACCCCCCACTACCCAGACCGCTGTCCGGGCCTTCCTGGGCCTCACCGGATACTACCGGCGGTTTATCCGGGACTATGGGAGCATTGTTGGCCCCCTCACAGAGTTAACGTCCAAAAAACAGCCCAAGAAGGTACACTGGACACCCCGCTGCCAAACAGCCTTCGACACCCTCAAAACGGCCATGTGTACTGCTCCGGTGCTGCAAGCCCCGGACTATCAGAAGGAGTTTGTGGTACAGACGGACGCCTCCGAGTATGGGATCGGGGCCGTCCTCTCCCAAACTGATGAAAGGGGGCTCGACAGACCAGTGGCCTTCATCAGCCGGCGACTACTGCCCCGGGAGCAACGCTGGAGCACTATTGAGCGCAAGGCCTTCGCTGTGGTGTGGGCCCTCAAGAAGCTCCGGCCCTACCTCTTTGGCGCCCACTTCCGGGTCCAGACCGACCACCGGCCCTTGCAATGGTTAATGCGAATGCGGGGCGAGAACCCCAAGCTGCTGCGATGGTCCATCTCGCTACAAGGGATGGACTTTGACGTCGAACACCGGCCCGGCAATGACCACGCCAACGCCGACGGCCTGTCCCGCTTCTTCCGCCTTGACGAGGAGAATCCCCAAGGAGATGGGTGACTCTCCATGCCTTCGGCTGGGGGGGACGCCTGTTGGACCTGGCCTCGTGGCGTGGTCCTTAACCCCCTGGTTTGTGGCCGTTCCCCGCCCCGGCCATCACGGGCCACCCGTCTGGACTGCACCAAGGCCCTTCACCCGGAGCTACACGTGGTCGCATACTCCTCGTGGCTCCGCCATCTTGTTGGCATCCACGTCACACCGTGCCCCAGCCGGCGCGACCCCGCTCAACCCAGCCTCGACCCCAACGAAGCCCCGACATCGAGGCACCACGAACTGGCCAGGGGGTGCCGCAGGAACCATTCATCGCCCCGGCGGAGGACAGTATCGATGGGACCCCCAACTGTCCTCCCCTCTCGAGGTGTGATCACCCTGCAAACTCCCATGGGCCTGGCGCCTCTCCTGCTGGGCGTCTGGCCACCTCCACCCGGCCACTCCGCCCCCTCGGGCGCATAGGTCCGGACATCAAAGGGCTCCAGACCTATATCTGGGCGACCCCACCACAGCTCGGCAGTTGTATCCCGGAGTCGAGAGCCCTGCTGATCGAATCGCGGCTGACCCTACGGAGACGAACTCTTGCCGGAACCATCACGAGCCCTGCTGACTGCGTCGCGGCTCCCTCCTGTGAACCCTTTTCTGAACCACCTGGAACATCGGAGCCCTGCAGACGCTGTCGCGGCCCAACCTCGCTGGAACCTTCCTCGGAGCCCTGCTGACGACGTCGCGGCTCGAGCTGAGCAGAAACCATCTTGAGAGCCCTGCTGATTGAATCGCGGCTCTCCACGAACTGTACGCCAGAGCCCTGCTGACGCCGTCGCGGCTCGACCCCTCCGAGATCGGAGGTCCTCCAGCGTGAGGATAAGAACTGGGCCCCAGGTACCCTCGTACCACACTCCTGCCAAAGACTGTCCCGCTACCCCTACCCTTCCAAAGAGACATTGAGACTTTTGGTGGATCCCTCGATCCCTTCGTGTAAATATTGAACTCGTAACCTTTTATTGATGATAAAGAATTGCTTGTCTTGAGACAACCTCCTTGAGTCCGGTGTGGTGGTGTTACTGTGCTAGTACGGGATAGGAGAAGGATCTCTCAGGAGACTTCTCGGCAGCGCTCGGCTACTTCGTGCAAAGAGAGGGCCCCCCCTTGGTGGTCTCACCGACTCCTCGGGGTCCGCCTTCCAACACAAGGTCAGCAGAGCTACTTTAGAGCCAGAGAACCAGGTCAGCAGAGCTGCTTTAGAGGGAGAGAACCAGGTCAGCAGAGCTCCTCTAGAGCCAGCGAACCAAGTCAGCAGACCTGCTTCAAAGCCAGAGAACCAGGTCAGCAGAGCTGCTTTAGAGCCATAGAACCAGGTCGACAGAGCTGCTCTAGAGCCTAAGAAACAGGTCAGCAGAGATGATCTAGAGCCAGAGAACCAGGTCAGCAGAGCTGCTGTAGAGCCAGAGAAAACAGGTCAGCAGAGCTGCTTTAGTGGGAGAGAACCAGGTCAGCAGAGCTGATTTAGAGCCAGAGAACCACATCAGCAGAGCTGCTTTACAGCCATAGAACTAGGTCAGCAGAGCTGCTTTGGTGCCAGAGAACCAGGTCAGGAGAGCAGTTGTAGAGCCAGAGATCCAGGTCAGCAGAGCTGCTCTAGAGACTAAGAACCAGGTCAGCAGAGCTGCTCTAGAGCCAGAGAACCAGATCAGCAAAGCTGCTATAGAGCCAGAGAAAAAGGTCAGCAGAGCTGCTCTAGAGCCAGAGAACAAGGCCAGCAGAGCTACTGTAGAGCCAGAGAAACAAGGTCAGCAGAGCTGCTTTAGAGCCACAGAACAAGGTCAGCAGAGCTGCATTAGAGTCAGAGAACCAGGTCAGCAGAGCTGTTGTAGAACCAGAGAACCAGGTCAGCAGAGCTGCTCTAGAGCCAGAGATCCACGTCAGCAGAGCTGCTGTAGAGCCAGAAAAACCAGGTCAGCAGAGCTGCTCTAGAGCCAGAGATCCAGGTCAGCAGAGCTGCTGTAGAGCCAGAAAAACCAGGTCAGCAGAGCTGCTTTAGAGGCAGAGAACAAGGTCAGCAGAGCTACTTTAGAGCCAGAGAACCAGGTCAGCAGAGCTGCTTTAGAGGGAGAGAAGCAGGTCAGCAGAGCTCCTCTAGAGCCAGCGAACCAGGTCAGCAGACCTGCTTCAAAGCCAGAGAACCAGGTCAACAGAGTTGCTTTAGAGCCAGAGAACCAGAACACCAGAACTGCTTTTGAGCCAAAGAAACAGGTCAGCAGAGCTGCTCTACAGCCTAAGAACCAGGTCAGCAGAGCTGCTCTAGTGCCAGAGAACAAGGTCAGCAGAGCTGCTGTAGAGCCAGAGAAAACAGGTCAGCAGAGCCGCATTAGAGCCAGAGAACCAGGTCACCAGAGCAGCTCTAGAACCTAAAATCCAGGTCAGCAGAGCTGCTCTAGAGCCAGAGAGCCAGGTGAGCAGAGATGCTCTAGAACCAGGTCAGCAGAGCCGCATTAGAGCCAGAGAACGAGGTCAGCAGAGCTGCTCTAGAGCCTAAGAACCAGGTCAGCAGAGCTGCTCTACAGCCAGAGAACCAAGTGAGCAGAGGTGCTTTAGTGCCAGAGAACCAGGGCAGCAGAACCACATTAGAGCTAGAGAACCAGGTAATCAGAGCAGCTCTAGAGCCAGAGAACCTTGTCAGCAAAGCTGCTTTAGAGCCAGAGAACCAGGTCAGCAGAGCATTTATAGAGCCAGAGAACCAGATCAGCAGAGCTGTTTTAGAGCCAGAGAACCAGGTCAGCAGAGCTGCTTTAGAGCCAGAGAAACCAGGTCAGCAGAGCTGCTTTAGAGCCAGAGAACCAGGTCAGCAGAGCCGTTGTAGAGCCAGAGAACCAGGCCAGGAGAGCTGTTGTAAAGCCAGAGAACCAGGTCAGCAGAGCTGCTCCAGACCCTAAGAACCAGGTCAGCAGAGCTGCTCTTGAGCCACTGATCCAGGTCAGCAGAGCTGCTGTAGAGCCAGAAAAAACAGGTCAGCAGAGCTGCTTTAGAGGCAGGGAACAAGGTCAGCAGAGCTACTTTAGAGCCAGAGAACCAGGTCAGCAGAGCTGCTTTAGAGGGAGAGAACCAGGTCAGCAGAGCTCCTCTAGAGCCAGCGAACCAGGTCAGCAGACCTGCTTCAAAGCCAGAGAACCAGGTCAGCAGAGCTGCTTTAGAGCCATAGAACCAGGTCGACAGAGCTGCTCTAGAGCCTAAGAAACAGGTCAGCAGAGATGATCTAGAGCCAGAGAACCAGGTCAGCAGAGCTGCTGAAGAGCCAGAGAAAACAGGTCAGCAGAGCTGCTTTAGTGGGAGAGAACCAGGTCAGCAGAGCTGATTTAGAGCCAGAGAACCACATCAGCAGAGCTGCTTTACAGCCATAGAACTAGGTCAGCAGAGCTGCTTTGGTGCCAGAGAACCAGGTCAGGAGAGCAGTTGTAGAGCCAGAGATCCAGGTCAGCAGAGCTGCTCTAGAGACTAAGAACCAGGTCAGCAGAGCTGCTCTAGAGCCAGAGAACCAGATCAGCAAAGCTGCTATAGAGCCAGAGAAAAAGGTCAGCAGAGCTGCTCTAGAGCCAGAGAACAAGGCCAGCAGAGCTACTGTAGAGCCAGAGAAACAAGGTCAGCAGAGCTGCTTTAGAGCCACAGAACAAGGTCAGCAGAGCTGCATTAGAGTCAGAGAACCAGGTCAGCAGAGCTGTTGTAGAACCAGAGAACCAGGTCAGCAGAGCTGCTCTAGAGCCAGAGATCCACGTCAGCAGAGCTGCTGTAGAGCCAGAAAAACCAGGTCAGCAGAGCTGCTCTAGAGCCAGCGAACCAGGTCAGCAGACCTGCTTCAAAGCCAGAGAACCAGGTCAGCAGAGCTGCTTTAGAGCCATAGAACCAGGTCAACAGAGCTGCTCTAGAGCCTAAGAAACAGGTCAGCAGAGATGCTCTAGAGCCAGAGAACCAGTTCAGCAGAGCCGTTGTAAAGCCAGAGAACCAGGTCAGCAGAGCTGCTCCAGACCCTAAGAACCAGGTCAGCAGAGCTGCTTTAGAGGCAGAGAACCAGGTCTGCAGAGCTGCTGTAGAGCCAGAAAAACCAGGTCAGCAGAGCTGCATTAGAGGCAGAGAACAAGGTCAGCAGAGCTACTTTAGAGCCAGAGAACCAGGTCAGCAGAGCTGCTTTAGAGGGAGAGAACCAGGTCAGCAGAGCTCCTCTAGAGCCAGCGAACCAGGTCAGCAGACCTGCTTCAAAGCCAGAGAACCAGGTCAGCAGAGCTGCTTTAGAGCCATAGAACCAGGTCAACAGAGCTGCTCTAGAGCCTAAGAAACAGGTCAGCAGAGATGCTCTAGAGCCAGAGAACCAGGTCAGCAGAGCTGCTGTAGAGCCAGAGAAAACAGGTCAGCAGAGCTGCTTTAGTGGGAGAGAACCAGGTCAGCAGAGCTGATTTAGAGCCAGAGAACCACGTCAGCAGAGCTGCTTTAGAGCCAGAGAACAAGGTCAGCAGAGCTGTTTTAGAGCGAGAGAACCAGGTCAGCAGATCTGCTTTACAGCCATAGAAGGAGGTCAGCAGAGCTGCTTTAGAGCCAGAGAACCAGGTCAGCAGAGCAGTTGTAGAGCCAGAGAACCAGGCCAGGAGAGCTGTTGTAAAGCCAGAGAACCAGGTCAGCAGAGCTGCTCTAGAGCCAGAGAACCAGGTCAGCAAAGCTGCTATAGAGCCAGAGAACAAGGTCAGCAGAGCTGCTCTAGAGCCAGAGAAGAAGGTCAGCAGAGCTCCTGTAGAGCCAGAGAAACAAAGTCAGCAGAGCTGCTTTAGAGCCACAGAACAAGGTCAGCAGAGCTGCTTTAGAGCCAGAGAACCAGGTCAGCAGAGCCGTTGTAGAGCCAGAGAACCAGGTCAGCCGAGCTGCTCCAGACCCTAAGAACCAGGTCAGCAGAGCTGCTCCAGAGCCAGAGATCCAAGTCAGCAGAGCTGCTGTAGAGCCAGAAAAACCAGGTCAGCAGAGCTGCTTTAGAGGCAGAGAACAAGGTCAGCAGAGCTACTTTAAAGCCAGAGAACCAGGTCAGCAGAGCTGCTTTAAAGGGAGAGAACCAGGTCAGCAGAGCTCCTCTAGAGCCAGCGATCCAGGTCAGCAGACCTGCTTCAAAGCCAGAGAACCACGTCAGCAGAGCTGCTTTAGAGCCATAGAACAAGGTCAACAGAGCTGCTCTAGAGCCTAAGAAACAGGTCAGCAGAGCTGCTCTAGATCCAGAGAACCAGGTCAGCAGAGCTGCTGTAGAGCCAGAGAAAACAGGTCAGCATAGCTGCTTTAGAGGGAGAGAACCAGGTCAGCAGAGCTGATTTAGAGCCAGAGAAACAAAGTCAGCAGAGCTGCTTTAGAGCCACAGAACAAGGTCAGCAGAGCTGCTTTAGAGCCAGAGAACCAGGTCAGCAGAGCTGCTCTAGAGCCTAAGAAACAGGTCAGCAGTGCTGCTCTAGAGGCAGAGAACCCGGTCAGAAGAGCTGCTGTAGAGCCAGAGAAACCAGGTCAGCAGAGCTGCTCCAGACCCTAAGAACCAGGTCAGCAGACCTGCTCCAGAGCCAGAGATCCAGGTCAGCAGAGCTGCTGTAGAGCCAGAAAAACCAGGTCAGCAGAGCCGGTTTAGAGGCAGAAAACAAGGTCAGCAGAGCTACTTTAGAGCCAGAGAACCAGGTCAGCAGAGCTGCTTTAGTGGGAGAGAACCAGGTCAGCAGAGCTCCTCTAGAGCCAGCGATCCAGGTCAGCAGACCTGCTTCAAAGCCAGAGAACCAGGTCATCAGAGCTGCTTTAGAGCCATAGAACCAGGTCAACAGAGCTGCTCTAGAGCCTAAGAAACAGGTCAGCAGAGCTGCTCTAGATCCAGAGAACCATGTCAGCAGAGCTGCTTTAGAGCCAGAGAACAAGGTCAGCAGAGCTGTTTTAGAGCGAGAGAACCAGGTCAGCAGAGCTGCTTTACAGCCATAGAACCAGGTCAGCAGAGCTGCTTTAGAGCCAGAGAACCAGGTCAGCAGAGCCGTTGTAGAGCAAGAGAACCAGGTCAGCAGAGCTGCTCTAGAGCCTAAGAACCAGGTCAGCAGAGCTGCTCTAGAGCCAGAGAACCAGGTCAGCAAAGCTGCTATAGAGCCAGAGAACAAGGTCAGCAGAGCTGCTCTAGAGGCAGAGAACAAGGCCAGCAGAGCTACTGTAGAGCCAGAGAAACAAGGTCAGCAGAGCTGCTTTAGAGCCACAGAACAAGGTCAGCAGAGCTGCATTAGAGTCAGAGAACCAGGTCAGCAGAGCTGCTTTAGAGCCAGAGAACAAGGTCAGCAGACCTGCTTCAAAGCCAGAGAACAAGGTCAGCAGACCTGCTTCAAAGCCAGAGAACCAGGTCAGCAGAGCTGCTTTAGAGCCATAGAACCAGGTCAACAGAGCTGCTCTAGAGCCTAAGAAACAGGTCAGCAGAGATGCTCTAGAGCCAGAGAACCAGTTCAGCAGAGCCGTTGTAAAGCCAGAGAACCAGGTCAGCAGAGCTGCTCCAGACCCTAAGAACCAGGTCAGCAGAGCTGCTTTAGAGGCAGAGAACCAGGTCTGCAGAGCTGCTGTAGAGCCAGAAAAACCAGGTCAGCAGAGCTGCTTTAGAGGCAGAGAACAAGGTCAGCAGAGCTACTTTAGAGCCAGAGAACCAGGTCAGCAGAGCTGCTTTAGAGGGAGAGAACCAGGTCAGCAGAGCTCCTCTAGAGCCAGCGAACCAGGTCAGCAGACCTGCTTCAAAGCCAGAGAACCAGGTCAGCAGAGCTGCTTTAGAGCCATAGAACCAGGTCAACAGAGCTGCTCTAGAGCCTAAGAAACAGGTCAGCAGAGATGCTCTAGGGCCAGAGAACCAGTTCAGCAGAGCCGTTGTAAATCCAGAGAACCAGGTCAGCAGAGCTGCTCCAGACCCTAAGAACCAGGTCAGCAGAGCTGCTTTAGAGGCAGAGAACCAGGTCTGCAGAGCTGCTGTAGAGCCAGAAAAACCAGGTCAGCAGAGCTGCTTTAGAGGCAGAGAACAAGGTCAGCAGAGCTACTTTAGAGCCAGAGAACCAGGTCAGCAGAGCTGCTTTAGAGGGAGAGAACCAGGTCAGCAGAGCTCCTCTAGAGCCAGAGAACCAGGTCAGCAGACCTGCTTCAAAGCCAGAGAACCAGGTCAGCAGAGCTGCTTTAGAGCCATAGAACCAGGTCAACAGAGCTGCTCTAGAGGCTAAGAAACAGGTCAGCAGAGCTGCTCTAGATCCAGAGAACCAGGTCAGCAGAGCTGCTTTAGAGCCAGAGAACAAGGTCAGCAGAGCTGTTTTAGAGCGAGAGAACCAGGTCAGCAGAGCTGCTTTACAGCCATAGAACCAGGTCAGCAGAGCTGCTTTAGAGCCAGAGAACCAGGTCAGCAGAGCCGTTGTAGAGCAAGAGAACCAGGTCAGCAGAGCTGCTCTAGAGCCTAAGAACCAGGTCAGCAGAGCTGCTCTAGAGCCAGAGAACCAGGTCAGCAAAGCTGCTATAGAGCCAGAGAACAAGGTCAGCAGAGCTGCTCTAGAGCCAGAGAACAAGGCCAGCAGAGCTACTGTAGAGCCAGAGAAACAAGGTCAGCAGAGCTGCTTTAGAGCCACAGAACAAGGTCAGCAGAGCTGCATTAGAGTCAGAGAACCAGGTCAGCAGAGCTGCTTTAGAGCCAGAGAACAAGGTCAGCAGACCTGCTTCAAAGCCAGAGAACCAGGTCAGCAGAGCTGCTTTAGAGCCATAGAACCAGGTCAACAGAGCTGCTCTAGAGCCTAAGAAACAGGTCAGCAGAGATGCTCTAGAGCCAGAGAACCAGTTCAGCAGAGCCGTTGTAAAGCCAGAGAACCAGGTCAGCAGAGCTGCTCCAGACCCTAAGAACCAGGTCAGCAGAGCTGCTTTAGAGGCAGAGAACCAGGTCTGCAGAGCTGCTGTAGAGCCAGAAAAACCAGGTCAGCAGAGCTACTTTAGAGCCAGAGAACCAGGTCAGCAGAGCTGCTTTAGAGGGAGAGAACCAGGTCAGCAGAGCTGCTTTAGAGCCAGAGAACAAGGTCAGCAGACCTGCTTCAAAGCCAGAGAACCAGGTCAGCAGAGCTGCTTTAGAGCCATAGAACCAGGTCAACAGAGCTGCTCTAGAGCCTAAGAAACAGGTCAGCAGAGATGCTCTAGAGCCAGAGAACCAGTTCAGCAGAGCCGTTGTAAAGCCAGAGAACCAGGTCAGCAGAGCTGCTCCAGACCCTAAGAACCAGGTCAGCAGAGCTGCTTTAGAGGCAGAGAACCAGGTCTGCAGAGCTGCTGTAGAGCCAGAAAAACCAGGTCAGCAGAGCTACTTTAGAGCCAGAGAACCAGGTCAGCAGAGCTGCTTTAGAGGGAGAGAACCAGGTCAGCAGAGCTCCTCTAGAGCCAGCGAACCAAGTCAGCAGACCTGCTTCAAAGCCAGAGAACCAGGTCAGCAGAGCTGCTTTAGAGCCATAGAACCAGGTCAACAGAGCTGCTCTAGAGCCTAAGAAACAGGTCAGCAGAGATGCTCTAGAGCCAGAGAACCAGTTCAGCAGAGCCGTTGTAAAGCCAGAGAACCAGGTCAGCAGAGCTGCTCCAGACCCTAAGAACCAGGTCAGCAGAGCTGCTTTAGAGGCAGAGAACCAGGTCTGCAGAGCTGCTGTAGAGCCAGAAAAACCAGGTCAGCAGAGCTGCTTTAGAGGCAGAGAACAAGGTCAGCAGAGCTACTTTAGAGCCAGAGAACCAGGTCAGCAGAGCTGCTTTAGAGGGAGAGAACCAGGTCAGCAGAGCTCCTCTAGAGCCAGCGAACCAGGTCAGCAGACCTGCTTCAAAGCCAGAGAACCAGGTCAGCAGAGCTGCTTTAGAGCCATAGAACCAGGTCAACAGAGCTGCTCTAGATCCTAAGAAACAGGTCAGCAGAGATGCTCTAGAGCCAGAGAACCAGGTCAGCAGAGCTGCTGTAGAGCCAGAGAAAACAGGTCAGCAGAGCTGCTTTAGTGGGAGAGAACCAGGTCAGCAGAGCTGATTTAGAGCCAGAGAACCACGTCAGCAGAGCTGCTTTAGAGCCAGAGAACAAGGTCAGCAGAGCTGTTTTAGAGCGAGAGAACCAGGTCAGCAGATCTGCTTTACAGCCATAGAAGGAGGTCAGCAGAGCTGCTTCAGAGCCAGAGAACCAGGTCAGCAGAGCTGCTTTAGAGCCACAGAACAAGGTCAGCAGACCTGCTTTAAAGCCAGAGAACCAGGTCAGCAGAGCTGCTTTAGAGCCATAGAACCAGGTCAACAGAGCTGCTCTAGAGCCTAAGAAACAGGTCAGCAGAGATGCTCTAGAGCCAGAGAACCAGTTCAGCAGAGCCGTTGTAAAGCCAGAGAACCAGGTCAGCAGAGCTGCTCCAGACCCTAAGAACCAGGTCAGCAGAGCTGCTTTAGAGGCAGAGAACCAGGTCTGCAGAGCTGCTGTAGAGCCAGAAAAACCAGGTCAGCAGAGCTGCTTTAGAGGCAGAGAACAAGGTCAGCAGAGCTACTTTAGAGCCAGAGAACCAGGTCAGCAGAGCTGCTTTAGAGGGAGAGAACCAGGTCAGCAGAGCTCCTCTAGAGCCAGCGAACCAGGTCAGCAGACCTGCTTCAAAGCCAGAGAACCAGGTCAGCAGAGCTGCTTTAGAGCCATAGAACCAGGTCAACAGAGCTGCTCTAGAGCCTAAGAAACAGGTCAGCAGAGATGTTCTAGAGCCAGAGAACCAGGTCAGCAGAGCTGCTGTAGAGCCAGAGAAAACAGGTCAGCAGAGCTGCTTTAGTGGGAGAGAACCAGGTCAGCAGAGCTGATTTAGAGCAAGAGAACCACATCAGCAGAGCTGCTTTAGAGCCAGAGAACAAGGTCAGCAGAGCTGTTTTAGAGCGAGAGAACCAGGTCAGCAGATCTGCTTTACAGCCATAGAAGGAGGTCAGCAGAGCTGCTTTAGAGCCAGAGAACCAGGTCAGCAGAGCAGTTGTAGAGCCAGAGAACCAGGTCAGCAGAGCTGCTCTAGAGCCTAAGAACCAGGTCAGCAGAGCTGCTCTAGAGCCAGAGAACAAGGTCAGCAGAGCTGCTCTAGAGCCAGAGAACAAGGTCAGCAGAGCTACTGTAGAGCCAGAGAAACAAGGTCAGCAGAGCTGCTTTAGATCCACAGAACAAGGTCAGCAGAGCTGCATTAGAGCCAGAGAAACAGGTCAGCAGGGCCGTTGTAGAGCCAGAGAACCAGGTCAGCAGATCTGCTCCAGACCCTAAGAACCAGGTCAGCAGAACTGCTCTAGAGCCAGTGATCCAGGTCAGCAGAGCTGCTGTAGAGCCAGAAAAACCAGGTCAGCAGAGCTGCTTTAAAGGCAGAGAACCAGGTCAGCAAAGCTGCTATAGAGCCAGAGAACAAGGTCAGCAGAGCTGCTCTAGAGCCAAAGAAACAAAGTCAGCAGAGCTGCTTTAGAGCCACAGAACAAGGTCAGCAGAGCTGCTTTAGAGCCAGAGAACCAGGTCAGCAGAGCCGTTGTAGAGCCAGAGAACCAGGTCAGCAGAGCTGCTCCAGACCCTAAGAACCAGGTCAGCAGAGCTGCTCCAGAGCCAGAGATCCAAGTCAGCAGAGCTGCTGTAGAGCCAGAAAAACCAGGTCAGCAGAGCTGCTTTAGAGGCAGAGAACAAGGTCAGCAGAGCTACTTTAGAGCCAGAGAACCAGGTCAGCAGAGCTGCTTTAAAGCGAGAGAACCAGGTCAGCAGAGCTCCTCTAGAGCCAGCGATCCAGGTCAGCAGACCTGCTTCAAAGCCAGAGAACCACGTCAGCAGAGCTGCTTTAGAGCCATAGAACAAGGTCAACAGAGCTGCTCTAGAGCCAGAGAACCAGTTCAGCAGAGCCGTTGTAAAGCCAGAGTACCAGGTCAGCAGAGCTGCTCCAGACCCTAAGAACCAGGTCAGCAGAGCTGCTTTAGAAGCAGAGAACCAGGTCTGCAGAGCTGCTGTAGAGCCAGAAAAACCAGGTCAGCAGAGCTGCTTTAGAGGCAGAGAACAAGGTCAGCAGAGCTACTTTAGAGCCAGAGAACCAGGTCAGCAGAGCTGCTTTAGAGGGAGAGAACCAGGTCAGCAGAGCTCCTCTAGAGCCAGCGAACCAGGTCAGCAGACCTGCTTCAAAGCCAGAGAACCAGGTCAGCAGAGCTGCTTTAGAGCCATAGAACCAGGTCAACAGAGCTGCTCTAGAGCCTAAGAAACAGGTCAGCAGAGATGTTCTAGAGCCAGAGAACCAGGTCAGCAGAGCTGCTGTAGAGCCAGAGAAAACAGGTCAGCAGAGCTGCTTTAGTGGGAGAGAACCAGGTCAGCAGAGCTGATTTAGAGCCAGAGAACCACATCAGCAGAGCTGCTTTAGAGCCAGAGAACAAGGTCAGCAGAGCTGTTTTAGAGCGAGAGAACCAGGTCAGCAGATCTGCTTTACAGCCATAGAAGGAGGTCAGCAGAGCTGCTTTAGAGCCAGAGAACCAGGTCAGCAGAGCAGTTGTAGAGCCAGAGAACCAGGTCAGCAGAGCTGCTCTAGAGCCTAAGAACCAGGTCAGCAGAGCTGCTCTAGAGCCAGAGAACAAGGTCAGCAGAGCTGCTCTAGAGCCAGAGAACAAGGTCAGCAGAGCTACTGTAGAGCCAGAGAAGCAAGGTCAGCAGAGCTGCTTTAGATCCACAGAACAAGGTCAGCAGAGCTGCATTAGAGCCAGAGAAACAGGTCAGCAGGGCCGTTGTAGAGCCAGAGAACCAGGTCAGCAGATCTGCTCCAGACCCTAAGAACCAGGTCAGCAGAACTGCTCTAGAGCCAGTGATCCAGGTCAGCAGAGCTGCTGTAGAGCCAGAAAAACCAGGTCAGCAGAGCTGCTTTAGAGGCAGAGAACCAGGTCAGCAAAGCTGCTATAGAGCCAGAGAACAAGGTCAGCAGAGCTGCTCTAGAGCCAGAGAACAAGGTCAGCAGAGCTCCTGTAGAGCCAGAGAAACAAAGTCAGCAGAGCTGCTTTAGAGCCACAGAACAAGGTCAGCAGAGCTGCTTTAGAGCCAGAGAACCAGGTCAGCAGAGCCGTTGTAGAGCCAGAGAACCAGGTCAGCAGAGCTGCTCCAGACCCTAAGAACCAGGTCAGCAGAGCTGCTCCAGAGCCAGAGATCCAAGTCAGCAGAGCTGCTGTAGAGCCAGAAAAACCAGGTCAGCAGAGCTGCTTTAGAGGCAGAGAACAAGGTCAGCAGAGCTACTTTAGAGCCAGAGAACCAGGTCAGCAGAGCTGCTTTAAAGGGAGAGAACCAGGTCAGCAGAGCTCCTCTAGAGCCAGCGATCCAGGTCAGCAGACCTGCTTCAAAGCCAGAGAACCACGTCAGCAGAGCTGCTTTAGAGCCATAGAACAAGGTCAACAGAGCTGCTCTAGAGCCTAAGAAACAGGTCAGCAGAGCTGCTCTAGATCCAGAGAACCAGGTCAGCAGAGCTGCTGTAGAGCCAGAGAAAACAGGTCAGCATAGCTGCTTTAGAGGGAGAGAACCAGGTCAGCAGAGCTGATTTAGAGCCAGAGAAACAAAGTCAGCAGAGCTGCTTTAGAGCCACAGAACAAGGTCAGCAGAGCTGCTTTAGAGCCAGAGAACCAGGTCAGCAGAGCTGCTCTAGAGCCTAAGAAACAGGTCAGCAGTGCTGCTCTAGAGGCAGAGAACCCGGTCAGAAGAGCTGCTGTAGAGCCAGAGAAACCAGGTCAGCAGAGCTGCTCCAGACCCTAAGAACCAGGTCAGCAGAGCTGCTGTAGAGCCAGAAAAACCAGGTCAGCAGAGCCGCTTTAGAGGCAGAGAACAAGGTCAGCAGAGCTACTTTAGAGCCAGAGAACCAGGTCAGCAGAGCTGCTTTAGAGGGAGAGAACCAGGTCAGCAGAGCTCCTCTAGAGCCAGCGATCCAGGTCAGCAGACCTGCTTCAAAGCCAGAGAACCAGGTCAGCAGAGCTGCTTTAGAGCCATAGAACCAGGTCAACAGAGCTGCTCTAGAGCCTAAGAAACAGGTCAGCAGAGCTGCTCTAGATCCAGAGAACCAGGTATGCAGAGCTGCTTTAGAGCCAGAGAACAAGGTCAGCAGAGGTGTTTTAGAGAGAGAGAACCAGGTCAGCAGAGCTGCTTTACAGCCATAGAACCAGGTCAGCAGAGCTGCTTTAGAGCCAGAGAACCAGGTCAGCAGAGCCGTTGTAGAGCAAGAGAACCAGGTCAGCAGAGCTGCTCTAGAGCCTAAGAACCAGGTCAGCAGAGCTGCTCTAGAGCCAGAGAACCAGGTCAGCAAAGCTGCTATAGAGCCAGAGAACAAGGTCAGCAGAGCTGCTCTAGAGCCAGAGAACAAGGCCAGCAGAGCTACTGTAGAGCCAGAGAAACAAGGTCAGCAGAGCTGCTTTAGAGCCACAGAACAAGGTCAGCAGAGCTGCATTAGAGTCAGAGAACCAGGTCAGCAGAGCTGCTTTAGAGCCAGAGAACCAGATCAGCAGAGCTGCTCTAGAGCCTGAGAACCAGGCCAGCAGAGCTGCTCTAGAGGCAGAGAACCAGGTCAGCAGAGCTGCTTTAGAGCCAGAGAACCAGGTCAGCAGAGCTGCTTTAGAACCAGAGAACCAGGTCAGCAGAGCTGCTTTAGAAACTAAGAACCAGGTCACCAGACCCGCTCTAGAGCCAAAGAACCAGGTCAGCAGAGCTGCTTTAGAGCCAGCGAACCAGGTCAGCAGAGCTGCTCTAGAGCCAGAGAACCACGTCAGCAGAGCTGCTTTAGAGGGAGAGAACCAGGTTAGCAGAGCTGATTTAGAGCCATAGATCCAGGTCAGCAAAGCCGTTGTAGAGCCAGAGAACCAGGTGAGCAGATCTGCTCCAGACCTTAAGAACCAGGTCAGCAGAGCTGCTTTAGAGCCATAGAACCAGGTCAACAGAGCTGCTCTAGAGCCTAAGAAACAGGTCAGCAGAGCTGCTCTAGATCCAGAGAACCAGGTCAGCAGAGCTGCTTTAGAGCCAGAGAACAAGGTCAGCAGAGCTGTTTTAGAGCGAGAGAACCAGGTCAGCAGAGCTGCTTTATAGCCATAGAACCTGGTCAGCAGAGCTGCTTTAGAGCCAGAGAACCAGGTCAGCAGAGCCGTTGTAGAGCAAGAGAACCAGGTCAGCAGAGCTGCTCTAGAGCCTAAGAACCAGGTCAGCAGAGCTGCTCTAGAGCCAGAGAACCAGGTCAGCAAAGCTGCTATAGAGCCAGAGAACAAGGTCAGCAGAGCTGCTCTAGAGCCAGAGAACAAGGTCAGCAGAGCTCCTGTAGAGCCAGAGAAACAAAGTCAGCAGAACTGCTTTAGAGCCACAGAACAAGGTCAGCAGAGCTGCTTTAGAGCCAGAGAACCAGGTCAGCAGAGCCGTTGTAGAGCCAGAGAACCAGGTCAGCCGAGCTGCTCCAGACCCTAAGAACCAGGTCAGCAGAGCTGCTCCAGAGCCAGAGATCCAAGTCAGCAGAGCTGCTGTAGAGCCAGAAAAACCAGGTCAGCAGAGCTGCTTTAGAGGCAGAGAACAAGGTCAGCAGAGCTACTTTAAAGCCAGAGAACGAGGTCAGCAGAGCTGCTTTAAAGGGAGAGAACCAGGTCAGCAGAGCTCCTCTAGAGCCAGCGATCCAGGTCAGCAGACCTGCTTCAAAGCCAGAGAACCACGTCAGCAGAGCTGCTTTAGAGCCATAGAACAAGGTCAACAGAGCTGCTCTAGAGCCTAAGAAACAGGTCAGCAGAGCTGCTCTAGATCCAGAGAACCAGGTCAGCAGAGCTGCTGTAGAGCCAGAGAAAACAGGTCAGCATAGCTGCTTTAGAGGGAGAGAACGAGGTCAGCAGAGCTGATTTAGAGCCAGAGAAACAAAGTCAGCAGAGCTGCTTTAGAGCCACAGAACAAGGTCAGCAGAGCTGCTTTAGAGCCAGAGAACCAGGTCAGCAGAGCTGCTCTAGAGCCTAAGAAACAGGTCAGCAGTGCTGCTCTAGAGGCAGAGAACCCGGTCAGAAGAGCTGCTGTAGAGCCAGAGAAACCAGGTCAGCAGAGCTGCTCCAGACCCTAAGAACCAGGTCAGCAGACCTGCTCCAGAGCCAGAGATCCAGGTCAGCAGAGCTGCTGTAGAGCCAGAAAAACCAGGTCAGCAGAGCCGGTTTAGAGGCAGAAAACAAGGTCAGCAGAGCTACTTTAGAGCCAGAGAACCAGGTCAGCAGAGCTGCTTTAGTGGGAGAGAACCAGGTCAGCAGAGCTCCTCTAGAGCCAGCGATCCAGGTCAGCAGACCTGCTTCAAAGCCAGAGAACCAGGTCATCAGAGCTGCTTTAGAGCCATAGAACCAGGTCAACAGAGCTGCTCTAGAGCCTAAGAAACAGGTCAGCAGAGCTGCTCTAGATCCAGAGAACCAGGTCAGCAGAGCTGCTTTAGAGCCAGAGAACAAGGTCAGCAGAGCTGTTTTAGAGCGAGAGAACCAGGTCAGCAGAGCTGCTTTACAGCCATAGAACCAGGTCAGCAGAGCTGCTTTAGAGCCAGAGAACCAGGTCAGCAGAGCCGTTGTAGAGCAAGAGAACCAGGTCAGCAGAGCTGCTCTAGAGCCTAAGAACCAGGTCAGCAGAGCTGCTCTAGAGCCAGAGAACCAGGTCAGCAAAGCTGCTATAGAGCCAGAGAACAAGGTCAGCAGAGCTGCTCTAGAGGCAGAGAACAAGGCCAGCAGAGCTACTGTAGAGCCAGAGAAACAAGGTCAGCAGAGCTGCTTTAGAGCCACAGAACAAGGTCAGCAGAGCTGCATTAGAGTCAGAGAACCAGGTCAGCAGAGCTGCTTTAGAGCCAGAGAACAAGGTCAGCAGACCTGCTTCAAAGCCAGAGAACAAGGTCAGCAGACCTGCTTCAAAGCCAGAGAACCAGGTCAGCAGAGCTGCTTTAGAGCCATAGAACCAGGTCAACAGAGCTGCTCTAGAGCCTAAGAAACAGGTCAGCAGAGATGCTCTAGAGCCAGAGAACCAGTTCAGCAGAGCCGTTGTAAAGCCAGAGAACCAGGTCAGCAGAGCTGCTCCAGACCCTAAGAACCAGGTCAGCAGAGCTGCTTTAGAGGCAGAGAACCAGGTCTGCAGAGCTGCTGTAGAGCCAGAAAAACCAGGTCAGCAGAGCTGCTTTAGAGGCAGAGAACAAGGTCAGCAGAGCTACTTTAGAGCCAGAGAACCAGGTCAGCAGAGCTGCTTTAGAGGGAGAGAACCAGGTCAGCAGAGCTCCTCTAGAGCCAGCGAACCAGGTCAGCAGACCTGCTTCAAAGCCAGAGAACCAGGTCAGCAGAGCTGCTTTAGAGCCATAGAACCAGGTCAACAGAGCTGCTCTAGAGCCTAAGAAACAGGTCAGCAGAGATGCTCTAGGGCCAGAGAACCAGTTCAGCAGAGCCGTTGTAAAGCCAGAGAACCAGGTCAGCAGAGCTGCTCCAGACCCTAAGAACCAGGTCAGCAGAGCTGCTTTAGAGGCAGAGAACCAGGTCTGCAGAGCTGCTGTAGAGCCAGAAAAACCAGGTCAGCAGAGCTGCTTTAGAGGCAGAGAACAAGGTCAGCAGAGCTACTTTAGAGCCAGAGAACCAGGTCAGCAGAGCTGCTTTAGAGGGAGAGAACCAGGTCAGCAGAGCTCCTCTAGAGCCAGAGAACCAGGTCAGCAGACCTGCTTCAAAGCCAGAGAACCAGGTCAGCAGAGCTGCTTTAGAGCCATAGAACCAGGTCAACAGAGCTGCTCTAGAGGCTAAGAAACAGGTCAGCAGAGCTGCTCTAGATCCAGAGAACCAGGTCAGCAGAGCTGCTTTAGAGCCAGAGAACAAGGTCAGCAGAGCTGTTTTAGAGCGAGAGAACCAGGTCAGCAGAGCTGCTTTACAGCCATAGAACCAGGTCAGCAGAGCTGCTTTAGAGCCAGAGAACCAGGTCAGCAGAGCCGTTGTAGAGCAAGAGAACCAGGTCAGCAGAGCTGCTCTAGAGCCTAAGAACCAGGTCAGCAGAGCTGCTCTAGAGCCAGAGAACCAGGTCAGCAAAGCTGCTATAGAGCCAGAGAACAAGGTCAGCAGAGCTGCTCTAGAGCCAGAGAACAAGGCCAGCAGAGCTACTGTAGAGCCAGAGAAACAAGGTTAGCAGAGCTGCTTTAGAGCCACAGAACAAGGTCAGCAGAGCTGCATTAGAGTCAGAGAACCAGGTCAGCAGAGCTGCTTTAGAGCCAGAGAACAAGGTCAGCAGACCTGCTTCAAAGCCAGAGAACCAGGTCAGCAGAGCTGCTTTAGAGCCATAGAACCAGGTCAACAGAGCTGCTCTAGAGCCTAAGAAACAGGTCAGCAGAGATGCTCTAGAGCCAGAGAACCAGTTCAGCAGAGCCGTTGTAAAGCCAGAGAACCAGGTTAGCAGAGCTGCTCCAGACCCTAAGAACCAGGTCAGCAGAGCTGCTTTAGAGGCAGAGAACCAGGTCTGCAGAGCTGCTGTAGAGCCAGAAAAACCAGGTCAGCAGAGCTACTTTAGAGCCAGAGAACCAGGTCAGCAGAGCTGCTTTAGAGGGAGAGAACCAGGTCAGCAGAGCTGCTTTAGAGCCAGAGAACAAGGTCAGCAGACCTGCTTCAAAGCCAGAGAACCAGGTCAGCAGAGCTGCTTTAGAGCCATAGAACCAGGTCAACAGAGCTGCTCTAGAGCCTAAGAAACAGGTCAGCAGAGATGCTCTAGAGCCAGAGAACCAGTTCAGCAGAGCCGTTGTAAAGCCAGAGAACCAGGTCAGCAGAGCTGCTCCAGACCCTAAGAACCAGGTCAGCAGAGCTGCTTTAGAGGCAGAGAACCAGGTCTGCAGAGCTGCTGTAGAGCCAGAAAAACCAGGTCAGCAGAGCTACTTTAGAGCCAGAGAACCAGGTCAGCAGAGCTGCTTTAGAGGGAGAGAACCAGGTCAGCAGAGCTCCTCTAGAGCCAGCGAACCAAGTCAGCAGACCTGCTTCAAAGCCAGAGAACCAGGTCAGCAGAGCTGCTTTAGAGCCATAGAACCAGGTCAACAGAGCTGCTCTAGAGCCTAAGAAACAGGTCAGCAGAGATGCTCTAGAGCCAGAGAACCAGTTCAGCAGAGCCGTTGTAAAGCCAGAGAACCAGGTCAGCAGAGCTGCTCCAGACCCTAAGAACCAGGTCAGCAGAGCTGCTTTAGAGGCAGAGAACCAGGTCTGCAGAGCTGCTGTAGAGCCAGAAAAACCAGGTCAGCAGAGCTGCTTTAGAGGCAGAGAACAAGGTCAGCAGAGCTACTTTAGAGCCAGAGAACCAGGTCAGCAGAGCTGCTTTAGAGGGAGAGAACCAGGTCAGCAGAGCTCCTCTAGAGCCAGCGAACCAGGTCAGCAGACCTGCTTCAAAGCCAGAGAACCAGGTCAGCAGAGCTGCTTTAGAGCCATAGAACCAGGTCAACAGAGCTGCTCTAGATCCTAAGAAACAGGTCAGCAGAGATGCTCTAGAGCCAGAGAACCAGGTCAGCAGAGCTGCTGTAGAGCCAGAGAAAACAGGTCAGCAGAGCTGCTTTAGTGGGAGAGAACCAGGTCAGCAGAGCTGATTTAGAGCCAGAGAACCACGTCAGCAGAGCTGCTTTAGAGCCAGAGAACAAGGTCAGCAGAGCTGTTTTAGAGCGAGAGAACCAGGTCAGCAGATCTGCTTTACAGCCATAGAAGGAGGTCAGCAGAGCTGCTTCAGAGCCAGAGAACCAGGTCAGCAGAGCTGCTTTAGAGCCACAGAACAAGGTCAGCAGACCTGCTTTAAAGCCAGAGAACCAGGTCAGCAGAGCTGCTTTAGAGCCATAGATCCAGGTCAACAGAGCTGCTCTAGAGCCTAAGAAACAGGTCAGCAGAGATGCTCTAGAGCCAGAGAACCAGTTCAGCAGAGCCGTTGTAAAGCCAGAGAACCAGGTCAGCAGAGCTGCTCCAGACCCTAAGAACCAGGTCAGCAGAGCTGCTTTAGAGGCAGAGAACCAGGTCTGCAGAGCTGCTGTAGAGCCAGAAAAACCAGGTCAGCAGAGCTGCTTTAGAGGCAGAGAACAAGGTCAGCAGAGCTACTTTAGAGCCAGAGAACCAGGTCAGCAGAAATGCTTTAGAGGGAGAGAACCAGGTCAGCAGAGCTCCTCTAGAGCCAGCGAACCAGGTCAGCAGACCTGCTTCAAAGCCAGAGAACCAGGTCAGCAGAGCTGCTTTAGAGCCATAGAACCAGGTCAACAGAGCTGCTCTAGAGCCTAAGAAACAGGTCAGCAGAGATGTTCTAGAGCCAGAGAACCAGGTCAGCAGAGCTGCTGTAGAGCCAGAGAAAACAGGTCAGCAGAGCTGCTTTAGTGGGAGAGAACCAGGTCAGCAGAGCTGATTTAGAGCCAGAGAACCACATCAGCAGAGCTGCTTTAGAGCCAGAGAACAAGGTCAGCAGAGCTGTTTTAGAGCGAGAGAACCAGGTCAGCAGATCTGCTTTACAGCCATAGAAGGAGGTCAGCAGAGCTGCTTTAGAGCCAGAGAACCAGGTCAGCAGAGCAGTTGTAGAGCCAGAGAACCAGGTCAGCAGAGCTGCTCTAGAGCCTAAGAACCAGGTCAGCAGAGCTGCTCTAGAGCCAGAGAACAAGGTCAGCAGAGCTGCTCTAGAGCCAGAGAACAAGGTCAGCAGAGCTACTGTAGAGCCAGAGAAACAAGGTCAGCAGAGCTGCTTTAGATCCACAGAACAAGGTCAGCAGAGCTGCATTAGAGCCAGAGAAACAGGTCAGCAGGGCCGTTGTAGAGCCAGAGAACCAGGTCAGCAGATCTGCTCCAGACCCTAAGAACCAGGTCAGCAGAGCTGCTCTAGAGCCAGTGATCCAGGTCAGCAGAGCTGCTGTAGAGCCAGAAAAACCAGGTCAGCAGAGCTGCTTTAGAGGCAGAGAACCAGGTCAGCAAAGCTGCTATAGAGCCAGAGAACAAGGTCAGCAGAGCTGCTCTAGAGCCAGAGAACAAGGTCAGCAGAGCTCCTGTAGAGCCAGAGAAACAAAGTCAGCAGAGCTGCTTTAGAGCCACAGAACAAGGTCAGCAGAGCTGCTTTAGAGCCAGAGAACCAGGTCAGCAGAGCCGTTGTAGAGCCAGAGAACCAGGTCAGCAGAGCTGCTCCAGACCCTAAGAACCAGGTCAGCAGAGCTGCTCCAGAGCCAGAGATCCAAGTCAGCAGAGCTGCTGTAGAGCCAGAAAAACCAGGTCAGCCGAGCTGCTTTAGAGGCAGAGAACAAGGTCAGCAGAGCTACTTTAGAGCCAGAGAACCAGGTCAGCAGAGCTGCTTTAAAGGGAGAGAACCAGGTCAGCAGAGCTCCTCTAGAGCCAGCGATCCAGGTCAGCAGACCTGCTTCAAAGCCAGAGAACCACGTCAGCAGAGCTGCTTTAGAGCCATAGAACAAGGTCAACAGAGCTGCTCTAGAGCCTAAGAAACAGGTCAGCAGAGCTGCTCTAGATCCAGAGAACCAGGTCAGCAGAGCTGCTGTAGAGCCAGAGAAAACAGGTCAGCATAGCTGCTTTAGAGGGAGAGAACCAGGTCAGCAGAGCTGATTTAGAGCCAGAGAAACAAAGTCAGCAGAGCTGCTTTAGAGCCACAGAACAAGGTCAGCAGAGCTGCTTTAGAGCCAGAGAACCAGGTCAGCAGAGCTGCTCTAGAGCCTAAGAAACAGGTCAGCAGTGCTGCTCTAGAGGCAGAGAACCCGGTCAGAAGAGCTGCTGTAGAGCCAGAGAAACCAGGTCAGCAGAGCTGCTCCAGACCCTAAGAACCAGGTCAGCAGAGCTGCTGTAGAGCCAGAAAAACCAGGTCAGCAGAGCCGCTTTAGAGGCAGAGAACAAGGTCAGCAGAGCTACTTTAGAGCCAGAGAACCAGGTCAGCAGAGCTGCTTTAGAGGGAGAGAACCAGGTCAGCAGAGCTCCTCTAGAGCCAGCGATCCAGGTCAGCAGACCTGCTTCAAAGCCAGAGAACCAGGTCAGCAGAGCTGCTTTAGAGCCATAGAACCAGGTCAACAGAGCTGCTCTAGAGCCTAAGAAACAGGTCAGCAGAGCTGCTCTAGATCCAGAGAACCAGGTATGCAGAGCTGCTTTAGAGCCAGAGAACAAGGTCAGCAGAGGTGTTTTAGAGAGAGAGAACCAGGTCAGCAGAGCTGCTTTACAGCCATAGAACCAGGTCAGCAGAGCTGCTTTAGAGCCAGAGAACCAGGTCAGCAGAGCCGTTGTAGAGCAAGAGAACCAGGTCAGCAGAGCTGCTCTAGAGCCTAAGAACCAGGTCAGCAGAGCTGCTCTAGAGCCAGAGAACCAGGTCAGCAAAGCTGCTATAGAGCCAGAGAACAAGGTCAGCAGAGCTGCTCTAGAGCCAGAGAACAAGGCCAGCAGAGCTACTGTAGAGCCAGAGAAACAAGGTCAGCAGAGCTGCTTTAGAGCCACAGAACAAGGTCAGCAGAGCTGCATTAGAGTCAGAGAACCAGGTCAGCAGAGCTGCTTTAGAGCCAGAGAACCAGATCAGCAGAGCTGCTCTAGAGCCTGAGAACCAGGCCAGCAGAGCTGCTCTAGAGGCAGAGAACCAGGTCAGCAGAGCTGCTTTAGAGCCAGAGAACCAGGTCAGCAGAGCTGCTTTAGAACCAGAGAACCAGGTCAGCAGAGCTGCTTTAGAAACTAAGAACCAGGTCACCAGACCCGCTCTAGAGCCAAAGAACCAGGTCAGCAGAGCTGCTTTAGAGCCAGCGAACCAGGTCAGCAGAGCTGCTCTAGAGCCAGAGAACCACGTCAGCAGAGCTGCTTTAGAGGGAGAGAACCAGGTTAGCAGAGCTGATTTAGAGCCATAGATCCAGGTCAGCAAAGCCGTTGTAGAGCCAGAGAACCAGGTGAGCAGATCTGCTCCAGACCTTAAGAACCAGGTCAGCAGAGCTGCTTTAGAGCCATAGAACCAGGTCAACAGAGCTGCTCTAGAGCCTAAGAAACAGGTCAGCAGAGCTGCTCTAGATCCAGAGAACCAGGTCAGCAGAGCTGCTTTAGAGCCAGAGAACCAGGTCAGCAGAGCTGCTTTAGAACCAGAGAACCAGGTCAGCACAGCCGCTTTAGAAACTAAGAACCAGGTCAGCAGAGCTGCTCTAGAGTCTGAGAACCAGGTCAGCAGAGCTGCTCTAGTGCCTGAGAACCAGGTCAGCAGAGCTGCTCTAGAGTCTGAGAACCAGGTCAGCAGAGCCATAGTAGAGCCACAGAACTAGGTCAGCAGAGCTGCTCTAGAGCCTAAAAACAAGGTCAGCAGAGCTGCTCTAGAGCCTGAGAACCAGGTCAGCAGAGCTGCTTTCGAGCCAGAGAACCAGGTCCGCAGAGCTGCTGTAGAGCAAGCGAAACCAGGTCAGCAGAGCAGCTTTAGAGGCAGAGAACTTGGTTAGCAGAGCTGCTTTAGAGCCAGAGAATCAGGTCAGCAGAGCTGTTTTAGAGGGATAGAACTAGGTCAGCAGAGCTGCTTTAGAGCCAGAGAACCAGGTCAGCAGAGCTGCTCTAGAGCCTGAGAACCAGGCCAGCAGAGCTGCTCTAGAGGCAGAGAACCAGGTCAGCAGAGCTGCTTTAGAGCCAGAGAACCAGGTCAGCAGAGCTGCTTTAGAACCAGAGAACCAGGTCAGCACAGCCGCTTTAGAAACTAAGAACCAGGTCAGCAGAGCTGCTTTAGAGCCATAGAACCTGGTCAGCAGAGCTGCTTTAGAGCCATAGAACCAGGTCAGCAGAGCTGCTTTAGAGCCACAGAACTAGGTCAGCAGAGCTGCTTTAGAGCCAGAGAACCAGGTCAGCAGAGCTGCTCTAGAGCCTGAGAACCAGAACAGCAGAGCTGCTCTAGAGGCAGAGAACCAGGTCAGCAGAGCTGCTTTAGAGCCAGAGAACCAGTTCAGCAGAGCTGCTTTAGAACCAGAGAACCAGGTCAGCACAGCCGCTTTAGAAACTAAGAACCAGGTCACCAGACCCCCTCTAGAGCCAAAGAACCAGGTCAGCAGAGCTGCTTTAGAGCCAGCGAACCAGGTCAGCAGAGCTGCTCTAGAGCCAGAGAACCACGTCAGCAGAGCTGCTTTAGAGGGAGAGAACCAGGTTAGCAGAGCTGATTTGGAGCCATAGATCCAGGTCAGCAAAGCCGTTGTAGAGCCAGAGAACCAGGTGAGCAGATCTGCTCCAGACCTTAAGAACCAGGTCAGCAGAGCTGCTCTAGAGCCAGAGATCCAGGTCAGCAGACTGCTCTAGAGCCAGAGAACAAGGTCAGCAGAGCTGCTTTAGGGTCAGAGAACCAGGTCAGCAAAGCTGCTATAGAGCCAGAGAACAGGGTTAGCAGAGCTGCTCTAGAGCCAGAGAACAAGGTCAGCAGAGCTACTGTAGAGCCAGAGAAACAAGGTCAGCAGAGCTGCTTTAGAGCCACAGAACAAGGTCAGCAGAGCTGCCTTAGAGCCAGAGAACCAGGTCAGCAGAGCCATTGTAGAGCCAGAGAACCAGGTCAGCAGAGCTGCTCCAGACCCTAAGAACCAGGTCAGCAGAGCTGCTTTAGAGCCAGAGAACCAGGTCAGCAGAGCCGTTGTAGAGCCAGAGAACCAGGCCAGGAGAGCTGTTGTAAAGCCCGAGAACCAGGTCAGCAGAGCTGCTCCAGACCCTAAGAACCAGGTCAGCAGAGCTGCTCTTGAGCCACAGATCCAGGTCAGCAGAGCTGCTGTAGAGCCAGAAAAACCAGGTCAGCAGAGCTGCTTTAGAGGCAGAGAACAAGGTCAGCAGAGCTACTTCAGAGCTAGAGAACCAGGTCAGCAGAGCTGCTTTAGAGGGAGAGAACCAGGTCAGCAGAGCTCCTCTAGAGCCAGCGATCCAGGTCAGCAGACCTGCTTCAAACACAGAGAACCAGGTCAGCAGAGCTGCTTTAGAGCCATAGAACCAGGTCAACAGAGGTGCTCTAGAGCCTAAGAAACAGGTCAGCAGAGCTGCTCTAGATCCAGAGAACCAGGTAAGCAGAGCTGCTGTAGAGCCAGAGAAAACAGGTCAGCAGAGCTGCTTTAGAGGGAGAGAACCAGGTCAGCAGAGCTGATTTAGAGCCAGAGAACCACATCAGCAGATCTGCTTTAGAGCCAGAGAACAAGGTCAGCAGAGCTGTTTTAGAGCGAGAGAACCAGGTCAGCAGAGCTGCTTTACAGCCATAGAACCAGGTCAGCAGAGCTGCTCTAGAGCCAGAGAACCAGGCCAGTAGAGCTGCTTTAGAGCCAAAGAACCAGGTCAGCAGAGCTGTTTTAGAGCCATAGAACCTGGTCAGCAGAGCTGCTTTAGAGCCATAGAACCAGGTCAGCAGAGCTGCTTTAGAGCCACAGAACTAGGTCAGCAGAGCTGCTTTAGAGCCAGAGAACCAGGTCAGCAGAGCTGCTCTAGAGCCTGAGAACCAGGCCAGCAGAGCTGCTCTAGAGGCAGAGAACCAGGTCAGCAGAGCTGCTTTAGAGCCAGAGAACCAGGTCAGCAGAGCTGCTTTAGAACCAGAGAACCAGGTCAGCACAGCTGCTTTAGAAACTAAGAACCAGGTCAGCAGAGCTGCTTTAGAGCCATAGAACCTGGTCAGCAGAGCTGCTTTAGAGCCATAGAACCAGGTCAGCAGAGCTGCTTTAGAGCCACAGAACTAGGTCAGCAGAGCTGCTTTAGAGCCATAGAACCAGGTCAACAGAGCTGCTCTAGAGCCTAAGAAACAGGTCAGCAGAGCTGCTCTAGATCCAGAGAACCAGGTATGCAGAGCTGCTTTAGAGCCAGAGAACAAGGTCAGCAGAGCTGTTTTAGAGAGAGAGAACCAGGTCAGCAGAGCTGCTTTACAGCCATAGAACCAGGTCAGCAGAGCTGCTTTAGAGCCAGAGAACCAGGTCAGCAGAGCCGTTGTAGAGCAAGAGAACCAGGTCAGCAGAGCTGCTCTAGAGCCTAAGAACCAGGTCAGCAGAGCTGCTCTAGAGCCAGAGAACCAGGTCAGCAAAGCTGCTATAGAGCCAGAGAACAAGGTCAGCAGAGCTGCTCTAGAGCCAGAGAACAAGGCCAGCAGAGCTACTGTAGAGCCAGAGAAACAAGGTCAGCAGAGCTGCTTTAGAGCCACAGAACAAGGTCAGCAGAGCTGCATTAGAGTCAGAGAACCAGGTCAGCAGAGCTGCTTTAGAGCCAGAGAACCAGATCAGCAGAGCTGCTCTAGAGCCTGAGAACCAGGCCAGCAGAGCTGCTCTAGAGGCAGAGAACCAGGTCAGCAGAGCTGCTTTAGAGCCAGAGAACCAGGTCAGCAGAGCTGCTTTAGAACCAGAGAACCAGGTCAGCAGAGCTGCTTTAGAAACTAAGAACCAGGTCACCAGACCCGCTCTAGAGCCAAAGAACCAGGTCAGCAGAGCTGCTTTAGAGCCAGCGAACCAGGTCAGCAGAGCTGCTCTAGAGCCAGAGAACCACGTCAGCAGAGCTGCTTTAGAGGGAGAGAACCAGGTTAGCAGAGCTGATTTAGAGCCATAGATCCAGGTCAGCAAAGCCGTTGTAGAGCCAGAGAACCAGGTGAGCAGATCTGCTCCAGACCTTAAGAACCAGGTCAGCAGAGCTGCTCTAGAGCCAGAGATCCAGGTCAGCAGACTGCTCTAGAGCCAGAGAACAAGGTCAGCAGAGCTGCTTTAGAGTCAGAGAACCAGGTCAGCAAAGCTGCTATAGAGCCAGAGAACAGGGTTAGCAGAGCTGCTCTAGAGCCAGAGAACAAGGTCAGCAGAGCTACTGTAGAGCCAGAGAAACAAGGTCAGCAGAGCTGCTTTAGAGCCACAGAACAAGGTCAGCAGAGCTGCTTTAGAGCCAGAGAACCAGGTCAGCAGAGCCGTTGTAGAGCCAGAGAACCAGGTCAGCAGAGCTGCTCCAGACCCTAAGAACCAGGTCAGCAGAGCTGCTTTAGAGCCAGAGAACCAGGTCAGCAGAGCCGTTGTAGAGCCAGAGAACCAGGCCAGGAGAGCTGTTGTAAAGCCCGAGAACCAGGTCAGCAGAGCTGCTCCAGACCCTAAGAACCAGGTCAGCAGAGCTGCTCTTGAGCCACAGATCCAGGTCAGCAGAGCTGCTGTAGAGCCAGAAAAACCAGGTCAGCAGAGCTGCTTTAGAGGCAGAGAACAAGGTCAGCAGAGCTACTTCAGAGCTAGAGAACCAGGTCAGCAGAGCTGCTTTAGAGGGAGAGAACCAGGTCAGCAGAGCTCCTCTAGAGCCAGCGATCCAGGTCAGCAGACCTGCTTCAAACACAGAGAACCAGGTCAGCAGAGCTGCTTTAGAGCCATAGAACCAGGTCAACAGAGGTGCTCTAGAGCCTAAGAAACAGGTCAGCAGAGCTGCTCTAGATCCAGAGAACCAGGTAAGCAGAGCTGCTGTAGAGCCAGAGAAAACAGGTCAGCAGAGCTGCTTTAGAGGGAGAGAACCAGGTCAGCAGAGCTGATTTAGAGCCAGAGAACCACATCAGCAGATCTGCTTTAGAGCCAGAGAACAAGGTCAGCAGAGCTGTTTTAGAGCGAGAGAACCAGGTCAGCAGAGCTGCTTTACAGCCATAGAACCAGGTCAGCAGAGCTGCTCTAGAGCCAGAGAACCAGGTCAGCAGAGCTGTTTTAGAGCCATAGAACCTGGTCAGCAGAGCTGCTTTAGAGTCATAGAACCAGGTCAGCAGAGCTGCTTTAGAGCCACAGAACTAGGTCAGCAGAGCTGCTTTAGAGCCAGAGAACCAGGTCAGCAGAGCTGCTCTAGAGCCTGAGAACCAGGCCAGCAGAGCTGCTCTAGAGGCAGAGAACCAGGTCAGCAGAGCTGCTTTAGAGCCAGAGAACCAGGTCAGCAGAGCTGCTTTAGAACCAGAGAACCAGGTCAGCACAGCCGCTTTAGAAACTAAGAACCAGGTCAGCAGAGCTGCTTTAGAGCCATAGAACCTGGTCAGCAGAGCTGCTTTAGAGCCATAGAACCAGGTCAGCAGAGCTGCTTTAGAGCCACAGAACTAGGTCAGCAGAGCTGCTTTAGAGCCAGAGAACCAGGTCAGCAGAGCTGCTCTAGAGCCTGAGAACCAGAACAGCAGAGCTGCTCTAGAGGCAGAGAACCAGGTCAGCAGAGCTGCTTTAGAGCCAGAGAACCAGTTCAGCAGAGCTGCTTTAGAACCAGAGAACCAGGTCAGCACAGCCGCTTTAGAAACTAAGAACCAGGTCACCAGACCCCCTCTAGAGCCAAAGAACCAGGTCAGCAGAGCTGCTTTAGAGCCAGCGAACCAGGTCAGCAGAGCTGCTCTAGAGCCAGAGAACCACGTCAGCAGAGCTGCTTTAGAGGGAGAGAACCAGGTTAGCAGAGCTGATTTAGAGCCATAGATCCAGGTCAGCAAAGCCGTTGTAGAGCCAGAGAACCAGGTGAGCAGATCTGCTCCAGACCTTAAGAACCAGGTCAGCAGAGCTGCTCTAGAGCCAGAGATCCAGGTCAGCAGACTGCTCTAGAGCCAGAGAACAAGGTCAGCAGAGCTGCTTTAGGGTCAGAGAACCAGGTCAGCAAAGCTGCTATAGAGCCAGAGAACAGGGTTAGCAGAGCTGCTCTAGAGCCAGAGAACAAGGTCAGCAGAGCTACTGTAGAGCCAGAGAAACAAGGTCAGCAGAGCTGCTTTAGAGCCACAGAACAAGGTCAGCAGAGCTGCCTTAGAGCCAGAGAACCAGGTCAGCAGAGCCATTGTAGAGCCAGAGAACCAGGTCAGCAGAGCTGCTCCAGACCCTAAGAACCAGGTCAGCAGAGCTGCTTTAGAGCCAGAGAACCAGGTCAGCAGAGCCGTTGTAGAGCCAGAGAACCAGGCCAGGAGAGCTGTTGTAAAGCCCGAGAACCAGGTCAGCAGAGCTGCTCCAGACCCTAAGAACCAGGTCAGCAGAGCTGCTCTTGAGCCACAGATCCAGGTCAGCAGAGCTGCTGTAGAGCCAGAAAAACCAGGTCAGCAGAGCTGCTTTAGAGGCAGAGAACAAGGTCAGCAGAGCTACTTCAGAGCTAGAGAACCAGGTCAGCAGAGCTGCTTTAGAGGGAGAGAACCAGGTCAGCAGAGCTCCTCTAGAGCCAGCGATCCAGGTCAGCAGACCTGCTTCAAACACAGAGAACCAGGTCAGCAGAGCTGCTTTAGAGCCATAGAACCAGGTCAACAGAGGTGCTCTAGAGCCTAAGAAACAGGTCAGCAGAGCTGCTCTAGATCCAGAGAACCAGGTAAGCAGAGCTGCTGTAGAGCCAGAGAAAACAGGTCAGCAGAGCTGCTTTAGAGGGAGAGAACCAGGTCAGCAGAGCTGATTTAGAGCCAGAGAACCACATCAGCAGATCTGCTTTAGAGCCAGAGAACAAGGTCAGCAGAGCTGTTTTAGAGCGAGAGAACCAGGTCAGCAGAGCTGCTTTACAGCCATAGAACCAGGTCAGCAGAGCTGCTCTAGAGCCAGAGAACCAGGTCAGTAGAGCTGCTTTAGAGCCAAAGAACCAGGTCAGCAGAGCTGTTTTAGAGCCATAGAACCTGGTCAGCAGAGCTGCTTTAGAGCCATAGAACCAGGTCAGCAGAGCTGCTTTAGAGCCACAGAACTAGGTCAGCAGAGCTGCTTTAGAGCCAGAGAACCAGGTCAGCAGAGCTGCTCTAGAGCCTGAGAACCAGGCCAGCAGAGCTGCTCTAGAGGCAGAGAACCAGGTCAGCAGAGCTGCTTTAGAGCCAGAGAACCAGGTCAGCAGAGCTGCTTTAGAACCAGAGAACCAGGTCAGCACAGCCGCTTTAGAAACTAAGAACCAGGTCAGCAGAGCTGCTTTAGAGCCATAGAACCTGGTCAGCAGAGCTGCTTTAGAGCCATAGAACCAGGTCAGCAGAGCTGCTTTAGAGCCACAGAACTAGGTCAGCAGAGCTGCTTTAGAGCCATAGAACCAGGTCAACAGAGCTGCTCTAGAGCCTAAGAAACAGGTCAGCAGAGCTGCTCTAGATCCAGAGAACCAGGTATGCAGAGCTGCTTTAGAGCCAGAGAACAAGGTCAGCAGAGCTGTTTTAGAGAGAGAGAACCAGGTCAGCAGAGCTGCTTTACAGCCATAGAACCAGGTCAGCAGAGCTGCTTTAGAGCCAGAGAACCAGGTCAGCAGAGCCGTTGTAGAGCAAGAGAACCAGGTCAGCAGAGCTGCTCTAGAGCCTAAGAACCAGGTCAGCAGAGCTGCTCTAGAGCCAGAGAACCAGGTCAGCAAAGCTGCTATAGAGCCAGAGAACAAGGTCAGCAGAGCTGCTCTAGAGCCAGAGAACAAGGCCAGCAGAGCTACTGTAGAGCCAGAGAAACAAGGTCAGCAGAGCTGCTTTAGAGCCACAGAACAAGGTCAGCAGAGCTGCATTAGAGTCAGAGAACCAGGTCAGCAGAGCTGCTTTAGAGCCAGAGAACCAGATCAGCAGAGCTGCTCTAGAGCCTGAGAACCAGGCCAGCAGAGCTGCTCTAGAGGCAGAGAACCAGGTCAGCAGAGCTGCTTTAGAGCCAGAGAACCAGGTCAGCAGAGCTGCTTTAGAACCAGAGAACCAGGTCAGCAGAGCTGCTTTAGAAACTAAGAACCAGGTCACCAGACCCGCTCTAGAGCCAAAGAACCAGGTCAGCAGAGCTGCTTTAGAGCCAGCGAACCAGGTCAGCAGAGCTGCTCTAGAGCCAGAGAACCACGTCAGCAGAGCTGCTTTAGAGGGAGAGAACCAGGTTAGCAGAGCTGATTTAGAGCCATAGATCCAGGTCAGCAAAGCCGTTGTAGAGCCAGAGAACCAGGTGAGCAGATCTGCTCCAGACCTTAAGAACCAGGTCAGCAGAGCTGCTCTAGAGCCAGAGATCCAGGTCAGCAGACTGCTCTAGAGCCAGAGAACAAGGTCAGCAGAGCTGCTTTAGAGTCAGAGAACCAGGTCAGCAAAGCTGCTATAGAGCCAGAGAACAGGGTTAGCAGAGCTGCTCTAGAGCCAGAGAACAAGGTCAGCAGAGCTACTGTAGAGCCAGAGAAACAAGGTCAGCAGAGCTGCTTTAGAGCCACAGAACAAGGTCAGCAGAGCTGCTTTAGAGCCAGAGAACCAGGTCAGCAGAGCCGTTGTAGAGCCAGAGAACCAGGTCAGCAGAGCTGCTCCAGACCCTAAGAACCAGGTCAGCAGAGCTGCTTTAGAGCCAGAGAACCAGGTCAGCAGAGCCGTTGTAGAGCCAGAGAACCAGGCCAGGAGAGCTGTTGTAAAGCCCGAGAACCAGGTCAGCAGAGCTGCTCCAGACCCTAAGAACCAGGTCAGCAGAGCTGCTCTTGAGCCACAGATCCAGGTCAGCAGAGCTGCTGTAGAGCCAGAAAAACCAGGTCAGCAGAGCTGCTTTAGAGGCAGAGAACAAGGTCAGCAGAGCTACTTCAGAGCTAGAGAACCAGGTCAGCAGAGCTGCTTTAGAGGGAGAGAACCAGGTCAGCAGAGCTCCTCTAGAGCCAGCGATCCAGGTCAGCAGACCTGCTTCAAACACAGAGAACCAGGTCAGCAGAGCTGCTTTAGAGCCATAGAACCAGGTCAACAGAGGTGCTCTAGAGCCTAAGAAACAGGTCAGCAGAGCTGCTCTAGATCCAGAGAACCAGGTAAGCAGAGCTGCTGTAGAGCCAGAGAAAACAGGTCAGCAGAGCTGCTTTAGAGGGAGAGAACCAGGTCAGCAGAGCTGATTTAGAGCCAGAGAACCACATCAGCAGATCTGCTTTAGAGCCAGAGAACAAGGTCAGCAGAGCTGTTTTAGAGCGAGAGAACCAGGTCAGCAGAGCTGCTTTACAGCCATAGAACCAGGTCAGCAGAGCTGCTCTAGAGCCAGAGAACCAGGTCAGCAGAGCTGTTTTAGAGCCATAGAACCTGGTCAGCAGAGCTGCTTTAGAGTCATAGAACCAGGTCAGCAGAGCTGCTTTAGAGCCACAGAACTAGGTCAGCAGAGCTGCTTTAGAGCCAGAGAACCAGGTCAGCAGAGCTGCTCTAGAGCCTGAGAACCAGGCCAGCAGAGCTGCTCTAGAGGCAGAGAACCAGGTCAGCAGAGCTGCTTTAGAGCCAGAGAACCAGGTCAGCAGAGCTGCTTTAGAACCAGAGAACCAGGTCAGCACAGCCGCTTTAGAAACTAAGAACCAGGTCAGCAGAGCTGCTTTAGAGCCATAGAACCTGGTCAGCAGAGCTGCTTTAGAGCCATAGAACCAGGTCAGCAGAGCTGCTTTAGAGCCACAGAACTAGGTCAGCAGAGCTGCTTTAGAGCCAGAGAACCAGGTCAGCAGAGCTGCTCTAGAGCCTGAGAACCAGAACAGCAGAGCTGCTCTAGAGGCAGAGAACCAGGTCAGCAGAGCTGCTTTAGAGCCAGAGAACCAGTTCAGCAGAGCTGCTTTAGAACCAGAGAACCAGGTCAGCACAGCCGCTTTAGAAACTAAGAACCAGGTCACCAGACCCGCTCTAGAGCCAAATAACCAGGTCAGCAGAGCTGCTTTAGAACCAGAGAACCAGGTCAGCAGAGCTGCTCTAGAGCCAGAGAACCACGTCAGCAGAGCTGCTTTAGAGCCATAGATCCAGGTCAGCAAAGCCGCTTTAGAGCCAGAGACCAAGGTCAACAGAGCTGTTGTAGAGCCAGAGACCCAGATCACCAGAACTGCTCTAGAGCCTAAGAACCATGTTAGCAGAGCTGCTCTAGAGCCAGAGAACCAGGTCAGCAGATGTGCTGTAGAGCCAGAGAAACCTGGTCAGCAGGGCTGCTTTAGAGGGAGAGAGCCAGGTCAGCAGAGCTGCTTTGGAGCCAGAGAAGTAGGTCACCAGAGCTGCTTCAAAGCCAGAGAACCAGGTCAGCAGAGCTGCTTCAAAGCCAGAGAACCAGGTCAGCAGAGCTGCTTTAGACCCATAGAACCAGGTCAGCAGAGCTGCGTTAGAGCCAGAGAACCAGGTTAGCAGTGCTGCTTCAAAGCCAGAGAAACAGGTCAGCAGAGCTGCTTGAGAGCCATAAAACCAGGGCAGCAGAGCTGCTCTAGAGCCTAAGAACCAGGTCAGCAGAGCTGCTCTAGAGCCAGAGAACCAGTTCAGCAGAGCTGCTGCAGAGCCAGAGAAAACAGGTCAGAAGAGATGCTTTAGAGCCAGAGAACCAGGTCAGCATAGCAGCTTTAGAGCATGGGAACCAGGTTAGCAGAGCTGCTTTAGAGCCTGATAACCAGGTCAGCAGAGCTGCTTTAGAGCCAGAGAACCAGATCCGGAGAGCTGGTCTAGAGCCTAAGAAAAAGGTCAGCAGAGCTGCTCTAGAGGCAGAGAACCCGGTCAGTAGAGCTGCTGTAGAACCAGAGAAACCAGGTCAGCAGAGCTGCTTTAGAGGGAGAGAACCAGTTAAACAGAGCTGCATTAGAGCCAGAGAACCAGGTCAGCAGAGCTGCTTTAGAGCCAGCAGGTCAGCAGAGCTGCTCTAGAGCCAGAGAACCAGGTCAGCAGAGCTGCTTTAGAGCCAGAGAAGCAGGTCAGAAGAGCTGCTTTAGAGCCAGAGAACCAGGTCAGCCAAGCCGTAGACGAGACACAGAACCAGGTCAGCAGAGCTGCTCTAGAACTTAAAAACCAGGTCAGCAGAGCTGCTCCAGAACCTGAGAGCAAGGTCAGCAGAGCTGCTTTAGAGCCACAGAACCATGTCAGCAGGTCTGCTTTAGAGCCAGACAACCAGGTCAGCAGAGCTGCTCTAGAGCCTGAGAAGCAGATCAGCAGACCTGCTCTAGAGGAAGTGAAATAGGTCAGCAGAGCCGTAGTAGAGCCAGACAACAAGGTCAGCAGAGCTGCTCTAGAGCCTGAGAAGCAGGTCAGCAGAGCTGCTCTAGAGGAAGAGAACCAGGTCAGCAGAGCTGTGGTAGAGCCACATAACCAGGTCAGCAGAGCTGCTCTAGAGCCGCAGAACTAGGTCAGCAGAGCTGCTTTAGAGCCAGAGAACCAGGTCAGTAGAGCTGCTCTAGAGCCTGAGAACCAGGTCAACAGAGCTGCTTTAGAACCAGATTACCAGGTCAGCAGAGCCGCTTTAGAGACTAAGAACCAGGTCACCAGACCCGCTCTAAAGCCAAAGTACCAGGTCAGCAGAGCTGCTTTATAGCCAGAGAACCAGGTCAGCAGAGCTGCTCTAGAGCCAGAGAACCACGTCAGCAAAGCTGCTTTAGAGCCATAGATCCAGGTCAGCAAAGCCGCTTTAGAGCCAGAGACCCTGGTCAACAGAGCTGTTGTAGAGCCAGAGACCCAGATCACCAGAACTGCTCTAGAGCCTAAGAACCATGTTAGCAGAGCTGCTCTAGAGCCAGAGAACCAGGTCAGCAGATGTGCTGTAGAGCCAGAGAAACCAGGTCAGCAGGGCTGCTTTAGAGGGAGAGAACCAGGTCAGCAGAGCTGCTTTGGAGCCAGAGAAGTAGGTCACCAGAGCTGCTTTAGAGCCATAGAACCAGGTCAGCAGAGCTGCTTTAAAGCCAGAGAACCATGTGAGCAGTGCTGCTTCAAAGCCAGAGAAACAGGTCAGCAGAGCTGCTTTAGAGCCATAAAACCAGGTCAGAAGAGCTGCTCTAGAGCCTAAGAACCAGGTCAGCAGAGCTGCTCTAGAGCCAGAGAACCAGTTCAGCAGAGCTGCTGCAGAGCCAGAGAAAACAGGTCAGCAGAGATGCTTTAGAGCCAGAGAACCAGGTCAGCAGAGCTGCTTTAGAGCCAGAGAACCAGATCAGCAGAGCTGGTCTAGAGCCTAAGAAAAAGGTCAGCACTGCTGCTCTAGAGGCAGAGAACCCGGTCAGAAGAGCTGCTGTAGAGCCAGAAAAACCAGGTCAGCAGAGCTGCTTTACAGGGAGAGGACCAGGTAAACAGAGCTGCATTAGAGCCAGAGAACCAGGTCAGCAGAGCTGCTTTAGAGCCAGCAGGTCAGCAGAGCTGCTCTAGAGCCAGAGAACAAGGTCAGCAGAGCTGCTTTAGAGCCAGAGAACCAGGTCAGCAGAGCCGTAGTAGAGACACAGAACCAGGTCAGCAGAGCTGCTCTAGAACCTAAAAACCAGGTCAGCAGAGCTGCTCTAGAACCTGAGAGCAAGGTCAGCAGAGCTGCTCTAGAGCCTGAGAAGCAGATCAGCAGAGCAGCTCTAGAGGAAGAGAACTAGGTCAGCAGAGCCGTAGTAGAGCCAGACAACCAGGTCAGCAGAGCTGCTCAGGAGCCTGAGAAGCATATGAGCAGAGCTGCTCTAGAGGAAGGGAACCAGGTCAGCAGAGCCGTGGTAGAGCCACAGAACCAGGTCAGCAGAGCTGCTCTAGAGCCTGAGAACCAGGTCCGCAGAGGTGCTTTAGAGCCAGAGAACCAGGTCAGCAGAGCTGTTTTATAGCCAGAGAACCAGGTCAGCAGAGCCGTTGTACAGCCAAAGAACCAGGTCAGCAGAGCCGTTGTAGAGCCAGAGAACCAGTTCAGCAGAGCTGCTCCAAAGCCTATGAACCAGGTCAGCAGAGCTGCTCTAGAGCCAGAGATCCAGGTCAGCAGAGCTGCTGTAGAGCCAGAGAAACCAGGTCAGCAGAGCTGCTTTAGAGGCAGAGAACAAGGTGAGAAGAGCTGCTTTAGAGCAGAGAACCAGGTAAGCAGAGCTGCTCTAGAGCCAGAGAACCAGGTCAGAAGACCTGATTCCAAGCCAGAAAACCAGGTCAGCAGAGCTGCTTTAGAACCATAGAACCAGGTCAACAGAGATGCTCTAGAGCTTAAGAAACAGGTCAACAGAGCTGCTCTAGAGCCAGAGAACCAGGTCAGCAGAGCTGCTGTAGAGCCAGAGAAAACAGGTCAGCAGAGCTGCTTTAGAGGGAGAGAACCAGGTCAGCAGAACAGATTTAGAGCAAGAGAACCACATCAGCAGAGCAGCTATAGAGCCAGAGAACCAGGTCAGCAGAGCTGTTTTAGAGCGAGAGAACCAGGTCAGCAGACCTGCGATAGAGCCTAAGAACCAGGTCAGCAGAGCTGCTGTAGAGTCAGAGAACCAGGTCAGCAGAGCTGCTTTACAGCCATAGAACCAGGTGAGCAGAGCTGCTTTAGAGCCAGAGAACCAGGTCAGCAGAGCCGTTGTAGAGCCAGAGAACCATGTCAGCAGAGCTGCCCTAGAGCCTAAAATCCAGGTCAGCAGAGCTGCTCTAGAGCCAGAGAACAAGGTCAGCAGAGCTGCTCTAGAGCCAGAGAACAAGGTCAGCAGAGCTACTGTAGAGCCAGAGACACCAGGTAAGAAGAGCTGTTTTAGAGCCAGAGAAAAAGGTCAGCAGAGCTGCTTTAGAGCCAGAGAACCAGGTCAGCAGAGCTGCTTTAGAGCCAGAGAACCAGATCAGCAAAGCTGCTCTAGAGCCTAAGAACCAGGTCAGCAGTGCTGCTCTAGAGGCAGAGAACCCGGTCGGAAGAGCTGCTGTAGAGCCAGAGAAACCAGGTCCATAGAGCTGCATTAGAGTCAGAGATCCAGGTCAGCAGAGCTGCTTTAGTGCCAGAGAACTAGGTCAGCAGAGCTCCTTTAGAGCCAGAGAATGAGGACAGCAGAGCTGCTTTAGAGGGAGAGAGCCCGGTCAGCAGAGAAGCTCTAGAGCCAGAGAACCAGTTCAGCAGAGCTGCTTTAGAGCCATAGAACCAGGTCAGCAGAGGTGCTTCAAAGCCAGAGAACCAGGTCAGCAGAGCTGCTTTAGAGCCAGAGAACCAGGTCAGCAGAGCTGCTTTAGATCCTGAGAACCAGGTAAGCAGAGCTGCTTTAGAGCCAGAGAAAGCAGGTCAGCAGAGATGCTTTAGAGGGAGAGAACGAGGTCAACAGAGCTGCATTAGAGCTAGAGATCCAGGTCAGCAGAGCTGCTTTAGAGCCAGCAGGTCAGCAGAGCTGCTCTAGAGCCAGAGAACCAGGTCAGCAGAGCTGCTTTAGAGCCAGAGAACCAGGTCAGCAGAGCTGCTTTAGAGCCTGAGAACCAGGTAAGCAGAGCTGCTTGAGAGCCAGAGAGCCAGATCAGCAGACCTGCTCTAGAGCCTAAGAACCAGGTCAGCAGTGCTGCTCTAGAGGGAGAGAACCAGGTCAACAGAGCTGCATTAGAGCCAGAGAACCAGGTCAGTAGACCTGCTTTAGAGACATCAGGTCAGCAGAGCTGCTCTAGAGCCAGAGAACCAGGTGAGCAGAGCTGCTTTAGAGCCAGCATGTCAGTAGACCTGCTCTAGAGCCAGATAACCCGGTCAGCATAGCTGCTCTAGAGCCAGAGAACCAGGTCAGCAGAGCTGCTTTAGAGCCAGAGAACCAGGTCAGCAGAGCTGCTTTAGAGCCGTAGAACCAGGTCAGCTAAGCTGCTTTAGAGCCAGAGAACAAGGTCAGCAGAGCCGTAGTAGAGCCACAGAACCAGGTCAGCAGAGCTGCTCTATTGCCTACAAACCAGGTCAGCAGAGCTACTCTAGAGCCTGAGAGCCAGATCAGCAGAGCTGCTTTAGAGCCAGAGAACCAGGTCAGCAGAGCCGTTGTAGAGCCAGATAACCAGGCCAGGAGAGCCATTGTAGAGCCAGAGTCCCAGGTCAGCAGAGCTGCTCCAGACCCTAAGAACCCGGTCAGTAGAGCTGCTGTAGAGCCAGAGAAACCAGGTCAGTAGAGCTGCATTAGAGCCAGAGAACCAGGTCAGCAGAGCTGCTTTAGAGCCAGAGAACTAGGTCAGCAGAGCTGCTTTAGAGCCAGAGAATGAGGACAGCAGAGCTGCTTAGAGGGAGATAGCTCGGTCAGCAGAGAAGCTCTAGAGCCAGAGAACCAGTTCAGCAGAGCTGCTTTAGAGCCATAGAACCAGGTCAGCAGAGCTGCTTCAACGCCAGAGAACCAGGTCAGCAGATCTGCTTTAGAGCCAGAGAACCAGGTCAGCAGAGCTGCTTTAGATCCTGAGAACCAGGTAAGCAGAGCTGCTTTAGAGCCAGAGAATCAGTTCAGCAGAGCTGCTGTAGAGCCAGAGAAACCAGGTCAGCAGAGCTGCTTTAGAGCCAGCAGGTCAGCAGAGCTGCTCTAGAGCCAGAGAACCAGGTCGGCAGAGCTGCTTTAGAGCAAGAGAACCAGGTCAGCAGAGCTGCTTTAGAGCCTGAGAACCAGGTAAGCAGAGCTGCTTTAGAGACTGAGAACCAGGTCAGCACAGCAGCTTGAGAGCCACAGAACCAGATCAGTAGAGCTGCTCTAGAGCCTAAGAACCAGGTCAGCAGTGCTGCTCTAGAGGGAGAGAACCAGGTCAATAGAGCTGCATTAGAGCCAGAGAACCAGGTCAGCAGAGCTGCTTAAGAGCCAGTAGGTCAGCAGAGGTGCTCTAGAGCCAGAGAACCAGGTCAGCAGAGCTGCTTTAGAGCCAGCATGTCAGCAGAGCTGCTCTAGAGCCAGAGAACCCGGTCAGCAGAGCTACTCTAGAGCCAGAGAACCAGGTCAGCAGAGCTGCTTTAGAGCCAGAGAACCAGGTCAGCAGAGCTGCTTTAGAGCCATAGAACCAGGTCAGCTAAGCTGCTTTAGGGCCAATGAACCAGGTCAGCCGAGCCGTAGTAGAGCCACAGAACCAGGTCAGCAGAGCTGCTCCATTGCCTAAAAACCAGGTCAGCAGAGCTGCTCTAGTGCCTGAGAGCCAGGTCAGCAGAGGTGCTTTAGAGCCAGAGAACCAGGTCAGCAGAGATGCTTTAGAGCCAGACAACCAGGTCAGCAGAGCTGCTCTAGAACCTGAGAACCAGATCAGCAGAGCTGCTCTAGAGCCAGAGAACTAGGTCAGCAGAGCCGTTGTAGAGCCAGAGAGCCAGGCCAGGAGAGCTGCTCCAGACCGTAAGAACCAGGTCAGCAAAGCTGCTCTAGAGCCAGAGATCCAGGTCAGCAGAGCTGCTGTAGAGCCAGAAAAAACAGGTCATCAGAGCTGCTTTAGAGGCAGAGAACAAGGTCAGCAGAGCTACTTTAGAGCCAGAGAACCAGGTCAGCAGAGCTGCTTTAGATCCTGAGAACCAGGTAAGTAGAGCTGCTTTAGAGCCAGAGAATCAGTTCAGCAGAGCTGCTGTAGAGCCATTGAAACCAGGTCAGCAGAGCTGCTTTAGATGGAGAGAACCAGGTCAACAGAGCTGCATTGGAGCTAGAGAACCAGGTCAGCAGAGGTGCTTTAGAGCCAGCAGGTGAGCAGAGCTGCTCTAGAGCCTGAGAACCAGGTAAGCAGAGATGCTTTAGAGACTGAGAACGAGGTCAGCAGAGCTGCTCTAGTGCCAGAGATCCAGGTCAGCAGACCTGCTCTAGAGCCAGAGAACCAGGTCAGCAGAGCTGCTTTAGAGGGAGAGAACCAGGTCAGCCGAGCTGCTTTAGAACCAGAGAACCAAGTCAGCAGAGTTCCTTTAGAGCCAGAGAACCAGGTCTGCAGAGCTGTTGTAGAGCCAGAGAACCAGGTCAGCAGAGCAGTTATAGAGCCAGAGAAACAGGTCAGCAGAGCTACTCTAGAGCCAGAGAACAAGGTCAGCAGAGCTGCTGTAGAGCCAGAGAAACCAGGTCACCAGAGCTGTTTTAGTGCCAGAGAACCAGGTCTGTAGAGCTGCTTTAGAGCCAGAGAACCACGTCAAAAGAGATGCTTTAGAGACAGAGAACCAGGTCACCAGAGCTGCTTTAGAGCCAGAGAACCAGGTCACCAGAGCTGCTTTAGAGCCATAGAACCAGGTCTGAAGAGCTGCTCTAGAGCCTAAGAACCAGGTCAGCAGAGCTGCTCTAGAGCCAGAGAACAAGGTGAGCAGAGCTGCTGTAGAGCCAGAGAAACCAGGTCAGCAGAGCTGTTTTAGAGCCAGAGAACCAGGTGAGCAGAGCTTCTCTACAGCCAGAGAACCAGGTGAGCAGAGCTGCTCTAGAGCAAGAGAACCAGGTCAGCAGAGCCGCATTAGAGCCAGAGAACCAGGTCACCAGAGCTGCTCTAGAGCCTAAAATCCAGGTCAGCAGAGCTGCTCTAGAGCCAGAGAACCAGGTGAGCAGAGCTGCTCTAGAGCCAGAGAACCAGGTCAGCAGAGCCGCATTAGAACCAGAGAAAGAGGTCAGCAGAGCTGCTCTAGAGCCTAAGAACCAGGTCAGCAGTGCTGCTCTACAGCCAGAGAACCAAGTGAGCAGAGGTGCTTTAGAGCCAGAGAACCAAGTCAGCAGAGCTAATCTAGAGCCAGAGAACAAAGTCAGCGGAGCTGCTGTAGAGCCAGAGAAACCAGGTCAGCATAGCTGTTTTAGAGCCAGAGAACCAGGTCTGCAGAGCTGCTTTAGAGCCAGAGAACCAGGTCAACAGAGTTGCTTTAGAGCCAGAGAACCAGATCACCAGATCTGCTTTAGAGCCATAGAACCAGGTCAGCAGAGCTGCTCTAGAGCCTAAGAACCAGGTCAGCAGAGCTGCTCTAGAGCCAGAGAACAAGGTCAGCAGAGCTGCTGTAGAGCCAGAGAAACCAGGTCAGCAGAGCTGCTCTAGAGCCTAAGAACCAGGTCAGCAGAGCTGCTCTAGAGCCAGAGAACCAAGTGAGCAGAGGTGCTTTAGAGCCAGAGAACCAAGTCAGCAGAGCTAATCTAGAGCCAGAGAACGAAGTCAGCAGAGCTGCTGTAGAGCCAGAGAAACCATGTCCGCATAGCTGTTTTAGAGCCAGAGAACCAGGTCTGCAGAGCTGCTTTAGAGCCAGAGAACCAGGTCAACAGAGTTGCTTTAGAGCCAGAAAACCACATCACCAGAGCTGCTTTAGAGCCATAGAACCAGGTCAGCAGAGCTGCTCTAGAGCCAGAGAACAAGGTCAGCAAAGCTGCTGTCGAGCCAGAGAAAACAGGTCAGCAGAGCCGCATTAGAGCCAGAGAACCAGGTCACCAGAGCTGCTCTAGAACCTAAAATCCAGGTCAGCAGAGCCGCTCTAGAGCCAGAGAACCAGGTGAGCAGAGATGCTCTAGAATCAGAGAACCAGGTAGGCAGAGCCGCATTAGAGCCAGAGAACGAGGTCAGCAGAGCTGCTCTAGAGCCTAAGAACCAGTTCATCAGAGCTGCTTTAGAGCCAGAGAACCAGGTCAGCAGAGCTGCTTTAGAGCCAGAGAACCAGGTCAGCAGAGCCGTTGTAGACCCAGAGAACCAGGTCAGCAGAGCTGCTCTAGAACCTAAGAACCAGGTCAGCAGAGCTGCACTAGAGCCTAAGAACCAGGTCAGCAGAGCTGCTTTGGATCCAGAGAACCAGGTCAGCAGAGCTGCTCTAGAGCCAGAGAACAAGGTCAGCAGAGCTGCTCTAGAGCCTGAGAATCAGGTCAGCAGAGCTGCTCTAGAGCCAGAGAACAAGGTGAGCAGAGCTGCTGTAGAGCCAGAGAAACCAGGTCAGCAGAGCTGTTTTAGAGCCAGAGAACCAGGTGAGCAGAGCTGCTCTACAGCCAGAGAACAAGGTGAGCAGAGCTGCTCTAGAGCCAGAGAACCAGTTCAACAGAGCCGCATTAGAGCCAGAGAACCAGGTCACCAGAGCTGCTCTAGATCCTATGAACCAGGTCAGCAGAGCTGCTCTAGAGCCAGAGAACCAGGTCAGCAGAGCTGCTCTAGAGCCTAAAAATCAGGTCAGCAGAGCTGCTGTAGAGCCTGAGAACCAGGTCAGCAGAACTGCTCTAGAGCCTGAGAACCAGGTCAGCAGAGCTGCTCTAGAGCCAGAGAACAAGGTCAGCAGAGCTGCTCTAGAGCCTGAGAATCAGGTCAGCAGAGCTGCTCTAGAGCCAGAGAACAAGGTGAGCAGAGCTGCTGTAGAGCCAGAGAAACCAGGTCAGCAGAGCTGTTTTAGAGCCAGAGAACCAGGTGAGCAGAGCTGCTCTACAGCCAGAGAACAAGGTGAGCAGAGCTGCTCTAGAGCCAGAGAACCAGGTCAACAGAGCCGCATTAGAGCCAGAGAACCAGGTCACCAGAGCTGCTCTAGATCCTATGAACCAGGTCAGCAGAGCTGCTCTAGAGCCAGAGAACCAGGTCAGCAGAGCTGCTCTAGAGCCAGAGAATCAGGTCAGCAGAGCCGCATTAGAGTCAGAGAACCAGGTCAGCAGAGCTTCTCTAGAGCCTAAGAACTAGGTCAGCAGAGCTGCTCTACAGCCAGAGAACCAAGTGAGCAGAGGTGCTTTAGAGCCAGAGAACCAGGTCAGCAGAACTGCTCTACAGCCAGAGAACCAGGTCAGCAAAGCTGCTTTAGAGCCAGAGAACCGGGTCAGCAGAGCAGTTATAGAGCCAGAGAACCAGGTCAGCAGAGCTACTCTAGAGCCAGAGAACTGGGTCAGTAGAGCAGTTATAGAGCCACAGAACCAGGGCAGCAGAGCTACTCTAGAGCCAGAGAACAAGGTCAGCAGAGCTGCTGTAGAGCCAGAGAAACTAGGTCAGTAGAGCTGTTTTAGTTTCAGAGAACCAGGTCTGCAGAGCTGCTTTAGTGCCAGAGAACCAGGTCAACAGAGTTGCTTTAGAGACAGAGAACCAAGTCACCAGAGCTGCTCTAGAGCCATAGAACCAGGTTAGCAGAGCAGCTCTAGAGCCTAAGAACCAGGTCAGCAGAGCTGCTCTAGAGCCAGAGAACAAGGTCAGCAGAGCTGCTGTAGAGCCAGAGAACCAGGTGAGCAGAGCTGCTCTAGAGACAGAGAACCAGGTCAGCAGAGCCGCATTAGAGCCAGAGAACGAGGTCAGCAGAGCAGCTCTAGAGCCTAACAACCAGGTCAGCAGAGCTGCTCTACAGCCAGAGAACCAAGGGAGCAGAGGTGCTTTAGAGCCAGAGAACCAGGTCAACAGAGCTGCTCTAGAGCCAGAGAACCAGGGCAGCAGAGCCACTTAAGAGCAAGAGAACCAGGTAATCAGAGCTGCTCTAGAGCCAGAGAACCAGGTCAGCAAAGCTGCTTTAGAACCAGACAACCAGGTCAGCAGAGCAGTTATAGAGCCAGAGAACCAGATCAGCAGAGCTGTTTTAGAGCCAGAGAACCAGGTTCAAAGAGCTGCTTTAGAGCCAGAGAAACCAGGTCAGCAGAGCTGCTTTAGAGGGAGAGAACCAGTTCAGCAGAGCTGCTTTAGAGCAAGAGAACCAGGTCAGCAGAGCCGCATTAGAGCCAGAGAACCAGGTCACCAGAGCTGCTCTAGAGCCTAAAATCCAGGTCAGCAGAGCTGCTCTAGAGCCAGAGAACCAGGTGAGCAGAGCTGCTCTAGAGCCAGAGAACCAGGTCAGCAGAGCCGCATTAGAACCAGAGAAAGAGGTCAGCAGAGCTGCTCTAGAGCCTAAGAACCAGGTCAGCAGTGCTGCTCTACAGCCAGAGAACCAAGTGAGCAGAGGTGCTTTAGAGCCAGAGAACCAAGTCAGCAGAGCTAATCTAGAGCCAGAGAACAAAGTCAGCGGAGCTGCTGTAGAGCCAGAGAAACCAGGTCAGCATAGCTGTTTTAGAGCCAGAGAACCAGGTCTGCAGAGCTGCTTTAGAGCCAGAGAACCAGGTCAACAGAGTTGCTTTAGAGCCAGAGAACCAGATCACCAGATCTGCTTTAGAGCCATAGAACCAGGTCAGCAGAGCTGCTCTAGAGCCTAAGAACCAGGTCAGCAGAGCTGCTCTAGAGCCAGAGAACAAGGTCAGCAGAGCTGCTGTAGAGCCAGAGAAACCAGGTCAGCAGAGCTGCTCTAGAGCCTAAGAACCAGGTCAGCAGAGCTGCTCTAGAGCCAGAGAACCAAGTGAGCAGAGGTGCTTTAGAGCCAGAGAACCAAGTCAGCAGAGCTAATCTAGAGCCAGAGAACGAAGTCAGCAGAGCTGCTGTAGAGCCAGAGAAACCATGTCCGCATAGCTGTTTTAGAGCCAGAGAACCAGGTCTGCAGATCTGCTTTAGAGCCAGAGAACCAGGTCAACAGAGTTGCTTTAGAGCCAGAAAACCACATCACCAGAGCTGCTTTAGAGCCATAGAACCAGGTCAGCAGAGCTGCTCTAGAGCCAGAGAACAAGGTCAGCAGAGCTGCTGTCGAGCCAGAGAAAACAGGTCAGCAGAGCCGCATTAGAGCCAGAGAACCAGGTCACCAGAGCTGCTCTAGAACCTAAAATCCAGGTCAGCAGAGCCGCTCTAGAGCCAGAGAACCAGGTGAGCAGAGATGCTCTAGAATCAGAGAACCAGGTAGGCAGAGCCGCATTAGAGCCAGAGAACGAGGTCAGCAGAGCTGCTCTAGAGCCTAAGAACCAGTTCATCAGAGCTGCTTTAGAGCCAGAGAACCAGGTCAGCAGAGCTGCTTTAGAGCCAGAGAACCAGGTCAGCAGAGCCGTTGTAGACCCAGAGAACCAGGTCAGCAGAGCTGCTCTAGAGCCAGAGAACAAGGTCAGCAGAGCTGCTGTAGAGCCAGAGAACCAGGTGAGCAGAGCTGCTCTAGAGACAGAGAACCAGGTCAGCAGAGCCGCATTAGAGCCAGAGAACGAGGTCAGCAGAGCAGCTCTAGAGCCTAACAACCAGGTCAGCAGAGCTGCTCTACAGCCAGAGAACCAAGGGAGCAGAGGTGCTTTAGAGCCAGAGAACCAGGTCAACAGAGCTGCTCTAGAGCCAGAGAACCAGGGCAGCAGAGCCACTTAAGAGCAAGAGAACCAGGTAATCAGAGCTGCTCTAGAGCCAGAGAACCAGGTCAGCAAAGCTGCTTTAGAACCAGACAACCAGGTCAGCAGAGCAGTTATAGAGCCAGAGAACCAGATCAGCAGAGCTGTTTTAGAGCCAGAGAACCAGGTTCAAAGAGCTGCTTTAGAGCCAGAGAAACCAGGTCAGCAGAGCTGCTTTAGAGGGAGAGAACCAGTTCAGCAGAGCTGCTTTAGAGCAAGAGAACCAGGTCAGCAGAGCCGCATTAGAGCCAGAGAACCAGGTCACCAGAGCTGCTCTAGAGCCTAAAATCCAGGTCAGCAGAGCTGCTCTAGAGCCAGAGAACCAGGTGAGCAGAGCTGCTCTAGAGCCAGAGAACCAGGTCAGCAGAGCCGCATTAGAACCAGAGAAAGAGGTCAGCAGAGCTGCTCTAGAGCCTAAGAACCAGGTCAGCAGTGCTGCTCTACAGCCAGAGAACCAAGTGAGCAGAGGTGCTTTAGAGCCAGAGAACCAAGTCAGCAGAGCTAATCTAGAGCCAGAGAACAAAGTCAGCGGAGCTGCTGTAGAGCCAGAGAAACCAGGTCAGCATAGCTGTTTTAGAGCCAGAGAACCAGGTCTGCAGAGCTGCTTTAGAGCCAGAGAACCAGGTCAACAGAGTTGCTTTAGAGCCAGAGAACCAGATCACCAGATCTGCTTTAGAGCCATAGAACCAGGTCAGCAGAGCTGCTCTAGAGCCTAAGAACCAGGTCAGCAGAGCTGCTCTAGAGCCAGAGAACAAGGTCAGCAGAGCTGCTGTAGAGCCAGAGAAACCAGGTCAGCAGAGCTGCTCTAGAGCCTAAGAACCAGGTCAGCAGAGCTGCTCTAGAGCCAGAGAACCAAGTGAGCAGAGGTGCTTTAGAGCCAGAGAACCAAGTCAGCAGAGCTAATCTAGAGCCAGAGAACGAAGTCAGCAGAGCTGCTGTAGAGCCAGAGAAACCATGTCCGCATAGCTGTTTTAGAGCCAGAGAACCAGGTCTGCAGAGCTGCTTTAGAGCCAGAGAACCAGGTCAACAGAGTTGCTTTAGAGCCAGAAAACCACATCACCAGAGCTGCTTTAGAGCCATAGAACCAGGTCAGCAGAGCTGCTCTAGAGCCAGAGAACAAGGTCAGCAGAGCTGCTGTCGAGCCAGAGAAAACAGGTCAGCAGAGCCGCATTAGAGCCAGAGAACCAGGTCACCAGAGCTGCTCTAGAACCTAAAATCCAGGTCAGCAGAGCCGCTCTAGAGCCAGAGAACCAGGTGAGCAGAGATGCTCTAGAATCAGAGAACCAGGTAGGCAGAGCCGCATTAGAGCCAGAGAACGAGGTCAGCAGAGCTGCTCTAGAGCCTAAGAACCAGTTCATCAGAGCTGCTTTAGAGCCAGAGAACCAGGTCAGCAGAGCTGCTTTAGAGCCAGAGAACCAGGTCAGCAGAGCCGTTGTAGACCCAGAGAACCAGGTCAGCAGAGCTGCTCTAGAACCTAAGAACCAGGTCAGCAGAGCTGCACTAGAGCCTAAGAACCAGGTCAGCAGAGCTGCTTTGGATCCAGAGAACCAGGTCAGCAGAGCTGCTCTAGAGCCAGAGAACAAGGTCAGCAGAGCTGCTCTAGAGCCTGAGAATCAGGTCAGCAGAGTTGCTCTAGAGCCAGAGAACAAGGTGAGCAGAGCTGCTGTAGAGCCAGAGAAACCAGGTCAGCAGAGCTGTTTTAGAGCCAGAGAACCAGGTGAGCAGAGCTGCTCTACAGCCAGAGAACAAGGTGAGCAGAGCTGCTCTAGAGCCAGAGAACCAGTTCAACAGAGCCGCATTAGAGCCAGAGAACCAGGTCACCAGAGCTGCTCTAGATCCTATGAACCAGGTCAGCAGAGCTGCTCTAGAGCCAGAGAACCAGGTCAGCAGAGCTGTTCTAGAGCCTAAAAATCAGGTCAGCAGAGCTGCTGTAGAGCCTGAGAACCAGGTCAGCAGAACTGCTCTAGAGCCTGAGAACCAGGTCAGCAGAGCTGCTCTAGAGCCAGAGAACAAGGTCAGCAGAGCTGCTCTAGAGCCTGAGAATCAGGTCAGCAGAGCTGCTCTAGAGCCAGAGAACAAGGTGAGCAGAGCTGCTGTAGAGCCAGAGAAACCAGGTCAGCAGAGCTGTTTTAGAGCCAGAGAACCAGGTGAGCAGAGCTGCTCTACAGCCAGAGAACAAGGTGAGCAGAGCTGCTCTAGAGCCAGAGAACCAGGTCAACAGAGCCGCACTAGAGCCAGAGAACCAGGTCACCAGAGCTGCTCTAGATCCTATGAACCAGGTCAGCAGAGCTGCTCTAGAGCCAGAGAACCAGGTCAGCAGAGCTGCTCTAGAGCCAGAGAATCAGGTCAGCAGAGCCGCATTAGAGTCAGAGAACCAGGTCAGCAGAGCTTCTCTAGAGCCTAAGAACTAGGTCAGCAGAGCTGCTCTACAGCCAGAGAACCAAGTGAGCAGAGGTGCTTTAGAGCCAGAGAACCAGGTCAGCAGAACTGCTCTACAGCCAGAGAACCAGGTCAGCAAAGCTGCTTTAGAGCCAGAGAACCGGGTCAGCAGAGCAGTTATAGAGCCAGAGAACCAGGTCAGCAGAGCTACTCTAGAGCCAGAGAACTGGGTCAGTAGAGCAGTTATAGAGCCAGAGAACCAGGGCAGCAGAGCTACTCTAGAGCCAGAGAACAAGGTCAGCAGAGCTGCTGTAGAGCCAGAGAAACTAGGTCAGTAGAGCTGTTTTAGTTTCAGAGAACCAGGTCTGCAGAGCTGCTTTAGTGCCAGAGAACCAGGTCAACAGAGTTGCTTTAGAGACAGAGAACCAAGTCACCAGAGCTGCTCTAGAGCCATAGAACCAGGTTAGCAGAGCAGCTCTAGAGCCTAAGAACCAGGTCAGCAGAGCTGCTCTAGAGCCAGAGAACAAGGTCAGCAGAGCTGCTGTAGAGCCAGAGAACCAGGTGAGCAGAGCTGCTCTAGAGACAGAGAACCAGGTCAGCAGAGCCGCATTAGAGCCAGAGAACGAGGTCAGCAGAGCAGCTCTAGAGCCTAACAACCAGGTCAGCAGAGCTGCTCTACAGCCAGAGAACCAAGGGAGCAGAGGTGCTTTAGAGCCAGAGAACCAGGTCAACAGAGCTGCTCTAGAGCCAGAGAACCAGGGCAGCAGAGCCACTTAAGAGCAAGAGAACCAGGTAATCAGAGCTGCTCTAGAGCCAGAGAACCAGGTCAGCAAAGCTGCTTTAGAACCAGACAACCAGGTCAGCAGAGCAGTTATAGAGCCAGAGAACCAGATCAGCAGAGCTGTTTTAGAGCCAGAGAACCAGGTTCAAAGAGCTGCTTTAGAGCCAGAGAAACCAGGTCAGCAGAGCTGCTTTAGAGGGAGAGAACCAGTTCAGCAGAGCTGCTTTAGAGGGAGAGAACCAGGTCAGCAGAGCTGCTTTAGAGCCAGAGAACCAGGACAGCAGAGCCGTTGTAGACCCAGAGAACTAGGTCAGCAGAGCTGCTCTAGAGCCTAAGAACCAGGTCAGCAGAGCTGCTCTAGAGCCTGAGAACCAGGTCAGCAGAGCTGCTTTAGAGCCAGAGAACCAGGTCAGCAGAGCAGTTATAGAGCCAGAGAACCAGGTCAGCAGAGCTACTCTAGAGCCAGAGAACAAGGTCAGCAGAGCTGCTGTAGAGCCAGAGAAACCAGGTCAGCAGAGCTGTTTTAGTGCCAGAGAACCAGGTCTGCAGAGCTGCTTTAGAGCCAGAGAACCACGTCAACAGAGATGCTTTAGAGACAGAGAACCAGGTCACCAGAGCTGCTTTAGAGCCATAGAACCAGGTCAGCAGAGCTGCTCTAGAGCCTAAGAACCAGGTCAGCAGAGCTGCTCTAGAGCCAGAGAACAAGGTGAGCAGAGCTGCTGTAGAGCCAGAGAAACCAGGTCAGCAGAGCTGTTTTAGAGCCAGAGAACCAGGTCAGCAGAGCTTCTCTACAGCCAGAGAACCAGGTGAGAAGAGCTGCTCTAGAGCAAGAGAACCAGGTCAGCAGAGCCGCATTAGAGCCAGAGAACCAGGTCACCAGAGCTGCTCTAGAGCCTAAGAACCAGGTCAGCAGAGCTGCTCTAGAGCCAGAGAACAAGGTCAGCAGAGCTGCTGTAGAGCAAGAGCAACCAGGTCAGCAGAGCTGCTCTAGAGCCTAAGAACCAGGTCAGCAGAGCTGCTCTACAGCCAGAGAACCAAGTGAGCAAAGGGGCTTTAGAGCCAGAGAACCAAGTCAGCAGAGCTAATCTAGAGCCAGAGAACAAAGTCAGCAGAGCTGCTGTAGAGCCAGAGAAACCAGGTCAGCATAGCTGTTTTAGAGCCAGAGAACCAGGTCTGCAGAGCTGCTTTAGAGCCAGAGAACCAGGTCAACAGAGTTGCTTTAGAGCCAGAGAACCAGATCACCAGAGCTGCTTTGGAGCCATAGAACCGGGTCAGCAGAGCTGCTCTAGAGCCTAAGAACCAGGTCAGCAGAGCTGCTCTAGAGCCAGAGAACAAGGTCAGCAGAGCTGCTGTAGAGTCAGAGAAACCAGGTCAGCAGAGCCGCATTAGAGCCAGAGAACCAGGTCACCAGAGCTGCTCTAGAACCTAAAATCCAGGTCAGCAGACCTGCTCTACAGCCAGAGAACCAAGTGAGCAGAGGTGGTTTAGAGCCAGAGAACCAAGTCAGCAGAGGTAATCTAGAGCCAGAGAACAAAGTCAGCAGAGCTGCTGTAGAGCCAGAGAAACCAGGTCAGCATAGCTGTTTTAGAGCCAGAGAACCAGGTCTGCAGAGCTGCTTTAGAGCCAGAGAACCAGGTCAACAGAGTTGCTTTAGAGCCAGAGAACCAGATTAACAGAGCTGCTTTAGAGCCATAGAATCAGGTCAGCAGAGCTGCTCTAGAGCCTAAGAACCAGGTCAGCAGAGCTCCTCTAGAGCCAGAGAACCAGGTCAGCAGAGCTGCTCTACAGCCAGAGAACCAAGTGAGCAGAGGTGCTTTAGAGCCAGAGAACCAAGTCAGCAGAGCTAATCTAGAGCCAGAGAACAAAGTCAGCAGAGCTGCTGTAGAGCCAGAGAAACCAGGTCAGCATAGCTGTTTTAGAGCCAGAGAACCAGGTCTGCAGAGCTGCTTTAGAGCCAGATAACCAGGTCAACAGAGTTGCTTTAGAGCCAGAGAACCAGATCACCAGAGCTGCTTTAGAGCCATAGAACCAGGTCAGCCTAAGAACCAGGTCAGCAGAGCTGCTCTAGAGCCAGAGAACAAGGTCAGCAGAGCTGCTGTAGAGCCAGAGAAACCAGGTCAGCAGAGCCGCATTAGAGCCAGAGAACCAGCTCACCAGAGCAGCTCTAGAACCTAAAATCCAGGTCAGCAGAGCTGCTCTAGAGCCAGAGAACCAGGTGAGCAGAGATGCTCTAGAACCAGAGAACCAGGTCAGCAGAGCCGCATTAGAGCCAGAGAACGAGGTCAGCAGAGCTGCTCTAGAGCCTAAGAACCAGGTCAGCAGAGCTGCTCTACAGCCAGAGAACCAAGTGAGCAGAGGTGCTTTAGAGCCAGAGAACCAGGTCAGCAGAGCTGCTCTAGAGCCAGAGAACCAGGGCAGCAGAACCACATTAGAGCCAGAGAACCAGGTAATCAGAGCTGCTCTACAGCCAGAGAACCATGTCAGCAAAGCTGCTTAAGAGCCAGAGAACCAGGTCAGCAGAGCATTTATAGAGCCAAAGAACCAGGTCAGCAGAGCCACATTAGAGCCAGAGAACCAGGTCAGCAGAGCTGCTTTAGAGCCAGAGAACCAGGTCAGCAGAGCTACTCTAGAGCCAGAGAACCAGGTGAGCAGAGATGCTCTAGAACCAGAGAACCAGGTCAGCAGAGCTGCTCTAGAGCCTAAGAACCAGGTCAGCAGAGCTGCTCTAGAGCCAGAGAACAAGGTCAGCAGAGCTGCTTTAGAGCCAGAGAAAACAGGTCAGCAGAGCCGCATTAGAGCCAGAGAACCAGGTCACAAGAGCTGCTCTAGAACCTAAAATCCAGGTGAGCAGAGCAGCTCTAGAGCCAGAGAACCAGGTGAGCAGAGATGCTCTAGAACCAGAGAACCAGGTCAGCAGAGCCGCATTAGAGCCAGAGAACGAGGTCAGCAGAGCTGCTCTAGAGCCTAAGAACCAGTTCAGCAGAGCTGCTTTAGAGCCAGAGAACCAGGTCAGCAGAGCTGCTTGAGAGCCAGAGAACCAGGTCAGCAGAGCCGTTGTAGACCCAGAGAACCAGGTCAGCAGAGCTGCTCTAGAACCTAAGAACCAGGTCAGCAGAGCTGCTCTAGAGCCTAAGAACCAGGTCAGCAGAGCTGCTTTAGAGCCAGAGAACCAGGTCAGCAGAGCTGCTCTAGAGCCTGAGAACCAGGACTGCAGAGCTGCTCTAGAGCCTGAGAATCAGGTCAGCAGAGCTGCTCTAGAGCCAGAGAACAAGGTGAGCAGAGCTGCTGTAGAGCCAGAGAAACCAGGTCAGCAGAGCTGTTTTAGAGCCAGAGAACCAGGTTAGCAGAGCTGCTCTACAGCCAGAGAACAAGGTGAGCAGAGCTGCTCTAGAGCCAGAGAACCAGGTCAACAGAGCCGCATTAGAGCCAGAGAACCAGGTCACCAGAGCTGCTCTAGAGCCTAAGAACCAGGTCAGCAGAGCTGCTCTAGAGCCAGAGAACCAGGTCAGCAGAGCTGCTCTAGAGCCAGAGAATCAGGTCAGCAGAGCCGCATTAGAGTCAGAGAACCAGGTCAGCAGAGCTTCTCTAGAGCCTAAGAACCAGGTCAGCAGAGCTGCTCTACAGCCAGAGAACCAAGTGAGCAGAGGTGCTTTAGAGCCAGAGAACCAGGTCAGCAGAGCTGCTCTACAGCCAGAGAACCAGGTCAGCAAAGCTGCTTTAGAGCCAGAGAACCGGTTCAGCAGAGCAGTTATAGAGCCAGAGAACCAGGTCAGCAGAGCTACTCTAGAGCCAGAGAACTGGGTCAGCAGAGCAGTTATAGAGCCAGAGAACCAGGGCAGCAGAGCTACTCTAGAGCCAGAGAACAAGGGCAGCAGAGCTGCTGTAGAGCCAGAGAAACTAGGTCAGTAGAGCTGTTTTAGTGCCAGAGAACCAGGTCTGCAGAGCTGCTTTAGTGCCAGAGAACCAGGTCAACAGAGTTGCTTTAGAGACAGAAAACCAAGTCACCAGAGCTGCTCTAGAGCCATAGAACCAGGTCAGCAGAGCTGCTCTAGAGCCTAAGAACCAGGTCAGCAGAGCTGCTCTAGAGCCAGAGAACAAGGTCAGCAGAGCTGCTGTAGAGCCAGAGAACCAGGTGAGCAGAGCTGCTCTAGAGCCAGAGAACCAGGTCAGCAGAGCCGCATTAGAGCCAGAGAACGAGGTCAGCAGAGCAGCTCTAGAGCCTAACAACCAGGTCTGCAGAGCTGCTCTACAGCCAGAGAACCAAGGGAGCAGAGCTGCTTTAGAGCCAGAGAACCAGGTCAGCAGAGCTGCTTGAGAGCCAGAGAACCAGGTCAGCAGAGCCGTTGTAGACCCAGAGAACCAGTTCAGCAGAGCTGCTCTAGAACCTAAGAACCAGGTCAGCAGAGCTGCTCTAGAGCCTAAGAACCAGGTCAGCAGAGCTGCTTTAGAGCCAGAGAACCAGGTCAGCAGAGCTGCTCTAGAGCCTGAGAACCAGGACTGCAGAGCTGCTCTAGAGCCTGAGAATCAGGTCAGCAGAGCTGCTCTAGAGCCAGAGAACAAGGTGAGCAGAGCTGCTGTAGAGCCAGAGAAACCAGGTCAGCAGAGCTGTTTTAGAGCCAGAGAACCAGGTTAGCAGAGCTGCTCTACAGCCAGAGAACAAGGTGAGCAGAGCTGCTCTAGAGCCAGAGAACCAGGTCAACAGAGCCGCATTAGAGCCAGAGAACCAGGTCACCAGAGCTGCTCTAGAGCCTAAGAACCAGGTCAGCAGAGCTGCTCTAGAGCCAGAGAACCAGGTCAGCAGAGCTGCTCTAGAGCCAGAGAATCAGGTCAGCAGAGCCGCATTAGAGTCAGAGAACCAGGTCAGCAGAGCTTCTCTAGAGCCTAAGAACCAGGTCAGCAGAGCTGCTCTACAGCCAGAGAACCAAGTGAGCAGAGGTGCTTTAGAGCCAGAGAACCAGGTCAGCAGAGCTGCTCTACAGCCAGAGAACCAGGTCAGCAAAGCTGCTTTAGAGCCAGAGAACCGGTTCAGCAGAGCAGTTATAGAGCCAGAGAACCAGGTCAGCAGAGCTACTCTAGAGCCAGAGAACTGGGTCAGCAGAGCAGTTATAGAGCCAGAGAACCAGGGCAGCAGAGCTACTCTAGAGCCAGAGAACAAGGGCAGCAGAGCTGCTGTAGAGCCAGAGAAACTAGGTCAGTAGAGCTGTTTTAGTGCCAGAGAACCAGGTCTGCAGAGCTGCTTTAGTGCCAGAGAACCAGGTCAACAGAGTTGCTTTAGAGACAGAGAACCAAGTCACCAGAGCTGCTCTAGAGCCATAGAACCAGGTCAGCAGAGCTGCTCTAGAGCCTAAGAACCAGGTCAGCAGAGCTGCTCTAGAGCCAGAGAACAAGGTCAGCAGAGCTGCTGTAGAGCCAGAGAACCAGGTGAGCAGAGCTGCTCTAGAGCCAGAGAACCAGGTCAGCAGAGCCGCATTAGAGCCAGAGAACGAGGTCAGCAGAGCAGCTCTAGAGCCTAACAACCAGGTCAGCAGAGCTGCTCTACAGCCAGAGAACCAAGGGAGCAGAGGTGCTTTAGAGCCAGAGAACCAGGTCAACAGAGCTGCTCTAGAGCCAGAGAACAAGGGCAGCAGAGCCACATTAGAGCCAGAGAACCAGGTAATCAGAGCTGCTCTAGAGCCAGAGAACCAGGTCAGCAAAGCTGCTTTAGATCCAGAGAACCAGGTCAGCAGAGCAGTTATAGAGCCAGAGAACCAGATCAGCAGAGCTGTTTTAGAGCCAGAGAACCAGGTCCGAAGAGTTGCTTTAGAGCCAGAGAAACCAGGTCAGCAGAGCTGCTTTAGAGGGAGAGAACCAGTTCAGCAGAGCTGCTTTAGAGCCAGAGAACCAGGTCAGCAGAGCTGCTTTAGAGCCAGAGAACCAGGTCAGCAGAGCCGTTGTAGACCCAGAGAACTAGGTCAGCAGAGCTGCTCTAGAGCCTAAGAACCAGGTCAGCAGAGCTGCTCTAAAACCTGAGAAACAGGTCAGCAGAGCTGCTTTAGAGCCAGAGAACCAGGTCAGCAGAGCAGTTATAGAGCCAGAGAACCAGGTCAGCAGAGCTACTCTAGAGCCAGAGAACAAGGTCAGCAGAGCTGCTGTAGAGCCAGAGAAACCAGGTCAGCAGAGCTGTTTTAGTGCCAGAGAACCAGGTCTGCAGAGCTGCTTTAGAGTCAGAGAACCACGTCAACAGAGATGCTTTAGAGACAGAGAACCAGGTCACCAGAGCTGCTTTAGAGCCATAGAACCAGGTCAGCAGAGCTCCTCTAGAGCCTGAGAATCAGGTCAGCAGAGCTGCTCTAGAGCCAGAGAACAAGGTGAGCAGAGCTGCTGTAGAGCCAGAGAAACCAGGTCAGCAGAGCTGTTTTAGAGCCAGAGAACCAGGTTAGCAGAGCTGCTCTACAGCCAGAGAACAAGGTGAGCAGAGCTGCTCTAGAGCCAGAGAACCAGGTCAACAGAGCCGCATTAGAGCCAGAGAACCAGGTCACCAGAGCTGCTCTAGAGCCTAAGAACCAGGTCAGCAGAGCTGCTCTAGAGCCAGAGAACCAGGTCAGCAGAGCTGCTCTAGAGCCAGAGAATCAGGTCAGCAGAGCCGCATTAGAGTCAGAGAACCAGGTCAGCAGAGCTTCTCTAGAGCCTAAGAACCAGGTCAGCAGAGCTGCTCTACAGCCAGAGAACCAAGTGAGCAGAGGTGCTTTAGAGCCAGAGAACCAGGTCAGCAGAGCTGCTCTACAGCCAGAGAACCAGGTCAGCAAAGCTGCTTTAGAGCCAGAGAACCGGTTCAGCAGAGCAGTTATAGAGCCAGAGAACCAGGTCAGCAGAGCTACTCTAGAGCCAGAGAACTGGGTCAGCAGAGCAGTTATAGAGCCAGAGAACCAGGGCAGCAGAGCTACTCTAGAGCCAGAGAACAAGGGCAGCAGAGCTGCTGTAGAGCCAGAGAAACTAGGTCAGTAGAGCTGTTTTAGTGCCAGAGAACCAGGTCTGCAGAGCTGCTTTAGTGCCAGAGAACCAGGTCAACAGAGTTGCTTTAGAGACAGAAAACCAAGTCACCAGAGCTGCTCTAGAGCCATAGAACCAGGTCAGCAGAGCTGCTCTAGAGCCTAAGAACCAGGTCAGCAGAGCTGCTCTAGAGCCAGAGAACAAGGTCAGCAGAGCTGCTGTAGAGCCAGAGAACCAGGTGAGCAGAGCTGCTCTAGAGCCAGAGAACCAGGTCAGCAGAGCCGCATTAGAGCCAGAGAACGAGGTCAGCAGAGCAGCTCTAGAGCCTAACAACCAGGTCTGCAGAGCTGCTCTACAGCCAGAGAACCAAGGGAGCAGAGCTGCTTTAGAGCCAGAGAACCAGGTCAGCAGAGCTGCTTGAGAGCCAGAGAACCAGGTCAGCAGAGCCGTTGTAGACCCAGAGAACCAGGTCAGCAGAGCTGCTCTAGAACGTAAGAACCAGGTCAGCAGAGCTGCTCTAGAGCCTAAGAACCAGGTCAGCAGAGCTGCTTTAGAGCCAGAGAACCAGGTCAGCAGAGCTGCTCTAGAGCCTGAGAACCAGGACTGCAGAGCTGCTCTAGAGCCTGAGAATCAGGTCAGCAGAGCTGCTCTAGAGCCAGAGAACAATGTGAGCAGAGCTGCTGTAGAGCCAGAGAAACCAGGTCAGCAGAGCTGTTTTAGAGCCAGAGAACCAGGTTAGCAGAGCTGCTCTACAGCCAGAGAACAAGGTGAGCAGAGCTGCTCTAGAGCCAGAGAACCAGGTCAACAGAGCCGCATTAGAGCCAGAGAACCAGGTCACCAGAGCTGCTCTAGAGCCTAAGAACCAGGTCAGCAGAGCTGCTCTAGAGCCAGAGAACCAGGTCAGCAGAGCTGCTCTAGAGCCAGAGAATCAGGTCAGCAGAGCCGCATTAGAGTCAGAGAACCAGGTCAGCAGAGCTTCTCTAGAGCCTAAGAACCAGGTCAGCAGAGCTGCTCTACAGCCAGAGAACCAAGTGAGCAGAGGTGCTTTAGAGCCAGAGAACCAGGTCAGCAGAGCTGCTCTACAGCCAGAGAACCAGGTCAGCAAAGCTGCTTTAGAGCCAGAGAACCGGTTCAGCAGAGCAGTTATAGAGCCAGAGAACCAGGTCAGCAGAGCTACTCTAGAGCCAGAGAACTGGGTCAGCAGAGCAGTTATAGAGCCAGAGAACCAGGGCAGCAGAGCTACTCTAGAGCCAGAGAACAAGGGCAGCAGAGCTGCTGTAGAGCCAGAGAAACTAGGTCAGTAGAGCTGTTTTAGTGCCAGAGAACCAGGTCTGCAGAGCTGCTTTAGTGCCAGAGAACCAGGTCAACAGAGTTGCTTTAGAGACAGAGAACCAAGTCACTAGAGCTGCTCTAGAGCCATAGAACCAGGTCAGCAGAGCTGCTCTAGAGCCTAAGAACCAGGTCAGCAGAGCTGCTCTAGAGCCAGAGAACAAGGTCAGCAGAGCTGCTGTAGAGCCAGAGAACCAGGTGAGCAGAGCTGCTCTAGAGCCAGAGAACCAGGTCAGCAGAGCCGCATTAGAGCCAGAGAACGAGGTCAGCAGAGCAGCTCTAGAGCCTAACAACCAGGTCAGCAGAGCTGCTCTACAGCCAGAGAACCAAGGGAGCAGAGGTGCTTTAGAGCCAGAGAACCAGGTCAACAGAGCTGCTCTAGAGCCAGAGAACTAGGGCAGCAGAGCCACATTAGAGCCAGAGAACCAGGTAATCAGAGCTGCTCTAGAGCCAGAGAACCAGGTCAGCAAAGCTGCTTTAGAACCAGAGAACCAGGTCAGCAGAGCAGTTATAGAGCCAGAGAACCAGATCAGCAGAGCTGTTTTAGAGCCAGAGAACCAGGTCCGAAGAGCTGCTTTAGAGCCAGAGAAACCAGGTCAGCAGAGCTGCTTCAGAGGGAGAGAACCAGTTCAGCAGAGCTGCTTTAGAGCCAGAGAACCAGGTCAGCAGAGCTGCTTTAGAGCCAGAGAACCAGGTCAGCAGAGCCGTTGTAGACCCAGAGAACTAGGTCAGCAGAGCTGCTCTAGAGCCTAAGAACCAGGTCAGCAGAGCTGCTCTAAAACCTGAGAAACAGGTCAGCAGAGCTGCTTTAGAGCCAGAGAACCAGGTCAGCAGAGCAGTTATAGAGCCAGAGAACCAGGTCAGCAGAGCTACTCTAGAGCCAGAGAACAAGGTCAGCAGAGCTGCTGTAGAGCCAGAGAAACCAGGTCAGCAGAGCTGTTTTAGTGCCAGAGAACCAGGTCTGCAGAGCTGCTTTAGAGCCAGAGAACCACGTCAACAGAGATGCTTTAGAGACAGAGAACCAGGTCACCAGAGCTGCTTTAGAGCCATAGAACCAGGTCAGCAGAGCTGCTCTAGAGCCTAAGAACCAGGTCAGCAGAGCTGCTCTAGAGCCAGAAAACAAGGTGAGCAGAGCTGCTGTAGAGCCAGAGAAACCAGGTCAGCAGAGCTGTTTTAGAGCCAGAGAACCAGGTCAGCAGAGCTTCTCTACAGCCAGAGAACCAGGTGAGCAGAGCTGCTCTAGAGCAAGAGAACCAGGTCAGCAGAGCCGCATTAGAGCCAGAGAACCAGGTCACCAGAGCTGCTCTAGAGCCTAAAATCCAGGTCAGCAGAGCTGCTCTAGAGCCAGAGAACCAGGTGAGCAGAGCTGCTCTAGAGCCAGAGAACCAGGTCAGCAGAGCCGCATTAGAGCCAGAGAAAGAGGTCAGCAGAGCTGCTCTAGAGCCTAAGAACCAGGTCAGCAGAGCTGCTCTACAACCAGAGAACCAAGTGAGCAGAGGTGCTTTAGAGCCAGAGAACCAAGTCAGCAGAGCTAATCTAGAGCCAGAGAACAAAGTCAGCAGAGCTGCTGTAGAGCCAGAGAAACCAGGTCAACATAGCTGTTTTAGAGCCAGAGAACCAGGTCTGCAGAGCTGCTTTAGAGCCAGAGAACCAGGTCTGCAGAGCTGCTTTAGAGCCAGAGAACCAGGTCAACAGAGTTGCTTTAGAGCCAGAGAACCAGATCACCAGAGCTGCTTTGGAGCCATAGAACCAGGTCAGCAGAGCTGCTCTAGAGCCTAAGAACCAGGTCAGCAGAGCAGATCTAGAGCAGAGAACAAGGTCAGCAGAGCTGCTGTAGAGCCAGAGAAACCAGGTCAGCAGAGCCGAATTAGAGCCAGAGAACCAGGTCACCAGAGCAGCTCTAGAACCTAAAATCCAGGTCAGCAGACCTGCTCTACAGCCAGAGAACCAAGTGAGCAGAGGTGGTTTAGAGCCAGAGAACCAAGTCAGCAGAGCTAATCTAGAGCCAGAGAACAAAGTCAGCAGAGCTACTCTAGAGACAGAGAACAAGGCGAGCAGAGCTGCTGTAGAGCCAGAGAAACCAGGTCAGCAGAGCTGTTTTAGAGCCAGAGAACCAGGTCAGCAGAGCTTCTCTACAGCCAGAGAACCAGGTGAGCAGAGCTGCTCTAGAGCAAGAGAACCAGGTCAGCAGAGCCGCATTAGAGCCAGAGAACCAGGTCACCAGAGCTGCTCTAGAGCCTAAAATCCAGGTCAGCAGAGCTGCTCTAGAGCCAGAGAACCAGGTGAGCAGTGCTGCTCTAGAGCCAGAGAACCAGGTCAGCAGAGCCGCATTAGAGCCAGAGAAAGAGGTCAGCAGAGCTGCTCTAGAGCCTAAGAACCAGGTCAGCAGAGCTGCTCTACAGCCAGAGAACCAAGTGAGCAGAGGTGCTTTAGAGCCAGAGAACCAAGTCAGCAGAGCTAATCTAGAGCCAGAGAACAAAGTCAGCAGAGCTGCTGTAGAGCCAGAGAAACCAGGTCAACATAGCTGTTTTAGAGCCAGAGAACCAGGTCTGCAGAGCTGCTTTAGAGCCAGAGAACCAGGTCTGCAGAGCTGCTTTAGAGCCAGAGAACCAGGTCAACAGAGTTGCTTTAGAGCCAGAGAACCAGATCACCAGAGCTGCTTTGGAGCCATAGAACCAGGTCAGCACAGCTGCTCTAGAGCCTAAGAACCAGGTCTGCAGAGCTGCTCTAGAGCAGAGAACAAGGTCAGCAGAGCTGCTGTAGAGCCAGAGAAACCAGGTCAGCAGAGCCGCATTAGAGCCAGAGAACCAGGTCACCAGAGCTGCTCTAGAACCTAAAACCCAGGTCAGCAGACCTGATCTACAGCCAGAGAACCAAGTGAGCAGAGGTGGTTTAGAGCCAGAGAACCAAGTCAGCAGAGCTAATCTAGAGCCAGAGAACAAAGTCAGCAGAGCTGCTGTAGAGCCAGAGAAACCAGGTCAGCATAGCTGTTTTAGAGCCAGAGAACCAGGTCTGCAGAGCTGCTTTAGAGCCAGAGAACCAGGTCAACAGAGTTGCTTTAGAGCCAGAGAACCAGATCATCAGAGCTGCTTTAGAGCCATAAAACCAGGTCAGCAGAGCTGCTCTAGAGCCTAAGAACCAGGTCAGCAGAGCTCCTCTAGAGCCAGAGAACAAGGTCAGCAGAACTGCTTTAGAGCCAGAGAAACCAGGTCAGCAGAGTTGCTCTAGAGCCTAAGAACCAGGTCAGCAGAGCTGCTCTACAGCCAGAGAACCAAGTGAGCAGAGGTGCTTTAGAGCCAGAGAACCAAGTCAGCAGAGCTAATCTAGAGCCAGAGAACAAAGTCAGCAGAGCTGCTGTAGAGCCAGAGAAACCAGGTCAGCATAGCTGTTTTAGAGCCAGAGAACCAGGTCTGCAGAGCTGCTTTAGAGCCAGAGAACCAGGTCAACAGAGTTGCTTTAGAGCCAGAGAAACAGATCACCAGAGCTGCTTTAGAGCCATAGAACTAGGTCAGCAGAGCTGCTCTAGAGCCTAAGAACCAGGTCAGCAGAGCTGCTCTAGAGCCAGAGAACAAGGTCAGCAGAGCTGCTGTAGAGCCAGAGAAACCAGGTCAGCAGAGCCGCATTAGAGCCAGAGAACCAGGTCCCCAGAGCAGCTCTAGTACCTAAAATCCAGGTCAGCAGAGCTGCTCTAGAGCCAGAGAACCAGGTGAGCAGAGATGCTCTAGAACCAGAGAACCAGGTCAGCAGAGCTGCATTAGAGCCAGAGAACGAGGTCAGCAGAGCTGCTCTAGAGCCTAAGAACCAGGTCAGCAGAGCTGCTCTACAGCCAGAGAACCAAGTGAGCAGAGGTGCTTTAGAGCCAGAGAACCAGGTCAGCAGAGCTGCCATAGAGCCAGAGAACCAGGGCAGCAGAACCACATTAGAGCCAGAGAACCAGGTAATCAGAGCTGCTCTAGAGCCAGAGAACCATGTCAGCAAATCTGCTTAAGAGCCAGAGAACCAGGTCAGCAGAGCATTTATAGAGCCAGAGAACCAGGTCAGCAGAGCCGCATTAGAGCCAGAGAACCAGGTCAGCAGAGCTGCTTTAGAGCCAGAGAACCAGGTCAGCAGAGCTACTCTAGAGCCTAAGAATCAGGTCAGCTGAGCTGCTCTAGTGCCAGAGATCCAGGTCAGCAGACCTGCTCTAGAGCCAGAGAACCAGGTCAGCAGAGCAGCTTTAGAGGGAGAGAACCAGGTCAGCCGAGCTGATTTAAAGCCATAGAACCAGGTCAGCAGAGCTGCTCTAGAGCCTAAGAACCAGGTCAGCAGAGCTGCTCTAGAGCCAGAGAACAAGGTGAGCAGAGCTGCTGTAGAGCCAGAGAAACCAGGTCAGCAGAGCTGTTTTAGAGCCAGAGAACCAGGTCAGCAGAGCTTCTCTACAGCCTAAAATCCAGGTCAGCAGAGCTGCTCTAGAGCCAGAGAACCAGGTGAGCAGAGCTGCTCTAGAGCCAGAGAACCAGGTCAGCAGAGCCGCATTAAAGCCAGAGAAAGAGGTCAGCAGAGCTGCTCTAGAGCCTAAGTACCAGGTCAGCAGAGCTGCTCTACAGCCAGAGAACCAAGTGAGCAGAGGTGCTTTAGAGCCAGAGAACCAAGTCAGCAGAGCTAATCTAGAGCCAGAGAACAAAGTCAGCAGAGCTGCTGTAGAGCCAGAGAAACCAGGTCAGCATAGCTGTTTTAGAGCCTAAGAACCAGGTCAGCAGAGCTGCTCTAGAGCCAGAGAACAAGGTGAGCAGAGCTGCTGTAGAGCCAGAGAAACCAGGTCAGCAGAGCTGTTTTAGAGCCAGAGAACCAGGTCAGCAGAGCTTCTCTACAGCCTAAAATCCAGGTCAGCAGAGCTGCTCTAGAGCCAGAGAACCAGGTGAGCAGAGCTGCTCTAGAGCCAGAGAACCAGGTCAGCAGAGCCGCATTAAAGCCAGAGAAAGAGGTCAGCAGAGCTGCTCTAGAGCCTAAGTACCAGGTCAGCAGAGCTGCTCTACAGCCAGAGAACCAAGTGAGCAGAGGTGCTTTAGAGCCAGAGAACCAAGTCAGCAGAGCTAATCTAGAGCCAGAGAACAAAGTCAGCAGAGCTGCTGTAGAGCCAGAGAAACCAGGTCAGCATAGCTGTTTTAGAGCCAGAGAACCAGGTCTGCAGAGCTGCTTTACAGCCAGAGAACCAGGTCAACAGAGTTGCTTTAGAGCCAGAGAACCAGATCACCAGAGCTGCTTTAGAGCCATAGAACCAGGTCAGCAGAGCTGCTCTAGAGCCTAAGAACCAGGTCAGCAGAGCTGCTCTAAAGCCAGAGAACAAGGTCAGCAGAGCTGCTGTAGAGCCAGAGAAACCAGGTCAGCAGAGCTGCTCTAGAGCCTAAGAACCAGGTCAGCAGAACTGCTCTACAGCCAGAGAACCAAGTGAGCAGAGGGGCTTTAGAGCCAGAGAACCAAGTCGGCAGAGGTAATCTAGAGCCAGAGAACAAAGTCAGCAGAGCTGCTGTAGAGCCAGAGAAACCAGGTCAGCATAGCTGTTTTAGAGCCAGAGAACCAGGTCTGCAGAGCTGCTTTAGAGCCAGATCACCAGGTCAACAGAGTTGCTTTAGAGCCAGAGAACCAGATCGCCAGAACTGCTTTTGAGCCAAAGAAACAGGTCAGCAGAGCTGCTCTACAGCCTAAGAACCAGGTCAGCAGAGCTGCTCTAGTGCCAGAGAACAAGGTCAGCAGAGCTGCTGTAGAGCCAGAGAAAACAGGTCAGCAGAGCCGCATTAGAGCCAGAGAACCAGGTCACCAGAGCAGCTCTAGAACCTAAAATCCAGGTCAGCAGAGCTGCTCTAGAGCCAGAGAACCAGGTGAGCAGAGATGCTCTAGAACCAGAGAACCAGGTCAGCAGAGCCGCATTAGATCCAGAGAACGAGGTCAGCAGAGCTGCTCTAGAGCCTAAGAACCAGGTCAGCAGAGCTGCTCTACAGCCAGAGAACCAAGTGAGCAGAGGTGCTTTAGTGCCAGAGAACCAGGGCAGCAGAACCACATTAGAGCTAGAGAACCAGGTAATCAGAGCAGCTCTAGAGCCAGAGAACCTTGTCAGCAAAGCTGCTTTAGAGCCAGAGAACCAGGTCAGCAGAGCATTTATAGAGCCAGAGAACCAGATTAGCAGAGCTGTTTTAGAGCCAGAGAACCAGGTCAGCAGAGCTGCTGTAGAGCCAGAGAAACCAGGTCAGCAGAGCTGTTTTAGTGCCAGAGAACCAGGTCTGCAGAGCTGCTTTAGAGCCAGAGAACCACGTCAACAGAGATGCTTTAGAGACAGAGAACCAGGTCACCAGAGCTGCTTTAGAGCCATAGAACCAGGTCAGCAGAGCTGCTCTAGAGCCTAAGAACCAGGTCAGCAGAGCTGCTCTAGAGCCAGAGAACAAGGTGAGCAGAGCTGCTGTAGAGCCAGAGAAACCAGGTCAGCAGAGCTGTTTTAGAGCCAGAGAACCAGGTCAGCAGAGCTTCTCTACAGCCAGAGAACCAGGTGAGAAGAGCTGCTCTAGAGCAAGAGAACCAGGTCAGCAGAGCCGCATTAGAGCCAGAGAACCAGGTCACCAGAGCTGCTCTAGAGCCTAAGAACCAGGTCAGCAGAGCTGCTCTAGAGCCAGAGAACAAGGTCAGCAGAGCTGCTGTAGAGCAAGAGCAACCAGGTCAGCAGAGCTGCTCTAGAGCCTAAGAACCAGGTCAGCAGAGCTGCTCTACAGCCAGAGAACCAAGTGAGCAAAGGGGCTTTAGAGCCAGAGAACCAAGTCAGCAGAGCTAATCTAGAGCCAGAGAACAAAGTCAGCAGAGCTGCTGTAGAGCCAGAGAAACCAGGTCAGCATAGCTGTTTTAGAGCCAGAGAACCAGGTCTGCAGAGCTGCTTTAGAGCCAGAGAACCAGGTCAACAGAGTTGCTTTAGAGCCAGAGAACCAGATCACCAGAGCTGCTTTGGAGCCATAGAACCGGGTCAGCAGAGCTGCTCTAGAGCCTAAGAACCAGGTCAGCAGAGCTGCTCTAGAGCCAGAGAACAAGGTCAGCAGAGCTGCTGTAGAGTCAGAGAAACCAGGTCAGCAGAGCCGCATTAGAGCCAGAGAACCAGGTCACCAGAGCTGCTCTAGAACCTAAAATCCAGGTCAGCAGACCTGCTCTACAGCCAGAGAACCAAGTGAGCAGAGGTGGTTTAGAGCCAGAGAACCAAGTCAGCAGAGGTAATCTAGAGCCAGAGAACAAAGTCAGCAGAGCTGCTGTAGAGCCAGAGAAACCAGGTCAGCATAGCTGTTTTAGAGCCAGAGAACCAGGTCTGCAGAGCTGCTTTAGAGCCAGAGAACCAGGTCAACAGAGTTGCTTTAGAGCCAGAGAACCAGATTAACAGAGCTGCTTTAGAGCCATAGAACCAGGTCAGCAGAGCTGCTCTAGAGCCTAAGAACCAGGTCAGCAGAGCTCCTCTAGAGCCAGAGAACCAGGTCAGCAGAGCTGCTCTACAGCCAGAGAACTAAGTGAGCAGAGGTGCTTTAGAGCCAGAGAACCAAGTCAGCAGAGCTAATCTAGAGCCAGAGAACAAAGTCAGCAGAGCTGCTGTAGAGCCAGAGAAACCAGGTCAGCATAGCTGTTTTAGAGCCAGAGAACCAGGTCTGCAGAGCTGCTTTAGAGCCAGATAACCAGGTCAACAGAGTTGCTTTAGAGCCAGAGAACCAGATCACCAGAGCTGCTTTAGAGCCATAGAACCAGGTCAGCCTAAGAACCAGGTCAGCAGAGCTGCTCTAGAGCCAGAGAACAAGGTCAGCAGAGCTGCTGTAGAGCCAGAGAAACCAGGTCAGCAGAGCCGCATTAGAGCCAGAGAACCAGGTCACCAGAGCAGCTCTAGAACCTAAAATCCAGGTCAGCAGAGCTGCTCTAGAGCCAGAGAACCAGGTGAGCAGAGATGCTCTAGAACAAGAGAACCAGGTCCGCAGAGCCGCATTAGAGCCAGAGAACGAGGTCAGCAGAGCTGCTCTAGAGCCTAAGAACCAGGTCAGCAGAGCTGCTCTACAGCCAGAGAACCAAGTGAGCAGAGGTGCTTTAGAGCCAGAGAACCAGGTCAGCAGAGCTACTCTAGAGCCAGAGAACCAGGGCAGCAGAACCACATTAGAGCCAGAGAACCAGGTAATCAGAGCTTCTCTACAGCCAGAGAACCATGTCAGCAAAGCTGCTTAAGAGCCAGAGAACCAGGTCAGCAGAGCATTTATAGAGCCAGAGAACCAGGTCAGCAGAGCCACATTAGAGCCAGAGAACCAGGTCAGCAGAGCTGCTTTAGAGCCAGAGAACCAGGTCAGCAGAGCTACTCTAGAGCCAGAGAACCAGGTGAGCAGAGATGCTCTAGAACCAGAGAACCAGGTCAGCAGAGCTGCTCTAGAGCCTAAGAACCAGGTCAGCAGAGCTGCTCTAGAGCCAGAGAACAAGGTCAGCAGAGCTGCTGTAGAGCCAGAGAAAACAGGTCAGCAGAGCCGCATTAGAGCCAGAGAACCAGGTCACAAGAGCTGCTCTAGAACCTAAAATCCAGGTGAGCAGAGCAGCTCTAGAGCCAGAGAACCAGGTGAGCAGAGATGCTCTAGAACCAGAGAACCAGGTCAGCAGAGCCGCATTAGAGCCAGAGAACGAGGTCAGCAGAGCTGCTCTAGAGCCTAAGAACCAGTTCAGCAGAGCTGCTTTAGAGCCAGAGAACCAGGTCAGCAGAGCTGCTTGAGAGCCAGAGAACCAGGTCAGCAGAGCCGTTGTAGACCCAGAGAACCAGGTCAGCAGAGCTGCTCTAGAACCTAAGAACCAGGTCAGCAGAGCTGCTCTAGAGCCTAAGAACCAGGTCAGCAGAGCTGCTTTAGAGCCAGAGAACCAGGTCAGCAGAGCTGCTCTAGAGCCTGAGAACCAGGACTGCAGAGCTGCTCTAGAGCCTGAGAATCAGGTCAGCAGAGCTGCTCTAGAGCCAGAGAACAAGGTTAGCAGAGCTGCTGTAGAGCCAGAGAAACCAGGTCAGCAGAGCTGTTTTAGAGCCAGAGAACCAGGTTAGCAGAGCTGCTCTACAGCCAGAGAACAAGGTGAGCAGAGCTGCTCTAGAGCCAGAGAACCAGGTCAACAGAGCCGCATTAGAGCCAGAGAACCAGGTCACCAGAGCTGCTCTAGAGCCTAAGAACCAGGTCAGCAGAGCTGCTCTAGAGCCAGAGAACCAGGTCAGCAGAGCTGCTCTAGAGCCAGAGAATCAGGTCAGCAGAGCCGCATTAGAGTCAGAGAACCAGGTCAGCAGAGCTTCTCTAGAGCCTAAGAACCAGGTCAGCAGAGCTGCTCTACAGCCAGAGAACCAAGTGAGCAGAGGTGCTTTAGAGCCAGAGAACCAGGTCAGCAGAGCTGCTCTACAGCCAGAGAACCAGGTCAGCAAAGCTGCTTTAGAGCCAGAGAACCGGTTCAGCAGAGCAGTTATAGAGCCAGAGAACCAGGTCAGCAGAGCTACTCTAGAGCCAGAGAACTGAGTCAGCAGAGCAGTTATAGAGCCAGAGAACCAGGGCAGCAGAGCTACTCTAGAGCCAGAGAACAAGGGCAGCAGAGCTGCTGTAGAGCCAGAGAAAGTAGGTCAGTAGAGCTGTTTTAGTGCCAGAGAACCAGGTCTGCAGAGCTGCTTTAGTGCCAGAGAACCAGGTCAACAGAGTTGCTTTAGAGACAGAGAACCAAGTCACCAGAGCTGCTCTAGAGCCATAGAACCAGGTCAGCAGAGCTGCTCTAGAGATTAAGAACCAGGTCAGCAGAGCTGCTCTAGAGCCAGAGAACAAGGTCAGCAGAGCTGCTGTAGAGCCAGAGAATCAGGTGAGCAGAGCTGCTCCAGAGCCAGAGAACCAGGTCAGCAGAGCCGCATTAGAGCCAGAGAACGAGGTCAGCAGAGCAGCTCTAGAGCCTAACAACCAGGTCAGCAGAGCTGCTCTACAGCCAGAGAACCAAGGGAGCAGAGGTGCTTTAGAGCCAGAGAACCAGGTCAACAGAGCTCCTCTAGAGGCAGAGAACAAGGGCAGCAGAGCCACATTAGAGCCAGAGAACCAGGTAATCAGAGCTGCTCTAGAGCCAGAGAACCAGGTCAGCAAAGCTGCTTTAGAACCAGAGAACCAGGTCAGCAGAGCAGTTATAGAGCCAGAGAACCAGATCAGCAGAGCTGTTTTAGAGCCAGAGAACCAGGTCCGAAGAGCTGCTTTAGAGCCAGAGAAACCAGGTCAGCAGAGCTGCTTTAGAGGGAGAGAACCAGTTCAGCAGAGCTGCTTTAGAGCCAGAGAACCAGGTCAGCAGAGCTGCTTTAGAGCCAGAGAACCAGGTCAGCAGAGCCGCTGTAGACCCAGAGAACTAGGTCAGCAGAGCTGCTCTAGAGCCTAAGAACCAGGTCAGCAGAGCTGCTCTAAAACCTGAGAAACAGGTCAGCAAAGCTGCTTTAGAGCCAGAGAACCAGGTCAGCAGAGCAGTTATAGAGCCAGAGAACCAGGTCAGCAGAGCTACTCTAGAGCCAGAGAACAAGGTCAGCAGAGCTGCTGTAGAGCCAGAGAAACCAGGTCAGCAGAGCTGTTTTAGTGCCAGAGAACCAGGTCTGCAGAGCTGCTTTAGAGCCAGAGAACCACGTCAACAGAGATGCTTTAGAGACAGAGAACCAGGTCACCAGAGCTGCTTTAGAGCCATAGAACCAGGTCAGCAGAGCTGCTCTAGAGCCTAAGAACCAGGTCAGCAGAGCTGCTCTAGAGCCAGAGAACAAGGTGAGCAGAGCTGCTGTAGAGCCAGAGAAACCAGGTCAGCAGAGCTGTTTTAGAGCCAGAGAACCAGGTCAGCAGAGCTTCTCTACAGCCAGAGAACCAGGTGAGCAGAGCTGCTCTAGAGCAAGAGAACCAGGTCAGCAGAGCCGCATTAGAGCCAGAGAACCAGGTCACCAGAGCTGCTCTAGAGCCTAAAATCCAGGTCAGCAGAGCTGCTCTAGAGCCAGAGAACCAGGTGAGCAGAGCTGCTCTAGAGCCAGAGAACCAGGTCAGCAGAGCCGCATTAGAGCCAGAGAAAGAGGTCAGCAGAGCTGCTCTAGAGCCTAAGAACCAGGTCAGCAGAGCTGCTCTACAACCAGAGAACCAAGTGAGCAGAGGTGCTTTAGAGCCAGAGAACCAAGTCAGCAGAGCTAATCTAGAGCCAGAGAACAAAGTCAGCAGAGCTGCTGTAGAGCCAGAGAAACCAGGTCAACATAGCTGTTTTAGAGCCAGAGAACCAGGTCTGCAGAGCTGCTTTAGAGCCAGAGAACCAGGTCTGCAGAGCTGCTTTAGAGCCAGAGAACCAGGTCAACAGAGTTGCTTTAGAGCCAGAGAACCAGATTACCAGAGCTGCTTTGGAGCCATAGAACCAGGTCAGCAGAGCTGCTCTAGAGCCTAAGAACCAGGTCAGCAGAGCAGATCTAGAGCAGAGAACAAGGTCAGCAGAGCTGCTGTAGAGCCAGAGAAACCAGGTCAGCAGAGCCGAATTAGAGCCAGAGAACCAGGTCACTAGAGCAGCTCTAGAACCTAAAATCCAGGTCAGCAGACCTGCTCTACAGCCAGAGAACCAAGTGAGCAGAGGTGGTTTAGAGCCAGAGAACCAAGTCAGCAGAGCTAATCTAGAGCCAGAGAACAAAGTCAGCAGAGCTACTCTAGAGACAGAGAACAAGGCGAGCAGAGCTGCTGTAGAGCCAGAGAAACCAGGTCAGCAGAGCTGTTTTAGAGCCAGAGAACCAGGTCAGCAGAGCTTCTCTACAGCCAGAGAACCAGGTGAGCAGAGCTGCTCTAGAGCAAGAGAACCAGGTCAGCAGAGCCGCATTAGAGCCAGAGAACCAGGTCACCAGAGCTGCTCTAGAGCCTAAAATCCAGGTCAGCAGAGCTGCTCTAGAGCCAGAGAACCAGGTGAGCAGTGCTGCTCTAGAGCCAGAGAACCAGGTCAGCAGAGCCGCATTAGAGCCAGAGAAAGAGGTCAGCAGAGCTGCTCTAGAGCCTAAGAACCAGGTCAGCAGAGCTGCTCTACAGCCAGAGAACCAAGTGAGCAGAGGTGCTTTAGAGCCAGAGAACCAAGTCAGCAGAGCTAATCTAGAGCCAGAGAACAAAGTCAGCAGAGCTGCTGTAGAGCCAGAGAAACCAGGTCAACATAGCTGTTTTAGAGCCAGAGAACCAGGTCTGCAGAGCTGCTTTAGAGCCAGAGAACCAGGTCTGCAGAGCTGCTTTAGAGCCAGAGAACCAGGTCAACAGAGTTGCTTTAGAGCCAGAGAACCAGATCACCAGAGCTGCTTTGGAGCCATAGAACCAGGTCAGCAGAGCTGCTCTAGAGCCTAAGAACCAGGTCTGCAGAGCTGCTCTAGAGCAGAGAACAAGGTCAGCAGAGCTGCTGTAGAGCCAGAGAAACCAGGTCAGCAGAGCCGCATTAGAGCCAGAGAACCAGGTCACCAGAGCTGCTCTAGAACCTAAAATCCAGGTCAGCAGACCTGATCTACAGCCAGAGAACCAAGTGAGCAGAGGTGGTTTAGAGCCAGAGAACCAAGTCAGCAGAGCTAATCTAGAGCCAGAGAACAAAGTCAGCAGAGCTGCTGTAGAGCCAGAGAAACCAGGTCAGCAGAGTTGCTCTAGAGCCTAAGAACCAGGTCAGCAGAGCTGCTCTACAGCCAGAGAACCAAGTGAGCAGAGGTGCTTTAGAGCCAGAGAACTAAGTCAGCAGAGCTAATCTAGAGCCAGAGAACAAAGTCAGCGGAGCTGCTGTAGAGCCAGAGAAACCAGGTCAGCATAGCTGTTTTAGAGCCAGAGAACCAGGTCTGCAGAGCTGCTTTAGAGCCAGAGAACCAGGTCAACAGAGTTGCTTTAGAGCCAGAGAAACAGATCACCAGAGCTGCTTTAGAGCCATAGAACCAGGTCAGCAGAGCTGCTCTAGAGCCTAAGAACCAGGTCAGCAGAGCTGCTCTAGAGCCAGAGAACAAGGTCAGCAGAGCTGCTGTAGAGCAAGAGAAACCAGGTCAGCAGAGCCGCATTAGAGCCAGAGAACCAGGTCCCCAGAGCAGCTCTAGTACCTAAAATCCAGGTCAGCAGAGCTGCTCTAGAGCCAGAGAACCAGGTGAGCAGAGATGCTCTAGAACCAGAGAACCAGGTCAGCAGAGCCGCATTAGAGCCAGAGAACGAGGTCAGCAGAGCTGCTCTAGAGCCTAAGAACCAGGTCAGCAGAGCTGCTCTACAGCCAGAGAACCAAGTGAGCAGAGGTGCTTTAGAGCCAGAGAACCAGGTCAGCAGAGCTGCCGTAGAGCCAGAGAACCAGGGCAGCAGTACCACATTAGAGCCAGAGAACCAGGTAATCAGAGCTGCTCTAGAGCCAGAGAACCATGTCAGCAAAGCTGCTTAAGAGCCAGAGAACCAGGTCAGCAGAGCATTTATAGAGCCAGAGAACCAGGTCAGCAGAGCCGCATTAGAGCCAGAGAACCAGGTCAGCAGAGCTGCTTTAGAGCCAGAGAACCAGGTCAGCAGAGCTACTCTAGAGCCTAAGAATCAGGTCAGCTGAGCTGCTCTAGTGCCAGAGATCCAGGTCAGCAGACCTGCTCTAGAGCCAGAGAACCAGGTCAGCAGAGCTGCTTTAGAGGGAGAGAACCAGGTCAGCCGAGCTGATTTAGAGCCATAGCACCAGGTCAGCAGAGCTGCTCTAGAGCCTAAGAACCAGGTCAGCAGAGCTGCTCTAGAGCCAGAGAACAAGGTGAGCAGAGCTGCTGTAGAGCCAGAGAAACCAGTTCAGCAGAGCTGTTTTAGAGCCAGAGAACCAGGTCAGCAGAGCTTCTCTACAGCCAGAGAACCAGGTGAGCAGAGCTGCATTAGAATCAGAGAACCAGGTCACCAGAGCTGCTCTAGAGCCTAAAATCCAGGTCAGCAGAGCTGCTCTAGAGCCAGAGAACCAGGTGAGCAGAGCTGCTCTAGAGCCAGAGAACCAGGTCAGCAGAGCCGCATTAAAGCCAGAGAAAGAGGTCAGCAGAGCTGCTCTAGAGCCTAAGAACCAGGTCAGCAGAGCTGCTCTACAGCCAGAGAACCAAGTGAGCAGAGGTGCTTTAGAGCCAGAGAACCAAGTCAGCAGAGCTAATCTAGAGCCAGAGAACAAAGTCAGCAGAGCTGCTGTAGAGCCAGAGAAACCAGGTCAGCATAGCTGTTTTAGAGCCAGAGAACCAGGTCTGCAGAGCTGCTTTACAGCCAGAGAACCAGGTCAACAGAGTTGCTTTAGAGCCAGAGAACCAGATCACCAGAGCTGCTTTAGAGCCATAGAACCAGGTCAGCAGAGCTGCTCTAGAGCCTAAGAACCAGGTCAGCAGAGCTGCTCTAAAGCCAGAGAACAAGGTCAGCAGAGCTGCTGTAGAGCCAGAGAAACCAGGTCAGCAGAGCTGCTCTAGAGCCTAAGAACCAGGTCAGCAGAACTGCTCTACAGCCAGAGAACCAAGTGAGCAGAGGGGCTTTAGAGCCAGAGAACCAAGTCGGCAGAGGTAATCTAGAGCCAGAGAACAAAGTCAGCAGAGCTGCTGTAGAGCCAGAGAAACCAGGTCAGCATAGCTGTTTTAGAGCCAGAGAACCAGGTCTGCAGAGCTGCTTTAGAGCCAGATCACCAGGTCAACAGAGTTGCTTTGGAGCCAGAGAACCAGATCACCAGAACTGCTTTTGAGCCAAAGAAACAGGTCAGCAGAGCTGCTCTACAGCCTAAGAACCAGGTCAGCAGAGCTGCTCTAGTGCCAGAGAACAAGGTCAGCAGAGCTGCTGTAGAGCCAGAGAAAACAGGTCAGCAGAGCCGCATTAGAGCCAGAGAACCAGGTCACCAGAGCAGCTCTAGAACCTAAAATCCAGGTCAGCAGAGCTGCTCTAGAGCCAGAGAACCAGGTGAGCAGAGATGCTCTAGAACCAGAGAACCAGGTCAGCAGAGCCGCATTAGAGCCAGAGAACGAGGTCAGCAGAGCTGCTCTAGAGCCTAAGAACCAGGTCAGCAGAGCTGCTCTACAGCCAGAGAACCAAGTGAGCAGAGGTGCTTTAGTGCCAGAGAACCAGGGCAGCAGAACCACATTAGAGCTAGAGAACCAGGTAATCAGAGCAGCTCTAGAGCCAGAGAACCTTGTCAGCAATCCTGCTTTAGAGCCAGAGAACCAGGTCAGCAGAGCATTTATAGAGCCAGAGAACCAGATCAGCAGAGCTGTTTTAGAGCCAGAGAACCAGGTCAGCAAAGCTGCTTTAGAGCCAGAGAAACCAGGTCAGCAGCGCTGCTTTAGAGTGAGAGAACCAGTTCAGCATAGCTGCTTTAGAGCCAGAGAACCAGGTCAGCGGAGCTGCTTTAGAGCCAGAGAACCAGGTCAGCAGAGCCGGTGTAGACCCAGAAAACCAGGTCAGCAGAGCTGCTCTAGAACCTAAGAACCAGGTCAGCAGAGCTGCTCTAGAGCCTGAGAACCAGGTCAGCAGAGCTGCTTTAGAGCCAGAGAACCAGGTCAGCAGAACTGCTCTAGAGCCTGAGAACCAGGACAGCAGAGCTGCTCTAGAGCCAGAGAACAAGGTGAGCAGAGCTGCTGTAGAGCCAGAGAAACCAGGTCAGCAGAGCTGTTTTAGAGCCAGAGAACCAGGTCAGCAGAGCTTCTCTACAGCCAGAGAACCAGGTGAGCAGAGCTGCTCTAGAGCAAGAGAACCAGGTCAGCAGAGCCGCATTAGAGCCAGAGAACCAGGTCACCAGAGCTGCTCTAGAGCCTAAAATCCAGGTCAGCAGAGCTGCTCTAGAGCCAGAGAACCAGGTGAGCAGAGCTGCTCTAGAGCCTGAGAACCAGGTCAGCAGAGCCGCATTAGAGCCAGAGAAAGAGGTCAGCAGAGCTGCTCTAGAGCCTAAGAACCAGGTCAGCAGAGCTGCTCTACAACCAGAGTACCAAGTGAGCAGAGGTGCTTTAGAGCCAGAGAACCAAGTCAGCAGAGCTAATCTAGAGCCAGAGAACAAAATCAGCAGAGCTGCTGTAGAGCCAGAGAAACCAGGTCAACATAGCTGTTTTAGAGCCAGAGAACCAGGTCTGCAGAGCTGCTTTAGAGCCAGAGAACCAGGTCTGCAGAGCTGCTTTAGAGCCAGAGAACCAGGTCAACAGAGTTGCTTTAGAGCCAGAGAACCAGATCACCAGAGCTGCTTTGGAGCCATAGAACCAGGTCAGCAGAGCTGCTCTAGAGCCTAAGGACCAGGTCAGCAGAGCTGCTCTAGAGCAGAGAACAAGGTCAGCAGAGCTGCTGTAGAGCCAGAGAAACTAGGTCAGCAGAGCCGCATTAGAGCAAGAGAACCAGGTCACCAGAGCTGCTCTAGAACCTAAAATCCAGGTCAGCAGACCTGATCTACAGCCAGAGAACCAAGTGAGCAGAGGTGGTTTAGAGCCAGAGAACCAAGTCAGCAGAGCTAATCTAGAGCCAGAGAACAAAGTCAGCAGAGCTGCTGTAAAGCCAGAGAAACCAGGTCAGCATAGCTGTTTTAGAGCCAGAGAACCAGGTCTGCAGAGCTGCTTTAGAGCCAGAGAACCAGGTCAACAGAGTTGCTTTAGAGCCAGAGAACCAGATCACCAGAGCTGCTTTAGAGCCATAAAACCAGGGCAGCAGAGCTGCTTTAGAGCCTAAGAACCAGGTCAGCAGAGCTCCTCTAGAGCCAGAGAACAAGGTCAGCAGAACTGCTGTAGAGCCAGAGAAACCAGGTCAGCAGAGTTGCTCTAGAGCCTAAGAACCAGGTCAGCAGAGCTGCTCTACAGCCAGAGAACCAAGTGAGCAGAGGTGCTTTAGAGCCAGAGAACCAAGTCAGCAGAGCTAATCTAGAGCCAGAGAACAAAGTCAGCAGAGCTGCTGTAGAGCCAGAGAAACCAGGTCAGCATAGCTGTTTTAGAGCCAGAGAACCAGGTCTGCAGAGCTGCTTTAGAGCCAGAGAACCAGGTCAACAGAGTTGCTTTAGAGCCAGAGAAACAGATCACCAGAGCTGCTTTAGAGCCATAGAACCAGGTCAGCAGAGCTGCTCTAGAGCCTAAGAACCAGGTAGGCAGAGCTGCTCTAGAGCCAGAGAACAAGGTCAGCAGAGCTGCTGTAGAGCCAGAGAAACCAGGTCAGCAGAGCCGCATTAGAGCCAGAGAACCAGGTCCCCAGAGCAGCTCTAGTACCTAAAATCCAGGTCAGCAGAGCTGCTCTAGAGCCAGAGAACCAGGTGAGCAGAGATGCTCTAGAACCAGAGAACCAGGTCAGCAGAGCCGCATTAGAGCCAGAGAACGAGGTCAGCAGAGCTGCTCTAGAGCCTAAGAACCAGGTCAGCAGAGCTGCTCTACAGCCAGAGAACCAAGTGAGCAGAGGTGCGTTAGAGCCAGAGAACCAGGTCAGCAGAGCTGCCGTAGAGCCAGAGAACCAGGGCAGCAGAACCACATTAGAGCCAGAGAACCAGGTAATCAGAGCTGCTCTAGAGCCAGAGAACCATGTCAGCAAAGCTGCTTAAGAGCCAGAGAACCAGGTCAGCAGAGCATTTATAGAGCCAGAGAACCAGGTCATCAGAGCCGCATTAGAGCCAGAGAACCAGGTCAGCAGAGCTGCTTTAGAGCCAGAGAACCAGGTGAGCAGAGCTACTCTAGAGCCTAAGAATCAGGTCAGCTGAGCTGCTCTAGTGCCAGAGATCCAGGTCAGCAGACCTGCTCTAGAGCCAGAGAACCAGGTCAGCAGAGCTGCTTTAGAGGGAGAGAACCAGGTCAGCCGAGCTGCTTTAGAGCCATAGAACCAGGTCAGCAGAGCTGCTCTAGAGCCTAAGAACCAGGTCAGCAGAGCTGCTCTAGAGCCAGAGAACAAGGTGAGCAGAGCTGCTGTAGAGCCAGAGAAACCAGGTGAGCAGAGCTGTTTTAGAGCCAGAGAACCAGGTGAGCAGAGCTGCATTAGAGCCAGAGAACCAGGTCACCAGAGCTGCTCTAGAGCCTAAAATCCAGGTCAGCAGAGCTGCTCTAGAGCCAGAGAACCAGGTGAGCAGAGCTGCTCTAGAGCCAGGGAACCAGGTCAGCAGAGCCGCATTAGAGCCAGAGAAAGAGGTCAGCAGAGCTGCTCTAGAGCCTAAGAACCAGGTCAGCAGAGCTGCTCTACAGCCAGAGAACCAAGTGAGCAGAGGTGCTTTAGAGCCAGAGAACCAAGTCAGCAGAGCTAATCTAGAGCCAGAGAACAAAGTCAGCAGAGCTGCTGTAGAGCCAGAGAAACCAGGTCAGCATAGCTGTTTTAGAGCCAAAGAACCAGGTCTGCAGAGCTGCTTTACAGCCAGAGAACCAGGTCAACAGAGTTGCTTTAGAGCCAGAGAACCAGATCACCAGAGCTGCTTTAGAGCCATAGAACCAGGTCAGCAGAGCTGCTCTAGAGCCTAAGAACCAGGTCAGCAGAGCTGCTCTAGAGCCAGAGAACAAGGTCAGCAGAGCTGCTGTAGAGCCAGAGAAACCAGGTCAGCAGAGCTGCTCTAGAGCCTAAGAACCAGGTCAGCAGAACTGCTCTACAGCCAGAGAACCAAGTGAGCAGAGGGGCTTTAGAGCCCGAGAACCAAGTCGGCAGAGGTAATCTAGAGCCAGAGAACAAAGTCAGCAGAGCTGCTGTAGAGCCAGAGAAACCAGGTCAGCATAGCTGTTTTAGAGCCAGAGAACCAGGTCTGCAGAGCTGCTTTAGAGCCAGAGAACCAGGTCAACAGAGTTGCTTTAGAGCCAGAGAACCAGATCACCAGAACTGCTTTTGAGCCAAAGAAACAGGTCAGCAGAGCTGCTCTACAGCCTAAGAACCAGGTCAGCAGAGCTGCTCTAGTGCCAGAGATCAAGGTCAACAGAGCTGCTGTAGAGCCAGAGAAAACAGGTCAGCAGAGCCGCATTAGAGCCAGAGAACCAGGTCACCAGAGCAGCTCTAGAACCTAAAATCCAGGTCAGCAGAGCTGCTCTAGAGCCAGAGAACCAGGTGAGCAGAGATGCTCTAGAACCAGAGAACCAGGTCAGCAGAGCCGCATTAGAGCCAGAGAACGAGGTCAGCAGAGCTGCTCTAGAGCCTAAGAACCAGGTCAGCAGAGCTGCTCTACAGCCAGAGAACCAAGTGAGCAGAGGTGCTTTGGTGCCAGAGAACCAGGGCAGCAGAACCACATTAGAGCTAGAGAACCAGGTAATCAGAGCAGCTCTAGAGCCAGAGAACCTTGTCAGCAAAGCTGCTTTAGAGCCAGAGAACCAGGTCAGCAGAGCATTTATAGAGCCAGAGAACCAGATCAGCAGAGCTGTTTTAGAGCCAGAGAACCAGGTCAGCAGAGCTGCTTTAGAGCCAGAGAAACCAGGTCAGCAGAGCTGCTTTAGAGTGAGAGAACCAGTTCAGCATAGCTGCTTTAGAGCCAGAGAACCAGGTCAGCAGAGCTGCTTTAGAGCCAGAGAACCAGGTCAGCAGAGCCGGTGTAGACCCAGAAAACCAGGTCAGCAGAGCTGCTCTAGAACCTAAGAACCAGGTCAGCAGAGCTGCTCTAGAGCCTGAGAACCAGGTCAGCAGAGCTGCTTTAGAGCCAGAGAACCAGGTCAGCAGAGCTGCTCTAGAGCCTGAGAACCAGGACAGCAGAGCTGCTCTAGAGCCTGAGAATCAGGTCAGCAGAGCTGCTCTAGAGCCAGAGAACCAGGTCAGCAGAGCTGATTTAGAGCCAGAAAACCAGGTCAGCAGAGCTGCTTTAGAGACTAAGAACTAGGTCACCAGAGCCGCTCTAGAGCCAAAGAACCAGGTCAGCAGAGCTGCTCTAGAGCCAGAGAACCAGGTAAGCAGAGCTGCTTTAGAGGCAGAGAAATGGGCCAGCAGAGCTGCTGTAGAGCAAGAGAACCAGGTCAGCAGAGCTGCTTTACAGCCAGAGAACCAGGTCAGAAGAGGTCCTCTAGAGCCAGATAAACCAGGTCAGCAGAGCTGCTTTAGAGGGAGAGAACCAGGTCAGCAGAGGTGCTTTAGAGCCAGAGAACCATGTGAGCAGTGCTGCTTTAGAGCCAGAGAACCACGTCAGCAGAGCTGCTTTAGAGACTAAGAACCAGGTCACCAGAGCCGCTCTAGAGCCAGAGAACCAGGTCAGCAGAGCCTGCTCTAGAGCCTAAGAACCAGGTCAGCAGAGCTGCTCTACAGCCAGAGAACCAGGTCAGCAGAGCTGCTCTAGAGCCAGAGAACCAGGTGAGAAGAGCTGCTCTAGAGCCAGAGAACCAGGTGAGCAGAGCTGCTTTAGAGCCAGAGAACCAGGTCAGCAGAGCTGCTTTAGAGCAAGAGACCAGGTCAGCAGAGCTGCACTAGAGCCAGAGAACCAGGTCAGCAGAGCCACATTAGAGCCTGAGAACCAGGTAAGCAGAGCTGCTCTAGAGCCAGAGAACCAGGTCAGCAGAGCTGCTTTAGAGCCAGAGAACCAGGTCAGCAGAGCTACTCTAGAGCCTAAGAATCAGGTCAGCAGAGCTGCTCTAGTGCCAGAGATCCAGGTCAGCAGACCTGCTCTAGAGCCAGAGAACCAGGTCAGCAGAGCTGCTTTAGAGGGAGAGAACCAGGTCAGCCGAGCTGCTTTAGAACCAGAGAACCAAGTCAGCAGAGTTGCTTTAGAGCCAGAGAACCAGGTCTGCAGAGCTGTTGTAGAGCCAGAGAACCAGGTCAGCAGAGTCACTTTAGAGCCAGGTCGGCAGAGCCGCTTTGGAGCCAGGTCAGCAGAGTCGCTTTAGAGCCAGAGTACCAGGTCAGCAGAGCTGCTCTAGAGCCTAAGAACCAGGTCAGCAGAGCTGATCAAGAGGCAGAGAAATGGGGCAGCAGAGCTGCTGTAGAGCTAGAGAACCAGGTCAGCAGAGCTGCTGTAGAGTCATAGAACCAATTCATCAGAGCCGCTTTAGAGCCACAGAACCAGGTAAGCAGAGCCGTTATAGAGCCAGAGAACAAAGTCGGCAGAGCTGCACTAGAGCCTAAGAACCAGGTCAGCAGAACTGCTCTACAGCCAGAGAACCAGTTCAGCATAGCTGCTCTAGAGCCAGAGAACCAGGTGAGCAGAGCTGCTCTTGAGCCTAAGAACTAGGTCAGCAGAGCTGCTCTAGAGGCAGAGAAATGGGGCAGCAGAGCTGCTCTACAGCCTAAGAACCAGGTCAGTAGAGGTGCTCTAGAGCCAAAGAACCAGGTGAGCAGAGCTGCTCAAAGGCCAGAGAACCAGGTCAGCAGAGCCGCATTATAGCCAGAGAACCAGGTCAGCAGAGATGCTCTAGAGCCTAAGAACCAGGTCAGCAGAGCTGCTCTACAGCCAGAGAACCAGGTCAGCAGAGCTGCTCTACAGCCAGAGAACCAGGTGAGCAGAGCTGCTCTAGAGTCAGAGAACCAGGTCAGCAGAGCTGCTCTAGAGCCAGAGAACCAGGTCAGCAGAGCTGCTCTAGAGCCAGGGAACCAGGTGAGCAGAGCCGCATTAGAGTCAGAGAACCAGGTCAGCAGAGCTGCTTTAGAGCAAGAGAACCAGGTCAGCAGAGTTGCTTTAGAGCCAGGTCAGCAGAGCCGCTTTAGAGCCAGAGAACCACATCAGCAGAGCTGCTTTAGAGCCATAGAACCAGGTCAGCAGAGCTGCTTTAGAGCCAGAGCACCAGGTCAGCAGAGCGGCTCTACAGCCTAAGAACCAGGTCAGCAGAGGTGCACTAGAGCCAGAGAACCAGGTGAGCAGAGCTGCTCTAGAGCCAGAGAACCAGGTCAGCAGAGCCGCATTATAGCCAGAGAACCAGGTCAGCAGAGCTGGTCTAGAGCCTAAGAACCAGGTGAGCAGAGCTGTTCTACAGCCAGAGAACCAGGTCAGCAGAGCTGCTCTAGAGCCAGAGAACCATGTGAGCAGAGCTGCTCTAGAGCCAGGGAACCAGGTCAGCAGAGCCGCATTAGAGTCAGAGAACCAGGTCAGCAGAGCTGCTTTAGAGCCAGAGAACCAGGTCAGCAGAGCTGCTTTAGAGCAAGAGAACCAGGTCAGCAGAGCTGCTTTATGTGAGAAGTTGGCCTGGCATATGCTGGTCACTAGTTATAGTGGCCACCTTGCACCAGTCCAATTCGACTCTTATGGTAGATAGGTTTAAGACAACCTTTTAAAGAAACCTATCCTAGTGGTAGCTGTGGAGAGCAGCCTTCAGGCTAAGTCTCTGAGGAATGTAAAGCAGCTTGTTTTACCTTATAATCTCTTGAATTACCAAATGAAAAGGACACCACACAGGTATATATATCAAATATATATGTATTTATTCTTAGATACACTCTACTAATCTCTTTATGAGATTAGAACCCAGAAACACATTCAAATGTCAACACTTCTCAATAAATTAATCACAAATATGGCTGTAGCCCTAGGGGCGTACCAGACCATATACTAAGAAAATGGTTTAACAAACTCGGCTTGCAAAATGAAAAGGCCTAGGGCCTTGGGAATCGCTGGGGCTTCACTTCTGCAGTGTTAGCAGGTAAGTAATCAGCCCACGGGAGACGCGTGCAGTGTCTAACACAGCCGCGGGTTTCCTATTGGTTTCAAAGGCACAAGTCACGGTTTGTAATTTAAAGTTTTAGGGCACTTCGAAGAAGTCAACAAGCAAGCCACTTACAGGGTAAGTATTTTGAGGGCCAACACACACTTGGGCACCGGAGTGCATGAGTTACCTCACCCACGGAAGCCGGGTGCATAGGTGTCTTTTGGTGTCGGGTCGCGATGCTGTTTTCAATGGAGATCACTGAAGACTTGCTGCTTGTGACGACTGGAGAGGTGTCCGCTGGAATCTGAAGATGGATTGAAGTTGAAGAGGACCTGAAAATTGAGGGGACAGTGTTCAAAGTCACTTGCCAGTGACCGGTGGCCAGCAGGATGAATGACCACTGATGTCGCGTCGCTTCAGGTCATCGATGGTGTTTTGTCTCTTTGCTCACGAGGTCCAGGAGAGATCGACGATGACCAGCAGCTGGATTCGGAGGGACACACATTGTCTGCAGCTGATAACGGTGTCGGCAACTGGTTTGGAGCCAATAAACTTTGGCAACTGCAAGTCTCGTGAGGAGTGAAGATTGAAGATGGTGCAGACCAGAAAGGTCTGATGGACTTACCCAGCAAGGGTAAGTGATGGCAGACCCGGAGCAACCAGGAGAGCCCTTGAAGTTGATGAGAAAGTCTTCGGGTGAGTCACTAGCCAATGGGCAAGCAACTGCAAAGACGCCTTTGCAGGAAATGTTCCACAGGAGCCCACGGTCACTCGGGATGGGGTACGCCGCTGATTTTCATAACCAGACCTGCTAGGGACTTGGACTACAGGTGGACCAAAGCACAAGTTCGTAGAACGTTGTTTAGGGTTTGCACTCAAAATCAGTGCACGGTTCCCTGGTATTGCTGTTCCTCATCACTCGAGGGGTCCAGACGCCACAGCTTAGCTGGGGACTCAAAATGGCCGTCGAGAGGTCAGGAAATCCACTTCAGGGGATCCAGGGACTTCGGACTCCGGCGGGAGCGGTGAAGTTTGCAACTGTTGATAAAGTTACTGGTGCCTGCCAAGCAGGGGAGTCACTCCTTGACTCCAAGGGAGATTCTTCAGTCTTCCAGAGATAATGGAATGTCGAAGGGCCAGGATTCTTCTTTGTAGAGCGTCGTCCAGGTTTAATCTGAATTGCATTGGCAATGCTTGGTATCTTATAGTGAAGATAGGGGAGGGACTAGCTCTATGACCACTCCTCTAGGAGGGTCAGGGTAGTGGGTGGTTACACCCACTTCCCTTTGTCCAGTTTCATGCCAGAGCAGGGGCAAGTAGCCCCTGAACCGGTTTGAGCTGGCATATGCACAGAGGAGCCTACTGCTCCCCCAGTGCAGGACTTCAAAGCACTCTAAGGGTGCACCCACTCAGCTCCAATACACTAAATCCTGTCTTGGAGGTGGTGACACCTCCCTGTGACAGGATACCCTTTGTTGGGCTTCCTCCACTGCGAGTTTCGGTCAGTAGCAGGAGGGCAGCCCGGTGTCTGTGCTGGTGGCATCCATTTTGTGATGCCAGGGCTCTAGAAGATTTCTACCGTTTAGTACAGTGGGTACATGTCATCCCCTCTAGAAGGGTGGGATCATACTCCCACACCAGTTTCTGGTGTGGGTGTATGATTCCAAGTTGTTTGACACCAAACACGACATGTTTTGATGCAGTCATTCCAAAGTTAGCATTTACCGCGAGGTTATAATGCACTTAAGAGTATATGGTTTAACCGCATCCACAAACAGCAGCAGAGAATACACTCTGCCAGCTGCAGAGGGGTCCTGCTCATGCAGAAGAACCCCCTCACATAGTAAACCAAGCACCCTGCCCTCATGATCGTTAGGGCCTGCTAGAGGGGTGACTGATAGGTTTATATGTGTGTGTATGGAGAGATATAGGAACCTATACCCAGTGAGGAGTGCTAACACTACCTCACACAGGCTGCAGTAGCAGGCCTGTGGTGTCAGATTGTGAATGCTTCCCAGGGGTGGCATACATGCTGCAGCCCCTGGTAGGCCTGTGAAGTAGCAATGCCCTAGGTACCTAAGGTACCATATACTAGGGGCTCATAAGGTACCACAGTATCCAATCACTAGTGCATCTAATATGCACACCAAGTTGTTTTAGAGAGATCAGTGAGACTGGGGCCCTGATTAGCAGGGACCCAGCCAGACTATAGTCAGAAACCAGTGGAGAAGTGTGGCTCAATGGTTAGAGTGGCAGACCTCGATGCAGAGCACTGGTCCGGGACCAGGGTTCGATTCCCGACGCGGCAGGGTCTCGGGCTATAAATTCCGCGGACCGGATATTCTCGCATCAGTGCCTATTCTAATCATGGGTCCCACGCTGCAACTCTGGGCAATAGCTTGCTTAGTCTCCACAACGGCCCCAACAGCGCTGGGATGCCTGGCTTCACCATGGGGGTGCCCAGGAGTGGACACTTCACACGGATAGCCAGGAAGGGTTCCTACAGCGGTATGAGTACAGCGCGGAGATACCCCCAGGGGTGATTCGGCGCTATGTAAGCACATACACATTTACACACATTTATATACATCAGAAAAAAAGTGGGGGCAACATAAGTGCAGATCCTACTCTCCTACACAACCCTCTAGTGCCAGAGAACCAGGTCAGCAGTGCTACTTTAGAGCCATAGAACCAGGTCAGCAGAGCCGCTTTAGAGCCAGAGAACCAGAGAACCAGGTCAACAGTGCCGCATTAGAGCCAGAGAACCAGGTCAGCAGAGCTGCTTTAGAGCCAGAGAACCAGGTCAGCAGAACTGCTTTAGAGGGAGAGAACCAGGTCAGCCGAGCCACTTTAGAACCAGAGAACCAGGTCAGCAGAGCCGCTTTAGAGCCAGAAAACCAGGTCTGCAGAGCTACTTTAGAGCCAGAGAACCAGGTCAGCAGAGTCGCGTTAGAGCCAGGTCAGCAGAGCCGCTTTAGAGCCAGGTCAGCAGAGCCGCTTTAGAGCCAGAGTACCAGGTCAGCAGAGCTACATTAGAGTCAGAGAACCAGATCAGCACAGCTGCTCTAGAGCCTAAGAACCAGGTCAGCAGAGCTACTCTAGAGGCAGAGAAATGAGGCAGCAGAGCTGCTTTAGAGGGAGAGAACCAGGTCAGCAGAGCTGCTCTAGAGCCAGAGAACCAGGTCAGCAGAGCTGCTTCAAAGCCAGAGAACCAGGTCAGCAGAGCTGCTGTAGAGCCATAAAACCAGGTCAGCAGAGCTGCTTTAGAGGGAGAGAACCAGGTCAGCAGAGGTGCTTTAGAGCCAGAGAACCAGGTCAGCAGAGCTGCTCTAGAGCCAGAGAACCAGGTCAGCAGAGCTGCTTCAAAGCCAGAGAACCACGTCAGCAGAGCTGCTGTAGAGCCAGAGAACCAGGTCAGCAGTGCTACTTTAGAGCCATAGAACCAGGTCAGCAGAGCCGCTTTAGAGCAAGAGAACCAGGTCAGCAGTGCCGCATTAGAGCCAGAGAACCAAATCAGCGGAGCTGCTTTAGAGCCAGAGAACCAGGTCAGCAGAGCTGCTTTAGAGCCAGAGAACCAGGTCTGCAGAACTGCTCTAGAGCCAGAGAACAAGGTCAGCAGAGCTGCTTTAGAGGGAGAGAACCAGGTCAGCCGAGCCACTTTAGAACCAGAGAACCAGGTCAGCAGAGCCGCTTTAGAGCCAGAAAACCAGGTCTGCAGAGCTACTTTAGAGCCAGAGAACCAGGTCAGCAGAGTCGCGTTAGAGCCAGGTCAGCAGAGCCGCTTTAGAGCCAGGTCAGCAGAGCCGCTTTAGAGCCAGAGTACCAGATCAGCACAGCTGCTCTAGAGCCTAAGAACCAGGTCAGCAGAGCTACTCTAGAGGCAGAGAAATGAGGCAGCAGAGCTGCTTTAGAGGGAGAGAACCAGGTCAGCAGAGCTGCTCTAGAGCCAGAGAACCAGGTCAGCAGAGCTGCTTCAAAGCCAGAGAACCAGGTCAGCAGAGCTGCTGTAGAGCCATAAAACCAGTTCATCAGAGCTGCTTTAGAGCCAGAGAACCAGGTCAGCAGAGGTGCTCTGGAGCCAGAGAACCAGGTGAGCACAGCTGCTCTAGAGCCAGAGAACCAGGTCAGCAGAGCGGCGTTAGAGCCAGAGAACCAGGTCAGCAGAGCTGCTCTAGAGCCTAACAATCAGGTCAGCAGAGCTGCTCTACAGCCAGAGAACCAGGACAGCAGAGCTGCTTTAGAGCCAGAGAACCAGGTCAGCAGATCCGTTATAGAGCCAGAGAACCAGTTCAGCAGAGCTGCTCTAAAGCCAGAGAACCAGGTTAGCAGAGATACTCTAGAGCCAGAGAACCAGGTCAGCAGAGCCGTTGTAGAGCCAGAGAACCAGGTCAGCAGAGCCGTTGTAGAGCCAGAGAACCAGGTCAGCGGATCTGTTTTAAAGCCATAGAACCAGGTCAGCAGAGCTGCTTTAGAGCCATAGAACCAGGTCAGCAGAGCTGCTCTAGAGCCAGAGAACAAGGTCAGCAAAGCTGCTTTAGAGCCAGAGAACCAGGTCAGCAGAGCTGCTCCTGAGCCAGAGAACCAGGTCAGCAGAGCTGCTCCTGAGCCAGAGAACCAGGTCAGCAGAGTCACTTTAGAGCCAGATAACCAGGACAGCAGAGCCGCTTTAGAGATTTAGAACCAGGTCAGCAGAGCTGACCTAGAGCCTAACAACCAGGTCAGCAGAGCTACTCTAGAGCCAGAGAACAAGGTCAGCAGAGCTGCTGTAGAGCCAGAGAAACCAGGTCAGGAGAGCTGTTTTAGAGTCAGAGAACCAGGTCAGCAGAGCTGCTCTATAGCCAGAGAACCAGGTGAGCAGAGCTGCTCTACAGCCAGAGAACCAAGTGAGCAGAGGTGCTTTAGAGCCAGAGAACCAGGTCAGCAGAGCTGCTCTGCAGCCAGAGAACCAGGTCAGCAGAGCCACATTAGAGCCAGAGAACCAGGTAAGCAGAGCTGCTCTAGAGCCAGAGAACCAGGTCAGCAAAGCTGCTTTAGAGCCAGAGATCCAGGGCAGCAGAGCAGTTATAGAGCCAGAGAACCAGGTCAGCAGAGCTACTCTAGAGCCAGAGAACAAGGTCAGCAGACCTGCTGTAGAGTCAGAGAAACCAGGTCAGCAGAGCTGTTTTAGAGCCAGAGAACCAGGTCTGCAGAGCTGCTTTAGAGCCAGTTAACCAGGTCAACAGAGTTGCTTTAGAGCCAGAGAACCAGGTCACCAGAGCTGCTTTAGATTCATAGAACCAGGTCAGCAGAGCTTCTCTAGAGCCTAAGAACCAGGTCAGCTGAGCTGCTCAGAGCCAGAGAACAAGGTCAGCAGAGCTGCTGTAGAGCCAGAGAATCAGGTCAGCAGAGCTGCTCTGCAGCCAGAGAACCAGGTCAGCAGAGCTGCTCTACAGCCAGAGAACCAGGTCAGCAGAGGTGCTTTAGAGGCAGAGAACTAGGTCAGCACAGCTGCTTTAGAGCCAGAGAATCAGGTCAGCAGAGCTACTTTAGAGGGAGAGAACCAGGTCAGCAGAGCTGCTTTAGAACCAGAGAACCAGGTCAGCAGAGCTGCTTTAGAGCCAGAGAACCAGGTCAGCAGAGCTGCTTTCGAGCCAGAGAACCAGGTCAGCAGAGCCATTGTAGAGCCTGAGAACCAGGTCAGCAGATCTGCATTAGAGCCAGATAACCAGGTCAGCAGAGCTGCTTTAGAGCCATAGAACCAGGTCAGCATAGCTGATTTAGAGCCAGAGCACCAGGTCAGCAGAGCTCCTTAAGAGCCAGAGAACAAGGTCAGCAGAGCTGCTCTAGAGCCTAAGAAGCAGGCCAGCAGAGCTGCTGTAGAGGCAGAGATCCAAGTCAGCACAGCTGCTTTAGAGCCAGAGAACCAGAACAGCAGAGCCGTTGTAGAGCCAGAGAACCCAGGTCAGCAGTGCTGCTCTAAAGCCAGAACACCAGGTCAGCAGAGCTGCTTTAGAGGGAGAGAACCAGGTCACCAGAGCCACTTTAGAGCCAGAGAACAAGGTCAGCAGAGCCACTATAGAGCCAGAGAACCAGGTCAGCAGAGTCGCTTTAGAGACAGAGAACCAGGTCAGCAGAACTGCTCTAGAGCCTAAGAACGAGGTCAGCAGAGCTGCTCTAGAGGCAGAGAACCAGGTCAACAGAGCTGCTTTAGAGCCAGAGAACCAGGTCAGCAGAGCTGCTTTACAGCCAGAGAACCAGGTCAGAAGAGCCTTTGTAGAGCCTGAGAACCAGGTCAGCAGATCTGCATTAGAGCCAGATAACCAGGTCAGCAGAGCTGCTTTAGAGCCATAGAACCAGGTCAGCATAGCTGATTTAGAGCCAGAGAACAAGGTCAGCAGAGCTGCTTTAGAGACAGAGAACCAGGTCAGCAGAACTGCTCTAGACCCTAAGAACGAGGTCAGCAGAGCTGCTCTAGAGCCAGAGAACAAGGTCAGCAGAGCCACTATAGAGCCAGAGAACCAGGTCAGCAGAGTCGCTTTAGAGACAGAGAACCAGGTCAGCAGAACTGCTCTAGAGCCTAAGAACGAGGTCAGCAGAGCTGCTCTAGAGGCAGAGAACCAGGTCAGCAGAGCTGCTCTAGAGCCTAAGAACCAGGTCAGCAGAGCTGCTCTTGAGCCAGAGAACCAGGTCAGCAGAGCTGCTTTAGAGGCAGAGAACCAGGTCAGCAGAGCTGCCTTAGAGCCATAGTCCCAGGTCACAGAGCTGCTTTAGAGCCAGAGAACAAGGTCAGCAGAGCTGCTTCCAAGCCAGAGAACCAGGTCAGCAGAGCTGTTTAAGAGCTATAGAACCAGGTCAGCAGAGCTGCTTTAGAGCCATAGAACCAGGTCAGCAGAGCCGCTTTAGAGCCAGAGAACCAGGTCAGCAGAGCCGTTGCAGAGCCAGAGAACCAGGTCAGCAGAGCCGTTGTAGAGCCAGATAACCAGGTCAGAAGAGCTGCTCTAGAGACTAAGAACCATGTCAGCAGAGCTGCTTTAGAGCCAGAGAACCAGGTCAGCAGAGCTGCTCTAGAGCCAGAGAACCAGGTCAGCAGAGCTGCTTTAGAGCCGTAGAACCAGGTCAGCAAAGCCGCTTTAGAGCCAGGTCAGCAGAGCCGTTGTAGAGCCAGAGAACCAGGTCAGCAGAGCTGCTCTAGAGCCCAAGAACCACGTCAGCAGAGCTGCTCTACAGCCAGAGAACAAGGTGAGCAGAGGTGCTCCAGAGCCAGAGTACCAGGTCAGCAGAGCCGCATTAGAGCCAGAGAACAAGGTCAACAGAGCTGCTATAGTGCCTAAGCACCAGGTCAGCATAGCTGCTCAACTGCCAGATAACCAGGTCAGCACAGCTGCTTTAGAGCCAGAAAATCAGGTCAGCAGAGCTACTTTAGAGGGAGAGAACCAGGTCAGCAGAGCTGCTTTAGAACCAGAGAACCAGGTTTGCAGAGCTGCTTTAGAGCCAGAGAACCAGGTCAGCAGAGCTGCTTTAGAGGGAGAGAACCAGGTCAGCCGAGCCACTTTAGAACCAGAGAACCAGGTCAGCAGAGCCGCTTTAGAGCCAGAAAACCAGGTCTGCAGAGCTACTTTAGAGCCAGAGAACCAGGTCAGCAGAGTCGCGTTAGAGCCAGGTCAGCAGAGCCGCTTTAGAGCCAGGTCAGCAGAGCCGCTTTAGAGCCAGAGTACCAGATCAGCACAGCTGCTCTAGAGCCTAAGAACCAGGTCAGCAGAGCTACTCTAGAGGCAGAGAAATGAGGCAGCAGAGCTGCTTTAGAGGGAGAGAACCAGGTCAGCAGAGCTGCTCTAGAGCCAGAGAACCAGGTCAGCAGAGCTGCTTCAAAGCCAGAGAACCAGGTCAGCAGAGCTGCTGTAGAGCCATAAAACCAGTTCATCAGAGCTGCTTTAGAGCCAGAGAACCAGGTCAGCAGAGGTGCTCTGGAGCCAGAGAACCAGGTGAGCACAGCTGCTCTAGAGCCAGAGAACCAGGTCAGCAGAGCGGCGTTAGAGCCAGAGAACCAGGTCAGCAGAGCTGCTCTAGAGCCTAACAATCAGGTCATTAGAGCTGCTCTACAGCCAGAGAACCAGGACAGCAGAGCTGCTTTAGAGCCAGAGAACCAGGTCAGCAGATCCGTTATAGAGCCAGAGAACCAGTTCAGCAGAGCTGCTCTAAAGCCAGAGAACCAGGTTAGCAGAGATACTCTAGAGCCAGAGAACCAGGTCAGCAGAGCCGTTGTAGAGCCAGAGAACCAGGTCAGCAGAGCCGTTGTAGAGCCAGAGAACCAGGTCAGCGGATCTGTTTTAAAGCCATAGAACCAGGTCAGCAGAGCTGCTTTAGAGCCATAGAACCAGGTCAGCAGAGCTGCTCTAGAGCCAGAGAACCAGGTCAGCAAAGCTGCTTTAGAGCCAGAGAACCAGGTCAGAAGAGCTGCTCCTGAGCCAGAGAACCAGGTCAGCAGAGCTGCTCCTGAGCCAGAGAACCAGGTCAGCAGAGTCACTTTAGAGCCAGATAACCAGGACAGCAGAGCCGCTTTAGAGATTTAGAACCAGGTCAGCAGAGCTGACCTGGAGCCTAACAACCAGGTCAGCAGAGCTACTCTAGAGCCAGAGAACAAGGTCAGCAGAGCTGCTGTAGAGCCAGAGAAACCAGGTCAGGAGAGCTGTTTTAGAGTCAGAGAACCAGGTCAGCAGAGCTGCTCTATAGCCAGAGAACCAGGTGAGCAGAGCTGCTCTACAGCCAGAGAACCAAGTGAGCAGAGGTGCTTTAGAGCCAGAGAACCAGGTCAGCAGACCTGCTCTGCAGCCAGAGAACCAGGTCAGCAGAGCCACATTAGAGCCAGAGAACCAGGTAAGCAGAGCTGCTCTAGAGCCAGAGAACCAGGTCAGCAAAGCTGCTTTAGAGCCAGAGATCCAGGGCAGCAGAGCAGTTATAGAGCCAGAGAACCAGGTCAGCAGAGCTACTCTAGAGCCAGAGAACAAGGTCAGCAGACCTGCTGTAGAGTCAGAGAAACCAGGTCAGCAGAGCTGTTTTAGAGCCAGAGAACCAGGTCTGCAGAGCTTCTTTAGAGCCAGTTAACCAGGTCAACAGAGTTGCTTTAGAGCCAGAAAACCAGGTCACCAGAGCTGCTTTAGATTCATAGAACCAGGTCAGCAGAGCTTCTCTAGAGCCTAAGAACCAGGTCAGCTGAGCTGCTCAGAGCCAGAGAACAAGGTCAGCAGAGCTGCTGTAGAGCCAGAGAATCAGGTCAGCAGAGCTGCTCTGCAGCCAGAGAACCAGGTCAGCAGAGCTGCTCTACAGCCAGAGAACCAGGTCAGCAGAGGTGCTTTAGAGGCAGAGAACTAGGTCAGCACAGCTGCTTTAGAGCCAGAGAATCAGGTCAGCAGAGCTACTTTAGAGGGAGAGAACCAGGTCAGCAGAGGTGCTTTAGAACCAGAGAACCAGGTCAGCAGAGCTGCTTTAGAGCCAGAGAACCAGGTCAGCAGAGCTGCTTTCGAGCCAGAGAACCAGGTCAGCAGAGCCATTGTAGAGCCTGAGAACCAGGTCAGCAGATCTGCATTAGAGCCAGATAACCAGGTCAGCAGAGCTGCTTTAGAGCCATAGAACCAGGTCAGCATAGCTGATTTAGAGCCAGAGCACCAGGTCAGCAGAGCTCCTTAAGAGCCAGAGAACAAGGTCAGCAGAGCTGCTCTAGAGCCTAAGAAGCAGGCCAGCAGAGCTGCTGTAGAGGCAGAGATCCAAGTCAGCACAGCTGCTTTAGAGCCAGAGAACCAGAACAGCAGAGCCGTTGTAGAGCCAGAGAACCCAGGTCAGCAGTGCTGCTCTAAAGCCAGAACACCAGGTCAGCAGAGCTGCTTTAGAGGGAGAGAACCAGGTCACCAGAGCCTCTTTAGAGCCAGAGAACAAGGTCAGCAGAGCCACTATAGAGCCAGAGAACCAGGTCAGCAGAGTCGCTTTAGAGACAGAGAACCAGGTCAGCAGAACTGCTCTAGAGCCTAAGAACGAGGTCAGCAGAGCTGCTCTAGAGGCAGAGAACCAGGTCAACAGAGCTGCTTTAGAGCCAGAGAACCAGGTCAGCAGAGCTGCTTTACAGCCAGAGAACCAGGTCAGAAGAGCCTTTGTAGAGCCTGAGAACCAGGTCAGCAGATCTGCATTAGAGCCAGATAACCAGGTCAGCAGAGCTGCTTTAGAGCCATAGAACCAGGTCAGCATAGCTGATTTAGAGCCAGAGAACCAGGTCAGCAGAGCTGCTTTAGAGACAGAGAACCAGGTCAGCAGAACTGCTCTAGAGCCTAAGAACGAGGTCAGCAGAGCTGCTCTAGAGCCAGAGAACAAGGTCAGCAGAGCCACTATAGAGCCAGAGAACCAAGTCAGCAGAGTCGCTTTAGAGACAGAGAACCAGGTCAGCAGAACTGCTCTAGAGCCTAAGAACGAGGTCAGCAGAGCTGCTCTAGAGGCAGAGAACCAGGTCAGCAGAGCTGCTCTAGAGCCTAAGAACCAGGTCAGCAGAGCTGCTCTTGAGCCAGAGAACCAGGTCAGCAGAGCTGCTTTAGAGGCAGAGAACCAGGTCAGCAGAGCTGCCTTAGAGCCATAGTCCCAGGTCACAGAGCTGCTTTAGAGCCAGAGAACAAGGTCAGCAGAGCTGCTTCCAAGCCAGAGAACCAGGTCAGCAGAGCTGTTTAAGAGCTATAGAACCAGGTCAGTAGAGCTGCTTTAGAGCCATAGAACCAGGTCAGCAGAGCCGCTTTAGAGCCAGAGAACCAGGTCAGCAGAGCCGTTGCAGAGCCAGAGAACCAGGTCAGCAGAGCCGTTGTAGAGCCAGATAACCAGGTCAGAAGAGCTGCTCTAGAGACTAAGAACCATGTCAGCAGAGCTGCTTTAGAGCCAGAGAACCAGGTCAGCAGAGCTGCTCTAGAGCCAGAGAACCAGGTCAGCAGAGCTGCTTTAGAGCCGTAGAACCAGGTCAGCAAAGCCGCTTTAGAGCCAGGTCAGCAGAGCCGTTGTAGAGCCAGAGAACCAGGTCAGCAGAGTTGCTCTCGAGCCCAAGAACCACGTCAGCAGAGCTGCTCTACAGCCAGAGAACAAGGTGAGCAGAGGTGCTCCAGAGCCAGAGTACCAGGTCAGCAGAGCCGCATTAGAGCCAGAGAACAAGGTCAACAGAGCTGCTATAGTGCCTAAGCACCAGGTCAGCATAGCTGGTCAACTGCCAGATAACCAGGTCAGCACAGCTGCTTTAGAGCCAGAAAATCAGGTCAGCAGAGCTACTTTAGAGGGAGAGAACCAGGTCAGCAGAGCTGCTTTAGAACCAGAGAACCAGGTTTGCAGAGCTGCTTTAGAGGGAGAACCAGGTCACCAGAGCCACTTTAGAGCCAGAGAACCAGGTCAGCAGAGCAGCTTTAGAGCCAGGGAACCAGGTCAGCAGAGCCGCTTTAGAGCCAGAGAACCAGGTCAGCAGAGCTGTTCTACAGTCTAAGAACCAGACCAGCAGAGCTGCTCTAGAGGCAGAGAGCCAGGTCAGCAGAGCTGCTTTAGAGCCAGAGAACCAGGTCAGCAGAGCTCCTCTAGAGCCAGAGAACCAGGTCAGCAGAGCTCCTCTAGAGCCAGAGAACCAGGTCAGCAGAGCTGCTTTAGAGCCAGAGAACCAGGTCAGCAGAGCCGTTGTAGAGCCAGAGAACCAGGTCAGCAGAGCTGCTCTAGGGCCTAAGAACCAGGTCAGCAGGGCTGCTGTAGAGCCAGAGAAACCACATCGGCAGAGCTGCTGTGGTTGGCAGAGAACCAGGTCGGCAGAGCTGCTTTAGAGCCAGAGAACCAGGTCAGCACAGCTACTTTAGAGGGAGAGAACCAGGTCAGCAGAGCTGCTTTAGAGGGAGAGAACCAGGTCAGCTGAGCAGCTTTAGAGCCAGAGAACCAGGTCAGCAGAGCTGCTTTAGAGGGAGAGAACCAGGTCAGCAGAGCTGCTCTAGAGCCAGAAACTGGGGTCAGCGGAGCTGCTTCAAAGCCAGAGAACCAGGTCAGCAGAGCTGCTTTAGAGCCAGAGAACAGGTAAGCAGAGCTGCTTCAAAGCCAGAGAACCAGGTCAGCAGAGCTGCTTTACAGCCATAAAACCAGGTCAACGGAGCTGCTCTAGAGCCTAAGAACCAGGCAAACAGAGCTGCTCTAGAGCCAGACAACCAGGTCAGCAGAGCTGCTGTAGAGCCAGAGAAACCAGTTCAGCAGAGCTGCTTTAGAGCCAGAGAACCAGGTCAGCAGAGCCGTTGTAGAGCCATAGAAACCTGGTCAGTAGAGCTGCTCTCGAGCCATAGAACCAGGTCAGCAGAGCTGATGTAGAGCCAGAGAACTGGATCAGCAGAGATGCTTTAGAGCCAGAGAACCAGGTCAGCAGAGCTGCTCTAGAGCCTAAGAAACAGGTCAGCAGAGCTGCTCTAAAGCATAAGAACCAGGTGTAGGAAGGTGGAATCTGACTATATGGTTGACCCCACTTTTTTCCTGGTGTTTGAATGCTCTAGAGGCAGAGAACCAGGTCAGCAGAGCTAATGTAGAGCATGAGCACCGAGTCAGCAGAGCTGCAGTAGAGCCAGAGAACCAGGTGAGCTGAGCTGCTGTAGAGCCAGAGAACCAGGTCAGCAGAGCCATTGTAGAGCCAGAGAACCAGGTCAGAAGAGCTGCTCTAGAGCATAAGAACCAGGTGTAGGAAGGTGGAATCTGACTATATGGTTGCCCCCAATTTTTTCCTGGTGTTGTGGTACTGTAAAATTCGGAACCACATTGGAGGCATGGCCCCACAATGCCTATTTTGGTGTCAACGAACCGCAAATGACAAAAGCGGTATGTACAAGTGTTTTCGTCATGTTTTACTGATGAATTCACCGTGTATACGATACTACATATTGTATCCGTGGGTTCCATTTTACAATAGTAGCCATTTTGTGGTTGCCCTCACATAGGCTGCGCTCTGAGGCCATGCCTAGGCCTTAAGGACACGTACACCTTCTGTGACTTCTCTGTGACCTGTGCAAACTGACTCCGCTGCCCGAGGTCAATCCTATCCGGCCAGTTCCTATTACCCGCGGCCTAATGTGATTAGCATCAGGGCTCACACATCATAAAGTCCTTGTTCCCACACGATATCTGACTAAGCTATTTCACACCTGGCTCTGTTTCCTACTTTATGGCTTGTTTTATGAGCAGGAGGTGCCCGTGTTATTGGGGTCTGCTGATATCTGATGAGGGTTCTGAGCCTTGGTGGGTTAAATGATAGTGGGCGGAACGAGCTGAAATGTGGGATTGTCATCATAACTCTGTTCCTTCTTGGAAGCGAAAATATGTGAATGACCACTTGTAAAACAGGGGCGGTGTTGCCCAAAGCGTAATATTCTGTATAAAAGAGAAGACTGGTTTTTGTTCTGGAGACTGCCTCGTTCAGTTGCTAAGGCTTCTGTGTGACGTAGTCTCACTCATTTGAGTTTAATAAAGATGTCTTTTGCTATTTCAGCTTCTTTTGCCAAGTTCTTTGTTATATTACCCTGAGAACGAAAATTTAAAGTACATCAGTTGGCGCCCAACGAAGGGCCTCATCAGCAGTGGCTATCTGGAGGAGTGATCTTGTCAGAGAGCAGAAAACTACTGGGGAGAACAGGACGGAAATCTAACAAGAAGGTACTCTGTGCGCAGGGATTCTGGAGATTCTTTGATTCTGCAGCCCAGTATATTTCTGATCTTCCTGATTTTGATCCTCCATTTGATGTCACTCCTGACTGAGAACCCTTTTTGGCATGCGTATTATAAAAGACCGTTAGGTCATGTAGAACTTGACAGTTAGAATTTGGATTAGTAAAAGTAAGAGTTAAGTATAAGTGGGTCGCTCCCAGTCCTTTGGTTCTTTGGGTCTTTGATTTGGTTATCGCAATTACCAAAGCCAAGGGTCTCGTATATTTGCGAGTGTATTGGTAGAGATAACCCCTTGAAGTTTGAAGCTAGATTAGTGAGCTATAAGATGCCTGATCTTAGCAAATTTGGAAATGTAGCTTTGGAACTTTGGAATTTGTGTTGGCCAACTTTTGGTTTGTATAGGTTTGGATATGCGAATTGCAATTTGTGTAGGCAGGTAATGAGGAGATATTTCTCCATTTGGTTTAGTTGAACGGTGCACGTATGAAAAATACCTTAAGCACCATTTTGATTATAATACTTGCGTTTTCCGCAGTATTTTTGGCATGCCTGTTTGTAAGCTCACATGGAAAAATGTGTTGCTTTTTTGGAAGGTACCATAGTGTGGGAAATATCTAAATAGGTTAGATTAAAAAAACATATTTCTTCCTTGGTGATTTTGTATCCCCGGGGAATTAAAATATGACATAATACAAAACAAGGATACTTTGTTCTGCGCAGTTTTATGAATAAAGATATGCAGAACGATTTTGTTTGGTGTTCTGCTAGCCAAAGCTAGTGAATTGAGCGCATTCACTACTTCTTGGAGATACATCAGTCTGTTGGGCTGTTTATGCAGTCTTTTGGAACACTATTGAGAAGCGTTTCTTGTAAATATGACTTACAACTAGTATTTGCAAATGGTTTGGTTCAAGTATAGTCTCTGAGCTGTTCTTTCTTTCTGTCCTGAGTATTGATTTATAAGTCAACTGTGTGTTTAAATGTCTATGTGGTTTTCTCATTAGTGCAACTTCTGTAAGTAAATTGCGACGGCGCTATTTATGAAAAATGGCTAAAGCGCGCTGTAATGTGTGTTTGACCCCTTTCTGTTTATGTCTGAAATGAGCTCAATATGTGTTTGTGGGTCTTTTGATGTTTTCAGTCTGTTAAGTAAAATGTTGGTTAATTAATATCAAGTAGAACCTTAGAAAAAAAATCCAGAAATGAACCGTGTGATGTGCTAAAATAGCTATATGTTGCTCTTTAATTTATAGAATGAGCAATTGTGCACATCTACCAAACTGCTGTTAAATGCTTAAAGGATAAAATTAGAAAACACATTCAATAGATATAAATAAGGCTCCAAAAACGAAATTATCTATTTTTGCAAAAATAAATAAATTTACAGCGTTTTTCTTAGATGCATTGTATTAGATGTTCACAGGCAAACTTTTCAGCTGCAGTATATTTGATAGGAATGTTCATTCAGCCAGCACTTTCCCAGTTAAACACGGGTGGAATTTTGCATATAACCGTCCTTGTAAATGAAAGTGGCGCAAAAATGTGACGCGTTTCAAGTTGGGCTTATGCGCTTAGGCTTGTGAGTTAATGTGTCCAAAATGATAGGCAAGGGATGCAGCTTGCTTTTTATATGTGGAATTATCACAAAAACGAATAAGTGGTTGTGTTTTTTAAAGAAAATTATTTAACATGGAAAAATTATTTTAAAAAAATAAGTGCTTTTCAAAATCGTTTTTTAATATTTATAAAGCTTAATACTCATACTATGACCTCCTAGCATTACAATTTGATTTGAGTTGTGTTGCATCACTATAATGACAAGCACTCATGTGTACAATTTTCCCTTGACGCAGGCGCAAACATGCTCATTTTTATGAAGTATAAGTTATTATTTCCAATGCCTGACTCATGGGTTATGTAATAGACATTCTGGTAATGCATATTAATCAAGAAAATTGTAGGATATTTGTTTTTTAATGCCTAAAATATCAAAGTCGAATTTGGGTAAAAGCACTATTTAAACTGCATTTTCTTTCATTCAGAGTACTTTTTAAAGTGTCTCAGGCTTCAGTAAATGCATACATTTAGGTTTGATATATATTTACAGGTTGTGCCTTCTAATGATTCAATGAGTCAATGTGCCAGTACAACGGCTGGTTTTAATATCAGGGTTGAAGGTTCTAACTTCAGCTGGGCCTACTGAGAAGTTCATTAATTTCAGGTTGATGAAATGTGTACCATTGCATAAGATTGCAACGAGCATTTATTTTAAAAACTGGTATGTGTGTTATTAAGTTTTGTGAATTATTCACAGTAAATGCAGTTTAATAATCTGGGAATAGAGATAATTTTTTTTAGCGCCTAAAAAGGAGAAAATATTTTTCAAAATAGAGTAAATTATTGCAAGTTAGGAGGAATTATAAAGGCCTTCTGGCTTTGACAAATTCAGAGTGGCAGAAGCTGGGGGCTAGGAGAGCTGCAGAGGCTGGCTCAAGTCACGCTGCTGAGATGCTATCTTTAGTTTTCCCGTAAACAATGGAGTAGGCTGCCACGTTGACATTTATGACCTTTTAAATTAGGGCCTTGTCTCTGTGGAATGCAGAATGACCTTGCTACACGGGCCTCTAAAGGTGGGGTTTCTGGTTTCTCCATAAGAACATCAATAAAACTAAAGAACTTAATTCCAAAGGGAAAATATAGAAAGGGTTTCTTTGAAAGTCCAAACATTATGTTAAATGCTTTGCAGAACTGATACATTTGTGTCTCGCTCTAAAAAAAAAATAGAATGATGCCTGCTAGTTGCTTTTATTTTACAGGAAACGAAGTGTTGCATTAAGTCTTAGACAGAAAATAAGATGCAGCCCTTTTCTGAAATTTTGGAGGCTACATGCCTAAGTGAGAACGAATTGCAAATTAAGACTTCTTTTTCACAGTGGAAATTGTAGGTGCCAAATTAATATGGAATGTCAGTGTAACGATTTTTACTTTTAGAAAGGTAAAACTACGGTGGCTTGATGTTGCAAGGACTGACAAGAGGGTAACAGTTAAGTAATGGAAATTTATTTTTGTGTATTTGGTCCTATCATGAATTGTTCTTGCTGGTCCTGTATGTTACAACAGAGACAGTAAAGTTATATTTGACAGCAGATTTCCATTGCCTGGTGATCTGCTGTCAAAAGGAGGGTAAGGATTTTAAACCTGACAAATTAAACAGGCCCAAATGTTGGGTTTTGGGCTGCAGGTTTACAGTGCATAAAAGTACATGACATGGTGTTGTGTGTCACCGCTTATTCACATATGCTATTGTTTTGTCTATGCCTTTTGTGCAAGTATATCTGATGGCTTGACGTTTTGTGAGTTTTTTTTTTTTTTTTATTATTATGCATGTTTTTGTTCTTTTTGTTGCTGCTTTTGATACTATTACAAGGTTACCTGTGTTGTGAGGGGATGGTCATGACGATGCCCATCGCTACGCAACAGTTGGTTGAACTTGTTCTGGTTACTAAATTCCACAGCTAATGATATTTCATGCTGTGAACATGAGAGACAACACTTCACCAGTGCATGTCTATTTGGCTATAATGGTATTGAAGGAAAATAAAAGAGATATACAGGATCAAAGTGTGTCACCTGTAGTTAGTCACGTTACTGCCCCTTCCCTTAAAGGAACAGGCAGCCTTACATTTATATGTATCCTTGATTGGACCTAAGGATGAAATTACAGCTCTGTGACTCAAGGTGGCCTAATTTCTATATTACATTAGTTAATGATGTTCTGTTTTCTAAGTAGCATATGGCTTTTGTTCCTTAAAAGAAAAACCAGGTTTTCATTTTTCCCTGAAGAAGGAACTGGAATATTACCTAGGAGTATCGTATATGGTGTAGTCGCCAGCGGTAGAGTTAAAATTTGTGTAACTTTGGCCTTTTGTGTATCACCCGCACTCTTGGTGTTGCGTCACATGCCTGACTATCACCCAAGTAAATTCTTGTTCTTCCTATAGATTTTTTTTCCCTTTTGTTGCTTCTCCCCTGACCGATGTCGCATCATGCTTAGTTATTGGGGATTTTAGTTATGTCCTAGTTCCAATTCCCTTTTCCGTATTCCTTTCACCAGTCAGCCCATTTATTATTGTAGGTGTATTGTTCAGGTACACACTTCCAGACTGCAGTGATGTACCAGGGACCCCCATGTTATGTATAATTCCCTTTTGTATGGCCAGACTGGTTTTCAAGAATTTTCCTTAGGCCTGCTTCAATGTTTTCCAGCCTGGGTAGCGATAGACTGGTTAACTGACTCAATATTATAGTAAGACAAGTTTTGCATATCAATAGGAGATATTTTACGTTTACCCTTTTGAACATGACGAATTTTCAATGTCTATTTTTAATGTGGTTTTTAACCTTTTGCTCCATGCTGCTTTAATTTTTGGTGGGATCAGATGTGTTCTAATCATGCAAATATCAGGACCCTCTAGTTCTTGTCTTTTGTTTGCATATTTGACTATTAGCCTGTGTATTGCATAGTGCACCTGATGTGAAAGTTTTCTACATGCCCATGATAATCTGTACCATGTGATTTGTCTATTGAGTTGTTCTAGATAAGGAATTTAGGAACACCTAGATGAAATCATTGAGGAAAAAAAAATGTGTTTGCCCCATTAGACAATGCCACCATATGTGAAGACATCCATTTAGATAGAATTCTCATGTAGTTATCTACCCTTAGATGATGGAGGCTCTCACACGGAAACCCAATTGAAAAGATTAGAGACACTGTTTTGCCTACTGCCTTTATATTTGTATTGCTTTTTGAGAATGACAGTGTATTCTAGACCAAAATTGTCCCATGGCGTGTGGCCACTCCTTTGAAAGACCGCAGGCCACCTGTTTGCAGTCCCCTTGTTATACAATGAACTGTTTAAAGCATCGCACTTGCTTCATCAGAAGGCGTTCAACATCAGAAAAGAAGGAGGAGCTGGTTTTGCCACAGAACCAGAATTTCAGTGCAAAAGAGCACCTGTCATGTGCTGGTAACCTCTGACAGTGTGCAGTCCCTTGAGCCCCTTGGCCTGAGTTTTTGGCCACACACCCCCCTCTTTTTCCTTTGCTCCAATGGAAGTGCAGTGCACCGGCGGATCCAAGATTGACAAAAGGCACTCCATTCTGGTGCCCATGAAAGAGCAGCCTGAGCGTCCTCTGACACCGAATGATGAGTGTTGGAGCCTGAGAATGGTCCCGGGTCTGCACAAGATGATCTGTGCCCATGACCAATGAAGAGCATATTATTTATAGTGTCTGTCGCAGAGGAGAGACACTGGTGCACTGCCTTGAGACATTGAGACTTTCGAGTGAGCTGTGGGTGTTTGCCAGGAGGGCACTCCAACTAAGCAGTACTTTTCTCATGAAAGGCTTGAATGAAGAGGCCCATGCGAAAGAAAACAACTAAAGAAGATTTGATGGACAATAGAAGCCTGCCAGAGAGGCTTTTTGAACGGACTCTGGACATAGTTGGTTTCACAAGAGGTTTCCGTGTGATTGTATAGACTAGGTGTTAGGAGACTGATTGTTTTGCTGGCATTGTTTTAAAGTACTATTCTGTTTAGTAAAAGCAGAATAAAGTCTATTTTCTGTGGAAAGAGTACCCCCTTTTCACCTTAGAGCATTGATGAGGGTCACCACTGTTTCACCTGAACATACAAGAATTACTGAAATGCATAGGAGCCCTAAAAATGTTACTAGATAATTTTGGGATTTGTTTTTTGCTTAGGGTTGTGAAAAATTAGTATTTCATTTGTAATAGTGGTCACTACTTTTTCCCGTTGTCTATATGTTCTTAATAACGTGTTTTCTAGTGTCTTTTTAAACATGACATTGTCATTTATGGGTGGGATTGTTTTTCTCTACTCAATTGACATCTGCACCCGCTTCCCAACCTATGTCTTTTCCTACTACTGTTTCTTTGCACTCTTTTCACCCTTTTCCTGAACATGAGCAGGTTGAAAGATCAGAATTCGTAAGCAATTCTTTTGTACAACTTCTGCATCAACACTAGTTAGTAGTGAACATCACTAATTGTTGGGTTTGAGATCTTATGCCACCTACTACAGATAGAGGTATTCCTTATTTTGTCCTGCCATATGTGGCCTTTGTGCTTCTTCGTGTTCAAGGAGACCTGTCCAGAGAGAGTTACCAAGTACTAGGATTTTGCTCCATCAGCAACATCTTGATGATCTGATGAATGTAAACCTGGAATCAGATTAGTATGAGTATAGTTATTGCCTATGTAAGGGCAACAGGAGGGTCTGTGGTACTGTAAAATTCGGAACCACATTGGAGGCATGGCCCCACCATGCCCATTTTGGTGTCAACGAACTGCAAATGACAAAAGTGGTATGTACAAGTGTTTTCGTCGTGTTTTACTGATGAATTCACCGTGTATCCGATACTACATATTGTATCCGTGGGTTCCATTTTACAATAGTAGCCATTTTGTGGTTGCCCTCACATAGGCTGCGCTCTGAGGCCATGCCTAGGCCTAAAGGACACGTACACCTTCTGTGACTTCTCTGTGACCTGTGCAAACTGACTCCGCTGCCCGAGGTCAATCCTGTCCGGCCAGTTCCTATTACCCGCGGCCTAATGTGATTAGCATCAGGGCTCACACATCATAAAGTCCTTGTTCCCACACGATCTCTGACTAAGCTATTTCACACCTGACTCTGTTTCCTACTTTATGGCTTGTTTTACGAGCAGGAGGTGCCCGTGTTATTGGGGTCTGCTGATATCTGATGAGGGTTCTGAGCCTTGCTGGGTTAAATGATAGTGGGCTGAACGAGCTGAAATGTGGGATTGTCATCATAACTCTGTTCCTTCTTTGAAGCGAAAATATGTGAATGACCACTTGTAAAACAGGGGCGGTGTTGCCCAAAGCGTAATATTCTGTATAAAAGAGAAGACTGGTTTTTGTTCTGGAGACTGCCTCGTTCAGTTGCTAAGGCTTCTGTGTGACGTAGTCTCACTCATTTGAGTTTAATAAAGATGTCTTTTGCTATTTCAGCTTCTTTTGCCAAGTTCTTTGTTATATTACCCTGAGACCGAAAATTTAAAGTACATCAGTGTTTTAATGGTTTTTGACTAGTCTGGCTGGGATCCTGCTATCCAGGACCCCAGCCTATCTGCTTACTCCCTTAAATGATTGGTGTGCATATTAGATGCACTAGTGATTGGATACTGTGGTACCTTATGAACCCCTAGTATATGGTACCTTAGGTTCCTAGGGCATTGTTACTTCACAGGCCTACCAGGGGCTGCAGCATGTATTATGCCACCCCTGGGAAGCACTCACAATCTGACACCACAGGCCTGCTACTGCAGCCTGTGTGAGGTAGTGTTAGCACTCCTCACTGAGGTATAGGTTCCTATATCTCACCATACACACACATATAAACCTATCAGTCATCCCTATGGTAGGCCCTATCAATCCCAAGGGCAGGGTGCTTGGTTTACTATGTGAGGGGGTGCTTCTGCCTGAGCAGGACCCCTCTACAGCTGGCAGAGTCTATTCTCTGCTGCTGTTTGTGGATGCGGTTAAACCATATACTCTTAAGTGCATTATAACCTCGCGGTGAATGCTAACTTTGGAATGACTGCATCAAAACATGTCGTGTTTGGTGTCAAACAACTTGGATCCTACCCCCACACCAGTAACTGGTGTGGGAGTAGGATCCCACCCTTCTAGAGGGGACGACATGTACCCACTGTACTACACTGTAGAAATCTTTCAGAGCCCTGGCATCACAAAATGGATGCCACCAGCACAGACACCAGGCTGCCCTCCTGCTGCTGACCGAAACTCGCAGTGGAGGGAGCCCAACAAAGGGTTTCCTGTCAAAGGGAGGTGTCACCACCACCCAGACAGGATTTAGTGTATTGGAGCTGGGTGGGAGCAGTAGGCTCCTCTATGCATATGCCAGCTCAAACCGGTTCAGGGGCTACCTGCCCCTGCTCTGGAGTGAAACTGGACAAAGGGAAGTGGGTGTAACCACCCACTACCCTGACCCTCCTAGAGGAGTGGTCATAGAGCTAGTCCCTCCCATCTTTTCACTATAAGATACCACACATTGCCAATGCAATTTAGATTACACCTGGACAACGCTCAACTAAGAAGAATCCTGGCCCGTCGACGTTCCACTATCTCTGGAAGACTGAAGAATCTCCCTTGGAGTCAAGGAGTGACTCCCCTGCTTGGCAGGCACCAAAACTCTCTACAACGGTTGCAAACTTTACCACTCCCGCCGGAGCTCGAAGTCTCTGCATCCCCTGAAGTGGATTTTCTGACTTCTCGACAGCCATTTTGAGTCCCCAGTGAAGCTGTGGCATCTGGACCCCACGAGTGACGAGGAACAGCAATACCAGGGAACCGTGCACTGATTTCGAGTGCAAGCCCTAAACTACGTCCAACGAAATTGTGCTTTGGAACACTTGTTGTCCAAGTCCCTAGCAGGCCTAGTACCGAATTTCAGCAGCCTACCCCGTCCCGAGTGACCGTGGGCTGTTGTTAAACTTTTCCTGCAAAGGCGTCTTTGCGGTTGCTTGCCCGTTGGCTAGTAACTCACTTGAAGACTTCCACATCAATTCCAAGGGCTTGACTGGTTGCTCTGGGCCTGTCCTCACTTACCCTCGCTGGGTAAGTCCATCAGACCTTGCTGGTCTGCGCAATTGCCAATCTTCACTTCACACGAGACTTGCGGCTGCCAAGGCTTGTTGGCTCCAATCCGGATGCCGACACCGTCGACAGCTGCAGACTTTGTGGGACCTCCCGAATCCAGCTGCTGGTCATTGTCAAGCCTTCCTGGACCTCGTGAGCAAAGAGACAAAACACCATCACTGACCTGAAGAGACGCTACATCTGTGGTCATCTATCTTGCTGGCCACCGGTCACTAGCAAGTGACTCTGAACTCTGTCCCCTCAATTTCTAGGTCTTCTGCAACTCCAATCCATCATCGGATTCGAACGGACACCTCTCCAGTCGTCACAAGCAGCAAGTATCCAGTGATCTCCATTGGAAACAGCATCGCGACCCGACACCAAAGGACACCTATGCACCCGGCTTCCCTGGGTGAGGTAACTCGTGCACTCCGGTGCCCAAGTGTGTGTTGGCTCTCGAAATACTTACCCTGTAAGTTGCTTGCCTGTTGACTTTTGCGAAGTGCCCTAGAACTGTAAAATACAAACCGCGACATTTGCCATTGCAACGCATTGAAAACCCGCGTGTGTGTTTAGACACTGCACCCGTCTCCTGTGGGCTGATTACTTACCTGCTAACACTGCAGAAGTGAAGCCCCAGCGATTCCCAAGGCCCTAGGCCTCTTACTTTTGCAAGTCGAGTTGGTTAAACCACTATTTTAGTATATGGTCTGGTACGCCCCTTGGGCTACAGCCATATTTGTGCTTAATTTATTGAGAACTGTTGATCTTTTGAATGTTTACCTGGCTCTAATCTCATAAAGAGATTAGTAGAGTATATTTAGAAATAAATACATATATATTTGATATATACCTGTGTGGTGTCTTTTCATTTGGTAATTCAAGAGATTATAAGGTAAAACAAGCTGCTTTACATTCCTCAGAGACTTAGCCTGAAGGCTGCTCTCCACAGCTACCACTAGGATAGCTTTCTTTAAAAGGTTGTCTTTAAACCTATCTACCAAGAGTTGAATTGGACTGGTGCAAGGTGGCCACTATAACTAGTGACCAGCATATGCCAGGCCAACTTCTCACATTGGTGAGCAGCGTGTGGGATTCCAGCTTGCCATTGTTTTACCAGAAAATCTCTATTTGAATTACTAACTGAAAATCACTTAAGGTACTCAAGGTACATATAAAGCCAAGCTAGTATCAATAAGTTCTACTGAACTTAGAGCTGTTTGTGAAGGGACAAGCACACCCTTGCTACAGCTCAAGCTAGGTCCAGTAGGCCTCAACTAGTGTAGGTAGTACAACACTGCACAACACTAGTATGTCTCACCATGGTGGAGCCAGTGGGTCCACCCCATCTCAGTACAAAGATATAGCCTACACTGAACTGAAGGCCTTATGCTTTGAAAGACAACTCAGGGTGGGCAGGAGTCCCTCATCACAACACCTGATAGATCTGTTAGTAGCAGATGACCTGAGACAAGCTCTAGGAGCAAGTGGGTCTGCATCAGGGGGTGGTTCAAACATAGTCTCTGGGTCTGATGATGGAAATCTAGATGACCTGGAGTCTGTGGTTGAAGGGCCAGACCCAGAAGGGTCTGAAAGGAACAGAGGAATTCTCCCTAAGAAAACTGACAGAGTGGGAGGAAGGACCCGGTCCCCTTCAAGGGAATCTGACCATTCATACCACTCTGGAAGAGAATCTGTTCCCCAGAGGAACTCCAACTTTCCCAGGGAGTCCTCCTCTGAAAGAAGGTTCAAGATGCTCCAGTATGAGGAAGCTAGGCTTGCCCTCAGAACCAAGCAATTGGCCTTAGATAGGGAAGCCTTCGAGCTCCAAAGAGCTTCTAAGAAGGAGGGGTTAGATACCCCTGGTGGCAGCAACAGTTTCCCTAGAGGCAGATATTACATGCCAGATCATAGGAACCTGTCCAACGTTGTTCCTCCCTACCAGAGTGGGGATGATATCCACAAATGGATAACTGCTATGGAGAGGGCCTGTAAAGTTCAACAGGTCCCCCAGAAACAGTGGGCAGCATTCTTGTGGCTCTCCTTTTCAGATAAAGGTAGAGACAAGCTCCTCACTGTTAGAGAAGAGGATGCTAATGATTATGAATCCCTGAAGAGTGCATTAATAGATGGGTTTGGCCTAACCACTGAACAGTACAGGTTCAAGTTTAGAGACACCCAGAAAGCACAGACTCAGGATTGGGTGGACTTTGTAGATTGTGCTACCAAGGCTCTGGAGGGTTGGATAGTTGGCAGTAGAGTCACTGACTTTAAAGGATTGTATAATTTGATTATGAGAGAGCAGATCCTTAATAATTGTCAAAACCAACTCTTACACCAGTACCTGGTGGACTCTGATCTGACCTCTCCCCAAGAATTGGGAAAGAAGGCAGACAAATGGGTCAGAACCAGGGTTAGGCCCAAGAACCAAGGTGGTGACCAGAAGAAAGATTCCACTAAGCCCAAAGAGAAAGGTGGGGATGATAAAACAGAAAAGTCCTCTGAAGGGCCCCAAAAACCCAGTTCTGGGGGTGGGTCCCAAAATCCTTCCTCTTTCAATAAGAAACCATATTGCCATGTGTGCAAGCAACCTGGACACTGGAAAACTGACTCCAGCTGTCCGTTCCTGATTCTTCGATTCAGCTCTTGTTGCTTCCTTGGTCTCTAAGCTCTCCTCTGCCCGACGTGCGCTGCACGCTGCGGGCGTCTCTGTGCTCGCAATCTTCTCCCGTACCAGCGGCCAAAGAACACGCCGTGGTGAGCCCCCGGTCCGGTTAGTGTTTTGACTCCATTGCGGGTATTCATGGTGCTCGCGGAGCGCAATTATTGACAGACCTAGCAGTAAGAGCATCCGCTCTTCGGAGAGCCGACTGAAAGGCTCGGATTACGCCGTTGTTTGTTTTCTGGTTAACGTGTTCAGCGAGAGTGGAACGCGCCGGCTCTACGCTGCAACTGAATCCTTCACTGCCTGTCTTCTGCCCTGGGACACCGCTTGGGACACTCTCCAAGACCCTGCCCGCCCGCCCGCCTCCTGCCTCCCGCCTCTCGCCGTGGGACCCCTTCTGCCATCTCGGGAGTCCGGCTGACGAGCGGAGTGTGGGCGTGGTGCAGGCACAGGACTACAACACCCAGCAGGCCTAGCGGTACATACCGCGATATTTCGGCGCCAGGAGGCGCATAAATTAACCATCATCCCCGTCTCGCGGGACGCCGGGCGAAGCCCGGGCAAAGGGCGGGCCCTCTGAGGCCCTCTGAGGTCGAGGAGGTTGGGTTGGGTACACCCCTCTATCATCATCTGTGCCCTACGTTATTCCAGGTACTTTTCTATTATTACCTACACGTGTCTAAAATTCCTCCCTCGCTCCTTAGTATATTAAGTCAAAACTGCTTGTATGACATTGAGTTCCCCTGCATCAGATTGATTGAGAGATCTCTGGTTTCACCTATCACTGCTTGCCATCACACCCGGCCCACAATTATATCGCAATGTCTACCAGGGGAAGTAGAAGCAAAACTGCTGCTGCAAATAGTACATCCATCATCGGCCCCATTGACAACTTTATCACGAGAACCCATGACGCGATTGATTTAAGTATCTCTCTCCTTGAAAGAAGAGTCTCACAAGATTTAGAAGCTGCCAAGCGTAGGGCCTCATATGAACTATTAACAACTAAACGTTCCTCCCTTGGCGACATTTTGTTGGCAAAAACTCCTGTCAAACAATATGAACAACAACCAGGCTGCCTGCAAGAAACACGGCCTGATATTCACACCATTCCTAATGAAATTAATTTATCGGCCACAGACCCACTGATAGAGTGCGACTCTGACACGAGCAATGATCTCGAAAAGACACCAGATCTAAACATAAACCTTACTCCGGAAAACATAGAACCAAACAGTCCCATACTAATAAGACCCACCGAAGAGGGCGCCATTCGTAAACAGACTCAACAACCAACAATAAGTATCCCTTCCGTGGGTAAATTACGCAAAAAATTCAAAGTTCAATCTAGAAAAACCACAATCAAGTATCCCATAGCCAACGGAACATTTAAACAACCTGGCCCTTCAACTGAAGCCATGCAGGAAAAGGTCCAGGAGTATGTAAATAACCTTGACGCATCAGTAAAGCTAATAAAAGATGATCAACTGATAGAAAGCGTCGGCAATCTCCTGGCAATTTACATCTCACCAATCGAATCTAGACTGACTAGAATTGAAAAGAAACTTGAGGAACTCATCGCTGTTAACAAAAAGACTCTCACTAGAGACATTGTACCTACTAATACAGCAGGAAAACCAAACACCGGTAAAACTACTACTACAAAACAGACAGAAAAACCTACATCGACTGTAACTAGTACAACAAAACCGCAACCAAACTTATCCATTCCAGTGAGCAAAAATAAGCCTACAAACAACTCTACCACAGGAAGTGGCCCAACTTCAAGCACAACCACTAGTACTCAGGCGGTAAACACTACTCCAGGAAAGACGACCACATCATCTCAAGAACAAAAAAAGAGTCAAAATAATTCAACATCCACTATCACAAACTCTCAAAAACCCCGGTTAACACACGATCCACCATATAATTCAAGGCAGATCCCTTCAAGAATCAATCTTCCCCCCGAATGTGGTGCTTATGTATTGATTTTAGTGAATGTGCCTAGGCTTAGGAATGATCAAGAGGAAACTCACTCATCCTTGAAAAATAAGATCCTGCATTGGTTGATAGCAAACTGTAACTATCCGATAGAATGCACAGCAGAAATAAACAACGTACAGAGAGTAGGATGGATAGGTCCTTTAAAAAAGAAATTTGAAGGTGATTGTGTATCTATTAGTTTCAAGAATCCACAGTGGGCCGAGAAAACTCTGGCCAGAGCCCCTCCACCTTCCGTATGGGAATTTAATACTACCCTACTCCCACTGGGGTATTTCTATAGGCATCTGATCACTGATGTACCAACAACAGAATCTAACCTAGCCACACCTTTCTTCGATCATCATTCAATATTTGCAAACAACTCCCCCTTTTTACAGCAGTATCCCAAATTTACATATCCAAACATTCACATGCATAGACATCATCCACAGGTTCATCCTCATTTCACATCTCACCCTTATTTGTCTACAATGCCAAACAAAGAATACAGGGACCCTCGTTGGCAACATGTTGCCGCAGCACCTGGTAACCTTTATAGTATTCCAACTCAAAACAGGTTTGCTGCACTTTCTACTCTTGACTTTAACGATTGACAAGAAAATATCTACCCTGTAGACTCAGTGAACCATACATTAAACCCAGCAGGCCAGACGTCAGAAAGCCCCCCTAATACTTATGGATTAGACATGCAGAACATAATACCAGAGAATACCTTAAATACTCAAAATCAAATAGGACCTAATGATGAAATTAACTTAGCTCAATCAAAAATTAGCCACCAACATCATGGAAACTCATTAATCAAGAAAATTTCAAACTGCAATAACAAAAGCACTTCCTTAATAATTTTAACTTTCTGGAATATAGCAGGCTTGCTGGCTAAAGTAACAAATCCTAACTTTTTAAACCAAGTAACTGCGAGCAGTATCATCTGTCTTCAGGAAACTTGGGCTATCGACCCACTGCATATAATGGGATATAAGACTTTCCTTTCTTCAGCAAAAAAATCTTCTTCTGGCAGAAACAGTGGCGGTCTAATTATCTATATAGCCAACACCCTACTACATGAAGAGATCATTCCAGTTAAACTACATGAGAATTACCAAATAGTAATTTTGAAGACAACTAAACAGACAGTATACATTATTGTAAACTTTTACAATAACAAAAAACTAGACGACCTAATTAACCTTCTTCAAGAAATCTCTGGTACTTTACAAAACCTAAAAGAGAAATTTATTAATAAAACATGCACCATACTATGGGGTGGAGACTTTAACATCCATCTATGTGACAACAATAATACTGATAAATGTGGGATAGTAGAAGATGATGGAAATATGATCACTCACTTTACTCATTCACATGAAGGTGAAAAAATGAATGAGGCTGTAACTGAACTAGAACTGGGTTTTGCAAACGAACTAAAAACTCCTCAAGTACCTTTTTCCCCAACCTTTAATGGCAGGGGACTGACGAGTCTGATAGACTACGTTATGATCTCAGCACATAAAGGTCCAACTATAGAATTATTCGAAGTAACCAAAAATCCTTTAAGTGACCACTTTCCGATTGTAATCACCCTAAGAGAACAAAGAAAACAAAAAGACTTTGATACTTTTTCTCTACTGCATCAACAAAATTTAGAGATGGGGTCTCTTAATGGCTACACCCTAAAATGGGGAAACGTTGATAAAAAAGCGACCACTTCAACAATTGCTACAGCATGTAAAAATGAGATATCACTTTGTCTAGACCATGAGGCAGAAAGCTCCAAGATAATAGCTAGCTTCAATATTATCACAGATAAAATAAAAAAGGCTTTAACTAGATCCCGCAAACAGATTAACCACGATAAGAAAGGCTGGTTCAATTCAGCTTGTACGAAAGCACACGTAAAACTAAAAAAAGCATTGGCCAGTAAGTATAGAGACAGGGTGAAAATTATCGCTCTAAGGAGAGACTATGCCTTAGCAATTAAAAACAGAAAACATGAGATAAAAACTGACCTCTGGGAGTGTCTAAAAAAAAGTACAGAACTCAAAGATAGTGTTGAGTTCTGGAAAATAGTAAGGTCACCATACCTCACAGGGAAGGAGGATATACCCTCTATTGACGTCGCGATCTCCAACACTGAATGGGTAAAACATTACTCAAATGTTTTTGGTTTAAGTCCATCAGATAATATGGAAACAACGGACTTGCTGAAGCAAGTTATCTATCCGCTAAACCTGCAGTTTACGCATGACGAGGTACAGAAAGCATTAAGATCCACTAAATTAGGCAAAGCCCCGGGGCCCGACGGGGTTCCCGTTGACATCTATAAATACGAGGAAGAACTCTGGTCCCCGCTCCTGACAAATGTCTTAAACGCTTCCCTAGAAGAAGGCCTGATTAAATCATGGAAGACCTCTGTACTCGTCCCGATCTTTAAAAGGGGAGACCGAAACTCACCAACTTGTTATAGGCCTATCTCCCTCCTGGACTCTCTCGGGAAGGTCGCTGGTCGGATAATTCTCGAGAGACTCCAGGAGTGGGCAGTCACTAACAATGTCATATCAGACATACAATATGGTTTTCGCGAAGGCCTAGGCACTGTGGATCAAGCACTAAACTTGACCCTATTGGCAGGAAAATACTTAGAGGCCAAGGAGAGTGCCTTTCACATGGTGTATGTGGACCTATCCGCAGCCTTCGATTGTGTTATACATTCAAGGCTGTGGACGATCCTGTTGAATATGGGAGTAGATCCCCCTATTGTAGATTTCCTACGAGAACTCTATACTGGAACAACAGGCAGAGTGCGATTCGGGACAAAGGGTCAACTGTCAGATAGCTTTTGGGTAGAAAAGGGGGTCAGACAGGGATGCGTACTGGCCCCCTTTCTATTCACCCTCTACACAAATGGCCTTGAGACAGCACTGCTTGAGGGAAGTAGAGACCTCCCATCGGTCGGTCGTCGGCATATACCCGCGTTGCTATATGCCGACGACGCGGTCATTTTAGCGAGAACATCTGTGGAACTGCAGCGAGAATTGGATAGATACTGTGAATTCATGTTAAGTTTGAACTTGTTTTTAAATGTCAAAAAAACTTTTACTATGCATGCGGGGAGGAAAAACATGAAACCTAAAAGACTATTTGTGAAAGGGGAAGTCCTGGAAAGAACACCCACTTACCAATACTTGGGAATTGTCATTGACGATAAATTTAAGTGGAAAGCGGCAATTTCGGCGAGAAAACTATCATTTCTAAAAACAACAGCGGCCTTGAGAACATTTGTCCAAAAACTGGGTCACAAGCCCCCTCTAGAAACCTTAAAAATCTACAAGGCAAAATGTGTCAGTACTGCTATCTATGGGGCAGGGATATGGGGCTACGCAAACGTGACTGAATTACAAAAAATAGAAAATGCCTTCTTAAGATTCTTATTGGGGCTGCCGAAAAATTCTTCAACATACGCCTGTCACGAAGAGCTGGGCATAGACCACCTAGAGGACATTATAAGAACACAACCTATAATGCTCTGGAGAAGAATTTGGGTCACTGAACAATGCAATTTAACCAGACTCATCATTCAAGACATTCAGACGCTGGAGCACTACGGGCGGATGAAATGGACAGCCTATGTAAAAGCCTTTCTTACAGATATGGGACACAGTCATTATTTTACAGATCCATCATCTTTATACAGTATTTCCAAAAGAGATCTGAGGAAAGCATGTCTATCACACCTGCATCAAACACGTCTGCTAAAAGAAATCCATAAATCCTCTGTACAACAAAGTCTATTAGTCCAAACAGTATCATCCATTGAACCCTATTTGCTGTATAACATGACCCAATTTGAAAAACTACTTCTGACACGCTTCAGGTTCAACATGTTCCACTTAATGGTCTGCTTTCCCACACAAAATGATTGGTCATCAAAAATGTCATTGTGCCCTTGTGACACCCAATCAAAGCAGTCGACAATACATACAGTCTTATTTTGTACATTTTTTGAGGCACCCCGCAGACAATGGCTATTGCCCATATTTAAATATTGGGGTCTACGCCAATGTCGCCCAGCCTATCTAGCGTTACAATATCTAGAAAATGAATTGATAGCAAAAGCAACTGTACGTTTTTTGAAATTTTGCATACGCCATAGGTCTAATCTCTGAAAATCAAATGTATGAAGAGACTACAAGGGTTGGTAGTAAGAGTCTAACCTCTTCTTTTAATGATTTTACAAAATGCATTTTAAACTCATGATTTTTTAACAGTCTTTTTAAATTGAACTAATGTATGAAATGTATTTCTATGAACTTTTATGGTCTTCTTTGCAAAACCGAATAAAGTGATTTTTGATTTGATTTGATTTGACTCCAGCTGTCCAAAGAATGGCAATAAAGAAAATGTTCCTCCCTCTGCAGCTCCAACACCTTCTGTTACTACCAGTAGTAATCCCCCAGGTGGTGGGAGTGCACCCAAAAAATTAGTTGGGCTTTCTTGGGGAACTCAGGTGGACTCTGGCCTAACCATGTCCCCTACACAAGCAACTCTAGTCTGTGATGGTGGCATGGGGTTTGCCAACTTTACCATGATTCCCAATATCTTGGGCAGGTACAGACAAGAGCCCATGATCAATGGTCAGAAGGCTGTGGCCTACAGGGACACAGGGGCTAGTGTCACCATGGTGACAAAGAGACTAGTGCCCATAGAACAGCTCTTACCTGAGTTTAGATACCAGGTGACCAATATTGATGGAATTAGGACAGACCATCCCATGGCAGTGGTAAATCACAGCTGGGGAGGGGTCACTGGCCCAAAGAGAGTGGCAGTGTCCCCAACCTTGCCTGTGGATTGTCTACTGGGGAATGATCTGGAAATCTCAGCCTGGGCTGAGGTAGACCACAATGCCAATTTAAGAATGTTAGGCATCCCTGAGAGAGTGGATGAGACCCTGAGGGCCTCACCTCCACCCCAGGAGAAATTAAGGGGAGTGAAGCCTGAAACTATGGATCACTCCACACAAACAGAGAGCATAGGGGGTGAGGAACAGTCCTCCCCCCACCAGACTAAAGGTAAGGGTCAAGTCTCTAAGGGAACTGATCCTGCCCCTTGTGAAGTAACTGCCCCAGAAGTGGCCAGGCCTGTCCTGGCCACAACTCTGATGGCAGGGGATCCTTCCAAGGTGGCACCCAGTCTGGAGCAGGTATCCTGCCCCTCTCTACCCTGCCTCAGTCAGCCCAGGGCTGCAGAGGTCAGGGAGGTCAGTGGACCCTTAATGGGCCCCTGTCTAGAGGAACCCCCTCATCAGCAGATTAGGGACACCCAGCAGAGTAGTTCTAGCCAGGTGAATATTCCTCTACAAACTGAGGGATCCCCCTTACCCCTAGGTACAGGTACCCCCAGATGGACTTTGTTGGGCACAGGGAAACCTGGGGCATAGTTGCCCCAAACATTCCAATGCCCTCCACTACTCCAACCAGAGGGACCCAACCCCCAGCTGTAGGCAGCCAGAGGTTGACCCTTAGGGCCAGATATGACCCAGTCATGGACAGAAAGGCTTCCATGGTGACCAGTGTGCTGAGGAAGTTGAGACCACCCCAAATAGGGCCTCACTTCCAGACTCAGACACCCCACCAGCCTACTTCTGTACAGGTAATTTCCCTAGACTTTGGAGAAACTCCAAAACCCCTTGGGGTAGGATTTCCCAAGTGGACCATGAGACAGGGAGCAACCATGCTAGTGCAGGTTCTTCCTTATATGGCCACTCAGGAAATAAAGGCTTAACTGGGCAAGGTTAGCCTTATCTCCTTTCGTTTGGGAGGGAGGGTTATGTAGGAAGGTGGAATCTGACTATATGGTTGCCCCCACTTTTTTCCTGGTGTTTGAATGGTTTTTGACTAGTCTGGCTGGGATCCTGCTATCCAGGACCCCAGCCTATCTGCTTACTCCCTTAAATGATTGGTGTGCATATTAGATGCACTAGTGATTGGATACTGTGGTACCTTATGAGCCCCTAATATATGGTACCTTAGGTACCTAGGGCATTGGTACTTCACAGGCCTACCAGGGGCTGCATCATGTATTATGCCACCCCTGGGAAGCACTCACAATCTGACACCACAGGCCCGCTACTGCAGCCTGTGTGAGGTAGTGTTAGCACTCCTCACTGAGTTATAGGTTACTATATCTCACCATACACACACACATAAACCTATCAGTCACCCCTATGGTAGGCCCGATCAATCCCAAGGGCAGGGTGCTTGGTTTACTATGTGAGGGGGTGCTTCTGCCTGAGCAGGACCCCTCTGCAGCTGGCAGAGTCTATTCTCTGCTGCTGTTTGTGGATGCGGTTAAACCATATACTCTTAAGTGCATTATAACCTCGCTGTAAATGCTAACTTTGGAATGACTGAATCAAAACATGTCGTGTTTGGTGTCAAACAACTTGGAATCCTACCCCCACACCAGTAACTGATGTGGGAGTAGGATCCCACCCTTCTAGAGGGGACGACATGTACCCACTGTACTACACGGTAGGAATCTTTCAGAGCCCTGGCATCACAAAATGGATGCCACCAGCACAGACACCGGGCTGCCCTCCTGCTGCTGACCAAAACTCGCAGTGGAGGGAGACCAACAAAGGGTTTCCTGTCACAGGGAGGTGTCACCACCTCCCAGACAGGATTTAGTGTATTGGAGCTGGGTGGGTGCACTCTTAGAGTGCTTTGAAGTCCTGCACTGGGGGAGCAGTGGGCTCCTCTGTGCAAATGCCAGCTCAAACCGGTTCAGGGGCTACCTGCCCCTGCTCTGGCGCGAAACTGGACAAAGGGAAGTGGGTGTAACCACCCACTACCCTGACCCTCCTAGAAGAGTGGTCATAGAGCTAGTCCCTCCCATCTTTTAACTATAAGATACCACACATTGCCAATGCAATTTAGATTACACCTGGACGATGCTCAACTAAGAAGAATCCTGGCCCTTCGACGTTCCACTATCTCTGGAAGACTGAAGAATCTCCCTTGGAGTCAAGGAGTGACTCCCCTGCTTGGCAGGCACCAAAACTCTCTACAACGGTTGCAAACTTTACCGCTTCCGTCGGAGCCCGAAGTCCCTGCGTCCCCTGAAGCACATTTCCTGACCTCTCGACGGCCATTTTGAGTCCCCAGCGAAGCTGTGGCATCTGGACCCCACGAGTGACGAGGAACAGCAATACCAGGGAACCGTGCACTGATTTCGAGTGCAAGCCCTAAACTACATCCAACGAAGTTGTGCTTTGGACCACTTGTTGTCCAAGTCCCTAGCAGGTCTAGTACCGAATTTCAGCAGCCTAACCCGTCCCGAGTGACCGTGGGCTTTTCCTGCAAAGGCGTCTTCGCGGTTGCTTGCCCGTTGGCTAGTAACTCACCTGAAGACTTACACATCAATTCCAAGGGCTCGCCTGGTTGCTCTGGATCTGCCCTCACTTACCCTCACTGGGTAAGTCAATCAGACCTTGCTGGTCTGCACCATTGCCAATCTTCTCTCCACACGAGACTTGTGGCTGCCAAGGCTTGTTGGCTCTAATCCGGTTGCCGACACCGTCGACAGCTGCAGACTTTGTGGGACCTCCCGAATCCAGCTGCTGGTCATCGTCGAGCTTTCCTGGACCTCGTGAGCGAAGAGACAAAACACCATCACCAACCTGAAGAGACGCGACAGCTGTGGTCATCCATCTTGCTGGCCACCGGTCACTGGCAAGTGACTTTGAACTCTGTCCCCTCAATTTCTAGGTCTTCTACAACTCCAATCCATCGTCGGATTCGAACGGACACCTCTCCAGTCGTCACAAGCAGCAAGTATCCAGTGATCTCCATTGGAAACAGCATCGCGACCCGACACCAAAGGACACCTATGCACCCGGCTTCCCTGGGTGAGGTAACTCGTGCACTCCGGTGCCCAAGTGTGTGTTGGCTCTTGAAATACTTACCCTGTAAGTTGCTTGCCTGTTGACTTTTGCGAAGTGCCGTAGAACTGTAAAATACAAACCGCGACATTTGCCATTGAAACGCATGGAAAACCCGTGTGTGTGTTTAGACACTGCACGCGTCGCCTGTGGGCTGATTACTTACCTGATAACACTGCAGAAGTGAAGCCCCAGCGATTCCCAAGGCCCTAGGCCTCTTCCTTTTGCAAGTCGAGTTTGTTAACCCATTATTTTAGTATATGGTCTGGTACGCCCCTAGGGCTACAGCCATATTTGTGCTTAATTTATTGAGAACTGTTGATCTTTTGAATGTTTACCTGACTCTAATCTCATAAAGAGATTAGTAGAGTATATTTAGAACTAAATACATATATATTTGATATATATACCTGTGTGGTGTCTTTTCATTTGGTAATTCAAGAGATTATAAGGTAAAACAAGCTGCTTTACATTCCTCAGAGACTTAGCCTGAAGGCTGCTCACCACAGCTACCACTAGGATAGCTTTCTTTAAAAGGTTGTCTTTCAACCTATCTACCAAGAGTCGAATTGGACTGGTGCAAGGTGGCCACTATAACTAGTGACCAGCATATGCCAGGCCAACTTCTCACAAGGAGCTGCTGTAGAGTCAGAGAAACAGGTCAGCAGAGCTGCTGTAGAGCCAGAGAACCACATCAGCAGAGTTGCTTTAGAGCCATAGAACCAGGTCAGCAGAGCTGCTTTAGAGCCAGAGAACCAGGTCAGCAGAGCCGAAGAAGAGCCACAGAACCAGGTCAGCAGAGCTGCTCTAGAGCCTAAAAACCAGGTCAGCAGATCTGCTTTAGAGCCAGAGAACCAGGTCAGCAGAGCTGCTTTAGAGCAGGAGAACCAGATCAGCAGAGCTGCTCTAGAGCCTAAGAACCAGGTCAGCAGTGCTGCTCTAGAGGCCGAGAACCGAGTCAGAAGAGCTGCTGTAGAGCCAGAGAAACCAGGTCAGCAGAGTTGCTTTAGAGGGAGAGAGCCAGGTCAGCAGAGCTGCTCTAGAACCAGAGAACCAGGTCAGCAGAGCTGCTTTAGAGCCATAGAACCAGGTCAGCAGAGCTGATTTAGAGCCAGCGAACCAGGTTAGCAGAGCCATAGTAGAGCCACAGAACCAGGTCAGCAGAGCTGCTCTAGAACCTAAAATCCAGGTCAGCAGAGCTGCTCTAGAGCCTGAGAACCAGGTCCGCAGAGCTGTTCTAGAGGCAGAGAATCAGGTCAGCAGAGCTGCTCTAGATCCAGAGAACCAGGTCAGCAGATCTGCTGTAGAGCCAGAGAAACCAGGTCAGCAGAGCTGCTTCAAAGCCAGAGAACCAGGTCAGCAGAACTGCTTCAAAGCCAGAGAACCAGGTCAGCAGAGCTGCTTTAGAGCCATAGCACCAGGTCAGCAGAGCTGCTTCAGAGCCAGAGAACCAGGTCAGCAGTGCTGCTTTAAAGCCAGAGAAACAGGTCAGCAGAGCTGCTTTAGAGCCATAGAACCAGGTCAGCAGAGCTGCTTTAGAGCCAGAGAACCAGGTCAGCAGAGCCGTAGTAGAGCCACAGAACCAGGTCAGCAGAGCTGCTCTAGAGCCTACAAAACAGGTCAGCAGAGCTGCTCTAGAGCCTGAGAACCAAGTCAGCAGAGCTGCTTTAGAGCCAGAGAACCAGGTCAGCAGAGCTGCTCTAGAGCCTGAGAACCAGGTCCACAGAGCTGCTCTAGAGGCAGAAAACCAGGTCAGCAGAGCTGCTCTAGAGCCACAGAACAAGGCCAGCAGTGCAGCTTTAGAGCCAGAGAACCAGGTCAGCAGAGCTGCTTTAGAGCAAGAGAACCAGGTCAGCAGAGCTGCTTTAGAGACTAAGAACCAGGTCACCAGAGCAGCTCTAGAGCCAGAGAACCAGGTCAGCAGATCTGCTGTAGAGCCAGAGAAACCAGGTCAGCAGAGCTGCTTTAGAGGGAGAGAACCAGGTCAGTAGAGCTGCTTCAAAGCCAGAGACCCAGGTCAGCATAGCTGCTTCAAAGCCAGAGAACCAGGTCAGCAGAGCTGCTTTAGAGCCTTAGCACCAGGTCAGCAGAGCTGCTTTAGAGCCTTAGCACCAGGTCAGCAGAGCTGCTTTAGAGCCAGAGAACCCGGTCAACAGAGTGGCTTTAGAGCCAGGTCAGCAGAGCCGCTTTGGAGCCAGGTCAGCAGAGCCGCTTTAGAGCCAGAGTACCAAGTCAGAAGAGCGGATCTAGAGCATAAGAACCAGGTCAGCAGAGCTGCTCTAGAGGCAGAGAAATGGGGCAGCAGAGCTGCTGTAGAGCCTAAGAACCATGTTAGCAGAGCTGCTCTAGATCCAGAGAACCAGGTCAGCAGATCTGCTGTAGAGCCAGAGAAACCAGGTCAGCAGAGCTGCTTTAGAGGGAGAGAACCAGGTCAGCAGAGCTGCTTCAAAGCCAGAGAACCAGGTCAGCAGAGCTGCTTTAGAGCCATAGAACCAGGTCAGCAGAGCTGCTTTAGAGCCAGAGAACCAGGTCAGCAGAGCCGTAGTAGAGCCACAGAACCAGGTCAGCAGAGCTGCTCTAGAGCCTACAAAACAGGTCAGCAGAGCTGCTCTAGAGCCTGAGAACCAAGTCAGCAGAGCTTCTTTAGAGCCAGAGAACCAGGTCAGCAGAGCTGCTCTAGAGCCTGAGAACCAGGTCCACAGAGCTGCTCTAGAGGCAGAAAACCAGGTCAGCAGAGCTGCTCTAGAGCCACAGAACAAGGCCAGCAGTGCAGCTTTAGAGCCAGAGAACCAGGTCAGCAGAGCTGCTTTAGAGCAAGAGAACCAGGTCAGCAGAGCTGCTTTAGAGACTAAGAACCAGGTCACCAGAGCAGCTCTAGAGCCAGAGAACCAGGTCAGCAGATCTGCTGTAGAGCCAGAGAAACCAGGTCAGCAGAGCTGCTTTAGAGGGAGATAACCAGGTCAGTAGAGCTGCTTCAAAGCCAGAGACCCAGGTCAGCATAGCTGCTTCAAAGCCAGAGAACCAGGTCAGCAGAGGTGTTTTAGAGCCTTAGCACCAGGTCAGCAGAGCTGCTTTAGAGCCAGAGAACCCGGTCAACAGAGTGGCTTTAGAGCCAGGTCAGCAGAGCCGCTTTGGAGCCAGGTCAGCAGAGCCGCTTTAGAGCCAGAGTACCAAGTCAGAAGAGCGGATCTAGAGCATAAGAACCAGGTCAGCAGAGCTGCTCTAGAGGCAGAGAAATGGGGCAGCAGAGCTGCTGTAGAGCCTAAGAACCATGTTAGCAGAGCTGCTCTAGATCCAGAGTACCAGGTCAGCAGATCTGCTGTAGAGCCAGAGAAACCAGGTCAGCAGAGCTGCTTTAGAGGGAGAGAACCAGGTCAGCAGAGCTGCTTCAAAGCCAGAGAACCAGGTCAGCAGAGCTGCTTCAAAGCCAGAGAACCAGGTCAGCAGAGCTGCTTTAGAGCCATAGAACCAGGTCAGCAGAGCTGCTTTAGAGCAAGAGAACCAGGTCAGCAGTGCTGCTTTAAAGCCAGAGAACCAGGTCAGCAGAGCTACTTTAGAGTCATAGAACCAGGTCAGCAGAGCTGCTCTAGAGCCTAAGAACCAGGTCAGCAGAGCTGCTCTAGAGCCAGAGAACCAGATCAGCAGAGCTGCTGTAGAGCCAGAGAAACCAGGTCAGCAGAGATGCTTTAGAGCCAGAGAAGCAGGTCAGCAGAGATGCTTTAGAGCCAGAGAAGCAGGTCAGCAGAGCTGCTTTAGAGCCAGAGAAACAGATCAGAGGAGCTGCTGTAGAGTCAGAGAAACAAGTCAGCATAGCTGCTGTACAGCCAGAGAACCTGGTCAGCAGAGTTGCTTTAGAGCCATAGAACCAGGTCAGCAGAGCTGCTTTGGGGCCACAGAACCAGGTCAGCAGAGCCGTAGAAGAGCCACAGAACCAGGTCAGCAGAGCTGCTATAGAGCCTAAAAACCAGGTCAGCAGAGCTGCTGTAGAGCCTGAGAACCAGGTCAGCAGAGCTACTGTAGAGCCAGAGAAACCAGGTCAGCAGATCTGCTTTAGAGCCAGAGAACCAGGTTAGCAGAGCTGCTTTAGAGCAGGAGAACCAGATCAGCAGAGCTGCTCTAGAGCCTTAGAACCAAGTCAGCAGTGCTGCTCTAGAGGCAGAGGAACCAGTCAGAAGAGCTGCAGTAGAGCCAGAGAAACCAGGTCAGCAGAGTTACTTTAGAGGGAGAGAACCAGGTCAGCAGAGCTGCTCTAGAGCCACAAAACCAGGTCAATAGAGCTGCTTTAGAGCCATAGAACCAGGTCAGCAGAGCTGCTTTCGAGCCATAGAACGAGGTCAGCAGAGCTGCTTTAGAGCCAGAGAACTAGGTCAGCAGAGCCGTAGTAGAGCCACAGAACTAGGTCAGCAGAGCTGCTTTAGAGCCTATAAACCAGGTCAGCAGAGCTGCTCTAGAGCCTGAGAACCAGGTCAACAGAGCTGCTCTAAAGGCAGAGAACCGGGTCAGCAGAGCTTCTCTAGAGCCACAGAACCAGGTCAGCAGAGCTGCCTTAGAACAAGAGAACCAGGTCAGCAGAGCTGCTTTAGAGACTAAGAACCAGGTCACCAGAGCCGCTCTAGAGCCAGAGAACCAGGTCAGCAGAGCTGATCTAGAGCCAGAGAACCAGGTCAGCAGAGCTGCTTTGGAGCCAGAGAACGAGGTCAGCAGAGCTGCTTTAGAGCCATAGAACCAGGTCAGCAAAGCCGCTTTTGAGCCAGAGAAAAATGTTAGCAGAGCTGCTCTAGAGCCAGAGAACCAGGTCAGCAGATCTGCTGTAGAGCCAGAGAAATAAGGTCAGCAGAGCTGCTTTAGAGGGAGAGAACCAGGTCATCGGAGCTACTTTAGAGCCAGAGAACCAGGTCAGCAGAGCTGCTTCAAAGCCAGAGAACCAGGTCAACAGAGCTGCATTAGAGCAATAGCACCAGGTCAGCAGAGCTGCTTCAGAGCCACAGAACCAGGTCAGCAGTGCTGCTTCAAAGCCAGAGAACCAGGTCAGCAGAGCTGCTTCAGAGCCATAGAACAAGGTCAGCAGAGCTGCTTTAGAGCCATTGAACCAGGTCAGCAGAGCTACTTTAGAGCCATTGAACCAGGTCAGCAGAGCTGCTCTAGAGCCTAAGAACCAGGTCAGCAGAGCTTCTCTAGAGCCAGAGAACCAGATCAGCAGAGCTGCTGTAGAGCCAGAGAAACCAGGTCAGCAGAGATGCTTTAGAGCCAGAGAAGCAGGTCAGCAGAGCTGCTTCAAAGCCAGAGAACCAGGTCAGCAGAGCTGCTTTAGAGCCATAGAACCAGGTCAGCAGAGCTGCTTTAGAGCAAGAGAACCAGGTCAGCAGTGCTGCTTCAAAGCCAGAGAACCAGGTCAGCAGAGCTACTTTAGAGCCATTGAACCAGGTCAGCAGAGCTGCTCTAGAGCCTAAGAACCAGGTCAGCAGAGCTGCTCTAGAGCCAGAGAACCAGATCAGCAGAGCTGCTGTAGAGCCAGAGAAACCAGGTCAGCAGAGATGCTTTAGAGCCAGAGAAGCAGGTTAGCAGAGATGCTTTAGAGCCAGAGAAGCAGGTCAGCAGAGCTGCTTTAGAGCCAGAGAAACAGATCAGAGGAGCTGCTGTAGAGTCAGAGAAATAGGTCAGCAGAGCTGCTGTAGAGCCAGAGAAACCAGGTCAGCAGACCTGCTTTAGAGCCAGAGAACCAGGTCAGCTGAGCTGCTTCAGCACCAGAGAACCAGGTCAGCAGAGCTGCCCTAGATCAAAATAAGCAGGTCAGAGGAGCTGCTGTAGAGCCAGAGAAACAGTTCAGCAGATTTGCTGTAGAGCCAGAGAAACCAGGTCAACAGACCTGCTTTAGAGGGAGAGAACCAGGTCAGCAGAGCTACTTTTGAGCTAGAGAACCAGGTCAGCAGAGCTGCTCTAGAGTCTAACAACCAGGTCAGCAGAGCTGCTTTAAAGCCAGAGAACCAGGTCAGCAGAGCTGCTTTAGAGCCAGAGAACCAGAACAGCAGAGCCGTTGTAGAGCCAGAGAACCGAGGTCAGCAGAGTTGCTATAGAGCCAGAGAACCATGTCAGCAGAGCTGCTTTAGAGGGAGAGAACCAGGTTACCAGAGCTGCTTTAGAGCCAGAGAACCAGGTCAGCAGAGCCGCTTTAGAGGCAGAGTAACAGGTCATCAGAGCCGCTTTAGAGCCAGAGAACCAGGTCAGCAGAGCTACTCTAGAGGCAGAGAACCAGGTCAGTAGAGCTGCTTTAGAGGGAGAGAACCAGGTCAGCAGAGCTGATCTAGAGCCAGAGAACCAGGTCAGCAGAGCTGCTTCAAAACCAGAGAACCAGGTCAGCAGAACTGCTTTAGAGCCATAGAACCAGGTCAACAGAGCTGCTTTAGAGCCTAAGAACCAGGTCCGCAGAGCTGCTTTAGAGCCAGAGAACTAGGTCAGCAGAGGTGCTTTAGAGCCAGAGAACCAGGTCAGCAGAGCTGCATTAGAGGCAGAGAACCAGGTCAGCAGAGGTGCTTTAGAGCCAGAGAACCAGGTCAGCAGAGCTGTCTTAGAGCCAGAGAACCAGAGCTGCTCTAGAGCCTAAGAACCAGGTCAGCAGTGCTGCTCTAGAGGCAGAGAACCCGGTCAGAAAAGCTGCTGTAGAACCAGAGAAACCAGGTCAGCAGAGCTGCTTTAGAGGGAGACAACCAGGTCAGCAGAGCTGCTCTAGAGCCAGAGAACCAGCTCAGCAGAGCTGCTTTAGAGCCATAGAACCAGGTCAGCAGAGCTGCTTTAGAGCCAGAGAACCAGGTCAGCAGAGCCATAGTAGAGCCACAGAACCAGGTCAGCAGAGCTGCTCAAGAGCCTAAAAACCAGGTTAGCAGAGCTGCTCTAGAGCCAGAGAACCAGGTCAGCAGAGCTGCTTTAGAGGGAGAGAACCAGGTCAGCAGTGCTGATTCAAAGCCAGAGAACCAGGTCAGCAAGGCTTCTCTTGAGCCAGAGAACCAGGTCAGAAGAGCTGCTCTAGAGCCTAAGAACCAGGTCAGCAGAGATGCTCTAGAGCCAGAGAACATGTTCAGCAGAGCTGCTCTGGAGTCAGAGAACAAGGTCAGCAGAGCTGCTTTAGAGCCATAGAACCAGGTCAGCAGAGCTGCTTTAGAGCCAGAGAACCAGGTCAGCAGAGCCGTAGAAGAGCCACAGAACCAGGTCAGGAGAGCTGCTCTAGAGCCTAAGAACAAGGTCAGCAGAGCTGCTTTAGAGCCAGAGAAACAGGTCTGCAGAGCTGCTTTAGAGCCAGAGAACCAGGCCAGAAGAGCTGCATTAGAGACAGAGAACCAGGACAGCAGATCTGCTTTAGAGCCAGAGAACCGGGTCAGCAGAGCTGCTTTAGAGCAGGAGAACCAGATCAGCAGAGCTGCTCTAGAGACTAAGAACCAGGTCAGCAGTGCTGCTTCAAAGCCAGAGAACCAGGTCAGCAGAGCTGCTTTAGAGCCATAGAACCAGAACCAGGTCAGCAGAGTTGCTCTAGAGCCTAAGAACCAGGTCAGCAGAGCTGCTATAGAGCAATAAAACAAGGTCAGAAGAGCTGCTCTAGAGCCTAAGAACCAGGTCGACAGAGATGCTCTGCTCTGGAGCCAGAGAACCAGATCAGCAGAGCTGCTTTAGAGGGAGAGAACCAGGTCAGCAGGGCTGCTTTAGAGGGAGAGAACCAGGTCAGCAGAGCTGCTCTAGAGCCAGAAAAACAGGTCAGCAGAGCTGCTTCAAAGCCAGAGAACCAGGTCAGCAGAGCTGCTTTAGAGCCATAGAACCAGGTCAGCAGAGCTGCTTTAGAGCAAGAGAACCAGGTCAGCAGTGCTGCTTCAAAGCCAGAGAACCAGGTCAGCAGAGCTACTTTAGAGCCATTGAACCAGGTCAGCAGAGCTGCTCTAGAGCCTAAGAACCAGGTCAGCAGAGCTGCTCTAGAGCCAGAGAACCAGATCAGCAGAGCTGCTGTAGAGCCAGAGAAACAGATCAGAGGAGCTGCTGTAGAGTCAGAGAAATAGGTCAGCAGAGCTGCTGTAGAGCCAGAGAAACCAGGGCAGCAGATCTGCTTTAGAGCCAGAGAACCAGGTCAGCAGAGCTGCTTCAGCACCAGAGAACCAGGTCAGCAGAGCTGCCCTAGATCCAGATATGCAGGTCAGAGGAGCTGCTGTAGAGCCAGAGAAACAGGTCAGCAGATTTGCTGTAGAGCCAGAGAAACCAGGTCAACAGACCTGCTTTAGAGGGAGAGAACCAGGTCAGCAGAGCTACATTAGAGCTAGAGAACCAGGTCAGCAGAGCTGCTCTAGAGCCTAAGAACCAGGTCAGCAGAGGTGCTTTAAAGCCAGAGAACCAGGTCAGCAGAGCTGCTTAAGAGCCAGAGAACCAGAACAGCAGAGCCGTTGTAGAGCCAGAGAACCGAGGTCAGCAGAGCTGCTCTAGAGCCAGAGAACCAGGTCAGCAGAGCTACTTTAGAGGGAGAGAACCAGGTCACCAGAGCTGCTTTAGAGCCAGAGAACCAGGTCAGCAGAGCAGCTTTAGAGCCAGAGAAACAGGTCAGCAGACCCGCTTTAGAGCCAGAGAACCAGGTCAGTAGAACTGCTCTAGAGCCTACAAACGAGGTCAGCATAGCTGCTCTAGAGGCAGAGAAACAGGTCAGCAGAGCTGCTTTAGAGCCAGAGAACCAGGTCAACAGAGCTTCTTTAGAGCCTGAGAACCAGGTCAGTAGAGCTACTCTAGAGGCAGAGAACCAGGTCAGTAGAGCTGCTTTAGAGGGAGAGAACCAGGTCAGCAGAGCTGCTCTAGATCCAGAGAACCAGGTCAGCAGAGCTGCTTCAAAGCCAGAGAACCAGGTCAGCAGAGCTGCTTTAGAGCCATAGAACCAGGTCAACAGAGCTGCTCTAGAGCCTAAGAAACAGGTCAGCAGAGCTGCTTTAGAGGGAGAGAAACCAGGTCAGCAGACCTGCTTTAGAGGGAGATAACCAGGTCAGCAGACCTGCTTTAGAGCCAGAGAACCAGGTGTGCAGACCTCCTTTAGAGCCAGAGGACCAGGTCAGCAGAGCTGCTTCAGCGCCAGAGAACCAGGTCAGCAGAGCTGCTCTAGAGCCAGATAAGCAGATCAGAGGAGCTGCTGTAGAGCCAGAGAAACAAGTCAGCAGAGATGCTGTAGAGCCAGAGAAACCAGGTCAGCAGACCTGCTTTAGAGGGAGAGAACAAGGTCAGCAGAGCCACTTTAGAGCCAGAGAACCAGGTCAGCAAAGACGTTGTAGAGCCAGAGAACCTGTTCAGCAGAGCTACTCTAGAGGCAGAGAACCAGGTCAGTAGGAGTGCTTTAGAGGGAGAGAACCAGGTCAGCAGAGCTGCTCTAGAGCCAGAGAACCAGGCCAGCAGATCTGCTTCAAAGCCAGAGAACCAGGTCAGCATATCTGCTTTAGAGCCAGAGAACCAGGTCAGCAGAGCTGCTTTAGAGCCATAGAACCTGTTCAGCAGAGCTGCTTTAGAGCCAGTGAACCAGGTCAGCAGAGCTGCTTTAGAGCCATAGAACCATGTCAGCAGAGCTGCTCTAGAGCCAGGGAACCAGGTCAGCAGAGCTGCTGTAGAGCCAGAGAAAACAGGTCAGCAGAACTACTTTAGAGGGAGAGAACCAGGTCAGCAGAGCTGATTTAGAACCAGAGAACCACGTCAGCAGAGCTGCTTTAGAGCCAGAGAACCAGGTCAGCAGAGCTGCTTTAGAGCCAGAGAACTAGGTCAGCAGAGGTGCTTTAGAGCCAGAGAACCAGGTCAGCAGAGCTGCATTAGAGGCAGAGAACCAGGTCAGCAGAGGTGCTTTAGAGCCAGAGAACCAGGTCAGCAGAGCTGCTTTAGAGCCAGAGAACCACAGCTGCTCTAGAGCCTAAGAACCAGGTCAGCAGTGCTGCTCTAGAGGCAGAGAACCCGGTCAGAAAAGCTGCTGTAGAACCAGAGAAACCAGCTCAGCAGAGCTGCTTTAGAGGGAGACAACCAGGTCAGCAGAGCTGCTCTAGAGCCAGAGAACCAGGTCAGCAGAGCTGTAGTAGAGCCACAGAACCAGGTCAGCAGAGCTGCTTTAGAGCCTAAAAACCAGGTCAGCAGAGCTGCTCTAGAGCCTGAGAACCAGGTCAACAGAGCTGCTCTGAAGGCAGAGAACCGGGTCAGCAGAGCTGCTCTAGAGCCACAGAACCAGGTCAGCAGAGCTGCTTTAGAGCCAGAGAACCAGGTCAGCAGAGCTGCCTTAGAACAAGAGAACCAGGTCAGCAGAGCTGCTTTAGAGGCAGAGAACCAGGTCAGTAGGAGTGCTTTAGAGGGAGAGAACCAGGTCAGCAGAGCTGCTCTAGAGCCAGAGAACCAGGCCAGCAGATCTGCTTCAAAGCCAGAGAACCAGGTCAGCATATCTGCTTTAGAGCCAGAGAACCAGGTCAGCAGAGCTGCTTTAGAGCCATAGAACCTGTGCAGCAGAGCTGCTTTAGAGCCAGTGAACCAGGTCAGCAGAGCTGCTTTAGAGCCATAGAACCATGTCAGCAGAGCTGCTCTAGAGCCAGGGAACCAGGTCAGCAGAGCTGCTGTAGAGCCAGAGAAAACAGGTCAGCAGAACTACTTTAGAGGGAGAGAACCAGGTCAGCAGAGCTGATTTAGAACCAGAGAACCACGTCAGCAGAGCTGCTTTAGAGCCAGAGAACCAGGTCAGCAGAGCTGCTTTAGAGCCAGAGAACTAGGTCAGCAGAGGTGCTTTAGAGCCAGAGAACCAGGTCAGCAGAGCTGCATTAGAGGCAGAGAACCAGGTCAGCAGAGGTGCTTTAGAGCCAGAGAACCAGGTCAGCAGAGCTGCTTTAGAGCCAGAGAACCACAGCTGCTCTAGAGCCTAAGAACCAGGTCAGCAGTGCTGCTCTAGAGGCAGAGAACCCGGTCAGAAAAGCTGCTGTAGAACCAGAGAAACCAGCTCAGCAGAGCTGCTTTAGAGGGAGACAACCAGGTCAGCAGAGCTGCTTTAGAGCCTAAAAACCAGGTCAGCAGAGCTGCTCTAGAGCCTGAGAACCAGGTCAACAGAGCTGCTCTAAAGGCAGAGAACCGGGTCAGCAGAGCTGCTCTAGAGCCACAGAACCAGGTCAGCAGAGCTGCTTTAGAGCCAGAGAACCAGGTCAGCAGAGCTGCCTTAGAACAAGAGAACCAGGTCAGCAGAGCTGCTTTAGAGACTAAGAACCAGGTCACCAGAGCCGCTCTAGAGCCAGAGAACCAGGTCAGCAGAGCTGATCTAGAGCCAGAGAACCAGGTCAGCAAAGCTCCTTTGAAACCAGAGAACGAGGTCAGCAGAGCCACTTTAGAGCCAGAGAACCAGGTCAGCAAAGACGTTGTAGAGCCAGAGAACCTGTTCAGCAGAGCTACTCTAGAGGCAGAGAACCAGGTCAGTAGGAGTGCTTTAGAGGGAGAGAACCAGGTCAGCAGAGCTGCTCTAGAGCCAGAGAACCAGGCCAGCAGATCTGCTTCAAAGCCAGAGAACCAGGTCAGCATATCTGCTTTAGAGCCAGAGAACCAGGTCAGCAGAGCTGCTTTAGAGCCATAGAACCTGTTCAGCAGAGCTGCTTTAGAGCCAGTGAACCAGGTCAGCAGAGCTGCTTTAGAGCCATAGAACCATGTCAGCAGAGCTGCTCTAGAGCCAGGGAACCAGGTCTGCAGAGCTGCTGTAGAGCCAGAGAAAACAGGTCAGCAGAACTACTTTAGAGGGAGAGAACCAGGTCAGCAGAGCTGATTTAGAACCAGAGAACCACGTCAGCAGAGCTGCTTTAGAGCCAGAGAACCAGGTCAGCAGAGCTGCTTTAGAGCCAGAGAACTAGGTCAGCAGAGGTGCTTTAGAGCCAGAGAACCAGGTCAGCAGAGCTGCATTAGAGGCAGAGAACCAGGTCAGCAGAGGTGCTTTAGAGCCAGAGAACCAGGTCAGCAGAGCTGCTTTAGAGCCAGAGAACCACAGCTGCTCTAGAGCCTAAGAACCAGGTCAGCAGTGCTGCTCTAGAGGCAGAGAACCCGGTCAGAAAAGCTGCTGTAGAACCAGAGAAACCAGCTCAGCAGAGCTGCTTTAGAGGGAGACAACCAGGTCAGCAGAGCTGCTCTAGAGCCAGAGAACCAGGTCAGCAGAGCTGTAGTAGAGGCACAGAACCAGGTCAGCAGAGCTGCTTTAGAGCCTAAAAACCAGGTCAGCAGAGCTGCTCTAGAGCCTGAGAACCAGGTCAACAGAGCTGCTCTAAAGGCAGAGAACCGGGTCAGCAGAGCTGCTCTAGAGCCACAGAACCAGGTCAGCAGAGCTGCTTTAGAGCCAGAGAACCAGGTCAGCAGAGCTGCCTTAGAACAAGAGAACCAGGTCAGCAGAGCTGCTTTAGAGACTAAGAACCAGGTCACCAGAGCCGCTCTAGAGCCAGAGAACCAGGTCAGCAGAGCTGATCTAGAGCCAGAGAACCAGGTCAGCAAAGCTCCTTTGGAGCCAGAGAACGAGGTCAGCAGAGCTGCTTTAGAGCCATAGAACCAGGTCAGCAAAGCCGCTTTTGAGCCAGAGAAAAATGTTAGCAGAGCTGCTCTAGAGCCAGAGAACCGGGTCAGCAGATCTGCTGTAGAGCCAGAGAAATCAGGTCAGCAGAGCTGCTTTAGAGGGAGAGAACCAGGTCATCAGAGCTACTTTAGAGCCAGAGAACCAGGTCAGCAGAGCTGCTTCAAAGCCAGAGAACCAGGTCAACAGAGCTGCATTAGAGCAATAGCACCAGGTCAGCAGAGCTGCTTCAGAGCCACAGAACCAGGTCAGCAGTGCTGCTTCAAAGCCAGAGAACCAGATCAGCAGAGCTGCTTTAGAGCCATAGAACAAGGTCAGCAGAGCTGCTTTAGAGCCATTGAACCAGGTCAGCAGAGCTACTTTAGAGCCATTGAACCAGGTCAGCAGAGCTGCTCTATAG